>NC_091442.1:30810464-32010464 GCF_964237555.1 Oryctolagus cuniculus
ATTTATTTGAACACAATCTTTTGTGTCCCAAAACTCTGATTCTTTTATGTTTAAAAAGAATTTTACATTTCAGAAAAATGCAAAATTGTATAAAAAGTCTCATAAACTTTACACCCCCAGTTCCCCAAATGTTAACATTTTGCCCTACTTGCTTTTGCCTTCTCTTTTTTCCTGTCTCTAACTCTACATTCGTTTTAAAAATTGAGAATATTGCCTTTAGATACTTCAATGTGCATTTCCTAAAAGCAAAGACATTCTCACAACTACAGTATCATTCTCAAATCAAGAAATCAATATGGGGCCAGTGCTGTGGCATAGCAGGTAAAGCCTGCAGTGCTGGCATCCCATATGGGTGCTGGTTCAAGTCCTGGGCTGCTCAACTTCTGATCCAGCTCTCTGCTATGGCCTTGGAAAGCAACAGAAGATGGCCCAAGTCCTTGGGTCCCTGCATCCACGTGGGAGACCTGGAGGAAGCTCCTGATTCCTGGCTTCAGATGGGCATTGCTCTGGCCATTGTGACCAACTGGGGAGTGAAACAGCAGATGGAATACCTCTCTCTCTTTGCCTCTCCTCTCTCTGTGTAACTCTTTCAAATAAATAAATAGATCTTAAAAAAACGAAATCAATAATAACATGATTATTAATCTGTAGACTTTACTCAGATTTTACCCATTGGCCCACTTATATCCTTTTTAAGACTATTTTTAAAACATTAATTTATTTTCAGTTGGTTGAAAGGCAGAGAGACAGAGATCTTCCATCTGTTCATTCACACCCCAAATATCCCTAACAGCCAGAGTTGGGCCAGGCTGAAGACCAGAGCCCAGAACTCAATCTAGACCTCCCATGGAGGTGGCAGAGACCCAACTACTTGAGCCATCATCTGCTGTCTCCTAGGATGATCAGCAGGCAGCTGGATCGGAAGTGGAGTAGCAGAATCACAAATCAGGCACCCTGATATGGAATGCTGGTGTCCTAAGCAGGGACTTAACCTCTGTGACAAAAGCATGCCTCAAGTCTATTTTTTTTAAAGGTGTGGTGAAACTTTCTTTTTCTTTTTTGAAGGAGTTATTTATTTATTTGAAAGTCAGAGTTCCACAGAGAGAAGGAGAGGCAGAGAGAGAGAGAGAGAGAGAGAGAGAGAGAGAGGTCTTCCATCCGCTGGCTCATGCCCCAATTGGCTGCAGTGGCCAGAGCTGTGTTGATATTTTAAAAATATTCTGTGGCTACGGTCTTGGTGTAATAATTCCAGGCTTTTCAGGGAAATAGAGCTATCCATGTAGCCCATGCTTAAAGAATTTGAGCCGCATTAATTTTCAGGAAAAAGAAACTGAAACCTCCTTTTACTTGAGCATACAGGCAGCCTCCTTCCTTGAACGCAGAGACCACGAATGAAGGCTCACTGTGTTCCATAAAGCCTGTGTTGTAGAGATCATTTCTCTTCTGTGCAGGGCATTGCTGGTTCCTCGTTAGGATGAGGGAATCTAGGTCCAAAATACTCTGGAAGAGGTTTTCACCTTTCTCTCACACATACTAAAAATACTTTGCTGTTTCTGTGTTAAAGCTGGAGAGAATGGACAGGGCTTACAGGATGCACCAGTTCCTACAAATGGGTTATTCCCTGCCTGCCCCTGACACTGGCTGTGTTGTAAAGGAGCAGAAACTAAAGGGTAGCCACCCAGAAAGGGGGTTGGTTACATAAATTCTAGTGTAACCATGCAATGTAATACAGCACAGTCATTCCAAAGACGCAGCAGCATATGTTCCAAGTAAGCCACACAAACTGGTTAAGTCGCCTTGACTCCGCAGGGGGACTGGACAATTTGAAAACTGGAGAGATGGGAGACTTTTGAGGTAAATCCATGGTGCCATCTGATTTTATTTTTAACCAACTATATATGTTATGTATTCCGAGAAGGAGGGAGGGGAGAAAAAAAGCGAAGAGGGGAGAGAGAGAGACAGAATGAATGAATCATGGATAGATATCAAGCCCAAAAGTTTTAAGGAACAGCAGGTCGCATATTCTCCGGCTGCATCTTTTGTTATTAAAGTCATCGTTCCCTTTTCCACTTCCTCGACCTGGGCAGGAGTCTCTTCCTCAGTTAGGTAGTGGAGACACACATCAGACTGTCACGCACGCCCTCTCTGCAGAACCGCACGCATGTGCATGCAGCCTCCCGCGCACGCTTTTAGAACTGGAGGTGGTTGCGGAGGAGGGTGGTGGTGGAGGTGGGAGATACGCGCAGACTCTGCAGACCAAGCAAGTAGAGCTCGCTTCTTCTGCTGCCTCGGGGCTGCACCACCTGCCCTCTCCCTTCCCATCCCTCCGCCCATCTTACTCCCCTCCCCCGCCCCCGACCCTGCGCACCCAGGCGCCTGGACTGGCGTAAATTTCCGCCTACTTGCGCCGCCGCCCGGGGGGCTGCTTCGTGACGTCAGGCCAAGCGAGGGGGTGCCGCCTCCTGGCTGCCCGCTCCTCCCGGCCCCGCGGCCCCCGCCTGCCCTTTAAAAGAGCGGAGCCTGCGCCTGCCGCGCCGCACCGCGGGGACCAGGACGCACGGCTGCTTTCACGGAGTACCTCCATCTCGCCTGCCCTAGGCCCCTGGCCTCCTGGATCCAGCCGCATCCTCTTTCCGCCCAGGTTGAGGCGAGCGGGACAATGCTGCGTGCGGTGCTTCTCAGCCTCCTGGGAGCCGCGGTGCTGGCCGGTGAGTGGGCGCGGCGGGCCGTTCAGCACCGCGGACAGCGCCATCCCCGGTTCTCCTCGCAGCTCTCGGGGCATCTGGGCGCGGGTTCTGGGAGAGTGGCAGGTGCACTGGCAGATTTCCCGCCCTTGCTAGAGGGTCTCCGCTTCTTGTTCCTGGGTTTCCCTTCAACTGCCTCCCCTCCCCACCGATTGACTCGGTCAGCCTGGAGAGTCTGCCTTTTCCTATCTGAGTTTTCCTGTAGATAGGAGGAAAGCGTGCCGCACCTCCAAGGAAACCCACATTTTGTGCTCACTTTAGGATGTCAGCTCTCTCTCCCCGTCTAGGGACACTGAAGCCTCATTCTGTATCTAATTGACTTTAAAGCCAGGTGACCACGGAGAGGCAGGAATACATGTAGTATGGTATCAACTGGCCTCTGCATATTGTCCTTTATTATTTTTACTATCTCTGTGATATCAACTTGAGGAAGGAGAAGTGAGTCCCATTTGCACATAGGATATGCCTTTTGAGAAACGTTTGCATATAATATATATGTATGTGTATGTGTGCACAGGTTTGCTCTGTGTCTGTATTTTGTATTTCCATCTGCAGAAAGAGGTAATGTCACACTCCAACTATTTTAAAGTTATGAATGGAAACTGCAATAGACATTTTTTACTGTTATACTCCATAAAGATAATTAGGGTATAAAATAACTACAAAAGGGTCTTTGGAGTAGTAAAATAAAAATGATTCAGTCCATTCAGGAGTATGACATTTTAAACCGCTGATTTTTGATAGTTTCTCTTGCTGTGTGAAAGACTGGGATTACTGTTTGAGACTACTCTGAATCTCAAAGAAACAATATCTTCAGGTGTGTGTGTGTGTGTGTGCGTGTGTAACAATATTCTGTGTCTTGAGAGTGCTGAGATGTATGTATACCACCATGAATTGAAGTAGAGGTTTTCTGTGGTTTCTTGAATGATCTATAGCAAATTGTATCTGAAGTTGAGATTCCTAACTAGAGTTAAAATATTGCCATCTATTATCATGAAGCTTTCATTAACAAAAATTACTCAATCCAAAATTTAGAGATGGATTGAAAGCCAATGGCAATTTATTTTACTGCAAACTACATATATTCAAAGTTTTCTAAGATTTTATTTTTATAATTTGCTAATTGTCTCAATTTAATTAAAATTAATGATTTAGAATTCTTTCTAGTCAAAGTATTTTCAGAAAGGAATTGTTTAAGAGGTTGAAGCTGTGCTGCCTATTTTTGCTGTAGACCTCAAAAACTGACATTTGTGGGATTAATTTAACTGTGATGATAAAATACCTACAGCTCTCTTATGTAAGAGAATGTCTTAACAGCAACAGAATGGGTACATGATATTCTTTTAAAACATTTTTTGAGCTGTAATTTACACACCGTAAAATCCACACTTTTAAAGTGTGTAATTCAGTGGTTTTTAGTATATTCATGCATTGTGTAACCAGCAACGCTATCAAATTTCAGAATATTTCTATCACCTCAGAAAGACACCCTGTACCTATTAGTAGTTATCTTTCCATTCTCCTCTGCTCCCGGCCTCTGGCAATGAGATATGAGTACCTTCAAGTAGAATTTGTTATTTAGCAAAATCACAAGGTTAAGAGAAACCTCAGGAAACCATTTAGTTCATCTTCCACCATTAAAAGCTTCAAGAGGGAGATCCACAACCTTCTGCGGTAGCTGCTGCATACTCTAAAAGTTAATATGAATGAAGTAGCTACACGATATCTACATTATATTAGGTAAGATGGTTTCTGCCATTCAGATTTTGTCTGGCCTGCATGTTATAAGAAGAACTTTGGGTCTTCATAGCTTATTATTAGAAAAGTTTGTTTAATCTGTTTTACAGCTATTATTTTTAGTCTGGGATCAAATCATAATCATAACATATAGTATTAATACTTGAGAAATTATTCTCAGATTTATTATATTATTTCTACCACTTAATGACTTCACTTTTAACATGAACATTGTTTTCTTTTGTGATCCCGAATCTTATTGTATAGAAAAGTAAGTTAAATTGCTCTATGGCAGTCAACATGTCTTTGGCTATTACATTGCTGTCACAGATTCTACTGCAAGAAATACAGAAGCATTTAGATGTCTCACCAAGAAGCATAACATACTTTCACAGGCAGACCCTTGTTTCTTTACATCAAAAAGTACATCAAAAAGAGGTCTGAATAGTATCAGAGAAATAGGATTTTTCTGTAATTACAGGTAAAAGCTACAAATTTTTTAAAAGTATAAAAATTTCTCTTCCATAGATATGAGAATTTTTAATACTGACACTTTAGCAATGCCAGCAGGTAATAAAAGCATGTATTTTACATTTGTGGGGAGGAAAAAAGAGAAAAATATTCACACAAAACTCAGTTATCAAAGAAGGTTTAGTAAAGCTTCTAATTTCTTAGGGGAGTAATTCTCTCATGGTTATTGTTTTCCAGAGGATGTTTTTAAAAAGCAGGTTTCAAGTGGAAAGAGAAAGCACCAAAGTAGGTGTGTTCTTGAGAAAGACTATTTTAGGCATAAAAGAATGACCTAGCATATGGACCCTGTGTCCTAAAGGTAGGCCATCTGGATCCTGTCTGAATTGCTTTTAGGAAAAACTTGGAGTCTTTGTGGATTGCCAGCCACTCCTCAAGCATTTTATAATTATTCTAATAGGCTGCATAACTCTGGGCCTCTTGAAAGAATTGGAATATATTCCAGGTCATGCTTTGAAAAAGATATCTTAGTAAAGTGAATAAATCAAATAGCTGTTCTATTTCTGAGTTGCTCCCTGGTATGTAATTAATTTGAGGGGCCAGTTATGGAGGCTTGGAGAGCAAAGCATTTTGGGCAGAAAGGTCAGGTTGCAGGTCATAAGCAATCTGCATTGAGTAGCTTCCATGTCTGATGTCTGGAGGTTTTGTTCTTGGCCCCGCTAGTTCTTCTTTTGCTTCAGCAACCTAGAATAATTTTCTGTACTGGGTGTCTTCCACCATTACAGACTTGTCCACTTCAGGGGGTGCCAGGATGGAAGATCTCTCCCTGTATCTCTCTCTCTGCCTCTGCCTCTCCTTCTCTGTAACTCTGCCTCTTAGATAAATAAATATTCTAAAAACAAAAACCAAAAAAAAAAAAAAAAAAAGGAAAGGAAAGGTGGAGGGTGCCTTCGTTCTATCTAGACTTGGTTTGTTTTAAACTTGTATTAAAGTATAACATACAGGAAACTATATATAGCCTAATGAATATTTCAGAAAATTGAGCATACCTATGTAACCAGCAATCAGCTCAAGAAATTCTCTGTGTTCTGGACTTGATTTACATTGGATGCTAGATAGCGTTTAGAAATTGTTTCAGACATTGCTATGGGAAAACAATTTTGTTTGATTACATGTGTGTGAGTTCAGCTGGGGTAAGTGTGGTTGCTGTAGAAGGCATTCCCAACTGTCTGCTACCTGGTCAGCTCTAATTCTGCCCCCTCTCCAAGTAATGTGGAGTGATTTTGTGAGTCTGGGTTCACACAGCTTCCAAAAATCAACTTAAGTCATTTGTCATTCTTTTTCTCCTTCAAAGCTGTCAGTGCTGTGCCAGTGGATAACAGAAACCACAATGAAGAGATGGTAAGTAGAACTGTCAGCCTGGAATCTGTTAGATTCTCCCACTCCCCATCATACCAAATCAAACACACATACACACAGACACCCACATAGCTGGATACAGTCCTCACTGAGAATATGTCTCCTGAGCAGTGCTTTTCCATTCTTCCTGGATAGTTTAGTGGCCCTGAGGACAGCTGTGTCAACACAGCATTGTCTTTCATTGTCCTTGTCCAGAAGTGGGTGTTTATTCCCCTTCCCAATTCAGTGCCTTCTTGTATCATTCTGTGTAGAGGCTGAGAGGTTTATGGTCCTCCAAACCTGGCTCCTCGCCCACAGATCCCGCATCAGTACAGGTTGCACAGGCTGGCCTCTCTTCCTTGACTTGAGCAGTCAGTCCATCATCCCAGGGGCATCAGTTTTTCCAACTGCTTTTGGGTCTTCTCCAGGTTACTCGCTGCATCATCGAGGTTCTCTCAAGTGCTCTGTCCAAGACCAGTGCTCCACCCATCACCCCTGAGTGCCGACAGGTCCTGAAGAAGAGTAAGTGCCCCGCCTGCAGGCGCTGCTTTGTCCCTGCAGTGACTTTTCTCTTGCGCCCTCCCTGACACCTTCCATTTTACCTACACAGGACCTGATTGGGGTGAGAGGGTGCAGAATACGGCAGTAAGAGTGTTGACTGGCTGCACTGGTGTCTGGAAAGATAAAGGTTCCAGTCCCTGCTCTGCCACTTAGAGTGGGACTCTGGGGAAGGCACCTTGCCTCTTGGGCTTACTTCTTTGTACCAAAATGAAGGAACTGGACTCTGTCATAGTCTTGGAGATCTGTAACAGCTTGGTTCCATATTTTAGAATGGGCCTTCATTTTGATGGAAGGCAATGTGGGGAATGCTTATATGTGATTCATTGAGGAGGGGGTCCTGGGAGTGGGGAAGATAAAAGGATAAAGAGAGAGTGAAAAACTGCTCTTCTCATTGCTTTCTCCTCTTCTGACAACTGGAAGTTAGAAGCTTAGAAGTGTGGCTTGAAAATTCCCAGCCTGCTTACACAATAGATTAGTTATGACATTTCAACGCAGAGCTTATTAGAATGGAAGGTACTGCCAGGTGGGACCAGGAGCTCCAGGCCCAAGGACTAGAAGGCTTTAGGATAGAAACAGAGTATCCCAATGAGTCAGACTAAAGGCCTTTGGGAAGTCTTCTTTATATTAAATAGCTTCTGTGGAAAACAAAATCTGAACAGTGAGATAAGCAGTATCCACTGGGAATTGACATTATGAGACCAACCAATTTTACAAAGCCACGCAGTCTCTTCTATGCATGAAGTCAGACTGGTCTAAATGAATCCAGGAAACAGTGCGCTTTTTTTCTCAAGATTTATTTATTTATTTGAAAGAGTTACAGAGACAGAAGAGGCAGAGATAGAGAGAGAGGTGTTCCATCCGCTGGTTCACTCCCCAATTGGCTGCAATGGCCGGAGCTGTGCCAGATCCAAAGCCAGGAGTCAGGAGACTCCTCGTGGTCTTCCCACATGGGTGCAGGGGCCCAAGGACTTGGGCCGTCTTCCACTGCTTTTCCAGGACATAGCAGAGAGCTGGATCAGAAGTGGAGCAGCTGGGACTCAAACTGGCTTCCATATGGGATGCTGGCACTGCAGGCAGTGGCTTTACCCACTACACCACAGCACTGGCCCCAACAGTGCTCTTTTTAACATCTTCCTCTGCTTTTAAATTTTCAGTCAAGCTCGGAACAGCTTGACTTTTTTTTTTCTTTTGCTTCTTAAAATCTCTCATTGCAAATCTCTGTTATTGTTGCTGCACATGAGCCCTCATGCATAACATGATGACAACAAGTAATGTTAGAAATTGGCCAGAAGAGTGATCCAGGGTAACTTAAACCACCTTTGGGGATTTCAAGGTAAGGTGTTGGGCCTCAGCCTTTGGGAATCAACTTTTAGAGGATGGAAGCTTTCCTACAACCTGGCCCATACACCTCTTTCTGAATTTTTCTTTCTGGCCATTACAACGAGTGACAACAGAGCAGGTCTCCAGAGAGCAAATCCCTCTTGCTATTTGCCTTTTTCTTTTTGTTTACCTGATGGATGCAAAAGTGAGAGGTCATTTTAGGTCACCAAAAGAACCAGGATTGCTTAGGAAAGGGTATCTCATATGGGCTTTTAGGTTCCTGGGGTCTTTTGATGTCTCTTGAGAGAGTCTTAGGAAACCAGTAAAAATAAGATGACCCATGTTATAAGGACCCTGGAGGCACTGTACCCATAGAGACATCAGACCCTGAGATGGGGAGGGTGTGAGAGCTCCTCTGAGGTTGCAGCCTTGAACCCCAGCCAGAGCTACACAGATGATAACATAAAGGAGTGCGGCAGAACAGGAAATGACTCACAAGCTGGAAGACATTAATCCCTTCCTTGGTGGGGAGCAGACACTTCTCAGCTCTTATCCTATAGTGGAGAAATACAACCCTCTCACCAGATCTTGAGATTTTTTTCAAAACATTTAAATGTTTATTTTTTTAAGCATCACCTCTGGTATTTGGAATTTGAATTTCCTGAAAATGCTGTTTAGAACTCACCCCTGGGCTCCAGGGTGCAACGTCTGTCTTACTCCAGTTTTCTCTGTCTTGGTAATCTGTCCTCTGTTGATCAGAAGGCTCTGGAGCTGGTAGCCACCTGAGGGGGAGGGGGTGGCCAATTCCTTCATGCAGCCTTCATCCCACCTCAAGCTCATATCCACTCCCCCTCTCTCCTGCATGTCTTTTTTCAAAAGTATTTTTCAGTTTAATTTCATTTATTTGAAATGCTGAGAAAGAGACAGACACAGAGAGATCTTCCATCTGCTGGTTCATCTCCCAAATACCCACAACAGCCAGGGCTAGGCCAAGCCACAGCCAGAAGACTAGAACTCCATCTTGGTCTCCCACAATGGTGGCAGGAACCCAAGTACTTGAGTCCTCATTGCTGCATCCCAGGATGCACATTCATGGAAACCTGGGGTTGGAAGCACAGCTGAGACCTGGGCTCAGGCACTCTAGTAGAGAATGTGGGCATCCCAAGAGGCATCTTACTGCTGTGCTACATGCCCCCTCCTCCTGCGTGTCTTGAGTTAGGATGCACTCATTGAGCAAATGAGCATTTGGAGAGTAAGGCAGAATCATTGTTTTATGGCTGGAAGGGGCCTCATGGAATATACACCATCCAATTTCTTCACAAGAACAAAAATTCTCTTCGGTTGGGGTTGCTTTGGTGGTCCTTGTAGCACAACAGTTAGGGATGACAGGTGCACTTCCCCCCATGAGCTCCCCACCTTGATTTTATAGATTGACAGTGACTGTGTGCTGCTAATCATAGCCCTTTTCCAATCTCACCTGCAGGGCTGATAGCTAAATTTAGAAAGAAGTGCTAAGCCTTAGGCACAAGCTGCTATAGACAGAACACACTTAACTGGGAAAAAAATAAAAACACTCTGTTCCTGGCACTAAGACCCTACATACCCACCTGGCCCTGTGCGTCTGGAGGCTGGGATCCTGTCTGATCAGCTCCATTTCAGCTGACTCTCAGATGACATCAGTGTCTTCCCAGGACAGAGAGAGCTCAGACTGCTGTAACATACCTCCAGGATACTATCATTTTAAAATATAATTGACAGAAGAAACCATTGAGAGATTTTTTTAAAGGCAAATCAGGTCTCTTTTTTTTTAAGATTTATTTTTTTATTTATTTGAAAAGCAGGGTTACAGAGAGGACGAGGCAGAGAGAGAGATATCTTCCATCCACTGGTTCACTCCCCAAGTGGCTGCAACGGCTGGAGCTGGGCCGATCCAAAGCCAGGAGCCAGGAACTAGGAGCCTCTTCCCGGTCTCCCATGCTGGTGAGGGACCCAAGGATTTGGGCCATTTTCCACTGTGTTTCCAGGCCACAGCAGAGAGCCCGATCAGTGGAGCAGTTGGGACTTGAACTGGCACCCACATCAGATACTGGCACTGCAAGCGGGGGCTTTAACCCGCTGTGCTACAGTGCCAGCCCCACCATTGATAGTTTTTTTTTTTGTTTTTTTTTTTTTTTTTTTTTTTTGACAGGCAGAGTGGACAATGAGAGAGAGACAGAGAGAAAGGTCTTCCTTTTACCATTGGTTTACCCCACAATGGCCGCTGCGCCGGCACACCGTGCTAATCCAAAGCCAGGAGCCAGGTGCAGGGCCCAAGCACTTGGGCCATCATGCTCCACTGCACTCGCGGGCCACAGCAGAGAGCTGGACTGGAAGAGGGGCAACCGGGACAGAATCCAGCACCCCGACAGGGACTAGAACCCAGTGTGCCGGTCCGCAGGTGAAGGATTAGCCTATTGAGCTGCGGTGCTGGCCAAGATATTTTACACTTTTTTTTTTTTTCCTATGAAGTCTTAGAAATCTTGGACAGCATGATTCCCCATCTGGACCAAGCACATTTGTGGCTCCTGCAATGGATGGTGCAGATTTAGACCCAAGGCAGGCACTGATCTTGGCCTTAGGCATTCTGGCTGTGTTACCAGAGAAATTGCAGGGTTCTTGTCTTCGCGCAAGAAAGAATTCAGGCGTGAGACTGAGAGTAGTGGGAGGTAAAATAGCAAGGTTTATTAGGGAAGGGACATCCATAAGGATGGATGGGCACCTCTCCAGACAGCCTGAGAGACTAGGGTGGGGTGGGGGGGTGGAGGTTACATGGTTGAGTGGAGAGATTACACCTGGCCAGACCAGGCGGGCGGCTCAGCAGAGAGGCAGAGCGTGCAGTCCGGTTGAGGCCGGGGGTTTTTAAGGAGATGGGTCTTTGTCTTCGCACATCTCCTCCTGAAACAAAGGATTTTATGGCTGTAAATATTAAGCTCCTATCTGAGTGTTCCCTTGAAGGTATCAGGCAGGAGGAAGCCTAGCTGGCGCCATCCTGGGTTCAGAGGAAGGGTGAGCAGGACCCCCTAGAGAATGGGGATCCGGAGCAGGGTGTTTGAAATGCAGATACTGGACTGCACCTGGGAGATTGTGGAAGATTTGTCAGGCAGAAGGGGCGGGGACCTCCACCTGGCAGGTTATCAGGTAGAAGGGGGCAGGGCAGGATTCGAAAACCGGGCTGCCCCTGAAACATTGTCAGGGTGACTTTGAGATGCAGATGCATATGCTGGACATAGATGTCTTCTCTTTAGGCCTTTATGTCACACACACATAAGCTCATAACTGACTTCCTACCTAACAGCTGAACTCATTGACATGGGTTGAAATCCAAGCCATTGGGGCCGACGCTGTGGCGCAGTAGGTTAATCCTCTGCCTGCAGCGCCAGCATCCCATATAGGCACCAGTTCTAGTCTTGGTTGCTCCACTTCCAGTCCAGCTCTCTGCTATGGCCTGGGAGAGCAGTGGAGGATGGCCCAAGTCCTTGGGCCCCTGCACTCATGCGGGAGACCAGGAAGAGGTGCCTGGCTCCTGGCTTCGGATCAGCATAGTTCCGGCCGTTACAGCTATTTGGAGAGTAAACCAATGGAAGGAAGACCTCTCCCTCTCTCTCTCTTTCTCTCCCTCTCCCTCTCTCCCTCTCTCCCTCTCACTGTCTGTAGCTCTACCCTCAAATAAAATAAATCTTTAAAAGAAAGAAAGAAAGAAAGAAAGAAAGAAAGAAAGAAAGAAAGAAAGAAAGAAAGAAAGAAAGAAACGCAAGCCCTTCTATCTAGTGACTGAGACAGTGTTGGCTGTATATCCTTTCATGAGTGAAGGGGGAGTCAGCGAAGGAGCTGCTAGAATTTGGAAAAGATGGAAAGAGAATAGCCTTCCATTAAAATATCAGTTTTACCATCTGCTGCTGACTCATGAAACAAAGACACCTCAGCCAAGGAAGTTTATCCTCAATGTCTGAGAACACATTTGGCCAAGGGACCTGGGTGAAGGAAGAAATGGTCCTTCCCGCTGCAACCAATGCCTGAGTTATGTCACCACTTCCTGTGGCGTTAAGTCTGCACAGCTGATTGAATAATATACTCCAGATACACTAATAATTAAAAATTTTTAAATTCTCCTTTGAATGTTGATTATTTCTCATTTTGGCTATTTAACTTTGCTTATCTAGATTTTAGTTGGAGTCATTGATAACATGGTAACTATTTAAACCCCACATAGAGTAAATATGGAAAGAACGGTCCCTAATTATATTTCTCTGAGTCTCGTCTCAATGTCTATGGAAAGAGGAGTTGCTCCGGTTCTAAATTCTGATGTTTCATAATTCTATGTCTGGCTTTCAATTTGGTTATGGATACTACAGATGAAATGCTGGTCAGATAGTATGGAAACATAAAAATATAGAGTGTATTATTAGATTGAAAAAAAGCCTGAGGCCAGTGTTGTGGTGTAGCAGGGTAAGCTGCCACCTGCAATGCCAACATCCCATTATGGGTGCCAGTTGCTCCACTTCCGATCTAGGTCCCTGCTAATGCGCCTGGGAAAGCAGCAGAGGATGACCCAAGTACTTGGGCCCCTGCACTCATGTGGGAGACCTGGAAAAAACTCATGATTTTGGCCTGGCCCAGCCCAGGGCCATCTGGGGAGTGAACCAGTGGAAGAAAGATCTCTCTCTCTCTCTCTGTATCTCCCTCTCTCTGTGACTCTGTGTTTTAAATGAAATAAAATAAGTCTTTTAAAGAAAAAACAGCCAAGGGACTTTTATAGCATTTGCTTTTAAAAGGAATCTGAGAATATTCTTTATTAATTGAAAAAATTATCCAAGAAATTTTCAGTGTCCTCAGGATTTGTAGTGATTGCTGAGGCTAGTGCTTATTGAATTACAAACAATTTTGAGGTTATACTTACTCTTGTATTTTCATTATAGGTGGGAAAGAGGCCAAAGATGAAGAGAAGAGTGACAATGAAAACACCAAGTTCGAAGTCAGATTGTTAAGAGACCCAGTTGATGTCTCGGAAGCCCACAGGCCCTCGAGTAGAGAGGAAGCAGGAGCCCCAGGGGAGGAGGACGCCCAGGGCCCAGCAAAGGCAGACACAGAGAAATGGACAGAGGGAGGTGGGCACAGCCGAGAGAGCACAGCCGAGCCTCGGGGCAGCCCCTACCCCTCCAACAGTCACCTCTCCAGAGAAGCCAAGATGAGCGAGGAAGAAGAGGGAGCGAATGATGAGAAGGAGGGGCGTGGGGAAGATGCCAGTGAAGGGAAACACCCAGAAGAACCAGGAGAGACACAAAACGTCTTTCTCAACAAAAGAAACCAGGCATTGGCTAAGAAAAAAGAGGCATTAGCGGCCAGGTGGGACACACACTCTGCCGGACCCTCTGAGGAGAAGACACACAGCAGGGAGGGCAGCCAGGAGAGTGGAGAGGAGACAAGGAGCCAGGAGAAACACCCCCAAGAGCCAAAGAGCCAATCCCAGAGCCAGGAAGAGTCCGAGGAAAGCGAGGAAGACGCTACCTTGGAGGTGGCCAAACGACGCACGAGGCCCAGACACCACCACGGGAGGAGCAGGCCTGACAGGTCTCAGGATGGGAATCTGCCCTCCAGGGAGGGCGAACAAGCCCCTGAGAGATCTGAGGAGGCTCACGTGGGCATGGCTGGTGTGGGGGAAAAGAGGGACCACCACTCAGCTCACTTCAGGGCTTCGGAGGAACAGCCAGACTATGGGGAAGAAGTGAGGAGTTATCCAGGTGTCCCGGCTTCTGACGCTGTGGAGGGGGAACAGCACAGGGGCAGAGGGAGTGAGGAGTACAGGGCCCCAAGGCCTCAGAGTGTGGCGAGCCGGGAGGAGGACAAGAGAGGCCACCCCAGCTTGGAGCACAGATACAGTGAGGAAGCGAGGGGCAGTGAGCAGGGGAAGGGGCCGCATCACAGAAGCAAGGGAGGCCAGCTGGCTGCCTCTTCTAACGCCAGGGAAGAGGAAGGGTTCTTGGGGGAAGGGCACCACCGTGTTCAGGAGAGCCAGATGGACGAGGCAAGGAGACCATCACAAAGGGACTGGAAAGAGCAGGACAGAGATTACCCCAACTATGGAGAGGAAGGAGCCCGTGGGAGGTGGCAGCAGCCAGAGGACCTGCAAGACCCTAAAGCAAACAGGGAAGAAGTGATGCTTCGAGACAAATACGGCCCCTACCCCAGCACGCAAAAGAAGAAGAGGTTAGGGGGGCTGTTCAACCCCTACTTTGACCCTCTCCAGTGGAAGAACAGCCGCTTTGAGAAAAAAGACAGCATGGATGACAACTTTCTTGAAGGTGAAGAGGAAAATGGGGTGACCTTGAACGAGAAGAATTTCTTCCCAGAATACAGCTATGACTGGTGGGAGAGGAAGCCCTTCTCTGAGGACGTGAACTGGGGCTATGATAAGAGAAGCTTCGCGAGGGCCCCCAGACTGGATCTGAAGAGGCATCATGACAGGGTGGCCCAGCTGGACCAGCTGCTTCACTACAGGAAGAAGTCGGCAGAGTTTCCCGACTTCTACGATTCCGAGGAGCAGATGAGCCCACGCCACGAGGTGGCAAGTGAAAGGGACGGGGATGAGCAGAGGGCTCTGACGGAGGAGGAGGTACAGTATGGGGCTTCTGCTTAAAATTCACTTGTGGGGGTCAACGTTAGCATGCCATGTCCCAGACTTCCTGATGCCAGTGCAGGATAAACTGGTGGGATATAATCTCTATGAGAGCAGTGCTGCCAAGGTGACCTCCGGGGCTGACTTCCACCAACCATCTAGCCATGGTCCACATCCCCGTCCACCTGCTGCTATTGTAGTGCGTCTCAACCTTGGCTACACATTGGAATTATCTAGGAAGCTTGAAAAAGTTCTGTGCCTGGGACCCACCCCCATAGATTCCATCTAGTTGGTACTAGACACTGCCTGACATCAGGTTTTTTAAGGCGCATCAGTAGCTCCCAGGGGAGGGATTACAGGTGATGAAGAAATTAGCTGCTTTGACCTATCTTTATTGGCTTATGCCCTACCACAATCAGAAATTTATATCTGGGGGAAGTAACATTTGAGTTCTATCTCTCTAAACAATCCACACCCTGCCCCCCAGGACTGATTATGTAGCTTGATGCTTCTCAAGCTTGAATGTGCCTAAGAATCTCCCAGGCCCTGGAGTTTCTGATTCAGCTGGTTCTGGGTGAGATCCAGGAATCTGCACTTTTGACCTTTTTTTTTTTTGTAGGGCTAATGATGCTGATGCTGCTGTTCAGGGGGCCACACTCTGACAGCCACGGATGCCACTGACTCACGTGGCCTTTTATATTTTTTTTTTAAATTTACTTACTTACTTGAAAGTCAGAGTTACACAGACAGAGAAGGAGAGGTCTTCTATTGGCTGGTTCACTCCCCAGTTGGCCACAATGGCTGGAGCTGCACCTATCTGAAACCAGGAGCCATGAGCTTCTTCCGGATCTCCCACGTGGGTGCAGGGGCCCAAGGACTTGGGTCATCTTCTACTACTGCTTTCTCAGGCCATAGCAGAGAGCTGGACTGGAAGAGGGGCAGCCGGGACTAGAACCCACGCCCATATGAGATGCCGGCGTTGCAGGTGGCGGCTTTACCCACTAAGCCACAGCGCCAGCCCCTTCACATGGCCTTAAACGTACTTCAGCTTTTCCTTTCAGTTCATGCTCCCTCAAACCACAGCGACCTGGAAACTCACAATTCCACTTTTCTGTGTTTTCCAGGAAAAAGAACTTGAAAATTTGGCTGCGATGGATTTGGAACTACAGAAAATAGCTGAAACATTCAGCCAAAGGGGCTGATGGTCAGAGCAATGGGCGACTTCAAGACGCAGACCTCATGTGATCTATTTTCCAGCACTTCACTGGAAGACACCACTTATTTACCCAAAGGCAGAAAGTAGAATTTACTAGTCATTAAGTGTTTGACACAATTGAAAATATCTTCAATGTTTGCCAGGATGCTACTGAAGATATGAATAGCATGACTTGTAGCATATTCTTTCTTGCAAAATAGACTATTAACCTGCTTGTGACAATGACTGTGTCTTTGACAAAAACATCTGTCTCACTTTGAACTAATAAAAGACTCACCTGAGACCAAAAGCTTCATGGTTCTTCACTTCCTGTGGGGTAATGGGGAGGAGTACAACACTCAAATCCATTCTTTAAATTCTAAAAAAAAACAGGGGCCAGCATCGTGCTGCAGTGGGCTAAGTCACCACCTGCGACAATGGCTTCCTGCAATGGAGCACCAATTTGAGTCCCAGCTGCTCCACTTCTGATTCAGTGCAGCTGGGAACGTGGCAGAGAGTGGCTCAAGTACTTGGGTCCCTGCCACCTATGTGGAAGACCCAGATGGAGTTCCAGGCTCTTGGCTTCTGCCTGGCTCAGCCCTAGCCATTGTGGCTTTTTGGGGAGTGAATCAGCAGATGGAAGGGCTTCTCTTTCTGTCTCTCCTCTCTGTCAGTCTTTCAAATAAAGCAAATCACACACACACGCACACATATTTACAGCATTAAGATTTGTTGGCTTCTGGATACATTAACAAAGTGAACCTTTTGAAGTAGAAGAATGTGCAATGTGCAGGATAAAAAGAGAAAGAGCTCAGGAAAAGACATCTGCTCCCCTAGGATGAAGGAGATTAGATAGGCTTGAAGAACCTGTTTCAAAAACAGTAAGATGGTGGGGGGTATCATCATGTGCTTACAACTGAATATATGAAGCATGTGAAATATGTTCCTTACATAAATGAATAAAGAAAAACAATCATAAGACATTACTTCCAACATCCTATCAGCTGGTGCTGGTGCTGTGGCGTAGTATGCTAAGCCTCTGCCTGTGATGCTGGCATCCCATACAGGCTCTGGTTTGTGTCCCAGCTGCTCGGCTTCTGATCCAGCTCTGTGCTAATGGCCTGGGAAAGCAGTGGAAGATGACCCAAGTGCTTGGGCCCCTGCACCTGAGTGGGAGACCACAAGGAAGCTCCTGGCTTCAGATCAGCTCAGCTCCGGCCAAGGCGGCCACTTGGGGAGTGAACCAGCAGATGGAAGACTTTTCTGTCTCTCCTTTTGTCCTTCTACCTCTCAAATAATCTTTAAAAACAAACAAAAATCGGCCGGTGCCACGGCTCAATAGGCTAATCCTCTGCCTGCAGCGCTGGCACACCGGGTTCTAGTCCCAGTCTGTGTGTCGGATTCTGTCCCAGTTGCCCCTCTTCCAGTCCAGCTCTCTGCTGTGGCCCCGGGAAGGCAGTGGAGGATGGCCCAAGTGCTTGGGCCCTGCACCTGCATGGGAGACCAAGAGAAGCACCTGGCTCCTGGTTTCGGATCAGTGCGGTGCGCCGGCCGCAGTGGCCATTGGAGGGTGAACCAACGGTAAAGGAAGACCTTTCTCTCTGTCTCTCTCTCACTGTCCACTCTGCCTGTCAAAAAAAAAAAAAAAAAAAAAAAAAAAAAAAAAAAAAAAAAGAAGAAAAAATCATTCTATCAGCTGATTTTTAAGAGTCCCATGTAATGGCCATTTTGGGGGCTAATATGAAAGCCTGGATAACAGGAAGCACTGTAGATTCGGAGTCAGAACATCTGGTCTGTCCAAACAGATCCCTGACCCCCTGAGGTCTGGCTGATTTGTACCCTGTAAGAAGACGGAGTTCTGTCGATGTTGCTAAGCCTTGTATCCCATGTAGTAGAAAATAATTTCCTAAAGAAAATTTGAGGGTCCCAAAATGAACTAGGGTTTCAATCACTTGGAGGAAAGCAAAATGGTTGAATGCCCCAAATGCCAGCCTGCCCACACATATGCACACACTGCACTACTCAAGAGAAGCTGTTGGCAGACGGAGCACAGCACAGCACGGTGCCCACCAGCTTGGAGATGGTCCCTGAGACAGGAAATGTGCTTGGCCTGTCAGAAGAAGAGCAGAGAGACAGCACAGGGGCTCTTACAGGCAAGGGTGGAGAAGTGACAGGGGCAACCATGCAGAGCGTTTTTTTTCAATTTAGGTCCTGGTAAGGACTTTGACTTTTGTGATTGGAGAGTTCTCCATGGAGGACTGGCATGCTTTGCTTCATACTGTAACAATGCTGGCTGCTGGGTGGCGAGAAGGCTATAAGAGGAGTGAGGCAGAAACACAAAAACCAGTGAGAGGGCTACTGCAATATCCTGGCTGGTCATTTGTGATGGCGTGGACCAGGATTGCAGCTCCCAGGTTGGGGAGAAGTAGCGGATCCTCGGATCTGTTCAGAAGCAGATGACAAGTACAGCTGATGGGTTTGGTGTGAGGGAGTAAGGGGATGATAGCAAGGTTTTAGGCTTTGCAGCTGGGAAGCGCAGAGATGGGGGAAGACTGTGGGAGTGTCTGGCTTGGGAGGGGAAGAGCTGGGGAGCTCAGGTTTGACTATGTCATATTTGAGGTGTGCACAGACACCCAGCGGAGGTGTCAAGTTGGGAACAAGGGCCAGGAGATGAGGGAAGAGGCCTGTGCTGAGGACTTAATGTGGGAGTCATCATCACAGAGATGGTATTTAAAGCCTCAAAAGAGAATGAGATCACCCAGTGTTATATAAATGAGTCAAAGATGGCCTCTGTGTATTGGCCCCTGGGCTGTTTACTTCAGCATTGCAGGGGGAAGCCAGTTAGCCAAAAGCCCAGGATTGCCAAGGTCAGATTTTTACACAGCTAATTATTTTAAGCAAAATTTTAAGTAATTTTTAGCTATTTAGGGCCTGCCTGCTTTGCATATTCATCCCCCCTCCAACTACACACATCTGTAGCCCATTGATAAGACACAGCATTGTGGTTCTAAGACCCCCCCGCCCCCGCACTGCTCCCCACCACACTGCTGAGAACATCACCCAGACCTGAAGCCCTCTCTATCTCCCTCTCTCCCAGGGGGCTACGCTTACCCTCTTCCATTGCTGAGTGGCATGCCCCAACATATAGCCAGTGGATAGACTGCCACTGTCACCTTGCAGTGTCACTGTCACCTAATGAAGCATGTGTGCACTACTGCCACCTCATGGTCACAGTTTTTCCTTTGCCCAGTTCCCAAATCCCTTGAACAAATTAGGGAGCCAGTGTAGACCATAGAGTTGTAGATTTATAATAGCTGACACCTGCAGCATGTCAACTTTGGCAATGAGAAGAACCAGCCAAAGAGAAAAGGCCAAACAGGTAGAGGGAAACCAGGAGACCATGGTCTCCTAGAAGCCCAGCAAGGAAAGCCGAGGCAGGGAGGGGGGTGGATGGCTGTTTTCAAGTTCTGCTGACAGGTCCCGAGGGCCAAAGAGGGGTTCTTGGTTTCACATCACCTTTTTTGTGGCAACTTACTCCAAACCAGCTCCCTACTGCGGCTGCTCCAAAGGACTCAAACCCCTCTCATGGGTTTCTCAAATCAGTGGTCAGCAAATTCTTTCCCAAAGAGCCTGGTAGCAAACATTGTAGGCCTTGAGGCCATACAGTCGCTATCCAACTACTCAATTCTGCCACAGTGCAAAAGCTGTAATAGACAATATGAAAACAAACTGGTATGGCTGTGCTCCAATCAAATTTCATTATGGGCACTGCAGTTAGAATCTTATGCAATTTTCATGTTTTTGTTGTTGTTGTTGTTATTCTGTAACCACTTGAGCCGGCGCCGCGGCTCACTAGGCTAATCCTCCGCCTAGTGGCGCCGGCACACCAGGTTCTAGTCCCGGTTGCCCTTCTTCCAGGCCAGCTCTCTGCTGTGGCCAGGGAGTGCAGTGGAGGATGGCCCAGGTGCTTGGGCCCTGCACCCCATGGGAGACCAGGAAAAGCACCTGGCTCCTGGCTCCTGCCATCGGATCAGCGCGGTGCGCCGGCCACGGCGGCCATTGGAGGGTGAACCAACGGCAAAGGAAGACCCTTTCTCTCTGTCTCTCTCTCTCACTGTCCACTCTGCCTGTCAAAAAAAAAAAAAAAAAAAAAAAGGCAGAAACTTCCGTAACCACTTAAAAATGTTAACAATCAGCCGGCGCTGCGGCTCACTAGGCTAATCCTCCGCCTTGCGGCGCCAGCACACCGGGTTCTAGTCCCGGTCGGGGTGCTGAATTCTGTCCCGGCTGCCCCTCTTCCAGGCCAGCTCTCTGCTGTGTCCCGGGAGTGCAGTGGAGGATGGCCCAAGTGCTTGGGCACTGCACCCCATGGGAGACCAGGAGAAGCACCTGGCTCCTGCCATCGGATCAGCGCGCCGGCCGTGGCAGCCATTGGAGGGTGAACCAACGGCAAAGACCTTTCTGTCTCTCTCTCTCACTGTCCACTCTGCCTGTCAAAAAAAAAAAAAAAGTTAACAAACCAAAAAACTGGCAGGCAGAGCACCAGATTTGGCCTATAGGCTCAAGCTTGCTGACCCCAACCATTGTTATCCCTCCTCCTCCCCTTCTCTTCCTTCAATCTGTCACCATATAATTTTAGTTTTTATCATAGGTGGCAACTTTGCTTCACTCACAGGTAATGGAAAAGAACTAAGGCCACTGCAACAACCGAGGACTTGACAGGGAAGGACTCCCAGGAAGCAAAGGACTCCTCTATCATTTCTTCTGCCTTCTGGCTCAGTTTCTCCACTGTGTGAAAAGTTTTGGTTTCAAATGATAACACAAAGCATGCTGAAAAATCCAACAGATTGAGCCCACCCACATTTCAAAAGTTTCTTTGGTGTTTTGTTACCTGTCAATGTGAAAATGAAATGTCAAAATCTTTCCAGTCTTGTTTTAATGATAGCTCAACCAAATGCCAAAAAAAAAAAAAAAAAAAAAAAAAAAAAAAAAAAAAAAAAAAAAAAAAAAAACCACACACCTCAGATGAATGGAACTGTAAAAAAAGGCGAAAAACAAACAGTGGGGCACCAAGACACTATACATTAATTTCTGGGACTGGTGTGGCATACTGGGTAAAGCTGCCCTTGAGATGCCATGCCAACATCTTGTACGGGTGTCCCGGCTGCTCTACTTCAGATCTAGCTCCCTGCTAATGTGCCTGTGAAAGCAGTGGAAGATGGATGGCCCAAGTATTTGGGACCCTGCACTCACATAGGGGACCTGGCCCAGCTCTGACCATTGTGGCCATTTGGGGAGTAAACCAGTGGATGGTAATCTCTCTTTTCTCTATAACTCCGCCTTTCAAATAAATAATTTTTCAAATATTTATTTGAAAGGCAGAGTTACACAGAGGTGGGTGGGGGGAAAAGAGAATATTCCATCTGCTGGTTCACTCCCTCAAAAGGCTGAAATGCCAGAGCTGGGCCAGGCTGAAGCCAAGAATCAGGAGCTTCTTCTGGCTCTCCGACGTGGGTGCAGGGACCTAAACACTTGGGCCATCCCCTGTAGCTTTCCCAAGCACATTAGGGAGCTGGATCAGAAGTGGAGCAGCTGGGACAGAAACCAGTGCCCAGACGGGAGGGATGATGGCATTGTCGGCCACAGTCTTACCTGCTATGCCACAATGCTGGCCCCTAAATAAATAACCTTTTAAAAAATTATCCACACCTCCCTCTGCTCCAAAGGTGAATATCCATTTTACATGAGGCAACATTCTACATTTAGCTGTATCTGTGATGCAGGCACAGCACAGTGGTTCTCCAGGGCTGGAGGGGAAACTTACTAAAAATGCAGGATCTCTGTGCCATCCCAGAACTACTGAATAAGTAATTTTTGGATGAAGGGTCCAACAATCTGTTTAACAAACTCCACAGGGGATCCTAAATTTTTAACAATTAGGGAATAGGACAGGACTTGGAAACAGGTTTGAGTCCCCAGAAGGTGATGGCTCCAACAACAGTGACCAATGGAGAGCGGCCAAGATTGCATCTAGTCCATGACTATACATCTGTGTTGTCCTTGATAAACTTGACTGGCTGTATGTAGGTGACAACATATTGGTTTATTACATTTTTCTTTTTCTTTCTTTAAGGGAAAAACCCAGCAGGCCAGAGGGAAGGGGCAAAGAAGGAAAAAGAAAGGAGAGCATAACAGAGAAAGAAAGAGAGAGAGAGGAGAGGAGGCTAGAGAGGAGAGGGGAGAGGAGCGAGAGACAGGAGAGAGGAGTGAAGAGAGGGGAGCAAGAGAAAAGAGAACACGAGAGAGCTGTTTATTACATTTTTCAGTGAGGTGCCCTATGAAGGAATGTTCTCTTCCCCAAACATGATAGGTTGAAAACCATTCAACATAGCAAAGATTGCATCATTAATGTTAGTCAAACAGATCATAGAAACACTTTTATTTTTTAAAAGCAACTGTTTTAAGAAAAAGGAATCAAAGCTGTACTCGTTGGTAACCGCACTGGCCATTATCAGAGGAGTCAGAGGAGTACATGCTATCAGGACAAAGAAATTTTTTTTTTCTGAGATGCTCCTTGCTGGATGATATGCATCCATTCTATGATGAGATGAACAATACACACAGTGAACATTTCTGGTGAGCCAGGGCCTTGACTCACTCTACACACAGTTCTTTGTTGCAACAGATGATCGAACAGCTTGATTATAGGTTTCCAGAGCTTATACAGACTAATAAACTAATCATGCCAGAACTCTTTAGATCAGCATTAATAACCACCAAAGAAGGCACTTTAGAATACATCAGACAAGGAGTGACACCAATGCAATGAGAACTGGTCCAAGTTCTGCATAAACTTTGTTATAGTTCAAATAGTACACTCTATGTGTGTCTTGTATGTATAGGTAGTGCATTCTTTCTCTGTCTTCATGTGGCGTATATATGGCAATATCTATACACATATATACAGTGTACCTGTGTGTATCAATAAGTCTCTGAAGAGTTAAAAAAATTTGTTTCCTTCAGTTGAATATTACACAAAAATTCTAGTCACTTTATTTGGAATAAAGAATGAGAGGATCAGAAAATGCAAAAAGTATCCTACTAAAATCTTTGTATGCACAAAAAAAGGAGTAAAATAAATACTCAGAACTTTCCCAGTTTTTCAACTATTAAAAGAGAACCCAGCAGAGACAAAGCTTATTCTACTGCAGGGAACAGGGTGGACATTTTTGGTACTGTAAATCTCACACTCTCACATCCATATTGCTCAGGTTGAAGAGAATGGAAAGAACAGGGGAGATTTCTCCCACAAACTGCTTCTTTCCTTTCAGTACTCACCAACTTTTAGCTAAGTTGCGTTACTCCACTTAGCTGAAAACACACAAGTCTCCTAGAAACAAAACTCAGAGGATGCTGAAATCCTCGCGATATCTGTGTACTTAGAAGTACTGAGGGGAGTTCTGTAAACAAACAGAACTGCTCATATCCATCCATGCATGCCCCAGGGTTGCAGCTTTGCCAGCCCAATCCCATCTGTGTCACAGATACACAAAAGGCTTACTCCTCTTCCCACAAAGGCATTTTTGGACATGTTCTTATTCTCAGGGTAGGAAAAACCATTAGAAATGGCATTTAAAGGTTAACTGCTAACTGTATAACGCCTGAGAACAAAAAGCAATTTTTGAAGCATTAAGAGCCAGACTGCGGGCATTTCCGTTTCTTAGCTGCCGGCTCCTCGGTCTCCTGTGATTCCAATGCGCTCACGCTGGGTTTCAGGCTGGTGTCTGCTTTTGGGTTGTCCATGGCAACAGTGAAGCCTGAGAGAAGGTACCCCCCACCGCCACTCATCAGCAGTTTGGGATGACTTCGATCTGGCAAAACCTAATCAAGACACAGAAACATATTCATGCTTTCCCAAGACCGCGAGGCTCATGTGAGTAACACATACGCCACAAATCAGATTTTAGACCACATATTCTCCGGAAGATATAAAGGAGTCCATTTCTAAGCAATTCTTTCCTTTACATGACAATGCAAAGAAAATCCTAGAAATCAGGTTCAGTGGTTTTCTCTGAATCCAACACTGATTCCCCACTTCTCTGAGACCTAAGCGAGTTTCTGGAGAACAGGCAAATTGCTTGTGTAGCACTCCAGTCTGCAGTTTTCCTCCTCTTGGATCTGGGAAGCCACAAGACCAACAGTGAAGGGTGGGCCTGCACATGCAGGAGGAGCTCTGTCTACCCAGCTAAGTGAGATGATCCTCCTGAGTGGCAGGGTTACCTAGGATCAACAGCTTCTCTACCACAGTGCACAACGCCAAGCAGCAGGACAGGGCCAGTGGCAGCATGGAGGTGCCCCACTCAGGTCTCCCTACACAAGGGAACAGGCTGCAAAGCATTTGAGCAGCAGAATGCTTCCAGCTACTGCTGCCCTGGGATCCCCTGAGGGAAGCCCTGGATTGCTCCCAGCCAGTCGTGAGCACAGGAGTAAGCCAGTAGTGAGCATTTCTGTCCAACATGGGGCTGCTTTAATGGACAATCTGAGCGGTGCCAGAAAGATGGAGGAGGTATTAGGGAGGCATGCAAAAGCAACGTTGCACCAACCGCCCGCCTGTGGGTGTGCTGGGAAAATGACCCCGGGCTCCGGTGTGCTCCTCATCATGCCTTTGCTGTCTCTTGTTTCGGGCTTCCTGCTAACACATTTGGAAAGCAGTGCGTGGTTCATTTGCTTGGATTCCTGTCACCCATGTGGAAGACCTGGATGCAGTTCCTGGCTTCTGGCAAAAGCCCTACCTATTCTGGGCATTTGGATGGCAGACAGAAGATCTCTCCCTCTCTCCTTTTCCCTGTCACTATGCTTTTCAAATAAACAAACAAATCTTTAAAAAAAGAAATTAAACAAAAGGACACTCTGCTCCACTGGCCCGGCTGAAGCTTCCTCAGCAGCACTGCAGCTCTCCTCCCAGCTCTCCTTCTCTACCTCCTTCCCAGACAGGACACTGCACCCCTCATCCTGCCTCCTCTCCCTTTATCTTCTAAAGGCATTTCCCCCAGTAAATTGCTCAGACTTTGACTTCCACCCTGAGAGCTAAACAGACAGAGTCCACCAGTAAATCCTGAAAACTGACTGTGAAGATGACCAGCAAGGAGGAAAGGGCCACTTTCCATCCTCCTGGAGATTTCGCTAATATTGGTTACACCATCCACAGTGCTATCAAGGCCTTGGGACAGACCTGAACCCGAACTATCCTGTTCAATGCCTCTGTGCTAGAGTTAAGGAGTAATATGCCCCGACAGAAAAAAAACAGGTCAGGAAGTCAAGGGCTCTTTTTCCCCATTACAGGCACGAGGCGTTCCCATCCCTGCAGACTGAAATCAAGGCTTCCCTGTTTCACAACTTCCAGCACTAACCTAAAAAGTCAGAGATTCAGGAAAATAGCTCCAGGGCTAGTAACACGTACCTGATAGTTTCTGAGCCAGGTTTCAGACAGCCTGAGATTGATGACGCCGCCCCTCTCCCGCAGTTTTGTGTAGCTTTCCAACAGAGGCTGAGGGCAAAGACAGATGTGTCAAGAACGACTTCCTGGGCAGCAGTTTGAGAGTCACCACTCAAATGCAAGAATTCCCATCCATTCCACCGTACTATTACCTCTTTATACTGACAGTAGACCACAAATGGCCTGGAGGGTGCCACAAAGTCCAGCAAAGACAGCAGCAGTGGAGTGGGATGGAAACGACTAGCTACAATTAAGCTGCAAGGAAAACATCAGACCGATTATTTCTCTACTCCCCGAGTGGAGTACAGGCTTTAAAATGCATTTCAACTGATCGTGTACTGATTTGCATGACTCTATAAAAGAGATTAAAATTCAGAACAGAATAAAACCATGAGCTGGTTCTTTCTAGGAAATATAAACTAGGTTATAAGCTCTCATGGTGTCAGGCCACTCTAAGGAGAACTTGAAGATTTTCTTATACCTGAATCTACCTCTGCTTGTTGGGTTGTCACCAGTCCTTGCCATCAGCCAGCACCACAGCCACTTGAATGACCCACCGCTCACCTGCACTTAGTGGGACTACAAGGCCGTCTGATGCACTGTCATTGGGGAAGGTTCAAATCTGTTCTCGAACCCTCAGACAAGCACAATTTCTCATCTCTATGAGACCCAGTGTTCTTTCTTTATAAACCCAGGGCAGAACCCTCGCATCAGTTCCCACTAGCGTGAAAGCAAACACAGAACTCCAACCCCTTTGGAGCAGAGTCCACGAGCCCTAATAAGTCTCCGGCATTCCGTCATCAACGCACCCGTCTGCATTTCTTTCACTCAGCAGAGCAGCAGCCTCTAAATGTCTTTTCTTCTGCTCTTCTTGTCTCCGCTGTTTTTCCTGAATCTTCAAGAAAAATAAGAAATCAAAGTACTAAGGTCATTCAGCTGGGTTTATGGAAATACTTGCCTGTCAAAACATTTCAACAGTATTTCTCAACGCAGACTAAACCAACAGAGGAGGTTGTTTATATGGAGGTGAGAATAGAAAAGCAAGCCTGGATTTTATACAGACATCATTAAGCTATGAGAGCAAGGCTTCTGTATCCCAAAGCTCTACCCTAAAGATTAAACCACACAGTTGTGCACACCCATGTGCACGCATACTCTGTCTCCAACTAAGCTGGATAGTTATCATCTTGAGAGCTGATGCTTCAAAGCCCAACCAAATCTGTGTTTAAATGAAGCTAACCGAGGCCCTATGAATATTATGAAGACAGCAGGGACTCTGGACATCCTTACATAATCTTTTTTGCTGTCTTTTTCTTTAGGTTCTTTATATTCTGGATCCGGAGCATCAATTTCCACTGTTTCTTGTTCTTCTGGCTGGTTGCTCTCGGGGGCCTCGGCCATGCTGTCTTCATTCTCTTGCTCGGCAGCCTGCTTTTCCTCGAGCGCACCATTACTTTCTTCAACCGAGGCGCTGTCTTTAGGCTCTGAAGACAACATCTCAGCAGAAAATGTCCCATTAAGGAGACTGTCCACTTTGTTGAGGGGGAATTCATACAAACCACTGAGGAAAGACTTGGGAAATCCAAAACACGCTGTTGCTGCCCGAACAGGCCCACCTCCAGGGTACAGCTGAATAATGGAGCCAAAACCTGAGCAGATAAAAGAGACAAACACCTGCAGGATGGAGGTGTCTGCAGAGTTACGCAAACCCTGAGTCCTCCACAGGATCAAGGCTGAGGGGCCCTCTGCGTACTCGCAGTTCAGGGACTGAGGGACATGCAGCTTCTCTGGGGCCCATCTGGAGTCTAGAACATTCCCACTGATCACTCCCTTGACACTACTGTAAAACCCTGTGATCATGACAATGTGGACATCATACGACTGGTGAGTCTCTGCTTCCCCCATGCCAATGCACAAAGAGGGGGCACTTAAAGTTCTTGTTTTCTGTAGGTTCAGAGCAAAGGTAGGCAAATCAGACTTTGTGCTTTCATGAGACAGAATCTATCCCTCATATTGTTCCTACTCAATCTACTCAATTCAGGCCAATAAATTGAGTACCCGCTATGCAGGTTACACAATTCATTGTCCTACAAGTCCTGGCCAGCCACAGGCTCTAGAACCATCCCCTGTGATGCTGAATCTGGAAGAGAAACACCAACACAGCCTGGCTGAGAAATGGGGATCATGTGGGGAAGGCTTGGAAAGGAGCTGTACGTGCCACCCATTATTCCATTAACCTCGAAGGAACTCAATCTAGTGGCCCAGGAGTCTGAATTTTTGGATCCCTCTATACTCACAACAGGGTGGGGTCCTACTGAGCATAAAAATGTTCAATCTTACCTCCCATTCGTTCCATCATTGCACCCAGCACCAAGCCTGCACATGTTTCCATGACAATCATTTTATTGCCAGCACGGATATTTCCCAATGTCAACATCTGGGCCAGGGTATCGTACCTCATGTGGCTAAAGGAAGAAAGAAGGATTCATTCACTCATTGTTAGCTATGTAAAGCCTGGAATTTTAATCATAATTTTTCAAGTTTTGTCTTATAAAAATTATGTTGATAATATTATTGATTGCTTTGGAGGTAACAGTAGAAGGACTTACAATTTATGAAGTAGGAGGACACTTTATGCAGGTGAGCAACTTTTTCATTTTACTTAAAATCATGACTTTCTTAAAGATACATTTTCCCCCAATTATACTTTTGAAAGGAAACAAAGCGTACTTAATTTTTCCAGGTTCTCTTGCATAATACATAATTGAAAGAATACGAGTGGATGGCTTCACAACAGTAATGATGGCTTCATATCTGGGTGAGAAAAAACAGAACACTCATTTGGAAAAATGGTTTATGATGTATTACTTTAAACAATATGCACATTTTTAAATTTACAAAAAGACAACATTTTTAACCTTTTCAAACATAAAACTACTTACTTCTTTTTCTTCTTTTTTATATATTTATCTTGGGCAAATTCTGTCTTGTCTCGGAATGTTGTACTATTCTCAATTAACTGTTGAACTATTTCCTATAAGAAAAGGAGCAAGCACATTTTTCTGAAACTTTATTTGCGCAAAACAAATAACTTCAAAGGTTCCTTACCCCAAAATGTATCCAAAGGTCTGACCCTTCATTTCGTCTTTCACAGATGAACTCTGTATTTCCATACTCTATTGATAATTTCTAAATAAAAATTTACAGCTCCATGTAAACCAGGTAAAAGAACGGAGAAACAAAACAGAGGAAGGACAGAGGTAAAGGAACCTGTCATTATGGAAGACATCAGCTGAAAACATTACTGCAAAGTCAACAAAGTTAAATCTGCATAAACACTCTTAACACATTTTCTACCACTAGTGATATTAGTAACGTCATTCACCTTACATTCCTGCAGGTCAGAAACAAAATCTTTGATATACCGAATGTACATTTCAATTTACTTCTAACAAAAGTATAACATCATTTTTCTATTTTACCTTTGGTAAAGTCTGCTTTAGAAACAAAACAATTTCCTACATACCAAACAAAACAAAATCCTTTGAATATTACCTCTCCTTTAATGCCTTTGTCCTTCAAAGCTTTTATATCATCTTGAGTAAGTTTCTGAGATTTCCCATCATCAATTATATTTCGATTATCAGTGCCTGCTTCTTTAGTCTCTAAGGAAAGAAATGACTCCATGACACCTGTGATCTGGAATTATTTTACAATATTTATTTTTCTAAATTCATATGCACATGGAGCCCAAGTTCAGCATTCGAGTTCCACAGTTGCCAATGTAGTCCCCTATTCCTTCTTGCCAGCACCACTCTTTAGACCCTAATTCATCTTCTGGCCCTCACCTCTTGCTCCTGGACTAACCACGTGGATGCCAGAGTGCTTTTTATTTTTTTGTTAATAAGAATTTGTCTTAACCACTGATGCTTATAATCATAAAATGGTAACAATGAGGAAACATTCCAAAAATGACCTGTAAGGTCACATACATCTGGTCCCTGCCTACCTTTTCTGGACTCATCTCTTGATTCCTAAGCTTCAACCAAATTGCCCTCTTTTTTTCTGCCTTGAACACAAGAAGCAAGGGCTTTGGCCCCTGCTGCTCTCTCTGCTTTAGTGTCTAGGTCCCTCCCAGCACTCGGGTCTGAGCTCATGATCTCAGTCAAGGTTCACCTTCCCAAACCAGGATTTAGAATACACCCCTGCTTTAATATTGTCACAGCATGTATCAGCATTAGAAATTATGCTATTTGTTTATCTTCTTGATTATTTTTGCTGTTCTCCACTAGTAAGTATATTTTATGGGGTGGGTGCTGTGGTGCAGTGGGTTAATGCCCTGACTTGAAGCGCCGGCATCCCCTATGGGCGCCAATTCGAGACTCAGCTGCTCTATTTCCGGTCCAGCTCTCTGCTATGGCCTGGGAAAGGGGTGGAGGATGGCCCGGGTCCTTGGGCCCCTGCACCCACATGGGAGACCTTGGTGAGGGGGCTCCTGGCTTCGGATCAGTGCAGTTATGGCCAACACGGCCAATTGGGGTGTGAGCTGGCGGATGGAGGACCTCTCTCTCTATAGCTCTGACTTTCAAATAAATAAATCTTTAAAAAAGTACATTTTATAAGATGGGCCATTTTATAAACTGCTATAAATGCAGTGCCTAATTGTGCCTAGTACATATTTGGTGCTTAACAAAAATACGGACATTAATGTAAAACTATCTAATTAACTGGGTAGAGACAGAACTTCAGTAGAATTTTATTTAATTTTTATTATTTGTTTACTTTTAATTAATAATGGCTAAATCTGTGGAGCACTCACTGCAGGCAAGACATTGTCAGGATGTTTCTGTAATTCATATTACTTAATATTCACAACTTAAGCATTAAATACAAGAGTACTTCAAAAAAAGTCCCCGGGAAATGTAATTGAAAGGTAAGTTTTTGCACCAAAATAAACATACCTTAATTCCATTTGTCCATAACTTTCTAAAGTACCCTCATATGCCTATGGTCCCACTTTTTTTCTAGATGAAGCTGTAAGAGTTATAAAATCAAACCACATGCCCAAGACCAGTGATGAAGCTGGCACTTAAATCTAGACAGCTGCATTACAAGCCAGACCATGTAACCCCTCTACACTACACACTAACTACCTTGCAGCTGTTACTTAATTAATTTCTGGGCTCTGAAAGGGTTCATGTGTGTCCTTGCAATGCAGCAGCAGGGTCTCATGGGATTAAACGCCTGGCCTAAGGTCGGACAGCCAGTTAATGGCAGGCTGGAGTCAGAATCCACCCACCTACGATTCTGAGATCTCGAGTTAGATTTCTTTTGGGACAGCCTGGGCTTTAATTGAAATTTGCTGGAGGTTGACAGGGTTCTTTTTTTATTTTATTTTATTTATTTTTTTTTGACAGGCAGAGTGGACAGTGAGAGAGAGAGACAGAGAGAAAGGTCTTCCTTTGCCATTGGTTCACCCTCCAATGGCCACCGCGGCCGGTGCGCTGCAGCTGGCGCACCGCGCTGATCCGATGGCAGGAGCCAGGTACTTCTCCTGGTCTCCCATGGGGTGCATGGCCCAAGCACTTGGGCCATCCTCCACTGCACTCCCTGGCCACAACAGAGAGCTGGCCTGGAAGAGGGGCAACCGGGACAGAATCCGGCGCCCTGACAGGGACTAGAACCCAGTGTGCCGGCGCCACAAGGCGGAGGATTAGCCTAGTGAGCCGCGGCGCCGGCCTTGACAGGGTTCTGACTACGCATCTATTTTATATATGCATGGTGTACCTGAAGTGGGCTCTTCCTGCTTCTTCTTGGGCTGAAGACTTCCTCCACTGGTCACTTCAAACGTGGTTCCATAACTATGGCCAATGACATTATCCAGGTAGAACCACTGTTTTTCGAAAGTTACTTTTCTGGGGAAGAAAAATCAATCAATCAATTTAATTATGTTTGCATTCAGTGTAGAAAAGACAAGTTCTTTCTAGTTTATTTTAAAAGCGGTCTCCACAACAATCAGTGGCATTACCTCTAGACTCAAAACAATAAATGAATTAAAGAGAACTGGGTTCAGACAGAGACACAAAATGAATAGCAAAGTCACAGAAACACTGAGCAAAGACAGAAGGAAGACATGTTTCTTTTGGGGCCCTGTCTGATCCCAATTTGCACTGTCAACCAGGATATCCAAACTCACAGGCTCTGCAGATGTCCTCAGCAACAGGCAAGGTTGCCAAGACTGGACCTGCACTGTGACACTCCATGCAACTTACGTCAAAACGGAGCAATCACTGAGAAGACCAGGAGTAACAAATTCTCTGGTCTGGGTCTAACTATTTCATTGAAAAACTGTCTGATAAAAGCAATTCATATTTACAAATGAACGTTACTGACAATCTACAGGTTAGGGTTAAGATATAGGGCCAAAGAAGTCGCAGAGACAACTAGTCAAGACAGAGAGAAGTCTTTTATTGTAGAAAGGACAACGCAGTAAAGTGGGATTTGGGCTCGCCTCAACAGCAGGTGGGGTGGATGCCTGCAGTAAGGCTTCAGACACCCCCAGCTCCGGGTTGTGGGCAGTTGTTCTTTGATGCTCTTTGCCTGGAGAAGGGCCGGGTATTCTCACAGTGACCCACATCCACAGCGATAAAGTGAGCCTGGATGAACAAAAGCCCCCTTGGCACGTTTCTATTGGAGTCAACAGTGAACACTTTTGTACGGTCTTATCAGCCCATGTCCCTGGCAAGGAACTGTGCAAGTCAGAGGCAAGTGGGCAGAATCTCAGGCAACGAAATACAATGTTAATCTCAGGGTCATTTTGCTGGCACCCAATGTTACCAAGTGCATGGTTAACCATATGTGTCCCAATAGCCTAACAAGTCCTAACAGCACACATTTGGAAACAGTGCTTAGCACTGACAATGCTCTCCAGGGGACCAGGTAATTTTAGGCATTCCTATTGAGGAGCTTTTTATCTTACTGCAATTCTTCAAGAGGGAATTCTCACAGAAATCTTTGCTTTCAAAAGAAGGAAATTAACATCTGCTAAGTGTCAATCAGAGGTTAGGTGTATACACCAGACGTGTTTCATACTTTTTAAGTCTTATTCAAATCCTGGAGAGCATAACTTTCTGTAGAAGCCATGAGGCCCAGGCAGAAGTACTTTGTTCAAGATTCAGTTACAAGGTGTCAGGGCTGGGAGTCAAATTCAGGTTTCTCAAACACCAAAGGCTGGTTTGTTCTACTACACTACCCCGTATACCCCAGCAAAGACCAAAGGAGCTTAAGAAGCACCCCTCGAAGCACAGGGCATGGCCCACATCCACAAAAGACTGAATTCTGGGAAACACAGACTCTGAGAGGCAAGAATGAGCGCTGGGTGAAAGGGAGAGAGGGAGGGAGGGAGAGGAGAGGAGGGAGAGGGAGAGGAGGAGACAGGGAAGGAGAGGAGAGGGGAAGGAGAGGGAGAAGATCCGAAGAAGCTAGGGAAAGAGCCCCAGGCTAAAGGAGTGGGGGCGATGGAGAGGGCCCGAGAACCAAGAATAGAATTCTGGGGAAGCGACTCTACAAGACCGGTAAAGGATGCTGAGGGTAGAAGGCCTACTATGAAGTCATGGAGAAGACGTCTGGAAGACAGGAGGGGTAGGAAAGATCCAGAGGCCGTGGACGGAAACGAATCCTGGTGGGAAACGCCTCTGAGACAGTAACATCGGGGAGAAGGCAACTGGGGAGCAGAGTGGGAATCCAGAATTAAGAATGGGACCCTGGTGGGAGGGGTCTGCAGGGCGACCAGGGGGGAGGGAGTATTTGAACGTGGTTAGACAACCCCACTCCCCGCCAAGGCTAGCAATCTTACTTTCTGCGCTGAACTTGCACTGCTTTGAACACATCTTCCCGTTTCAGGACCACGAAGTCGCCGTCGCGGATGCAGTGGTCAGCCGGCTGCAGTGGCTGTGGGCTTGGCTGCTCCCCGGAATCCTCCATGACGCTCAGCGGGGCTTGGTGCTTCGCGGAGTTCCTACAGCCCCCTGCGTCGGGTCCCTCCTCCCCGCAGCTTCCACGGCGGTCAGCCTCACCTCCCGCAAGCAAGTAGGACCGGAGCCGGCCGAACAGCACCACCCCCACGTGCTGCACGCCGCTTCCGCTTTCCGGTCCGGACCACAGGCGTCTTCCGGGAGCCTCACGGCTTCCGTTTGGCTGAACTCCTTGATTGGCTGCACTTCACCCCGCCTCTCCCCGCCCCGCGGCTTCCTTGGGCGGAAGTTGCGTCACAGAAGCGCCAAAAAAGAATTTAGAGGGAGGTTGGCTTCTGGCTTGAGTCGCAGGTGTAGAGCTCAGCTGTATGAGCTGAGATCCGCCTTCGGCCGGGGATTTCGGGAGAGCTGCGGCCGAGGAGAACCGCGGGACCCGGCAAGGGTTGCCTGAAGGTCTCAGGGTCTCAACCCAGTTGTGCTTCCCCCGGGAGGGAGGGAGAATCGGGCCGGACGGATCAGCGCGTACCCCGGAGCCGGTCTCTTAGTGAATTGTGAGCACTTTGGGGCCTCTGAGCCTTACAAGTAGGAACCTAGCCAGAGGAGGCGTGAATACGTAAAGCGAGGTGGTTTAATAAAGCACGGCCTGACGAGGGTGGCTTTTTTAGTCATTCTCCAGTTCTCTTTTAAATATTTTGTTTTTCGTTTATTTGGAAGGCAGAATTACAGAAAGAGGGAGAGACAGATCTTCCATCCGCTGATTCACTCCCCAAGTGGCTTCAGTGGCCTGGGCTGGGCCAGGCCGAAAGCCAGGAGCCCTGTTTCATCCAGGTCGCCCACTTGGGACCCACTTGGACCATCCTCTGCTGCTGTCCCAGGCGCGTCAGCAGGGAGCTGGGTGGGAAGTGGAGCAGCCGGGACACGGACCAGGTCCAGATGGGATGGCAGCATCGCAGGCTGTGGCTTAACCCACTGTGCCACAATGCTGACCCCTCCAGTCCGCTTAAATTGTGTTGTGATTATTACCAGCACTGGTTATTGTCGTTTGGGAACGATGTGGCGTGTAGCATCGTAAGGAGCACTTCAGTGTGACAATTTTGGTCTCTGTACTTGTCACCACTCAACTTTGATCTTAACCGGTTTACTTAATTTCTCAGAGCTTCAGTGTCTAATGTGTAAGGTCCAGTCTATTATCAAATTCCTGTTGCTCCCTAAAATTGGGGACTTTTTAGTTATTAACTTGTTGATTCACCAAGTCCCTTTAAAAAAAGTTTCATATAGATTTTTATAATGAATTTCACTATATATATATATTTTTTTTTTTTTTGATTTTTTTTACTTGAATGGGGAGAGGCAGAGAGAGAGACAGACAGACAGACAGACAGAAAGAGGTCTTCATCCACTGGTTCATTCCCCAAGCAGCCTTAATGGCCTGAGCTGGGCCAGACAAGGAACCAGGAGCTTCCTCTAGATTTCCCACGAGGGTGCAGGGGCCCAAGAACTTGGGCCATCTTCCACTGCTTTTCCAGGAGCTGGATCGGAAGTGGAGCCAACAGGACTCGAATTGGCCCCCATGTGGGATTGCCAGTGTCACTGGCAGTGGCTTCTATGCCACAATGCCAGCCAGCCCCAGGATGTTTTCTTGTTTATTTTTTACCCTTAGGATATGAATTATTTTTAAAATAGACTTTATTTTTAGTAGGACACTGAAATTTACAGAAAAACTGCTCAGAAATTGGGTATGATATGGCAGAATTCACCATCAGTACCCATGGTGGCATATACCTCGTTAGTGTCTCCGAAAGGTCAGGATTTTTACTGCAAACAGGATAAGTTACAGTTCATTATCTGTTGTATGTTCATTTCTGTTGTGGAGGCACCTTGAAAATAGATACAGTATCTTTTCTTAATTTTACCCCTAGAGCCACTAACTGTTTAAGTAGCTAGTGTACCTTAACAATAGTGGAGAGTAGAATATTTCTCCTACAGGTTTGGTGAAGGATTCAAGGTTTTTTTTTATTTTTTATTTTTTTTATTTTTTTTTTTTAGCGACATGGCTGGAGAACACCGAGGGAGAGGATTTGGACGCGGAAGATTTCAAAGCTGGAAAAGAGGAAGAGGTGGTGGAAACTTCTCAGGAAAGTGGAGAGAAAGGGGACACAGACCTGACTTGAGTAAAGCCACTGGAAAGCAGACTTCTCGTGGGTGACATTGATGTTTATTCAGGATTTTTTTTCCTTCATGAAAGAAGCCATTCATGCTGATGTCACTTTGCCTTTTATTTGATGTTACTCAAAGCTAGTATATATTTGAACATTAATACTGAAAATTCTTACCAAAACCTCTAACTTAGTCACTCTTTTAGTATCATGTCAAGTTGTCATTGTTGGAAGGAGGAACAAACTGGAAAAAAAGTTTGCTCTATTTCTTTTATTTTTTAAGGTTTATTTATTTATTTGAAATTCAGAGTTACACAGAGAGAGGGGAGGCAGAGAGAGAGAGGTCCTCCATCTGCTGGTTCACTACCAAATTGGCCACAATAGCTGGAGCTGCGCCAATCTGAAGCCAGGAGCCAGGAGCTTCCTCCAGGTCTCCCACACAGGTGCAGGGACCCAAGGACTTGGGCCATCTTCCACTGCTTTCCCAGGCCACAGCAGAGAGCTGGATCAGAAGTGGAGCAGCCGGGTCTTGAACCGGCGCCCATATGGGATGCTGGCACGGCAGGCATTGGTGGCTTTACCCACTACACCACTGCGCTGCCCCCCTCTTTTGTAAAGATTTATTTATTTATTTATTTGAAAGGCAGAGATATTGAAAGAGGAGAGAGCGAGATCTTCCATCCCCACTAGTTCACTCTTCAAATGGTCCCAATGGCTGGGGCTGGGCCAGGCTGAAGCCAGGGCCCAGAAGCTTCATCCAGGTCTCCCACATGGGTGCAGGGGCCCAAGGAGTTGGGTCACCTTCTTCTGCTTTCCCAGGTGCATGAGAAGGGAGCTGGATCAGAAGTGGGGCAGCCAGGATTTGAACTGCATCCGTGTGGGATGCCAGCACTGCAGGCTCAGGCTTAACCTTCCAAACCAGTAAGCTGGCCCCTGTTTGCTCTGTATTTACTAACCTAGTGTGTTTTTTTTCCCCTCAGAGCAAAATCCACAATCTTTGCTACGGCAGTCAACATTGGATCAATTCATACCTTACAAAGGCTGGAAGCTTTATTTCTCTGAAGGTAGTGTTAAAAGTGCAAAAAGTACCATAAGTTACATTTTCTTAACTTGTCTTTGAGTGTTCTGTCAAATATTACTGTAATTCATTTGGTTTATTGATAGAATAAAAATTTCATAGAAAATGAAATTATTTTGGTGCAAAAAAATTTTGAAATTCATGCAGTTTTTCATAATGCACATTTTTTTCGTGAAATTTTTGAAGATGCCTGGTACATAGATTTCAAACTTTTTTTGCCCCAAAATAAGTATTTAATTCCATTTTCGACAACTTTTTGAAGGACTCTTATATATACAAGTACTTTAACTTTTTTTTTTTTTTTTTTTTTTTTTTGACAGGCAGAATGGACAGTGAGAGAGAGAGAGACAGAGAGAAAGGTCTTCCTTTTTGCCGTTGGTTCACCCTCCAATGGCCGCCGCGGCCGGCGCACCACGCTGATCTGATGGCAGGAGCCAGGTGCTTCTCCTGGTCTCCCATGGGGTGCAGGGCCCAAGCACTTGGGCCATCCTCCACTGCACTCCCTGGCCACAGCAGAGAGCTGGCCTGGAAGAGGGGCAACCGGGACAGAACCCAGCGCCCCGACCAGGACTAGAACCTGGTGTGCCGGCGCCACAAGGCGGAAGATTAGCCTAGTGAGCCGCGGCACCGGCACAAGTACTTTAACTTTATTGTAACCAAACAATTAAATTGTGTTTATGTTTCAAGAGTGTTATTCTTAAGTTGTGTGTTAGTCAGGAAACAGAAACCAGACTGGATATTTCTTTTCCAAAGGGAAATTTAATACAAATAATTAGAAGGCTGAAGGAGTAAAAAAGGGTTATGTTGATATAACCTCCCAGCAGTAACTTCAGAAAATGGCAACCATTTCCATGGCTGAGGAAACAAAAATTAAGTTCTGAGCATCCCCAAACTTAGGAATTTGAGTGGGGACCACAACATACCTTCATTTCTGCCTTTGAGGGGCACCCTGCAAACCAGTGCTTGCACCTCAGAAGGCTAACCCTATAAAGCTGTGCTCAGACCGCTGAGGCAAAGGAAGCTGATTGCTGTGGGTAATACTGGGGGGAGGGGGAGCACATGCCTCATTTTAGTGCTTGGAGCTGGAGGCTTAGGACTACACAACTGGAGAGATGCCAGAAAGAATTGAAATAAGAATGAATTCCTTTCTCACTTCCGCCACCTTCTAAACTCTAAAGTGCCTCGAGTTGGTAGGCTAAAGAAATTCTGGGAAATGTAAGGTGCAGGTCTCAATTACAGCATCACCCAGCAGAAAATAGAAGGGTGGACTTAGAACCAAGAGACAATAACTCTAAGACAGGTTTGTATAGAAACATAGTTAAGGAGTTTCTCTTTGGTAATCAAGAATACCAGCTAACGTCATAGATCTGTCTGTGTAGGTGTAGGGAACTGTCTTTTCTGTACTCTTATTGTATCTGTATTTGCTATGTCTTACAAGGTATGAATTTTGCTTTTTATATATACATGAGAGCTCTTCAAAAAGTCATGGAATTGTGTGTTATGAAAAAACTATGGATGAGCTTCAATATTTTTTTGCACCAAAGCGACTTATCTCTTAATTCCGTTTTTCTACAAACTTTCTGATGTACCCTTGTATCTATGTTTTTTTCCTCACTAGGCTGTATGGGTTGAGGTCAAGGATTCTGCTCCCTGTCAGGCACTCCATATTTGTTTTATGAATGAATAAAGTACTTTATAGATGCATCCTGCATTGGGAATCTATTGTGCAGTCTGTGTCTTTCTATTGTATAGGAAAATGTGTTTCCTGGATGGTTTTTTATTGCTGTAGAGTGTATTAGCTACCAGTACCCATTGTATTCCCTTAGCAGTTAGCTCAGAATACTGTAAGCGATCAGTAGACTGCTCCTAGGTAGGCACATTGGGCTTGACCAGTCATCCTTCCAAAGTACATTATTGTACTGTTCTCTGTGGGAGACGAAGTTGAAAATATTACAGAAGTTAAAGACATGAAGCATATAGCTGTATAATTTGTGGACCAGTATCAAGTGTTTGTCTCTCACTTGATCTCAGGAAAGGATTTGACAGGTGGCAATTTAGACTAGTAGAATTTACTTAGTAAAGACTATGATAATCTTCAGCTCTATTTCAGAAGAAGACTTTAGTTCATGTGTCTGACTTGGCTTTATTACCATTTTTGGTTTAAACTTATCATGTAAGCTATTTAAACTAATTATGCTCTGTTAAGTGTCAAAAGACTCAATACAGTTTCCTAGATGTTGAGGCTTTTAGAGTCGATTCCTTTTTGCATTTCAGATTATGCAGACCTAAATTTGTTTTATTTTTTTAAAGATTTGTTTATTTATTTATTTGAAAGGCAGAGTTTACAGAGAGGCAGAGGCAGAGAGAGAGAGAGGTCTTCCATCCACTAGTTCACTCTCCGGATAGCCACAACTGCTGGAACTGCGCCAATCTAAAGCCAGGAGCCAGGAGATTATTCTGAGTCTCCCACATGGGTGCAGGGGCCATCTTTTACCGCTTTCCCAGACCATAGCAGGGAGCTAGATGGCAAGTGGAGCAGCTGGGACTTGAACCGGCGCCCATATGGAATGCTGGCACTGCAAGTGGTGGATTTTACCTGCTTTACCATAGCACTGTTTTATAATCTCAACAATATATTCTGGGGGCTGGTGCTGTGGCTTAGTGGGTAAAGCCACTGCCTGCAGTGTTGGCACCCATACAGTTTGAGTCCCAGCTGCTCCACTTCTGATCCAGCTCTCTGCTGTGGCCTCGGAAAGCCGTAGAAGATGGCCCAAGTCTCTGGGCCTCTGACCCACGTGGGAGACCCAGAAGAAGCTCCTGGCTTTGGATCAGCCCAGCTTTGGCCTTTGAGGCCATTTGGGGAGTGAACCAGCAGATGGAAGATTTCTTTCTGCGTCCGCCTCTCTGTAACTCAGCCTTTCAAATAAACAAATAAACCTAAAAAATTTTTAAAAAGAATATATTCTGTAGCAGCTCTTATCTGAATATAATAATAATACAAAGTAATTGAAGTAAGTCACCTACCATGTATATATTGTTACTTATAAATATGCTCATACATGTGTGGTTATTAACACTAATGCTGTATTTGTTGGATTAGTTTACAGTGGTAGCTCTCCTTTTATTGAGAAGATTCAAGCATTTGAAAAATTTTTCACAAGGCACATTGATCTATATGATAAGGTAAGATTCCTCCACAATAAAGCTGCCAGTCCACACGGATGTGTCATCAGACAGTGTGTGTGATGTGCTGGTGACTGGTCACATTGCCTTGGTTCAGAACCCAGCTCTGCCCCTACTCAGCACTCTGGACTTTAGTGAATTTTTTATCTGTGCCTTGATTTTCTTATCTGTCAGTTGGAAATGACAATATATGCATCTACCTCAGAGTGTTATTTATTTATTTATTTTTGACAGGCAGAGTGGACAGTGAGAGAGAGAGAGAGAGAAAGGTCTTCCTTTGCCATTGGTTCACCCTTCAATTGCCGCCGCGGTCGGTGCGCTGCGGCCGGCACACTGCGCTGATCCGATGTCAGGAGCCAGGTGCTTCTCCTGGTCTCCCATGGGGTGCAGGGCCCTAGCACTTGGGCCATCCTCCACTGCACTCCCTGGCCACAGCAGAGAGCTGGCCTGGAAGAGGGGCAACCGGGACAGAATCCGGCGCCCCGACCGGGACTAGAACCCGGTGTGCCAGCACCGCAAGGCGGAGGATTAGCCTAGTGAGCCGCGGCGCCGGCCTTACCTCAGAGGGTTATTAATAACCACAGTAAGTTATTATATTTAAAATATTAGAGCCATTCTTGACACTAAACTTATAGTACTCACCATTATCACCACATAAATATGTACTTTCTCAAATGTATAATGGAATGCTTAGTTAAGATAATTGACTAAGAAAGTAATTATTGTTTTAATACTTTTATATTTCATAGGATGAAATAGAAAGAAAAGGAAGTATTTTGGTGGATTTTAAAGAACTGACAGAAGATGATGAAATAACTAACTTAATACCAAATATAGCAACTGAACTAAGGGATGCACCTGAGAAAACCTTGGCTTGCATGGGTCTGGCAATACATCAGGTAAATACCTGTTTCACACACTCTTGTCAGAATTATAAAGGAAGATTTCACAGTGATGGTACTTTCTTTAAAAGACATTTAAGTTTTACTCATAGATCTGGGCTAGAATTGAATGGTTGCATGCTGTCTTGTCTTGAAAGACTCCATTCATTCTGTATTCAGTAGTTTACTTAAACAGAACATTTATTCCCAACTTATTTTAATTAATCTAATTAAAGATTGTACAGAAATTAAGCCCTGATTTCAAGGAGCTGTACAGTCTCAAAGGGAAGATGAAGCAAGATGTCGTGGTGTTATGAGGTATGAACTTGGGGCAGAAAAGACCAACCTCAGCTCCAGATTTTGTGACATAAAGGCAAATAATTTAATTTCCTTGAATATCCCTGTGTATGAAGTGGAAACAGTACGTGCAGTGCCAGCTTGAGTCCTTCTCAGGGTCTCATGACAGGATACATGAAAGCATTTTTGAGGCTAGCAGACATAAATGCTTTAAGCAGATCTTGGGATAGGCACAAAGTGCTGAGTGTGTTCAGAGGTCATGATAAAGACCCAACTGTTGGGGAGGAAAGGGGAATGCACTAAAGCTGGAAGGGGTTATGACAGGTCTTGGAGGGCAGCTAGAATTTGAACATACAGCAGAACAGCTAAGGGCATCCAGGTGCAAGGAGCAATTCATCACAAAGATTTGTGTGCTGCTAGAAACCCTAAAGTAGAATCCTTGGCTGTTGTATTCAGGCTTTTCTGGCTCATTATCTTCCCATATGCAAGTTGCCAAATGCTTTCCTTTCTCTTTCTAAAATATCTCTTTTAGGGGTGAGTGTTTTGTGAGGCAGTTTAAATCACCACTACTTGGGATGTTTGCATCCCATATCAGAGTACCTGGTTTAAGACCTGGATACTCTGCTCTGACCCAGCTTCCTGCTGATGCATACCCTGGGAGGGAGCAGATTATGGCTTAGGTACTTGGGTCCCTGCCACCCATGTGGGAGACTCAGCTGGAGTTCTGGGTTCCTGGCTTCTGCCTGGCCCAGCGCTGACTGTTGGAGCATTTAAGAAGTGAATCAGCAGATGGGCGATCTTTATCTTTCTCTCTGCCTTTTAAAAACAGTGAAAATAAATAAATAAAATTCTTAAAAAATACGTCTCTTAAGCCTACCTGCTTTCTATCCCTCTTAGGCTAAGCCTCCTTTATCTTTCTTAAACTGAAACAGGATCTCTCCTTGGAAATTGTGGTGACTCTAGTGACTTCTAAGTGAAGTCCAAATCCTTTATGGAACATTGGAGACTTTAAGTGATCAGGCTTATGTTCATCTCCCAATATTGTTTTTCATTCACTACAATCTGACTAAGCTGACCGCCCTCCAATATTCTCTAAACACTCCTGCCTCTTGTATGTGCTGTCCTTTCAATGTAGAATTCCCCTCAGCTTGGGGCTGGTGTTGTGACATAGTGGGTAAAGCTGCCATCGGTGATGCCAGCATTCCATAAGGGTCTCAGCTGCTCCACTTCTGATCCAGCTTTCAGCTGGGAAAAGCAACAGAAGATGGCCCAAGTTCTTGGGCTCCTGCCACCCATGTGGGAGATCTAGGTGAAGCTCTTGGCTCCTGATTTCAGCTTGGCTCAGCCCTGGCTGTTGTGGCCATCTGGGAAATAAACCAGCCAATGGAAGATCTCTCTCTTCCCTCCCTGTCTCTCCCTCTCTCTTAATTCTGCCTTTCAACAAAATAAATGCATGAATAAATAAGTAAATCTTTTTTTAAAAAAAAGAATTCCCCTCACCTTGTGTATTCAAATTCTTTGAGCCAAGCTCTCTGTGTAAGTCTTTTTTCTCATGATCTCATGATCCTTTTCAAAACTAATGGTATTTTGTCCATAAATCTTTACAGTCCTTATAACAATCATAGCTGTATAAAGACTGCTTTGTATACAAGTAGGTGTTTAATATTTATGTAGTATCAGGTGCCAAAGGAGTGTGCATTGTGTATTTTGAAGATCATCTTTATTTTCTGTCTTGATTATTCAGTGAATATGGAGAAATTGAAATTTTTATTTATTTTAATTGAAAGCCAGAATACTGGCTTTGGGGGCTACTATAAGAACTTTTAATATTAAGTTTGGTTGCAACAGAAGGTAACAGACAAGGATGCTGGAGTTTTCCAGTCCTGGGACAGCAAAATCCTAAGGTTAAACATAAATCCACTGTAAAAGAGGTAGTCATAGCTAAATATCACATTTTTAATGGGCTATTAAGGGTTCTGTTCTGAACTGTTTATGTTCATAAACTTTGTGTTTTCTAAAATTGAGTTCTGCTTAAAGAGGATATTTTGTTTTTCAGCTTTTGTTTAAATGCCTGTTGTCTTTAGGTACTAACTAAGGACCTAGAAGGGCACGCAGCTGAATTAAAAGCCCAGGAAGGATTGCCTAGTGATAGAGAAACAATGGTAAATGTACCGCACGTTCATGCAAGGTGAGGAGTTTGTGGGTAGCCAAGTGTTATGTAGAATAGACCACTAAGAGAATGAGAACCTTGTTTTATAAAAAGAAGGAAACCAGAGAAAAGGTTATGAGTGCTTTTGCTATCTGGTTGATAGTCTTACCTAAGTGAATCCACTGAAAATTACTCAAAGAGACCATAACAGAAATCAACATTTTAATAATTTGATTTGAAAAGTTTTGGTAAGCATTGGTTTTAGATGTGTATTTGTCAAAACCTTCTTGAGTAAATTTATAAACTTTGTAACATATTCAGAGGATTTATGTTGTTGAATTACTAAGTTTTTACTAGACACAAGGGAGTAAGTGAAATTATTTTGGTTTTCTTGAATTCATCTTTGTTGTATTTTAAGATTTTAAATTTGTTATATAAATAAGGTAATCATCACAGTTTTATTTCTTTTTCAGATTTTATGGAAGACTTTTTCCTAACAGTTCTTTAAAAAAAAGTTAGAAACTCAAAAGTTGTTGAATCGTAGATTTCTTTGTGACATTATTATTATTTTAAGATTATTTATTCATTTGAAAGGCAGAGAGACAAAGATCTTGCATCTATTTGTTTACTCCCTGAATGCCCACAACATCCATAGCTGGGCCAGAGCTAAGCCAGGAACCTGGAACTGAATCTGGGTCTCCCATGAGGGTGGCGGGTACCAGAGTGGGACAGCTATGACCAAAATACTTGAGCCATTACCACTGCCTGCCAGGGTGCACAGAAAGCTGGGACTGGAATTGAGGCTAGGATGCTATTGTCTTTTTTTTTTCTTTGACAGATAGAGTTAGTGTGAGAGAGACAGAGAAAAAGGTCTTCCTGCCGTTGGTTCACTCCCCAAATGACCGCTACGGCTGGAACTATGCCGATCCGAAGCCAGGAGCCAGGTGCTTCTTCCTGGTCTCCCATGCAGGTGCAGGGACCCAAGCACTTGGGCCGTCCTCCACTGCTCTCCTGGGCCACAGCATAGAGCTGGACTGGAAGAAGCAGCCGGGACCAGAACCCGGTACATGCCCATATGGGATGCTGGTGCCACAGGCGGAGGATTAACCTAATGAGCCACGGTGCCAGCCTGGGATGCTATTGTCTTAAGCAGCCTCTTAACCACTGGGCCAAATGCCAGCTCCCTTCCTTTTTTGACAAAGTTTTTCCCCCTAGAGACAGTCTATAGAATATGAAGAAAAGGGAAGGCTTAACGTTTTTAATTTTTAAGAATGATTTAGCTCTTATGAGATTTCTGATATCTAAGAGGATGTAGTTTGAAAATTCTTTAGTTGCTCCCAAAAGGAACTTGTGAAATACAGACATCCTCATTGTAAATTTATGGATAAACACGTTCCTGTTTTGTTTTAGAGTTTACAACTATGAGCCCTTGACGCAGCTCAAGAACGTCCGAGCAAATTACTATGGGAAGTACATTGCTCTGAGAGGAACAGTGGTTCGTGTGAGCAACATAAAGCCTCTGTGCACCAAGATGGCTTTTCGTTGTGCTGCCTGTGGAGAAATTCAGAGTCTTCCTCTTCCAGATGGAAAGTACAGTCTTCCCACAAAGGTGATGTGCTCTTTAACTCCTTTTTTATGTATCATCCCGGTAAGGAAGGCAAATCAGTTGACAGAAAACATCTGAAATGGTTTTGAACACAGAGCTTATTTTCTTTTCAGTTTTTAAATTATGAAATACTTCAAAGTACAGAAAATACAGAAATAAATAAAACATTCCTATACTTACCACCCAAAATTTACATTTTGCAGCGTGTGCACACACACATATATTTATTTATTTTTAAAGACTTAATATTATTCGAAAGGTGGAGTGACAGAAAAAGAGGGAGAGATAGAGAAAGATCTTCCATCTGTTGGTTCACTACCCAAATGGCTGAAGCCAGGAGACTTGAACTCTATCTGGGTCTTAAGTACTTGGGCCACCTTTTGCTGCTTTCTCAGGCACAAGGGCAGGGAGCTAGATTGGAAATGGAGCAGCTGGGACTCAAACCAGTGCTCCAGTAAGGGATGCTGGTATCACAGGTGGTGGCTTAACCTGCTGTGCCACCATGCCAGCTCCATCCAGGTATATTTTTAAAGATACAAAGCATTACTGTCTCTTATTTACCCTTTGTACCCTTCTCAGAAACAGTCACCATCTTGAAGTTAGTATGCATACTTTCTATTCATTATTTTGACTTCATAGGCATAGGCAATATACATCAAGTTTTCTTTCTTTTATTTGCTTCTCCTTTTTGGAAGTGATATGTTTTGTTCTTTTTTTTTATTAGCTTTTTTTTTTTTTTTTTTAAGATTTATTGTATTTATTTGAAAGACAGTTACAGAGAGAGGTAGAGACAGAGAGAGAGAGGTCTTCATCCACTGGTTCACTCCCCAGATGGCCACAACTGTCGGAGCTGAGCCAATCTAAAGTCAGGAGCCAGGAGCTTCTTCTGGATCTCCCATGCAGGTGCAGGGGCCCAAAGACTTGGGCCATCTTCTACTGCTTTCCCAGGCCATAGCAGAAAGATGGATTGGAAGAGGAGCAGCTGGGACTAGAACCAGCACCCATATGGGATGTGGGCCCTTCAGGCCAGGGCTTTTACATGCTGCGCCACAGCGCTGGACGCTTTTATTAGCTTTTTTTAAAAAAGATTTATTTATTTGAATGGCAGAGTTACAGAGAAGCATAGGCAGAGAGGGATGTCTTCCATCCACTGGTTTACTCCCCAGATGGCTGTGATGGCTGGAGCTGGGCCTATCCAAAGCCAGGAGCTTCTTCTAGATCTCCCACATGGATGCACGGGCCCAGAACTTGAGCCATCTTCCACTGCTTTCTCAGGCACATTAGCAGACAGCTGGATTGGAATTGGAACTGCCAGGAGTTGAACCGGTACCCATATGAGATGCTGGCATTGCAGACAGTGGCTTTGCCCACTACGCCACAGCACTGGCCCCTCATTAACTTTTTTAAGCAATAGGTTTTTGTTTGTTTTTGTTGTTGTTGTTTGCTTTTTTGTTTGTTTTGAGGATTTGTTCTATTTATTTGAAAGGCAGAGTTACAGAGAGAGCCAAAGAGAGATCTTCTGTCCACTGGTTCATTCCTTAAACAGCTGGGCTGAGCTGAGCTGGGGCAGGCCAATCCAGGAGCCTAGAACTGCAACTAGGTCTCCCATCATGGGTGGTGGGGGCCCAAGTTACTTGGGTCATCTTCTGCTGCTTTCCCGTGTACGTTAGCAAGGAGTCAGATCAGAAGTAGAGCAGCTAGAACCAGCACTTATATGGGATACTGGCATGGCAGGCAGTGGCTTAACCTGCTGTGCCACAACACTTGCCAACATAGAGTTTTAAAGTTATTTTAAAGTAAGCAATATCTGTATATCCACTATTATGAGCTGGCAAATAATTTTTTTAAAGATAGAATTCTCTCTGTTCCCCTGCTCAGTTCCATTCCCTTTATTCTGTTCTCGAAGGCAGCCACTATTTTGAAATTTGCATGTATTCTTCAAGTCTGCATTTTTATTCTTGATTGTAAATAGGGTTAATTTTGTTGTGTTTGTATAAATGACATAACAGTATATAACATTTTGCACCCCTTTTCACTTGGTTATTTTATAGGTCTACTATTTTAATATGCACCTAACTCCTTTTAGTTACTATAGAATATTCCTAAATAACCACTGTTGGTCCATTCTGGTGGTGGTCATTGGTGATGTTTCCAGTTGTTCACAGTTAAAATGAGGCTGCAGAAGACATCCTTGTGCATAGCAGAGAAGATTGTAACTTATAGGCTATACTTGTTTGTGACTCCATCAGACACTACCAAATTACTTTCCAGAGTTCTGGTCCCTAACACCCCCTACAGGTATTTTAAGCATTTCTCATTTCCCCATAATTTAATTAATGCTTGGTATTGTTAGTGTTTTTGATTTTTCTAGCCTGCTGGGTATAAAGTGGTATTTTATTTATAATGTGAATTTTTAGGGTTTTTATTATGGTTGAGCATCTTTTTTTTTTTAAAGACTTATTTGTGGGTCTGGCACTGTGGCACAGCAAGTTAAGCCATTGTCTGCATGTGTCAGCATTGCATGTGGGCGCTGGTTCAAGTCCTGGCTGTGTTACTTCCAGTCCAAGTCCCTGCTAATGTGCCTGGGAAAGCATCAGAAGATGGCCCAAGTGATTGGGTCCCTGCACTCACGTGGGAGACCCAGAAAGAAACTCCTGTGTTTGGTCTGGTCAAGCCCTGGCCATTGCAGCCATTTGGGGAGTGAACCAGCAGATGGAAGCTCTCTCACTCTATCCTTCCCTCTCTGTGTAATTCTGACTTTCAAATAAATAAATAAATATTTGTTTTTAAAGTTTATTTTGAAAGTCACAGAGAGAGAGGAGAGAGAGATCATCCATCTGCTAGTCCACTCCCCCGATGGCTGCAATGGCCAGGGCTGAGCCAGGCCAAGGCCAGGAGCCAGGAGCTTCATCTGAGTCTCCCATGTCTGTGGTGGGGATCTGAGTAGGACCATCTTCCACTGCTTTCCTAGGCCATTAACTGGATCAGAAGTGGAGTATCAGGGGCTTAAACTGGTGCCCATATGTTATGCCAGCATTACAGGTGGTGGCTTTACCTGCTATGCCACAACGCTGGCCCCTGGTTGAACATCTTTTCATACCTTTATTGGTTATTCAGTTTCCTTTATTGAATTTTCTGTGTATATCTTCTGTTCATTTTTCTGTTTACTGGTTAATTCATAGAATTACTTTACATATTCTAGATACTAATTACTGATTAGATATTTGTACATAATCAGTATCTTCTCCAAGTCTTTGGTTTATCTTTTAATTTTGTCATGTTTTTTCTGTTTTTGTACTGTTTTTACCTTTTAAAAAATTATTTACATATTGAGAGCAGAGTGATAGAGACAGAGAGCTAGTATCGCTTATTTACTCTACAAATGCCCCCATGTTGCTGGAGATAGGCTAGGGTGAAGCCAGGAGCTGGGAGCTCAGTCTAGATCTCCCACTTGGGTGGTTTCAGTGACCCAGGTACTTCAGCCATCAACTGCTGCCTCCTGGAATGCGCATTAATAGGAAGCTAGAAATGGGAGCAGAGCTGAGCTCAGTCAGGCACTTTGATATGGAATGCTGGCATCCCAACTGGCTTCTGTCACACCGCGCCAAGTATCTGCCCGTTTTTCCTTTTGACATGGTCCAATTGATCAGTCTTCTCCCTCATGACTTTGGTGTTCTGTGCCCTGCCTAAAAAGGCTTCCCTCACCTGAGTAATATAACATGCTTCTGGCATCTACTTCTAGTGCTTTTGTATTTAGATCTTCTGTCCATCTGGGGTTTAATTTTGTGTATAAGGTAAAGCTAGAGATCTAGTTTTACCTGAAAAACCATTTGTCCTGTCACCATATGTAGTGAAGCCTTTTGTTGCCTCTCTTGTGTGATGCTTCCTCTGTGGTATACTGTGCTTCTGTAGAGGTGGGAGTCTGTTCATTTCATTGGTCCTGTACAAGCTCCATATGGTTTTATTCATGTTGGGCATACTAAAACTTTAGATAAGGCAGGGTGGTATGCTGTATCCATTATTTTCCTGAGTTGACTGTACTGTCTTTGGACTTTAATAAATTAGACATTAATTAAATTTTTATTCATTTAGAGGTCAACTCCTAAGTAACTCCTTGAAGAATTAGGAATGGAAACAGTGTTTCTGTTTGAAAGCACAGGGCTGCTTTCTCTTATGGGAAGCACAGAGTGTTAGATTCAGTTGTAAGTTCTGAATACTCTGGTATTGATAAGTGGGTATCATCTATACTTTCTTGGCTTAAGGCTCAAGGCAGAACCTTTAACTCAGAGGCCAGAGTTTAGATCTTGATTTAATCCAGGTATTTTCTGTAGATAGTATCTGTTCAGAGTATTTCCATGCCTTCTAATGAAGTGAGTCCCAACACTGACTCCTAAATGACGTGGTGGAGGTCCTGCATGTGTCTGAACTGCAGTGAATTAAGTGACCAGAAAGATGGCTGTTCAATTTGATCTGTCACTGTTGCTGTATTAACAGATCACCCTATAACTTAGTGGTTCAAAATAACAGTAATCATTATTTATCACAATTTCTGAGGGTCAGGAGATTGGAAGACTACTAAGCTCAAGATCTCTTGTGGAATTTCTAGTCAGGTGGTGGCTGAAGCAGGTATAGTAAGGTGGCTGACCAGGGATCTGTCTCTCCTCCATGTGGTCTCTGCAGAGGCTGGTTTTGGCCTCTCACAGTATGGCAGTCCAGGAAGTTCATGCTGCTCATGTGGCTGTTGATAGTCCCAAAGCAAGGATGTAGTTGATAGGTAGAAATGGTTTTCCCTTATATGAGCTAGCCTCAGAAATTGTGGCATCACTTGTGTCACATTTTTTTGGTTTCTAAGTGAGTTACAAGACTGCCCAAGTTCCAGGACGGGAAATTGGACTCCATTTCTTGATAGGGGAGAGGCAAGGTTCTAGAAAAGCTTGAGCAAAAATGTTGTCTTCATTTTTAGAAATTCCTGTTTGCCAGTTTTTGAATTTGTAAATGATCTCAAGGTCCAAATGCCAGACAAGTGACTTGTGAAGCTTGAACACAGTCTGCCTGTATGTTGATTGCTGCCTCTGTAACAATCAGTATTATTATATTGTACTACAAACAGTGTAAAAGGAGGCTAGGGGACAGGAACTGGTGCCTGTGTGGGATGCTGACATTGCATTCAGCAGCTTAACCCGCTACGCCATGACACCGACACCTAAGTGAAATATGTTAACTAGGATTTTCCTGAGATGTGATTGCAGTGTATTAGTGTCTGAATGTGAATGATTCCTGTTGCAGTGTCCTGTGCCTGCGTGTCGAGGGAAGTCGTTTACTGCTGTCCGCAACTCTCCTCTCACAGTTACAATGGACTGGCAGTCGATCAAGTAAGCAATCAGACTAGATTGTTAAATAAATAAAAGACTGAGTAAGTCTATAGTTTTATTCTGTTATACTGTGATTTTTTTTTAAATCTGTAAACAATGAAGTATATAATAGGTTAATTTGATGAGCAACTTATGTGTTAAAATGATAATTGTCTTTATTTGAAATTTATTCTCTGTCAGATTCCAGAAAGACTTCAGTATGCAATTATTTTGTCCTGTTACTGCTAAAGAATAGTTTGTTTTTAAATCTCAATTATGTGGTTCACTGAGTTGCACGTAGACCATAAACAACGCTATATGTTTCATTCATATGGTTTTTTTTGCTGTAGAAGAAAGGTCTTATGCCTGCCATATTTAGCAAATTCAATTTATGTTTTTTTCTGAGGCTTAGCTTGGGATGGCCTTGAGGAATTACTCATCTAGTGCACCGAAACATTTGTAAACATTAAGGTGACAGCCTTATAATGTGTATCAAAGCCTTACAATTATAGCAGTTCCTGTTCTAGAAGCTTATCTGATAAAAAGTCATGATATTATGCAAAAATAATTTGCTGAAAGTATATTTTCATAATGTTGATAAAAATTGGGAACATCAAGGGGCCGGCGCTGTGGCGCAATGGGTCAAGGCCCTGGCCTGAAGCGCTGGCATCCCATATGGGCGCCGGTTCTAGTCCCAGCTGCTCCTCTTCCAATCCAGCTCTCTGCTGTGGCCTGGGAAAGCAGTGGAGGATAGCCCAAGTCCTTGGGCCCCTGCACCCATGTGGGAAACCCAGAAGAGGCTCCTGGCTCCTGGCCTTGGATCAGTGCAGCTCCCGCTGTTGCAGCCATCTAGGGGGTGAACCATCGGATGGAAGACCTTTCTCTCTGTCTCTACCTTTCTCTGTTACTCTGTCTTTCAAATAAATAAATTTTTTAAAAAATTGGGAACATCAAAAGAAAATGATTACAAGAAGTCTTTTATTTCACTGGTTGTTCAGAGTGATCTCATATTTAATTTTTAAAGATTTATTAGGAGTTTTTTTTTTTTTTTTTAAGAATTTAAGTCAAAGTTACACAGAGAAATAGAGGTAGAGAGAGAGAGATCTCCCATCCGCCAATTCACTCCCCAATTGGCTGCAAGGGCCAGAGCTGCGCCAATCCAGAGCCAGGAGCCTCTTCCAGGTCTCCCACATGGGTTCAGGGGCCCAAGGACTTGGGCCATCTTCCACTGTTTTCCCAGGCCACGGCAGAGAGCTGGATCAGAAGTGGAGCAGCCAGGTCTCGAACTGGTGCCTATATGGGATGCCTGCACTGCAGGTGATAGCTTTACCTGCTATACCATATTACCAACCCCGAGAGATCTTTTATCTGCTTGTTCGCTCACCAAATGGCCACAAAGGCCAGGGCTAGACCAACCTGAAGCCAAGAGCCAAGAACTCCATCTCCCATGTGGACAGCAGGGGCTCAAGTACTTGAGTTATCTTCTATTGCTTTCGCAAGAACAGGGAGCTTGATCAGAAGTGGAACAGCGTTCATATGGGATACTGGCATCACAGGTGGTGGCTTAACCTGCTGTGCCACAGTGCTGGCCCCGATCTCATATTTTAGTGTATACCATATTTAGACTAAGTTTATTGCTTAGCAGTTTATTTTTCATAAGCTTTTAAGAGCTGATTTGTTTCCTTTACCATTTCAACATAATTTTCTGTTCTTTCTTAAATCTGCTGTGGAATGCCTGGAATCCACCACTTGTTTAAATACATACATACATACATACATACATATATACATACACCTTTCTGAGCTGTACTTGAGCCTGGATCACTTCAGACCTACTGCCCTGTTTCATTTTGGGAATTTCTGCATTGCTTTCCTTAGACTTTATCTTCTGTTTTTGAAAATTCAAATTTTGTTTTTCTAAAGAATATTTTCAAGTAAATATTCAGAAAGTGCATGAGAAATAAAATGTTCTGGGTCTTTACATGTTTGAAATTGTCTTTATTTGGATCTCAGCCTGGGTAAGATTTACCTGTCTACTGAGATTTATTTTGTTAGTTTTCTCTGCTGGTGATGAGAGGTGTGATTTTAGTTTCTTTGAGGGGACTGTGTGTTGGTGAGCTTTTTATCTTCGTTGTTCTGAAATGTGAGTGTACATTGAGCGGTGTCTTCACTGCTGGTGCCTTTGTTCTAGAACTGTCACCTCTGCACTGTTGGACATTTTCCTTTTCTGGGTGCTTTCATCAGATGCATTCCTTGCAGTCTTCCTCTGACTGAATGTTTCCCTCACCTTTTCATTTTCATTGGCTTTTTCTTTTTTAAACATTTTTTTAAATTTATTTATTTGAAAGGTAGAGTTAACAGAGAGAGGGAGAGACAGGGAGATAGAGAGAGGGTGAGCTTCCACTGGTTCATTCCCCAAATGGCCTCATTGGCTGGAACTGGGCTGATCTGAAGCCAGGAGCCAGGAGCTTCTTCCAGGTGTCCCACATGGGTGCAGGGGCTCAAGCACTTGGGCCGTCCTCTGCTGCTTTCCTAGGCTCATTAGCAGGGAGCTGGATCGGAGGTAGAGCTACTGGGACTTGAACTGGCACCCAAATGAGATGCTAGTGCTGCAGGTGGCGGCTTAACCTGCTACACCACAGTGCTGGCCCTGTCATTGGCTTTTTCTTGTATCCTTTCTGTAAGTTTTTGCTTTGTGTGTGTGTGTGTGTAATTTTCCTGATTTCACACTTATTTTCCATATTTCCTTTTTTTTTTAAATAGCAGCTTATTCTTGTTTTAGGGTAGCATTTTTAAAAAACTGTTAAGACAGTCTTTTGGTTAGTTTTTAGTACTCTTCTCCCCAAATTATTGCCATTTACCCTAAAATGTGTGGTGAGAATTAGAGTAGATGGGGAAGATTATCTTTGCTGTTTGATAGGTAGCAGTTTGTCCTCTAGGCCTCACCCTTGAATAAGGACCTGAGGATTTGACATCAAATTTTGTGTTATGAATGTGTTTTTCAGTTGGGATTGGACTTCTCAAAGGGTTTTTTTCTGGAGCTTTGATACCTTCACTGGACTCCCCTTACAGAAGGGAAGGCCCATTTCCTTAGAGCAGTGCTCTGGTTTTTGCCAGGTGGTAATGCCCTCTTTCTTTCCTTACCTGCCTGTCCACTCACCTTCCAAACAATTCTGCACAGCCATTCCATGGCTTGTCTTTCATCTCTCTTGTCTTCTCCCAGCATCTTCTTCTGCTCTCCACCCTGCCACCTCCCACTTGGAAGTTTGTCCAGGATTGTGCAGAGAACATTGGTTGCCACTTCTGTTGTACCCTTGTAACTTTTGCCTCTTTCTGTTCTGGGCTATTTTGTTTTATCCATCAGTATTTTCCCATTTGCTATTTATAGTAATTTCATCAATATCTGATTTGCTGGTGATAACCTCTGCATACCCCAAAACTTCACTCTTAGTGACTCTCATTTCAGTGAACACTTGGAGGGAGGCTGCACAAATGGGGAGCTCATTCTGCCATCCTAAGTTGAAAACCACTGAAGTAATTTTAGAATCATTGTTGAGCTTTTCTTAAACCAATGGGCCCTTTATCCAGCCCTGTAGACCTGAGTAGTTAATATGTTGAAGAAGCAACCTAAAATTTCCTAACTGCCTACTGAATTTTTTAGAATTCAGGAGCTGATGTCTGATGATCAGCGGGAAGCCGGTCGGATTCCACGAACGATAGAATGTGAACTTGTTCATGACCTCGTGGATAGCTGTGTCCCGGGAGACACAGTGACTGTTACTGGAGTTGTCAAAGTCTCAAATGCTGAAGAAGGTAAGGCATAATCTGTCCTCACTTTGCTCTCATTAGTGACTTGTCAGTATTTATCTTTTGTCTTTTTAAGATATTTTTGAATCTTAAATAATTATGGAAATCCTTGCTGGTTACATAAAGCACAACTTTTCCTGTAATATAAAGGTTTATTTGTAGCTCACTATGACTTTCTTTTCCATTCTAGTTGAATTGTTATAGAGAAAGTAAAAATACTAATTACTGTATTTATTACTTTGAATTTATAGGTTCTCGAAATAAGAATGACAAATGCATGTTCCTTTTGTACATTGAAGCAAATTCTGTTAGCAATAGCAAAGGACAGAAAACAGAGACTTCTGAGGATGGTTGTAAGCATGGAACATTGATGGAGTTCTCACTTAAAGAACTTTATGCCATCCAAGAGATTCAAGCTGAAGAAAACCTGTTTAAACTCATTGTCAAGTATGTATGAGTTTATCTTAAGGTTTATCACATCCATGTGTGTTGGAGGGAGCCTCTTGGATACAGGGTAAAAACTAGGCAAAGTGGCTGGCAAACTATAGTCTGTGAGCCAAATCCATCTTCTATCCATTTTGGTATAGCCTATGAGCTAACAATGATATTTGTATTTTTAATAGCTGAAAAAAAGTCAAAAGAAGAATATTTTATGACACATGAGGGTCAGGTTTCAGCATGCATAAATAAAATTTTGTGGGATTGCAGCCCCAGCCATTCATTAACATAGTTTCTGTGACTCTTTTTGTGCTTCAGTGGTAGTTGAGATGTTGAAAGAGAGAACATACATATGGCTCAAAAGCATTTATGCTTTGGCTCTTTACAGAAAAAGTTTGCTGATCCCTAGTTTAAATAGTAAGGAATACTTGCCTTCTCACACAAGAAGGTTGTTACTCCACAAAAAAAAAAAAAAAAAAAAAAAAAAAAAAAAAATGAGAGAGCAGTGAATAGCAAAGCCATTTCAGTTGTATTTAGAATATTATTTGTTTACTTATAAAAACCAAGAGCAAGATTCAAATAGAAACCACTTAAAGAGGCAGGCATTTGACACAGCAGTTAAGTCACTGCTTAGTATGTCTGCATCCCATAGGAGTTTCCTGCTAATGCATACCCTAGGAGGTAGTAGGTGATGGCTGAGATACTTGAGTCCCTGCCACCCATGTGGGAGCTCCAGATTGAGTTCCAGACTTCTGGTTTTGACCTGGCTCAGCCCTAGTTGTTTTAAGAATGAATTAGCAGATGAAGGGTTTCTGTCTCTCTGCCTTTTGAATAAAATAAAAATAATTTTTTTAAAAGTCACTTAGATTCAGTAAGTGTTTCATCTTTATTTCCATATTCTTGTCATACAGTGAAGAAGAAGCAAAGTAGAGGTGTTTTTGCTTTAGGGGTTAAGAGCTTTTCTTTGAAGCCAAATATAAGTTAAAGTCCTACTTTGGCCATTTACTTCCAGTAATGTCCCTTTCCTGTTTTTCAACTTAAAATGGTAATTGTAAAATGTACATGAGCAGGTAATTCTGAAGATTGAATTAGATTTTATAATATACTTAGCATAATTAACACAACATGCTGTTATTTTTTTTTTTTATTTATTTATTTACTCGAAAGTCAGTTACACAGAGAGAGGAGAGGCAGAGAGAGAAAGAGAGAAGCCTTCCATCCGGTGGTTCACTCCCCAGATGGCCGCAACGTCCAGAGCTGCGCCAATCCGAAGCTAGGAACCAGGAGCCTCTTCCAGGTCTCCCACATGGGTGCAGGGGCCCAAGGACTTGGGCCATCTTCTACTGCTTTCCCAGGCCATAGCAGAGAGCTGGATCGGAAGAGGAGCAGCCGGGACTAGAACCGGCGCCCATATGGCATGCTGGCGCCTCAGGCCAGGGCTTTAACCCACTGCACCACAGCGCCAGCCCCAACATGCTGTTATTTTTGATACTTTTTGACAATTTTTGGGGGTAATTTTGGAGAAATAAGGGAAAGCAAGAAAAACTGAATAATAGATATACTGAACAGAGGGACTTAAAGAACCGAGAAGGCTTTGAAATGCCTTGTATTAGAGAAGTAAATCTTGGCCTGCTTTCCTGTTTACTTAGGCTTTGGGCTCTAGGGGAATCTGACACTTTTTCTTTAGTCTTAAGCTGACTGCTCACGTGTACATAGAGTTCCTCAGGAGTGCTTTGTTCTTAAACCTTCCGAGGCTTCCCTGTGAGTAGTCCTTGGGATCCCTCCTGGGGAGAAAGGGGCCTCTGGCCTAAGGTGGATGTGATCTGGGGGTGAGTGGTCTGTGAGAAGGCAGCCACCAGCAACCTGCATGATCCGAACGCCTCTCTGTTTCCTCTTCCTGGTTATAAACTGAAAGTAAATATTCTCAGTGGTTCTTCTCTGCCATAGTTTTAGAAGATAAGTTAATATGAAGAACTGTTTGTGGTCTCTGCATCAAAACTAGAAGTTTTCATAGACCTCCATTTATTAATCTAGCAGAGGTTGGCAAGCTAGGCATGCAGGGTGTTTTTATAAATAAAGTTTTATTAGAACACAATCCCACCCATTTCATTTGTATATTGTCAATAGTGGTTTTCATATTATGTTTAGTGGTTGTGTCTGAGACATAGTGGCCAAAGCTGAAAATGTTTACTTTAGGGCCTTTAGGAAAAAGGTTGTTGGTCCCTGCTAGGTACAAATGGAGGACCCTGAAAGAAGAATGGAGACAACAATGGAGGTTATGTTTTACTTTTGGTTGCTTCAGAAGCCATGATTTGGGTAAGCATTTATTTGGGAGGTGATCTCAGAAACACTGGTAAAGGCAAAGGAAAGTAATATAAAGAAGGGGTGACAGTCAGCAGATGGTCCTTTAATGAGTAGGTTCCCACTAGTATCTGAGACCTTCGGAGTACTCCGCTGTGTAAAGCTATCCTCAGTATTTTCCAACAAAGGTCTTATATTTGAGGCTGCTCCCAGAATGATATAAAACACTCCACCACATCTGGCCTGCTTCTGATGGTTTTGTGGCTGTAGAAACCCCTTTGGCAGATAGGTACAGGTGCTTGGTAAGACTCCAGCAGTGAGTATGCAAGAAGATGCATAACACTTGTCAAGGCAACATGGACAGGAGGCCAAACTTCTATGTCTGCATATATGAAAGTTGGGTAAAGATTCAGATTTTACTCCTGACTGTATCTCTTTTCTTCCTTATTTTTGTTTATTCCTTGTTTATAAAACTGAGAGATTTAGATTTACTTTATATTTGTATTAGTTTGATCTGACCCTTTGAATTGAACTGAAAAGGAAATGAAATTTTATCCCATATTAAAATAATTGTATACTGAGTTCACTCTGATCTCAGTTCAGGGATGTGGCTGCGCAGGTTTATTCATGTAAAATACAATATAATCCTGCATACTGAAGTGGTACATAATCCATGATTATGGTGCATTTTAAAAGAGTAGCTTTGAGGGCCGGCGCCGCGGCTCACTAGGCTAATCCTCCGCCTAGCGGCGCCGGCACACCGGGTTCTAGTCCCGGTCGGGGCGCCGGATTCTGTCCCGGTTGCCCCTCTTCCAGGCCAGCCCTCTGCTGTGGCCAGGGAGTGCAGTGGAGGATGGCCCAGGTGCTTGGGCCCTGCACCCCATGGGAGACCAGGAAAAGCACCTGGCTCCTGGCTCCTGCCATCGGATCAGCGCGGTGCGCCGGCCGCAGCACGCTGGCCGCGGCGGCCATTGGAGGGTGAACCAACGGCAAAAGGAAGACCTTTCCCTCTGTCTCTCTCTCTCACTGTCCACTCTGCCTGTCAAAAAAAAAAAAAAAAAGAGTAGCTTTGAGACCAGCATTGTGGCATAGTGGATTAAGCCTCTGCCTGCGATGCCAACATCGCTTATGAGCTGCTGCACTTCTGATCCAGCTCCCTGCTGATGTACCTGAGAAAGCAGTGGAAGGTGGCCTGAGTACTTGGGCCTCTGCCACCCACATGGAAGACTGAATGAAGTGCATGGCTCCTGGCTTCAGCATGCTCCAGTCCCAGCCACTGTAGCCATCTGGGGAGTGAACCAGCTGATGGAGAATCAATCTCTTTTTCCCTCCCCTCCTCTCTCTTTCTAACTCTGCCTTTCAAATAAATACCGTAAATCTTTATTAAAAAAATTCTATAAAGCTCAACAGTGTGTATGTTTGGTTACTTTAAGATGCTTTACAAATATCTCAAACCAGCATGATTTTTGTAGAATTCTTCCTTTTATAGATTAACCAAGAGTTTTGAAAAATTTACTGTAAGAATAAAATTAGAGTTATTTGAGGGAATGAAATTATTTTGTATTTACTCTTTTTGGTATAAAGCAAATTAAGCAAGTTTTAAAGCAGGTCTTCTAATGGATCAAAAAAGAGTAAGTTAAATGGGGCCTTCATTGTGGGTGGCAAGCAAAGCTGCCAGCTGCAATGCTGACATCCTGGATGGGCGCCGGTTCGAGCCCAGCTGCTCCACTTCCAATCCAGCTCCCTGCTAATGGCCTGGGAGAGCAGCGGGGCATCACCCATGTTCTTGAATCCCTGGCATCCATGGGGGAGAACTGGATGAAGCTCCTGGCTCCTGGCTTTGACCTGGGTCAGCCCCTGCCTGTACAACCACTTAGGAAGTAAACCAGCTAATAGTAGATCTCTTTCTCTGTTTCTTCCTCTCTCTCTGTAACTCTGACTTCGAAATAAGTACATAAATAAATAAATATATTTTTAAAGAGTAAGTTAAAATTTATAATTTGTGTTTTATTTTTCAGCTCACTTTGTCCTGTCATTTTTGGCCATGAAGTAAGTATTTTATTTTATCTTCACTCAAAAAATACATAAAGTTGGCAATAATAGTAAAGACTTCACAAAAAAAGCAAATTTTTTGGCTAGCTTCTCATATTCTAATATGAATCTTTATTCTCTGTATGTGAATGGTATGGGAGGCAAACAGCCTCTAGTAAGAAAAAGTTGCCTATTGATTAGAGTTCATAGGAGTGGGCTTCTTGCAGTGTAACTGGACAGTGTCTTCAAGCAGAAACTAATATATTTTTGTGGAATGGATTTATGCCTAGCAAAGTTCATCTTTACTTAATAATTTCTAAAATATACTCTGATTTTTTGCTTTCAAGTCCTTTGTAATCATTTATGTTATGGAAGTTTGTTTTTAGATTTTCTTATTGAAAACATTGAAGTTCTGTCATGCTTACTTTAAAAAAAAACATCAGTTTTTAAAAAGCCACAAATTCCGTATTGTAGACATAGGTAGAAGATCTTTTTTACTAGTTATCTTTGTGTTGTTCTTATTTTTTTTTCTCTTTTTTCACATTTGAGATTGTTAAAGCAGGTTTGGCATTAGCGCTCTTTGGAGGAAGCCAAAAATATGCAGATGACAAAAACAGAATTCCAATTCGAGGAGATCCACATGTCCTTGTTGTTGGAGATCCAGGTTTGGGAAAGAGTCAGATGCTGCAGGTAGAAAATCCATCATTTAGTAATTGACTTTTGGCTTATGAAATGCATGAGCAATTCACAAGTGAATTTCTCAAGGCATAGCATTTGTATGTCAGAGGACATAGTTTATCTGACAGTATGTGAGTTGGGATTTGTGTGAGTGATGTGCAACTTGTATCTGATCCTGTTTTCAAATTAAGCCAGTCTTCCACATACAGGCTTAAAGACATTCTTGTCTGTTGAGACTTCCATCTATTATGAAATGTTAACTGTTTGCCTAACCCCTTTTACATCTAGCATTGCTTTGCTAGTCTTTATTCTTGTGACGTGACCTCACCTATGAACAGAATAGTTAAAGTTCTATTTTGGGTCACTCATTCACCCTTTCTTTAAGTATACAAACACTTAAAGAATGGTCTGATAAAGGTAAGGGATCTGTGTGTCTGCATCTCCCCCATTTCTCTCTGAGTCTAAAGCAGGGCAAGTTCTGTGACCAAGTTACTGGTCCCCAAGAAGATTAGATTCTGCCTCTGCCAATCAGAGCTGAGTCATGACGGCTCCAGAAGTGCTGCTCGTTGGAATACTTGTGATTTTTCTCATAGTGACACCAACTAAGCCAGGTATCTTTCCTAAGAATGCCCACAACCCACTTCCTCCTTACCAGTGTGGAAAATGTGACCAGATGAGGGTCTTCCAGGCCATTTTGATGAGTTGTGGTCCTGGGTGTTGAATGTTTGATTATGGCTAGGAACTCTGGCTATACATTCAGAATCACAATTGGAACACTTTGAAAATATGGTGGCCTGCCCCAAACCAACTGAATGAAGAGTCTCCAAGTGAGGGTCTGAATCTGCCCATCCCTCCACAGATGATTCTGATATGCAGCCAGGACCAACACCTGCTTTGATTCTGTCATCCCATTATAAACCCACCATCCTTCACATCAGACATCCCTTGTTCCCTGGGTTGATGTTAAACCAGTCATCATTTGAGTTCCTAATCTGACATTGTATCTGTGTTGGGTTCCTTTTGCCCAGTTGGCTACTTAAAAATTTTAAAAAACTGTTCTAAAAAATCCCTTGCTATAAGCCTGACAACTGACACAATGAGTACCCAGTTCTATGCAAAACAAAGTTGGAAATAAAAATGAAAACAAGATACTTAGCCAAAATATAAGGGAAAGGTACATGTGAGGATCTGACTTGCTACAGCTTTCTTTGCTGTCTTTTGTTGTAGTATGTGTAATTTTAATTAGTGCATTATAGGTGGAAGTCTGTGTTAGCCCCCATAGCCTGAATATCTGTATGAATAAATCTTACAATTAAATTTATACATGTTGTTTACAGTATGTAAAACTTCCATATTTCTCTTTTTTATTTAATAAGTGACTCTTGGCAGATAATGGTTTTAAAATATGTCTAATGGCACCTAAAAAGTTTTAATACCAAGAAAGGTCATTAGTAATTTTTGGACTTGGTATAAAACCTTTAAAACTTTTGGCTCAATTTAAAAGTAGAAGCTATAATATTAGTGAACGTTAAATATTGAAAACAGTGAACAGTGTTGCATGTAAGCCCCATTAAGCCAGGGTTTTTAAAACATTCAGCTAACACCAGCAGTTATGAGCTGTTAACATTTTTCATTCTGTTTTCCTCTGACCATTGAGTAAACTATCAGAGCCTTCAGAGTATTGTAAAAGCTTCTCAGAAAGACTAACAAAAAGGGAGTACAGGCAACAAAAAATCATGATAGCTATTATTTATTGAGCTTGTCCCATAGGGTCACCTGGGGTGTATACTGTAAGATCTAAGGCAGGCCGGCGCCGCGGCTCACTAGGCTAATCCTCCGCCTAGCGGCGCCGGCACACCGGGTTCTAGTCCCGGTCGGGGCGCCGGATTCTGTCCCGGTTGTCCCTCTTCCAAGCCAGCCCTCTGCTGTGGCCAGGGAGTGCAGTGGAGGATGGCCCAGGTGCTTGGGCCCTGCACCCCATGGGAGACCAGGAAAAGCACCTGGCTCCTGGCTCCTGCCATCGGATCAGCGCGGTGCGCCGGCCGCAGCGCGCCGGCCGCGGCGGCCATTGGAGGGTGAACCAACGGCAAAGGAAGACCTTTCTCTCTGTCTCTCTCTCTCACTGTCCACTCTGCCTGTCAAAAAAAAAAAATAAATAAAAAAAAAAAAAAAAAAAAAAAAAAGATCTAAGGCATACCACTGATAGAGATAACAGAGCACTGTTATTGGAGTTGAACAGTACACAGCCGTATAGAGCAGCTTTGCATTGGGTGCTTTTATGTATAGGTGCCAGATTAAGTGCCTTATGTTTTCACTTTCCTTTATTTCTCAAGACAGTACTGTGGATTTTTTTTTTTGAAAAGAAGCTGAGGCTCAGAAAGGTCTAAGAGAGACACAGCTGGTGCATGGTGGAGCTAGGATTTAAACAAGTTTGCCTGGTTCCAGAGAGCCATGCTTTTAACTCTTACACTGTTTGCCTTTCTGACCTGCCATTGTTTGTCTACTCAAAAGGTAAGCACACATCGTGTCTGATGTTTAAAGAAGCATCGAAGCCTTCAAAAATTAAAATTGGTACTCATGATTTTGCTATTTTTACTTGAAAATGAAGCCTAAAGTTAAACTGTGTTGAATATTCACGTAAGTGCAGACTCCACAGTCAGACTGCCAGGCTATGATTGAATCCTGGCTTCCCATCTTCATAGCTGTGCAGTTCCTCATGAACTCTTTGTAGACCTTGGTTTCTAAGTTAGTAAATGAGGATGTAACCCCTTCCTCTTGTGGTGGTAAAGGTTGTACAGTTGGATTCTTAGAGGAATACTGTCATTTAACTTACATTTGGGAGCAGTTATGATTACTATTATACGATCAGCTACCCTTTTAATTGTTGGTGGGTCTCTTAAACGTTTTGTTCCTTTAGGCAGTATGCAACGTTGCTCCACGTGGCGTGTATGTTTGTGGTAATACCACAACCACCTCTGGTCTCACTGTAACTCTTTCAAAAGACAGTTCCTCTGGAGATTTTGCTTTGGAAGCTGGTGCCCTGGTACTTGGTGATCAAGGTAAGATACTATAGAGAATAATAGTAAGTAAGTCTGGGACTTTTTTTTTTAAGCTTTTTCCTTTTCACATAATTGATTTATATTCTGTTTAAGAGACACTTGAACAGCAGTGTCCAAATCAGTGAGTTGGCAACCAGTGTTGGAAATAACTGGAAATACAGTACTGTCATTTTTATTTATACTGCAGAATTGGAACTGGTACTTAATCTCATTCATTTCCAGAATCTTACAGCAGATACAGCTTTATCAGCTGAAATACAGCACCCTATACTTCTCATTTCATTCCTCTCATCGCATTTTTGATCATTTGTTTTAAAGTCCTTTTTGAAATTTTACAAATAAGCTCCCTGTGAGTAGGATTTGGTATGTTGATTGTTGTGTTTCCATTGCCTGGTATATAGGTGTCTGGTAAATACTTCTTGAATCTTACTCTTAATTAGCTTGGAATAGTTCTAGATATGTTGGAACTGAAAAGAAGGAGGATGTCCTTCTTTGCCCTCAGAGAACTTGTAATAGGAGCTGTTACTTTATTATTATGTTTTTTAAATGTTTATGTGTTTATTTCCATCTATTTGAAAAGCAGAGAGAGAGAGAGAGAGAGAGAGAGAGATTTTCCATCTGCTAGTTTACTTCACTCCTCCATATGCCCGGAACAGCCAGGGCTGGGCCAGACTGAGACCAGGAGCTCAAAACTCCATCCTGGTAGTGGCCAAAGCACTACCATCTGGTGCCCATCAGTTTGCATTAGCAGGAACTTAGATCAGAAGTGGAGTAGTCAGGTCTTGAACTGGCACTCCATTCGGGGTAAGGGCATTGTTTAACCTCCTGCTGTACAGTGCCCAACCCTATTACTTCAGAACTGATAGTTTTGGGGCAGGTATTTTGTTTGGTATTTAAGACACTGCTTGGGACACCTGTCTTCCATATTGGAGTACCTGGGTTTGAGTCCCAGATCTGCTCCCAATTCTAGCTTCCTGGTAATGTACACCCTGGTGATGGTTCAGATACTTGGGTCCTTCCCACCTACATCAGAGTCTCAGATTGATTTCCTGGTTCCTGGATTTGGCCTGGCCCAGCCCCAGCTGTTGTGGGCATTTGAGAAATAAAACACAAGTGGGAGATCTATCTCTCTCCATCTTTCTACCTTTCAAATAAATAAGTAGTATTTTTTTTTTTAAAATATTTTTTATTGTATATTATCTTAATGTGTTTTTTTTCCAGGATTTGAGTGGTAGTTTATAAAAAAAAAAAAAAAAAAACCACTCATAGGGTTCAACATGAAGGGATTTCCGTATTGGGCTTTGCTTCCTAAGTTTTTCATGTGGTGCCTTAGTCTTAACTGGAAAAACAAGTTCCTATGCATGTGTCAGGCAGGTGTCCAGATTCCAGTCCAATTAAGGTCATTCATTCCTTTCAGTTTGCTAGTGGCTTCTACATTTCCTTTTTTCCTTCTATTTTGTTGTTGTTGTTGGTGGTGGTGTTTTAAGTTTTATTTATTTTAAAGACAGAGTTACACAGAGAGAGAAGGAGAGGCAGAGAGAGGTCTTCTGTCTGCTGGTTCACTCCCAAATTGGCTGCAATGACCGGAGCTGTGCTGATCCAAATCCAGGAGTCAGGAGCTTCTTTTGGGTCTCCCAAGTGGGTGCAGGGGCCCAAGGACCTGGGCCATCTTCTACAGCTTTCCTAGGCCATAGCAGAAAGCTGGATCGGAAGTGGAGCAGCCGGAACTCGAACCAGTGCCTACATAGGATGCTGGCACTGCAGGCGGTGGCTTTACCCACTACACCACAGCGCCGGCCCCTCCTTTTTTCCTTCCTCCTTTCTTTTCTCCTTCCTTCCTTCCTTCCTTCCTTCCTTCCTTCCTTCCTTCCTTCCTTCCTTCCTTCCTCCTTTCCTTCCCTCCCCTGCCCCCTCCCCCTCCCTCCCCCCCCCCCCCCCTTCAGTGGTTCATCTCTTGAACTTCTTAACTAGTTGTTTCCTCAGGTACTTACTTCTTGGACTTTTTATCTTCAAAGTCAGTACTTATCTTCTTGGTGATCTTATATAGTTTCATGGCATTACAACTGTGGTAAAAATTTCCAAATATATAATCTTGTCCCTTGAACTTGAGGCTCATATTTCTTATTGTCTACATATTACCTTCACAAATTTCTCATACTTTGTATGTTCAAAATCCAAATTCCAATCTTGCCCTTCATTCCTTTTCCTATAGTCTTCCTCATCTCAGTAAATGACAACTCTGTCCTCTGCTCAAATCAAAAAATATGTAGCCGCCTTTGACTTATTCTAATACCATGCATCTGATCTGTCAGAAAATCTTGTTGGCTCTACCTTCAGAATGTATCCATGTGTAATAACTACCCTGGTCCAATACACTGTCAGTTCTTACATGGGTTATTATGTGATCTGCTAATTGGCATGCATTCCCATTCTAATTTAGATAAAATTATTCTTTTGCTCAGAACCTTCTAATGGCTGCCCATCTTGCTCAGAGTGAAAGCCAAACTTTTGAAAGTAACCCAGGGCCTAACAATGTGGCTCTTCATCACCTCTTTTGCCTCACTAGCTTGTTTCCTCCTCTTTAACTATGCTGGTCTCCTAACCCTATCTAAACACCACCAGCACACTAGGCACATTACAATCCCTTGTCGGAGCCTTTGTGTTTGCTGGTCCCTTTACTCCAACTGTGATCATGTGCTGCTTAACAGCACAAATTCCTTCTGAGAAACGCATCCTTGGGCAAGTTCATTGTTGATAAACCTTATAGTATGTACTTATACAAACTGAAATTACTTTGATGTCACTAGATGATAAAATTTTATGGGATCACCATCACATGTACAGTCTGTTAACCAAGTTGTTATATGGTGTTTAACCTTGTCTGCAAGGTTTGTTCTTTTCCTTTATGTTTTGGCTCAAATGTCCTGATCCCACTAGGCCTTTCCTAAGTGCCATATTTTGAGTTACGACTCCTTTCCACCACGCCACTAGCTTAGTAGATCCTATTCTCCTTACAATACTGTGTTTTTACTTTCTACAACACTTTCACCTTCTATATGGTTTGCTTTTTTATTGTCTGCCTCCTGTTGGCTTGGTCAAATGTAAGCTTCACAAGGGCAGAGAATATTTTTTTCATGGCTATACCCTGCATGCCTAGAGCAGCGTACTGGTATATAGAAGGTGTTCATTAAATATTTACAGATGAATAAACTAACATTTAGCTGCTTATCATATAACTTATCAGAAGTGGGAGTATTTTTGCTAAGTTACCAGGTAAAGAAAATATGTAAATAAAAAAGAGGATATTCTGGTCTGGTGCTGTGGCTCAATAAACACTGCTCCACTTCTGATCCAGCTTCCTGCTAATGTGCTTGGGTAAGCAGTGGAGGATGGCCCAACTGTTTGGGCCCCTGCACCCATGTGGGAGACCTGGATGAAGCTCTTGACTCCTAGCTTCAGCCTGGCCCAGCCCTGATCTTGGTGGCCATTTGGGGAGTGAACCAGTGGATAAAAATCTCTCTTTCTCTCTCTCTGTAACTCTGCCTCTCAAATAAATAAATGCATCTTGAAAAAAAAAAAAAAGAGTACTCATTGTTCATCAAATGTTTTGTTAATTTGAAGTTGAAAGTGATTTGGTGTACAGGCAGCTAATAGAATTTAAGATGCAGAATGTTAAGAGCCAGTACCATTTCTTCCAAATATTGGTAGTTAAGCTAAGCACTGTGATAATAAATTTAGCACTATTAAAATGGAGAGAAGTTTACAAGTACAAAAGAAAGGTCAGCGGATACCAGGTTCTAGAAACAAATACAGAGTTCTGCTAAAATCTGTTATAAAGACCTAGGGAAAAATGAAAAATAAAACTGATTCATAATATGTCTCTTCATTAGCATCTGATGAAATGGCCAAGAAAGAATTATTTTTTTAACTTAAAAGAATAATATTTACCAGTTGTAGCCAAACAAGGAAAAGAATTTAAAATATTCAGTTTAAACTTTATGGTTTTGAAATCAGGATCAGCAAGCTTTAATCCACAGGTCAAGCTCAGCCTGCAGCCTGTTTTAGTATGGCCTACTAGCTAAAACTGTTTTTATATTATTAAATGATTGTAAAGAACAAGTAAGCAAAACTGGGAATATGTAACAGTGTATATAGCCAGTAAAACCTAAAATATTCTGCTTCTTTATGGAGAAATTTACCAGCTTCTGTTTTACACTTTGAAAGGTGGCAGCCAAAGAAGTAACTTGGCTTTGTTTCTATCCCATCCCACCTCTGAGGAACTATGTTATCATCTTGAGGATTTCCGGTAATACTGTCAACTCCAGAGAGCTAGGCAGCCGGGGAAAAGTTGAGAGAAAGCCTCCACGTGCACGGCTGCCGGGATCCTAGCAGAGGTAGAGAAGGTCGCCACATGCCCTAAGCTCCATGCTGAGCAGCAGGAAGACCACTTGGGTATTGCTTGTCATGAACATAGAGCACATGATTTTTAAACCAAAAATTAATTGGCAGGTATTGTCCACATAAGACCTCTGAGTTACAAGACTTACTTAGGGGCCGGTGCCGCGGCTCACTAGGCTAATCCTCTGCCTTGCGGCGCCAGCACACCGGGTTCTAGTCCAGGTTGGGGCGCCGGATTCTGTCCCGGTTGCCCCTCTTCCAGGCCAGCTCTCTGCTGTGGCTAGGGAGTGCAGCGGAGGGTGCCCCAAGTGCTTGGGCCCTGCAGCCCATGGGAGACCAGGAGAAGCACCTGGCTCCTGCCATCGGATCAGCACGGTGCGCTGGCCGGGGCGGCCATTGGAGGGTGAACCAACGGCAAAGAAAGACCTTTCTCTCTGTCTCTCTCTCTCACTGTCCACTCTACCTGTCAAAAAAAAAAAAAAAAAAAAAGACTGACTTAGGTATAGAGTAGATATCGAGGGGTTTAACCACAGCAAAAATTTCCCTCCAGAAATCAGCTGTTAACTGCTAACCAAACTGGTATGGGGAAACAGGAAGAAATAGTACAAGGAAATGTTAGAGGATCTCTAGTAACTTAAATAAAATCCCGAGCACATCTGACCTTAGTGGTGGTGCTGTGTGTCGGACTGGGATCTATTAAGTGATCTCCCAATACCTGGTATCGCTGTTAACTGTGTTCTAGTCTTCTCTGACGTAAGAGCCCATGCTTTCCTTCCCAAAGCATGCTGTCCTGCTCTTTCCCAAAGACTAGCTCACACAGCACCTTTTCCTTAAGCCTTTCCAGATTGCCTTTTCTTTTTTGATTTTTGCCCTTCCCCAGCAAACTTGTTACAAACAGCTTTTTGAAGTGTATTTCCTGCATGTATACGTAAATATACTTATCTCACATGTTTGAATATAAGTCCTTAGCATTTTGAGGGCCATTTTCATATCTTTTTCATTCTTGTAACTCTCACAATCTAGTGACTTGCCTATGGAATTGCTGAATGAATAAATATTAAAACAAATTTAGTTACTTGTATTATCTGCTGGGAAACAAGCAATGATTTTCCACTGTCTGACCTTTTACAGTTACAACTACTGCAGCCAAATGGAAATAATGCCTTGTTGTGAAACGGAAAACTTTCTCTTGTCTGTGTTTTTTTTTTTTACTATAATTGTAGGTATTTGTGGAATAGATGAATTTGATAAGATGGGGAATCAACATCAAGCCTTGTTAGAAGCCATGGAACAGCAAAGCATTAGCCTTGCCAAGGCCGGTGTGGTTTGTAGCCTCCCTGCAAGAACTTCCATTATTGCTGCTGCAAATCCAGTAGGAGGACACTACAATAAAGCCAAGACAGTTTCTGAGAACTTGAAGTAAGTCTCTTCACTTACACCTTTAACTTACTGAATCCTTGGGGCTGGTGTCGTGGCCTAGTAGGTAAAACCACCGCCTGCGATGCTGGCATCCCTTATGGGTGCAGGTTCATGTCCAGACTGCTCCGTTTCCAATCCGGCTCCCTGCTAGTGGCCTCAGAAAAGCAATAGAAGATGACCCACCCACTGCCATCTGTATGGGAGATCCAGATGGAGTTTCAGACTTCTGGCTGTGGCCTGGCCATTGTGACCATTTGGGGAGTGAACCAGCTGATGGACAATCTCTTTGGCTCTGTCTTTGTCTCTCTAACTCTGACATTCAAAATAATTAAATCATCATCATTGGCAAAGGAGTGGAGAAATGAGATCGCAGATGCACAGTGCAGTTATTTTGAAGGACAGTTTAGCAACTTTATGTCAGTTTTAAATGTACATTTCATTTGTTCTGGCTGTTCCACCTTTAGAAACTCTGCACAGAAACATAATCCTATAAGTGCACAGAGATGTACAGGCTGGTTGTTGCAGCACTGTTCATCACTGGCAAAAGTTGGAAGACTGTACAGTGGAAAGTAGCAGTTGTGAGAATGGCAGAGGCTTTGTGTACATTGAAAAGGGGAATGTGTGCTTTCCTGTTAAGTGAGGTGCTTTAGGTGTTTATGGATGTGGTATGATTCCACTTCTTTTTTTTTTTTTTTTTTGACAGGCAGAGTGGACAGTGAGAGAGAGAGAGACAGAGAGAAAGGTCTTCCTTTGCCGTTGGTTCACCTTCCAATGGCTGCCGCGGCCAGCGTGCTGCGGCCAGCGCACCGAGCTGATCCGATGTCAGGAGCCAGGTGCTTCTCCTGGTCTCCCATGGGGTGCAGGGCCCTAGCACTTGGGCCATCCTCCACTGCACTCCCTGGCCACAGCAGAGAGCTGGCCTGGAAGAGGGGCAACGGGACAGAATCCGGCGACCCGACCGGGACTAGAACCCGGTGTGCCGGCGCCGCAAGGCGGAGGATTAGCCTAGTGAGCCGCGGCGCCGGCCTGATTCCACTTTTTTCCAAAAACAATGTTTCTATCTATAAATAGTATGCTATCTCTTCTAATTCATTCTGTGTAGATTAGACAAAATGTATGAGAAAAAGGAACCAGACTGCAGTGATGTAAAAGGGAGAAAAAGACAAAAGAGTGCCTTAAATGCAAAGTTAAAACTTTCAGTTGAGGAAGAAAGTGAATTTTCTGATTTTTAATAACTTAGACATTTAATTTAGAAATAGTATTTGATATTTAGTAAAATACATACTTGTACATGGAGATATGGGGTATTTCTGTACCTCCACACCAAAAAAAAAAAAAAAACTAGTAGTAGGTTTTCTTCAGTAAAATGACACTGCTATATTAGCAAGAACCTAATGAACACAAATCCAGGGGACTTTCGTGTTTAGTCGTACCACAAACCTGCTTTGGGACCTTGGTCAAATTCTTTAATTACTCTGGATTTCATTTTTATGTATCAAATGCAAGGATGCTTCAGAAAATTCATGGAAAAATTCAATTGAGAAATTTGTTTTGTTGCAATAACTTTTGAAACCTGTCTTTAAGTTTTTCATAAAATGGATTTCTCATGAACTTTCTGAAGATGCTTCATGGAAGTGTTACCTGAATTAGTGGATTCAGAAAATATTGCTAAGTAGAACACAGCCACAGCATGTTAAAAAATAATGACATGGCTGGCACCGTGGCTCACTTGGCTAATCCTCCACCTGCAGCGCCGGCACCCCGGGTTCTAGTCCCAGTTGGGGCGCTGGATTCTGTCCCAGTTGCTCCTCTTCCAGTCTAGCTCTCTGCTGTGGCCCGGGAAGGCAGTGGAGGATGGCCCAAGTGCTTGGGCCCTGCACCCGCATGGGAGACTAGGAGGAAGTACCTGGCTCCTGGCTTCGGATCCACGCAGCGCACCAGCCATAGCAGCCATTTGGGGGGTGAACCAACAGAAAGGAAGACCTTTCTCTCTGTCTCACTGTTTAACTCTGCTTGTAAAAAAAAAAAAAAAAAAAAAAAAAAGACTAAGTCATATAAATGTCCTTTTAAGGAAAAATTGGATTTTTCCTTTTAAATAGGTGCTTTGAGGGATTCCATATTTTGATGGTTCAAAAGATAAAAAAGATTAAGTATTTTTAAAATATGTTTAGCAGGGAGAGGGAGGGAGAGAGAAGTACTTTTCATCTGCTGCTTCACTCCCCAAATGGCCCCAACAGTTGGTGCAGGGTCAGGCCTATGCTAGAAGCCAAGAACTCCAACCTGGTCTCCCCTATGAGTAGCAGGGGCCCAAGCAACTGGATCATCTTTTGCTGCCTTTCTAAGATCATTAAGCAGGGAGCTGAATTGAAAGTGGAGCAGCCGAGACTCTAAGGAACACTCTGATATGGGATGCAGGCATTCCAAGTGGCGGCTTAATCCACTCTACCATGGTGTTGGCCTCAAGATTAAGAATTTCTGGAGCTGGCACTGTGGCATAGCAGGTAAAGCTGCTGCCTGCTATGCCGCCATCCCATATGGGCGCCGGTTCAAGTCCTGGCTTCTCCACTTCCGATCCAACTTTCTGCTATGGCCTGGGAAAGCAGTTACCAGCTGCCTTCCCCTGCACCCATGTGGGAGACCCAGAAGAAGCTCCTGGCTCCTGGCTTTGAATCGATGCAGCTCCAGCCGTTGTGGCCAATTGGGGAGTAAACCAGTGGATGGAAGACCTCTCTTACTCTCTTTGCCTCTCCTTCTCTCTGTGTGTATCTCTGACTTTCAAATAAATAAACAAATCTTAAAGAGAGAGATTAAGAATTTCTTAACTAGACAACCGCTAATATTCCAAGTAGTGTTATAGTCAGTCATAATGGAACCCAAAGAAATAAGTGGTTTTGATGGCTCGAAAGAGGACCGTGTCCTCAACCTATCAAGGGAAGATACACAGAAGCCTTATATGCAAGTCAGAGGGTTGGAATGGGTGGATATATTAAATCCAGAAAACTTTTTACTTATTTCCTTAACTGAAAACTTGATATTTTTAAATTCTATATGGAACTCGAGTAGAAAACAAGTGAATAGACAATTTTCCATGTTTGTTTTTATTCCAATCATCGTTTTTATTCCAATCATTATTTCTTCTTTTTTTCACGCTTCTTAGAATGGGGAGTGCCCTATTGTCCAGATTTGACTTGGTCTTTATCCTGTTAGACACTCCAAATGAGCACCATGATCACTTGCTCTCCGAACATGTGATTGCAATAAGAGCTGGAAAGCAGAAAACTGTTAGCGGTGCCACAGTAGCTCGTATGAACAGTCAAGATTCAAACACTTCTGTACTCGAAGTCATTCCTGAGAAGCCATTATCAGAAAGACTAAAGGTATACATGTTTCTTTCTTTTAATCACTCTTTTTGATTCTGTTTGAATGTCAGAGTTCAATGTGTGATTTATTGTGGTAGAACTGTAGTATATAAATTTTCATAACAGGGCAGGCATTTGGTGCAGTGGTGAAGATGCTACTTGGGACACCTCTTTCCCATCCAGAGTGCCTGGGTTCGAGTCCTGTCTCTGCTTTCAATTTTCAGCTTCCTGTCAGTGCACAGCTTGGGGGGCCAAAGATGATGTCTCAAATACTTGGGTCCCTTTCACCCACTTGGTGGAACTCAGACTGAGTTCTTGCCTCCTGGCTTTGGCTTGGCCCAGCCTTGGTTCTTGTAAGCCTTGGAGAGTGAAGCAGTGAATGGAAGTTCTTTGTCTCTGTGTCTCTGCCTTTCAAATAAGTAAATAAAAAAATTTTTTAAAACTCATATGAAAACCTTTTGTGTTATGATACTAGTGTATGTAAACTTAACTTGAAATAATTAAATTAACTAGAATGAGAGCTACAACTGCAGTGCTTGGTTTATTTGGACAGTCTTAGAATTGATGAGATAGGCCGGCGCCATGGCTCACTAGGCTAATCCTCCACCTGCGGCACTGGCACCCTGGGTTCTAGTCCTGGTTGGGGCGCTGGATTCTGTCCCAGTTGCTCCTCTTCCAGTCTAGCTCTCTGCTGTGGCCCGGGAAGGCAGTGGAGGATGGCCCAAGTGCTTGGGCCCTGCACCCGCATGAGAGACCAGGAGGAAGCACCTGGCTCCTGGCTTCAGATCAGTGCAACACGCTGGCCGCAGCGCGCCAGCCGAAGCGGCCATTTGGGGGGTGAACCAACGGAAAGGAAGACCTTTCTCTCTGTCTCTGTCTCTGTCTCTGTATCTCTCTCTCTCTCTCACTGTCTAACTCTGCCTGTCAAAAAAAAAAAAAAAAAAAGATTTGATGAGATAAATATAAAAATTGTATTTTATGCTTATCCTTGTAACTTCTTTTATCATGCTTTAGGTGTTTCCTGGAGAAGCAATTGATCCTATTCCCCACCAGCTACTAAGAAAGTATGTTGGCTACGCACGGCAGTATGTCCACCCAAGGCTATCCACAGAAGCTGCTCAAGTTCTTCAAGATTTTTACCTTGAGCTCCGGAAACAGAGCCAGCGGTTAAACAGCTCGCCAATCACTACCAGGCAGCTAGAATCTTTGATTCGTCTAACAGAGGTTTCTTTATGTTCATGCTTTTGGGACTTAAAAGGGATGATGTGCAGTATTTCTCTTTTGTACCATTTCCTGCATAATTGACTTGGTTTTTCTTCCTACTAAAAGACATTAGAAATGGATGAGTAAAAGTTTTCAAAGATTTGGTCATACAGGTAACATGTCAAAGTATAGCTACTTTCTATGCACAAGGCCAGTTACTCACCCTGCAGCCTTTTATTTTATTTTTAATGACACTTAGGAGATTCCTAAGCTTCTGAAGAGTGGTAGGTCAGTGAGGGTATTCAGCATATGGGAACATTGAACATGTCAAATGTCTTGAATATTTGATTTGATTACATACCAGGTGTAAGGTTAACAAGCATTTAAGTTTTTTTTAATTTTCATTTTATTTGAAAGAGAAACATACAGAGAAACAGTCAGATCTTCTATCCACTGGTTCACTCTCCAAACACCCACAAAGCCAGCACTGGAATAGGCAGAGACCAAAAGTCCAGATGTAAATCCAGGCCTCGCACATGAGTGGCAGAGACTCAAGCACTTGAGCGTTACTGGCTGCCTTCCTGGAAGCAAGTGGGTTTGTTTAACAGCAGTAGTCTCTTCATCCCTGTGGAACGCTAAGGCGACTCTGGCTGTTAAAAATAGCTGGGGGTTAGGAGGCAGTGCTGTGCCCTAGCCTGTGACACCAGAATCCCATACACACACTGGTTCATGTCCTGGCTACTCCATTAGCTCCCTGCTAATGGCCTAGGAAAAATAGCAGAAGATGGCCCAAGTGTTTGGACCCCTGGCTCCCATGAAAGAAACCCAGAAGAAGCTCCTGGTTCCTGGCTTTGGTGTGGCCCAGTGCTGGCATTTGGGGCCATTTTGGGAGTGAACCAACAGATGAAGACCAATCCCCCCCCCATCTTTGTGTAACTCTTTCAAATAAATGTTTAAAAAAAATTAGTTGGATGAGGAGCAGGCATTTGGCCTAATGATTAAGATGCCTCATGGGATGCCCTGGGTAAGAACTGGCTCTGTTGCTAATTCTAACTTCCTGAAAATGTGCACCCTGGGAGACAGCAGGTGACAGCACAGGTGGTAGCACAGGTTGGTCCCTGTCACCCATGTCAGAGACCTGGATTTGGTTCATCATTCATGGCTTTGGTAGATGGAAATGCTTCTCTCTCTCCCTGCCTCAAATAAATTTTTTTAAAAATTAGCTGGATCAGAATTTATGCATTTTTCTTGTTTTAACAAATTGGCCAGGCATGCTTTCCTACAAATTAAAGGCAAGGAAAAAAAAAAACATAATCCAATCTGAAATGAAAACTCTCAAAAATGTTAGTAGATAAAAAAGTTTTATTGGGCCCAAATTGTGGCATAGTGGGTAAAGCTGCTACCTTGTGATGCCGGCATCCCATGTGGGTGCCAATTCGAGTCCTGACTGATCCACTTCTGATCTAGCTCCCTGCTAATGGCCTGGGAACAGCAGTAGAAAAATGGCCTAAGTGATGGGCCCCCCAGCCAACCCATGTGGGAGACTCAGATGAATCGCCTGGCCCTGCCCAGCCCCAGCTGTTGTGGCCATCTGGGGAGTGAACCAGTGGATGGAAGACCTCTCAATCTCACTCTCATTTTCATTCTCTCTCTCTCCTTTCTCTGTTAAAAAGAAAACGTTTTATCTGTAAGTCATTCTGTGTGTATATATATATATACACATATATATATATATATATATATTTATTTTAAAGGCAGAGTTACAGAGAGGCAGAGGCAGAAAGAGAGAGAGAGAGAAATATCTTCCATCCACTGGTTCACTCCCCAAATAGCCACAATGGCCAGAGCTGGGCCAGTCCTAACCCAGGAGCCATGAGCTTCTTCCGGATCTCCCACGTGGGTGCAGGAGCCCAAGGACTTGGGCCATCCTCCACCACCTTCCAGGCCATAGTAGAGAGCTGGATCGGAAGTGAAGCAGCTGGGACTCGAACCAGTGCCCAAATGGATGCTGGCGCTTCAGGCCATGGCTTTATCTGCTACAAACAGCACTGGCCCCAAGTCATTCTTTTTATACTCATTTTCAAATTCTGACTTTTGATATATACCCTCCTTCCTCTAAAAACCGGTTTTTGTGTAAAATGAATAGATAAAATTAGTTTGGGAACATGTTTATCTTTTATTATCTGAAAATGGTTGTTTACTTTCAAAGGCACGAGCAAGGCTGGAATTGAGAGAGGAAGCGACCAAAGAAGATGCTGAGGATATAGTTGAGATTATGAAATACAGGTAAGATTAAAATTTTACATGCTGTTATCTTTCCATCTCAAATTATTTCAACCAAATTTATATTTAGCCTATTATGTCACTTACTTTCCTTGACACAGACAATACATTCTTGGTTTAAAGTATTTCTTAAATATTTCTGTGTAAAACCATGTGATTTTCCCCCAAGAGCAGCTCTCAGATATTTCCTGTTTGTATTTGTATCTACTGCTACTCCAAGTTGCCATCAGTTTACTTCTGAGCCCCCTACAAAGAAGTCTCAGAGGTAAATGCAAATTGCTCTCACATGAGATTACCAGCTTGTATGGATTGGCTTTTATGAAGTTTTCAGAAAAAATGAGAACAGTTTGATTCCCCAGGATTAAAGTTACTTGGCATTATTTCCCTAGGAGGAATCAAAACCCAGTTAAACACAGTGAGATTATATTGTGAATTATCTGTGTATTAATATTTAACATGCTTTCCCTCCTTAGCCAATAGGAGCCAGGACCTTACCTGTCTGATTACCAGTGTATACCCAGGACCCAGACTCATACCTGGCACACAGTAGGGCCTCAGTAAGTGTGCTGTACTGAGGGAAAAGTTGACCTTAGTCATCACTGTTCATTCATTAACACTTTCATTTTAGAGTTTCCATCTCCTTTCATTGAATATTTGTCCTTAATGTGGTTTTCAACATATAAAACTGCATTTTAACTGGGAAGCAGAGGGCTGAACAAGAAAAATCTGAACTGTAATGTAGCTCATCTGGTTAGCAGAGCACATAACTATTGTTTTTCTTTTTTTCTTTTTTAAGATTTATTTTATGTATTTGAAAGACAAGAGTTTCAAAGAGAGGTAGAGAGAGAGAAAAGTCTTCCATCTACCGGTTCACCGGTTCACTCCCCAAATGACCACAACAGCCACAGCTGTGCTGATCTGAAGCCAGGAGCTTCTTCTAGGTCTCCCATGCAGGTACAGGGGCCCAAGGACTTGGACCATCTTCTGCTGCTTTCCCAGGCCATACCAGAGAACTGGATCAGAAGTGCAGCAGTCAGGATTCGAACCAGTGCCCATATGGGATGCCAGCCCTGCATGCCACGGCTTTAACCCACTGTACCACAGCGCCGGCTCCTATCTGTTGTTTTTCAAAATCCAAATGTTTCCATTAGTTAACAGTTCCTGTAGGCTTCCCCCTAAAGCTCAAAATATGCTAGGAAGCAGGAGAACACAGAGCCAACTCTAAAGGTGTCAGAGCATGGGAGGTTTTTGTGTTTCTAGCAGTAGCTCAGATATTTTACATATTTTTCTTCAAATCCAAAGCAATGTAGCATGGATTCAGATCTCAAATTCAGCCGCTCATTAGTGGTGTAGCTTCTGCCAGGTAACTTCACCTTCCCAAGGCTTTCTTTCCTCCTTTGTAATATGGGACTAAGAATAGGACAGATTTGCTGGGAGCATCAAATGGGATAAACCATCGTATATAATTAAGATAAATGTTACCTATTATTATTAACTTTAAGCATTTTTGACTACTTTCTTATGAGAAATAAGCATATGATAGTTAATAAATATGCCGTAAGTAAGGGCATCAATATGTTTCAGAGAGGAAAATACTCTTCCATCTAGTCCTATTTGAATGACTTGTATTCCTGTTTGTACAGTGTGTTCTCTTTAATCTAGACTCTCATCTATTCCAGGAACAAAATGAAGTTTTCTTAATCCTTTAAAATCATTCCTATGAGCTCTTTAAGGGTAGGGATTGCACTTGGTTTCTTCCCAATTATAAACCCATCACCCATCAAGGACCAGTATTTATTTGATTAATTAATTGCTGATTAAGTAACATCTTTGCCCATTAGCCTGACTGTGAGATCATCTCTTATTTTATAGGCAGGGAATTACAGAGAATGATTTCATTCCATGTCTTTTTTAAAAGTTCATTTTCTTTTTTTTTTTTTTTAAAGATTTATTTATTTATTTGAAAGGCAGAGTTACAGAGAAGCAGAGGCAGAGAGAGAGAGATATCTTTCATCTGATGGTTCACTCCCCCAAATGGCCACAACAGCTGGAGCTATGCCAATCTGAAGCCAGGAGCCAGGAGCTTCTTCCAGGTTTCCCACACTGGTGCAGGACTTGTGCCATCCTCCACTGCTTTCTTAGGCCATAACAGAGAGCTGGATCAGAAGCAGAGCACTTTTGAACAGGTGCCCATATGGGATGCTGGCACTGCAGGTTGCGGCTTTACCCACTACGTCACGACGCTGACCCCAAAAGTTCATTTTCAAAGGGCAGGGTGGAGACAGAGAGATTCTCCAACCACTGGCTCACTCCCCAAATGCCTGCCACAGCTACTGCTGAGCCACAGAAGCCAGGAGCCTAGAACTCAATCTGGGTCTCCCACTAGGGCATGGACCCAAGAACCTGAGTACATTAAAGTATGATACAATAATATGCAGTGCAAAACATTACCAAGTACAGGGTGCACATTTCCAGGGAACTGGCTCAGAAGTAGAGCCAGAATTCAAACTCAGGGACTCTGACATGGGATGCAGCAGGGACTTTGCTATGTGGTTAATTTTATCTTTAACTGGTTGTTAAAACTCTGAAGTGCATGTTTCTTTCCTTGGTTGATGATATGAAAATAAGAGAAAGAAGAGAATTGGAGGTGATGGTGTATTCTTTAATATTTAACTATCATCACTGCAAGTCAGCATAAGCTTTGTTCAGTCCTAGAGTATGTAAACACCTTTCATTTGCCAAATGCTGCACTAGATGGGAACACCTCTATCCAGTAAAGCCTAAATTTGCTATGTTTAGAATGTCTTTTTTTCATGAATCAAAAAGTATGTTCTAGAGCTGGTGATGTGGCTCAGCTGGTAAAGCCACCACCTGCAAAGCTGTATCCCATATTGAACACTGGTTCTAGTCCCAGCTGCTTCACTTCCGATCCAACTCTGCCAATGTGCCTGGGAATGCCACAGAAGATGGCCTAAGTACTTGGACCCCTTGCCACCCAGGATGGACTTCCTGCCTCCTGGCTTCTGCCTGGCCCAGGCCCGAAAATTCCAGTTACTATAGTTTATCAACTTTGTGTTTTTATGCATTTCTCTTTTTAAATTTAGTTTCTTAAAAATGGTAACTATTTATAATATGTTTGTCTACAAATAATTCATATTATAGTAAATTTCAGAGTGGCCACTCAATAAACACGTTTAAATCTTTGCTAAGTGAGACTCATGGCAACTTCTAAAATCCTAGAAACTAGAAACCCAAGACAAGAATTTCTACCACTGTGCACATTGAGTACCTTTTTTTTCCTTTCCCCTTAAGCATGCTAGGAACTTACTCCGATGAATTTGGGAATCTAGATTTTGAGCGATCTCAGCACGGTTCTGGAATGAGCAACAGATCAGTAGCAAAAAGATTTATTTCTGCTCTCAACAGTATTGCTGAAAGAACTTACAATAATTTATTTCAATTTTATCAACTCCGGCAGATTGCCAAAGAGCTAAACATTCAGGTATGATTAACTACTTAATGAATTTTTTGGTGGTTCTATCAGAAGATCTTTATTAATGTATAGTAAAACAGAAAAACAGCTTTTAAGTTTCATACCTAACCTCTTCTCAGGTTTTTCCTCATCTTGATAACTAGAGGGCAGCACTGCAGCTAGCCTTGGTCTCTTTTTTTTTTTTCTGACCATAATCCCTGTGGAGTGATCATGTAAATGCCTGAACTTAAGTTTCTTTGTCTGCTAAATGGATGTGATTACACTTGCTTTTCCTTCAAAGTTCTGCTGAAAAATCAGTGTAATAGCACTTTACTCATGTAAAACAGTTTAAGTGGAAATTATTCACTTCATTGGAAAAGCTAGTCTTTAAGCTAAGCTAAAACAAATATAAAAGACTACTAAAGCTTTTAATTTTTATTTATTTTGGTATAATAGAATTCAAAGTTCAAATTTGGGCAGTTGGTAGAAGTACAATCATTTTATTTGCCCAAGAAATTTGACAGTTACATATTATTGTCAGGCAGATTAATTTTAAAAGTCATTATTCTGTTGTATTACTAACAGCCAACTCTTTTGATGTTTTCTTCCAGGTTGCTGATTTTGAAAACTTTATTGGGTCACTAAATGACCAGGGTTATCTTTTGAAAAAGGGCCCAAAGGTTTACCAGCTTCAAACTACGTAAAAGAACTTTACAGTCAAGGTCTCCTGGGTTCAATTCTAGTTTAAAGCCATCTCAATAATGAAGAATATGCAAAAAAAATTATATCAATATATCTGTATCTGTATCTCTCTCTCTATATATACTGTTCTGTAAATTGTTCTAACAGGAAAAAGATGTTAGATATAATCAGCTAATTTAAGAAGTAACAGTCATATATTAATGTTTTACAATTTCTCCAAAAGATTAAAAGTAAGTTATTTTATATAAATTATATAAATATAAATTATCTACAGTTGTATTTTACCCTATCTTGGATTTTTATGACTGTTTCATAGTTTTGCATATCAAATGTCCCTCTGAATAAGTATTCAGCCAATAGATAAACAAATGAGCATGTCTGTGTTCCAATAAAACTTTATTTTTTGATACTAAATTTGAATTTTATAAAATTTTCATGTCGGGAATAAAAAATACTGTTGATTTTTTTTTTAAGATCATTTAAATAGACAGGGGACCCGATTTGGCCTACAGGTCATAGTTTGTAGACGCTTGGTTGCAAACAATAAAAATTGACTGATTAAGCAAGAGAAGGACTTTTTTGGACTAATTTTGATGGGCTCATAGAGTTGGAAGAAGGCTGATGAACCCGGAGTGTGTTTGCCTCCATGTCCCACTGATGCCACGCCTCAGGAACCATTTCCTCTGCACAGGTTGGGAAGAAGACCCCTGCCCACACCAGAACAGCAACAGGAGGATTCTTCCTGGAGCCTCCTTAAATTGTAGAATTCAAATAGAAACTTAACACTGAAGAAGGCTGGGTTGTTTATATGCCCCTTTCCCAGGATGCTAGAGTTTTCCAAGTTCTACTTTAGGGAGGCAGGATAATAAAGCCAGAATTTCCCATATTTTGTGAGAGTATTCAAATGATACTGTGCTGCCAGCCAATCTGTCATGTATATAGCTAAGACATACTTGCAAACACACAGGAGCCCAGGAATGTGAACCATTGCTTGAAAATCTACCACAACTTTGAGTAATCCAAAAAATCCACAGAAAATTAAAAATAGTAACTGGCAGTATACATTGAGTGTTTATAAGGTCAAAATTAAAATAAATGTGTAGATTATTGCTATAGAACACAATGTAAATATTAAATCCTGATTTTAAAAAAAGAAGGTAGATGTTAGTATAAATAAGATGATGTGTTTATATTTTTTTTAAAGGCAGAGCAACAGAGATAGGGAGAAACAAAGACAGACAGAACTTCTATCTGCTGGTTCATTCTCCAGATGGCTGCAAAAGTCAGGTCTGTGCAAGGCCAAAGACAGGAGCCAGGAACTCCATCCTATTCTCTCACCCACCCTGGTACTTCTGCCTTCCTAGGCATATTAGTGGGAAGCTAGGTTGGAAGTGGAACAGCTAGGACTTGAACTGGCCCTCCAACAGGGGATGCAAGGATGGCAAGTGCTGGCTTAACACATTGCACCACCACACCAGCCCCAGTGTTTTTATCTTGAGGTTAGGGTGAGTGTCAAAAACATATTTTAAGCCGAGGTAAGCATTTGTCTTAGTGGTTAAGATACCCACATCAGGAATGCCTGGGTTCAATGCCTGTGACCGGCTCCTGACTCCAGCCTCCTGTTAATGTGGACCGGGAGGCAGCAGTGAGGGCTCAACTAGTTGGAGCCTTGTCACTCATATGGGGGACCTGAATGGAGTTCCTGGCTTCTGGTTTTAGCCCAGCATAGCCCAGCCTGGACCATCTGGGGATTTGGACAGTAAACCAGTATAGTTATTTTCTATCTGTGTCTCTCTCTCTCAAATTTATGTATATTTTAAATATATAAATAGATTTATCAGCACATTTTTACATAAAAACAGATATTATCAACTAGATAATGTGTAGACATGAGAAAAGAATGTATACTAATGCTTCTTTTCAAAGAAAACAAAGACTAAAAGGTTAATGGTATTATATAAAGTTATAGAAGCTACAAACCCAAATTAGAAACTATTCATGTTTCCTTAGATTTGTATTTTTGTTTTTAAGATTTATCTTTAATTTGAAAGAGTGACAGAGGGAGAGACAGAAAGATTTTCCATCTTCTGGTGAAGGGTTAAAAAGTTAAAAGCCGCTCCCCCCCAACCTCCTCTGGTGAACTTTCCTGACCTCGTTAGACTTGCTCTGCATAGCCATTAGTCAGTAAATTACCCCAATGTGAGCAGTAACCTCAGTTTCACCTAAGTGAGATAGAAGAAGTCACCATATATCTCTGCCTCCTGGACCCCTGACTCCACCATGTGTCCCTTATCGCCATTCGGCTGCATTCCTAGGTATCACTCCCTGTATTCATAAATCAACTGGTTGTAAAATCACTTAACTTGTATCAATTATTTACTCTATACCACTGTCTGCTCTGTGCAATGATTGATTTTCTTTGTTTCAATGTGTATAAAAACCCCAACCCAAGACTATTCGAGGCCGCTCGCCTGTACTGGGACGGGGGCCCCGACATGTCGGAACATCAATAAACTTTACCCTTTGTTAATTACATGAGAGAAGGTCTCTTGGAGCGTTTTTGGGGTGGCAAGAGCAATTCAACTCTAATTCGACTGTAACATATGGAGGTTCCACCGAGATGGCTCTGCTGCCCACGGACGTCTCCAACGGACATCTCTCGGGGTAAGTAAAGGCGCCTAAAGGATAGGGACTCTGTGCACGTGCATTTCTGTTTCTGTATCTGGTTCAGGCCTGAAGCTGTTTCGGGCTGGCACGGTAGACGTTGGGTGGCAGACGTGCCTGGAAGCCACAACGCTACAGCCTCGAGGGACGCCTCGGGAGGACCGGGAGACTGAGGACGCTCAGCGAAACTCCCATCTGGAATTCCCGCGGTCGGGAATTCGGTGCCAGCATCAGTATTCACCCTTTGTCTTTCAGGTTTTACTTCTATTGCATAAACTGTTTTCAGACTCACATTTTGTGTTGCCGGCATTGTCACAGGACTCTGATGTGGTCCCGGAGTCTGCATTTGTAGGTTCTGATGTGGTTCCGGAACTTGCATTTGTATTGTCGGCATTGTCACAGGACTCTGATGTGGTTCCGGAGTCTGTGTTTGTCTGTTTGTGTGTGGCATAGTCGCGAGACTCTGATGTGGTCCCGGAGTCTGCATTTGTAGGTTCTGATGTGGTTCCGGAACTTGCATTTGTATTGTCGGCATTGTCACAGGACTCTGATGTGGTTCCGGAGTCTGTGTTTGTTTGTTTGTGTGTGGCATAGTCGCGAGACTCTGATGTGGTCCCGGAGTCTGCATTTGTAGGTTCTGATGTGGTTCCGGAACTTGCATTTGTATTGTCGGCATTGTCACAGGACTCTGATGTGGTTCCGGAGTCTGTGTTTGTCTGTTTGTGTGTGGCATAGTCGCGAGACTCTGATGTGGTCCCGGAGTCTGCATTTGTAGGTTCTGATGTGGTTCCGGAACTTGCATTTGTATTGTCGGCATTGTCACAGGACTCTGATGTGGTTCCGGAGTCTGTGTTTGTTTGTTTGTGTGTGGCATAGTCGCGAGACTCTGATGTGGTCCCGGAGTCTGCATTTGTAGGTTCTGATGTGGTTCCGGAACTTGCATTTGTATTGTCGGCATTGTCACAGGACTCTGATGTGGTTCCGGAGTCTGTGTTTGTCTGTTTGTGTGTGGCATAGTCGCGAGACTCTGATGTGGTCCCGGAGTCTGCATTTGTAGGTTCTGATGTGGTTCCGGAACTTGCATTTGTATTGTCGGCATTGTCACAGGACTCTGATGTGGTTCCGGAGTCTGTGTTTGTTTGTTTGTGTGTGGCATAGTCGCGAGACTCTGATGTGGTCCCGGAGTCTGCATTTGTAGGTTCTGATGTGGTTCCGGAACTTGCATTTGTATTGTCGGCATTGTCACAGGACTCTGATGTGGTTCCGGAGTCTGTGTTTGTTTGTTTGTGTGTGGCATAGTCGCGAGACTCTGATGTGGTCCCGGAGTCTGCATTTGTAGGTTCTGATGTGGTTCCGGAACTTGCATTTGTATTGTCGGCATTGTCACAGGACTCTGATGTGGTTCCGGAGTCTGTGTTTGTCTGTTTGTGTGTGGCATAGTCGCGAGACTCTGAAGTGGTCCCGGAGTCTGCATTTGTAGGTTCTGAAGTGGTTCCGGAACTTGCATTCGTATCTGTGTCTGTGTGTCAGTGTGGTTCTCGGACCCCATCTGGGACTCTGTAGGGGGGCAGGCTCCCCACCTCTGTAGGAACGAAGCGGGTCGCTACGCAGGCGTGAGGCCGATGTTCCATTTTTGTCTTTTTTGTTTTGTTCAGTGCCTTTTTGTGAGTCTCTTTGGTGTTTGTTTTTGGCTATTTGTATTTGCCTTTCTGAAATTCAGACAATGGGACGGATTTAGACAACTCTTAGAAAGGGAGACTAACCACCCTTTGTTCTGCAGATTGGCCTACCTTTGAAGTAGGGTGGGCGCCTGAAGGGCACCCTTGACATCCTGGTCTGGCAAGATCTGGTAAAAACTCCCTTTCCTGGTTAAAGCCTCTTTTACTCCCTCAGAAACAACCTTCAAAAAACAGATTTTAGTCGTCCAGGACCGTCCCAGCAAAGCAGATAAAACAAACTAAGACTTCAGCCTCGGCGCCGCTCTATTCTGTTTTACAGGGCGACTCTGAAGATTTGATTTTCCCTCCTCCCTACCAGCCGCCCGGCCCTGGCTGTGGGGCCGGCAGCGGGGGCCACAGGAGGGGCTAAGAGAAGCAGCTCCCCAGGGGCCAGCAGATCCCTCCACTTTCCCTTCACAGGCAGCAGGGAAACCCCTGCTGTGCCATTAACAAGTGCTGAAACCCCCTGCGTGTTCAAACAAAGCTGGCCCTTTGAGCCTCAACCTGCAGGACTCAGCTGGGGCCCAGGAATGGCAGGCGGAGGATGGGAAGGCGCGCCTCCTGACTTATTCCTCAGGATCCTAACTCCCCGAGCCATACCCGTCCCCCCAGACTGACTCCCCATGGCCGACCAAATGGGGCAAATGGATGGATCTCCTGGACTTCAGGACCCGGTAAGTCACCCTGGGGCACTCAGTACTCAGGCCCGCCTTTGTGCGGAAGGGGGGGCTTCTGTTGCCCCTCTACCAGGGACCTGCCTGGTGTCTGCAATGGAAAACAGCGTGTGTGTGGTGTAAATGTGTTTGTGGCTCCACGGCCCTGCAGCTACAGAGTCTAAATGGGCCGTAACCTGCAGCTCCGTGTTCACCAGGCGGGCGAAGCAATCTCACTCCAGATCAGTGCCTGTTCCGGAGGTCTTTATCTCTTGTTTTGTACAACCAAGGGGGACACATTATGGGAAAATTCCATTCAGAACCAACTGTTCTAAACTGTATAATAAAAACTTTAAAAATGTTGTCTTAATTTAAAAATTCTTAACAGGTTATTCCAAAATGTAAATGGGCTTTTATCAGCTCTTTTCTGTGCTGCTGTCCCTGACTTAGCTGATAAGAGTTTCATTTGTCTTGAAGGTTTCATGTTTTTCTATTTGTAGTACTGAGACTACGTTGTTTATCTGTTTTTAATGTTTGAGTGATTACCCAACTGATCAAAAATGTACTAATTTTGGCTAAATGGTTTGACTCTGACAGCTTAAATTCTAAATCGAGTCTTCCAACTTTGGGCTTCCAGTCGGATCCCTGGAACTCTCAAAGGATGAGACTCTGAATTTGTTAAAGTAACAGTTGCTTGAGTCAATTCAGACTATGTAAAATGTATTAAAATGTTATAAATGGTGTCAGACCTATGCTGTATTCATGTTTTTGCTTTCCAGCTAAAATAGTCTTATAAAAATAAGAGTAAATTCTGTGTATACAAGCCTTTATGTTGTTAACTAAAGTAAGCCAATGCAGATTGGTTCAGAAAATTGAGATAATGCAAATGCCCTTCGGTTTGCTCAGTGGCTTGCTTGCTCAGTTTTACATGTCTTTGATGTGCTTTAAACTTGTTTCTTTTAATGATAAAGATCTTTTCAAAGTTGTAACCATGCACTAGTGACCATGTTTGCTGCTCAGGAGGTGTTGTCCTTATATTACTTAAAAGCATGAAAATGTAATTTTGACTTCTATTTCAGATACTGGTATGGTATTCATTAATAACTCTATGTCTTAAGTCATCTAGACATCAGTACTAAGTAAAACTTGGAAAAGTGTATTATGTGTACTTTTAACATCTCAAATTCGATAAGAGAGACTGTTTGAGTTTGTTAGCATGTATTCTCATAGGTTGTCCACACATGACAATTCAAGGCTATATAAAAGTAACTATGGGTGTAAAGTTTCCAAAAGTATAAACAAGTCATAAAAAGTTTTAAAATGTTTAAAAATAGTCTAAATCATAAATCTTAAAATCTGTTTTCACAAAAACTGTAATGTCTATTTTAACAGTGTCTGTTTAATCGGCTACCCTGCCATTTCTAAAATTAGGTCCTGTAAGCTCTTTTTGACTCTGTTAAATTATTCTGAGTTATATGATAATTGTGTACTAACTCTAATGTTCAGGGTTTTTATTTCTGGTTTATCCGACAACAAGAGACATAGAATTCATGTTCTGCCTAAGTAATTTATTGTGTAACAACCAGGCATTGCTAGTTCAAATATAGATCAAATGAAGGTCTAGCCAAAAAGAAAAAAAGTGTGCCAAAAGAGACTTAGAGACGACGGGAGATGGTTATGCAGCGGGTGCTGGAGAGCTGGGTTCCAGGAGCCCGGGAAGTCTCTGGTGTCCACAGGCTGCGCGGTGAAAGCCCAAAAACCCAGACCCATAACCCACTGGCTACACGGTAAATATCTGGAGGCCAAAGGATGGCAGAGACCTCTGCCACAATTTCTCCTCTAAGTCAGGCTACGCAGTAAGCACTGGTTAAACGCTGGTTAAATCTGAAAGCCCAGAAAGTCAGGCTAGAGACCCGACTCACTGCCTCACTTCTCCTCTTTTCTTTTCCAGAAGGGAAGTTATGACTGACCATTTCTATAATAATGCCTGGTCACAGTATAGAGGACCAAACAGCATAGCCATAATAAGAGGTTAGATCGATTTTTTGGTGTACGCGGTAAATGGGCAGAACTCCCCTTTTAAACCAAATTGAGGGATAGATAGGAAGTTGTACTGATGACCTCAAAGTATGCAAGCAGGTCACCACAGTTGATCTTACCTAAAAGATCATAGTTCTCCTCATGGGCACGGTCTTAACTCGCAGGAAAATACTAAGTGTCAGAATTTGCCCATGACCATAGTTTTTTAGCTCACCCTGATATTAAAAAAAAAAAAAAAAAAAAAAAAACTCCAAAAATCAGGGACGGGGTTGAGCACCCCCTTGACTGACATCATAGAGGCTGCCTCCTTGGTCCACTTTATTAGAGACCAGGAAATTGAGGAGCAAGCTAGCAGCAGGAGCGATATAAGGATGGGCAATAGGCCAATCAGTGGCTGCTTTACACGGTGATCCACTGTCAAGGAAACCCAGCAAAGCCAATGTACCCCAAATGGCACCTGTTGCTGACATAAGGAGCCAGGGCATTGGGCAAGCAGCTGTTGTAACAGCGACTGCCTTCTGTCAACTCTGCCAAGAGCAAGGCTACTGGACATGGAACTGCCCTGGGTGTCGAAGGACTCCTGGTTCAGAACCGCAGACCCTGTGGCCCCGAGCTAAAAAGCCTTTGGCTCTGCCCAGCTTCCAGCTCCAGCCACTGCTATTGGGGATGGCCTAGGGTCAGTAAAATGCAAGTTGCCTATTTCTGTCAGCCTCCTATTCAGCTCTCCTCCTAGTCCAGCCATGTAATGCAAGTCAACAGGGTGCCTCCCTTAAGGGAGATTTGCATCTCTTACAATTCTCTTAACAGCACCCCATGGATAGGTCTGGGCCTCACACACCCAGCCAGGCCTTAAAAGTCCATCCAATAGTATTAAACTTAAAAAGCTCTCCCTGCCAGTTCCAGGGGAAAGTGGTCCCCTCCACTCCTGTACTGAGACTATAGACTTAATCTATGCCAACAAAAGGGACCCAAGAGACAGTCCCCTGACTAACACAGATGAAGTTTGGTTCATAGATGGAAGCAGCTTTGTCAGACTGGACCTGCTTCTCAGGGTATGCAACAGTTACAGCATGCTCTGCCCCCAGGAACTTTTGCTCATTTAGCAGAACTGATTGCCTTAACCAGAGCTCTAGATCACACAAGGGATTTGTAAGGCATCTTCACTCTGCATGGAGACCTCAGTCTTCCGGTAAGGCAGAAAGAGCCAACCAGGCTCTATAGAAAACATCACAAGGATAGAAATGTGTGCTTGGTAAGTAAGGTTTAAAAGGAAAGAGTGTTCTTGATAAAAAGGGTTAAAAAGAAAAGAGCTTTTTAAATAAGAAAAGGACATGGTTTGTAAAAATCCTGATGGCTAGTTTACTCTAGACTGGAATGGAAATAATGGAATGTTTCAAGTAAGTTAAAGAGGGTGTGTGAAGTCACAAAAGGTTATAAAAAAAAAAAATTAAACATGCTAACTACTGCTCCAGGAGCTATTTATGCCATGTTCCAGAAAAAATGTTGTCTCTGGGTCAATCAGACTAGACAGGTACAAATCCAAATTTTCCTGGAAAAAGCCAAACAGCTCCAGGACCAGGCAAAGCAGGGCTGGGATTTCTGGCCTGATATCTGGTCACGGAAATCCTGGCTGTTTCCTCTCATTGGTCCAATAACTTCTGCAATCTTGATGCTTCTCTTTGCACTGTGTGTTTTTAATGCCCTTGTTCGTTTTGTCTCTAACAGACTAAAAGCTGTTAAACTCCAAATGGTCATCAGGCAAGGCTTCCAGCCCATTCCACTGGACGACCTGAGCAGCCCTCTGGACCGAGCGGCACCGTCTTTCCAAGGCCACTGTTGCACACCATAAGACAGGTAGCAAGAGGAAATACCCAAACCCCCCCCCCCTCGACGCCCACATGCCAGCTTCGAAGAAGTTACAGAAAACGGAACTCCATCCATAATCCCAAAGAAGAATTTTGGGTATTACCTCTTGAGGGGAAAATATTAGGCAGAAAGTCAGTTATGAGCTTATGTGTGTGTGACATAAAGGCCTAATGTGTCCAGCATATGCATCTGCACCTCAGTCATCCTGACAATGTTTCACTGGAAGCCCGGCCTTTGCATCCTGCCCTGCCCCCTTCTACCTGATAACCTGCCAGGTGGAGATCCCCACCCCTTCTGCCTGACAAATCTTCCACAACCTCCCAGATACAGCCCAGTATCTGCATTTCAGTATTGCAGAACAGGTGGGGGTTGAATCTCATTTTCATAGAGGAGGGGGGGTTATGCGCAGCCCTTAAGGAGGAATGCTGCTTCTATGTAGACAAGACAGGGGTGGCGAAGGACAACATGGCTCAACTACGTAAACGCTTAGAAAAAAGACAGTGGGACAGACTTCAGCAACAGGGATGATTTGGGTCGTGGTTCACTAAGTCTCCCTAGCTGAAAGTGTTAAACTCATGGTAATTCATCAACAATATGTAACACACGGAGAAGGGGAAACAGATGGTCTCTAAGATTAGAGACCCTGGCCTAAGAGGAGTGGGGAATGAAGGGTTAAAAAGTTAAAAGCCGCTCCCCCCCAACCTCCTCTGGTGAACTTTCCTGACCTCGTTAGACTTGCTCTGCATAGCCATTAGTCAGTAAATTACCCCAATGTGAGCAGTAACCTCAGTTTCACCTAAGTGAGATAGAAGAAGTCACCATATATCTCTGCCTCCTGGACCCCTGACTCCACCATGTGTCCCTTATCGCCATTCGGCTGCATTCCTAGGTATCACTCCCTGTATTCATAAATCAACTGGTTGTAAAATCACTTAACTTGTATCAATTATTTACTCTATACCACTGTCTGCTCTGTGCAATGATTGATTTTCTTTGTTTCAATGTGTATAAAAACCCCAACCCAAGACTATTCGAGGCCGCTCGCCTGTACTGGGACGGGGGCCCCGACATGTCGGAACATCAATAAACTTTACCCTTTGTTAATTACATGAGAGAAGGTCTCTTGGAGCGTTTTTGGGGTGGCAAGAGCAATTCAACTCTAATTCGACTGTAACACTGGTTCACTCAAATGGCTACAAAGGCAGGGGTGGGGCCATGCTGAAGCCTGTAGCCCAGAACCCCATCCAGGTCTGTGATGTCAGTGGCATGGACCCAAGCGCTTCTGCTGCTGCTTTCGCAGGCACATTGGCAGGGGAGCTGGATTGGAAGCAGAGCAGCTGGGACCGAGAGGTTTAACCTGTGCCACTATGCTGGCCTCTGTATTTGTTTATTTAGCACCCATCAATTAAAGGGCCAGACAACCAAAGTTGTTTACATTTCCCCCTGTGGTCCAGCTCTCCAGGGTCCAAAAATCATTACAAACCCTCCAGCCACACCCCCAACCTCTTTTACTTTGGGGCCAAATGGAGTGCCTCCCCCACCTATTCCTGGGGCTATAAGGACAAAGCTGCATCGCTGGTGTAGGCATTTCCCCTTGCTCCTTCTGCCCACTTCCCCGCCCCCCCCTCCCCCAATCAGGGTTTCCTGGAACCTGTATCTATGAATGAGGATGCTTAATTTAAAAGTTCTTTTTTTTTTTTGGACAGAAAGGTCTTCCCTCCGTTGGTTCACTCCCCAAATGGCCGCCACGGCCGGCACGCTGCACCGATCCGAAGCCAGGAGCCAGGTGCCTCCTCCTGGTCTCCCGTGTGGGTGCAGGGGCCCAAGCACCTGGGCCATCCTCCACTGCCCTCTTGGGCCACAGCAGAGAGCTGGACTGGAAGAGGAGCAACTGGGACTAGAACCGGGCACCCATATGGGATGCTGGCACCTCAGGCAGAGGATTAACCAAGTGAGCCATGCCCCGTTCTTTTTACATTGCTAGTACAAACGTTTTTCTCTCTCATCAGTATTTAGCATGTGCATAGAAAACTGAAGATAATCTCCCGATACACTGCTCAGATCTACAGTTAAGTCCAGTTTCAGCTGAACTTTCCCTTTCCTAGGTGCATGGACTAAGCTTAAGCTGCTGTGTGTGTTGCCAGCATCTCATGAGCCCTGGTTTGTGTCCATGATGCTCTACTTCCCATCCAGCTCCCTGCTAATGGCCTGGGAAAGTGGCAGAAGATGACCCAAGTGCTTGGGCCCCTGCACCCTTGTGGGAGATCTGGATGGAGCTCCTGGCTTTGGCCTTGCCCAGCCCTGGCTGTTGCAGCAATTGAGGGAATGAACCAACAGATGGAAGATTTATCTTTTTTTTTTTTTTAAACAGATCAATATAATCAATTTTATTGGAAAGATTGAAACATACCTTAAGGAAAAAGATGATTTTTAAAATTCTTATGTATCTAAATTTAATATAGAACATTTTAAATGTAACAAAAAAAAAGTCTAAGTGGGTTTTAAATGGATACAGATAACATCCTATGTAAATGAAGTGAACGAACAAAATACATACTCCCTAAGGAAAGACACACTGTTATCTACTATCTTTGTCTCTCCAGTATCTCTTTTCCAAGAGTCAATTTCAGTAGATGCCACTCAATCAGTGTTATTTAAAAGAACTTCTATCTAGGATGAAGAATAAATTCATACTGGTCAATAGCATGGAAAAGTTCCTTAAATTAAAAAAAAACAGTTTCACCATAGTTTAAGGTTTAAACAATAAGAAACATACATCTCACTCTTGATATGGCACAGTCATAGAATAAATGTGATTTTGCCATATCTACTCATAAAAGGTTATAGATAATCTTTATAATCATTTTCCATAAACCGAATCTTTATGCATTTATTCATTTAGAAGAGGTCAGGATTTCTGATTTATAAAGCTGTTCCCTGAAATCCGAATGGCCAACAGACACATGAAAAAATGTTCAGGACCACTAGCTGTCAGGGAAATGCAAATCAAAACCACAAGGAGGCCTCACCTCATTCCATTAGAATGGCCCTTATACAGAAATCAACAAACAACAAATGCTAGAGAGGATGTGGTGAAAAAGGTACCCTAATCCACTATTGGTGGGAATGCAAGCTGGCAAAGCCACTATGGAAGGCAGTATGGAAATACCTCAGAAATCTGAATATCGACCTACCATATGACCCAGCCATCCCACTCCTGGGAATCCACCAAGGGAAATTAAATAACTAAACAAAAGAGCTATCTGCATCTCCATGTTGTTTATTGCAGCTCAGTTCACAATAGCCAAGACATGGAACCAACCCAAGACTGGATAAAGAGATTATGGGATAGGTATACTATGGAACACTACACAGCAATAAAAAATGAAATCCCGTCATTTGCAACAAAATGGATCAATCTGGAAAACTTCATACTTAGTGAAGTAAGCCAGCCCCAAAGTGACAAATGCTATGTGTTCTCCCTGATCTGTGATAACCAATAGAGCACCCAAAATGAAAGCTATAGAAGTGAAACTGACACTTTGAGAAGCAATGGCTCTTCATACTATATGTTGAACTCTTAGAGTTAATCATACATATATGAAGTCAGTTGAAAATAGATCTCAGTAAAAAATAAGAGGGGGAATAATAGAGGGAGGAGGAAGTCTGTAACTATAAAGCTATATAGTTCTGCATACAGTCCTACTGACTTACCTCCAAGGGTACAGTTTAAAAACTTGTCATGGGGGGTGAGCCATTGTATTCCATAAACTGTACTTTGGAAATTTATATTTACTAAAAAAAAAAAAAAAAAAAAAAAAAAAAAAAAAAAAACTTGTCATGGGACTCCAAATCCCATTAAAATTGGGGTAAAATGCCATCTTAATTGTTAAAGTTATATTAAGTGTTAAAATGAACATATAGATAGGATTAAGTGTTAAACATCATATAAATAGCATCAAGTGCCTGCAATAATAATAGATAGAATTAAAAAGGAGGGAATGTCCAACATGGGAAGCAGTCCACACAGCAGACTCCAGAAAGACAATTGCTTTAAGTAACACCCTGACCTCAGAATCAGCCCCTAGGGCACTCAGATATGGCCGAAATGTCCATGAGAGCATTTCAGACAGGGAAAGCCAAGACATCGTGGCAAAAAAAATAAAAAATAAAAATAAATAAATCCTACATGAAGGATCTCTGTGAGTGAGACCCCAGTGGCAAGAAGGAACCACCAAAGAAGGATGTATTCTCTGAGAATTAACTGCAAAACTTATTCTTAACATTAATTTATATGTTGTGTGTGTGTAAGGGGGTGCAAACTGTTAAAATCCCTACTTAGTACAGAGTTGTCTTCTGTATATAAAGTTAACTAAAAATGAATCTAATGAAGAATGGGATGGGAGAGAGAGTAAGAGGTGGGGTGGGAGGGCAGGTATGGGGGAAGAGCCACTATATTTCTAAAGTTGTACCTATGAAATTTGCATTAATTAAACAAAAGATTTTTAAAAAATGATGTTCCCTATTTATGTTGTTGTAGGAAGATTTATTTTTTTCTCTGCATGTGTGTGTAACTCTGCCTCTCCAATAAACTTTAAAAATCAAAACTAGGTTAGGGAGATACCACAAGAAATTCAAATTCATTTTGATACAAACTCAAGAAAAAAGTTCTGTATCATTACAATGTTAATAATAGGTCTATAAACATAATGTACAACATGTTCATGCTGAATCTGAATGCTGAGCTGATTCATAATGTCTTGGATACTCTTAGAATAAGGAAGTGTCTTAACCTCTCTAACCCTGAATTTACTTATATTGAGAGTAAAACTAATAACGGAGCCAATCATTAGAGTGGCCGGGAGAATTAAGTGCACAAATGCTCGATAATCTACATGGCAAGCGCTCTCCAGGGAAACAATTAGTGGTTGCTATTATTACATTTTGCAATGCTCCATTTTGGGTATATGCATCTTTGCACTTACCACTTACTTTTCTACCAAACACTAACATTTAGACCTCCCTCGATGACCATAGAGCACCGCACAAACCAGCGGCCTGCAGGACGAGCCAGGGTCCTGAGATGGGTCCTGACAGTCCTTGGCCACACTGGTTGCCTGACGACCCCGGCCTCCCCCAAGGGTGCTGGCGTGGAGCTAGGGGCGGAGAGGCGCCCGCCTCCCACTGCCGCCAGGGGCGCTGGGCAGCCGGGCAGCGACCGTGTCGCAAAATCGTCGCAAAAGCGTCCGCTCTTGGCGGCTCCAGGCCACCTGTGTAAGCGGAGCGTGCTGGGGCTAGGGAGCTGGTATGGAGGTGGCGGCAAGCGAAGTTTCGCGGGATTGCGGTGACTCCACGGAGAAGCGGCTGGCCGGTGCCCAAGACTGCTGAACTCCCGCCGCCTCAGGGGCCATGCTGGCCTCACGCGTGGCGCGCGGCTCGTGGGCGGCCCTGCGCGGCGGTGCCGCCTGGGCGCCGGGGGTGCGGCCGAGCAAGGGGCGCGCCCGCGGGGCCCTGCTGCCGCCCGCGCCCTGCTGCCTAGGCTGCCTAGCGGAGCGCTGGTGGCTGCGCCCGGCCGCGCTCAGCCTGCGGTTGCTGGGGGCCAGCCCGCGGAACCACTGCTCCGGGACGGGGAAGGCGGCCTCCGGGGCCGCGGCCGGAGGAGGCGCCGCCGCCGAGGCCTCGAGCAGCCGGTGGGGCCCGGCCGGCGCCGCCAGCCTGGTACGTACCCCGAAGGCGGCGGGGGGCCGGCCTTGGGCTGGGGTCGCCGGCCCTGCGGGGCTCGGCTTTGGACGCAGTAACGTGCTCTGGTCCCGTCTGCTTCAGAACTTTGAAACCAGTTCCCCGAGAGAAATTCCAGGCAGGTCATTCTGTCGGGCGACAGCTGGTTCCACCTGCGTTCTGGGTGGCCACGCACTCTCCCCGCACCGGTTACTAGAGCGGCCTCTGCGTTGGTAAAAATAGCCCTCGCCTGGCCTATTAAAAGCCTAGTTTTATTTTTCTGAAGCGAATCCCGGATCCTTGGAGCAGGTCTGTGGGAATTTTCAGAAAAGTATCCATGCCCTTGTGTTTGCTTGTGCAGATTTGGCCCGCCATCGTTTGACCTTTGCTAACTTTAACGCATTATAGGACGGAGAGTAATTAAATAGGTCGTAACAAAAGGTGTCTTAACCTCTATAGAAAAAAAAGTTAAGTAGTCGTGAGATAACGGAAGGAAACACTTGTCCACGCACCTGTTGAAATACCGCCCAGGCAGAAGACCCCAGAGCATGAGTGTGGGTGAGCTTTTGATGTCATGTTAGCAGCACTCATGCAATTATTACATCTTCAATTGTTATGTCTTCACTGAGCCCGTGTACTGCTTTCATCAGTTGTACAGCATGGGTTGAGGTGGCCGCATCCCGGCAGGGGTCTCAACTCCACAAGTAGCTGGAGCATGTTGGGGTTTGCCTGCTGGACACTTTGACGTTGCCATATCCTGGCTGGAAGCCTTCCCAGAACGGCAGTAGTTGGTCGAGTATGCCACAGGTTATCTGGTTGGGTAATCTGAGATTAGCTCTCCTAACATTAATTTAGAAATTTTGACAAATGTAACCATTAGAAATGAATGAGGGACCTGCCTGCAACAGAAATACTTTGTGTGGTGCTGAAAAGAACCCCTTACCTGTTCCAGCAACATCCGGGACTGTTTGTTAATTGACCAGATGGAATGATTGGTGGTTTGCAACTCTTTATATTTTTGCCCTGTGGATCTAAGAACAACTTTGGGGTTCTCCCTTCTGATTTTGTTGTTGTTGTTAATCCTCTTCCTCCCCTCAGCATTTCTGTGAGTTGCTGGAACATTGAATCTTGTCTTTGTGACTTGTTCTGTACTCTGAGAGTTCTGTGGACTCTCAAACACCCTCTAATCTTTGAACTTGAAATTGGGATATATTCCAAGAATGTTTTCATTTAGTTGTGCGAGGTGATGTGCTTTCCCTAAAAAATGCCGGAGTGGAGGTTTATATTGCTTCTTGTTTGATGATTGTTTCTTACAGAATTTAAAGTTTTGCTATAGCTTTCAATTGACAGTATTCTGCCACTTAATGCCAACAGCCACGCTGTTACCCCTCGAAGCTGAGATGCTTTCCTGGTAGGTTCTGTAGATAAACACAGATTCACCCTCTTTAGAGAATGCCTTTTCTTACAGGGTGATTAGTGGTATTGTAAAAGGTGTCTTCTCCCCTCCCCCATGCATTTTAAAACCAAAATTTAGGTTCAGGCATGTTGATGACTGATTAAGAAAGAAGTTAAGTAAGGTTATTCCTTGTGAAGACAAGGCCCCATGGGGGTGGAACTGGAGGTCTTGGAGGAAAAGGCCCACAGGCTTTAGAGAAGGCATTTCCTTGGAGCTATTTCTGTACACGGTTCTGCACTGTTGTGCAAGGTGTCTTCCGCAGAGGCGATTTAAAGTGGAATACCCTGGCTGGCGCCGCGGCTCACTAGGCTAATCCTCCACCTAGTGTCGCCAGCACATCGGGTTCTAGTCCCAGTCAGGGTGCTGGATTCTGTCCCGGTTGCCCCTCTTCCAGGCCAGCTCTCTGCTGTGGCCTGGGGAGGCAGTGGAGGATGGCCCAAGTGCTTGGGCCCTGCACCCCATGGGAGACCAGGAGAAGCACCTGGCTCCTGGCTTTGGATCAGCGTGGTGCACCGGCCACAGCTCGCCAGCCGCAGCGGCCATTAGGGGGTGAACCAACGGCAAAGGAAGACCTTTCTCTCTGTCTCTCTCACTGTCCACTTTGCCTGTCAAAAAAAAAAAAAAAAAAAAAAAAAGTGGAACACCCTGTTGCCAGTCAGATTCTGTCTGGCAAAGCAGGGATGGATTCCTTCAGACCAGCTGTCTCAGAGCCCTTTGTTAGTGCCCACGTCAGCAGCCTGGCTCCGTGTGAAGCTTCAAGGAATGGGGGCTCCACCATGGCGCCGTGAAACCCGAGCGTCTGCTCCGGATTCTGATGTTTCTGTGGTTGTTTTGAACAGATTTACAAGGTTTCTCTTTATTTTCAAAAATCTCAGTCTACTTCTGTCTCCATTTCCTTTCAGCAAGTCTCAGTGCAAGTGGCTGGCGCCACGGCTCACTAGGCTAATCCTCCGCCTTGCGGCGCCGGCACACCGGGTTCTAGTCCCGGTCGGGGTGCCGGATTCTGTCCCAGTTGCCCCTCTTCCAGGCCAGCTCTCTGCTGTGGCCAGGGAGTGCAGTGGAGGATGGCCCAAGTGCTTGGGCCCTGCACCCCATGGGAGACCAGGAGAAGCACCTGGCTCCTGCCATCGGATCAGCGCGGTGTGCCGGCCGCGGTGGCCATTGGAGGGTGAACCAACGGCAAAGGAAGACCTTTCTCTCTGTCTCTCTCTCTCACTGTCCACTCTGCCTGTCAAAAAAAAAAAAAAAAAAAAAAAAAAGTCTCAGTGCAGAATTAAATCTGGGTATTTTTTTTTCTGCTCTTCATTTCTGCATAGACTGTGTACAGCATTTAGCATTTCTTTGATTGATAGATTGCAATTAGGCAGAGGTACTCTTAGTGTCTCAAGCCAACATGCGTGGGGTTGCAAATTTAACTTTTTTTCTGTAGGCTTCTAGACTCTTTATCCACTTACAAGGCATCTTCTGGAAGTTTTACTTGTAAAAGCAGAATGTTCAAAGTTCTAAATTCTTAGGATGAAGTTGTATATTGAAGGTTTAACTTATATGGTAGATAAGGCATATTTGTCTCTTTTCTTTCGTTTTAAGATTTATTTATTTGGAAGGCAGAGTTACAGAGAGAGAGAGATCCTCTATCCACTGGTTCAATCCCCAAATGGCCACAGTCTCCAGAGCTGGGCCAATCCCAAGCCAGGAGCCTGGAGCCTCCTTTGGCTTGATCTCCCACTTGAGTGCAGGGGCCCAAATACGTGGGCCATCTCCCACTGCTGTTCCAGGCATATTATCAGGGAACTGGATCAGAAGTGGAGCAACTGGGACTTAAACCTGCATCCATATAGGATGCCGATGCCGCAGGTGGCAGCTTTCCCCACTATGCCACAACGCTGGCCCTGTCTCTTCTTTCTTTAGGAAGAAAACCTACACTATGTCTGTTAAACCTTTTGGTCTGTGTTTGGGTACATGATACATCTTCATCTTCTGTATTCTTGTAAGATGATTTTAGAGAAATATCTATAAAAAGAACAGAATGGATTTAAAAATTCAAAGTTAAATTTGAAGTTTCTATAATTTCTGACCCTATTTTTCTAACCTATACAATTAAAGTGTGAATTTATGGTGTTTCATTTACATTTCATTGTCTTTGTCTTTCAGTATGAAAACCCATGGACAATCCCAAATATGTTGTCAATGACGAGAATTGGCTTGGCTCCAGTTTTGGGCTATTTGATTATTGAAGAAGATTTTAATATCGCCCTAGGAGTTTTTGCTTTAGCTGGGCTAACTGATTTGGTAAGTTGTAAGTGTACGCTCTTCATTTTGCTCCCTTTCCAAATCCCAGGGTCACTACAACTAAGCAAAATAACCCAGTGTTAGTTAGCATGTCCTTGGAAGGACATTCTCAAGATGATTTTGACCTATTGTTTTGTGAAGCATGTGTAAGTAGCATCTGTGTGGGACTGGTTTTCTATTTATGACCTAAGAGAGGAAATAAAGGTTGTAGGGAGGCAGAAGAGGGACTGCTTTTTAATGTCTTCTTAATAGAAACACTCTGATCAGCAGCCAGAGTTGGTTTTCCTGTTGGAGTGGGGAGGCGGTGGCCTGGTTGTTATGACTGAGGGAACTATGCTGTGACCCAGGGAACTTGTAAAGACCAGAGCTTTGCTCAGGCTTAATGCTAGCAGATGGTCCCTGTGCCCCATTCTACATCCCTTAGCTGCCCTGCACAAGACTTCTCTGAGCTGGGCATTGAACCTCCTTGCTCCTTCCACTCCCCCAATAGACAGGGAACAAAGGAGAAAAGAGCTCCTTGATACCATTGTTGTGGGAGGGGAAGATTTATTTGGGTGACTTTAAATTAGAACTGGGAAAAAATTGGGACAGAAGGCCACATTCTGAGTTCCATCAGCCTTTGTGGACTGGCCAGCTATTATGTTGACATTATTTATCACCTACTTTGTTTCATAATGGATTTTAAATGGTGTATAAAACTATACATGCTACAAAAACAGTAGAGGGCAACAGGATGAAGGCAGAGCAAGAATTTGAAGTCAGGATAAAGTTAGAATGTATAGACACAAATAGATAAAATATGTTCTTTTACAAGGCTGGTCTGACATCCATGTGAGCCCCTAGACAGGCAGTAATAATTTGGTGCCTTTTCAAACTGATTTATGTTTGAAAAGCTTTGTTCAAAATTTACTTAAAATTTATTTTAGGTAAACTTTGCATGGTGTCTTTCTCTGTAATACCAGCTGTTCCTTTTTAGGTTCATAGAAACAGTATCCCACCCACCCAGTAATAGTAACATTGGTAAGCAAGAGGTTGGAGGGCTAACAAAAAGAGAGCATTTGTATTGCTCTGTGGCACTTCCAAATGTATGTCAGTCACAGCCTCCAGATTGGCTCTCGCCTATCTTCCTCCAGAGCTTAGCTGCTGTTGGTCACCATCTCTCCCCATTCTAACAGTCTTTCGCCTTTTCTGTAACCCCTGCTTTTCTCTCTGAAGCCTGAAGGCTTCCACTCAGTATGATCTCAAGTCCCTCAAAGACTATCATATCGATAATGACAGACAGGATTAGTTTCAGTTACTGGATTCATGTTTTTTTTATCTGTATGCTAGTTTTTCACCCCTCTCCTAGCTGCCACGTGAAATTGCAATATTCACTGAGTGGGAGAGAGACCTCATTAACATTTTTCTAAATACGTAAGATGATGTGTGTAGAAACCTGAATTAACTGGCACTACATTTCACATTTATTCCAGGGAGGTTTTGATGCTTCCAGATGGGTCACAGAGGAAGTGGCCAGTTAGGGAAATGACAAGGTCTGATGTGTGTCTTGTATATGGAGAATGTGATAGGAATGAACAGTAGAAGCAGAGCAACTGGTTGGGAGGGGGATGGGGTGGGTAGCTTGGACTGGAGTGGAGTTTGGAGTTGGAGAGAAGTGGATGAGTTTGGGAAAAGTTTTGAAAATAGTGTGGAGAAATCGATGGGTTGACCCAATGAGAGAAAGAAAAGTCTAATCTGAATGCTACGCTCTTTCTTTTTCTCTCCTTTCAAACCCCAAGAAAATGGAGGTACATTTTCTGTGGTGAACATCACTTGGAATAGGATAGAGATTAGGGAAAAATACCATGAATTCTGATGTCTGTCCACACAGAGGCACCAGTTGCACAATTGAGTGTAGTGGTGTGATGTTGGAGAAAGTCATGATTAGAGATGTGGATTTGAGAACCATCAGAGATAGGTGGCTGAGTTTGAGTGAAATCCCCTACGCTTAGGTAGAAGAGAGACAAGGGGTCAAAGAACTGAACCACAGGAAGACTCTAGGAAAGGAACTGAGAAGGAATAGTGGGCAAGGAACAAAGAAAGACAGTGCGGTGTCCCAGAGGTAAGTGAAGGAAGCACTGCGCTGACGTGGAGGCCACCCTCAAACTACAGAATTCACTGGTGACCTCCAAGCACTGTTTCTAGAGGGGTGGCCGTGATTGGAGTGGGCGGGTTGAAGAGCAGAGGTGAAGAGGTAACTGCAGTGGACATTGCTTTGAAGAAGCTTTGCTTTGTACAGGAATAGGGTCGAGGAAGGGTAGGTTTTTTTTTTTTTTTTTTAAGATTTATTTATCTATTTGAAAGTCAGAGTTACACAAAGAGAAGAGGGGCAGAGATAGAGAGATCTTCCATCTGCTGGTTTACTCCCCAATTGGCTGCAACAGCTAGAGCTGTACCGATCTGAAGCCAGGAGCCAGGAGCTTCCACTAGGTCTCCCACGTGGGTGCAGGGGCCCAAGCACTTGGAACATCTTCCACTGCTTTCCCAGGCCACAGCAGAGAGCTGGATCAGAAGTGGAGCAGCCGGGACTTGGACCAGCGCTCATATGGGATGCCAGCGCCCCAAGGAAGGGTAGTTTTAAAGACACGAAAGTACTTCAAACAATTCATGGAAAATGGAATTAGAAAAATTTATTTTGGTGCAAAAAATTTTTAAATATATGCATATAGGAGATCTTAAGAAAGAGTGCATGAAGACCCGGCGCCGCGGCTTAACAGGCTAATCCTCTGCCTAGCGGCGCCGGCACACCGGGTTCTAGTCCCGGTCAGGGCGCCGGATTCTGTCCCAGTTGCCCCTCTTCCAGGCCAGCTCTCTGCTGTGGCCAGGGAGTGCAGTGGAGGATGGCCCAAGTCCTTGGGCCCTGCACCTGCATGGGAGACCAGGAGAAGTACCTGGCTCCTGGCTTCGGATCAGCGCAGTGCGCCGGCCGCGGTGGCCATTGGAGGGTGAACCAACGGCAAAGGAAGACCTTTCTCTCTGTCTCTCTCTCTCACTGTCCACTCTGCCTGTCAAAAAAAAAAAAAAAAAAAAAGTGCATGAAGAATGCATATTATGGAAAACTTATGCATGGATTTCAGAAATTATTTTTGCAACGAAATAAACTTTTAATTTTTGTTGTTAAAAAAATTACTTATTTTATTTGAAAGGTAGAGAGAAAGAGAGAAATCATTTATCCGCTGGTTCATGCCCCAAATGCCCTCAGCAGCCGAGGCTGAAGCCAGGAGCCAGAATCTCAGTCTAGGTGTCGCAATGTTGGCAGGAACATCACTATTGTGCCGTCTCCTACTGCCTCCCAGGGTGTAGCAAGCTGGAAGCAGGGGTAGAGCTGGGACTTGAACCCAGGTACTCTGATACAGGATGTGGGTATCCCAAATGGGATGTGGGCATCCTAAGTGGTATCTTCACTGCTGTGCCAAATATGTGCCCCGATATCTATATCTATATCTATATCTGTATCTATATCTATATCTATATCTATATCTATATCTATATCTATATCTATATCTATATCTATTTTTGTAATTTGAAAAGCAGCGCTCCCATCCCCTGGTTTATTCCTCAACTTCAGTTAATTAAATGATCAGGCAGAAAGGAAGAGATTGATGATGCAGGCCACAGAGGGAAGAAGGGAGATAACTTCCAGAGCGTCAGAGGCTCGAGGTCAGAGAGCAGGGAAGATAGAGAGAACGTGAATGGAGATGGTTCAGTGGTGGGACTGTGAGGACATGATTTTTTTTCTTAAGGAAAATATAGGCTGTAGGAGAGAGAAAGGAGGTCTTGCAGTGAGAGCAGACAGTGTGAAAGCAGACGGTAAGTGCGTTGCCCGGCATGACAGAGTACCCACAGGAGATGTGTGGTCACAAATTTGAAGTGAGACCAGCCAGCCCGTTTATGTTTTTCTTGAGCAGTGTCAGGCACTTGGGTGCAGGCCTAGAGTACGCAAATGGTTGTGTTAGGCAGGGTTGAAGGAGAGCGGAGTGAGGCGTTAGAGATGTTTGCAAAGGGATGATGCTGTTGATGCCTTTGGAATCTAAGGTAAGGGGGCTTAGAGATGGCCGGTGCCGCGGCTCACTAGGCTAATCCTCCGCCTTGCAGCGCTGGCACACCGGGTTCTAGTCCCGATCGGGGTGCCAGATTCTGTCCCGGTTGCGCCTCTTCCAGGCCAGCTCTCTGCTGTGGCCAGGGAGGGCAGTGGAGGATGGCCCAAGTACTTGGGCCCTGCACCCCATGGGAGACCAGGAGAAGCACCTGGCTCCTGACATCGGATCAGCGCGATGCGCCGGCTACAGCACGCCTGCCGCGGCGGCCATTGGAGGGTGAACCAACGGCAAAAGGAAGACCTTTCTCTCTGTCTCTCTCTCTCTCACTATCCACTCTGCCTGTCAAAAAATAAAAAAAATAAATAAATATACTTATTATAAAAAAAAAAAAGGCTTAGAGGAATAGTGAGGACAAGAGGGCGATGTAGTGAAAGAGTGTACGATTAAGTTCTCTGAGATCAGAAACTGAACTGAAACCTGTGTCTTCCAAGGCCCCACCTCTTCTAGGCACTTTAGATTAGACAGCATTACCCCAAGCCTACTTAAGAAGAAAACAGAGGGAGTCAATTGCAATAGTAATAGCTAGTGACTGCCTTTTTTTTTTTTTTTGAGGTTTTACTCAATGCTGATCACTAAACGAGTATTAATCACATCATGTGCTGAAGACAGCCAACCCGGCTCTGTTTCACAGATGAGGAAACTGGGGCTTACGGAGGCCACATTCCTTGATGGAGGTCACACAGCTAGTCAGTGGCAGAGCCAGGGCTAGAACGAGTTGTGTTTCACTACAAAGACCAAGTTCTTAGGGTCCTGTGCTCCTGCTTTCTCCCGTAACCGTTTGGAATTGAGATGTGGAAGACTTACCATTTTGATGTATTAAAGTGTTCCATGTTTAATTACATCTAAATTAATTTTCTCTTTTCCCCTAGAAATAGGAATAGAAAACATGTTGAAGCTTGAAGTTAAGTGAGTAAATGCAGGTAGGGACTTGGGTCCAGCTGGCAGTATCTGTCTGTTTCATGTAGCTAGGCAGTTCTTGTTTCAGTCCATCTGGTGGCCCCATCTCTCTCTCAAGTTGGGCTGGAGATCTGGATTTTTATGGGAAGATTCAGGTGTTGGCAGAAGATTCAGGTGTTGGCAACTAATTATGGAGGCCCCGTTTGACTCATTATCTACTAGGTGGGACTCTGCTTCGGTAATTCATTTTTAATGACAGTAATAAAAAGAAGTAGTTTACCTAGGGAAGTATAAAGGATTGAGTTTTTAATTCAAGTACAGGCAATTCAGATTGGTCAGAGTATTACACAAAATAAATTGAAAAATAATGAATTTAAAGAGATTTGGTCCATGGTATGGATAGGGTTGTGAAAGTTTAGCATCCTGTAGTTAAAGAGTATGCTTGCAAGTGAAAGCAGCAATTTTGGCTGTAGTGAACTAGGCCAAGGCTCAAAAGATGGGGCTTCTGTCCAGGCTCTGTCATTCGTGCTTTCTGTAAGTTTTGTTTGGGTTCATATATTGTAAGTTTGTGTCTGGTTCATCCCCAAAAGGGACATTGTGAAAATACTGAGATATAACTAAAAGATCCTGAGAAGAAAAAGTACTATAGAAATGTGAAAATATTTTTTGACTGATTACCAATTTAAAAACTAAACATATAGTAGTGAAAGAATGAGGATGTTTGGGTATAAGACACAAGAGATTATATATTCTATGAAAGTGTAGTTGTTATTCTGGTATCTCTTAAGCGTCAAAATATCCACTCTGTTCCTATTATGACATTTATTAAAAAAAACTTTTATTTTCAGTTGGATGGATTTATTGCTCGAAACTGGGCCAATCAAAAATCAGCTTTGGGAAGTGCTCTTGATCCACTTGCTGATAAAATACTTATCAGTATCTTATATATTAGCTTGACCTATGCAGATCTTATTCCAGGTAAGAACGCCATCATGCGTATTTTTAAATAGCACAGGGAAGAATGGCATTAGCTTAGGATTTCTCTTTGGAGACAAATAACTTTGGTTTCAAAAATATATTTTTCAACTTTTAACTGTTACCCTGATTTTAAACTGTTGAACTGTTTTATTTATCAGACTGTTCTATTGTTAGAATTTATGTCCTTACTGTATTAGAATTAGCTGTTTTCTTAGTAATTTTCCTTTTAAGATTAAATTGAGCAACTATTTCACAGTGCCAATTCTTACTACTCTAGAATCTTTTGGTGCTATAGTATATATTTTTAGTGCCTAGCATTAAAAAAAATTTAAAGTTTTCCTAAGTCTATTATCTCTATTAAATACAGTTTAATCATAGTAAGGACTCTGAAATCCTTATTTAGACACTATTATACAATTTTAATATCATATATATATAGTCTGTGCATCGTCTGAATACTCTTAACAAAATTTTATAATCTTTTTGTAATTTGCATGCGTGCTTTTCTGGTTGTTCGTTTTAGTTTTAGCCATATTTCTCAATCAGTTGTTCTCCCTCAGAGCAGATTAAATTTTCTTTTTAAAAGTTAGAGATAGGCTCTGAGAACACAGAAGCCCTTGTGATCTTTCATTATGTTATTGGCATTTGGTAAGAAAAAGTGTAGTGGTGTTTCAGTCTCCTGTAGTCCCCTCAAGCTGGGGTTTCTTCTGCTCCTATACCTGTAGTCTTCTAAGTTTTCACACTAAATCAAAAAAATAAATTGGACACATGTTTGTACTTATGTGCTTCTTTGAAAGTGACAACTGAGGGGTGTGTGTGTGGATGGGAGGGGTGGTTAAAGGGGTGGGGATACTCCCATTTTAAAGAATAGAAATACTTTCAGAAAAAGACCTGGAATGCATCCTGTTCACATTATTCAAAATTCAGATGTATCTGTTGTGTTGTTTTGTGTTGTTCAGTTTGGGCCTGGTCGTTTACCTGTGGAACATGGGAATAATTTCCAGGCTTTTGGTATTACAAATAATATTACTGTGAGCCTTAGTTAAATAATTGGTGTGGACTGCTTTCCAAGCTGGGACTTCTCTTCACTGTTACTCTGAGTGGTTGCGTTTTTTCTTTTCTTGTTGGGTCTTTTTCTTCCCATGCTCCCATGTCTTGCTTTTTGTTAGCTACTCCTTTTGGTGGAGTGGATGCTCAGGGATTTTCTGTGAAAGGGTACAGCATGGCAGCAAGGGAGGTCTTGAGCATCTACAATATCTTCATGCTAACCTTTCACTTGACTCAAAGTTGAACTGGGTATTAGTTTTCAATTGCAAACCTTTTCCATTCAGAATTTTAAAGATCTTATCCCATAGACTTCCAGCTTCCATCTTGCTGTGAAGTCTCATTGCATTCTGATACCTTTTCCTTTATATGTGGCTCTGTTTTGTATTAGAAAGCATTGAAGATTCTTTTCCCTAGTTGTTTAAAAAAGCTTTCTTAAAAATTCATTTTCTAGTAGCTTGTATGGACACCTCATTATCCTAGCACTTTTTGTTAAAAAGTATGTTTTCCAGACTTATTCCAGTGTCACATAAATGGGTTCATTTCTGGGTTGTCTGGTTTTTTTTCTATTGATTTATCTGTCTTTGCAACAATACCACTCTTAGTATTGCTTTGCTAAAGGTCTTCATATCTGGTAGAACGAATCCTTCCACTTTGGATATTCTTAGCCCTTTCCATTTGGTATATACATTTTTTTTAAAGATTTTATTTATTTGAAGGATGGAGTTACAGAGAGAGAGAGGTAAAGAGAGAGAGAGTAGTCTTCCATCTGCTAGTTGACTCCCCAGATGGCCACAACGGTCGGAGCTGTGCCGATCCAAAGCCAGGAGCTTCTTCTGGGTCTCCCTCGTGGGTGCAGGGGCCCAAGGACTTGGGCCATCTTCCACTGCTTTCCCAGGCTACAGCAGAGAGCTGGATCGGAAGAGGAGCAGCCGGGACTAGAACCGGTGTCCATATGGGATGCCTGTGCTTCAGGCCAGGGCTTTAACCCGCTGTGCCACAGAGCCGGCCCTGGTATATACATTTTATAATCACCTTTTTCCAGAATCAGCAATTCTCTAGAAAAAAAAAAAATCTGTTGGGTTTTTGATGAGGGTTGCATTGAATTTATGGAACTATTTGGAAAAACTGACATTTTTATGATATCAGGTCTTCTGGTTCACAGATTCATGTATCTACTCTATTTTGGTGTCTTTAATGTCCCAAAAGTTTTCTAAGTTTTCTCCAGAGAGACAGTAAGCCTTTCTTCTTTAGATTTATTCCTGTATACTTGATAGTTCTTGATGCTTTTCTAAATGGTAGCTTTTAAAATTTCATTTTGTAATAACTGCTTGTTATTGATAATGCTAAAAATCAGTTGTTCTTAATGTTGAGTTTTGTCCAGCAAAACTAATTCTCACCCATAATATAAATATAAATTATGTTGCATTTTCTGTATCCTTAGTTATGTGTCTGTATGATTAATGATCTTTTCTAATCCTTTTACCTTTTTTTTTTTTAAGATTATTTATTTGAAAGGCAGAGTTACAGAAGCAGAGAGAGAGAGAGGAGAGAGGTCTTCCATCTGCTGGTTCACTCCCTAGATTGCCACAATGACCAAAGCTGGGCTGATCCAAAGCCAGGAGCCTAGAGTCTGTTTTTTCCCATCTCAGAGAAAGACTTTTTTTTTTTTTTTTTTTTTTTAATTTGTGTTTTTGACAGGTAGAGTGGATAGTGAGAGAGACAGAGAGAAAGGTCTTCCTTTTGCCGTTGGTTCACTCTCCAATGGCCGCCACAGCCGGCGTGCTGCGACCGGCGCACCGCGCTGATCTGAAGGCAGGAGCCAGGTGCTTCTCCTGGTCTCCCATGGGGTGCAGTGCCCTGCTGGAAGAGGGGCAACCAGGACAGAATCCGGCACCCTGACCGGGACTAGAACCCGGTATGCCAGCGCTGCAAGGTGGAGGATTAGCCTATTGAGCCGCGGCGCCGGCCAAGAGAAAGACTTTTAATATTTCACTGTGGATTATTCCTGGTTTTGTACATACTCCTTTTTTCAGGTTAAGTTCACTTCTGTTGGGAGTTTAAGACTTTCTGTCATAATTGAGTATTGAATTTTATCAAACTTTTTTCTTTGTGTGTTATGATTGAATAATTTTTCCCTTTAAGGAGTTAATGAATTGTAAATTACATTTTTGATTTTTTAAAAAAAAGATTTATTTATTTATTTTGAAATCTTTGCATGTAAATTCACCAGATTGACCTTGGAATACTTTTCTTTGAATAGCCTTGTTATGATTTTAGTATCAAATTTATAAGCTAGTCTCATAAAACAAATTAGGGGCTGCTTTTTTTTCCTATTCTTGAGAGATGTTTGTGAGATTCCAATTATTTTGACTTCAAATGTTTTGTAGAATTTGTTGAAGCCATTGAAACCTGGAGTTTTCTTTGGGAAAAAGTTTCAAAATAAGTCATTGATTTTTTTTTTAAGGTTTATTTTTTATTTATTTGAAAGACAAAGTTGCAGAGAGAGGTAGAGACAAAAATAGAGAGATCTTCCATCCTCTGGCTCACTCCCCAAATGGCTGTGATGGCCAGAGCTGGGCTGATCTGAAGCCAGGAGCCAGGAGTTTCTTCTGGGTCTTCCACGTGGGTACAGGGACCCAAGGACTTGGACCATCCTCCACTGGTTTCCCAGGCACGTGAGCAGGGAGCTGGATTGGAAGTGGAGCAGCCAGGGCTTGAAAAAGCGCTCATTCGTGTTGCTGGCCCTGCAGGCTGGGACTTTGACCTACTGCACCACAGTGCCATCCTGATTGATTTTAGTTGTTACAGGATGATTCAGGTTTAATGATCTGACCGTTTTGTAAGTTGTGATGTTTTTTCTAGGAACTTGTCCATTTCTTTTACGTTTTTTAAACATACTTATAGTGCTCTCATTGACTTTTTAAAATTATTTCATTGGGTTTTTTTATTTTATTTATTTGAGAGACAGAGAAGAGAGTGCTCCCATCTGCTAATTTCATTCCCCTGTGCCCGTAGTGACTGAGTCAAGGCCAGAGCCAGAAGCCAGGAACCATGCAGTTCTCCCACATGGGTGGCAGGAACCCAGTTACTTGAGCCATCACTGATGTCTCCCGGGCACTCCCGTATGGAATATGGGCATCTTTATTTTTATTTTTTAAAATGTTATTTATGTTTATTTCTTGGAAAGACAAAGGGAGGGTTGGCGCCGTGGCGTAGCAGGTAAAGCTGCCGCCTACAGTGTTGGCATCCCATATGGATGCTGGTTCGAGTCCTGGCTGCCCCACTTCTGATCCAGCTCTCTGCTGTGGCCTGGAAAAGTAGTAGAAGATGGCCCAAGTCCTTGGGCCCCTGCACCCGCGTGGGAGACCCAAAAGAAAGAGACCCTGGCTCCTGGCTTTGGATCAGCTCAGCTCTGACCGTTGAGGCCAGTTGAGGAGTGAACCAGTGGATGAAGACCTCTCTCTCTCTCCCTCTTTCTCTTTCTCTCTGCCTCTCCTTCTCTCTCTGTGTAACTCTGACTTTCAAATAAGTAAATCTTTAGAAAAATAAGTAAATCTTAAAAAAAGATTCATTTATTTATTTGAAAGGCAGAGGTACAGAGAAACAGAGCAGAGAGAGAAAGAGGTCTTCCATCCAATGGTTCATTCCCCAAATGGCTGCAACGGCCAGAGCTGCACAGATCGGAAGCCAGGAGCTAAGAGCTTTCTCCGGATCTCCCACACGGGTGCAGGAGCTTAAGCACTTGGGCCATCTTCCACTGCTTCCCCAGGCCATTGCAGAGAGCTGGATTGGAAGTGGAGCAATCAGTGGCGTCTACATGGGATGCCGGCACTGCAAGCAGCGACTTTACCCGCTATGCCACAGCGCCGGCCCCCAGGCGTTTAAATTTTCTGTTTATTTACTGACCATTTCCCCCACTTTTGGTCTGCAGTCCTCTGTCAGTTACTGAGAGAACGAGTTAAAATTTCCTACTGTATGTCTAGTTTTCCATTTTTTTTCCTTTGTAGTTCTGATTTTGCTTTGCATGTTTTGAAGTCATGTTGTTAAGTACATATAAGTTGGAATTGTATCTTCTTGGTGAATTGAATGCTTGCTATTATAAAGCAACCCACCAAACTGTTAGAGTGGGTGTTCTGAGTCCAGAGATGCTAATCGCTTGAGCACAGTGCTGGGCTGGAGTCTGATGTGCTGCCCCAAGTATAGTGTGTGAGTTCTGTGGATCCTACATCCTTGCATATGTGTGGTGGTGTTTTTTCCTCCCATGTTTACTATTCATGGATTTTAATTTGCATGAGTTTGCTGTATTTTAAGAGTGATTGTTGTCAGATTTTGCCAGCTAGTGATTGCTGTGGAAAAAGTGCTTTACAGGTTAAAAAAAAAAGTACTAAAAATCATGATATGCTATTTTCTTGCTTGACTAATAGAGTATTTGCTGCAAATGCCATGGCTTGAGTATATGAGCATTTTCTCTTTGGAATTGTGTTGTCACCCACGAATAAGCCAAGGTTCAATACTTGTATCATCTACAGCCACGGTATAAATTTTAAATCTGCAGTTATTGAGATTTTGTTTGCAGAGCCAGTAGAATGTTAATATGGGAGAAGACCATAAGTACAGGCCCAAATAATTCATAAGAGCGTTTTGGAGGCTTTATGGAAGAGGTGTCTATGAGCCTTTTATTTTAGTAATTGAGACAATTTGAACTGAGTGGACTTAAGAGTTTAGTTTCCCTTTAAAACAAGAGGGGGATTAAAAAACCATCAAAGATACAGATTCCTGGTTAAAACTTCCTGCAGTGCAGAAGGGTATAAAGCCAGTTCTCTGGCCCTCCCGTTCTCATTCAGTAACATTGCAGATGTCCCTTGGGTACCCACCAGACATAGCCTTCTGTGGCTCTGGGTCCCTGCTGTAAAGTCTGAGGCATACAGATGGAGCATCCCTAGTTGAAATCATGAACTTTGCAAGTGTCAACATAGGATGTTCAAAAAGTTTCAGATTTTGGATTTTGAGGTTAGGGATGCTCAGTTGGTAGTATCTGTGCAAATATTAAACCTAAAACGCTCAACCATTTTGGGTAATGGATATTGAACTTGGAATAAAACTGTTGACAAGTTGAATTCATTGAATGATTAAATAGGAAGAAAAATAGCAGTTTCCTGGGTAGGAGTTAGCTAGCGAAGAATGGAAGAATTCGTGTTGTACATATAGCAAAGTTGTACATATAGCAAAGAGAAGAAAGTGGCAGAAGCCAGCCATTAATGCTCCTGAGACTGAAGAGGAGTTTGGCTCCCTGGGTGTCCTCAGCTTTTTTGTCTGTCTTTGCATCTAATTCTAATGAGCATGGTCAGTGATCTGTTCCACACTCACCAAACGAAGAAGTAACAAAGAAGCTGGAGATGGTGAACTGAGTGTGGGAACTGTAGGTGTATAGCTTAAAAGCAGAAGCAAGGAAGAAATGAGATGTGAGGATCAGCATTCTGAAAGGCAGGCATAGACTCCCAAAGCCATGGTCTGAACTTGCTTTAAGGACAGCTTAAAAAGAGAATAAAACGGGTGTTTTCGTGAAGAACCCTAAACCATCCATAAGTGTTTATTATAAAATTTTTCTTACGAGGAATACCAATTCATGTTATAATGGCTGAATGAAGCTTTATTGTATTTATAATGTCTGTTAGTAGTTTCCAAAATCCTAAAGTTATTTTCTATTTGATTTTCAGTTCCACTTACTTATTTGATAATTTCAAGAGATGTAATGTTGATTGCTGCTGTTTTTTATGTCCGATATCGAACTCTTCCAACACCGGTGAGTTTGTTTTGAAAAAAGAAATTCTTTTAGTGTTACTAAGACCTCAGGCAAAAAAAAAATATTTTTAAGTAAAGATCCTCTCTTTTGTATGCTGTTTCAATTTATGGGAATAATTTATGGCAATTTAAAAAGTTCATTTACCAGGAATTAAAAAAAGTAACCATGTTGCTATTTGACCACCCACTCCTGTGAGACCCAGACCTGTTAGCCCCATTGCTGGCAGGAAAATGTTAGAGGGGTTTGTACCTACTCAAGCCATGTTGTCATCTACGTTGGCCTCTATAAGGGATTGTCTAGAAGTGCTTTTTTACAATCACAGTGTGATTTGCTTGCTTAATTGTTCATTGGTTCTATAAATATCTGAGCACATAAACACAACATAATAACTTCTTTTGGTTACCAATCCCCATGGAAATAGGTCAGTATTTTACTATTTTTGTTTTTTCATTCATAAAGTTGATTTTCAATAGCCTGTGTATGCTTCATGAAGACTGTAGATACTGCTCACACAGTGGAATAAAGAAGATGCATATTAGTAGTTTAGCTGGCTAGGGCCACACTACAGTAAGCGCTCAGTGACTGCCACCTGCGTGTAATAACTACTTGTTTGTTTTTGGCTTGAACAACAAGTTGAATACTCTTTTTTTTTTTTTTTTTTTTTTTGTATCCTCTGACAGCGAACGCTAGCTAAGTATTTCAATCCTTGCTATGCCACTGCTAGGTTAAAACCAACATTCATCAGCAAGGTAAGAGACATAAAACATCCTTTTAAGTTATTCCTTTGTGAATTTTTATAAACCTCAGTCAAAAGCAGCTGAAAATGAGACAGATTTAAATGTATTGACTAGAGGGGTTAGCGAATGGGGTCAGGCAGACAACTTTAAGTCCCAATTATTTTGTTCACCAAGCTTTTCAACCCTTTGTAAAGCACTGTGCTTTACTTAGTGGTTTGAGAGTTTGAGCCTCTGAGGTAATAGAGGCATGGAAGGTGAAGAGGTTGGGATGTAATTACTTTCTGAATGAGATGAAAAGGGATGATGAAGAGCCCCTCATGGGTTCACTGCCTCCCGCACAGTGGGGAAAACACTGGATAATAAGATCCTTTCATTTTCAAGATTGACTGCTAAGTGGAAAGGTATGAGAGAAAGTTCTGCTCACTGATAAACAACTGCTGCTGTCAATTGTCCATTCTGTTTTCCTGAGCCTCTTCAGGGTAATAATTGTAGAACATTATACAAAAAGGATGCTGTTAATGGCTCTGAACCCATATTTGTTTTTCAAGTAGCTCTGATAAGTTTCTGAAGTCATTGTTTTGTCTCATTCCTTACGACAGCTCTAACAGGGTAGGGAGGCTGGTCATCTTCAGGACAGACTACCAGGGAAAGACTTTCACTTACATACACAGGGTTTTTTGGCTTGTATGAAATACAGTAATTTGAGTATAACAGTACCCAGAAAGTGGATTATTGAAATGGTACTGGAACAGATGCCTTAAGCAAAGCCCTGTTCTTGTAGGAAGACAAAATTTCAGACAAAATTTATTATTTTTGAAAATCAAGTCAAATCTTTGTTCTTTAGGTACAGAATGAGTGTGCTAGAACAGAGATGCTTCCCTGTGCACATCCCCTCCTGTTTGACACCTGGCAGATTCTCACAGCATACTTCCACACCAAGTGTTATTTCTAGTTGTGTTTTCTTTTCTCTCCTGTGCTTTCAGGGTAGAGCATCCTACTCATTTCCTGCAGAGAGGCTCTTTCATGAGGTGAATGCATTGCAATGTGCTCACCTCATAGGCTCTGACAGGTAGGCAGGTGAGAGAAGCACTGGATGAGGCACTGGCAAATCGGGGTTGCGGGCTTGGTCCTGTTGTCTGCTGTGACTGCAGGCGAGCCACATAACTCATTATCTTTTTTCTTATGAAGAGGTAACTCAATTATTTATGTTGTCATAGGGCTGTTTTAAAAGACAGTTGGAGAAAAGGCAAAGAATTTTGTGACATGATTGAACTGTTTGGAAGTCCAAGGGCAGCTGTGCAGACAGATGACTCAGTTGGTGAAGGTGGTGCTTCTGTGTGTTCCCGCCTGCAGATGTCAGCCTCTGCGGCAGGGATGTTGCCTGCCCCAGCATCAAGCATACTGACGATGTGCTGTGTCACAGTGTCATAGGCTCTGCCCTGTCTGGCAGACTTGAAACAGGCTCCATTTGCCACTTGTTGGCACTATTCATCTGTAACTCTTTTTTGTTTTGTTTTTGTTTGTTTGGTTTTTTTAGGTAAACACAGCAGTCCAGTTAATCTTGGTGGCAGCTTCTTTGGCAGCTCCAGTGTTCAATTATGCTGACAGCATTTACCTTCAGATGCTTTGGTAAGCTACCTTTGGAATTACTCTCTGAGAATGTCCACGAAATGGCTTTTTGGGACAATCCTAGCGTTAGCTTGTTCTCCAAGTGTTTATTGGGCACCAACTAGATAAAGTGGTGGCTGTATTGTGTGGTTGGTAGACACCATTCGTAAGAGGGTTACTTAGTATCAAGTGTGGGATTTAGAAGTAGTTTCATGCAAAGTAAAAGGATGAGAGGCACTGATCATGTGTTAAGGTTTCAGAGAAGGAAAAGAAACTTCCAGGTAGAAAGGAGAAGGAGAGCTTCAGAGAGTAAGTGACACTTGAGCCAGGAGGTGTAGGTGGATTTTGTACAGGCAGAGACAGGGGAGGCCATGAGGTGCAGACCCTGTGCACTGTCAGAGTACAGGAGAGTGGGAGAGAAAGTGAGCCCAGCCTAGTGAAGGGGGAGGGGTGGTGGGAGGGAGACCTGGAGGAAGGAATTTGAATTGTTTTGCCAATTGCTTATTTATAGTCTTGAAAATGTGTCAGATGCAAACTTCCAGAGTTCAAAATGCGCCTATGTAAGTGCACATTCATTCTGATTTATCTTACATCTTCTGATGTAGGAAAAATGCTTTTTGAATACTGGTGTATTAGTAGGAGTTTTTTCTTTCTTGAATGAATTACATCCATAATACAACCTCTCTGCTTTTCTTTTTTGTTTCTTTCTTCTTCTTCTTTTTTGTAAATTATTATTTAAAAGGCAGGGAGAGAGACAGATCTTCCATCTGCTGGTTCACTTCCCAAGTGCTGGCAATGGCCGGGGGCTGGGCCAGGCTGAAACCAGGAGCCTAGGACTTAGTCCAGGCCTCCAAGTAGGTGTCAAGAACCCAAGTACTTGAGCCATCAGTTCAACCTCCCAGAGTACACAGCAGCAGGAAGCTGGAATCAGAAACAGAGCTAGAACTTGAACCCAGGCACTCAGCTAACGGGAGAAGGCATGCCAGGAGGCTCAGCTGCTGCAGCAAAGGCCTGCTCCGGTTTTGTTTCTTTCAGGTGATGCAAGGGCTTAAAACATTTGCAAAAGCCGTCTGAGTATGGGAACTGTCTGGGTCTTTACCATTTTTCTCCAGTCCTTTTACAATCATCTTGCCTGTTCAACACTATTTTTTTTTATCAACTTGCCTTTATTGAGTCTAAATTTTGCATCCAGCTTAGTTTTCAATAATAACAGTTATTCAAACATGTATGTTTTACTGGTTTATCTGTGAGTTTAGAATATCAAACTGGCATGGATAGATTTGGAATCAAACAAAAATGAGTATTGATGATTCTGCCTCACCTGGTGGAAACAGAAGCGATTGGTCCATGGAAAATTTAAAACAGTTTTTTTTTTTTTTTTTTTTTTTTTAATTAGAAACACATAGCACAAAACAAGTTAGCCCTTGCTAAAGGTACTCAGTAAGAACATGGAGGTAGTGTTATTTCCAGGTAATTGCCACACACATTCTCTCTTTATTCTGACAGTTTACAGAGATGGAAACAGAATTAAAACAGAAGCCATGTGTCCGTGAAAAGTCACCTGCTGGTCACGAGCATTCAGCGTGCCCCAGGCATTGCTCGTGTCACACCAAGGATCTGGTTACTCTGGCAGTCCACTTAAGGAAAAGCCAGAAGAGACAGCGGAATCCATTTAAAACGACTCGTCGAGCCCTAGAGCTCACACAGGCTGCAGGAAATAGAGTTTGATACTCTAGGCTGCATGTGGAAAGGGCACATGGGCTTTAGAAGGAAGCCAGGCACAAACGCAGTTCTGGCGCAGTCCCTGAGCAGGTTCTGTGGGGGTCCATTCCCTCATCTGTAGGATGAAATTGAGAATAAACTTAGAACGTAACAGCTAGACTAATGTCGAGTATGACAGCTTCTAGTGTTGTCATTAATTTTTAGAACTCATTAACTAGATTAATTTCTTGTCTTATGGGGCCATTGGGGCCAGCGTTGTGGCATAGCAGGTAAAGTTGCCTCCGCCTGCAATGCCAACATCCCATATGGGCACCAGTTCATGTCCCAGCTGCTCCACTTCCAATCTAGCTCCTTGTAATGGCCTGGGAAAAGCAGCAGAAAAATGTCCCAAGTACTTGGGCCCCTGCTACCCACATGGGAGACCCAGATAAGGCTCCTCGCTCTCAGCTTCAGCCTACCTCAGCCCTGGCTGTTGGCAGCCACTCGGGGAGTGAACCAGCAGATGGAAGAGCACTGTCTGTGGATTTGACTTTCAAATAAATATGCTGGGGCTGGCACTGTGGCTTTGCAGGTTAAGCTGGTACCTGCAGCATTGGCATCCCATATGGGCACCAGTTCAACTCCTGGCTGCTCCACTTCCAATCCAGTTCTTTGCTAATGTGCCTGGGAAAGCAGCGGAGGACAGCCCAAGTGCTTGGGCCTCTGCACCCAAGTGGGAGACCTGCATGGAGTTCCAGAATCCCAGCTTCAGCTTGGCTCAGTGCTGACTGTTGCAGCCGTTTGGAGAGTGAACCAACAGATGGACAATTTCTCTGTGTCTCTGCCTCTCCCTCTCTGAACTCTCCCTTTCAAATAAAATAAACCTTTAAAAAAAAACAAGGGCCAGCGCCGTGGCTCACTTGGTTAATCCTCCGCCTGCGGCGCCTGCATCCTATATGGGCACCAGGTTCTAGTTTCGGTTGCTCCTCTTCCAGTCCAGCTCTCTGCTGTGGCCCGAGAGGGCAGTGGAGGATGGCCCAAGTGCTTGGGCCCCTACACTCGCTTGGGAGACTAGGAAGAAACACCTGGATCCTAGCTTCGGATCGGTGCAGTGCCAGCCGTAGCTGCCATTTGGGGAGTGAACCAACGGAAGGAAGACCTTTCTCTCTGTCTCTCCCTCTCACTGTCTGTAACTCTACCTGTCAAATTAAAAAAATAATAAATAAATAAATGAGTATATCTTTAAAAGAAAAGTTATTTATATTCTTTTATTTAAACAAATTATACCACATAGCCTTTTATCTTTAAGTAGATCTTTAACATGTGTACTTTATGATGCTGTTACTGTATTTTTAGATTTGACAACAAATTTTATTTTTCCCTTCCGTAAAAGGTGTTTTACAGCTTTCACCACTGCTGCATCAGCGTACAGTTACTATCATTACGGTCGGAAAACTGTTCAGGTGATAAAAGGGCGATGAACGTCATCCAGCACGATGAGCAGGGAGGCAGTAGACGTCCTTGGCTGCAGGGCCCGTGGAAATCTACAGTGGTTTTGGTGTTCAGCTCCAAAAGGACTTGTCGGAACAAACCATGTCCTCAACATTTAAGTAATTCGCATTGAAAATAAGCTTGATCATGGGCAAATGCAGAATTTCCAATGTATTTTTAAATACAAATAAAACTATAATTTAGAATTTTTAATCTTAGGTTTCTTGATTAATTTATAGGAGATAATTATTCTGATTATCGTCAGTCTTTTTTTGATAGGTTTTTTAGAAACTTGATCCAGAGAATGGAAACAGAAGAACTGACTCTTTAAGTAGAATTTGATTGCCCACCAAGCACTAGGGAATTTCCCTGGTTTAAACATATATCCTACGTAACTTGGCTGTCCACTTTCACATTCGATTCTTAGATCCATGTACCCACCAGCAGTTCATGTATTTGATATTTGATCGTTTAGGAGAACGAGAATAGTTAGCTGTGAATGAAATAAAGTTATAAGGTGATTTAAAATACAGTAAGTTTTGCAAATAAGATGAGCAAACAAAATTGAGGTATTGAAGTTCGTGTTCAGCAGTCTTCCAGCCTCTCAGGTGCCTAATCGTGTGTACGGCAGGAAGACAAGGAACAAAGGCAGCTGAAGCGAGAACACGTCCGTTACCTCTGCCTCTTCCCCGGCATCTGACATAGCCATGTTTGTAAGACATTGGAACCTGTACCCAAATGTCATGTAAATAATATGAAAACTGTATATTTTTCAAAGGTTTTTTAAAATTTAAGGAATCATCTTTTGTTAAGATATTAAAAGAATAAAAGCTGGGAAAAAAGTTATGTTTGATTTGTTTTGTAGCATATTGATCTTCTATTGTGTAACTTTTGTGATTTGTAAGGTCCATTCGGATATATCACTTGCCCTTAGATTCTGCAAATAGTTGGTCTGAGGGGTCAGCCAACCTTGTGGTGCAGTGGGTTAAGCCACTGCTTGCAGTGCCATATTAGAGCAACCGTTCCAGTCCCAGATGCTCTGCCTACGATCTAGCTCACTGATAATGTGCCTGGGAAAGCAGCAGAAGATGGCCCAAGTACTTGGTTCCCTGCCACCATGTGGGGGACCCAGATGAAGTACTTGGCTTTGGCCTGACCCAGCCCCGATCATTGCAGCCATTTGGGGAGTGAACCAGTGGTTGGACGATAATCTCTCTTTCTTCTTTCTCTGCCTTTTTCTACCTCAACCCTTAGAAAAATGATCCAGGGGTTGGCATTTGGTGTTGCTGTGGATTCGTTCTAAGAGGAAGAGTGCGGTGGGGGCAAGAGGTGTGGAGTCACCACACAGACACCGGGAGTCAGGTGAAAGCGGGCCAGAGACGAGCAGCCTACAGACTCGTTTATTTCAGTTGGTATAACAGCTTATATAGCCAAGGCAGCCAATCCGGTCAAGGGGTGGTTTATGCCCTAACCATTCACTGCCTGTTGCCAGGCAGGCTCTTTTGCCAGGTGGGTTCCGAAGCCATTCCTGCGTAACTGACACTCGCGTGCGTGCGCCATCTTGGCATGGCCTTCTCATTCCACCAGAGTTTGGCACATGGGGTAAGATGCCTCTTGGGATGTCTGCATACCATATTGGAGGGCCTGGGTTCAGGTTCTGTCTCTACTCAATTCCAGCTTTCTACTGATGCACATCTTGGGATGCAACAGATGATGGGTCAGGAAGTTGGGTCCGTACCTAGACTGAGTTCCAGGCTTCAGCCTAGACCAGCCCTGGCTGTTAGGGTCAATTGGAGGATGAATCAAGTGTTCAAGTCCCAGGCTTTTGGGTACTGAATTGTTATAAAGTACATTAAGTTTATAGTTGGAATTAAATTAAGCATATTGGAGTGCGTAATCATACGTACATAACAGACCCAAAACAATGTAAGTTCATTTTGGTGTTGCCACATAATAGATACAAATCTCAATGGTAGGCTGAAACAAGCACTGGGAACATTTAATGACACGTCGCAGGACTTGACACCACTTAGTCACATTTTTGGCTTTTGCATTGCCATTTTTAAGCAGGAACTGGGGGAAATCTGCAAAAATGTAGTCCATTTCTCTTGGTTCCATTGGTAATAAAACTGAGGATCCACCTTAGCATTTGGGGAACTCGGGACCTTAAACCCTCAACAAAGTAACAGTGCAGTGCAGTTATTCAGGTCATAAGGAACTGGCTCAGCTTCTGCAGCATAGCATGGCTTCTGTGCTTTGTTTTGAAGAAAGGATGAAAACTTGACATCTTTTCTGTTATAGCAGAAATGAGTCATTATGGGTTACATTGTGTTCCTCCAGAAGATCAAAATTAACTTCCAGTACCTGGGAATGTGACCTTTGGAAATAGTCTGTGTGGATGTAATTAAGTCAGGATTACAGTCGCCTTAACCGAGTGACTTACGGTATCCTTACCGGAGAAAGGAAGTGTGACCATGGACTCAGAGGTGGCCATGAGATGGTGTAGCACAGAGGGCAGTGAGGTGTGCCAGCCGAGGAGCCCCAGGGCTGGCAGCTGGCACCGCCAGGAGCAGGGCACAGGCAACTCTTAAGAGCCTTGAGGCTGATAACTTGATGTCAGATTTCTGGCCTGAGCTGTAAGAAGATAAATGCTTTTTAAAAGACTATTTGCAAGGCACAGTTACAGAGAGAGGGGGAAGGAGAGGGACATCCGCCTGCTGGTTCACTCCGCAAGTGGTCTCAACAGCCAAGGCTGGGCCAGGCCAAAGCCAGGAGCCTGGAACTGCATCCAATCTCCCACATGGGTGGCAGAGACCCAAGCACTTGGGCCATCTTCCAATGCTCTCCCAGGTGCACTTCCAGTCCACTTCCAGTTGGACTGGAAGTGGGACAGTTGGGACTGCAACTGGTGCTCATGAGATTCAGGGGGCGGCTTAAGCCTCTGTGCCACAATGCTCGCAGCAAGGAAATAAATTTCTGTTGTTCAAGCCACCCAGTTTATTGTCATTTGTTACAGCAGCCATAGGAAACTAACAAATGCTAATGTTGAAAATTGAAACCTAGAAATAGAGCCTCAGTAGTTTCCACCTAACTGTATAGAAGTGAAAACGTGTGTAGTAGACACATCCAACACCAAGACACAAATCACCCCTCTGTTAAGTCCCAAGTTTGCAATTCTGTATCAACTCAATGCTTGTTTCAACATTACCAACAGTGGTAGAGGTAGGGCCCAATAGAAGTCTCCGTGGGCCTTCTTCATACAGGATGATGGCACAGAATGGTTAAGGCATTGTTTGATGGACTTAGGCTTCTAGATAGAGCTGTGGGGTTCTCTAATTAAAAGGGGGGGGGCCTCTAGACACCGAGCACTCAGTCTTAGGAAAAGGCAGTAAAGCTAACTTATAAACGCAACCTTTTCCCAATGTTCCCTGCAGTGATGGGGAGGGGGTGGTCTGACGCCAACAGCCAGGTTTCTGGGAACGTGGGAGGCAGGGCCAGCAGCTGTCCCTCGGCCTGGGCAACTGTCAATCTCCCCGCGTGCTGGCTTCGCCCGCCCCTTGGCAGCCTCTGCGCCTTCCTTCCTGCTCCCAGTGGAGCTCGATGGGAGGGTGGAAGCGGGGCTAGCTGAGGGTCTGCAGCTTCAGCGGGTAGTCAAAGGCCGGGTTTCGGTAGGCCACCAGGTGCGTGTCCTGTGGCTGCGGGGGCCGTGGCGTCCGGCACCGCCTGCAGAGACACGCGGCCAGCACGAGGCTGCAGGCGAGCAGCAGGCCGCTGGTGGCGCACAGCCCCGCCAGGATGAGCCCCGAGCTGGGCCTGGTGCTGAAGGCGGCGCACGGGCTCCTGATGCCCCAGGCCTGCGGCCGGCTCAGGCCCGCGCGGTTGGCCGCCAGCACGCACACGCGGTAGGTGGTGGCCGGCGCGAGCCCGTACAGCGGGTGCTCCCGGGCCGTGGCAGGGATGCCCCCCACCACCGACGTGTTCCCCGCCTGGCCCTCCGCGGAGTAGCGGATCTGGTACCCGCGCACCACCGAGTTGGGGGCGCACCAGCGGACGAGCGCCCACGTGTCGGTCGTCTCGGACACCTCCTGCAGCCGCGGAGAGTCTGGGGCGGCGTCTTCCCCGCTGAGGCCGGGGCACCGGCACCGCGAGCGCCTCTGCAGCTCTGCGCACGGGGTCTGCAGGTGCCTGCAGGGGTGGTAATCGCACTCCACGTCGCGGGGAGGTGCCCCCACCTCCGCCGACGTCCCCTCCTCGGCGTCACTGTAGTCGTCCAACAGCAAGACTGGGATCTCGCCTTGGGAAGGGCTTGCGTGGGGAGCCTGGGCGCCTGCCCGCGTCCTCGACTGGGGCTGGGGCGTGCCCAAAGGGTCCCGCCAAGCAGGGACCGGTCCGGGGCGTTGGCTGGCCGGCGGCGTGGACGTGGCTGAACTGCCAGGCTCACGGACAAGGTGCGCACCGTGTGCCGCTGCTCCTCGGAACTGGCTCTCGGCTGTGCTGGCAGCCCTGGGTGGGACGCTGGGTTTGCTGTACCGCTCTGCGCGGCTGGGGGTGCAGGCGGCGGTCCCCTCCCCGATGGCGCTGGGCGGCCCCGCAGCTCCAGTGAGAGGAGCCATCGGGAGCGAGGGCGCCTTGGTGACGCTCCGCTGGCCCCCTGCAGACTGAGTGGAGCCGGTGGAGAGCCCCCGTATGGATGGTGCGTGGATGGAGCCGCGGAAGGAGGATGCATTTGGAGCAAGAGGGGTGGTGCTTTGGTCCGTTTGGCACACGACGTGCAGCTGTAGGAGGGAGAGAGGGGCCGGGAAGGGGCCACTGGATCCCGCAGCGGGGGCGCACTTGGTGTCTGCTGCCCTAAGGGGGCGGGAGAGGAGGGGGAGTCAATAGTTAGACCTTGTCCGGCTTCAGGGATGTACGAGACATCTTCAGTGCGGGCGTCACCTCCCGCCAAGCGTTGTCAGCACACCTCTGCGGTACCCCTGCTACAGACTCCAGACACCCGAGGCTCCTCCCGTCACCACTCCCACGGGGCGGAGAGGAAACGCAAGTTCAGCAAGAGGAACTAACTATCCGAGACACCAGGGCCTGCGAAGGGCGGGGCCTAACCCGGGCAAGCTCTGTGCGTGGCAGCGCCCACTGCGCTACTCGGTTCCCACCTGTCTGCTCCCTGGCGGTGAGCGCCAGCAAGGGCGTTCACCCTCACGCTCAGAGATGCTTCAGCGTTTCCAGGGTTTCCGGATTTTTTTTTTTTTTTTTTTTTTTGCATCTACATAATGAGGTATCTTGGGGATGGGACTCAGGTCTAAACACAAAATTCATCTAAGTGTCTTACGCACCATGGACACATAACCTGCAGGTGACTTTATACAATATTTGACAATAATTTTCTGCATGCAACAGAGTTTTCATGGAGTGGGATTTTCCACTTGTGATGTCGATGCTCAGAAAATTTCAGACTTGAAGCATTTTTGGAGTTGAGACGCAGAGCAGGGCTGCTCCACCTGCGGTAGCTAACATTTTGAGTTCTCGCCATGTGCTAGGGTTATTCTTCACGATTTCCCCTACCGACTAATTTAATCTGCTCTACCTTAGGCAGGCACTACTTTTCCCATTTTACAGATGAGAGGGTAGAGGCATAGAGAGGCTAAGAAACTCATCTAAAATCAACAGTATGAAGCCAGGCTCTGGTTCAAGAAGCTGCCCTGGGAAGCTCTTCATTAGCACCACAGTGAAACCTGACTGCAAAGAGCCTGGGGTGGGGGTGGACCCTGACAGGGCCCCACTTCACAGCCAGGCTTGGGAGGGAGGCAAGAAAAGAACCCCGCAGGACGAAGCTGGTGGCTTGTCTCCCAACGAGGAGCAGTCAGCTGGTGCTCAGGATCTGGGGTGTCCAGCAGCCCAGCCCCACCTGGGGAGCGAGCCTGGGTATGGCTCCCCACTGCAGAAACAGCTCATCTAGCCCTCAGTTTCCACAGTTCTTCTCCTCCCTGCCTCACAGGAAGCTACTGGCCTTGGGCTGAATTGCCCAGGACCAGGAGGCCGGGCTCTACACTGGGTTTGCACGGGAGCCCAGTGGTTAGTAACAGTTTCGGAGGAAGATGTTTCCTGCCTCCTCCATCCAGTGGCTGCATGAATTTCAACATCTCTTTGGGTTCCCCTTTCCCTTATCTGTGAAATGGGGCAACAGTAACACCTCCTTGGCAGAGACCAGCTAGCTGTCTTTCCCACTGGGTACCCAGCTAGACAGTATTTCCCAGCCTCCCTGGCAGCTAGGTGTGGCCTTTTCATGGACTGCTGGCCAGTGCGTGTAGAAGTGAGGAGTGCCAGCCACTTCCTTGCCTGGTCCATTAAAATCATCCCAGAGGGCCAGCGCTGTGGCATAGTGGGCTAAGTCTCTGCCTGCAGTGCCAGCATCCCATATGTGTGCCCGTTCCAGTCCCAGCTGCTCCACTTCAGATCCAGCTCATTGCTATGGCCTGGGAAAGCAGCGAAAGATGGCCCATGTGCTTGGGCTTCTGCACCCATGTGGGAAACCTGAAGGAAACTCCTGACTCCTGGCTTCGGATCAGCTCAGCCCCGGCTGGCTGTTGCAACCATTTGGGGATGGAAAACCAGTGGATGGAAAACCACTCTCTCTCCCTCTCTCTCTCTCTCTCTCTCTCTCTCTGACTCTGCCTCTCTGACTCTGCCTCTCTGTAACTCTGCCTTTCAAATAAACAAACAAATAAATAAATATTTTTTTTAAAAAAATCGTCCCAGTTCTACTTTTCCATGCTCCTTGCCCCTTTACTATGTGACCACATTGGGGACAGCCGCCCTGTCCAGACACAGTGACCAGAGTGCGAGCTAAGCAGGGAGAGCTGAAGCTCCTGCAGGCTAGCCCTGGCCCCTCTGCCATTTGCCATCTTAAGAGTATTACCTGCTGAGGACAGTTCTGTTTGTATCCGCGAGGAGCCACGACAACTCGCAGCTGCAAGTGAGGGGGTTGCCAAAGAGGTTGATGGATAGGAGCTGGGAGGAATTTAGGGTCCAAGGCGGGAAAGAACTCAAGTTGCAGCTGAAATACACACACACAAAATCAATTAAATCAGGCTTTATATTCCCAGGGGCATGGCAGCGTCACAGGAAAACACCATGCTATTAGAAACTAAATGATATTGCTTTGCAGAAAACCCTTAATGACCTTGGACTTATTTATCTTATTTATTTATTTATGGCCATCTGAAATGAAGATACTAATCCAAATCAATCAATATCATCCTCCAAATCAAAAGGGGACCATATGCCCCTGCCCGCTGGTGATATAAAAGAGTCCTCTATGATGAAAGTGTTCATGGATGTAAATCTCTACACAAAAGTAGACTCTTTACTTACAGACCAGATACAAGAAATACAGACAGTCTCAATGACAGCACAACTGAACATACACTGTCGAAGCCAGACTGCAGCTGATGGCACGCAACCCCAGTGCTTTGGAAGATGCCTCACTGGAGAGCGTCAGTTAGCTCTTGCTAGGTAGAAAATATTCCCCAAACCACATAGCTGAAAGCATCAATATTCTTTCACATGATCCCATAGGTTGGCTCCTGCTTTGTGGTTCTTGTGGCCTGGGCCAGCTCAGCTGGGCCTGTCAATCTAGGAGGCCTGATGTACTTGGAGCATCAACAAGTGCACCAGGACCCTTCCACGTGTCCCTCTTCACCCAGGAGGCTAGCCCAGGCTATCACATGGTAGTGCAGGGGTCCCCGACAGCAGGAGAAGGTGAGCTCCAACATTCAAGTCTTTCTGGATTTTGCTTACATCACACTGGGTAATGTCCCACTGACCAAAGCAAGTCATCTGGCCAACCTCAGCTTCAAGAGGTAGAGACAGAAACTCCATGAAATGGGAGAGGAGCTGCAACCACCTGGCAAAGGGATGTGTCCCCAGAGTTGCAGAGTCTACCACACCTCACAATGGCAGAGCCACTCCTGGCTCTCTCCTTTGTCTCCCCTAGAATCCCAGAATATTTGGTCTCAACTCTCCCCACTCCCAGAATCTACTGGTCTTCCCAGATTTTGCCTCTTTAACAAGGCTTCCATTATAACTGATCAGAGCAACATGAGGTGCCTTTTATGTTCAAGTCTCTTCCCATCAGAGGATGGCTTTCCTCCACCTGCCTGGTAACCTCCCTCCTCATACTGCTTGGGAGCAGATGCTGACGCCTGGGACGAGGAAAGCAGTGCCACCCAGATCTGCTCTATCACTTCTGGTCTGTGGGAAGGTGACAGCTCCATGTTGGCAACACTAGGCATGTACATATGCCACTAACGTTGGAACTTAAGCCACACCCACACATATGAGCTTTCGAGACATGGACCAACCACGTTCTTCCTGAAGGTGCCTCACTGATCCTTCTTTTGGAAGAATAATCCCATCTTTGGTGGAGGCACTGTGTAAAATGGGACCTACCCTGAGATTCTCCAGGGATTTCAACCGATAACAATACTTTCATCTAACAACATTTGCAAAGCTCTGTTGCGCTTTCATTTCATTATCTCACTGGGCCCTGAAGGGAGGTGGGAAAGGTATTATTATTACCTGTTGACAAATATCAGGCTACAAGACCAGTGCTGTGACACAGCAGGGTAAGCTGCCACCTGCAACAACATCCCACAGCACAGTGCTGATTCAAACCTGGGCTGCTCTGCTTCTGATCCAGCTCCATGCTAATGTGCTTGCATGGCAGTGGATAATGCCCTCAGTGGTCCCTGCTACCCACGTGGGAGAACAGGATGGAGATCCTGGCTCCTGGCTTTATCCTGGCCCAGCCCTCGCGGTTGCAGCTATCTGGGGAGTGAACCAGTGGATGGAAGATTCTCTCTCTCACTCTCTCTGCCTTTCAAATAAATAAATATATAAATAAGTAAATAATTCTTTAAAAAAGATCAGGTTCTAAGTGGGTTGGCCAACATAAATCTCATAGCTGAACTAAGATTTAATATTATTTCCATTTCAAATATTTTATACATGGTCAATGTCACAGAAAAAAAAAGGTGTCAAATAACAGGATATTTAAAAATGGGATTATTTCAGGCTCAAGTTCAACAGAAACTATAAAAGGCTGAGAATAATGCCCGAGGGCCTCCCTGTGCTGAAGGGCCATACTAGACCCCCTGTGCAGAACAAGGGGAGGGACTGAGAGGTGGGTTTATTGACCCATCATTCATCCTTAAGCTCTATGAGACCAGATCCGAAAGTAGAAGAAACCGGGCACTGAAGACCACTCTGGAGGCTCCATAAAGTCCTCGCCCTGACCACAACATGGGCAGAAGGGAGATGCTCCCCAGAGCCCAAGGAAGCCACCTCACTCCTTAAGCCAAATGAGGGAAGGGGCTTCAGGACCCCTGATGTCCCTCAGGATTTGGGGGATACAAGGACATGGTCTGACTCACATGTGAGAAAGCCAAGGGCAAGAGGCTACATAGAGCTAGCAGAGAAAACAGAATTGGCTCCAGTGGGATTGACAGGAGCGCAAAGGTGCCTGCTTCCCGGCTCCCATATGTGAATCCCAAAGGAGAGAGGGAGCATTGGGATCGTCTTCACATGAGTCCTTTTCCTGCTAGAAGTTAGGACAGTGCTGCTCTTGGGAAAAAGGAGTAAGCATAGGGGCCGGCATTGTGATGCAGTGGGTTCAGTTGCTGCCTGCAGCACTGGCATCCCTTATCAGAGTGCTGGTTGAAGCTACGGCTGCTCTGCTTCGGATCCAGCTCCCTGCTAATGTGTCTGCGAAAACATCAAAAGACGGCTCAACTACTTGAGTCCCTGCCACCCATGTGGGAGACCCAGGTGGAGTTCTAGGTTCTTGACTTTGGCCTGACCCAGCCCCAGCTGCTGTGGCCATCTGGGGAATAAACCAGTGGATGGAAGATTCTCTCTCTCTCTCTTGCTCTCACTTTCTCTATGCTTTTCACATAAATAAATCTTAGGACAAAAAGAGTGAGTACAAGAACACATTGGACATCTGCTTGGCCAGAGGGCACCAACCTCAGATCCCAACTGCAAGTAAGATCTCTCCATCCTCTTAGCCTTCCTCCTGATATCCTGGACCTGCTCAGGCCCTGGAAAGCACTGAACTTGGAGAACACGTGGAGAAGGAGGTGGGTCCAGACAGAGAGAGCCCGGAGGTCCTCATCACCCCTTCCACTGCACACTTACCAGCTCAGCCAAAAAGAAACTTGAAAAGCCCAAGCATTGGTGAGGTTAACATTACTGTGGCCTGTCTGAGCTGCACAGTGACTAGGCTGGCTGGGTGATCTGGGACCTGCTCAGGGTATCACCCAGGGGGTGAGGAAGAACAGAACCCCAGAGAGGACTGGGAAGACCATGGGAGAAAAAGTAAGGTCCAGCAGGCTCTGTAAAATTCAACACAGCGTAACGGACAACTGCTGGCCATGCGACTGAGATGTGTCTCTGAAACACTCACTTCTGCAGCAGAAGAAGCTGGAGGCGAGGAGTATCTTGAAAGATGGCCGTGTGGACAGAGGTCAGTGCCGGGGAGTCTTGACAATCCAGGTGCTGCAGGTGAGGCGTCATCTTGAAAATGTCCCCCTCCAGGGTCCTCAGCCTGGGCATCCCCCTTAGGTAGAGGGACTTGAGGTTCGGCAGGTCTCGCATCCACCCGGACTCCACTGAAACACACAAGACACCTGTCCACTGCCCAGGAAGGAGCAAGCCCAGGAGGCCAGCACAGCATCAGGGAAGGTCATTGCCAAGAACGGGCACAGCCAGGGGCTCTGGAAACCCCAGAAGTTCGGCTATCTCAGCTGGAAGGGCCCTCGGGGGAATCAGTCATTCCTCTCTCCCAGCTCCCAAAGCCAGAGAGGTAGAGCTCACTGGCCAAGGCCCCACAGGTGGAAAGAGACAGAGCTGAGACTTGAGCCCAGGACACTGTCTCCAAGGCTGCTGCTGCCCCAGCTTCTTAAACTCCACACACAGAGTAGGCTGACTACACCCTGACGGCTTCCAGGGTGGGGGACTTTAAAGGCAAATCAATAAGGAGGGGAGGGGAAGCAAGGCTGGGAGAGGCTCCCAGACCTCATTTTGGAGCCCTGCTAATAAAGGGAGAACGTGCCCCTTGTGCGCTGTAATTTCTGTTCCTGGTTTCTCTCTGTGTCTGTAGTAGAACAGGTGGTTATAGACACATGAAGGGTATTTTTTATTTTTAAGTAACAAAATTGGGCTGGGCGCTGTGGGTAGAGGGTTAAGCCTCCTTCTGCAATGCTGGCATCCCATTCCTGTTGCTCCACTTCTAATCCAGTTCTCTGTTAATGCCCTGGGAAAGCAATGCAAGATGGCCCGAGTGCTTGGGCCCCTGCACCCACATGGGAAACCCAGAAGAAGCTCCTGGCTCCTGGATTCAGCCTGGCCCAGCCTGGCTGTCGCTGCCATTTGGGGAGTGAACCAGTAGATGGAAGATCTCTCTCTCTCTCTCTCTCTCTCTCTCTCTCTCTCTCTCTCCTTCTCTTTCTGTATTTGTGACTCTCAAATAAATAAATAAAATCTTTTTTTTTAAAGTAACAAAACCAATCTTGTGAATCAAAGGACACCAAATATAGGGCATCCTTTGACCTCACCTCCCTCCCTGTGCCGTGTTTGAAATTTTCAACAATCACAGGTCACCTAATGCTAACTGCCTGGTGCCAAGTTCATGCACTAACCAGCCCCAAAGCCAAGGATTCCCGTCTCCATTGTACACACACGTTTCCAGCTATGGCGGGAGCAGCAGAACACAGTGATCTGGAATGCCTGGGTTCAGATGTGGAGATTGGAAGAGTTCCCACATCTTGGGCATTAACCTCTGTGTGGCCGTTCAGACACCGCTGGCTTGCTCCGGAAGTGGGGCTGGAGCTAACTGGAGGTTCCACTATGAACTAGGTGAAGAGGTCATCCCTTGGGAGAGCCCTCCCTGGCCCCAGCAGCCACGCCCAGCGGGCAGGACACCCGACTCACCGCGCTCCAGGGACGTGCCGCTGAGATCCAGGATCTCCAGCGTGGCCAGCGGCGCGCCGTCCACCCCCGCGAACGCTTCCTTGGCGATGGCCTCCGCGGCCCCGCGACCCAGCTCAGTGCATGAGAGGTTGAGGAACCGTAGCTCGGGAAAGCAGGCGAAGGCCCGGGGCTGCAGCGCCAGCAGCGGGTTCCCGACGAGCGTCAGCGCGCGAAGGTTGCGCAGCGCCGGCCCGGCGCACGGCGGCAGCGAGGCGATGCGGTTATAGCTGAGGTCCAGCGTGTGCAGCGCGGCGGGCCCGCCGGGGCCCCAGTGCAGCGTGGCGATGCGGTTGTGGCGCAGCGTCAGCACCTGCAGCTGCGACAGGTGGCCGAGCTCCGGCGCGCTCAGGGAGCGCAGCAGGTTGTGGCTGCCGTCAAGGCTACGCAGCGCGGGTGGCAGGCAGCTGGGCAGGCGCTCCAGGCTGCGATTAGCCAGGGTCAAGGCCGTGGCCCCCGCGGAGGGAATCCCCTCGCAGGGCGAGCCCGTGGCGTTGCTGCCAGCACTACCCCAGGGGAACTGAGTGATCCGGAAAAGCGGGACCCTGCCCTGGGACGGCTCTGCTCGGCTAGGGCGCAGAACCGTGGGCGGCAGCAGCAGAAACAGCAAGACCTGCCACATGGCGCGTGGCTGGGGAGGGAACAGCAGGACAGCCCATTAACCTCAGCAATAAAGGAGCAAACGTGCCAGCTCCCCACTATCTCCGGCTCTTGGAGGAGCACAGGCCCCGGAGGTCCTCTGGAGGCCGCTGGGTGTGACTCTGCCCCATTACAACTGTCTAGCCCCCGGACGTCCTAGGTTGCAAAGCTCATGTTCTAGCTCCTGTTCCTAGAAGGCTCTCAGGACTGCCTGCCGTCTCCCACACAGCTGTGAGGCTCAGGACCCTGGCGGCAAACATTTCCTGGTGCTATGTGGGATCCAACCAAAGCCAGGGCCCCTGTGGCAGCCCTATCCCCCAAGGAACCCAGGACTGCATGGAGCAGCTGGGAGATCAGGTTGGGGTGGATCAGGCCTGCACTGGCCTGGCAAGGCCCTGGCCCTGAGGTCACTGCCTCACCTCATGCCCCCCACCCCCAGAATGCAGACAGACCTGTGTGTCCCTACACCTTGGCTGCTGACCACCTCAGCGCTGAGCAGTCACCCAGGAGCCAGGGGCCAGGGGCAGGGCCTCCCTCTTGCTCATGGGGGGCCCAGGCAGTGCGAGGGATCCTGAGACTGGGGCAGCAGGTCACACTCACCGGAGAGGGTCCTGTGGGACCGCGGCGGCCCTGGAAGCTCCTTTGCCGTCCTCAGGCTTGGTTTATAGATTCCAGGAAGCGGTGACCGAGGCAGCAGCTCGGAGCTCAACTCCAGAGGGAGGCTTGCTTCCCCGCCGCCCCTCCCCCACCCCATCCCTGGGAGGGCCTGAGACACTCCAGGTCCTGCGGCCCCTCCTCCCCTCCTCCTGCACCCTCAATGCCCCGTCTCTCTCCTCCTCTCTGGGGCCTGGACCCCCCCCCCCCCCCCCGCTTCGCCTCTCCTTCCACCGCCCTGCCCAGGCGGGAGTCAGCTAGTGGGCCAAGGGACTTGGGGAGGCAGAGGCCACAAGGCTGTCTCCACCAAGGGATCCGGTCCTCCTGACCAAGTGATTCCCACTTCCTGGGTAGGCTGGCGGCTGAATGGTGGGCCGGGAAGAGGGAGACAGCCCCCTTACCCGTGGGGAGGGAGGGTGTCAGAGAAGGGTTGCAGAGATGCACAGGAAGAAGCAGCCAGCGGCGAGGGGATCTGGGAGCCAGGTCAGGCTGGGCCAGCGTGAGCCTGACCTGGCTCCTGGGGTCCACAGGGAGAGTTTAGGAGGTTGCCGCAGGGCTGCTGAGCGCCGGTGTGCGTCGCTCTCTCACAGGGAGGATGCATGAAGGGGGCAGAGGCACCAGGAGCAGTTCTGCCCTGTGGCTGGGGTGGCGGATCCTGACTACCCATAGCGCTGGGTCTCCGGACCTGCTGCTGAAAGAGCTTGGTTTCCCGCACGGTTGCTTCCAGCAGACCCACTTTGCTCCTCCAGAGCCCTGGGGAGAGCGATCATCTTGCTCGCCGGCCGCCTCACCCTGTCCCCCTGGACGGCCTGAGAAGTGACTGGGATTCCCTATCCCCAGCTCTGGGAGACGGGCGCTGAGACCAGAACACCACGTATCTATCCTCCTGCCAGTCCTACTGGGGGGAACAGGCCTGCTGGGATAAATAGATAATTGGAAGTCCCTGGAGGCGCCTTTGAAGCCTCCCACAGCCTCAGAAGTCTCCCTTCAGTCTGGTGTCAGCTGGTGGCCTTGCTACTCAGAAGCTTTGCTTCCTGTGCCTGAGCGGGGCAATGAGAGGCCTGTCTGCCCCTCCCCCACCCCTCCCATCCCCCCACCCCCTTTTGGGGCCAACACTGTCACCACCAGGGAGCCTAGGCCCAGTCCTGGCTGTTGCTGGCATTTGTGGAGTGAGCTAGCGGATGGAAGATCTCTCTCCCTCTCTGTCACTCTGCCTTTCTCTTCTAAAATATTGAAAATTGAGCACTTAGTGTAGCCAGAGCCTCATGCCCTATGCATTGTTTCACTGAATTCTCTCCATTTACTGTTATTTGCATAACACAGATCAGGAAGCTGAGGCTCCCGGAGGTGGACTAGCTTCTGAAGTGCACAACCCGGGAGCTGGCTGCCTTAGTGGCTGGGTTAAATAAACTGCAGCATGTGACGCTGTAATATTCCCATTCTGCACAAGAGCACAGTTCTCAAATATTTAGCTTGATCCAAATCATGCAAGAAGCCAGGACAGGGGGAAATTTCCTTTTGTGGTTGATTCTCAGGATACGCAAAGCTGGTCTCTTGGTCACCATGGACCTAGGACTGATGATGACGCCAGGGTGCGCCCTATCCGGCATCCTTGGAGAGGCCCCGGCTCTCTCCTCCAGCCCCTTCTCCTCTTTCCACACTTCTTGGAGGCCAGGAAATGATGACTGAAGTGTTTGTCCCCTTCGGAGGAGGAAGCTGAGGTCCCTACAACATTGCATCCTGCAGATGCCACGCCAAATGCTGCACCACCCTGAGTGCCACGCGACCTCCTGCACCCCAGTGCCTCTCCCTGAGCTGGTCCCCCCTGCCTGCCCAGGTGCCACCCCCCTTATCACCTTGGTCTCCATTTAGCTCATTCCTCTATACTGCGCATGGGTTTCCTCAAAAGGAGGCCTTGAGTTAAGGATTTGGGCGCAGGCAGTTGATTTGGGAGGGGATCCCACACACCTAGAGGGGAGGGAAGGTACTGACAGTATGTGCAGGAACTGGTGGTTCCTGTGGGCAACAGCGGTTCAGCCCTGCTGCGGACCCTGTGAGCAGCAGCTGGCGAGGAAGAGGTGGCGTATGTGCCCGCTAGCCCCTGCTTAATGCTAGCTCGAAGGTTCTTCCTGCAGCTTTAACTCCCTGGCCTGTCTGGCTCCCTTTGAGCAAGATAGAGCAACTCATAGAGGGCACTGAGAGCATCCGCTGCAGCCCCTCCCTTGCCTCCCTGGCCCTGAATTGGACGTCTTCCTTGGCGGTCTTGCCCAGGTGACATAGGTCACTGCCTTGAGGCAGATTGCTGTGGCTCCTCTGTCACTCAGGACAGGGCTTGCTGAGAACCAGGCTGTGGCACTTGTGTTGGTAGCCACAGTGCCCAGGGTGGAGTTCAGCTGTTGGGGGAAACACCCACAAGTATGTGATGGATTGTGAAGTCCCCAGTGGTGCCCAGGAGCGGGTACAGCAGGACTCAGAATAGTAAAAGTGAAATTCATTGGCTGCCTGAAGTTGGCACCCCAGATCCTCCAGTGTCTCAGTGCTGAGACTGGATAAGGTGAGGGTGGAGGCTGGGGTTGGGTAGTAGAGGTGGAGGTGGGAAACTTAGCCACAGAGAATTCCCAATCCAGATTCCCAACACTCTTCAGGATCTGTGGGCAGAAAACCCTCTTGGAGGATCACAAAATTAGAGTGTTAGTAAATCCATAACCTACAACGAGACAGTAATAATATTCTTGGCTATTTTTCTGTATTTAAGGCAAAAATCAGAGTCATGTATCTTTGGCCTTAGAAGGGACCTTTTTTTTTTCTTTAAAGGAGATTTATTTATTTATTTGAAGGGCAGAGTTACAGATAGAAAGGGACAGAGATCTTCCATCCACTGGTTCACTCCCCAACATGGCCACAATAACAGGAGCTGAGCCAGGCCAAAGCCAGGCGCCAGGAGATTCTCCTGGGTCTCCTGTGTGGGTGGCAGGGGCCCAAGCACTTGGGCCATTTTCTGTCATCCTCCCAGGCATACTAGCAGGGAGCTGGATCAGAAGTGGTGCAGCCAGTGGGCCTGGAATTGTGGCATAGCAGGTAAAGCTGCTGCTTAGGAGGCCAGCATCCCATGTGGGCCCTGATTAGTGTACCAGCTTTTCCACTTCTGATCCAGCCCCTTGCTAATGGCCTGGGAAAAGCAGTGGAGGATGGCCCACATGCTACCCATGTGGGAGACGTGGATGAAGCTCCTGGCTCCCAGCTTTGGCTTGGCTCAGCCTTGGCCGTTGCAACATCTGGGGAGTGAACCAGCACATGGAAGATCCCCACCCCCACCCCCCGTCTCTCCCTATCTCTTTGTAACTCTGATTTCAAGTAAACAAATAAATATTGTTAAAAAAAAAAAAAAAGAAGTGGAGCAGCTGGGATTGAGTTGGTGCCTATGTGGGATGCCAGCATCACAGGTGGCAACTTAACCTGCTGGACCCTGACACTGGCCCCAGAAGGGACTTTAGAACTTGTCTTGTGGGTCTGGCTTTGTGGAGCAGCAGGGTAAGCCATCACTTGCAATGCTAGCATCCCAAATCACAGTACAGATTCATGCCTGGAAAAGCAGTGGATGGATGATGACCCAAATGCTTGGACCCCTGCCACCTACATGGGAGACCCAGATGGCATTCCACATTCCTGGCTTCAGCATGGACTAGCCTCAACCATTGTGGCCATTTGGGGAATGATCTATTGGATGGACGATCTCTCTCTCTCTCTCTGTCACTCTGCCTTTCAACTAACTAAATGATTTTTTAAAAATTTATTTTATTTATTTGAAAGAGTGACAGAGAGAGGTACAGACACAGAGAGAAAGAGGTCTTCCATCCGCTAGTTCAGCCCCCCCCCCCCCCATTAAATGGTTACAACAGCCAGAGCTGAGCCAATCCGAAATCAGGAGCCAGGAGCTTCTTCCGGGTCTCCCATGTGGGTGCAGGGGCCCAAGGACTTGGGCCATCCTTGGCTGCTTTTCCTAGGCCATAGCAGGGAGCTGAATTGGAAGTGGAGCAGCTGGGACTCAAATCAGTGTTCATATGGGATGCCTGGGCTGCAGGCCGGGGCTTTAACCCTCTGCGCCACAGTGCTCCCCAGTAATGTTTTTTTAAAGAGTTTGTCTGGTCCCATCCCTGTAGGTCCATTTCAGAGGAAGAAAACTGAGCCCCCGAGAGGGCTACTGGACTGTCTGAGGTCACATGGTGACCGACTGAGCAGCGAGAAGGGAGGGTGAGCTGATCCTCACTACTCCACTCTGGGCACAGGTGACCCCATCTCCCTGTCCTGCTATGAGCAATGCAGGCCTCTTCCTGCTGATGTCAGGCCACTGGGAAGACTGCCTTGGGGTTTTGACCCCTGCTATCCCATCCCAACCCCATAACTCTGAGAACAAATGTGCCCGTGCAGGCTGCCCCAGAGACCTCCCACTGGGGTTCTGTCAGGCTCTAGCAGCCTGAGGTGGGGTGTCCCAGCGCTGAGACTGGATAAGATGCTCAGCCAACCACCCCTGCTGGGCCCCCCATGCCAGCCGGCTCTGCTGAGTTCTCCCGGGATTTTGTAGAAGGAATGTGCAGGCTTACAGACCGCATTCTTCTCTGACAGCAGAGATAAGCCAGGGAACGGGAGGGAGATTGTGGGAGGAGATGGTACCAGGTTGTCAAGTCTCCTCTCTGGAATGGTATGCAAAACAGGCTATCAGTGGGTGGGGACCAGGACCTGTGAGCTGGCTCACCTGCAGCCTGCAACGAACTGATCTTGAGGAAATAAAATAGTAATGGGTTGGGATTTACATTTATTTTCCTACTGAGGAGTCACTCATTAACAGTAAGATTCCAAGAAGAGGATTTGTAGAATGCGTAGAATTTTAAAAGATGCCATTTGAGGCCCTTTTAAGAAATCCCTTGGGAAAGACAAAAGGGTTCAGCTGAAATGAGAGCTCTGGTTCTGGCCGGCCACTTTATTTTGTAGGAAGTGAGATGAGACAGTAGATGGGCTGTTTTCCGAAACCACATTCTGGAACTTACCACAGCCAGAGGTGGCATCCTAGGGTGAAAAGGACCTTTCACTGGGGCCCACGGTGCTGCGTCCCCATCCCAACACTGCTGCCATGCAGCTGGCCAACTGTCTGCCTTCTTCAGCATCCACCTGTCCCGGAGTTTTCATCCATGGTGTAAATGAATTGGGTTCAGGTGCTCATCTATAAAACAGGGGTTCAGAGATGGGCAAGACTGGAATCTGCCTTCAAGCAATTGCCAGTCTAGAAGCGGCACAGCAGGAGCCTCCCGCCAGAGCCAAAGGGCTGACCCTGAGCTCCATTAGCGCCGGGAATGTGTCCGGCTTGCTGCCTCTGCATTCCCAGTGTCTGGCAGTACCTGCACACCATGCGTGCCTATGTCATAGGAGGCAAAAAAAAAAAAAAGCCCATGAGATTGCACATTATGAAAAACCTGCATGAACTTCAAAATGTTTTACACCTAAAGAAACTTATCTTCTACTTCCATTTTCCATGAGCTGAATGAATGAATGTAACTGCGTCCTACCCTTCTTCCATTTCTGATCAGTTGTGTTTTTTTACTCAGGATTTTCCGCAGCAAGTTTGTCTGTGTATTTATTTAGACTTCTAATACGTTAAGGAATTTTTCCCCCAAAAACGAAAGTGCATGAATTGCACAAACAAAGCCATGATAAGGAATCTCCTGGAGCTTGAGTGTTATTTATTTCTCATTGCTATGGCAACTTGTACACAATGTGGTTGATCAATCACATTTTCTTGGGTGAAGAAATGCATAAATGCATGCTGTATTATAAGCATATGAGCATGTACTCAACACAGTGCTCACTGTGAAAATGCCAATCTAAGCCTCCAGAATGGCCAAAATTAAAAAGACCGGCAATACCAAGTGTTACCAGGTTCGTGGAGCCAACAAAACTCTTACACACATCTGGTGTGAGTGTCACCTGGTTCAACAGCTTTGGCAAACCGGCAGTATCTATGAAGGCTAAGCTGATGTCCATTCTTTGTGCAGCAAATATAAGTGCTGCTGCACTTATATTCAATGAAAATGCATATATTACCCAAAGAATGTTTATAGCAACTTTATTCATGAACACCCCAGACTATAACAACTCCAAAGGCTGGAAATAGGAAAAGGGGTGAACACAGCCACCAAAAAGAATGAACTCTTCCAAGCTGAGCAACCCAGATGAAGCTCACAGAAGCCAGGAACAAAAGAGTAAACACTGCCAGGTTCTCCTCCTACAAGATTAAAGAGAGAAAAAATGAAACTATAGTCAGAATGGATGTGCCCAAGAGTGTCCTGAGAAGAGGACCCTGTGGGTGCAAAGAAATGGAGGTGTGACGAGGCAGGATGGGTGGTGGGGGTAGCAGAGCCACAGAGGCGGAGTGCAGGAGGAAGACTGGGAAGATTATCTGGGGGATAATCTGTAATCTGGTGCCATTTGCCACATCTTTTGGGTTGCCACTCTTCAGACCACTTGGTAGCATTGAGCTTCCTGGTCTTTGTGGTTGGGTGGGGCCTAGTTTCGTGTTTTGTTTTGGCCAATGAGTTATAAGTGTTTGTTAAATTGTAACTGTTTGCTAAGTGTACAGTTCAGTGACGCTAAATACACTCACAATGTTGTATAACCATCAGCTATCTACACCTAACATATTTACAATATTCTCCCCAAAAAACCCTCTTTATGGTGTCGTGGCCCAGTGTGTTAAGCCGCGGTCCCCAGGAACACTGGTTTGAGATCCAGCTGCTCTGCTTCCTCTCCAACTTCCTGCCAATGCCCAAGTGCTTGGTCCCTGTCACCCATGCGGGAGATCTGGATGGAGTTTCAGGCTCCTGGCTTTGGCCTGACTGAGCCCTCGCTGTTACAGCCATTTGGGGAATGAACCAGCAGATAAATGTCTCTCTCTCTTTCTCTCTCTCATTGTCTTTCCTTTCTCTCTGTAATTCTGCCTTTTTTTTTTTTTTTTTTTTTTTTTTTTTTTGACAGGCAGAGTGCACAGTGAGAAAGAGATACAGAGAGAAAGAAAGGTCTTCTTTTTCCGTTGGTTCACCCCCCAATGGCCGCTGCAGCCGGTGCACCACGCTGATCTGAAGGCAGGAGCCAGGTGCCTCTTCTGGTCTCCCATGCAGGTGCAGGGCCCAAGGACCTGGGCCATCCTCCACTGCCTTCCTGGGCCACAGCAGAGAGCTGGACTGGAAGAGGAGCAACTGGGACAGAATCTGGCGCCCCGACCAGGACTAGAACCCCAGGGTGCCAGAGCTGCAGGTGGAAGATTAGCCTATGGAGCTGTGGCGCGGGCCAACTCTGACTTTCAAATAAACAAATAATTCTTTTTAAAAAAGATTTAATTTATTTATTTGAAAGGTAGAGTTACAAACAGAGAGAGGGAGAGACAGAGAAAGATCTATCTGTTGGTTCACTTCCCAAATGGTCACAACAGCCGGAGCTGGGCCAAACCAAAGCCAGGAGCCAGGAGCTTCTTCAGGGTCTCCCATGTGGGTGCAGGGGCCCAAGCAGTTGGCCCATCTTCCACTGCTTTCCAAGGCCATAGCAGAGAGCTAGATTGGAAGAGGAGTAGCCGGGACTCAAACCGGTGTCTGTAGGGATGCCGACACCACAGGTGGAGGCTTTGCTTACTATGCCACAGTGCCACCCCCAAACAAATAATTCTTTAAAAAAAAAAAAAAGCAGCTGTGCCAAGTGCCCACTCCATCAGGGTTACTTTTATTTATTAAATCATTCATCAAAAATACTTCAGCATAAGCTCGTAACTGACCTTATTTAGTCCTGGATATTCCCAAACATGGACTCCTTGTGAGAGTACCGAGGTTTATCAGGGCTGAGGACTTTCCAAAGGAGGTGACTCAGGTTTTGCTGAGAATCCCCAAAGGGGAGTTCCAAGGATGTTTGGAGCAGCACCAGTGTGCAGGCCCACGCATAATCGCAGAGTCACACACACATCAGAGTCACGCACTCATCACAAAGTCACACACATCAAAGTCATGCACACATCAGAGTGACGCACACATCAAAGTCATGTTCACATCAGAGAGTCATGCACACATCAGAGTCACATCATGGCAGGCAAGACTGGGCTCCTACCTATCTTCCTTCTGACAACCTTTGTATTTCCCTAGTTACTGGATTTCCATCTACTCAGTCAGTCAAGCTAGAAATGACAGTATCAAGCCTGACTTTCTCCATTATTGCCCAAATTCGCTGGCTCACTGCTCACTGCAGTTAGGAGTGTGCTTGGCTGCAAGCTGCAGAGAATCCGCCTGAGCCTAATACATTCATTTATTTTCCTTACATAACAAAAGAAATCCAGGACTAGGCAGCTGCTGGCTTCCTTTTCGTTTGCCCTGTGATCACACAGATGTTTTCTGTTTTGAAGATTCCCCATGTTTAAAGTTTTTCCTTCAACCTCATTCCTGTTGCCTTCTGGCCATAAGATGGCTACTGGGGCTGGCGCTGTGCATAGTCGGTTAAGACTCCACCTGCAGCACTGGCATCCCACATGGGCGTTGGTTGTAGTCCCAGCTGCTCCTCTTTCTGATCTAGCTCTCTGCTAATCGCCTGGGAAAGTAGTGGAGGATGGCCCAAGCAATTGGGCTTCTGCACCCATGTGGGAGACCCAGAAGAAGCTCCTGGCTCCTGGCTTCGGATCGGCCCAGCTCTGGCCATTGTGACCATTTGAGGAGTGAACCAGTGGATGGAAGACCTTTCTCTCTGTCTCTCCCTCTCTCTCTGTAACTCTGTCTCTCAAATAAATAAATTAACCTTTAAAAAAAAAAAAGTGGCTACTGTTCCTCTAGGCATCACAACCACATTCCAGGCAGGAAGAATAGGGAAGAGTTAAACCTGCTGGATCTTCATTTTATCAGAGTAGGAAAAACTTTCTCAGAAATCTCCACAGCATTCTTCCCCTAGGCCTCCTTGGACAGAACTGGGTCACATTGGCTGGCGCCGCGGCTCAATGGGCTAATCCTCCGCCTGCGGCGCTGGCACCTGGGGTTCTAGTCCCGGTCGGGGCGCCAGATTCTGTCCCGGTTGCTCCTCTTCCAGTCCAGCTCTCTGCTGTGGCCAGGGAGTGCAGTGGAGGATGGCCCAAGTGCTTGGGCCCTGCACCCCATGGGAGACCAGGAGAAGCACCTGGCTCCTGCCATCGGATCAGCGCGGTGTGTCGGCCGCAGCGCGCTGGCCGCAGCTGCCATTGGAGGGTGAACCAAGGGTAAAGTAAGACCTTTCTCTCTGTCTCTCTCTCTCACTGTCCACTCTGCCTATTAAAAAAAAAAAAAAAAAAAAGAGCTGGGTCACGTGGCCACCCAACTTGCAAAGGAAACCGAGAAGTTGGGGAATAGCATTGTCCTGATCGGTGTAGACCAATAAAGATCCATCCCTGGGGCTACACACATTGACTCAGCCAGCGTCAAGTTCTGTAGCAAGGGTGACAGGAAAACCATTTTGGGGGAGAATAATAATGTTGGATACACACATTGACTCAGCCAGCGTCAAGTTCTGTAGCAAGGGTGAGAGGAAAACCATTTTGGGGGAGAATAATAATGTTGGATACAATGATAAAGAGGGCTGATTGTAGTTCTGAGAAAGCTCCCCAGTCTCCATCTTTCGCTCCACGGGCTTCACTTGAGCCCACGGGATCTGCCAGTCCTCCAAGCAAGATGGCCTCTGAACTGATGCTCCACTTCCCAGTGTGGCCCCCTCTCCATGCGTCCTCCACAGCTGCCAACTTGTTTCCCTGTTCTTCTTCTTCTTGTTTTTTAAAGATGCATTTATTTATTTGTTGGTCAGTTACAGAGAGAGAGGGAGAAACAGAGGGAGAGACCTTCCATTTGCTGGTTCACTACCCCAGTGCCTGCAAACTGGGGCCATCTTCTGCTTCTTTCCCAGGTGCACTCGCGGGGAGTTGGATCAGAAGTGGAGCAGCTGGGCCTCGGACCAGGGCCCATATGGGATGCCAGTATCCTCGCAGGGGCTGACTTTACCTGCTGTGCCACCACATCGGCCCAGACTTGTTTTCTAACTATCAATATGATCCTGGCACCTCGTGGCTACGGACATTCACCAGATCCCTCTACTGATGGCCCCTCTGCAAAGCTTGACTCAATTCCTGCTCTTTTCCCCACTTGGCAATGCCTATGCAGCCTCAAGTCTAAGTTTAAATGTCCCCTCCTCTGGAAAATCCTCCCTAATCTGCCTGGACTCTAATAAAACAAACCATTTCCTCCTTTTTGTTCTCATATGTCTGTGTAATGCTTACCATACAGCATTGTAATTATTTGCTCAGTGTCTGTCTGTCTCGCTACGTGAGCTCTGTGGAATGCATCAGCCGCAGCAGCTGGCATAGTGTCTGACACACAGCAGGTGCATGTGGCAGAGGCAGCCACTTGCCTTCCATTGTCTTTTCTTGCTTTCTTTATCACCTTGATTTCTGGCTGAGTACCTGGCTACTCTGAATAAAAACCCAAAATATTTCTATTCACCTCGTGGCAAACAGAAGCCATGTGATGGAATGTCTGGAACTACAGCAGCCACTGTGGGCCCTGACATGAATTTGTGAGTAGAAGCTGCACAGGATGAAAGCTAAATCCTGAAAGGATATGGGTTCCTGGCACAGAATACAATGCCTTAGGGTTTAGGCTTGCCTAAAGAAAATCTCTCCTTTGTTTGAGCAAGTGTTTTAGGTTTCCTGTCACTTGTAGCCCAACAATTCTGGTAGGAAAAAAAATATTTTTCAGAAAAAATTAATTTGGTTGAATTGTAATCTTCTGGACCATAACATGGGTTGAAATTATTTGCCTATAGGCTTTATTAAGCTCCGAGGGGTACTATGCTGTGTTTCAATATGTGAACACTAGGCAGGGCACCTTTACAAATCCCTGTGCCTTCCTATCTGACTAACGGGGCTCACATGCATTTCCTATCCCTACATGGATTTGCATGTGCAACTCCTTCCCCTAGAGGGAACCTTGCTTGAGTGACAAGCAATTGCTTATTCAGTGGCTTCTTGCCAAGTGTTTGGCTGCCTATTTGCCCTTCTGATGTCTATGAGATTCAAATAAGTGATTAAAAAGGGAGGGAAAGGTCAGGATAAGCCATTCCACTCAGCTCCCACTCAACAACCCAGCTCAGTCCCCAAGGAAAAGCAGCCTGTTTCTAGTGGGACTTGGCATCAACTCTTGTTATGCAGCAGTGAGAGTTGGCTCCACCGGTTGTGTGGGTAGGGGTAGGATGGAGGTATCTTAGGTTGTGGTTTGGTGTTTCTGTCTCTTGGGACAAAGGCAGAGCTCCTTCCTCCTTTCCTTAACCAGAGCCTCTGACCCAGAGTTTCAAACAAACGTGACATTGGACAAGTGGGTCAGCAGTCAGATCTGAGCATTTTTTTTTTAAGTAGGAAATGTCACTATTGGGGTATTAAATTCTAGTGTAAAGTGATTAGAGAAAAAAAATACCTGTGGAGTTTTGTAGTAGAACTTATCAAAATATGTCGAGAAAAATCAACTCCGGGACATTGCTACAAATGAAGACAACCTGAAGTGCCTACCTCAAGAGGCCTTTCCATTTACATGGGACATCCTGAGTAGTGCTAAAGCTCAACTCAAGTCAGGAGGCCTAGACTTGATTCCTGGTTGCCTGTATACCAGCTAGGTGACCTTGACTTCTTGCTAGGCCTCTCTGTGCATAGCTGCAGTGTGCTGGTGGTGGCTCCCTCCCTGCTGGAGAGCTGGGTACTTGTATTTCCTTCCAGTTCTTTTTTTTTTTTTTTAAGATTTTATTTATTTATTTGAGAGGTAGAGTTACAGAGAGAAAGGTCTTTCATCTGCTGGTTCACTCCCCAAATGGCCACATGGCAAAAGCTGGGCCAATCCGGAGCCAGGAGCAAGGAGCTTCTTCTGGTCCTCCTATGTGGGTGCAAGGGCCTGAGTGTTTGAGCCATTTTCCATTGCTTTCCAAGATGGTAAATAGAGAACTGGATGGGAAGAGGAGTAGGTGAGCGTGAGCCATAGGGGATGCAGGTACTGCAGGTGGAGGCTTAGCCTACTATGCCACAGCCCCAGCCCCTTTTCCCAGTTCTCTGTTCTCTGACATCGTAAGAGCTCTGGAATCAGGAAACCAGTTCTCTCCTTGCCCAGAGAACTGTCAAATCTTCATGAAATGGGGCAGATACTACCTACCTTCCCCAGGGCATGAATTGGGTGGACTCATAGGAAGCACAAGTGATAGCCTTGATTATGTTAGCTTTCTGATTCTTTTAGCTATGTAGCATGAGCTCTATTACTGTTGACCCTAGTCATTGGGGAAGGTGGAACCTGATTTCACTCTAACATTGCTTTGCATAACTTTGGCTTGACCTCTTGGTATCCCTTTTGCTTGCCCTTGGGGCTGAGTTGACTGCGACAGCCTATAAACCTGCCTGGCAGTGCAAAGTATGCGCCTGAGTGGCCTGACCCAGATATTGGGGATGTGTTGGCGGAGTGAGGCCAGTTACTGAAGAAAAGCACATGTGTGGGACAAAGGCCCTGGGTTACAACATTGGAGGTAGAGTGGGGGAGGCTGTACCTTGACCTGACCACAGTGGGCAGTGGGCCATAATCAAAGAATGCTGGAGTCCAGAGGGCTATAAGAAGCCACTCAATCCAATGCTTTATTTTGCATATGAGACACAATCTCAGATCAGAGTTTGGATTTCCCTCTTCTGTTGTCTTTCCAATTTCCTTTCTTGACCAGGCTGTTTTATGTTATGATGAAGACACTACCACATCCAAAATCTAAAAGAAAATGCACTGGATGGGATCAGAAGAGAAGGTAGTCAAATTTATTTAAAAGAGGAACATGTATTTCCATCAAAAGTTTTAAGCTGTTTTTTTTTTTCAACTTTCATTTAATAAATATAAATTTCCAAAGTACAACTTTTGGATTAAGCTGTCTTATGGAAGCATCATAGCTTCATGCTGTGCATTCAATTGGCACTCAGTAGATGCCCTCAATAAATAGCACATGAATTAATGAGTCCAATCCAAGAATTTGGAGTGACATGATAGGGATCTTATTAATATACAAAAACTAAAACCCAGATACAGGTGGTATTGTCAACATCCAAGAAAAATACAGAAATGGGTCTCCAATAAAGGAATTTTTATTTGGGGATAAAACATTAAAATACAAGTGCAGCTGGCACACTGGCATAGACCGGATGGCCTTGGGTAGGTCTGGGGAACAACGAAATGGTGCAGCTTTACTGGGGAAAGACAGGCTCTTGGAGAGAAACTCATGCACTGCGTGCTGTCGTGGCTGCAGTGACTACTCAGGTTCCAAGGTAAAAGACTAGGGAAACTGGCCGGCGCTGCGGCTCACTAGGCTAATCCTCCGCCTAGCGGCGCCGGCACACCGGGTTCTAGTCCTGGTCGGGGCGCCGGATTCTGTCCCGGTTGCCCCTCTTCCAGGCCAGCTCTCTGCTGTGGCCCGGGAGTGCAGTGGAGGATGGCCCAGGTGCTTGGGCCCTGCACCCCATGGGAGACCAGGAGAAGCACCTGGCTCTTGGCTCCTGCCATCGGATCAGCGTGGTGCGCCGGCTGCAGCGCGCCGGCCGCGGCGGCCATTGGAGGGTGAACCAACGGCAAAAGGAAGACCTTTCTCTCTGTCTCTCTCTCTCACTGTCCACTCTGCCTGTAAACAAAAAAAAAAAAAAAAAAAAAAAAGACTAGGGAAACTGGTCTTTGCAAAAATTATTTACTTTCATTTATTTGAAAGGCAGAAAGAAATAAAGACACACACACACACGAGAGAGAGAGAGACAGAGAGAGAATCTTCCATCTACTTGTTCACTCCTCGCACTCCTACAACAGCAGGGCTGGGCCAGGCCAAAGCCAGAAACCTGGAAATCAATCCAAGTCTCCCATGTGGATGGCAAGGATCCAGGTAGTTGAACCATTACCTGCTGCTTCCCAGGCACAGCAGGAAGCTGAATCGGTAGAGGAATTGAGGCTTGAACCCGTGCAGTCTGATACCAGCTGCAGGCATCCCCAACAACAGTGACTTAAGCTATTGCACCAGGCATCCACCCCGGAAGCTGTTCTTAAGTCATCTAATCTGGTGGTAGCCACACGGGGTTTCATGGAACACTGGGCTCAAGGTGGCTTAATTTCCTGGGGTCCTACGCTTTGTTTAACAAGAAGCGTTCTTAGCTAAAGAAGTCTGAGAAGCTACCATCCCAAGGACAGCAGGGGTGCAGGGCCAGGACAAACAATGAGGGAAGGGAACAGGCTGATCCGCTCCTCCCACCCCTTTTCAATGGCACTCAGTATTTCCACCCGGCTTCACTTCAGTGAGGCACAGCAGAGGAAGAAATCTTAACTTGGGCAAGGGTCGAGGGCTGCCATCCAGATTTCCGGGGCTTCCTGGTCATGACATGAGGTGGGGGGAAGGGGAAGCAAAGAAAGATGCCCTTCCCCTTCCACTGAGAGATTTTGGGGAGGAGGCAGGAATATCGCGTCTGTGTGGAAAATAACGAAAACAGAGATAAAGACACTGAATGTAGAAGTGAAAAAGAAATAAGTGAGTTAAAGAGTATCTTAGTGATCTCAGAAAACAAATATTGCAAAATGCCTTGGCTTCTAGTGCCTACAACTACAAGACACGTCTCCAAATGACAGACTTTCATTTCCTTCCTTTGTAATCTTGGGACTGAAGGTGAAATGTTCCTAGAGTCAAAGAAAATATTGTCTACACACCTCATTTCCTGTTGGGTGGACTCCTACCTGCCCCAGCTAACTCAGGGGCAGCCACTCTCCCTAAAGCCCCTGGTTCTTTCCTTCCAGCCCAAGCCTAGTGTGAGGACACTCAGCTCCAGGTGGGGGTGGGGGAGCTTGCTGAGCAGGGCTGGGGAAGAAGGGCGAGGTTGCTAGGATAAGACAAACTTGGCTTTTTCTTAATATGCCACTGCACATTGGTGGCGTGACCCTGGGGGGGTTACTCTAACTTCCAGACCTGTTCTCTCCTTTGTAAAATGAGAACACAACTGCTCTACACTTTATAGGCCGATCTGAGAACTGCTCAAAGGGGTATCTGTGAACGGCTTGTCTACCCGTTAAGGGCCACCCATCGCTAAAACGGAAATGCATCCTCAACCTTCAGCCATTCAAATGGGAGGCCTCTGGCTTCCCTTGGAATACAAGGATCAACCAAAAAGTGCATGGGAAAATGGAATTAAGAGATAATTTTATTTTGATGCAAACTGTGGCGGGCTCCTGGTAATGAGAAAGGCCCCAGTGAAAATCCCCAGCAGTAAAGAAACCAGTAGCGATGGAAAAGCCCCTAGCCTGTAGCACTCTGCCTCTGATAGGTACCTCCTGGATTGTAATCCGCATCGCATCTCTTACTTGCCTGCCAGCCCCTTGCATGTATTTTAATAAGCCTACCTGCTCACTTCTCTCTGCTCTACTGCTGGGAATTCCTTCACCACTTGGGACCCAATCTTTGAAATCCATGCAGTTTTTTTTTCTTAATATGCATTTTCATGAACTTTTTGAAGACTCCTTGTAGACACAATTTCAAATTTGTTTTTTTTTTTTTTAAAGATCTATTTACTTATTTGAAAATCAGAACCACACAGAGAGAGGAAGAGAGAGAGAGAGAGAGAGAGAGAGGTCTTTCAATTGTTACATCACTCCCCAAATGGCGGTAATAACTGGAGCTGGATCAGACTGAAGTCAGGGGCCAGGAGCCTCCCCTAGATCTCCCATGTGGGTGCAGAGGCCCAAGCACTTGGGCCATCTTCTGCTGCTTGCCTAGGTGCATTAGCAGGGATCTGGATCAGAAGCTGGGAATTGAACCAATGTCCATATGGGATGCCGGCATTGCAGGTGGTGGCCCAGCCACTATGCCACAGCACTTGCCCCTGAATTTGTTCCTGCATCATAATAAACTTATCTTTTAATTCCATTTTTCACCAGCTTTTTCAAGTACTCTCGAATTTATTGCTTTGCTTTCTGCTACTTTTTCCAAGAGGTGGAGCTAGAAAGGGAGAAAAGAGCTCACGACAAGGCAGGAGAGGTCAGGAAACTTGGAGACAAAGCCAGGGAGAGAGGAGTTGCAACCAATAGTGAAGGTTAAGTGAGATTGCCAAGGGACTCTCTGGGGACCCAGTGATCAGCCGCTCCCTGCACCGGCAGAGAATGAGCTGGAATGCTGTAATCATGAGGAGGGGCCCATGGCAGCCCTCAGAGTTGCACTCTTCTTTCACAATAGAAAATATTCACCTTTTTAGCAACAGTGAGTGGGAAAGGACACAACTGGACCATATTTGAATACATATAAGACTTTTACTGAAAAATGTCATACAAAACCATAAAAAACCTAAAGATTCCTGCAGGTAGGAAAGCAAACGATGTGAAAAGGCACATGTTTGCTTCAAATTTCACAAGAAGTCAGCTGACTTTTTGCACCCAATATTAAAAAAAAAAAATCCTTGTGCTGCTCTTTGGAACAGTGTCCTTTAAGGTTTTCTGGTCACCCTTGTTTATTCCTTTGGGGTGTGGCCGTATGATTACCAAAGAAATGCTCCTCTGAAAGTTGCAACCAACAGAAAGTTTGGTTAAAAGCAGCAGATTCCTTTGGGAGTTCCATGGACCTGCCAGACAACCATGCAAACCCCAGGAAGAGAAGCAAACAGAAGGCTTGGCTCTGGTAGGATGGCCAGAGCTGTGCTTGGCAAAAGGCAGGTCACGTTTGGCATCAAAGTTAGGTTTTTTTTTTTTTTTTTTTTTAAATTTTTTGACAGGCAGAGTGGACAGTGAGAGAGACAGAGAGAAAGGTCTTCCTTTTTTTCCATTGGTTCACCCTCCAATGGCCGCTGCGCGCCGGCGCCGGCGCATCGCACTGATCCGAAGCCAGAAGCCAGGAGCCAGGTGCTTCTCCTGGTCTCTCATGAGGGTGCAGGGCCCAAGCACTTGGGCCATCCTCCACTGCACTCCCTGGCCATAGAAGAGGGCTGGCCTGGAAGAGGGGCAACCGGGACAGCATCTGGCGTCCCGACCGGGACTAGAACCCGCTGTGCCGGTGCCGCAAGGCGGAGGATTAGCCTAGTGAGCCGTGGCGCCGGCCGGCTCCTCAGCATCTTAAAGACCCAGCTAGCTCCCAGGATACAGAGAAATGACGAACGCTGAGCTGGACACAGCACCCTTAGCACCGGTTTCTGCACAGAATATTTCAAATGAGCTTCTTTGTGATATGAACCCGAGTGCTTCAGCAAGTGCTTCAGCCACCTCTGAGCTTTAAGCTTGGCCTCGGAATTCATCTGGTGGCTGGGAGCTTCATTAACCTTCACCTCTAAGGAGAGGCGGAAACAGGACTCCAGGCAGCGTTTGGCTCGGGGCAGTGGGTGCCTAGCTATGGCTGTCTCCAGGTGGCTTCAGATTGCTGAGAGCGCCCTTTGCAGATGGCTTTGTTGGGAAATAAAGCAACAGTTGGGGCTAGCAGGCATCTGAGCTCAGCCAGGTTCCCCCGAATATTGGAATTGGAGTATTCACCATATCCTTGCAACCCATGTTCTTTGCGTGGTAGGAGAGAGTCCGTAAAAATCACACTAAAATATTTTCTGATGTTTCCATTTGCCTCTCTGCTGCTTCTCACCTTCTCAAAACCACTGGGAACCAGAACAGCAAAGGACAATCCAGGCAGCCATTCAGCGGCTCACACTCCTGTTCCAGGGCAGGGAAGAGAAAGTCCCGTACTGGCTTGTGATTTACCGGAGCCAAAGAGGCCTTTAGGGGAAAGGCCAGGAGTCATAGACACACCAGGTCCAGGACGTGGGCTGAATGGCGGCCGCCAGGGGGAGCCTCAGTCCCTGAGAATGGGCCTGCTCTGTCCCCTGACGGGTGGGGGGAGACCCAACTGCACCCCTCCATGCCAGGAGACAGCTTTTATGAGCACAGAGCCCTGTGCCTATCTTCCTGGGCCCCATTCCAGAAGCGAACAGTTGAGACCTGGACCTGAGTTGAGGTTTCCCTGCACCCCTGGGTCACTCACATCTTCAAGAGGGGCTTCCAGGGGCTTGGGAGGCCCCAGGGACAGAATGGGCTTGAGGGTGGCTGTAGGAACCAAAGGACCAGATGGGTCAGCGGTCACCTTGCCAGGCATCACTGTGGGCAGACGACCCTGAGGGCCTGTGCCCTGAACCCCTGTCGCCTACTGATAGCAGGTGACCCCATCTCTCACCTCTCCAACCGCGGGACTTCGGCCTCCAGGGCACTACAGGAGAGGTCAAAGCAGTTGTATTAAGCAAAGCCCTATTTCTTTCCATACCTGAGTTTGTGGGATAAGATTTGCACATGCTCCGTGTGATTTTTACCTGTCTGTCTGCTTCCCTGACATCGCGATGAGGAACAGAAGCACGGGGCCTCACTGGCAGGCTCTGCACAGCAAAACTGGTGCTGCTGCTGGACCTTAGAGCCGCCTCACTGCGCCATCCTCTCCCTTTCCCACCCAGTTTTTGGAAAAGGCCACTAAGACCCCTGCTGTCCTGCTGGCAAAGTACGGAAAGGGAAGCGCCGGCCGTGTGTTTGGAACGAGGCGAGGATCCGGTGTCTCTCCACGCACAAATGCTGTTGTTTGCATGGAATCCACGCACTGGACAAGCCAGAGATCCCGTGCAGAGAAGACTCGCAGCAGGCCTGCTCCGCCTCAGTCCTGCCCGCCGGTCAGCTTGTGAAACAGGTCCTCGTCGAGTGTCTCATTCTGGTCCTTGGAGCGGGTGGACAGGAAAATGTAGCCCCCGATGTACTCGTGCACGACCTTGCAATCCGCACTCAGGCAGGTGAACGCAATGGAGACGTTTTGGTCAAACTCGATCGCCACCTGGAGGAGGGAGGAGAGAACAGCATGGAGAGAAGCTGCACAGCAGGAAGTGACCCCTGGAGCCAGGACCGCTGACGTGGCCACCACAGGGACTTCCCCCAGAGGAGCAGGAATGGCAGTTAAGAAAACCTGTCTGCTCTCCTTGCGCCCTCTTGTGGCGCCGACTTCGCCACATGTGTAAAATCTGACTGCCAGCACGCATTCACAATGTAGGTTCTGTCTCTCTTCTTTAGATTGAGAAACTTCCCAAACAATGCCTGTGTTGAGGGTCAAGATGCTTTGCAGACTCTTTCCTGGAAAGTATAAGGTCTTCCCAAATTTCCCAACAGCCACTGCCCTGTGAACCTTCCCAGCTGAAGGTCATAAACCAGAAGCACGGGGAGAGCTGTCACTGGTTCTCAGCCTGAACTGTCTGCAGGAGTCACCCGAGCAGCTCTAATGATGTCTGACATTCAGCTCCCACCCCAAGCCTGATGTAAGTGGTCTTTGGCATGGCGTGGGCAGTGGCATGTCAAAATTCCCCAGATCTAGGCCGACCTTGTGGCGAGGCTGGTTAAGCCACCGCCTGAGCCCCAACATCCCATAGGGGGCTGGTTTGAGTCCAGGCTGCTCCACTGCAGATCCAGCTTCCTGCTAATGCCCTGGGAAAGCAGCAGAAGATGGCCCAAGTCCTTGGGTCCCTGCACTCCACAGGGGATGAAGCTGCCTGCCTCCGCCTGGCCCAGCCCTGGACGTTGTGGCCATTTGGGGAGTGAACCAGCAGATGGAAGATTTCTCTCTCCCTGTGCCTCCTCTCTCTTTCTGTAACTCTGCCTTTTAAATAAATAAATAAATAAAATTTAAAAAGAAAAAACCGCCCCAGATGATTGAAATATCCACAAAGATTTTAGAGCCACTGCCTTAGAGGTTATCTAATCTCAGAGCTTCATTCTACAAACGAGGGCCCAGGTGGTTATCAGCATCCTGCGTTCTTAAAAACAAGTGTGGGTCACCTACCACCTGCTGCATTGTAGGTTTTCTTTTTCTTTCTTTTTTTTTTTTTTGACAGGCAGAGTGGATAGTGAGAGAGAGAGACAGAGAGAAAGGTCTTCCTTTTGCCGTTGGTTCACCCTCCAATGGCCGCCACGGCTGGCGCGCTGCAGCCGGTGCACTGCACTGATCCAAAGGCAGGAGCCAGGTGCTTCTCCTGGTCTCCCATGGGGTGCAGGGCCCAAGCACTTGGGCCATCCTCCACTGCCTTCCTGGGCCACAGCAGAGAGCTGGCCTGGAAGAGGGGCAACCGGGAAAGAATCCGGCGCCCCGACCAGGACTAGAACCCAGTGTGCTGGCGGCGCTAGGCGGAGGATTAGCCTATTGAGCTGCGGCGCTGGCCTGTAGGTTTTCTATTGGGAAAATGAGAGCATTCCGTCATGGGGGAGCAACATCAGCTTGCTTTCAATTAGCAATAGGTGCCAGAGTGCCTCTGACTTCACCTGAGTAACTCCCCATGGTTTTAGTCCCAGGGTGGGACATCATGGGAGGCTGTAACCCAGGCTAAGTCACAGGAAGCTAAGCTATTCTCAGGTATCCCTGTGCACCCCACCTGCAGGTTTCCTCTCTGGGGACTGAACTGCTCTCCTGGGTGTAACTGAACTTTTCAGTTCTCAACCAGTTAGATGTCTTGGCAGCCAGATGGATGGGGATTTATTTCATAATGTTCAGGATTTATTTCATACAACAGTCACATTCAGGTGGTTTCTGCTGAGGGATTATCATCAGTCTAAGTCTCATGCAATCCTATACTGGGTCGAAGAACATTAAATTACTCAGCAATTTTAGAGTCTGTGCAGAACATCTGCCCGGAGACCAAGCCAGCTGGCAGTGTTACTTCAAGAACATCTGGCCTGTACTTGCTAGGAGGCTGCCTGGAATTGCAGGTGATTGTGTTAACAGACAACTATTGTAGCTTGTGGCTTCTTAGCTCTAAACATAAGGATGCCTTTGTGAGATCAGAAAATCTGTAACCCTGTGGAAACATAGGTTCACAGGCTCAACACAAATATCAGCAACCTTCCCATTACCTGTCTGATTTCCCAGTTGACATTCCACTGTTTCATATTTGTGAATCTCCAGGTTGTAATTGGAACACCAGTGACTGCATCGATTCTAATCAATCTATTATAGGAAACTCCCAGAATGTCGTCTTTTTTGCTTCCTTTAAATCTGAAAAAAATTATATTAGTCAAGAGAAGCAACTTTCCACTCACATGCAACTTCTTAAGGATTAGAGAACAAGCTGCTACAGGAGATAATTAAAGCCATCCTGAAGAATTCTTTAAGTGAAACTGACATCAGAGGAAAGTAAGCTAAGAAGTCAAATCAACTCACTCAAAGCTGGTGCCAAGTGTGTATGCCAGGCACCCTCTGGGCCCCAGGGATTCAGTGGTGAACTAAGTGTGTAGAGCTGATTCTCACGAGGGAGTGACCCAGGAGGAAGTCTAGGGAGAGGGTATCCCAGGCAGAGGGCATAGCCACTTTTTCTGTTTGTGTTTTGCTTTATTCTGCATGCTGCAGGACCTGCTAGGTGGCCAAGGTGACTGACACAGAGGAGGAGGGGGAGGAGCTTGAGGTAGAGAGCACAGCTCTTGTAGTCTATTGCAAGGACTTGGCGTTCCCTCTGGGTGAGACAGGGAGCCTTCACGTGGCACTGAGCAGAAGCCTGACATGGTCTGACTTCAACTTTAAAAGGATCATTCTGGCTACAACACTGGCAAGGAGATCAGGTGGGATCTCTGTGGAATAGGCCCACAAGTTGTGGTGAAGGTGCTAAGAAGTGGTCAAGAGGTGGGCATTGTGGTGCAGTCTCTTTGTGTGTCTCTTTCTGTTGCTCTACCTTTCAAATAACTAAGAAGTGGCCATATACCCTGTATGCTTTAAAGGCAGAGTCAATGGGATTTGGTGATGGACAGGACATTGGTATAAGAGAAGGAGCAGTGCCAAGGATGACCCTAAGGTGGGGTTGGTGCTGTGGCATAGTAAGTAAAGCATCTGCCTGAAGCACTGGTGTACCATATCGTCACATATGGGCACTGGTTTGAGTTCTGGCTGCTCCACTTCCGATCCAGCTCCTTGCTAATGACCTGGGAAAGCAGTAGAAGATGGCCCAAGTGCTTGGGCCTCTGCACTCGCGTAAGAGACCTGGAAGAAGCTCCTGGCTCCTGGCTTTGGATAGGCCCAGCTCCAGCCATTAAAGCCACTTGGGGAGTGACTTGGTGGATGGAAGACCTCTCTCTGTAACTCTACCTCTCAAGTAACATAAATCTTAAAAAAAAAATGACCCCAAGGGATTTGGCTTGACTATCTGGAGGGAGGGGTTGCCACTTAATGGAGATGCGGAAGAATGGAGGGCGAGCAGGTCTGGGGGAAACATTCGGAGTTTTGGACATGTTAAGATGGGCTGTCTGAATGGGAGAAAATATTTGCAAATTATGCAACTGATAAAAGATTAATAACCAGAATCTACAAAGAGATCAAGAAACTCCACAATGACAAAACAAACAACCCACTTAAGAGATGAGCCAAGGACCTAAATAGACATTTTTCAAAAGAGGAAATCCAAACGTCCAATAGACACATGAAAAAATGTTCAGGATCACTAGTTATCAGGGAAATGCAAATCAAAACCACAATGAGGTTTCACCTTACCCCTGTTAGAATGGCCCTCATACAGAAATCAACTAACAACAGATGCTGGCGAGGATGTGGGGAAAAAGGCACACTAATCCACTGTTGGTGGAAATGCAAACAGGTAAAGCCACTATGGAAGACAGTTTGGAGATTCCTCAGAAACCTGAATGTAGCCTTACCACATGACCCAGCCATCCCTCTCCTCAGAATTTACCCAAAGGAAATTAAATTGGCACATAAAAGAGCTATCTGCACCTCAATGTTTACGGCAGCTCAATTCACAATAGCTAAGACTTGGAATTAACCTGAATGCCCATCAACAGAAGACTGGATAAAAAAATTATGGGATATGTACTCTGTAGAATACTACACCGTGATAAAAAAAATGAAATCCGGTCATTAGCAACAAAATGGAGGAATCTGGAAAATATCATGCTGAGTGTAATAAGCCAGCCCCAAGGGACAAATATAATATGTTTTCCCTGATCTGTGACAACTAACTGAGCATCTAAAAGGAAACCTGTAGAAGTGAAACAGACACTATGAGAAACAATGACTTGATCAGCCCTTGTCCTGACTGTTGAGGAACAGCTTAGTATTTTATTCTTTTTAGTATTTTCTTATTCTACTTAATACGTTGGATGAACTCTTTAATTAATACACAAGTATTCTTAGGTGTTTAAAGTTAACTGAAAATTGATCCCTGTTAAAAATAAGAGTGGAGGCCGGCGCCACAGCTCACTAGGCTAATCCCCTTCCTGCGGCGCCGGCACACCGGGTTCTAGTCCCGGCCAGGGTGCTGGAATCTGTCCCGGTTGCTCCTCTTCCAGTCCAGCTCTCTGCTGTGGCCCGGGAGTGCAGTGGAGGATGGCCCAAGTGCTTGGGCCCTGCACCCCCATGGGAGACCAGGAGAAGCACCTGGCTCCTGGCTTCAGATCAGCGCGGTGTGCCGGCCACAGCGTGCACCGGCTGTGGCAGCAATTAGGGGGTGAACCAATGGAAAAAGGAAGACCTTTCTCTCTGTCTCTCTCTCTCACTGTCCACTCTGCCTGTCAAAAAAATAAATAAAAAATAAAAAAGAAGGTTGAACTTGGTGTGGGGTTTCAGCCTGAAAAAAAAAAAAGAGTGGGAATAAGAGAGGGAGGAGATGTACAGTTTGGCACACACTTATTTGGGCTTACCCCTAATGGTAGAGCAGGAAATGTGCCATGGAATTCCAAATCTCATTAAGTTGGCATGTACTAATGCCATCTTACTATTAAAGTGATCAGTTTAAGTTCATAATTGATCGTAAAGATAGGATTAAGTGTCAAAGGGATCACATAAATAAGACCAGTGTCTGCTAGTAATAACTTACAGAATTTAAAAGGAGAGAACTATCCAACGTGGTAAGCAGGATACACAGCAGACTCATAGAATGGTAAATGCCCTAAACAGCACTCTGGCCTCAGAATTAGCCCTTAAGGCATTAGGATCTGGCTAAAAAGTCCATGAGAGCTTCTCAGGCATGGAAAGCCAAGACACTGTGGCAAAAATATGAAAAGATGAAAGATCTGAAAAGATGAAAGACCTACATGAAAGATCTCTGTGAGTGTGATCCCAGTAAGGAATGGGCCATCAAAGAAGGAGGTACCTTTCTCTGAAGGGAGAAGAGAACTTCCACTTTGACTATGGCCTTGTCTAAATAAGATTGGAGTTGGTGAACTCGGGAGGCTTCCATGGCCTTAGCAGCTCATGACAAGAGCCTCAGCTGATTACTGACGTCATAAATAAGAGTGTCAATCATTAAATCAACAACAGGAGTCACTGTGCACTTGCTCCCCATGTAGGATTTCTGTCCTTAACGTGCTGTACTATGTGAATTAATGGTAAAACTAGTATTCAAACAGTACTTTATACTTTGTGTGTCTGTGTGGGTGCAAACTGTTGAAATCTTTACTTAGTATATACTAAGTTGATCTTCTGTATATAAAGAAAATTAAAAATGAATCTTAATGAGGAATGGAATGGGAGTGGGAGTAGGAGATGTGATGGTTTGTGGGTGGCAGGGTGGCTTTTTGGGGAAAAACCACTATAATCTAGAAGTTGTCCTTTCAAAATTTATATTTATTAAATAAAAGTTTTCTAAAAAAATAAAGACGGGATGTCTATTAGTGATCCAAGGGTAGATAGATTTATGAATTTGTAGTTCAAGAGAGAGAGAGAGTTCTGGGGCTCAAGATACACATTTCAGAAGGATTAGCATTCAGGTGAACCAGCGGATTGACTGAGTCCAAGCAGATGGATATAGTTTGAGAAGAGAAGTGCTTCAAGAACTGAGGTTTGGGCACTCCAGTATTATAAAAAGTTGGGAGGATGAGAAAGAACAAAGGAGAACAAAAGAACTGGCCAGTGAGGGAGGGGAAAACCGAGAGTTGGCTGTGCTGGGTCAAGGGGGAGGGCATGGATTCAGCAAAGCAAAGGTCATGGGTGCCAATGGGTGACCTTGATGAGAGCAAGTGCAGAGGCCTTGGGAGGGCTGACTGGAATGTGTTTAAGAGAGAAAGGAAGTGGAAAACAGCAAGTAGATATAACACACTCAAGAAGTTCTGCTGTAGGAGCAGAGGTTTGGCCTAGTGGTTAAGATGCCTGCATTCCATATTGGAGTGCTTGGGTTCAACACCCATCTTGGGCTCCCAGCTCCAACTTCCTGCTAATGCAGGCCCTGGGAGGCAGCAGCAGGGGACAGCTCTCCCTGCCACCCACAGGGGAGACCTGGATTGACTTTGCAGCTGCTGGCGTTGGCTTCAGCTCAGTCTTGGCCACTGTGGGTATTTGGGGGAGTGAATAAGTGGATGGACACATGCACACTCCCTCTCTGTTTACCTGTCTCTCTGCCTCTCAAAGAAATTAATAAAAATAATGAATAAAGGGTTCTGCTGACAAGAGGGGCAGAGGTCGGGGACTCTGGAGGGAACAGGAGGCTGGGAAGCTGCTGTGAAAATGGATGGAGCAAAGAGAGAAAAATACCATTTGAGAGAAACAGTCTTAGTTGGATAAGTGACTTCCACACTTTTCTACCTCCTCCTTATCACCCTTGATTCAAGTTTACTCCACTCTTCTTAAATCATTTAATTATTTATTCTGCCACCTTAATCCTATCAACACAAGTTTATCTGTTTCTCTCTGACCTCTGGGAACCCCCCCTCCCCAGGCCTCTCCCCAGCCTCCAGGGAACTGTGAAACAGAGACCCGGCTTCCCCTGGGGTGCACAGGGCATGTGTGTATGTGTGTGTATACACATGCTCATGTCTGTACACATGTCAGTGTCCAGCACAACACCACCCTTCCTTACTCTTTTGCTGGGATGAATAACGCAGGAGTTGCTTGTTTGGGATAGACATGGGGGGACAGATGTTAAATGAGAGATTTTTATGACCAGCTGGGTCTTTGGAAATATTCAAGAAAGACAATGAAAACTAGTTTCCTAGAAGCCAGTACATTAAGATGCAAGTCAAGACTGCAGTCCCCACATGATAAAATGAGAAAGCACTGGAGAGTACTTGCTGCACTATAGGGTTAAGTGTAGGTGTTGCTTCAATATGAACCTGACTGAACTAAATAACACACTTTGATTTACACGCACGCTGTGGAACACATTTTGGGAAATCCTTCATTTTACACCAGAGGCAGCACCGCCATGCTCAGTGGGCTCAGGAATACAGACACTGGGTTCTGCTGCCATGGCATGCCCTTGACTGGGAGGGCACCTGGACACGATGCAGAAGTTCTTTTCCTCTGTCTCAGTGTAAAAGAGAAGGGGGCAATAGCTGGGTCCCCTACAGAGTCTCTAGGCTCAGAAATCTCCAGAGACCAATGGGAACAGGAACGCTACCTGATAAGGCTGGGTGAAGGCAAGACACAGAGTTTGCTGAGACGTCTTAGTCTAGAACCCTGCAAACTCTGCAGAGCCACACTGCAAGATGTGGTGTGAGAAACACAGCAGCAAATAAGAGCCAGATGTGGAGGGAGGCCACAGACCTCCTACACTGAGAGTTGACATTCTCTGTCTGCTTTTGCAAATGAAATCTCTTTACATATTTTAAAATTTCCTTTTGCACATGTAGCAGAGTTTAAGAGGGGTTTTGACACCTTGAAAGGAGGGTATGGGAGATTGTTACGAGCAGGGGGAGAGTCTGGGCCATTTGTGAAAGGGCAGTGTTAGCAAAGACTTCCATGTTCTAGCCTATGTGAAAATAAACCCGGCTCCCAGAAGCTTTTTAACATGACACGGACAGCGAGAGAGGCAAGCCGTGGTGTGATCACCTGACAAGGTAGTAGGTGAGGCCGAATTCAGGTAGGGACTGCCACGCTGGATGAACCGCAGCTTGGCTTCGACCAGGGGCATCTGGGCCACGTTCTGGTGGGCTTCCAGGATCCGGGCCGCCAGCTGAGCAGAAACAGGAGACATCACTGACCGCGCCCTGATCGGTCCCTCACCGCCCCCCCCCCCCCCCCCCCCCCCCCCCCCCGGGCACAGTAAATGCGATGGCTGCTTGCAGCCCGACAAAGACCACTCCTTCTCCTCCACCCCTCCTCGCTCACTCTGGCTTTGTCTGCAGTGATGCCGGAGCATCACTGGGGAGAAGCAAGAGTGAGGTGAGCTAGCACACAAGCTTGTAGGGCTCATGGGAATGCAGTGTCTTGGGGTCCCTCTTGCTGGGGTTCTTGGAGAATCCCATGGACAATAGTTCCACGGAGTTATTGTTGTTTCATTTTCTGTGAAAGAGAGAGAGAGAGAGAGAGAGAGGGAGGGAGAGGGAGAGGGAGAGGGAGAGGGAGAGGGGAGAGGGAGAGGGGAGAGAGGGAGAGGGAGAGGGAGAGGGAGAAGGAGAAGGAGAAGGGAAGGAGAAGGAGAAGGAGAAAGGAGAAGGAGAAGGAGAAGGAGAAGGAGGAGAAACTTTCCATTCATTGGTTTACTTCCGAAATGCCTGCAACAGCCAGGGCCGGGCCAAATCCAAGAGCCCAGAACTCAGTCTGGGTCTCCCATATGGTTGGCAGAAATCCAAATACTTGAGCCATCACTGCTGCCCCCAGGGTGCACATTAGCAGGAGGCTGGAACCAGAAGTGGGAGCTGGGACTTGAACCCAGGCACTCTGATATGGAATGTAGGTATCCCAAGCTGTATCTTAACTCCTATGCCAAATGCCCACAACTTAGCTTTGATCTTGTGGGTTCTGAGTAATTTTTAAAAAATGTTTATTTAATTTTATCTACTTGAAAGGCAGAAGGAGAGAGAGAGAGAGAGAGAGAGAGAGAGAGAGAGAGAGAGAGATCTTCCATTTGCTGCTTCACTCCCCCAATGCCCACAACAGCCAGGGCTGGGCCAGGCCAGAACCCTGGAGCTTCATCTGGGTGTCCCATGCTGGTGGAAGTGGCCCAAGCACTTGAGTCACCATCTGCTGCCTCCCAGGATGCATTAGCAGGAAGCTGAGACTTGAACCAGCACCTTGATTCTGGATGTGGGTGTCCCAATAGCAGCCTAACCAGCTGTGCCATAATGCCCAGCCTGAATCATTTTATGCTTCATTAAGCTCAATATTGTAATATTGCCACATGCAGTCAGTAGCAAAGTCATTTGATGCAAAATTAACAATAATTTCCAATATCACCTAGTACCCAGCAGACAAATTTTTCTATCAACTGATTTTTCATGATGATGGCCTTAGAGAGATTCCTCCTTTTATTCCAGAACTCAAAGAATTTTCTGCCAACCAATGCACTAATAAGAGTAGCAGTACCTGTTTAGATTTGTGTTTTTTTGCACACCGAGGCGACACAAAACACTCCGGATTCATGTCCATGCTCTCGACACTGGAAGTCGCCTGAGATGATACATTCCAGTTTTTCATCCTCAAAAATGAAAGGATGTTGAGAACCTCTGGCTGGTAGGAGCTGTCTGCCATGGTTTTGCCCTTGGAGGCCAGGATGCAGGCAGCCATCCATTGGGCATATTGGTTCTCCTGTGGCAAACACAAGAGGGCTGAGAGGCAGGTTCAAGTGCAAAGCCACTGTGCCACAAACAAAGCAGGACTTGGGCTTTCTTCCTGGTCACAATACAAAGTCATCACCATCCACAAAGGAAAGAGGTGCACCCGTTCTGAGCGGCTGTTGGCCACCTACACTGACACTCAGTGCTCAGTGGAGTTCTAGATGCTGTCAATAGGACAGGAATGTCGGCTCTGATAAATTCCACACAGGGAACTTCATGTTTAAAGACAGTTCAAGGACACAAAGGAGCACCGTGGAGCACAGGCAGGTGGACCCCTCCCACTCCCTGACAGTCTTCCCTGATCTATGCAGGCACACGCCGCATGATACCACCAGATAGATGACAGCGCTTCCATGGTTTACAATAGATCTGAAAAACTCCTATCAGGTAGTGACATGGTTGCCATCATAATGTCATAATGTAATGCATCGCTCATGTGTTTGCGGTAACACTGTGTGGAAAGAACCTCTGACCATCATATAAGAGCACAGCACACACGGTCATGGGCAGTACATAATACTCGATATTAAGTGAGATTGCTACCATTTTATGCATTGGCTCCACTTTGCTCATTACTTCATAGTCTACTCCTTCTACTTATTGCAAAAAAGGTGACATGACAGTGTGCTGAGTCATGCTGGCAGCAGTCTCGTGCGTCTTGTGCTGGCCTGGTGTCTTGATGGCAGCTGAGGCCACGCTGAGTGACCGACCTACAGTGTCTAAGTTTGCTCAAGTGCACTCTGTGATGTTCACACTGATGAAATCGCCTGATGACACATTTATCAGATCCTTGTCTGGTTGTTAAGCAATGCATGCCTGTATTTCCATTTTCATAGCATGTCTGATTTCTGTGCAAAAAGAAAATGCTGGAAAAAAATCTTAACTGATTTCCTGTATTATTTGTGGCCTGGTTTATCCTATGTCAAGATTCTAATCCTAAGGTTGCAATCAGGGCCACTGGTGGTGGGTTCTGTCTTTCTGTGAGGCCTTCGCTCATCTCTGACCTGTGCGGGAGAACAGGAGTGGGCCCCGGAAGCTGAGGGGATGCAGTGAACAGAGGGATTGCTCCGAGCTGCAGTAGGTGTGGGACACAGAATTACTGGTCTCAGTCTGTAGTGCCTCCCCTCCCTCCGTGTCCGTACTCTTTGCTGTGCAACTCCATGGTCCCTCCCAGCAGAGCCAGGATACACTTCCTGTCCCTTGACTGTAGGCTAAGACATGTGCTTGGCTTTGGCCATGGCTGGAAGTGACAGTGTGCCGATTTCAGGTCTAAGCTATAGGAAGCCTCGTACGTTCCCAGTTGTGCTCTTGCACTTCTGCCATCCCTAGAAGAAGCGCCTCACCCTGGCAGCCTGGGGCCCAGAATAAATACAATCAGGTCAACCTACAACAGGGTCTAACCAGACCTGATGTCCAAGCAGACCTGAGAAGTTGACACCAGCCTGGATCATCCAACCACCAGCCTAACCGCAGCCTGACCGCAGGTCCTTCAGAAACGAATGCTGACTGCTGAGTGGGAGTCTGAGACATCGTGATTATTAGAAAGCAATAGCTGAGAGATACACGGTGCTCTTGCTTTGAGAAAACATCTATAAGTTTGACTATTGGGCCTATCGAAGGTGAACTGGCTTAGAATTTTTGTGGTTTTACTTACATGGTCACATCTCAAATATACTTCATTCATGCCATCAGCTACGGGGATCAGTAACTTGATTCCAAATTTTCTCCCTGCCACATTTACATCTGGCACGACTTCACAGCCTGAGGACGAAAGGCAGGGGCAAAACCGAGTCGCGATCAGTCTGTAACAGGAATATCAGCCATGCACTGAAAAGAACAAAAGCTTTACATGTTTGGTTCTTATCTGAAAAACAGAAGGGCAAGCTGATAACATTAATTAAAGGACAACTAAATGAGAATTAGGGATAATTCACATGGATGAAGAAAAATTATTTTCTCCAATCATAAAATCAATTGAATTTATTTTCCAGAGTTTTGTTAGCTATTGTAAGTCATAGGAACAATTGTGAGCTGTAAAATAAATCCAGGCAGAGGGAATTCTTTGATGGTCACCACGCTGAGAGAGTTGAGCACACTGGTTATTGAAACATTTCAATTAACAGAGAATTACCACTACATTATCAGCCATTTTCAAAAATCAGACTTGGCATTAAAGTGACATCAAATTAAACATGATTGCTTCTGAATCCAGGTTTTTCTGGATCCCACAATGCTCATGTGCCACACTTATGGACGCGATCACCACTATGTCTCGGCCAATGGACAGATTGGGAAAGAGGAGTCAGTGGAGGGCAAACAGCCAGACCTGCCACACCAAGTTCAAGGTCCCTGCCTCATGAGAAAGAGGAGCTGCAGGCGGGCTGTCATTGCCACACGGTTCCTCTAGAAGCAACTCTTGCTCTGTTTCACAGGAGTCATGTCTTCATTCTGCTTGCTGCACCATGACAAGCCATGGCCAGGCATAGGGCGCTCTTACCTCTAAGATTCAGCTTTTCTATTGGCTCTCCTTGTTCAACTTCCTTATTTTTAAAGTAGGCTATGGATGTGTCTTTGAAGACGAACCAATATTGTTTGAAAGCTTTTAACATTAGCTTCTTGGGCCTGAAAGTAAAAGTACAGTGAATGTTGAAAGCCCTGTTTAGAGACGTGGGACACATTCAAATTCTGAGCAGATCAAAATGGCTCTGCCAAATAGCAGTGCTCTTTATTTTTAAAAACATTTTCTCAAACGACTGGTTCATTTCTCAAAACTGCAAATGAGGCGTTGCTGTGAGATGAAGAAGTTAGTGGAAAGGACCGAGTCGCACCATCTGGGTCCACACCCTGACTCTGACCTGTTCCCCTGAGAGAGGCACTGCATCTTCACTGTGGACAGGGACGGGGCAGTCTCCACATCTCATGGCTTCTGTCAAAATGGAATGAGGTTATCCACATGAAGTGCTCGTCACAGTCTCTGGCACAACCGCCACGCTGCTGAGAAATCTACACGAATGTGGTGACGGGAAATCTCAGCACGCTTCTGGGAGCTGAAAGATCGACAGGAAATGAGCAACTTCTCCTGCATTTTCCTCTTGATCCTTAGGAGAAAGCACTAGAGAATTCCAGAGGGCCACAGGAAGGTTGGCAGTGCTAATGGCAGGTGTACAGCTTGGGTTATTCAAATGGGAGATGAGAAACAAAGGTAGGAGGTAGGAAAAGGGGCAGAAATAGGTAAAGGAAAGAAAAATGAGCTGCATGTGATTCAGTAGAACAATCCTGGCCTTGGGGGCAGAGCAGGCATCTTATGCCAGAGTTGTGGATTTCTGTGTTTAAGAATGGCAGAGAGGATGTGAAGGTGCCACTTGGATACCCACAATCCCATACTGGAGTGTCTGGGTTTGCATGTGTGTGTGGGGGGGGACCTTGTATCACTGGTTCACTTGTCAAATGGCCTGAAATATCTGAGGTCAAAGCCAGGAGTCAGGAATTCCATCTCCATCCAGGTCTCCCACATGGGTAGCAGGGACCCAAGTAGTTGAGCCATCACATGCTGCCTCCCAGGGTGCACACTGACAGGAAGCTGGATTGGAAGTGGAGGTGGACCTGGATCCCAGGCAGTCTGATCCAGCATGCAGGTGTCAGGTGCTGCTTAATCTGCTGCACCAGAACGCCTATCTCATTCACATAATTCTAAGGAATATATTTAAGAGATTTGTCTAATACTAAGATTCTCCAAAATTAATATTTTCAAAAGAAAATCTAAAGACACAGTCTGTAACCAAAAGGTATGGTCAGCAAGGTCTTTAGTCCTAAGCATCTAAATATTTCTCTTCATAATTAAGAATGAAACACTCCATTATAACTGGAATGAAAGAGTCTCACCAGAGCTCAAATTCCTTTGTGCATCTTGTAGCCTGCTTCCAACTCATTCACATAGCTAATACTTACTGCTCAAATTCTACACTCCAGAGACTGAAGGGGGTCAGGGGAGGGGAAGGGAGAAGAGGAGGTGGTTGGGAAGGGGATAATGTGCAGTCAGCTCTCTGTATGATCAGGTTCCCAATCCTCAGATTGAAACAACTGCAGATTGAGAATATTAGAACAAAATGCATTTGTCTGACCATGTACAGACTGTTTTCTTTGTCATGATTCCCTAAACAGTGTAACATCTATTTACATAACACTTACATTGTATTAGGTATTGTAAGTAACCCACAGATGATTAAATGTGCACCGGAGGATGTGTGTAGGTTATCGGCAAATGCTATGCCATTTTATATCAGGGACTTGAGCACCCATGGATTTTGGTATTTGTGGGGGTCCTGGAAGAAAACTCCTGTGGATACTGTGAGTTTAGATGCTGACTGAACACAAGAATAAGACAGTCTCTTCATTCCTCATGGGACTCATAGTTTAAAGGGAGAAAAATACAAAATAGGTGAAAAAAAACAAAACTTAGTATAGTACATAACAAGGGTGTGGGGAGTACTGGTGAATTCACTGAGGTCGCAGCACTTAACCCAAGAACGATGGATGAATGGGACTTAACAGGCAAAGTGCAGAGTGCAGTCAGTGCTGGCCAAGCTTTCCTTCAACACCTGCCCTGTGCTGAGTCCCAGGAACCAGGAGGGGGTGGTTTCTGTGGTAGCAGCATTTTCCTGGCTGGAGAATGATGGTGACAATCCCAGCAAGGCCGGTTAGAGCTGGACTTCAGGTGGTGTTTACCAGAATCAAAGGCAGCCAGTTAGAAATGCTCGAGGCCAAGAGGGTTCCAAGAGGGCAGAATAGGGAGGGAGCTTACTGATATAGTCCAGGAAAAGATAGTTTAGTAAAAGTGGAGATAGTGTGGTCTCAAAGAAGAATTAGGAAAAAACTGCAGAGGAAACTCTTCCGTAATTAGAGGAACATGGTGGATCTACGTGGAGGGTGTGGGTGCCCATGGCTCGGGACCCTAGCTGCTGAGAGCCTCTGCACCAACGCTTTAAAGGAAGGATGAGATGAAACTGCAGTAGCCCAAGACACTGGCAGAAAAGCAGCAGGAATAGCCTAGAGGGAACGAGGCTTGAAGCCCTGTGGGGGAAAGTACACCAGCCTAACTAGAGGAGAGAAAAAATAAAAGGGATGGTACAGACACGATTCTCTCTCTCCAATCACCTTACAAAAGCATACAAGCTGATAGAGCAGGTGCCATTTTGGACATATGTAACAGCTGCGCCAGCTTGGGGCTACGCCCAGCAATCGGCTGAGCAGAGAAACCTGACTCTGATGGGGAGCAGTAACAGCAAACTAAGACCTAGTAACTGTGTGGAGCTTTTGAATAGGGACTGTTAAAAAAAAAAAAAAAACAAACCAGGGTGTGTGGGAGAATTCACGGTGTGGCTGAGATTTTGAGTAGTCTTGGTGGGAGATGCCATGAGCTCTGGCGGCCCTGGCTACCTGGTGAGGGACATTGCAGGGGAATCTGAGCTTACACTGAGGACTGCACAGATTCTTTGTGTGGTCCTTGGGACAGAACAGATGAATGCAATACCCACTGGGGCTCACACTCAGGCACTGATCGCCGTCAAGGAGAAGAGCTCAGCTGAGGGGAATTACTTCCCTTCTGATAAGAGAGAGAGAGAGAGAGAGAGAGAGAGAGAGAGAGAGATTTACCATGCTAAACCTGGGTGTGTCACCTTAAGCACACCCTTAACCCTGAAGAACTGAACAGAGCTCTCTGGCCACCCACTACAAGCCCCTAGAGATTCATGAAAGCAGCCAATCCACTTATCTACAGATCATAGTACAATGAGAAAAGCCACCACAGTGGAAAACAAAAGGAATAAACCATCAAGTATCTCCACAAATGCTGAACAACAAATGCAACAACCCAAGAAACAAGAATAAGGAAGACAACATCATGCTCCCAAAATAACATGATAATTCAATACAAGATTATGAAGATGATGAGATAGAAGAAATGCAAGAAATGGAACTAAAAAAATTGATGATAAGAATACTTAGAAGTAATCAAAAAACAAGCACACAAACTACTGAAATCCATGCAGGACATGAAAGAAAATGTCTCCCATGAAAATGAAATCTTAAGGAGGAATAAAAATGAAATGAAGAATTCAATAGAACATGAAATTGAAATATTGAAGAGAAATCAAAATGAAATGAAGAATTCAATAGAACAAATAAAAAATACAGTTGAGAGCCTTAAAAACAGAATCAGTGAGGCAGAGAGAGAATATCGGACTTAGAAGACAGAGCACAGGAAACTATACAGTCAAACCAAAGACAAGAAGAGGAAATTATAAATCTAAAAAAAAATGTTGGGAATCTATAGGATACTATTAAAAAACCCAAAATTCGGGTTCTGAACTCTTCAGGAGTTTCTGAAGGCTTGGAGAGAGAGAGAGAGGATTAGAAGGCCTTTTTAGTGAGATACTAGCAGAAAACTTCCTGGGTTTGGAGAAGGAAAGAGACATCCAAGTACAGGAAGCACATAGAACCCCCAATAAACATGACCAGAAGAGATCCTCACCATGACACACTGTAATCAAACTCACCACAGTGAAACATAAAGAAAAGATTCTAAAATGTGCAAGAGAGAAACGTCAGATTACTCTCAGAGGATCTCCAATCAGACTCACAGCTGACTTCTCACCAGAAACCCTACAGGCTAGGAGGGAACGGCGAGATACAGTCCAGGTACTAAGAGAAAAAAAACTGCCAGCCTAGAATATTATATCCTGCAAAGCTCTCATTTGAGAATGAAGGTGAAGTAAAGATCTTTCATAGCAAACAGAAATTGAAAGAATTTGCCACCACTTGTCCAGCCCTGCAAAAGATGCTTAAAGATGTGTTACACACAGAAACACAGAAACATGGTCATCAGTGTGAAAGAAGGTAAAGGAAGAAAATCTCTCAGTAAAAGTCACAGGAAGTTCAAAGTATATATTAGAAATATCTTTGGAAAAATGGCAAGGCAAAGTCACCACTTATCAATAGTCACATTGAATGTAAATGGCCTCAACTCTCTAGTTAAAAGACACAGACTGACTGAATGGATTAAAAAACAAAGCCCATCTATTTGCTGCTTACAAGAAACACATCTTTCCGACAAAGGTGCATGCAGACTGAAAGTGAAAGGTTGGAAAAAGATATACCATGCCAACAGAAACCAAAAAAAGAGCTGGTGTAGCCATCTTAAAATCAGACAAAATAAACTTTAACACAAAAACTGTTAAAAGAGACAAAGAAGGGCATTATATAATGATTGAGGGATCAATTCAACTGGAAGATCTAACTATTATAAACGTATATGCACCTAATTACAGGGCACCTGGCTATTTAAAAGATATGTTAAGGGACTTAAAGGGAGACTTAGACTCCAATACAATAGTATTGGATGACTTCAATATTCCACTTTCAGCAATGGACAGATCAACCAGACAGAAAATCAACAAGGAAACAACAGATTTAATCCACACTATAGACCAAATGGATCTAACAGATAATTACAGAACTTTTCATCCTACACTTAAATAATACACAATCTTCTTAGCAGTGCATGGAACTTTCTCTAGGACTGACCATATACTAGGCCATAAAGCAAATCTCAGCAAATTCAAAAAAATCAAAACCACAGCATGCATCTTCTCAGACCACAATGGAATGAAGCTGGAAATTAGCAACTCAGGAATCCCTAGAGCATATGCAAACACATGGAGACTAAAAAACATACTCCTGAACGAACAGTGGGTCATAGAAGAAATCAAAACCTTTCTGGAAGCAAATGAAAATAACAACACAACATATCAAAACTTATGGGATATAGCAAAAGCAGTGTTAAGAGGAAAATTTATAGCAATAGGTACCTACATCAAGAAATTGGAAAGGCACCAAATAAATGAGCTATCAATGCATCTCAAGGATCTAGAAAAACTATGGCAAACCAAACCCAAAACTAGTAGGAGAAGATAAATAATTAAAATTAGAAAAGAAATCAACAGAATTGAATACAAATAACATTACAAAAGATCAGCAAAATGAAGAGCTGTTTTTTTGAAAAAATAAACAAAATTGATACAGCATTGGCCTAACCAAAAAAGAAGAGAGAAGACCCAAATCAATAAAATCAGAGATGAAAAAGGGAACGTAACAACAGACACCACAGAAATAAAAAGAGTCATCATCTTTGTAGTCAAATTACTAAAAAGAGTTGTATGCCAACAAACTGGGAAATCTATCAGAAATGGATAGATTTCTGTACACATACAACTTACATAAATTGAACCATGAAGACACAGAAAACCTAAACATACCCATAACTGACTCAGAAACTGAATCAGTAATAAAGGTCCTCCCAACAAAGAAAAGCCCAGGACCAGATGGATTCACTGCTGAATTCTTTTTTTTTTTTTTTTTTTTGACAGGCAGAGTGGATAGTGAGAGAGAGAGACAGAGAGAAAGGTCTTCCTTTTGCCGTTGGTTCACCCTCCAATGGCCGCCGCGGCCGGCGCGCTGCGGCCGGCGCACCGCGCTGATCCGATGGCAGGAGCCAAGAGCCAGGTGCTTTTCCTGGTCTCCCATGGGGTGCAGGGCCCAAGCACCTGGGCCATCCTCCACTGCACTCCCTGGCCACAGCAGAGGGCTGGCCTGGAAGAGGGGCAACTGGGACAGAATCCGGCGCCCCGACCAGGACTAGAACCCGGTGTGCCGGCGCCGCTAGGCGGAGGATTAGCCTAGTGAGCCACGGCGCCGGCCTACTGAATTCTACCAGACATTTAAAGAAATAACTCCAATTCCTCTCAAACTATTCAAAACAATTGAGAGAGAGAGAATCTTTCCAAATTCTTTCTACAAAGCCAGCATCACCTTAATTCCTAAACCTGAAAAAAATGCAGCAGAGAAAGAGAATTACAGACCAATTTCCCTGATGAATATAAATGCAAAAATCCTCAATAAAATTCTAGCCAATAGAATTAAACAGCAAATCAGAAAGATCATCCACCCAGACCAAGTGGGATTTATCCCTGGTATGCAGGGATGGTTCAACATTCGCAAATCAAGCAATGTGATACACCACATTAACAAATTATGAAGAAAAACCATATGATTAATTCAATAGGTGCAGAGAAAGCATTTGATAAAATACAACACCCTTTCATGATGAAAACTCTAAGCAAATTTGGTATAGAAGGAACATTCCTCAACACAATCAAGGCAATTTATGACAAACCCATGGCCAGCATCATATTGAATGGGGAAAAGTTGGAAGCATTTCCACTGAGATCTGGTACCAGACAGGGATACCCACTCTCACCATTGCTATTCAATATAGTACTGGAAGTTTTAGCCAGAGCCATTAGGCAAGAAAAAGAAATTAAAGGGATACAAATTGGGAAGGAAGAAGTCAAACTATTCCTCTTTGCAGATGATATGATTCTTTATTTAGGGGATTCAAAGAACTCCATAAGAGACTATTGGAACTCATAGAAGAGATAGCGAAGTAGCAGGATATAAAATCAATGCACTAAAATCAATAGCCTTTGTATACACAGACAATGCCACAGCTGAAAAAGAACCTCTAAGATCAATCACATTCACAATAGCTACAAAAACAATCAAATACCTTGGAATAAACTTAACCAAGGATGTCAAAGATCTCTATGATGAGAATTACAAAATCTTAAAGAAAGAAATAGAAGAAAAAAAATGGAAAAATCTTCCATGCTCATGGATTGGAAGAATCAATATCATCAAAATGTCCATTCTTCCAAAATCAATTTATAAATTCAATGTGATATCAATCAAAATACCAAAGACATTCTTCTCAGATCTGGAAAAAATGATGCTGAAATTTATATGGAGGCATAGGAGACCTCAAATAGCTAAAGCAATCTTGTAAAACAAAAACATAGTTGGAGGCATCACAATATGAGATTTCAAGACATACTACAGGGAAGTTATAATCAAAACAGCATGGTACTGGAACAGAAACAGATGGATAGACCAGTGGAACAGAATAGAAACACCAGAAATCAATCCAAACATCTACAACAAACTTATATTTGATCAAGGAGTTAAAACCAATTCCTGGAGCAAGGACAGTCTATTCAACAAATGGTGCTGGGAAAACTGGATTTCCACATGCAGAAGTATTAAACAAGGCCCCTACCTTACACCTTACACAAAAATCCACTCTACATGGATTAAAGATCCAAATCTACGACCTGACACCATCAAATTATTAGAGAACATTGGCGAAACCCTGCAAGATATAGGCTCAGGCAAAGACTTCGTGGAAAAAACCCCAGAGGCACAGGCAGTCAAAGCCAGAATTAATAATTGGGATTGCATCAAATTGAGAAGTTTCTGTATTGCAAAAGTAACACTCAGCAAAGTGAAGAGGCAACTGACAGAATGGGAAAAATATTTGCAAATTATGCAATTGATAAAGGATTAATAACCAGAATCTACAAAGAAATCAAGAAACTCCACAATAACAAAACAGACAACCCACTTAAGAGATGGGCCATGGCCAGTGCCCCAGCTCACTAGGCTAATCCTCCACCTTGTGGCACTGGCACACCGGGTTCTAGTCCCGGTAGGGGCGCTGGATTCTGTCCCGGTTGCCCCTCTTCCAGGCCAGCTCTCTGCTGTGGCCCGGGAGTGCAGTGGAGGATGGCCCAAGTCCTTGGGCCCTGCATCCCATGGGAGACCAGGAGAAGTACCTGGCTCCTGCCATCGGATCAGTGTGGTGCGCCAGCCGCAGCACACTAGCCGCGGCGGCCATTGGAGGGTGAACCAACGGCAAAGGAAGACCTTTCTCTCTGTCTCTCTCTTTCACTGTCCACTCTGCCTGTAAAAAAAAAAAAAAAAAAAAAAAAAAAAAAAAAAAAAAAAAAGGAGAGAGAGAGAGAGATGGGCCAAGGACCTCAATAGACATTTTTCAAAAGAGGAAATCCAAATGGTCAACAGGCATATGAAAAAGTGTTCAGGATCACTAGTAATCAGGGAAATGCAAATCAAAACCACAGTGAGGTTTCACTTCACCCCAGTTAGAATGGCCCTCATACAGAAATCAACTACAACAGATGCTGCGGAGGATGTGGGGAAAAAGGCACACTAATCCATTGTTGGTGGAAATGCAAACTGGTAAAGCCACTATGGAAGACAGTTTGGAGATTCCTCAGAAACCTGAATGTAGCCCTACCACATGACTCAGCCATCCCACTCCTCAGAATTTATCCAAAGGAAATTAAATTGGCACATAAAAGAGCTATCTGCATCTCAATGTTTATTGCAGCTCAATTCACAATAGCTAAGACTTGGAATAAACCTAAATGCCCATCAACAGAAGACTGGATAAAAAAATTATGGGATACGTACTCTATAGAATACTAAACAGTGATTAAAAAAAAAAGAAATCCAGTCATTTGCAACAAAATGGAGGAATCTGGAAAATATCATGCTGAGTGAAATAAGCCAGCCCCAAGGGACAAATATCATATATTCTCCCTGATCTGTGACAACTAACTGAGTACCTAAAAGGAAACCTGTAGAAGTGAAATGGCTACTATGAGAAACAATGACTTGATCAGCCCTTGTCCTGACTGTTGAGGAACAACTTAGCATTTTATTCTTTTTAGTAGTTTCTTGTTCTCCTTAATACCATTGGTTGAACTCTTTAATTAATACACAAGTATTCTTAGGTGTTTAAAGTTAACTGAAAATTGATCCCTGTTAAAAATAAGAGTGGGAATAAGAGAGGGAGGTGGTGTATAGTTCAGCACATGCTCACTTGGACTTACCCCTAATAGTAGAGTTAGAAGTGTGCCATAGGATTCCAAATCCCATTGAGTTGGCAGGTACCAATGCCATCTTACTAGTTAAAATGATCAGTTTCATCTCATAATTGATCATAAAGATAGGATTAAGTGTCAAATGGATTACATAAACAAGACCAGTGTCTGCTAATAATAACTGATAGAATTTAAAAGGAGAGAATGACCCAACATGGGAAGCGGGAGACACAGTAGACTCATAGAATGGCAAATGCCCTAAACAGCACTCTGGCCTCAGAATCAGCCCTTAAGTCATTAGGATCTGGTTAAAAAGCCCATGAGAGCTTCTCAGGCATGGAAAGCCAAGATACTGTGGCAAAAAAAAAAAAAAAAAAAAAGATCTAAATGAAAGATCTCTGTGAGTGAGATCACATTGGAAAGAATGGCCATCAAAAAGGAGGTAACTTTCTCTGAAGGGAGGAGAGAACTTCCACTTTGACTATGGTCTTGTCTAAATAAGGTCAGAGTTTGTGAACTCAAGAGGGTTTCATAGCCTTGGCAGCTCATGACAAGAGTCTTGGCTGATTACTAACGTCATAAATAAGAGTGTCAATTGTTAAATCAACAATGAGAGTCACTGTGCACTATAGCTTTTAATTTAGATGATATTTAACACAGGAAAATTTTGTTCCCAAGCTGTAAATGATACAGATGTTAATATGTATATATTTAAACCACCTTATTGATATGATTGACATATAACAAACTGTACATAGCCTCTAGGAGTTTGGGGATAAGTGTACTCCTGTGAAACCAGCACCACCATCGAAGCCATAAACATCCCCATCACATCTTGTGCTTTCTTTTCCTACCTTTATGAACAGTGTTGATTTTTCTCATGTGAGATAGGAACACTTAATATAAAATCTATCTTCTTAGCAAACTGCTTTGTGCTGTATAGTAGAACTCCAGAATTCTTCTTGCATAACTGAAACTCTGTATCTTTACCAACCCCCTCCTGGGTTCCCTCCCTGCAGCCCCTGGCATTCCCCCATTCTGCTGTTCACTTCTAAAGATTGATTACTTTAGAACCACATATAAGTGAGATCACACAGCATTTGTCTTTTTAATAGCCACACCGCTGTCAGCAGCCATACAGCAATAGAAACAGTTCTAAATAACTATTTCCAAAATGCTCTCTTCACTGCATTTTTATCTTTCCCCAGACTGGTTGTGTTCTCATTTGTTTTACAATCATGGTTACTTTACAGGGAGACCAATGCATTTATTATTTTGAAAACATTGAGGCTTATCACCGATGGCTACTTGTCATCTCAGAAGTGTCAGAAATGGGAAGACTTAGTTTTGTAAAAAACAAACGTGCATAACCCCATTTACAGGTATTTTCCATGAAACAATCAGTGGAACCACAGGTTTTCAGGATCACTTGCTATCTCTTCATGAAGTACTCTAAGAACTCTACCACATCTTAAGAGTCTAGTTTTGATGAAATGGACCACAGTCATAGTTCCTGCAGCCCACTGTGTAAGTCTTACTGGAACCCGTTTGCTACAGTAATTTGCCTAGGAATGGCTCAGCGGATAAATTTTGTGTGTGGTCTCTCTCTAGAAGTCATTTTATTTATTCCAAAGTCATCTTTCCAACAGTGGTTACAACTTAGTTTTGGCAAATCACTGTTTATCATATGTCATTTCCAGTGTACAATGTCTAATCAGATTTATATTTAGGGATTCATAAAAAAGCAGGCTCTTTGAAGACTGGTCAGACATAAAATTCTACATCGATTGTTCTCTTTTTAGAATTTCTCACAATACTCTCCAGCCTGTATTTGTTGGCAAAGAGAAGTCTGCTACCTAACTGGCGTAGCTCCTCTGTAGACATTTTTCCCCCTAATGATTTTAAAGACTTCGTCTTATCAACAGTTGGCTGCACCAACATGTGCATTTATACTGATTTATTTTGTTGAGATTCAAGGGTACTGGAATTTAAGGATTTTTGTCTTAAAAGTCATTATGTGCCACTACCCTGATTTATTTTGTTTGAGATTTGATTCTCAAATTCAGAGATTTCTGTTTTCAATAATCATGGAAGAATTCTCAAGCATTCTCTTTGGAATGCTTGCTTCTCTCCAGTCTTTCTTCTGGAACTCCTAGTGGATGTATGCTGGACTTTCTCATTCAATCTATGTTATGTTTTTCATGTCTACCTTTCTGAGTTCTTTAGGTATGCAATAGCTCGGGGTTGGTTCTGGCCTTTTGTACCCCCAGAAAGGAGAGATGGAAAAAGGAGACGCAGACGGACCTCAACAGAGACAGGTTGCTTTATTGGAAGCAAAGAGGTTGATGAATGTCTGTTCTTGGGAAGAGACTGTGCACCAGGTGGTTTAGAACTCAGGTTCCGTTTAAGGACAGAATGTGTCACTCTGGGACTGAGGGAGGACGGGGGCGGGGGAGGGGGGTAGAAGGCAGCTGTCAGAAGAGTAGGGGGCTCTTTGAAGTCTCAGGGAACTTTCCTCTTACTGTTTCATAGCTGTTTTGCCATTTGCATTGCCAGGAGTTGAGAAGGGTCTGTTTAGGCACCAAGGGAGGAAATGGGGTGGTGGGGGTGGGGGTGGGGGTGGGGTAGGGGTGGAGGTGGAGGAGAAAGGGAGGAGGGGAAAAGCACAAGTCCTTGAAGTTCTCTCTTCAAATGTTTTTCCACTTGATGTTTAATATAACTAATCAATTTAAACTGTCTATGCTTTGTATTTCTAGAATTTCTGTTTGGTTCCTTTTAATGCTGCCTGTTTTCTTGCATAATTATAATTTCTGCCCTTTGATTATGAGTCTCAACACTCATTTTATGATTTATTCAGGTTGTTCTGTGATCTAGAACTGCTAACTGTTGGGTCTGCATCCTTTACCTCACATGCTGAGTGATCTTTATGGGGAGTTTGTTTTTTAGGGGGTTATTAAAGCTCCCATTAGCCAAACATGAGAACAACTTTGTGAATTAACAGATGCACAAAAGCTATTCAGGGTGGCATTTAGCGGTGTGGATTCAGGACTTAATTCTAGAACATCATCGCCACTGAAAACTCCCCTATCTTGATTCATCTGCAATGTCCCATCATGTGTGATCGCAATGAGGTTCGTGAAGAGCTTACAGAGTCTATGACAATCTCATTTCTTTGTAGAAGACTCAGGAATACTTTATAAAGATGTGTTTGTGGTTCAGAGTGTTACCATCTTTTTGTAGTTCAGACTATACCAATAGGAGTCAACTGTGCCTTCAAGTCTATACCACGGAAGTTAAATTAATGATCCTATTGTTTTAACAAACAAATCTTAGAAACTCAGGGCTAAATACTGTTACCTTTGGGCACCTGTTCTCATGATATGCATTGTTCATTGTCTCCAAGTTTTTCTTTGCATCTTGTATTATCAACCCCAGCTGCCCCCACGGAAGTCTCCCTTTGTTAAGAAAGTCAACAAACCATAAAGGGATACACTAACTGATAGACCTTCCAAAGACCTTATTTCTTTCATCTTGACACACTTTGGCACCAACCCAAAGGTGGCGGTCCTTTCTTTCTGTGGCAGGGGAAGGAAACCCCACAATGTTTCTCTGCCTGTTTAAGTTTCCGATCAACCTTAGGTGACTGGGCAACTTATGAGAAGCAAAGAGGAGAAAGAAGATAAACGAGCTGACTACTTTACATAAACTGGAATCAAAGCTCTAGAGACGATGATTTCCAGGTTGTAAAAGAACCTTCCCACTGGGAACTCCAGTCTGGTGTATGTGTTGGTTAAGTGGACGCTGGTCCTGTTTCTACCACCATTAACTAAGCACCCACCAAATGGCTCACAAGCATTATTTTATCTAATCTTCCCAACAAATCCAAGAAGGGGGTTTGTCCCCATTTTATGTATCAGGACACTGGAGGCCCAGAGGCCTAAAAGCATTGGCGAGGTCACCTTGCTGGTGCATGTGGTGGAACAAGAATTCAACCCATTGTCTGACTGTGAACTTACCTAGTGGATGTGCAATGTGAAATTTCAGACTCTTTACCTACAATGTTTTTTTAGAAGTAACCCCTTCCCCCCTTAAGGGTTACTCACCTAAATAATTTGAGACTGTCAGTGAGTTTAGGGATATCAGTGATGTCCTCCTGAGGAAAGACAAGCGACATTTCATGAGCAGGGATTTCATACATGTGGAGCTCATATCTACATCGGCACTGTCCAACATGGCAGCCACTTGCTGCACATAGCTATTTAAATTCGAATGAATTCAAATGAAAGAAAATGAAAAATTCAAGTCTATTCACCCCAACTACACTTCTGGTGGTTACCTCGGTGGGTGTGGGTTTGGGGGAGGATGGGGGGACACAGGGCACATGCAGGGGCTCCAGGGTCAGTGGGTCAAGTTCCACTGCTTCCCTTGGGTGGTATCTTGCACGTTCGTTAAATATAATTTGTTAAGCTGTACATTTATCTTTTTTCCACTTTTCTGTGCATGTCATACATCACAAAAACATAAAAAAAAATTGACGAAGCACTCCCTGCATCTACCATTCCAGTTAAAAATTGTAGTTACAAGTGACTTTTCTGTAGAAACCAAATATTTTGCAATTATTACCTTAGAGGGAGTAACTCTTACTACCTCAGGTCACTGATTAAACTCTCAAAAGGAACTTGGTTCAAAGTTCATGTTGGTGCTTGTTTTCAAACTGAAAAGCCTATTGTATGGTGTCACATAAAAAATATTGAGGGAGGAGGAATTGTTTATTTATTCCCAGATGGATCACTTTCCTGCTGCATTAATTCAATGGAGGAAGCAGACAAGAGAACTTCAATTTAATGGGCCAACTCTGCATAAATGTGAAACAAGTCTTTGCATCTTTCCAGAACCCTGGCATTTAGTTTGTTTTAAGCATTGGCTCTTGCATTCCAATTTCTTATTTTAAGGCAATTAATGATAAGAGAACCCACACTCAGTACATAAGAATACAGTGACTCATTCTTACCCATTATTATTTCGATCCAATTACAAGGGGCCCACCTGTCTGAGTCAATGCAATTAAACTAATAATTACTCTCATGGTTGAAGAAGTTAAAGAACAGGGGAGGCAATGGGTGAATCAAACAGGAGGGGCATTGCAATTGCAAGACTGCCATTCAGTCAAGCAAGAGATGATAAAAGTTTTATTTCTTTATGCTTTGCCTAGGGTTTTGCTTATTTATTTCCTGAAGTCAGAAGGGTTCAGGGATGTTTGAGAATGTCTTAGACAAAGGCCTCACTCCTATCAGCCGTGCTGGGCCACATATGTGAGAAGGTAAACGGATAGTAACACTTTATATTTGTCCGCATTTTCTCCATTCCCACAGCGGCCGTGCAGTAGGCAGGGGCCCTTTCTAGACTTCAGTTTAGGGACCGATTCCGTGTTCTGAGCAGCTGAAGCGGGGCCCTCAGCTGTCTTCCCTTCCCACCGCGCCAGTGGATCCCAGGATGAGCACCGGACCCTCGTAGTAAGGAACACATCTCCCAGTCCTTTCCTAAGACCTGACCTGGGAAGGCTTGGCAGTTCTTGCCACATTTCAGTTGGTCGAGGGAAAAGCACGGCTTCCGTTTTTCAAAATCGGCTGGAACGTCTCCTAGTATTAATAAAGGAAAGGTAATCTCTATTTGCCAGTGAGTCAGAGCGGAGTCACGATTCTGAGTTTCGTGAAATGTTCATACCAGAGCGTTCTCTGCTTTTCCACCTTCCAGCGTCACTTCCAGGTGAGAAAGCGCCGCTTCGACCTCATCAACCTCAGACTCGCTCGTAAAATCCTGAGTTTCCGCGGACAGGGACAGTTTGCTGATGTGATACTACGACAAAAGCGGAGGTTTTAGAAATGTCATGTGTGAAATCTGTATACCTTAAATGAAATAAAAAGGAAAATAACATATATACTTTAAGTTGGCAGGAAGGGCAAGCAAAAAAAAATCATGCACATAAATAAATCCATGTGCGATTTTTTTTTAAATTAAATAATTCCCCTGGGATACTGAGCAGCCCTTGAAAGGAAGAGCTACTTCCGGTGCAGGACAATTGACGTGGGATCTGAGTCACTCTGGCATTGTTGTCCCCTCATGGGGACACCGATGGTGCTTGCAGTAGGAAAGGAGAGAGACTGCAAGACCATTGCCTCACGGTGGTGCAGATTGTTTTAAGGAGCATTTTAAGTTTAAGTTTACTCCCCTCACTTGAGCTCTTTCTTACACTGGAAGAACACGAGTGTAAGCGGCACACGCTTGGCTCATCTCCGTCCGGAGAAAAGCCGCCAACCTCCCCTACCTGCAGCGCTGCGAAGATCAGCATCTCCTCCTCTGTGCAGTCGATTTCTTCTAAGAGGACGGCCCACCTGGCTTGCTCATAGAGTTGGTTGATTCGGACAGCGTCGTACTAGAGACAAAAACAGATGTGCGTGAGTGTGCACTTCTAGTTCACTAGATTTAAAAAAAAAAATCTGAACCAACTCAAGACAGTCTCAGGTGCGATACGCTACGCTTCAGCTCGGGGAGCGGAACCGAACACTCGGCAGCTCTCCGCTGCTCCAGCTCCTTTTCCTGTTGATTTCAGAACTTTCTTCTCCCAAGTATTTTCCAGAGCTTCTTCACGGGGCCGAACTGACTCGTCTTTGATTCCATGATTTCCGCTCTCTTTCGCCCCACTTCGGTGGGTAGGAGACGGGTACCGGAAATGGTTATGTGACAAACAGTGTGAAGGAGGAGGGCCCTCCCTGCCAATCCGCACGCCCAGTGTGATCCCAAGCAGAACGCGATGGGGATCACTTTTTTCTCTTTCCGCTCCCCTCTCTCCCTCGCTCCATCCCTTCCTTCCTTTTCTTTTCTTTTCTTTCTTTTCTTTTCTTTTTTTTTTTTTTTTTGACAGGCAGAGTTAGACAGTGAGAGAGAGAGACAGAGAGAAAGGTCTTCCTTCCGTTGGTTCACCCCCCAAATGGCTGCTACAGTTGGAGCTGTGCTGATCGGAAGCCAGGAGCCAGGTGCTTCCTCCTGGTCTCCCATGTGGGTGCAGGCTCCAAGGACTTGGGCCATCCTCCACTGCCTTCCCGGGTCACAGCAGAGAGCTGGACTGGAAGAGGGGCAACCGGGACTAGAAGCCGGTGCCCATATGGGATGCTGGTACTACAGGCAGAGGATTAACCAAATGAGCCACGTTGCCAGCCCTTCCTTTCTTTTTAAAACAGTTGCACACATGAGTGAGAACGTGCAACACTCTTCCTTCTGTGCTTGGCTTATTTCCCTGAAGTTCCCCCAGTTCCATCCACGCTCTGGCAAATGCCAGGATGGCCTTCCCTGTTTTAGGGCCTAATATGTCATCATATACGTTGACTACAGTTTCTTTACCCATCTGAGAAAAGGACTATGTTCCAGTTTTATTCTAACTTCTCCTTAGGTTTGATTTTGTGAAAAATTAATTGAAATTGCGGTAATTCACATGTGCTGTTTAACCCTTTCTCAGCTTGGAGCTCAGTGGCACTCAATGCATTTACACTGTAGTGGCCAGCACCATTGTCCAGTGACAAAACTCTCATCTCGCGAAACCAAAACTCTGTACCCATGAAACAATAAACTCCTTTGTTTGATTTTTTTTTTTTATAGTGAGTGTACATTGTGTTATGTCCTTTGGAAAAAAAGTTGAGAAAAACAGAGGAGGAATAGAAAGAGTGCTGAGTGCATTTATCATGCATTGATTAGCATTTGTTTATTTTTCCTGCATGCAGTGGGAGAAGCTGATAGGGAATGTAAAAGTCTGAAGCCAGCCAAACCAGTGGTGAGCAGCTCAGGAGGAATGTGACTTTGGCCCCTGGCATGGTCCTTCTCAGCATTTCCACAGGTGCTGGGGACAAGGGACAGACAGAACCGAGTGTGGAGAACTCGAGGGGCTGAACATCTGTCTTTGTTTTATGAACTTGGCCAGGTGTCATTGAACAGCTTGGAAACTGCCCCTCCCCCCAACAAACAAAACCAAAACATGCAAGAATATTCACACAGCGTTATTCAGAACAGCCCCAAACTGGAAACGTTCAATGCTCCTCAACTCGTGAGTGGGTGAGATGCCACTTGGCAATCCAACAGCGTGCATGACTGATACTGGCAACACCACACACACCTCAAAACGTCATGCCTGAAAAGAATGCAGATGCTGAAGATTACCTATAGGGCCAGCGTTGTGACACCGGCATCCATATGGGCACCGCTTCTACTTCCCGTCCAGCTCCCTGCTAAGGACCTGGGAAAAGCAGCAGAAGATGGCCCAAGTGTTTGGGCCCTGTACCCACATGGGAGACCCAGATGAGGCTCCTGGATCCTGGCTTCCACCAGGCTCTTCCTCAGTCTATGTAGCCATCTGGGGAGTGAAACAGCAGGTGGAAGATCTCTCTCTCTCTCTGACTTTTAAATAAATAAATGAATCTTTAAAAAAAAAAAAAACAAACCACCTATTATAAGTCCATCTCTATGACATTTCTAGAAAAGGCAAAATTTGGGACAGCAAATCAGTAGAGGCAGGGGTCAGAGACTGATCAAAAATGAGTCTAAAGACACTTTTTTAGGTGACAGAAGTGGTTTTTTTTTTTTTTTTTGACAGGCAGAGTGGACAGTGAAAGAGAGAGAGAGAGAGAAAGGTCTTCCTTTGCTGGCTGTTGGTTCACCCTCCAATGGCCGCCGTGGCCAGCGCGCTGCGGCCGGCGCACCGCACTGATCCGATGGCAGGAGCCAGGTACTTTCCTGGTCTCCAATGGGGTGCAGGGCCCAAGCACTTGGGCCATCCTCCACTGCACTCCCGGGCCACAGCAGAGAGCTGGCCTGGAAGAGGGGCAACCGGGACAGAATCCGGTGTCCCGACTGGAACTAGAACCCGGTGTGCTGGCGCCACAAGGCGGAGGATTAGCCTAGTGAGCCACGGCGCTGGCCAGAAGTGTTTTAAAACTGGATTGTGGGGGCAGGCTGTGGCTCAGTGGTTAACTAACTGCTTGGGATTCCACGTCCTACAATGGGGGGCCTAGTTCAGTCCCAGCTCCTCTACTTCCCAAGCAGCTTCCTGATAATGTGAACCCTGGAGGTGGCAGGTGATGGTTCAAGTACTTGTGTCCCTGCCACCCAAGGGGGAGACCTGGGCAGAGTTCAGGGCTCCTGACTTTGGCCTGGCCCAGCCCTGGCTGTTGTGGGATTTAGGGGAGTGAAACAGTGGATAGAAGATTTCTCTCAGTCTGTTTCTCTGCCTTTCAAATAAAATGGAAATAAATGAACAAAAGATTTGAAGATTCAGGCTTCCTGGACAATGCCTTAAAAAAAACGCCACACAGAATTGTGGTGATGATTGTGTACTTGTGTAACCTTACTAAGCATCATCATATTGTATACTTACAGTAAGTAAGTTTTATTGTATGTGTGTTATGGTGCAATTAAGGCAAGACAACTCAAATTCCCACATACACGGTGCACACCAAAAAACCAGGCAGACAACCCCCAGCTACTCCTTCCCCCAAAAACCCACCCCAGTTCACTAGTTCACTGTTTACAGACAAAACCGGAAGAGTATGTGCAGCCCGTGGAATGTGAAATGGCTTAACTGTCCTACGTGGCTGGCTGTCTCTCTGTCAGCCACTCGGTCCCAGCATTTACAACCCGAATGCTGCAGAAGTTTCGGTGCGAGTAAGTTACATCCCTCAGTCAGGATTCTCTCACGTGTAGTTAATAAGGATTTAACACATTTCGTTAAAGTTTCCACACTTGAACATTCTTACATTACCCACAAGCCAAATACAGCAATTCTCCAAAAGAATATTAATTACATAAAAATTACCTAGATTTACAAATTCACAACGTGGGTATACGGTGTCTACAATAAGACGTCCTCACTCTGTGAGACACCCTGTGTCTCAATGGGGACACAGGATTGCTCTGTGGCATCCGGCACAGCAGGAGGACTTCCTCTTAGGAGGCCCGTCCATGTTCCCAGCAAGCCACTGGGGCATCACGAGGTTCTGGGTCTTCCCCAGGTCATTCCCAGGCATCCCATGGATCCTTCCCTCTCTGTGAACTCTTGCAGCCGGTTCTGCAGAGCCTCGGAAACACACGTTTCTCTGGCTGGGGACTGGCTACTTACACTCTCCTCAGTCCTAGATTATCTTCGTTTCCTGGCCAACCAAAAATACAAACCCCATGCTGGAAGCAAATAGATCCTGCCCCTTGCTCTCCTTGAACCCCTCTTTCTAGTCAATTCAAGAAACCCTCCTCTCCTTCCACCAACCAACAATGAAGAGATAACCAAACCTGCCCACCATGGCCTCCACACTCTCAAGAAGGGGCTACTATTTATACTTCCTCACTTCAGTTTCTCCATTAGCCCAGGGGCTGCTCTCAATGCCCTTTAGTCCTGTTATTAAAATGGATGCATTTCTTTTCTTACTGGACATGAGAACACTATGGACTATCAGAGTTACAAAAAGGCCTTTGTCTTTTTAACTCTGATATTTAGGGCATATTTAAAAGGAACATAAGAGCATACCCTGGATGGATTTTGAATGAATTCAGATGGGAAAAAAAAGGTGCACAATAAAAAGTTAGTCTCCCTCTTTCCTTGTTCCCCACAAATGGTAGCTATTCCATGGGCAGTTTTGCACTGTACTTTGTTCATATGAAAATGTACCTTGAGTATGTTGCATGTCAAGAGACCTGATTCATTCTTTTTAACAACATAGTGTGGGTATAGCAACAAACGTAACCTTTTCCCTACTGGCAGATGTTTAGATCGTTTCTAATGTCTTCCTAAAACAAATAATGTAGTAAAAACTTTGTGTACACACTTAACAATAGGCATGTGTGAACATAAGTGCACTATAAATACTTGGGAGTAGATTTGCTGCGTCAAAGTCGTGGAAGTCTACGTCCATAGATATTGCCAAATTACCTTCCATAGAAGCCAGATCAGCTTAAACTTTGACCAATAAGCAATGTATGGGAGAACCTGTTTCACCACTCTTGCTAAGACAGTATGTGAAACTCTGATCTTTGCCATTACAAGTTGATTGTAGTTCCTTTAGTAGGAAACATTTGCTCATATTCTTTGATCATTAGCCTCATGGGTTGTTGATCTTTTTTATTATTGATTTCTAGAGATTCTTTATATGTCAGGGAAATTAGTTCTCTGTTTGCACTATGTGTTGCAAATATATAACTGTGTATATTTTTTGTCATGCATAATATTTCATTTTTATTAAAATATACTAACCTTTTATGAATTCTGGATTTTTAAATTTTTTGAGCATATTGTTTTTGAAATGTATTTTAGCATTTAAAAAAAATTTTTTTTTTCCCTGTCTCGGGTTTATTTGTACAAACAGCACAGGAGGACACTAGCCCCACACAGACAGCAGCCCAGGGGTCACACCAGTCCTTCTGCCTTTGCATTGGCAGGCAAAGGCTGTTACTAGGGAGCCTTTGCGGGGGGCTGGGCACCTTTGGGAGGAGCATGAGCCGGAACTGGGGCTGCAGGTGTGGCCTGGGCCTTGGGTTTGGCTTGGGCCTGAGCCTTGGGTTTGGCTTGGGCCTGGGCCTTGGGCTTGGCTTGGGCCTGGGCCTTGGGCTTGCCTTGGGCCTGAGCTTTGGGTTTGGCTTGGGCCTGGGCCTTGGGCTTGGTTTCGGCCTGGGCTTTGGGCTTGGTTTCAGCCTGGGCCTTGCCTTTGCCCTTGCTCTTGATCTGAGCTTGAGCTTGGGCCTTGATTTGAGCCTTGACCTTGCCCTTGATTTGGGGCTCAGTCTTGGCCTTTGCCTTGGTCTGTGGCCGGGATAGCCTGAGACCCCTAGCAATGCGGGCACGGGCACGCCTTCCAAGCTTGGGGTGGGCAATGTAGGCAAGCCGATCGAGCTTTCGGCTGACACCCTTCGGGATCGTGGGCTTTACTTCCTTAGGCTTGACCAGGGCCTTGATAGCTTCAGCACGCGCAGCCATAGCCTTGGCGTTGTTGGCCTGCATCTTCTTCAGGCCCTTCTTGTTGTGCTTCTTGGCAAAACGCATGTTCCTCAGGAACTTGGGGTCCACCCCTTTCAAAGACTCGTATCTTTGTGATAGCGGTTTCTTGATGCCATTTCTGTGCCATTTTGGGGACTGGTTGTGCGTGGTGTGGTTCTTGGACTTGGCCATGTCTGCACCCTGCCGCCACCCGTGAGCTATGGATGGTGTCGGATGCCACGGGGGCCAACGTTTTTAAATTTTTTGAGCATATTGTTTTTGAAATGTATTTTAGCATTTAAAAATTGTTTTTGTTTGTTCATTTTGTTTGGAAGGGAAAGAGATGGGAGAGAAAAAGAGCGGGAGAGAAAAAGAGAGGGAGAGTAAAAAGGTGAGAGAAAGAGAGAGATCTGTATTCCATCTGCTGGTTCACTCCTTAAATGCCCACAACAGCTGGGCTGGACCAGGCTGAAACCAGGAGCAGGTACTCATTCCAGATCTTCCACTTGGTGGCAGGGCTTCAACTACCTGAGCCATTTCCTGATGCCTCCCAGGGTGTGCATTAGCAGAAAGCTGAAATCAACAGAGATAAGACTGGAAGCAGGTACTCCAATGTGGATGCAGGCCCCCCAGGCAACATCTTCACCACTGCACCAGATTCCTGCCCTGAAGACATTTTATATCTCCAAGACATAATCAGCACATTACGTTCAACTTGTGGACTATCTGCCTTGCTCCTCTGAAAGTCAAAAGACATTCCCTAGTCCTTATTATGGAACTTGTTCCTATTAGCAGGGTGTCTTGTATGTGTACAGCGGTTTCTTGGGGACCAGCTTTGCTCTTGATTTGGTTGTAGAGTCTATGAAAATGTAAACTACACCTTAAATTTCTATATCTCCCTTCATCTACACAGCACATACGAGAGTCTTGTACTTTGTTTGTAGCACCTGTAACTCCAGGAGGAGAGGGAACAACTCTGGGATGGTTGGGATCATTGTTGTTGTACCCCAAAGCCTTGTCCTGCTAACTCGAGTGTTCTTTGGGTTGGCAGCTGCCTTTTGGCTGTTCCGATTCAAACAGATTTTACCTGACAGGCAAGAAAGAGAGGGCTCTTTACAAAGTAAGTGAGCAGAGGCTGGTACCCAGGAGTCTAGGACAACAGCACAAGGACCTTCACTTTTGGGGTCTTTGTCTCCTTCTGGGAATATAAGCCCTTTGACTTCCTCCACTTGTTAGATGAATGCATAGTTAACATTGCCCCTCCATGTTCAAGATTCACCACGTCTGGAAGCTTGGCTGATGACGTCACTCACACGCTCCTGACAACTTTTCAGCTGTAGGTGACTACACTGATATTTTTTAGCATTAAGTTCAATTCTGAAGCACAGGTTTTAATGGGTAATCTCTTGGCAAGGAAACTGCTGCAAGTCCCCAAGGGTCAGGGAGATGCTACCATTCATTGATCAGATGCCTGAGCTGGGAAGCTTGGACTCTCACAGCACCTTGCAGGAGCATGCAGGGATGGGGCGGAGGAAAATACCTGAGTTTGCCGTCTACTTGCTGACCAAAACCTGTGAGTGTACTCTGATCAGAGGGACGAGGCCTGAAGTTGTGCAGTACTCAGTTCTGGCTCAGAGAAATGGGCAGTTGATGTGATCAGGGACAAACAAAAGCTCCCTTCCGGAAGGACTTCCTCGAATGCGATCCCAGCACACGGGTTCTGAAGCTGAGATTGCTCAGCTGAGGAGTGTGAAGTCAACCAGTGCATGACCCTGGAGCAAACACAACATCTGCATTTGGCCAAGGTATAATGGAAATTTAGCATTTCCTTCTGTGATGAATGTAGGCAAAACTCCACAGTACTGCAGAGTTCTTGTGACTTTGTAACAACTCAAATCACAGGTGTTCCCTCTTGTTTCACAGTTATTGCTGTTGTCTTCAAATAATACATATTATATAATCATGCATATTATTGCCTCAAATTAATGGCAGTTATGAGACCAGCCACAGGATTTTATCCTATTCATTAAAAATCACATGCATAATTATACCTATTTTGAAAAAGATTTTGTTCACTATAATTTAATATATTTTATTTTCTAACCTTATTAATTTTATTTAATTTTAGAACTTTATTCTAATGTCTGACATTTTTGGGTTAGTTCTTGGCATATGGTATTAGCGCAATAAGTAAATGAATAAGCAAAAATCAGATGAGGCACAAGTTGGAAGAGATAAGATGAGGCCAAATCACTGCCATAGCAATGAGATGAGGCACAGGAATATTTTTCTTACATATTGTCTAATTTCAGAAAAAAAATTAAGGCTGCTTTCTAGAATAGATAGCATACAACACAATTGCTTAGATTAACTGAAAATCAAGTAAGGAAAAACTAAAGTTGAGTTGGGAGTGAGGCTCACAAATGAAATCACAGATCATGTATGGATTTGGTTCTAGCAGCAAAGCAATAAAGAGAATGCAGAGAGTTGCATAATTCATGCTACTTTTTTAAAAAGAAAATCAAAACACTATTTAGGAGAAACAGTATTGTAATTTCTCCTAAGGGTTTTACAAAGAAGAGGCAAAATTTTCCCTTCTGCCATGATTCAGTGGGAGTTATGCATTTCCCATGGGTATTACCTTGGGTCTAACCCAAAGACTGAGCAGAAGCCTCTCCACAGAAATGAATAAGATTGATTTGGAAGAAGATGCCAATTAGGGAAACAGTGAGAACCAAATGGACCTTTGAAGGCCAGACATAATATCAGGACCAAGGAGAAGACAGCGCCACAAGAGACAGAAACACTGCTGCACAGAACGGCTGCCCGAGGCAAGCTTCTCACACAGGTGCCTAGCAGAGAAGAGCAAAGAGCAACGGAACTGGGCTGGGAGCAGCTCAGTGAAGTCACCACAGGGTGTTTAACCACTGACTCGGAGCCCATTCAGTGGCTAGTGAGGAAAACGGAAAGGACAGAAGTTCAAAGGCCTTAGTTGTCCCAATAAACCTCTGGTGGGGTGGGAGGTGTGCACTGAAAATGGAGGTGGTGACCACCTGGCGGCTTCATTTATCTAGACAATCCCTGTTACTTATCATCAAAGATTTGGCAAGCACACAAACGAAAGTCTTGCCTGTACTAACACATGGTCATGGCTTGCTCATGGGAACTTCCCCTTCACCTTGGCCTCTGAAAACACCCTTCCTCCCTAAGCCTCGAAGGCTCCAGCGCCATGAGCCACTTTCTCCTGTTCCTCCACTCCTGTGAATCTGCAGCATGCACCACGCAGGGCACAGAGATACAGAGATCCCCAGAGACGCCTGCGAACTCAGGGGTCACTCAGCATGCTCACCGGAAACCAACATATGAAATTTCACAGACGAGTGCTCATGGATCAGTGTCACCTGGCAGAACTGAGGAGATCACACACATTCATCTTAATTGTGCTAAGTGACTCAGTTTTGCACTTCCATGCATGCACATTAAAAGGGAAAGAGAAATCGGAAAAGAGGAACATGTCTTACTTTAGGGTTCAGGTCAAAGAAACTGTAGTATTTAAACCGCAGCAGCAGCTGCTCATCTTCTTGGATGCCTTGCTCCATAAGGGAGCGGGAGGAGTCCAGCCAGCTGGAAAACAAAAAGCTAGGATGAGATTTAAACGTCAATCATTGTTTGTGCACATCTGTTATGCTATGTTACATATGAGGGCATTTGAAAATGTGAGAGGAAAAATAAAACTAAAAGATACGTGGTGCAAAAAGCTTGCAAAAGACATGCAGTTTTTTCATAATATACATTTTCTACAAATTACCAAAACAAACATCTTTTAATTCAATTTCCATGAACTTTTTGAAATACCCTATTAGTTATTACATATATACATATATATATATCCTTGAACAAAATCAAATTACTATAACCCAAACCATATAATAAGTAAGCATATACTAGCTTATGCATTTTATCATATACTTTCACACACATACACACACATACTTCAGAAAGGTACTTCAAGAAGTTCATGGAAAAGTCTGACTTGACTTTGGTGGGTTTTTCCACATAGGACACAATAGGCCATTTTCCATGTAATCTAAAAATCTGTTCTACATCAAAATTTTTTTTTACCAAAACACACCCATAGTTTTAGTTCAACTCTCCATGGAACTTTTTGAAGTGCCCTTGTGGGTCGGTGTGAGTAGTTTTCCCTCCACTCATTGACAGTTTAAGTAACAGAGAAGTGGCCAGGGCAGCTCTCGCGACCTCTGTTTACAGGAGACAAAACTGTGTCTCAGTGACATTAAGGGATCTGTCACACGCTGTGTGGTGCAGCCATCAGGAGTCTCTGTCTGCACTAGATCTCCACTGTACCAGGTGGTTCACTTAAAGCCAGCTCAATCTTATTGTCCAGAACTTTTCACAATAAAAGAAATATTCATGTCTGCAGTCTAGTATGTGAGCTTCTAGACTCAGGTGGCTACCGAGTATTTAAATGTGAATAGTGCTCTATTTTAATTCATTTAAATTCAAATTTAGATATCCATATGTGGCTGGTGGTTTCTGTATTGAGTAAAAGATTCCTAAGGTTGAAAAATAAAAACAGATAATGATGAGGAGATGGTGGAGATGAAAAGCTACTAAGACAACCATAAGGGGATGATTGCCATCTAATGTAATGTCATCGAATAAAAATGTCTTGAATGTCTATCATTTGACGCCCTGTGGGGCAACAAGGGTGACCAACAAGTCACCTCCATCCTCCAGAGAGTTGACAGTCCAGCTGGGGAGACCACGCTTCATAATAATAAAGGGCCGTTGCGTCCGCGGAGCAAGCGAAATGTCAGCACCACAGGAAAGTGATCGCTCTCGAATGGAGATGTGTGGGAAGGGGACAGGGCAGCCTTAAAGGGAGTGATTGAGCAGTGGAGACTGTCAAGAGGGATGGTCCTAGAGATGCAGCCGTGAAAGCAGGTGCAGGGGTGCCCCAGGTCTGAATGGGGGACACAGAGACATCTCTTAAAGAGAATTGAATGCTGCCAACAACTTTGACTTTTAGTGGCAAGGGGGAGCCAAAGAAATGGTGGTTTGTAAAATACTTTGGGTGTGTTTTCTGAATAATTTCAAACAGGGCTCCTGGTCTTGGTGTCTCCTGGGGAGAGAAGTGATATCCTACAAGAGAAGTGGGAGCCCGCGGGCCACCTTGCAGCTCCCCTGCTGGCCTGCAGAGACAACACTCCTGAACTGCCATTCTACAGCCCACAAAATACACTTGCACACCATAGTGGCGAGGAATTAGTATCCAGTATGGTATTCTGTTTTCTAAGCACATACATTCTGTTCTTTTAAAATGTACTGAAATGACCAAAGTCTGCATTCTCCCTCCCTCCCTTTTTGTCGATAAAATCAGCATCAACTTTTGCTAATGATCCCCAGGTCTACTATATTAAAAATTCAACATCCCTCCCCTCGCTTTCATCAGCAGCAGTTCAGAGAGAAGCAAAATGGCCATGTCCTGACCCTGCGTTAAACTTGGCTTTGTCGAGCAGAGTCCGAGGCTGGTACACGTCAGTGAGTGCGTCTGGTGGCTGGGGAGGCTGGCTGAAGGCCAGGATGCTGCAGTTCTGTTCCGTCAGGGGGCTGTCACTGAACCATGTCATGGTGGATGACACGGGTGTTCCGTTGATGGGGTCGTATGTTGGAGTCATGGTCTTACTGTACAAGCCAGGACTTACTGAAAGACAAGGGAGCAGGCATTCTGACGTGAGACTAGGGCAGTGGGGATCCTCAGCAAAATTATTATTCACACTCCTTACACTAAACTGAATTTTGGCCTTCAAGGTTTGTACCACATAGAGGAATCCTATGAGTCACCACGGTAGAGATGAGCTATACACAGGAAGCAGTCTTGTCTCTATATTCAATTCTTGGAAAACATGGGAAATCAGACACAAAAGCTTCCCCAAACTAACCCAGATGAACGTTGGGGTCCTTCTCTTCTCTAATAATCCAAAGCTCTCCTCTTTCAGCAGGAGTCTTAGGATGCTCAGTAGAGATCTGGAGCCCTCGCAGCTGTGTTGTGCACACCTCCTGTGTTTCCCAGCTGCTTCAGCAAAGAGCAGCACTGACCAGTCTTAAGATCCAGCATGCTGATCATCTGACTCTAACCTGCATAAAGTGCAAGTACCCTCTTTTTTCTTTGCATTGGAATAGACTTGTCAGGAAGACCTCAATGTTACACGAAAGCTGGAGATTTGATTATTTGCTATAAAAAGGGAATGGTAATACTCCTCCCTAACTTTTATCTGCCCTAGAAAAAAAACTGAATCCAGGAAAGAACCACACAAAAACAGAACCAGGAAGAGAGATGTATATTCAAGGGATCCAACTTTTCTCTTTTCTAAAAATCAGTCTTTTTTTAATCCCAAATTCATGTCCAATTGTACTAAACTTTGTATACATCAGTAACATAAGATATACCATTTTTTAAACGATTTTATTTGCTATTTGTTTGTGAGGTAGAGTTACAGACAGTGATAGGGAGAGACAGAGAGAAAGGCCTTCCATCCACTGGTTCACTCCCCAAATGCCGCAATGGCTGGAGCTGGGTTGATCTGAAGCCAGGAGCTTCTTCCTGGTCTCCCATGTGGGTGCAGGAGCCCAAGGACTTGGGCCATCTTCTATGGCTTTCCCAGGCCACAGCAGAGAGCTGGATTGGGAGAGGAGCAGATTGGACTAGAACCGGCGCCCATATGGGATGCTGGCATGGCATGTGGAGGATTAACCTACTATGCCCTAACACCGGCCCCAAGATACACTATTAAAATAATAGATAACTGGGGCTGGCATGGTGCAGCGGGTAAGGCTACCACTTGCCACTCTGGCATCTCATGTCAGAGTGTCCCAGCCGCTATCCAGTTCCCTGCTAATGTGCCTGGGAGAACTCTGGGCTCCTATCTTCAGCCTGGCTCAGTCCTTGCCATTGCAGCTATTTGGGGAGTAAACCAGCAGAGGGAAGATTCTCTCTCTCTCTGCCTTTCAAAATCAATAAAATAATCTTAAAATTACAGTAATAGATTATTGAGCAGATTTGTTTTTTAAAAATCTGCGATTTTATTCCTCCTTTGGGAGTGTGGGGAGATGAACATTCTTCTGGTGGGTTTTACTCCATATTCACAAATTAAAGCAACGTCAAAACTCGTGCCACAAATCTCACCTGGTGAACCTGAACTTGTTGAAGAACTCTCAAGGTTTAGTACATCTTCAATTACAGATTCCTTATTACTTTTGTCTTTTTTCTTCTTCTTCTTGAAACAGTCACCAGAAAGTTTTAATAAGGACAGTTCTTCTGATCTTCTAATATCTAAATGTAAAATAAAACCCCAAACTAACAAATAACAATTTAAAAGAAGTAAAATGAAAAGCATAAAGAAAATCCCTCCTAAGAGCCATTCTGTGCATTTGAAGCAATTTCTCAGGAAATTCACGAGAAGTAAAGTAACTAGTTGCATCAATTAACAGAAGAGGAACATACGATGGAGAAAATCGTGTCTGGAGATTCAGTCTGATAACATTCCTAGCTTATTTTTTTAATTTTTAAAAAGGTATATTTTATTTATTTGAAAGGCAGAGTTATAGAGAGAGGGGGGAGAGAGAGAGAGAGAGAGAGAGATGGAGAGAAATCTTCCATCCATTGGTTCACTCCCAAAATGCCTGAAACAGCCAGGGCTGGGCCAAATCCAGGAGCCCAGAGCTCCAGCTGGGTCTCCCACAAGGGTGGCAGGGACCCAAGTACTTGATCCTCACATACTGCCTCCCAGGGCATGAAGTAGCAGGAAGCCGGATTGGAAGCAGAATAGCAGGGACTCGAACCAGCCACTCTGATAATGGCTTTGGGTGTCCTGAGCAGGAACTTAACTGCTGTGCCAAACACCTGTCCCCATTCGCTCTTCTGTGTCATCTATTTACCATCAATTTTCTTTCCCTCCCTTCCTCTCTCTTTTTCTTTTCTTTTTTGGTTTTTAAAACAACCACCAAGGGTCTTACTTGCTGTTTTCCTTATGAATCACAGGTCCTGAAAACCTTTCTCCCACCTCCAGCCCAGCAGCTCCTTTCCGCCTGTGGCAGGTGTCCCCAGGCCCGCCCATCTCCTGTTGGCCCTGTCCATTTCAGTGCCTGTCAACCTGATGTCCCAGGGCCAGGGCCTGTAAAACAGTCCACGTGGTCGGGGAATGAATGGTCCCTAGAGCAGCCCTCAGCGGCTGATGAGAGTGTGGCATACACACTTTGTCCTCTGGGTGGGACAGCCCTGGGGCTGTCTATGCTGTCTCCTAGGCACCCCAGTTGCCATGGCATGACTTGGTTGGTGACATACTCTTTCTGACTGGTGGCCTTCTCTTCCTCATCTCACTTCTCTACCCCCTACCAGTATTCCCTGGCATCACTTCTCAAACTACTTGCACCTGCATCCTTATCTCGAGATCCGCTTCCAGAAGCCAAACTGGCATTCCCCATTTCCTCATTCACCAAATATATTTATAATTGCTGATCAGATTGGCAGACAATCATTAACTGCACTGACTGGCTACAGTCCCAGGTAAAAGCTCAGGCATGTGGCTGTCTCAGCTCTGTGGGCCCTTCCACCTTCCGTCTCCTCAGTTCATAGGTGCTCAGTGCTGAGACTGAGCCAGCACTCGAACCAGACTCTTTCCAGTCACCGAGCACACTTGATCGAAAGATTGCAATGCACACCTATGACCATTTTGGATGCACAATTTAGACAGCAGCCTGGTGGTGAGTGGAAACTTCAGGCATGATCAGTGAAGATAAAACAGACAACAGAACAAAACCCCCATATCTACAAGTCCAAAATTTATGTATTTTTTAAACAGAAAATGCATCATCCTGCTAAATTTGAGTTAGCTTCAATTGATTAGATATAAAAAGCAATGATTAGAAATGTCAGATTGAGGGGCCAGCACTGTGGCACAATGGGTTTAGTTGCTTCCTGAGCTCTGGATCGAGTCCTGGCCGCTCCACTTCCGAGCCAGCTCCCAGCTAATGCACCTGGGAAGGCAGTGGAGGATGGCCCAAGTGCTTGGGCCCCTGCACCCACATGGGAGACCTGGAAGAAGCTCCTGGCTCTTGACTTTGGCTTGGCCCAGCCCCGGCCTTTGTAGCCATATGGAGAATGAACTAGATGGAAGATCTTTCTCTGTTTCTCTTCTTTCTCTGCAACTCTGTCTTTCAAATAAGTTATTAAAGAAAAGAAAATAAAAGAAAGGAAGAGAAAGGAAAAGAAAAGAAAAGGAAAGGAAAGGAAAGGAAAGGAAAGGAAAGGAAAGGAAAGGAAAGGAAAGGAAAGAAAAGAAAAGAAGTACCAGGTTGAGCCCTTGGAAGCACCAAGAACGGTATCTTCAGGAAAAGTCACATCAGAATGCTCCCACTCCTCTGAAACCTCACGTGCTTGTGCTCAGCTGCCACGTGTGCCTCCAGTCCACGGCAGTGTGTGGGGGATGCGATTTGATTTACTTATATATAAAAGAAAGTCGTCTTGTTTTCAAATCCCTATTATAATATCACTGAAAACACAGTGCATTTGCTCCTGCCATTTGCCCAGCCGCTGGCAGCAAGACTACTGGAACTTTCAGTCACTTACTGTACAAACACATACTGTGCATGCTGTGTGCGGGCATCGTGCAGGAGCTGGGAGCGTGGAGCTGCTCATGAAGTGGCTTCTGCGCTCACACCCTTTCCTCGGTCCCCACTGCCCAACACTGGCATTCCCCGTCCTGCTGGCACCTTCCCCCTTGTTTTACCACCTACCGCTTTCCACCACCTACCCTATGGTCTTGTCTTTTTTATTACATGCATTGGTTGTGCTCTGACTCTGCCTGCCAGCATGTTAGCACCAGGAGGGAAGGGGTTTCAGTCATCTTTATCACTCATGTATCCCCAGCACTCATCACGACCCCTGGTGCATAGCAGGTGCTTAGTAAACAGTCTCTGAGTGAGCGAATGACGCAGCACATAGTTTAATGAATAAGATAGATTACTCAGTGACATAGTAGCTAGGCAGCGCCACGGGCTGACTTTGACCTTGGAATCAAAATATACACTTTCAGAAAATATAAAGTAAGAGTATACTCATGGCACAAGATTCTCTTTATAGAGTCGCATAAATGTTACGCTCATGGGCTACCAACCTATAGAGAAATGAGTTTCTAGTCATCAGTCCGTGTAGTGTTCTGACTCAAAAGTGCTTTTTGCAGACACTGCAATTTCGTAGAGCCAGGTGTTTATGAAACAATTAAGACGTTGCAACACCACTATCTCAAAACCACTACAGTCACACGAGCCGCAGAGTGATGACAGGTGTAACAGAACTCTTTTGTCTTAACTATAATAGTGGCTTGAGTATAGCTTGGAGAAATGAATTGGGATGGGTAATCTTAACGGTCTGGCTCTGCTTTTTATCACCCTCTTTCGAAATAGTTTTAAGGTTTGTGGAAATGAATCTGATTTATGCCGGCAGAGTTCTCTTTGGTTTAATGCCTCTTAGACGTCTGCAGTATGTCTGGGCTGAAGTGTGCCACTAATGAGAGAGTGTCCCTGAGCCCACCATGCCAGGCAGGCGGGAGGCGGACACCAGTTTCCTGTCCGCTCCTGAGAGTCCACAGGGCACAGGGTACTCACTCAGGGTCCTGCAGATGTCACTCACAGCTCTGAACACCACAGCTGAGAAGCTGACCCGCAACCGCACTGTCTTCATGTTTGGCAGGCGAAGGCGAAGAGTTTTATGCTGGGGGGTGAACAGAAGCTTGGCATCCGCCTGAACTCCACATTTGTCCAGGGTCCAGTGGGTTTTCAGAAGCCAGCAACGCTTCTGCTCCCACCAAAGGGCAAAGTCTGACCAGTCCTGTGGCAGGTCTGCAAGAACGGATAACACAGAGAATACCATGAACCAGGGCAAGACTCACAGGGAGGGTCCAGGCACTGCAGAACCCAGGTAGGGGTGTGCAGAAATTGCAATAAACAACACCTCCTCAGCCCCCTACCTCTTTCCACAGTCCCAGGCCCGACAGTCCCTGGCTTCTCTCCAAAGACCCCAGAGGTGAGGCAGGGAGAACAACAGGTGACTGTCACGTGACCTAGCATCTACATTTAAATACTGCAGAGGGGCTGGTGTTGTGGCACAGCGAGGTAAGAGTTAAGGCCCCAGTCTGCAGTGCTGGCATTCCATATAGGTACCAGTTCAAGTCCTGACTGCTCCACTTTAGACCCAGCTCTCTTCTTTGGCCTCGGAAAGCAGTAGAAGATGGCCCAAGGCTTGGGCCCCTGCATCCAGATGGGAGACCTGGAAGAAGCTCTTGGCTCCTGGCTTAGGATTGGCACAGCTCCAGCCATTGTGGCCAATCTGGGAGTGAACCAGCAGATGGAAGACCTCTCTCTCTCTCTCTCTCTGCCTTTTTGTAACTCTGCCTTTATTTATTTATTTATTTATTTGACAGGCAGAGTGGACAGTGAGAGAGAGAGAGAGGCAGAGAGAAAGGTCTTCCTTTTGCCGTTGGTTCACCCTCCAATGACTGCTGCTGCCAGTGCGCTGCGGCCAGCGCATCATGCTGATCCGAAGCCAGGAGCCAGGTGCTTCTCCTGGTCTCCCATGCAGGTATAGGGCCCAAGTACTTGTGCCATCCTCCACTGCACTCCCAGGCCACAGCAGAGAGCTGGACTGGAAGAGGAGCAACTGGGACAGAATCCGGTGCCCCGACCGGGACTAGAACCCCGTGTGCCGGTGCCTCAGGCGGAGGATTAGCCTAGTAAGCCACGGCGCCGGCCTGTAACTCTGCCTTTAAAATAAATAAATAAATCTTTAAAAAATAAATCTTAAAAAAATAAATAAATACTGTGGAAAGAACAGGCACATAAAATGTTTGCTCATGATAAATGCTAGCGTCTTTGTCCTTAACACCCCTGGGTGCCATGATGTATTCTAGGCAGGCCAGAAGCATGTGGCTTTGGTTAGTGAAGTTCTCTTCTTTTGTAGACATGTGTGCTTGCACCACGGCGTCACACGGGAGGACCAGTAGTCCCCAGCGAGAGTGCAGTCAGGACTGCCGTAGAGCTGACACCTCAGCCTTCTCAGAAATGCCCAGTACTCGTCAGCCCTGCCACCCTTCTTCCAAAGTTCTACACTGAAATCAGAGTTGAAAACTCGCTCCCTTGCTTTGAAGGCATTAACGGCAAATCTTTCCTCTCCTTCAATGTTGGCATTCGAGTTTTTTCCTTTCAGCGTTGCTGGAGTCAGTATTTAATCTTTTATTTTGTGAAATTAAGAGGCCCCTGTATTTTCCTTTTTCTTTAAATAGTCTCTTTCTCTCGCTTTAAATAAGAAAACCTTTCCTTCAATGCTGTTAGTAGAAGTGGAAATTGGGGCCGGCGCCGCGGCTCACTAGGTTAATCCTCCGCCTAGCGGCGCCGGCACACTGGGTTCTAGTCCCTGTTGGGGCGCCGGATTCTGTCCCGGTTGCCCCTCTTCCAGGCCAGCCCTCTGCTGTGGCCAGGGAGTGCAGTGGAGGATGGCCCAGGTGCGTGGGCCCTGCACCCCATGGGAGACCAGGAAAAGCACCTGGCTCCTGGCTCCTGCCATCGGATCAGCGCGGTGCGCTGGCCTCAGCGCGCGCAGCCGGGGCGGCCATTGGAGGGTGAACCAACGGCAAAAGGAAGACCTTTCTCTCTGTCTCTCTCTCTCACTGTCCACTCTGCCTGTCAAAAAAAAAAAAAAAAAAAAAAAAAAAAAAGAAGTAGAAATTGGTGTATCTATTTTTTTTTAAAGTCAAGACTTTCAATAATAATTATTTTACTTCTCAGCGAGAGAGAGAGAGAGAGAGAGAGAGAGAATGAGCTTCCTGCTGGTTCACTCCCCAGATACCTGTGAAAGGTGGGGACAGGCAGGAAATAATCCATGTTTCCTACGTGGGTGGCATACTTGAGCCAGCACCTGCTGCCTCCCACAGCCTGCATGGATAGGAATCTGGAGTGAGGAAGAGGAGGTGAGTATGGAACCCAAGCACTCTGATAAGAGGTATGGATAGGTGTACATCTCTGTATATATATTACATTTATTTAAAAAGGACTTTCTCTCACTAGTGTAAATGAGAAGCCAGCATGGGGGTCAGGAAATAAAAAGAAATACAAAGAAAACAACACTGTTAAATTCTACAAACACGATGTTGGCTCTCCTTTGTTTATACAGACAGAGTGTTAAAGACACGGAGCATCCAGCTAACTTGAAGACTGAGCTTCCAAGTATTAGCAGGGAACCAACAGAGTAGTAGTCTAATTTCCTGCCACCCAGAGCCACCTGAGATGTTACCAGTGGAATGGGCATTAGATCAGCTGGGGAGCTTTAATTCGCCATCTAGCACTTAAGTGATCCCAGAGGCGGGTGACTGGATTCAACCTGAGGCTCTTGCACAGTCCCCGGATTCTCTCCTTCTTCCTGGGTGAGATTTGGAGGCAGCGAGTGCTTGCTACTTTGGGCCATTATAAAGGGAGCGATCAGAAAAGCTAACTGATCCCAGATAACGAGAAGGCTCCTATTTGTTGGGGATGCACCAGAGAGGATTTCAAATACAGAGAAATCACAAGGCAAGAGTAACTTACTGATCTGTTCTACCAACTTGAGCATCACTCCCCCGACATGCAGGTCTCCAGACACTCTGAGTGTGACATCTTTCTGCTCCTCTTCGTTTGGGTGGTCAACACGCACCACGAGCTCCCAGGAAGCAGATGCAAAGTCACCGGACGACAGCATTGTGGCCCAGGCAGGTGTCTGACTAGTGGAAAGGCAGACAGAGCAGAACATGAGGAAGAAACTGCAACATGCCGGGAGATTCTACGGAACACAACTTTATTTTTTCTAATGTTTTTGCTTTTCATTTTAGCTTCCTCTTCCAAAAACTGCAGTGTGCCCAATGCCTTAGAGGTTAAATTCAGCATCTTAGCTTTAAGAAGTCTTATAAAAATGGCTTCAGATCATCTAAATGGATGGACTCCGTCTTTCTACTCATCCACTCCTTCGGGACCACTTGGCTGCATTTTCCTTTGTCCACCCAGTGTCCCCGTCTTCACTTTCCTGCTCTTTTGCTTTTTCTTGACTTTCTCTGAACTATTCTAGCAGCAGGCAATAAACTATGGCACTCCTTCACGATATATTTCTTAAAAATAAACTTTATTGAGGTATAATTCCCATGCAGTAAAATGCGCAGATATAAAATATACAGTTCAATGCATTTTTTTATTTTTTATTTTTTTTTGGACAGGCAGAGCGGACAGTGAGAGAGAGAGACAGACAGAAAGGTCTTCCTTTGCTGTTGGTTCACCCTCCAATGGCCGCCGCAGCCAGCGCGCTGTGGCTGGCGCACCGCGCTGATCTGATGGCAGGAGCCAGGTACTTATGTTGGTCTCCCATGGGGTGCAGGGCCCAAGTACTTGGGCCATCCTCCACTGTACTCCCTGGCCACAGCAGAGAGCTGGCCTGGAAGAGGGGCAACCTGGACAGAATCCGGTGCCCCGACTGGAACTAGAACCCCGTGTGCCGGCGCCACAAGGTGGAGGATTAGCCTAGTGAGCCGCGGCACCGGCCAGTTCAATGCATTTTGTTGTGTGCAAATTACACCGCATAAAGCTGACTTGACAAAAGGATGCCATTACATCTTTCTCTATCTCTAATATCTCTATTACACATGTATTAATACATTCCTCCCAAAATATTAGTATCTTGTAGCATGAAATCTCCAAAAATAAAAATATAACAAAAATGTTTATTTTAGTTATTACAATATAACATGTAGCTTTAACATAAGTGCATGCCAAGATGGTAGGTATTAATAATTACTGTCATGTATTTGATTCAAACTTCTGCTTTTGTACCATATAAAATTGATATACAAATTGAGGTTTTAGATACACTTTTGGCAAAAGATGGAAAAAACGGCAGTGACAGACCTAAAAAGCTAACATTTTCAAGTACAGATCGGGGTGAGAACTTCAAGTTCCAAGGGGAACTTCATTTCCCCTCATTTGAGGCTCTGGGAAGGCAAAAACCTAGCAGTATCAGCCCTGGGACATTGTAGGGCGACCATCGGAACATCAGAATCCAAAACTGGCAGAACTTAAGCAAAACTTGAGATGTCAGTTCTCTCTTACTTTACACAGAAAGAAATACTGCTACTACTCTGGGCTGTTTCAAACACTTAAAATAAAATAAAAACCATTTAAATCATGATAACAACTCTTTTTCGCTTTATTATGTACTGAGAGCTTCTAAGAGACCCATGCTTTCACAAGGGCTACTGTTGAGGAAGAGCAATGCACTCAAACTCCTTCAACAGGGCGTCTCATAATCAAATGCAGATTTTCTCCAGAAGCAGGCAGGTCAAGAGACCCTGCACTCCTCACAAGTGATGCACACTTTTGAGTTGCCAGGACTCCTGATTGCTTGTTTCCCTGGCAATCGGATGCCATTTCTTCTCTTCTCCTAACCTGTGAGATCAGAACACTGCTCCCTTGGGCGATAGATTGGCCATTTCCTTATAATGAGATCCAGTCTAAAATCAGACAATCTGGTTTCCCCACATTCCTTCCCTATCTTTCTGCACCTTCGTTTTTGAGCGAACCTCTCATCCACAGCAAGCTGTTACTTGCTGCGGAGAGCAGCAAACTTGAGCCCCGAAACGCAACGGAGGAGACCAAGGCAAGAGGCCAAGAGCCCCTGCCGACGCAGCTTCCCCGGGGGCGAAGCTCCGTGTAGGAAATGCAAGGAAGAAAGAAAGCAAAAAGGTGCGGGGAACAGGTTCCAGCGCTCCCCCTGGAAGGAAGCTCTTAGGGTGTTTTGCTTCCAAAGGCCACTCCGCCCGCGTCTGCCAGCTCTGCAGATCTTGAGTGGACAACAAACACCTGCCCCTCACCCCAGTTAAAGGCAGCGGCCAGAGGCGCAGGGCCAGAGAAGGTGGCGCACGGAGCTGGTACTATAGTCATTTAAATGCAAGGAGCTGCAGAAGGTAAAGGGGCGGGAAGGTTAGGGGTCAGCGGTGCCCATCGCAGCCTCCTGATACCCGGGTCCCTAACCCTAGCCCCTTCGCACCCACCTCCTTTCCTGGACTCTGTCGCCTCCAAGGAAACTTGCAGACCGGCCAGTGAACTGCGCCCCTAGAGCACCGGCAGAGGCCACTCCAAGTTCAGCGGGGCGGCTACTGCTCTGCTAGGCTCAGGGGCCCAGAGGTCCCGGGGCCTCCAGCCGAGGCTGGGTTCCCGCACCTCTCCCGGCGCTGTGCGCAGGGGGCACGGTCTTCTCCCTGCGCGCCCCCAGCTGCATGGTCGGGGCTGGCGCGCTGCGGCGGGGCAGGCGAGGGCACGCCCAGTCCTGGGCCTGCTGAGTCTCGCGCTGGCTGGAGAGGAGGCGCAGTTTGCATTTTCTTTTTGTTTTTGAAGGGCAAAAGGTGGCTGTGCCTACTCTTGTGTTTAACAGGGATCACATTTCAGTTAAATTTCAACACTTAAGAATAACTGTGTATTAATTACAGAATTAAACCAGTAATATTAAGTAGAACAGACAAAAAAACTACTAAGAGGGATAATGTATTAAGTTGTTCATTAACAGTCAGGGCTATGCTGATCAAGTCACCGTTTCCCATAGTGTCCATTTCACTTCAGGAAGTTTCCTTTTTGGTGTTCAGTCAGTTGTCACCAATCAGGGAGAACATATGGTATTTGTCCCTTTGGGACTGGCTTATTTCACTCAGCATGATGTGTTCCAGATTCCTCCATTTAGTTGCAAATGACTGGATTTCGTTGTTTCTTACTGCGGTATAGTATTCTAAAGAGTACATATCCCATAATTTCTTTATCCAGTCTACCGTTGATGGGCATTTAGGTTGGTTCCAGGTCTTAGCTATTGTGAATTGAGCTGCAATAAACATTAGGCTGCAGACCGCTTTTTTGTTTGCCAATTTAAATTCCTTTGGGTAAATGTGATCCCTGTTAAACACAAGAGTAGGAATAAGAGAGGGAAGAGATGTATAATTTGGGACATGCTCAAGCTGACTTGCCCCAAATGGTAGAGTTAGAAACATACCAGGGTACTCCAATTTAATCCCATCAAGGTGGCATGTACCAATGCCATCTCACTAGTCCAAGTGATCAATTTCAGTTCACAATTGATCATAATGAAAGGACTAAGAGTCAAAGGGAGCACATAAGCAAGTCTAGTACCTGCTAACACTAACCGATAGAATAAATAAAGGGGAGAGTGATCCAACATGGGAAGTGAGATACTCAGCAGACTCATAGAATGGCAGATGTCCTAAATAGCACTCTGGCCTCAGAATAAGCCCTAAAGGCATTCGGATCTGGCTGAAAAGCCCATGAGAGTATTTCAGGCATGGAAAGCCAAGACACTCTGGCAAAAGATCTCTGTGAGTGAGATCTCAGTGGAAAGAACAGGTCTTCAAAGAAGGAGGTACCTTTCTCTGAAGGGAGGAGAGAACCTCCACTTTGACTATGACCTTGTCTAAACAAGATAAGAATCGGAGAACTCAGAGGGCTTCCATAGCCTTGGAAACTCATGACTGGAGCATAGGGAGATTACTGATGCCATAGACAGGAGTGTCAATTGGTAAAGTCAACAACAGGAGTCACTGTGCACTTACTCCTCATGTAGGATCTCTGTCCTTAATGTGCTGTGCATTGAAATTTAATGCTATAACGAGTACTCAAACAATATATTTCACTTTGTGTTTCTATGGGGGTGCAAACTGTTGAAATCTTTACTTAATGCATACTAAACTGATCCTCTGTAAAAAAAAAAAAAAATTATCAACTCCCAACTTGACTCTCACTGGGATTAAACATGACAATAGGTCTGATCTGATTTCATCATCATTAAAAAAAATCATCTATTATTTTTCACTTTATGTTTCTGTGTGGGAGCAAACTGTTGAAATCCTTACTTAATGTATACTAAGCTGATCTTCTGTATATCAAGATAATCGAAAATGAATCTTGATGTGAATGGAAGGGGAGAGGGAGTGGGAAAGGGGAGGGTTGTGGGTGGGAGGGACGGTATGGGGGGGAAGCCATTGTAATCTCTGCCTTTCTAATAAAGTAAATACATAAAAATTTAAAAAGATGTTTATTTTGATACAAAATTTGTTTGAAAACTATGAGTGATTTACTCATAATAATTCATTTTGATGAGATTTTTGAACACTCCCTTAAATGCATGGATTTCAAATTCTTTTGCACCAAAAGAAAAAAATTAGAAAGAATTATTAATTTGAACAGTAGAGTGACAGAGAGAAGGAGAGACAGAAAGAGAAAGAGATCTTCCATCTGCTGGTTCACTTCCCAAATAGCCACAATAGTTGGGGCTAGGCAAAAGTCAGGAGTCAGAACTCCATTTGGGTCTCCCATGGGTGGCAGGGGCCCAGGTACTTGGACCATCTTCTGTTGCCTTCGCAGTGCATTAGCAGGGAACTGGATCAGATACAGAGCAGTAGGGATTTGAACTGGCACTCTGATATGGGATGCCAACGTTGCAGGTCTGGGTAGTTTAACCCACTGCACCACAATAATGGCCCACAAAGAAACTTTTTTTAAAAAAGATTTTATTTACTTATTTGAGAGGTAGAATAACAGACAGTGAGAGGGAGAGACAGAGAGAAAGGTCTTCCTTCCATTGGTTCACTCCCCAGGTGGCCGCGACGGCCAGTGCTGCACTGATCCGAAGCCAGGAGCCAGGAAATTCTTCCCGGTCACCCACGAGGGTACAGGGACCTAAGCACTTTGGCCATCTTCCACTGATTTCCCAGGCCATAGCAGAGAGCTGGATTGGAAGAGGAGCAGCCAGGACTAGAACTGGTGTCCATATGGGATGCTGGTGCCACAGGAGGAGGATTAACATAATGCGCCACGGCTCTGGCCCCCAAAGAAACTTTTAATTCCATTTTCCTTGGACTTTTTGAGATACATATGCATATTTACCTCCAAGAGCACAAACCATGCATATACAGCTGATGAATTGTCAGCTGATGAAGGGACATCCTTGTGTATGAACTCCCATTCTGAAACAAAACATCCCTCGTTCCCAGAAGACACCTAGTGGTCCCTTCTAGTTTTCACAAGGAGTAATATTAGCCTGACTTCAAACCTGTAGATTTTGCAGCTCTCTGTCTGTTATTGTGCTGGAATGAGGAGGTGAGAAAGTCATGCCAAGATGGCCGCTGAGGTGAAAAGGTCATGCCAAGATGGCCGCTAACAACAGAAACTGCCTGGCAACAGGCCGTGATTGGATGGCTTTGGAAACCACATGACAACAGAGGAAACCACATGACAACAGAGCCTGACTGACAGCAGGCCATGATTGGATGGTTTCAGAAACTGCCTGGCAACAAGAGCCTGACTGGCAACAGGCTGTGATTGGGTGGCTTTGGAAACTGCCTGGCAACAGGCTGTGATGGGTTAGAGCATAGACCACCCCTTGACCGGATTGGCTGGCCTTGGCTATATAAGCAGCTGTAGCAACTGAAATAAACAAGTTTGCAGGCTGCTCTCCTCAGGCCTGCTTTCACCCGACTCTGCACCTCATGCCCCCACCATGCTCCTCCTCTCAGGAACGAATCTTCTCAGAAAAAAATCAACAGCAACACATTATACAAACAGACACATGGTTTGCATCATTGTGTGTCTGCCTTTGTTTAGCACTTTATTTGTGAGTTTCACCGGCAAGATGTGTCCCAGGCTTTTAATTTAATTTTATTCTTTACCTACGCCCTGGTTACTGTCATTCTTGTACACAGGTCTGACTTATCCCCCAAGGTTCTGAGTTAGGAGTAGGTTAAAAAGTGCATGATGGGGGCCGGTGCTCTGACATAGTGGGTAAAGCCACTGCATGCAGTGCCAGCATCCCAAATGGGCGCTGGTTCGAGTCCCGGCTGCTCCACTTCCGATCCAGCTCTCTGTTATGGCCTGGAAAAGCAGTAGAAGATGGCCCAAGTTCTTGGGCCCCTGCACCTGGGTGGGAGACCTGGAAGAAGAATCTGGCTCCTGGCTTCAGATGGGCACAGCTCTGGCTGTTGCAGCCAACTGGGGAGTGAACCAGCGATGGAAGACCTTTCTCTCTCTGCCTCTTCTCTCTCTGTGTAACTCTTTCAAATAAATAAATAAATCTTTAAAAAAAGTGTATTATGGATTTCAGATTTTCATGTATTTGACATGTATTTTCACATACTCTTACCTTCTTTATAAAATAAGCAAAATCAACATTTTGAGTCAGCAGACAGTATAGTGATTCAGGTGGCAGAAGCATGGAGGATAAAGAGGAGTGATCTCCCCCAAACTCAAAATTCACGTGTCCAGGGTACAAATGTTGACACGTCTACTGATAAAGTGATGTGCAATGAGTAAGTCATAGTGTGTGATCATTTGGAATGTGAGTAGAGTGGTTTGGCTGAGCAATGCACAGTGCTGAGCACAAAGGGAAGCAGTGAGCAGAGGGCCTTTGAAAGTCCCAGCTCCTGAACTTGTTAAAGCCCAAGGTGCTTCCTTCCCCTTGTAGTCAGTTTTTTCCTAACTGCTGATTTTATTTGACGAAACCCATATGGTGTCACTCAAAATACATTTCTTTATTATCATCTCCAGCTCACAGATGTGCTGGACACTGAGAAATGACACAGATACACAAAAGGTATTTCTGTTTGTGTTGAGTCCTTGGGGCACACAAAGTGGGAGCTGTGTTTGTGTGTGCAGCGTCCGTTTTGCCTGGGCAAAGATGGAGAAGGTGCTTATTATAGCTGCACTCTCCTTTCCAGCTGGAGGGATAATGAACACTAGCTATGCCCAGACAAGTTCTACCATTCTCTCCTTGCCAGGGTGGAAAGGGTGTGGCCTGGTTGTCTAGAGGTACTGGAAGGAAAAGGGGGGAGGGGAGAGCAAAGAACAGTAAAAAGTCCTTCTCCAGAGCTGCAATGGAGCTACCGCTGAGAATGAGGCAAGAAACATGGCGCTCCTCTTCCTCCCACCTCCTTCCTCCCTCTCTCTCCTGCTTTAATTTGCACCCATCTCAATCAAAAGGTGCAAGGGAGTAACAGTGATAATCAAGTCTTCTTTCCACCCCTGATTATTATGTTCCCTTCCCTGGAGATAATAGCTACCTGTTTCCTGTGGAACCTTCCAGAGATAGCTCATGCATGGCAACTATTTTGTTCCTTAAGCAAGTGACAATATTCCAAACATATGACTTGCATTCCTCACTTTAAACTATCTCAGTGATCATAGTGGACATCAGTCATACTCATGGCTGCCCATCATCCTTAGAAAGTCCTCTTTGCTATTGTGTAAATCCTTGTTTTAATCTCAGTATGGAAGTCAGAACTCAAAATCTCAACCTCCCTTGCATGGGTCTGTGATCTAGGCGCTGGCATTCAGATACTTAATTTGGAAGTGAGTAAGGTGCAGGGGCAGGGAGTAGTTGGAGCTCCATCTTTCCTGCCAAGGTGGTGGCAGGGGTGACTGGGGCACTGGTAGTGGCAATGGTGATGGTTTCCTGGAGGCCACAAGGGCAAAATCCTGCAGAAGTGATGCTGGTGCCTGTTGGTGCCAGTACCAAGTGCAGTAAAGTCAAGTTCACATGCTGCAATGGTCCTTCTCTCTTCACATCAGTTCTGTCATATCATTTCTGACATTGTTCTTGATGCTTAGCTCCAATTCTCTCCTGTTGTCCCAAACATTCCACAATTAGTACTATTTGAATAATTAGTTTTCTACTTAAAATAGCCAGAGTGGATTCTTATTTGTGCCTAAAAATCCTGACAGACACAGAATTTGGTAGTGGGTTCATTGGGTACAGCAGGTGTGGCTTTAGGAAAAGTAGTGACTCTTTTCTTGCAGTGTCAAAATGTTTGCTCCAGCTGTCGTATCTGATATGTAAAGATGCAGATTGTGGGCTGGCACTGTAGTACATTGGGTTAAAGCCCCAGCCTATAGCACCAGCATCCCATATGGGCGCAGGTTCCAATCCCTGCTGCTCCACTTCTGATCCAGCTCCCTGCAATTGTGCCTGGGAAAGCAATAGAGGATGGCCCAGGCCCTTGGGACCCTGAACCCACATGGGAGTCTGAGAAGAAGCTCCTGGTTCCAGATTGGCCCATTTCTGGCTATTGCAGCCATTTTGTGGGAGTGACTCAATGGATAGAAGACTCTCTCCATCTCTAGCTCTCTCTGTAACTCTGTCTTTCAAATAAATAAAACAAATCTTTTTTAAAAAAGGACACAGATTGCAAGCAAAATGAGTCTGTAATATTAAGTGGCAGGGAATATTCAGAATGTTGATTTACATTAATGATTTCTTATTTATTTGAGAGGCTGACAGGGAGAGATATGGGGTGGGAAGGGGGAGGGAAGAAGAGAGAGAGAGAAAGAGAGGGAGAGAGAGAGAAAGATGGACAGCATTCCCATTTGTTGGGTTACTTCCCGAATGCCTACAATGGCTGGGACTGAGCCAGGCCAAAGCCAGGAGCCAGGAACTCAATTCAGGTTTCCCACTTGGGTGGAAGGAATCAACTGAGAAAGCAAAGTGCTTTTCAGGATCTGCATGAACAGGAAGCTGAAATCAGGAGCTGGCGCCAGGTACCGAACCTGGGTCTTCTGATATAAAACATGTTCATCTTAACCGGCGTGGCAACTGCCAGGCTAAATAACTGCCCCCACTCCTTTTTTAAAGCAGTCTTGATAGAGAAGATGTGCACTGCTCAGAGCCAGGCAGCTGGCAGGTGGACATGGATTAAGCCTCCCCTTCACCAGGAGAGGCTCTCTCCGCTGCAGCTGAGGGTCCAAGTCAATGGACCATTATTTGGGCTGAAAAAAAAAAAAACACCAAAACCCCAAACCTTCTACCCCCTCATTCAAACTAAGTTGTTACAAGCAGCTGTTGCTGGGAAATGCATAAGCAGAATCTTTGTAATAACATCATTATGAGGATGGTTGAAAGACTTCATGCACCTGCTATGTGTACAAAACGTGTCCAGAACAGTACTGTGATTTATTAAGTTACTATAGGTGTCTTTATTTCTAAGACTACTAGGTTTAGAGTATGGATACAGGGGCTGGTGTTGTGTCTCAGTGGGTCAAGCTGCTGCCTGCAGTGCTGGCACCCTGCATCTGAGCCCTGGTTTGAGTCCTGGCTCTTCCATCCAGCCCCAGCCATTATGGCCATTTGAGGAGTGAACCAGCAGTTGGTGGCTTTCTCTCTGTATTTCTTCCTTTCAAATAAATAGGGGGTGGCGCCATGGCTCACTTGGAAAATCCTCTGCCTGCGGTGCCAGCACTGGGTACTAGTCCTGGTTGCTCCTCTTCCAGTCCAGCTCTCTGCTGTGGCCCAGGAGGGCAGTGAAGGCTGGCCCAAGTGCTCGGGCCCCTGCACCCACATGGGAGACCAGGAAGAAGCACCTGGCTCCTGGCTCCGGGGCGTGGCAGCCATTTGGGGAATGAACCAACGAAAGGAAGACCTTTCTGTCTGTCTCTCTCTGTCAGTCTATAACTCTACCTGTCAAAAAAATAAAAAAAATTAAAAAAATAATGAAATAAATCTTAAAAAAAGAATATGGATACTGTTGATTTTAGGGGGATGCTCAGTTTGATTCTTCTTGTAGCCCAACAAAGAATTCAATATGCTTTAAAGAAAGACCTTGGAGTAGGTGGGAGATGGGATCACTGTCCCCTAACTCCTCATGCTCTCTCTAATTAACATTACACATTCATACATTTGCCAGGGATTTTACAGTTCTTCTCACTAGAGCTGAAGCATGCAGTCATCCCTTGTATGCATGGGGGATTGGTTCCAGGACACTCTGAACCAAAAAATGCTGTAGTATTTGCATAGAACCTACACACATCCTTCTGCTTAGTTTAAATCATGTCTAGATTACATACAGTATTTGATATGAGGTACACACAAGTAAATAGTTGTTATACTGTCTTGTTAGGAGATAATGACAAGAAAAAAGTCTGCATGTTCAGTACAGCTTTTTTTTTGGGAAAATTTTTTAACCAAGGCTGATTGAATCCACAGATACAGAATGCAGAGATATGAAGAGGTGACTGTACTCCCTTGTACCTTTATTTTGGGTGTGGCCATGAGCAGAAGTTTGGAATGGACTTGTGGGATGATTTATTTTGCTCCATTGGCTAAGAGAAGAGCCTGTTCTGACTTCAGAGGATGGTTGATTCCAGAGCTAGGGCAGGAAGATCCAAGATGAATATAGAGCATCTTGTGATACTGGGAAGTGAAGAAGTCCCCTGAAAATGATGAGGGGTTGTCCAAATGAGCCAGGAAGCATCCAGAAGGAGTTCCTCTGAGCCATTCTGGGAAAATTGGGACAACAGGGTAAGTAATGTAATAATGGATTAAAACACACAGAACTAAGTAAATGTTGTTGAGTCCATGCTAATTGAAACACGAATCTGAACAAGCCAACAAGTGATAGACAAAGGCAAGCTCTTCCTTGAGTAGAATTCCAATTAATAAATGTAGAAGGAGTGATAAAAATAGAAAACATTCATCAATCACCATACAACACGGTAATAGGCATAGGCAAGAGTGTTGGATGGGGGGCTGGTGCTGTGGCACAGTGGGTTAACGCCCTGGCCTGAAGTGCTGGCATCCCATATGGGTACTGATTCAAGACTGGCTGCTCCACTTCCAATCCAGCTCTCTGTTATGGCCTGGGAAAGCAGTAGAAGATGGCCCAACTCCTTGGGCCCCTGGACCCGCGTCGGAGACCCATAAGAAGCTCCTGGCTCCTGGCTTCTGATTGGCGTAGCTCCGGCTGTTGCAGCCAGTTGGGGTGTGAACTATCGGATGGAAGACCTTTCTCTCTCTGCCTTTCCTCTCTCTGTGTAACTCCGACTTTCAAATAAATAAATAAATCTTTATAAAAATTGTGTTGGATGAATTTTAAAATGAGTGAGTATGATGAGAAATAGGATCTTTGAAGAGTCTCAAAGTACTTCCTTGTAAGGTATCTGCTCATTGCATAGGGAAAGAGAGTAACATCAGTGGAGAACACTGGTAGGTATGATTTTAACCAAGTGATTACAACTAGTATGTGTAATAGTGCATGCTGGTAGCACCCGCTTCTGGTCTGATGTACTGAGAAGTGCCGAACATCACTTCTAGGGCATTCTTGCCCCAATTGCACAACCTCACTTTAGTCATGAGAAGATGTGAGACAAACCCAGATCGGAGGATAGCCTGGAGAGTCAACCACTAATATTCTTGGCAAATGTCAAGGTCATGAGACAGAGAAATGGAGGAAGTATCCCAGATCAGAGGTGACTAGAAGAGACATGACAACCAAATACAATGTGAGATCCTGGATTGGATCCTGGGATAGAGAAAGGATGTGGGTAGGACAGCCCATGAGATTTGAACATGGCTGTGGATTAGGTAATAGTATCACATCAGTACTGATTTCCTGGTCTCCACGCTGTGCTGTGGTTCTATAAGATGCTAACAAGGGAAAACGGGGTGAAGGGGACCCAGGGTCTGTGTGTGCTACTTTTGCACATTTCTGTGAAGTCTAAAATTATTTATTGAATTAAAAAATTTAGTTACTTATTCGAAAGGTAGAGTGAGAGAGAAAGTGGGGAGGGGAAGAAGAAGGGGGAGAGAGAGAGAGAGAGAGAGAGAGAGAGAGAGAGAGAGAGAGAAATCTTCCATCTACTTGTTCACTCTTCAAATGTCTGCAACAACCAACCAGGTCTGGGCCAGGCCAAAACCAGGATCCAGGAACTGCATCCAGGTCTCCCACATGGCTGGCAGGGCCCCAAGCACTTGGGCCATCTACAGCTGCTTTTCCAGGTTCATTAGCAGGGAGCTGGATTGGAAGTGGACAAGCTAGGGCTGGAATCAGCTCTCCAATATGGGACGCTGGGGTCTCAAGTGCTGTGCCACAATGCAGCTCTAAATTTAAAATTATTTAAAGCACGAAGGAAAAAAAATCATCACAGAAATAATCCGAGAAGCCTCTCAGAGGAACATAAATACCAGTTTAAAGAGTCTACTAGCTGGCGCCGCCGCTCAATAGGCTAATCCGCCTTGCGGCGCCGGCACACCGGGTTCTAGTCCCGGTCGGGGCGCCGGATTCTGTCCTGGTTGCCCCTCTTCCAGGCCAGCCCTCTGCTGTGGCCAGGGAGTGCAGTGGAGGATGGCCCAACAAGTCCTTGGGCCCTGCACCTGCATGGGAGACCAAGAGAAGCACCTGGCTCCTGGCTTCGGATCAGCGTGATGCGCCGGCTGCAGTGCACCGGCCGCGGCGGCCATTGGAGGGTGAACCAACGGCAAAGGAAGACCTTTCTCTCTGTCTCTCTCTCTCACTGTCCACTCTGCCTATCAAAGATAAAAAATAAAATAAAACAAAATAAAAAAAAAAGAGTCTACTAGACACTCAGAAAATGAGCAAAAAACAGCCATAGGAGGGTACAAAACTGTTGCTTTTAATCAAGGACAAATTTTAATTGATCAAAAATTTAAAATGAATAATATATATCATTCTCTCCCCATGCCTCCTCCCCTCCCCTCACTGGGCTTGTGAGCACTGTGACCAGTCATTGTCCAGTCTCTCTTCTCTGACCTCTAGCATTTCATGACGGCCCCAAGATGACTTCAGAAAGTCTGGATTCCAATCCTCGCTGCTCTCTGACAGGCTGCGTCTTGTCGAACCGCTTACTTGCAGGAAGTGTCGTTCTTCTGAGTCTGGTTTAGCCTAGGGCATTACTGTTCCGAGAAGGGGATGTTCCTGGGGTAGGGCTGGGGCAGATCTAGGCCCAGAAGCTTAGTAGAAACTGCAAAAGGCCCACTTGTGTCCAGCCTTCGAGCACTGGGAGTGTGAGCTCAAGTCTGCGTGTACCAGGTCACCAGGCAGCTTCTGCTTTCTTTTCCTTTCTCTGTTTCTTTAAAAAAAAAAAAAAAAAAAAAAAAAATTATTTACTCGAAAGGGAGCAAGACAGAAGGAGAGTCGCCATCTGCTGGTTCACTCGTTAAATGCCCACGATGGCTGGGACTGGGCCAAGGACAAAGCTGGGAGCTGGAATTCGGTCCAGGTCCCCCAACGTGGGTGGCAGGAACCCAACACTTGAGCCATCACGGTGGCCTCCCTGGGTCTGTACCAGCAGGACACTGGGGACGGGAGACAGAGCTGAGTCCTGAGCGCAGGTACTCCGACATGGAGCATGGGCGTTGTAACTGCTAAGCCACGTGCTCTTCCTGGGTAAGCACGGTGCCTGCGTCTTTGCATGCGCTATCCCGTTCAGTCCTGCTCACCCGAGAGAACACACGTCTACAGATGAGGAAACTGAACCTTAGGGATCTTGAACAAGTTCCCAAGGTTGCTTAGCTACTAAATGGCAAATTTAGGATTTTACCTTAGTCCCTAACTTATTGGATGTTCTCAAAAGCTCATAAGACTGTTTCTACACATATAAGGCTATTTCTTTTGCAAATCTCCAACAGTCTCTAGCTGGAATAAGTTGATTTTCTGGCAGATTCTGAAACTTTACAGCCATGATGAGGTCTTTTCCTGAGCCAGGATGGTTTTCTCTTTGGTGCTTCCTAACTTTGTTTTAGATTCTTCTTTCCCTGTCAACTGTCCTTCCCCATCCCCTACTCTGTGTTTGAAAACCAGCGAGGCAGTCATAAGGCTATGGCAACAACAGATAGAGAAATTTAACTTTACTTGAAGATTGACATTCTAATTATTACGTGGAACTGGTCTATTCGCTACCAAACACATTTTTTTTTTTAATCACCAGCAGCATCTGGAGTACTTTTCATGATCCATCTGGATGTTTTTGGCTTTCATCCAAAGAGAGGAAAGTAAATAATACCCATCTTCTTGTCTCAAACAGAAGAGGAAACAAGCAAAATAGGTGTTTTTTTTTTATTTTTTATTTTTTTTATTTTTTTTTATCTCACTGCATGGGTCTTACCTGGCCAATGTACTGGAGATAAATATGTTTCATCACACTTAATGTGATTGTGGAGCTTTGAGTTGTTTGGGTATACATAATTTATTTTAATTCATTGAACCTACTGTTTGGAATTATCTTCATTTTTCCTTCCAGCATAAGGCCATGCTAAATCTTTGGGCATGTGCTTAATGACTTCCTTAAGACAAATTCTTACCAGTAGGTAGCACCACTCAGTCAAAGATTACATGTCTTACAAGGGGTTTGGTACGCTTGCCAAATTTTCTGCCGAAAAGATTGTGCTTATTAACACTCCCAGAGCTCCTCTAAGATTATTATTTATTTTTTTTTTAATTTTTTGACAGCAGAGTGGACAGTGAGAGAGAGAGACAGAAAGAAAGGTCTTCTTTTTGCCATTGGTTCACCCTCCAATGGCCGCCACGGCCGGCGTGCTGCGGCCGGCGCACCACGCTGATCCGATGGCAGGAGCCAGGTGCTTCTCCTGGTCTCCCATGGGGTGCAGGGCCCAAGCACTTGGGCCATCCTCCACTGCACTCCCTGGCCACAGCAGAGAGCTGGCCTGGAAGAGGGGCAACCGGGAAAGAATCCAGCGCCCCGACCGGGACTAGAACCCGGTGTGCTGGTGCCGCAAGGCGGAGGATTAGCCTAGTGAGCCGCGGCGCCAGCCAAGATTATTATTTATTCTTACCAGGTGTCATCTTCTGTTGAGTGTCTGGGCTGTGCCGAGAGCTCCAGTAGGTCCCTGGGACACTGCCTCTGACCCCTAAGTGAAGTTGGGCAGTGATGATGGATGTGTTAATTGCTTGATGATTTATAAGATGTTTCTATGCTCCTTTATTCAAGTCTTTTCGAACTATAATTGCACTTGAAGAACCTGTGGATGATTCTTTATAGATCGTGCTCTGTTTTTATTATTTTAAGGTTTATTTAATTTATTTGAAAGGTAGAGTTACAGAGAGGCAGAGAGAGAGGCAGAGAGAGAGAGAGAGAGAGAGAGAGAGGTCTTCAATCCGCTGGTTCACTCCCTAGATGGCCGCAATGCCCATCTGAAGCCAGGATGCAGGAGCTTCTTCTGGGTCTCCCACATGGGTACAGGGGCCCAAGGACTTGGGCCATCTTCTCCTGCTTTCCCAGGCCATAGCAGAGAGCTAGATTGGAAGAGGAGCAGCCAGGACTCGAACTGGCATTCATATCGGATGCCGGCACTGCAGGCGGTAGCTTTACCTGCTATGCCACAGCGCTGACCCCTGTCTTCTGTTTTTAAATTCCATTTCCTCTATTTAATCTTTACAGTAACTATGATAAGTTAAGCAAAGGAATCAACACAGTTCAACAGGTGAACCATCCAACCTTCTTGAACTAAAACACAGAAGGAAAGAGATACCTTGTTAAATAAAAGATCACTGAGAAAGGCCCTTTGTTTTTAATCTAAGTTGACAAAGGAACCCCTTGCTTCTTCTTGTCACACCTCTCAAGGGTGATGGAGAAGGAGAGATGGGCAGTTGACCAGAGGAGTGGGATCAGAAACCCATGTAACCCCCATACTTTGTAGGACTGAGTCTGTTAGGATTTTATGGCTGTAGGCAACATAAACCAGTCCTTTCTTAAAAATCCCCTCCTCAACCTCACAAATTAAAAGAAATTTGTGGTATGGATATGGGGATAAGGTCTGCAGAATCAAGGCACATCTCCCAAGTAGACTTTGGAAAGTACAGGAGCCACGGCTAATCGAGAATCTAGGAGTTCCTTTTGGTTCCTCTCTTGGGATGAGCGGGCTCCCCATGGCTTCAGGACTCATGTCTGTGATGGGCTGCTGAAGTCCTAGCCCACCGTGCCTGTGAATGTGACCTTGTTTAGCAGGTGGGTCTTTGAGGGTGGAAGTCACCAAGTGAACAGGAGTTTATACTATGGTGCGGGCCTTACATCTTCACACCCCATCCACAGCTCTTGAGTCTTTGGAAGCCCCTTTGTTAGCATCCCTGATATGGGTGATAAGCTATTAACACCCGGAACGGTAATACTGTTACTATTTCAGTATGAATCCTTTCGTTTTTTCCCTGTCTACCTGTAGAAAAATATTTTGGTGGTTGGTATGTGGTATAGCAGGTTAAGCCACCACCTACATCGCTGGCATCCCATACTGGAGCTCCAGTTTGAGTCCTGGCTGCTCTGCTTCTGATCCAGCTCCCTGCTAATGCGCCTGAGAAGGCAGTGGAAGATATCCCAAATACTTGAGCCAATGCTGCTCACGTGGGAAACCCCAGTGGAGTTCCTGGCTCCTGGCTTTGGCCCTAACCTTTGCAGCCATTTGGGGGAGTGATCCAGCAGATGGAAGATCTCTATCTCTCTCTCTCCCTCTCCTCTCTCTCTGTCACTCTGCTTTCAAATACATAGAATACATTTTTTTTTTTAAAAAAAAGGAAGCAAAAAATGTTTTTGATAGTAATGAAGTTCAATGTGTATACTGTTCTGTAAGCTGCCCTTCCTATTTAAAGGATTCAAGTCCACACAATTCTATCCATTTAACACATGTTATTAGCCAATGGATATTTGTTCAGTACCTGGAGCTACCGTGCTACGTGTTGAAGGATTTTAAAGATGCATTCATCAGACTTCCTAATGTCAAGGAGATTACAATTTAATTAATGAGGAGACATTTTAGTCTGTTTTCTGTTGCTATGTCAAAATACCAGAGCCCAGTTAACTGATAAGGAATAGAAGTGTATTTAGCGCACAGCTCTGGAGCTGGGCCATCCAGAGCATGGCACCAGCATCTGCCTGGTGTCTGGTGAGAGCCTCCTTGCTCTCACAACGTGGTGGGGTATCCATGGTGAGACAGAACAAGGGTGCTGGCTTGGCTCTCTCTGCCTCTTCTTATAAAGTCACCAGTGCCACAATGGGGGCTGCACCCTGCGCACTTGCTCTGACACATGAATTTTTGGAAGACACACTCAAACCACAGCAGAGGTCAACACATTAAAATTGGTGCAGCACTAAGATAGCTCCCAGATACAGCAGCATTGCTGAAGGGGTGGAGCCTGAGACCTGAAACGATCTCTGTGCTGTTCAATAAATGAGTTTGTCACACGATCGATTTCAGTCTCCTCATTTACAAAGTGGAAATAAGTGTAAAAATAACAGTGATACCTACTTTGAAGGGTTTTGCTTGAAGGGTTATTTTGGGGAAAAAATCATAATAATAGTAAGAGCAGGCACTCATACAGGCCTTATATGTGCTGGGCGTCGTTCTAAGAATGTAATTTATAGGGACCGGTGCTGTGGCATAGTGGCATTGTGGCACCTGCAGTACCAGCATCCCATATGGGTGCCGGTTCGAGTCCCAGCTGCTCTACTTCCAATCCTGCTCTCTGCTGCGGCCTGGGAAAGCAGTAGAAGGTGGCCCAAGTCCTTAGGACTCTGCACCCACAGGGGAGACCCAAAGGAGGCTCCTGGCTTCAGATCAGCGCAGCTCCAGCCGTTGCAGCCAACTGGGGAGTGAACCAGCGGATGAAGACCTCTCTCTCTCTACCTCTCTTTTTCTCTGTGTGTAACTCTTTCAAATAAATAAATAAATAAATAAATCTTTTCAAAAATAAAAAGAATGTAACTTATAAAGGTACTTCAAAAAGTTCATGGAAAATGCATATTATGTAAAACCTACGCACAGATTTCAATTTTTTTTGCACCAAAATAAACTCAACTTTTAATTCTATTTTCCATTGACTAACCTACATGACAGCAACTCCATGAGTAAGGAATGATAAGATTAGCCCCATTCTATGGATGAATCGCTGGTCCAACATCATACAGCTAAGAAGCGGCCAAGGCGGGATTTGAATCCAGGCGGCACAGTTCTTGTGTCTGAAGGATACTTTGCAACTGGACAGTGCTACATAAACAGGGCTGCAACAGGTCACGGCTGTAAGCTAGGAGTCCCAGAAGGCCAGCCCGGGTGTGAGGGCTGCGGGTTTCACTGCAGGACGCTTGCAGGGAATGGCAGAGCCTGGAGATGGGGACAGTAAACTTCTCCACTTGGAAGTCAGCGGCAGCCGTCATCTGCCATGGATTTCCTGCGTGCAGTCAGAATGATGCTCTTGCAAGTACAGAGACCCACCCGTTTCCAACCAGCTTGGGAGAAGAGGAGTTAATGGGCAGTCACTGAGAAGCCTGGAGGCGCAGCTGGATCAGGAGCTCAGCGTAGGCCCCGCCTCTTTCTCTGCATCTTTGCTCTGCTTTCCTCTGTGGCGGGGTCATTCTCAGACTGTTCTCCCTGGAGGACTGGGAGACTTCCAGGAGCCCCAGCCCAGAACCACTGCATGATGGAGATGCTGAATGGCTCGGACCTAGGAGGCCTTCTCACCACCCTGCTCTGGGGCCTGTGCCTGTCCTGGGAGGGTGGGGCCAGCCTCCAGGGAGCCCTGAGCAGGATTCCTGTAGGATGAGAATGTGGTGGATTTAAAAAAAAAAAAAAAAGAAAGAAAATCAACTCCGTTTACTGCAGCCTTGCTACTCAGGAGCTGTTCGTGGACAAGTAGCAGCACCCTGGCATTGTCAGAAACGCAGGCTCCTGAATTCATCCCAGAAGCACTGGGCCAGAATCTGTCTTCTGACAAGGCACCGGGGGATTCCCGTGCTCAGTGCGATCTGAGAAGTGTGGAAGATGGAGTTCTTAGAAAGACATGTAGGGTGTGTCTGTCTCTCTCACGCTTTTTATTGCAAAACTTATTTAATCATTTAAAATATATTTCAGCATTCCACTGGACACATAATTAAATTTATGGGGTGTAGGGTGGCATTTCAATAGATGTTTCCCATCTGTAATGACAAGATCAGGGTGATTGGCTGCTCCGTCACTTCAAGTAGTCACGGTTTCTGCGCTGGGAACTTTCCCAAGTCTCCTGGCTGTTTTGAAGTCGAGAATCGATTGTTGTCGGCTTCCCTCTTCTCTTCCTCATGGACCATGTGGAGCTTGAACCATTGCTGCCGTCATGAAAATGGTCCCAACGCAGAGATGTTGGGAAAGGAAGAGCAGGGAGTAGCAGTGCCACCCCAAGGGCCTGCCTGGAGCCCTCCATGCCTTCCTCTGGCCCATGAGGCCATGCGGCTAGGTGGAGTGTCCACCTGGAGTCCACCTCTGCTCTTTTCACACCCACTTTGGGCACCTGGGACACAGCAAGTCCCTGCCCAGATGGCCCTGAGTGTGTTTCTAGGCACTGCATGGGACTCTTCCCCAGCTGTTGACTTCCCCAATGACCAGGATCTTGGGGCAGAGCAGGTCAGTGTTGGGGGCCTTCCACCTGCTGCACACCCACCCCTGGCTGTGCACTCGGCGATTCAGGGCCTCACTTCCCTCCAAACACTGCCCGTCTCTTCCTTATCCAGCCTCCTCCTCCTCTATCCTCTCCTTTCGCCCTCCCTCTTCCTCCTCATCTCCTCCTCTTCCTCTCCGTTTTCCTCCTCCTCCCCCTTGTCTTCTCTCCCACTGCCCTTGCATGACCAGAAAGCCACCTGTGGAAGGAACGGGAAAGAGGAGGAAGAGTACAGGGAAGCAGTTTGTGGGGAACTGAAGTGTGCTCACCATGGTCTCCAAGGTCAAAGCCTACTCCAGGTGCACGCTTTCCTTTATTCTCATGGACAAAAATCCCTTGCCTAGCTTAGGCCATCTCCTATTTGTATGACTTTAAGCTTTGGTCTCTCTTAGAAAGAAGAAAGTGGCCGGCGCTGCGGCTCAATAGGGTAATCCTCCGCCTTGCGGCGCCAGCACACCGGGTTCTAGTGCCGGTTGGGGCGCCGGATTCTGTCCCAGTTGCTCCTCTTCCAGGCCAGCTCTCTGCTGTGGCCCGGGAGTGCAGTAGAGGATGGCCCAAGTCCTTGGGCCCTGCACCCCATGGGAGACTAAGAGAAGCACCTGGCTCCTTGGCTTTGGATCAGCGCGGTGCGCCGGTCGCAGCGCGCTGGCTGCAGCAGCCATCGGAGAGTGAACCAACGGAAGGAAGACCTTTCTCTCTGTCTCTCTCTCTCACTGTCCACTCTGCCTGTCAAAAAAAAAAAAAAAAAAAAAAAAAAAAAGAGGAAAGTAGCCGGAATCAAATCAATCTTCACCTACTTTCTAATCTGGGGGATTGGCTCAAGTGCATGTGCTAAAGCTACTATGATGTGGGAGCCAGAGAAGAGAGGCGCATGGGGTGTTGCCTGCTATGAGATGAACCTGTAATAGGTGCTCCATACGTGTTTAATGAAAGCACTTGCTGCGTCCAGTTTCTTGCTGGGCACTGGAGGTGCTTTTACCAATAGCACCCACTAGATGTCACTGTTGTCACATTGGAGAGCCACATTCCCTCTGCCAGTCCTCTGACTCTTCCCCGACCTTGGCTTGGTTTCATTAGGGTTAGGACATGAATGGGTCTATTTGTAAGCGTGAGAGCATATTTCTCTCTACAGATTCTTGGGATCCTCACTTGATTTTCGTGTTGCCACTGACTTTCCCTTACTTTTGTTGTTCCCTTTGCTGTACTGGGCCTGTGACAGGCTGTAACATAGTTGGTGCTTACCAGAAATCAGAACTGTGCTGCAAAGGGGGACTTGCAGGCTATGAGGACACTGGCCTGCTCTTTGAACTAGTGTAGAATTATTTGTGTTTAAGGGGAATTAGTGAATGCCTTCATTCCACCAGGGTTTTTAAGCAGGTCTCAAGCCATGTTCAGTGTGAATTTGTGCGGCGGCAAATCCTTAATCTCAGCAGAAAGCGAGTTTTCCTTTGGTTATAAATGTGGGCAACAAACCATGACAGTAGCAGGAGTACCTGGGACTCTGCCACTAATAGAAATTGAAGATTGCAGACAATATCATTTATATTCATCCTTACTTTGAAACTAGGTAGTTACTGTACTCACTGTCAGATCTTGTAATGTGATAAAGGAGAAGCATATACATCACAACTTTGTCCTAAGACTGTTTGTTTGTTTATTTTTTATAGAAAACTTTTATTTAATAAATATAAATTTCAAAAGTACAACTTTTGGATTATAGCAGTTCTCCCCCCCATAACCATCTTCCCACCCACAAACCATCCCATCTCCTACTCCCTCTCCCATCCCATCCTAAGAATGTTTTAATAACTATTCAGTGGGATTCTTTTCCCTTGAGGTCATTTTATGCATTGGAAAGCTTTATCCTGAGAAGGGTCCAGAGGCTTCCCCACACCCATGGCCCCACAGAGATGTGCCTAGGCCAGTCTCCAGAACCTGGGAATGTGGCTGCTACATGGCAAGCAGCAGCAAAGGGCATGGAGGTGGGAGGCTGACCGAATCAGCTTCCTAATCAGCTTCCATTAAGATGGGGATGCATATCACCCCGAGAATCCAGCCAGGACCAGTGTTATCCCAAGGTCTTTATAAGTGAATGAGGGAGGCAGAGAGTTGGTGTGAGAGGTGATGTGGTGTCAACCAGGTGCAGGAGGGGCCTGTGCTGTGGCATAGTAGGCTAAGCCTCCACCTACAGTGCCAGCATCCCATATGGACGCCGGTTCAAGTCCCAGATGCTCAACTTCTGATCCAGCTCTCTGCTGAAGGCCTGGGAAAGCAGTAGAAGATGACCCAAGCGATTGGGCCCCTGCACCCACGTGGGAGACCTGGAAGAAGCTCCTGGCTCCTAGTTTTGGACCAGCTTAGCTCCAGCCATTGTGGTCGTTTGGGGAGTGAACCAGCACATGGAAGACCTTTCTCTCCATCTCTCCCTCTCTCTGTCTGCAACTCTTCCTCTTATAAATAAATAAATAAATAAATATTAACAAAAGAAAAACAGGAGCAGGAGTGATGTCATTGCTGTTTGGAAAAGGAAGAGACCACAAGCAATGGAGCCTGGGCAGCTGCTGGCAGCTGGGAAGGTCAGGAACAGAGTCTTCTCTGGTGCTCCCAGAAGGAACTAGCCCTCGGACACTTTGACCTCAGCCCCGCGAGACCCATTTTGGCTTTCTAACCTCCAGAACTACAAGATAATAAAGCCATGTTGTTCTGAGCCACTAAGACTATGGTCATCTGTTCTAGAAGCCGTGGGAAACCAGCGAACTGACAGATGTGCATGGCGCAGAGCAGGTCAGGAGCTCCCTGTGACAGTTCTGTGTGCGGTGGGCATAGCCGTGCTGGTGATTTAAGGAGCCGTTGATTGCTAAGTAACAAATTACCCCAAACATAACAGCTTAAAAATATGCATTTTCTTATGGTCTCTGTGGGTTAGGGATGGCTTTGTTGGGTGGTTTTGGCTTTGGGTCTTGCAAGAGGTTGTGGTTAAAGTGTCAGCTAGGCCTGCAGCCATCAGAAGACTTGGCTGGGACTGTAAACCCACTCCCAAGATGGTTCACTCACGTGGCTCTAGGCAGGAGCCCCCCGGCTTCTTTTTGGCTGTAGGTAAGAGGTCCCTGATCCTTAGTGGCTGTGGGCAAGAGGCCTGGCTCCTTATTGGCTGTAGGCAGGAGGCCCCAGGATTTGATTGGCTGCAGGCAACAGGCACCACCTGGAGCTGATCTTCACAGTGACTTGCATATCCTCACAACATGGCGGCAGGTGATCTGAGAGAGACAGCAAGAGACAGCAAGCCAGAGGCCACCCGCCTTCTGCAATTTTTTTTAAAGATTTATTTATTTACTTGAAAGAGTTACACAAAGGGAGAAGGAGAGGCAGAGACAGAGAGAGGTCTTCCACCTGCTGGTTCACTCCCGATTGACCACAACAGCTGTAGCTGCGCTGGTCGGAAACCAGGAGTCAGGAGCTTCTTCCAGGTCTCCCCCATGGGTGCAGGACTTGGGCCATCTTCACTGCTTTCCAGGCCATAGCAGAGAGTTGGATCGGAAGTGGAGCAGCTGGGACTTGAACTGCCGCCTATATGGGATGCCAGGACTGCAGGCGGTGGCTTTACCCGCTACGCCACAGCACCAGCCGCCTGCAATCTTGTCTTAGAAGTCACACCATCATATTTGTTAGACTTCGTTCCTTAGAAGTCAGTCCATAATCCAGGGGATAGGAATTAGGCTCAACTTCTTAAAGGAAGGAAGATAAAAGATTTGTGGACAGGCTTTAAAACTACCATGCCATTTATCTCTTTGCTCCTTAAAAGAAGTTCCATGAACAAATCCATACCAATAGCCGAAACCAGTGTGATTTAGATAAAGAATCTAAATGGCTGGTAAGACTATATAAAATTTACTTTGATTTATTTAACCAGAGTCTTAACTTAGTCAAATTAGTAGTTGAAGTTTTTAGTCAAAGGAACGAAACCTTTTATTGAAAAAATACTGTCACAACCAACTTGGCTTAGAAGAGTGATTTTTTTAAAATAAAGTTTTAATTTTAGAATAGCTCTAGAATTACAGATAAGTTGCCACGACAGAACACAGAGACTGCCCTATACCCAGTCTCCTCTATTGTTAATATCTTTTAGTACTTTGATATATTTGTCACAAAATATTGATACATTTGTTAACTAAATCTATACTTCATTCAAATTTTCTTAGTTTCTATTTACTAAAAACTTTTTCTTAAAGATTTATTTTATTTATTTGAAAGAGTTACAGAGAGAGGTAGAGATGGAGAGAGAGGTCTTCCATCCACTGGTTCACTCTCCAAGACAGTCGCAATGGCCAGAGCTGTGCCGATCCGAATCCAGGAGCCAGGAGCTTCTTCTGGGTCTCCTACGTGGGTGCAGGGGCCCAAGAACTTGGGCCATCTTCTACTGCTATCCCAGGCCATAGCAGAGAGCTGGATTTGAAGAGGAGCAGCCAGGACTAGAACTGGCACCCATATGGGATGCTGGCGCTTCAGGCCAGGGCGTTAACCCACTGCACCACAGCGCAAGTTGGCCCCCCAACTTAGTAAAAACTTTAAAAATATTTTTTTCTTTAATTTTTTTTTATTTGAAAGGCAGATTGACAGGGAGAGAGAGAGAGAGAGAGAGAGAGGGAGAAAGATATATTCCACCCACTGGTTCATTCCTAAGTGTCCAGGGCTGGGCTAGACTGAAGCCAAGAGTCTGGAACTTATTTAGGTCTCCCACATTGGGTGACAAGGAACCAAGTACTTGGTTCATTTTCTGTTGCTTTCCCAGGCTCGTTAGCTGGGAGCTGGATTGGAAATAGAGCAGCCAGGACTTGAACCAATGCTCACAGGGGATGCTGGCATTGTGAGTGACAGTTTAACCCACTGTGCTACAACACTGCACCCAGGCCTAGAAGTTTTAGAGTGGGCTTTTTCATGTATCCCTGGTATTGGGGGTTTTTTAAATAAAAGATTTATTTTTATTTATTTGAAAGACAGAGTTACAGAGAGATAAAGAGAAGTCTTCCATTTCGCTGGTTTACTCCCCAAATGACCGCAACTGATCCAAAGCCAGGAGCTTCTCCAGGGTCTCCCATGTGGGTGCAGGGGCCCAAGGAGTTGAGCCATCTTCTACTGCTTTTCCAGGCCATAGCAGAGAGTGGAGCAGCCAGGACTCAAACCGGTGCCCATATGGAATGCCGGTGCTGCAGGCTGGGGCTTTAACCCATCACACCACAGTGCCGGCCTGAGTATTGGGGCTTTTTCAAAACAACAACACAGGGGCCGGTGCTGTGGCACAGTAGGTTAATCCTCTGCCCACGGTGCCGGCGTCCCATATGGTTCTAGTCTTTGCTGCTTCTCTTCTGAACCAGTTCTCTGCTATGGCCTGGGACAGCAGAAGATGGCCCAAGTCCTTGGACCCCTGCACCCACATGGGAGACCCGGAAGAAGCTCCTGGCTTTGGATCAGCACAGCTCTGGCCATTGCAGATATTTGAGAAGTGAACCCGCAGATGGAAGACCTTTCTCTCTCTCTCTCCCTCTCACTGTCTGTAACTCTCTCAAATAAATAAATAAACCTTAAAAAATAAGCAGCAACAGAAGCAATTGGATGTGGTAGAGATGATGAGAAACTCTGGAGGGATTTGGATTTGTTTGAATCTTGCCTCTGTCACTGCTGGCTGAGTCTCTACTCAAGTGACTTCATGGGAAAGATGCTACATCACAGGAATGTTGTGAGGATTCAACTAATTCTTGGATGTAAGGTACCTTGCATAACTTTTGATTTATTTGACAGGTAGAGAGAGAGAGAGAGAGAGAAAGAGAGAGAGTGGGAGAGAAAGAGAGAGATCTCTCAACCACTGTTTCACTCCCCATATGCCCCAAAAAACCAGGGCTGAGTCAGGCTGAAGCCAGGAGGCTGGAACTCCTTCTGGGTCTCCCACATGGGTGGCAGGGATCAAAGTACACTGGCCACCATCTGCTGTCTCCCAGGATGTGCAATAGCAGGAAGCTGGCTCAGAAGTGGAGGTGGGACTTGACCCAACGTACTCCGATATATGGTGTAGGTGTCCCACACAGTGGCTTAACCCGTTGCACCACACACTTGCCCTGACCTTGGGTAATTTTTGGCCCATCAGCCATAGGAGGGAAGCTATCATTACTGTCATTGGACCTCAGGGTTCTGTGACATAAGACAGACGTAGCCACTATGTGACCCAGAACAAGATGCCTCTGTGCAATGCGCTCAGTGCCCCTCCAATCGGAACCTGTCTCACCAGCCTGTCCACAAACCAGCTCTCTCCCACTGCATCCATAAATCTCTCCCCAGACCCTTGACTGGGGAGGCAGAGTCCAGTCAGGTTCTCTTGCCTCTTACTGGCCAAAGATTCTCAATTCCCAAAAGATGGGATCACAGCTGGGGTGTGGGCACAAAGGGCAGAGGTCCTACCTTGTTTGGCAACACTTCTATTTAGGTTTCATTTGTCAAGGTCGTTAGCCTGCCAGGACAGCCAGAGCGACTGTGGATTGATGATATGGCAGGGGAGAGTAGCAAATACAAACAGATTTTAGGTTTTAAACTTTGGAGCCTAAATGGGCAAACCCTGGGAGCCAGCACCATGGAGGTCTCTAAGGCAGTCACACGCAGTAGCTGCTACAAACCCAGATCACAGCAGGGTAATTCTCACCCATTTCCACTGCCTGGAAGTAAGAGAAACGCCGTGAGGTAGAGAGGCTTTACCATCCAGCCTAATCGTCTTCACCAAAGATGAGATTTTAATTACGTTAAATTGTCCTTGGAAAGAAATGAAATTATAGAAAGAACCAATTTTCTCACAATAGCATAACAAGCTTGGGAAAGACCACATGAAGAGACAAACAGCAGATTTCTATCAGACAAGATTGTGCTCTTCATGCTTAGTCTTGCATTCTAAGTGCAGGGAGGCAGTTTTATCCAGCTGTCTGGAGAATGCTTTCAAGAACACTTGCTCACTTGTTTCTGATTTAAAATTTTTCTTTATAAGTGTAAGGAGACATTTCATTTCTATTTGGAAACATATTAGACTAATTTAACATTTAATGTTCCATTAAAAAAAGGATTTATTTATTTGAAAGACAGAGTGACAGAGAGGGGAGAGACAAAGATGGGGGAGGGGAGAGAGAGAGAGAGTAAGAGAAGGAGGGGGTAGTTTTCCATCTTCTGGTTCACTCCCTAATTGCTACAACAGATGAAGCTGGCCCAGGAGGCAGGCCTTCCATCCGGGTCTTCCATGTGGGAGGCAGGGACCAAGCACTTGGGTCATCTTATGTTGCCTTCTCAGGCCCTTAACAAGAACCTGGATCAGAAGCAGAGCAGCCAGGACTCAAACTGGTACTCTGAGATGGGAGCCGTTGTCACAGACTGTGGCTTAGACCTGTTGTGCGACAACTCAGGCCCTTAAATTTTTCCTTATAAGGGTAAGAGGACATTTTATTTATATTTGGAAATGTAGTATATTAACTTAACTTTTAAAAAATATTTTACTTATTTATTTGAGACGTAGAGTTACAGACAGAGAGACAGAGAGAAAGCTCTTCCATCCGCTGGTTCACTCCCCAAATGGCCACAATGGCTGGAGCTGGGCTGATCCAAAGCCAGGAGCCAGGAGACTTCTCTGAGTCTCCCATGGGAGTGGCAGGGTCCAAGTCATCTTCCACTGTTTTTCCCAGGCCATTAGCAGGGAGCTGGATCAGAAGTGGAGCAGCTGGGACTCAAACCAGAGCCCATATCTGTTGAATTAATGTATTGGTTGAATTAATGAATAAATAATTGACAGCAGCATTGCATCCCCATCTGTATTAGTCTCCTATTGCAGTAACAACAAACTAGCAACTTAACTTGTCACGTTACAATTCTGCAGCTCAGAAATTCACAGTGGGTCTCTTGGGGTTGCATTCAAGGTGTTTCCAGGTCTTCCAGTGTATTTCTGTGAAGTGCTGTCCCCCTGTGAACATTGTCCCTCTGCTTAGGTGAGACAGAGTGGAAGGGTCTGGAATGGGAAGGAGTCCTTTCCTCCCGCGGGGCCAAGCCTCCCTCCAAGCCTCTTTCCCCTAGGTAGCAGGATTTTGTTGTAGACAAGTCCTTGAGTGTATTTCAGAATCATGACACATCCCCACCCTCCGCCAGGGCCACCTGGGCCACACGAGATCTTGCTCAGACCCTGCTCAGGGGCTGTATCCCATATCTGAGTACCTGGGGTTTGAGCCCAGCTCTGCTCCAGTTCCAGCTTCCTGCTGATGCACACCCTGAGAGGCAGCAGGTGATGGCTCAAGTGCTTGGGTCCCTGCCACTCATGTGGGAGACTCAGATGGAGTCCCAGTTCCTGCTTCGCCAGGCTTAGCTCTCACTGTTGTGGGCATTTGGGGAGTAAATTAGTGGCCAGGAGATCTCTTCCTCTGTTCGAATATCTCTTTATTTCTCTTTCCCTATCCCTGTCTCTCAGATAAAAATAAATAAAAAATTTTAATATTTATTTATTTATTTGAGAGGTAGAGTTACAGATAGAGAGGGAGAGACAGCAAGAAAGATCTTCCACCCGCTGGTTCACTCCCCAGATTGCCAAAACAGCTGGAACTGAACTGATCTGAAGCCAGGAGCCAGGAGCTTCTTCCAGGTCTCCCATGTGGGTACAGGGGCCCAAGGACTTGGGCCATCTTCCACTGCTTTCCCAGGCCATAGCAGAGAGCTGGATCGGAAGAGGAGCATCCGGGACTCCATTTATTTTCTTTCTTTCTTTCTTTCTTTCTTTCTTTCTTTCTTTCTTTCTTTCTTTCTTTCTTTCGATTTATTTTATTTATTTGAAAGAGTTACAGAGAGAGGTAGACACAGAGAGAGAGAGGTCTTCCTTCTGCTGGTTCACTCCCCAGATGGCTGCAACATCAAGAGCTGCGCCTATCTGAAGCCAGGATCCAGGAGCTTCTTTCAAGTCTCCCATGAAGGTACAGGAGCCCAAAGACTTGGGCCATCTTCTACTGCTATCACAGGCCATAGCAGAGAGCTGAGTATCTTCCATTTTCTGATGAGGCCAAGGAAAGTGTGGTGTTTTCGTTTGCCCAGCTGTGTTTTGTAGGGATGAGGGCAACGTTTTCCAAGCTCCACGTGTCGGGGCTGAGGTCAGAGCCACATTCAGGTTTCCAAAGCACATCAGGCCAGAGGTTTAGGACCTGGGACAGGGTGGGCTCTTGGAGGGCATGGGTGTGGCCTTGAAAGATACTGTCTTCGATGAGAGAGTGCTCATTGCCTCCGGGGGACTGACATGTGAACCGGGGGAGACTGCACCTGCCCCGGAGTGTTGTGAGAGGACAGGAAGCTGACCAGGTCTTTCTGTCCGCGGAGAGGCAGCCACATTTCTCTCCTCGGTGCCTCTGGTGTGGTAGGAAGGAGACTTCTGCTTTGTGGGGTGTCTGCTTTCTGGAATGTCCCTTGGTAGCTTTTCTGACTTGTCTCCTTGTCACGTAGTCAGTCCTATGTTTATAGAAACAGCACCTCTGTGTCACACATACACACACGCGCGCACGCACACATCCTGTGTTAGCATTGGCTGGTCTCTGGGCATCGGTGGCATGCATCCTGTCAGCGTGCAGGGCAGTTGACTGGAATCACTGGGAAAACACACTCCTCTGGCATCTGGGCTCGTGGCATTTACTGCTGCCGGTTGTCCTCTGGGCCCGGAGCGAGGCCAACAGCAGGCGGTGCCACCAGCCTCCCCTCTTCGCCTGACCTTTTCTGTGGGCCTTGGGGAGCAGCTGCCTGGAGCTGGTTGACCTCCAAAGTCAGCTCCTGGGAGCCAGGTGCCAGGGAATTCTCTCAAATGGGGCCATCCAAGGGATGGATGCGTTTCCTGGTCCCGAAGGGGGAGAAATTAGAAACAGAAATAGCCATGGAAAGATATTTTGCTCAGAATAAGTCCCCTCTGTCTCCCACAGTGGTTGAATAAAAGTTTTCTTTCATTTGGGTATATTTTATTTTTAAAAGTTCAGTTTAGCAGGTTTTTTTTTTTTTTTTTTTAAAGCAAAATAGAATAGATCAGACATTTGTTAAAAAGAAATCAACAACCCCCTGCATTTTTCTTCTTTCGCATAGACCCCACCTGGTGAGGCTGCTGCTTGGAGCACTTGTAGAGTTTCTCAACTCTGCTCAGCCCACTGTCCTCAGAGCCGCGGCCTCTTGGGGCCCCAGGCAGTGCACTTCTTCCGAGGGTTTGTGTCACTCCGCCACTCTGTCCCCAGGAGGGCTGTAGAGCGAGGCTCTCAAGGAAGGCGATTAAGGCACCAGCGTCCTCCCCTTGCGCCAGGTGAGACCGTGAGAACACTCCTCCACGTGGTTGGAGAATAGAACCGGCCTCTTCTCCCACTTTTGGGGGGCTCTTGGCCATCTTCCTGGAGGAGCTGGGATGAGAACAGACCCTGCGGATCCTGATAGGATCCATCCGCAGTTGTGGGGCTTTTTAGCTCAAGAGGAAGAAAATTTGGTTCTCTTGTTCCCCCTGCTTTACGCACCTGTCCTGAAAATCCCTGCTGGCAGCTTCCGCCTTTCCCACTGTGTTGCATGTCACTGAACTGAGCTGTTTTCATGCATTTCTTTATGTGGTTGGCTGGGTAGGGCTTATCTCTGTCTTGTGTCAGACTCTAGTGAAATTCTCAATCATTCATCATCGTAGCATCCTTAGGGCTCAATACAGTGTGTGGCACAGAGCGAACTCTTGAATATCTAGTGGCATTATTTTAATTTAATTCTTACATAATTTCATAGAGCCTAGGAATAAATTATTTCATTATCCCTATTTAAAATTTCTACTTATTTGAGAGGCAGAGAGAGATGGACACACATACACACACACACACATGAGTGAGCTAGCGCCCATGCACTGGTTCACTCCCCTGTGCCTGCAATTGGAGGAGTTTGAGGCCAGAAACTGGGAACTCCATGCAAGTCTCCCTGTGTGGGTGGTGGGAACCCAGTCGCTGAGCCATCACCACTGCTTCCCAGGGTCTGCATTAGCAGGAAGCTGGAATCAGGAACCACAGTCGGGGATGCAAATGTCCTAACCAGATTTCTGCTCCTGTGAGCCACATTTTAGAGATGGAGAAACTGCAAGTTGACCTCACAGAAGCAGAGAGTAGAACAGCAGTCTCCAGAGACTGCAAGGATAGTGGGGAGATCGAGTAATGGGTCCCCAACCATAGTGAGGAGAAATACATGCTAGCCTTCTATGACACAGAAGGGACATTGCAGTTTAGAAAAAGCTGTTACATACCTTATAAGGAAGGAACCAGAAGAAAGGGTCCCAGTACAAGGAAATGACAAATACTTAAGGAGATGGGAACTTGATTTCATCATTGAACATCATATACATGCATTCAGTTATCCCACTGTGTCTCATAAGTATGTTCAATTATTATGTGTCAGTTAAAATAAAAAAAATCCAGATGTGAGAGATTTTAAACCCAATTTTTCCATTGAAATCTTCCTGTTGGGTGAAGAAGTAAGAAGGAAAATGAGCACACTAGAGGATCTCACAAGATCTAACAAGGAAGAGGAGGATGAAAATGCTCGAGGAATCAGCAAAGAAGATGGTTTAAAAAAACATGCTTTAGGCAAGAACTCGCTGAAAGACCATTGCAAATGGCTAGCACTGGCTTGAGAATGCTGTTGGTCAGACTGGTCGTGTTATAAAGAGCTAAACATTTTCTCTTTCGGGAGACTTTGAAAATTAAAAAAAATGTTCTTTCTATAAAGATTTGATAGCTTACTTCAATTAAATGATTGCTTTTTGTTAAAAATGTGGGTTAACAATGGATCTCACATTTACTGACATTCAATTGTTAAAATGAGAATTACTGGGGCTGGCATTCTGGTGCAGTGGGTTTAGCTACTGCTTGTGACACTGGCATCCTGTGTTGGAGTGCCAGTTAGAATCTCTGTTGCTCCTCTTCCAACCCAGCTCCCTGCTAATGTGCCAGGGGAGGCAGCAGATGATGGTCCAAGTACTTGGGTCCCTGGCACCCATGTGGGAAACTTGGTTGGGGTTCCTGCTCCTGGCTTTGGCCTGGTTTAGCCCTGACTGTTGGCAGCCATTTGGATAGTGAACCAGTGCATGGGAGATTTCTCTCTGTCTCTCCTTCTCTCTTTGTCATTTTGCCTTTCAAGTAAATAAATAAACAATTTTTTTTGAAAAAGAGACTTCTTCACTCACTAGAATTTGATTTTTTTGCCTGGGGGAGGGGTGGCCACTGTCTTTTCTGAGCACGTGTTGTAGACTGCACCATGCCTATGAGGACCTCCCTCTCCTCCATCTCTTCTTTCGCTTCACCATCTCCTACTGTGTTCCATAAATGATCGGAATTGGGAGAGCCAGGGGTCTATTCTGGGTTCTGCCTTTGCCAATCCTAGGCAAATCCTGATCTTCCTATGGTGCTGTTTTGTTCTGAGTTAAATGGAGGAAGTGAGGAGATGCCTTAGATTGTCTGTTCCGATTCTGGTGGGTGAGAAATTCCGTGAGTCTATGGCTCTGGTGGGTGTTCTGGTCCCTCTTTTACAGCTCTTTCTCTTTAGGAATAATGGAAGGGCCTGAGAAGCAAAGCTGCTGTTCAGCCAACACCTGCACAGCCTGTCTGCCAGGTGGGCTCTGAGAAAGAACAGCCCCTGGATGCATAAGCCAGAGCCTGAGCCTGCAGCCGCAGCTGGCCTTACTGGCTTCTGTGGAGCCCTTGGCTGCCTTGTCAGTCTTTGACTTCTTGGAATCTCCTGCAAGTGTTCAATCGTTGGCTTCTGCTCCTCCTAAGAGAGTCAAGGGCGCTGGGGGGGTTTGTTACTTTGGGAAGTCTGCCACATTTACGGATGCCTTGTAACCTCTACTGAGTGACAGATTTATTTGATGACTTTTGATAAGTGGGTTGTTTGCGACTCACTGACGGAAGGAACTATTTGTAATTCAGACTTGAAAGGCTGACCATCTGAGAGCCATGACTAAGTGAGTGCATGCATTAAGAGGTCATTCATAGTTGCTTAACATCTTGTCGTATATCATCTTCTGATTCCTCTGTTTTTATTGTTTTGATCTATAAAAAAACTTTATAAAATGTGAGAGCTGGAAATTGGAAAATGACAGGACTGTTTACGACCCCTGTAAGCAGCCGACGCATTTCAGTGACAAATGTTGTAAGCATGTTGTGCTAAAATTGCTATCCTTTGCTCTTGATTTTAACGACTTGGAATTCCTTGAATTTGAGGCACCCTGGATTCTGTTTCCTGCTGAGATTCGGTCATGGTGACATTCTGACTTGGCAGAGTGAGAGCCACTTTGCTGAGTCATGGTTCTCTTAACTTCATCCAGGTTTCCACAAACCTAAGAACTAGAGTTTGGTCACTTTGCAGGTGTCTGGAACTGTTCCCAGTGCCTATTACTAAGTAAAGAGACTGGCCATAAACTTTTTGATGTACAGAAATGCAAAGCACTTTTTTTTCTCCCATCAGGGCCCTACCTCTGGTAATTTAGGCATTTAATGCCCAGGGCTATGCATTAAAGATCGGTTCAGAGGCTAGTTGATCAGTTGAACTCTGAGCACTTGGTGGGAATTTGTCTCATGAGTACTCACAAAACCCCTTTGAGATAATTGCTATCACTGCTCCTGTTTTCAAGTAAGAACTGGTTAGTTATCTTGGCTGAAGCCATCCAGCTAGAAGTGACAGAGCCAAGATGTGAACCCTGGGAGGTGTGGCACTTGTGTTGTTACTAGGCATGATTCATTCTGAGTTAAAATGAATGTAGTTCTTGGCCACTTGCTTGAAGCCACCTAAGAGCTGTGAAAATGGACCATGGCAGGAGGAGAGGGGAAGGTGTTTAGGGACCAATCAGGTGGAAAAAGGGAGCTATTTGGAACAAATTCTCTCAAAAACAAACAAGCACACCTAACAAAACATGGTGGGAGTGGGCATTGGTGCTTGGAGCAGGGCCTTAAGGTACCACCTGGGACTCACATAGAGTGTCTGCTTCAAATCCCAGCTACTCCACTTCTGATCCAGCTTCCTGCTAATGCACCATGGGAGTCAGCATATGATGATTCAACGCAGGTGATGACTCTAGTTCTCTGGTCCCCCACTACCACCAGAGGAGATCAGGAATGAGTTCCAGGCTCCTGGCTGCAGCCTGGCTCAATCTTGGCTATTGTGGGCATTTGGAGAAGTGAATGAGTACTTTGAAGATCTTTCTGTCTTGTCTGTGTCTCTCTGCTTTTCAAACAAAAAACTTATAAGAAAATCCAGGGTGAAGAAGTCACTAATATATAACACATTTTTGCAGACAAAATATAGTACTTGAGGTTACAAGGACCTCAGAATAGTATGAAATCTTCAAAAATTTAATGGAAAACACACATTATGAAAATCTATGCATGGGGGCCAGCGCTGTGGTGCAGTGGGATAACGCCTTGGCCTGAAGCTCCGGCATCCCATGTAGGTTCCAGTTCGAGACCCGGCTGCTCCATTTCCTATCCAGCTCTCTGCTATGGCCTGGGAAAACAATGGAAGATGGCCCAAGTCCTTGGGCCCCTGCACCCGCATGGGAGACCAGAAAGAAGCTCCTGGATCCTGGGTTTGGATCAGCGCAGCTCTGGCCGTTGCGGCCAATTGGGGAGTGAACCATTGGATAGAAGACCTTTCTCTCTGCCTCTCCTCTCTCTGTGTAACTCTGATTTTCAAATAATTTTTTTAAAAAGAAAATCTACGCATGGATTTCAATTTCTTTTGCACCAAAGCAATGTCATCTTTTAATGAAAATTTTCCACAAATTTTTGGAAGTGCCCTTGCACAACTATCTTGTCCTAAAGAAAAATGGACAAAGGGAAAAGAGAAGATGTCAAAGGTGGAAACTGGAAAAGCACAGGACTATTTTTAAACAGCTGATGCCTTTCTGTGACAAATATTGTAAGCATGTTTGATGCCCAAGAATCAAGGCTGTGAGGGACCATGGACATCAATGACCAGTTGTTTTTTTTTTTTTCTGAAAGGAAAAAATTTCTACTGAAGTGCATGTTCAGAGGACCATGTGCAACAGTGAGTGAGAAGGGAGCAATGGAAAGGTAATGATGGAAAGTGAATTAGCCCATTAGTTGTGGGGTTGCCAAAGGGCGGCAGAAGCCTTGCATCATGTGTGTACTCGCTTAAAATGCAGAACGTTTAGAAAAAAATAATGCTAGGAAGTTCATCAGTTAGAGTCCCTCTATGTGTCACCACCATAAGGGGTAACTGGGTCTTTCATGGTCACAGGATGGGAGAATTCTTCAATTTCTTTTTCTTCTGTTTAATTCTAAGATGGCTTCAACATCTTCTCATGTTAGCACTTGTAGATCCAGCTGGTTCCTCCTAACTGCTGTCTCGTATTCCACAGCGTGGCTATGTAGTTGTTGTGCGGCTTCTTTGTCAATGGGTTGTTTACTCCTTTGGTGGTAAAAACGTTATTGCAAAGGACTTTCATTGTGCTGCCTCTGGTGGTGGCTATTACCCTGATTGACGGTTCCAGCTGCCATAGCTGTGGATCTGTCACTACCAGGCCACTGCTCCCCCCTTAGCAGGGGAACCATGCAAGAGCCCTTCCTGCCTGATGTGCAATCCAGGGAAACTTTGGGCATCTCCTAATCACCTGGCCTAGGTTTTCTCAGCACTGCTCTCTGGTCTGAGCTCTTGCAGGCAGCCTGTCCTCCTCACCCTTCTACCCCGACTATCACAGATATATACATTCATATATATTTATATGTAAAATAAATAAAAATGTATAAATAACCAATGCACCCCAACTTTCACCTGAAGTGTCCATCACCTTTCCATTTGTTGAGTTAAAGATGAAATCATTTTTCAATGTTACCTTCTGCTCTTTAAGATGTCCCTCTCAGGGCACAACCTGAGCATGCTACTTTCTAGAACTATCACTGAGCTGATGTTCTAGAACCTCCTTAATGAAAAAAAAATCCTGGACATTCCCCTATGCTCTCTTCATATTGGTTCCCTTGTTTTCCTGGTTCCACGTGTTTGTTTTCTTGTTTCTCAGAAGAAGCAGAATAAGGAATGTACATTCCTTAAGAACTTGAATAGTTGAAATTGTCTTTGTCTTAAACTTGTACTTCATTGATAGTTATGTTTTTGTGTTAGTGGTCTACTGCTGCATAATAAATTACCCCCCCCCCCAATTTAGTACATTAAAAAAATCCCAACATTTGTCTTATTCTTTCTGCAGACTGGGGATCTGGCTGTGTTCTCTGGTTTGCAGCGTTTTACAGGCTGCAGCTGAGGTGTCCCCAAGGGCTTCTTCTGTCATCTCCAGACTTGTTTGGGAAGAATCTGCCTCCAAGCTCACGTATGTGGTCATCCTCAGGGTTCAGCTCTTCATAAGTTGTGCTCCTGAGGGCCTCAGCTGTTTCTCTCAGTTCTTGACCACGTGGGTCTTTCTATAGGGCAGCCAACAAAATTCCATCAAGGTGAGCAAATGAGAGAGAAGGAAAGGACACGAGGAAGATGTGTAATCTGATTTCGGAAGTTGACAGTCCAATGCTTTTGCTGTCTTCAGTTCATGAGGAGTGAGTCACTAGATGTCACGGTCAGCCTGGGTTGCCATGACAACATATCGCAAACTGGGTGGCTGAAACGGCAGGGATTTGTTTTCTCACAGTTCTGCAGGCTGCCAGACTGAGGTCAGGGTGTAAGCATGGTTGGGTTCTGATGAGGGCTCTTTTCCTGGCTTGCACACAGCTGCTTTCTGGCTAGGTCTTCACATGGTGGGAAAAAAGGGAGCGCTCTCTTTCGTGTCTCTTCTTATCTTGATATTAGGCATTTCTAATCAGGGCCGCACACTTATTACCTATTCTAATCCTAACTACCTTTTAAAAAAGATTTATTTATTTATTTGAAAGGCAGATTTACAGAGATAGAGGGAGAGACAGAGAGAAAGAGAGATCTTCCATCTGCTTACTCACTCCCCAAATACCTGTAACAGCTAAGGGTGGGCCAGGCTGAAGCCAGGAGCCAAGAACTCCATCTGGGTTTCCCATATGAGTGTCCAGGGGTTCAAGTGCTTGAGCCATCATCTGCTGCCTCCCAGGCTTATCAGCAAGGAGTGGAAGTGGAAGTGGAGTAGCTGGGACTCGAACTAGGCACTTCAATATGATATGTATTCTCATGCATGGGTTAAGTGCTGGGCCAAAATGCCCAGCTAGCCTGGCGATTTGTGACTTCATTCAGAGTGCAGGTGGGCATGGTAAGGACTGTTGACTGGTGGGCCTCACTGTGGGGTGATTTCATTGGGTTCTTCAACCAAGGGATTCCTAAATCAGTAGCTCCAGGTTTGCTTCTCCTAAAGTCTGGTTTATTTGCCCAAAATTGTGTTGATCTTTAAATAAATAGATTTAAGTACAGGTTCTTCAGTGAAGAAATCTTAATTCTCCTACTCAAGAGTGTGTAAACAGGTCTACCCGCACCCTTCTTGCTGGGAAGGGGCAGGGATTTAGGAGCCTTATTCTTTTTTTTTTTTTCTCTTTTATCTCTCTCTCTCTCTCTTTTTTGACAGGCAGAGTGGACAGTGATAGAGAGAGAGAGAGAGAGAGAGAGAGAGAGAGAGAGAAAGGTCTTCCTTTTGCCATTGGTTCACCCTCCAATGGCCGCCGCAGCCTGTGCGCTGCGGCCGGCACACCATACTGATCCAAAGACAGGAGCCAGGTGCTTCTCCTGGTCTCCCATGGGGTGCTGGGCCCAAGCACTTGGGCCATCCTCCACTGCACTCCTGGGCCACAGCAGAGAGCTGGCCTGGAAGAGGGGCAACCGGGATAGAATCCGGCGCCCCAACCGGGACTAGAACCTGGTGTGCCGGCACTGCAGGCAGAGGATTAGCCTAGTGAGCTGTGGCGCTGGCCAGGACCCTTATTCTTTCCTGTGTAGATTTCCATTCAACAGCCCCCTCTGTTTTCAGGTTGGAGTTTGATTAAATAAGCTGAAGAGTGAGAGGTGAGGAAGTGTGACAGTAGGTGCAGAGATGATTCTTGACAATTTTGTCTGTAGAAGGAATGAGCTAGAGATAGAGACAGAGATGGAGGTAGAGGCAGAGATAGATGGGGGTGGGGTGGAGGAGCATAACAGCTGGAGGGAGTTAGGGGAGGGTTGTTTTGTTTTTAAGATGGTAGGTGACAGCCTGTCACTGCAGCCTGTCTTACTATTGAAGAGAAAGCCCTAAGAAGACAGAGACTGAAGCTGCAAGAAAAAGAGGGATCAGGGGCTGGCCCTGTGGCATGGGGAGTAAAGCTGCTGCTGTCTACAGCACTGGCATCCCATGTGGGCACTGGTTCGAGTCCCGACTGCTCCACTTCTGATCCACCTCCCTGCTAATGGACCTAGGAAAGCAGTGGAAGATGGCCCAAGTTCATGGGCCCCTGCACCCACATGGGAGACTCAGAAGAAGCTCCTCACTATGGATTGGCCCAGCTCCAGCTATTGCGGCCATTTGGGGAGTGAATCCGTGGATGGAAGCTCTCGCTCTCTCTCTTTCTCTGTAACTCTGCCTTTCAAACAAACAAATACATCTTTAAAAAGGAAAAGAAAGATAGGGATCACAGATACAAAAAGCACCCCAGAAGGCAGGAGGGCTGCAGAGACCATGTAAAATTATGTCTGGTCTTTGCTAGAAGGGGGAAGACTTCCTACATTGGAACCTGGGAGAGGGTAATGGAAAGGGAGATTTGGGCAATGCAAAGATGACTAAGTCCCCACCTGGTTTCCATTTTCTCAATGAAGTTTGACACCAAACATCTTTCTCTCAGACTACGCCAAGAAGTGAAGACACATCCAGAATGCAGTAACTTGGCAGAGCATAATAAAATCTCTCAGCTTTTCATTCCTTCAGTAAGTTTTAGATTTGCATGTGGAGTAGGATCAGTCCATTGTTGTTTCATTCCAGCTGGTTCTGTTGTTCATGCTTTTGGTCTAATCAGGAGTGTATGTGGATTGGTTCTCTGTGGATTGAGAAAGTGAGTAGGTGTTCAGGCAAGCCTGAGGATTCACTCACCTCTGACCTGACTATTGACTTCTTCTGTCCCCTGGCCCCGTCTAAGACTACACAGCTGATTTCTTCTAGATTTGCTATTGTGTTCACGTCAACTTGGCAAAAGGAGGGGCAGTAATAAAATACAAACTTTATTGTGGTCACCTGTTTGGCACTCCTGAGCAACTTGGAAATAAGGGAAGCTCAGATTTTCCTCTGAGTGTTAAAGTGTGAAATCAAAGTAGAGACATGCAAAGGTGTTGGGCAGGATATGGGGAAGCTCCCAACAGTCAAGGCTGGCCAACTGGGAGGTATTAACCCCATTAACGATGAAGGGGCCTCAGTTACAAAGAGTAGAAATGGAGAAGAAAAGAAAGATAGACTTAGGTACTTTAGGTAACAGATATTGAGTGCTTCCCGTATCACCAGGAAAGTCACTGATAAATTGGGGGTGGTGAAAAACAAAGAAACAAACAAGGGCAAGTGTTTGGCATAGTAGTTAAGATGCCACTTGGGATGCTTGAACTGCATGAGTGCTTGGTTTTGAGTCCCAGCTCCACTTCCAATTCCAGCTTCCTCCTGATGTGAGACAGAAGATGATGGGTTGAGAATGAGGATCCTCATTCTCAATAAGAGAATGGAATGAGATCCTGACTCGTGGCTTGACCTGAACCAATTCTGGCCATTGCAGGCGTTTGGAGAGTGAACCAGCAGATGGGAGATATCCCTCTGTGTGCCCAACTGACTTTCAAAATATATACATACAAACAGATTAAACAAGCATAAAGTGGGGATGGCAGATGCAAATGATGCTAGACCAGTGGTCCTCAGGCTTTGTATCTAAAGCACCTGGAGAACTTGGTCAACTTAAAAAGGCCCATCCTGTCCTGCTTCAAGGAGCCAGAGCCTGTGTGCCTGCTTAGACATCCAGGGGATGTAGACACATCAAAGTGTGGCAACCACAGCTCTAGACGACTGGCTTGGGGTTTTTGGGTTCTGTTGGCAAGACCCTCCCTACAGTGAGAACACAACAAAGTCTAAATGGCATTGATTTCCCTAGCTCCCCTTGCTCTGACATTACCCTTGCTAACTAACCTCCTGGTTATGATTTGGCTCCACACATGCACTTAGACAAGTAAAGAAGATGACGGTCCTATGGAGGCATGCCTGTCTGTTTTCCATGACAATGATTTCTTCCTGTCAATTGAGAAGATGTCCTTGAGCTCGTTTAATGTGAGTCTATCTCTGGGACAGTAGTTCCTGGTCTTGGCACTCATTAGAATCACCTGGGAAAGTTTCTAAAAATGCCAATGGCAGGCTGTGCCCCAAACCCTTGAAATCAGAACCTCTAATGCTGTGATTCAGGTGAGGTATTTTATGCCTCCTCAAGTGATCCCCATATGGACCCATTCCCAGGGCACCATGCAACTCAGTATTGAGCTTGGAGAGGCTAAGGGCCAGGCTCCACCTTGTTAAATTCCCAAAGGTCAAGACTATGTTCCAGTCAGATCTTTGGACATGGACAACAAGCTGGCTTTTTCTGGAGATGGACGATATACTACCCAGACAATCCTACTGACCAGTCCTTGAAAAGCTCTCTACAATCTCATGCAACACAACCCTAAACCATCTTAGCTAGACTACAAATCTGAACATCTTATCTGGGAGATTTGCAAGAAACTGTAGGTCCTCTCTCCCAGACACCTGGACTGAAGAGGATTGAGGTTAAGCATCAGCAGGAGGATCAGAGGGACAGGGCCCAACAGGAGAGAGGACGTGAGGTTGGATCCTTGCATGGAGACTTCCTTTTGTCCCAGAAGAAGGTGATCCTGGGACACTATGCCCATCAGAGGACTGCCTGACCAGTCTCCAGATGTTTGCTCCAATTCGAGTTGCAAAGGTGGACGTGAGAGTTTTGCTGAACTCTAGAACCTTTCTCTAAGTCAGAAATTGTCCATTCCTGTCACCTGTGACCTGCGGAAGATATACTCCTACGCCAGCACTTGCTGAGGCCCCAGTCCCTCCCTGGTGGTTAGAGCTATGGGCCCTATGCCTCTGCCCTTCATCATTTGTGTGCCACTGGCCTCAACTTTTCACAGGAGGACACTTCTGAGCAGTCTTGCCGAGCCGTGGGACATGTGAAAAGCTTTCTAAAGAGGCCTCCTCGGAACGTTTATGATCCAACAAAAATTCCTACTAGAATAAGGAGACAGAGAAGGAAGGTGGGGAAGAGAGAGAACAGCGAATAAAGGGACCAAGGATTCGTCAATCTTCTTCCAGTATTACTGGAACTAGGAAGTGAGCAATGTAAGGACAAAATGCCAGAATATATTTTTTGTAGATGGCATTCAGCAAGGGGACTGGACTTAATGGTTCTGATCCTAAACACACCTGCAAAAATCAAGTAGTGTTTGCAGATGGCGTTGATGGGATAAAACTGGACGTATCTGAAATATTCTCTCTGAGTGCTGGAACCTGAGCACCTTTCTTGTCTGTCGAGATTCTTTCCTCTGTGCTCTAGTTTGAAATGCTTCCATCTGAAATGAGAGCAAGGGCATTCTTAGACTGCTGTCCAGGCATTACACACAAGGGTTTTGGGCTCAGGTTTTATGATCTTTTCTTCTTTTGGTGAGAAATGTGAACGATCCCCAAGACCGGGACAGTTTGTCCATCATCCTTACTGGAAAAGACGGCTTCCCACTAGAGGGCGTCCTTATGTAATGAATTTCTCTTTGCCCTCAGAATTATTTGCAGCTATGTGAAGTGCATTACGGAACAGCTTTTGCTCCGAAAGGCTTTGCAGTTTAACTTGATTTTGGCAAGTCATTTATACATAAGGTGTTAAAGTGTTAAGAAGACGTGTTCCAATATTTTTTTTTAGTTGGGTAAGTGATAAGTTGTACTGTTAATGATGGTGGTAGCAGGTCATAAAATGGTTTAACTAAAATTCTGTTGATTTTATTTACTCATGAATCCAACAAATATCGATGGAGTGCCTTTTCGTGCAAGGCACGGATGGGGTGGGTGTGGGTGTACAAGGGTAAGTCTGCATCAAATCTTGGAAAAGAGCTTGCAAGGTCGGTAAAGTCTTTGGAAAGGCTTTCACTGTTTTGGTGTTTTGTAAAATCTTTCCATTTCTAGAGAAAAAGAGGAATCGCCGCTCGCTCTCCTTGCTGCAGAGGAAGTCTGGAGAGAAGCTGGAGAGTGGCAGGGATACCGCACCTTACCTGTCTGAGTGCTGGCTATGGAAGCCTCAGTGAAAGAATGCGGGTTGAACAACATGCTCTTGGCCTGAGACAGGCTGCAGGCTCTGGGGGTTGCATCTTCTTTTTTTTCTTTTACAAATTATTTTTGCTTTTTGGTAACAGATTCTATTTAGTTCACACATACAATTCTAAGCATAGGATGATTTCCCCTTCCCCTCTCCCTCACTCTCTCTTCAGAGTTTCTTCTTGACCTCATTTCAGCCAGATCCACCAGATGGAAGAAAGCAACTCTGCAAGTTCAGTCTTTCTCCGCCTCAAGGGTGACACTGCTCAGAACCACCAACAGAGCCCGCACCCGCAGTCCTAGGAATTTGTTAGCCTGAAATAGTGGCTTGTAGCACCTTTCAGCAGGTGGACAGAGGGCACCCCAGGGCGGGTATGGATATGGATGCTTTTCATTCTGACTTTCATGTCCTGTAAAAGCTTTAGAGGTGGCACCTGAAACCCAGGCTGTGCCCGAGGGAGCCAAGTGCCAGATCTGGGGACATAGGAGAATACTTCAAATAGTTCATGAAAAATGCACTATTTTTTAAAAAACTTTTAAACATTTGTTTTCATTTTATTTGAGAGTGGGAGGGAGGGAGAGAGAGAGAGAGAGAGAATCATTCGTCTACTGGTTCACTCCCCAGATACCTCCATCAAGAGCTGAGCCCTTGCCTGCCCTGTCTCAGGCTCTGCTTTTGGGGATGTTACTTGTGATGGGAGCTCCTGTGACTTGGTAGGACAAGGAACCTCTTTTTTTTACTTTTATTTAATGAATATAAATTTCCAAAGTACAGCTTATGGATTACAATGGCTTCCCCCCCATAACGTCCCTCCCACTCGCAACCCTCCCCTTTCCCACTCCCTCTCCCCTTCCATTCACATCAAGATTCATTTTTGGTTCTCTTCATATACAGAAGATCAGCTTAGCATACATTAAGTAAAGATTTCAACAGTTTGCTCCCACACAGAAGCATAAAGTGAAAAATAATAGATGATTTTTTAAATGATGATGAAATCAGATCAGACCTATTGTCATGTCTCTCCAGTGAGAGTCAAGTTGGGAATTGATAATTTCTTCTTTTTTTTTTTTTTTTACAGAAGATCAGTTTAGTATACATTAAGTAAAGATGTCAACAGTTTGCACCCCCATAGAAACACAAAGTGAAATATACTGTTTGAGTACTCGTTATAGCATTAAATCTCAATGTACAGCACATTAAGGACAGAGATCCTACATGAGGAGTAAGTGCACAGTGACTCCTGTTGTTGACTTTACAAATTGACACTCCTGTTTATGGCATCAGTAATCTCCCTATGCTCTAGTCATGAGTTTCCAAGGCTATGGAAGCCCCTTGAGTTCTCCGACTCTTATCTTGTTTAGACAAGGTCGTAGTCAAAGTGGAGGTTCTCTCCTCCCTTCAGAGAAAGGTACCTTGACAAGGAACCTCTTTACTTTGCACAGGGCATTGTTTTCTTATCAGCAATCACCACTTCTTTCCTCTTTAAGAGCATGCACTTCATCCACCTATCAAGTGGCTCCATGCCTCAGTCCATTCTGGCCCCAAGGGTGAATCTTGTTACATCCAAGACCTCCCTGACAGTTCCCTTCTCCTTTCCAGCAAGTGGCTTTAGAATGGCATGTGCCCCGATTCCAGTCAGGGGCTCCTGAGGGAAGCTGGTTGAAGGGAATCTGGATGTGTTTTCTTTGATCTTAAAAGGACAGCGCAGGAAGAGATGCTCATGCTCCCATCTCTGGTTATTTTCAAGTGAGAATGTGTCAGCAGAACTTCAGCAGCCGTTTTGTGAGTATGAGGGGAAGCCGAGATAATCTCAGACTCCGAGGGGAATGATGTCATTGATCCACTGAATTCACCAGTGCGGGTGCTGCCTCCTTTCGTTTAGTAAAACGATCAAGGTTTGAATTTGCTTAAATTCTCTCTGTGCAGTCTGCTGCTGTTTGTAAATGAGAGTACACTTGATACCATAAAGCTGGCCTGGAAAAATTCCTTTTTAATGACTAAGTGATACTAAGGATGCAAAAATAGAAAAATACAGGTAATTGGTGTTCTCCATTCTATTTTTATATCATAAAGAGAATAGGCTGGTAAGAGTTTGCACAGCATTTTGTTTTGGCTTGTAACTTGATGGAAGCAAAAACAGGAAATGGGTTTATTTTTCTTCCATCCTTGACTTTAAACATTCGCTGTTGCATTTCCTTTGCTTCCTCTCTCCCTGAGGACAGCGTTTGGTTCAATTTCAGCTGTAAGACAGTCTCATTTTTGTATAATAAAATATGATCCAAGCTAAGTCAATGCTTTTAATCTTGCATTTGGTTAAAAATATATTCTTTTCCTACAGCTCAGCCTGAAGACGGACAGAGCAGGGTCTGGAAAAGGGGAAGGAGAGGTGTGTATTCTTCACCATCCTGCTCCTGTGTTTGTATCCCATGTCTGATTTCGTTTCGTTTTTTTTTTTTTTTTTTTTTTTTTCTCAACCAGTGCTCAAGTGTAGTTCTCTTGACTGACACCTGCTGGCCACTAAATGCTGACCCTTTAGTGGGACAAATAAAGTTACGGATTCGTTGGATAGTGTCACTGGGAAACTCTTACCTTTTGCATTCCTGAAGCTGCTGATTCAGTCTTTCCTTGAACTGCTGGGATCCCTCCTCAACTCCTGCCTCCCATCTCCCAGGTGCATAACTTGCAGAGTCTCTCCCTCTTCCCCTAAAGCAGGTAGGTCTCTTTTGGGTACTACAAGATATCTCAAACCTGGCCATCTTCTGGGCTCATCTCCTTGGTCAACCTACTGATTCATTCTTGCTCTACTAAAAGATGATCTAAAACTCACCCTGCCCACAGGCCCCACCTCCTAACACCAACACCCTGGGGCTGGTATTTCAATGTCCAAACTCCTCTTTCCCTTTGCCTTGCTTGTTGCAGATAGCTTCATCTCCCATGATCATTCCTCCTACAGGAGGCCGATACCAGTCTCCATATTCCAAACTCTTGGCAACATAGATCAAATTCTCATAAGAACTCTTTCACACGCTCTGCCCCTCTGCCCCGGTGGTCACACCTAATGGGCTTTCACGTTTCGGCTGTCTTCCAGGGAGTCAGGAGTCAGTCTCCTTATCTCACTGGTACCACGTTCTTTAACAGTTCTATTGGATGTCTCTCTTTCTTTGGTCTGCAGGAAGCAAAGCTAAGTAACCTCTCAGTTCAATAAGTGCTTGCCAACATTCTCTTTCCAAGTTTTAATCTTCTCTGATTTAGGCTGGAGCTGTGTGATGGGGATAGCAGAGAAGCAATCTGACCACCTCTTTGAAGGTCTTGAGGGATGGCTGTCCCGACAGGTTCCAATGTGTCAGTCCATTCTGGTTACAATAACGAAATGACATAGACTGGGTAGCTTATAAAGGATGATAATTTATTTCACACATTTCTGGAGCCTGGAAGGTCCAAGACCAGAATTTTGGTGAGAACTCTTTTCTGAGATGCAGATGGCTACCTTCTCACTGTGTCTTCACGTGGTGGAATGAGTTCTCTGGGGTCCCTTGTAGGAGGGCATTAATCCTATAAGGGCAGTGAGAGCCCCATGAAGACCTCTCCTTCATGGTCCTACCTCTTAATACTATTACTCTGGGGATTAGGATTTCAACAGTGAGTTCTCGGGGGACACAAGCACTTGATCCATGGTGTCATAACCGCTGTAACAGATTTCTACAAACTTGTGGCTTTAAACAACACAAATTTATTCTCTTAGAAGTCTGGAGGTTGGGAATGCAAAGCCCAAAGTAGGCTAAACAGCCATCTGTCAGCAGTTTCTTCTGGCGCTTCTGGGGAGAGTCTGTTGCCTTGCCGTTTTTAGCCTCCTGTGGCACCTGCATTCTCTGTGGCCTCTGCCTCTGTCCCCAAGGCCAGAAATGGTGCGTCTGTAAATATCTCTGCTTTCGTTGTTGGTTTCTTTAACCCTGACCATCTTGTCCCACTTTATAAGGACCATTGTGATGACATTGTGTCCACCCAGATAATCCAGGAAAATCTCAACATCCCAAGATTCTAAACTTCATCACATCTGCAAAGTCCCTTCTGCCATGGCGGGTAATGTATTCACAGGACATGGACAATTTTGGGGGCTGCTAGCCAACCTCCCTTAGTTGTGCCAATATAACTTATGCTCTTCAAAATAAAGTTCATGGACATTGTGAGTCACACGGATGATTAAAATTCCCTGAGCCCCCTGAGATAGGCGTGGCGCTGTGACTAGCTCTGGCCAGGGAAGTGTGAATAGAACATGCATTTAACTTTTGCATGGAGCATTTAACTGCAGCCTGTGTTTCCCTTCATGGCAATCTGTGAAGTCTTGCTCATGAGATACTGGAGACCATGCCTATGTGGGCTTGGCTCCCTGAGTGACAACATGAGGCACAGCCCCTTTCCCTCCAAAATCTGCTTTGGACATGCAGTGTAGGCAAGCAGAAAGCTGTGCTTTTTTTTTTCTTTTTTTTTACAGGCAGAGTGGACAGTGAGAGAGAGAGACAGAGAGAAAGGTCTTCCTTTTGCCGTTGATTCACTCTCCAATGGCCACCGTGGCTGGCGCGCTGTGGCCGGCACACCGCGCTGATCTGATGGCAGGAGCCAGGTGCTTCTCCTGGTCTCCCATGGGGTGCAGGGCCCAAGCACTTGGGCCATCCTCCACTGCACTCCCTGGCCACAGTGGAGAGCTGGCCTGGAAGAGGGGCAACCGGGACAGAATCCGGCGCCCCAACTGGGACTAGAACCCGGTGTGCCAGCGCCGCAAGGTGGAGGATTAGCCTAGTGAGCCACGGCGCCGGCTGAAAGCTGTGTTTTAAAACACTGAGCTCTTTTTCTTTTTAAGTATTATGTATGTATTTGAAAGTTGGAGTTATAGAGAGGCAGAGGCAGAAGGAGAGAGAGAGAGAGAGAGAGAGAGAGAGAGAGATGTCTTTCCTTTGCTGGTTCACTCCTCAAATGGCTGATTTGGGCTGATCTGAAGCCAGGAGCCTGGGTCTCCTACGTGGCTGCAGGAGCCCAAGATATTAGGGTATCTTCCACTGTTTTCCTAGGCACATTAATAGACAGCTGGGGGCTCGGCGCTGTGGCGCAGCAGGTTAAAGCCTTGACCTGAAAGCACCGGCATCCCATATGGGTGCCAGTTCTAGTCCCAGCTGCTCCACTTCCAATCTAGCTCTCTGCTAAGGCCTGGGATAGCAGCAGAAGATGGCCCAAGTCCTTGTGCCTTTGCACCCACGTGGGAGACCCAGAAGAAGCTCCTGGCTCCTGGCTTTAGATCGGCACAGCTCCGGCTGCTGCAGCCATCTGGGGGAGTGAGCCAGTGGATGGAAGACCTCTCTCTCCATCTCTACTTCTCTATGTAACTCTGTCTTTCAAATAAATAAAATAAATCTTTTAAAAAAATAGACCACTGGATCAGAAGTGGAGCAACTGGGTTTCTAACTAGCACCGATAAGGGATGCTGGCACTGCAGGCAATGGCTTTACCTGCTACACCACAGCACCGGCCTCAAAGCACTGAGGTTTTGAGGGCATTAGTTATTGCAGATTTCTCTTGCCCATCCTGATGGATACAGTTCTCAGCTTTGGGTCTTTGGACAAAATTCTGGGACGAGAGGAAAAGTCCTATTCGATACCCTGTCACTCTTATAATCGAGTTTATTTGGGGGTGTATTTCTAAACAGTTCCTGAGAATCCCTATGTCTTACCCTCCTAATGCCAAGTTTACTTGAATAAATAAGTGTCTTCATAATTATTCTGCAAAGAAATCCCACGACAGCAACTTTGGGGGTTATTTTGGGGACATCACCACCATACAAGCCTGGTGTCACCTTGCCTATTGATTCAGCCTTGACTGCTCCCTCTCCGGGCTCTAACATAAGGATTTGTTTGTGGGGTGATCCCAGGAGGTAGGGAAGAGAATGCTATGGGCAGGGAGCCAGTGGGGAATGCATTAGGAGGAGGTCTATTGCTCTGAACAACACTGCGGAGCACCTGTGATAGATTGAGAACATGTGCACCTGGGGGTCATACTCCAGGAATCCGGGAACATAACTGGTGGAGGGCTGCTCCCGGGGGCGTCTACTCCACAGCTCTTCTTTTGCCTCTGCGTGGGCTACAGCATGATCCGGATACCCGGGCAGATCTCCAGCTGCTTGCAGCAGGCAATATAGACCTGAGGAGGAAGAGGGATGTCAGACAGCACTGCGTCCTCTTCTGGAGTCTTGTCCTGTGCTCACAGTGCTGGTTCTGTGCCTCAGGTCCCTTAAGATGGACGTGGGCAGGTAACCATGCGTGGAACCATGAGGCTGGACGTCGGACGTTACTAGCATGGCTGAAAAGATGCAGTGTGAGCAGGGAGGGAGGAGAAATGAATTTTACTTTGGGAAAACAGAGAAGATGGATTTTAACTAATTTGTGTTTATTTATATTTATTTATAAAAGGGGAGGACACACGCGCGCACACACACAATCTTCTCTTCACTGGTTGACTCTCTAAATGCCTACAGCAGCCACGGATGGGCCAAGCCACAGCCAGGAACCTGGAACTCAGTCTAGTTCTCCCATGTGGGTGGCAGGGACTCAAGTAATTGGGCCATCACCAGCTGCCTCCAGGGTGTGGGACAGCAGGAAGCTGGAATTGGGGGCAGAGCCGGGTCATGAACCTAGGCACCCTGACACAAGATGCAGGCATCTAAAGTGGTGTCTTAACAGCCATGCCAAAGACCCACCCCATAAAATGGACTTTGATGTAAACGGTGGGAAGATTTCAGTAAGAAGAGGGACTCACTTCCAGTTGGGACTAGTGTTAGCAGGCACGGATGTGGTAGCATCAGGTTATGTTTGGGGAAAGTTGTAGGCAGTGGGTTTGACTGGGACAAAAAGTGGTTGAAATGTAGGAAATCGAGTTGGAAGAGCATGGGTGGTGGAGAGCCAGGAGTTCAATTTGTGATATTTTCATGAGAGGAAGAAAGTACTTCATTTTAAAAACTTGCAGATGGACTTAAACTCTTGCCTCTTGTTCCTCCAGGCCCTGCCAAATCCTTCCATTTGCCTGTTTCCTCCTCCTCGTCTTTGGGCTCCGGGGTTGCCTTTTCTGATTCTCCTGTCTGGATATTTATTTCTAAATTCTTCTTGCTGATTCCCTCGGAGCTCGTTCTAGGTCCAGCGTTCCAGACGTGGAGCTTTTGCTGGCTCCGGCTGCCAGCCCTCCACGCACCGGCGGCCACTTGTATCCTGTCTGCCCTGGCTGATGGATTCTGCTCCCTGGCTCTGTTCTGTCTCCTTCCTGCCCCCATGTGCCCCGTCTTGACCGTCTCACTTCCTTTTCCCATCAGGTAATTCTTCCTTTTATGCTCTGACATAGATGATTAAACTGTGATTTAGCAATTGCTGTGTATTGAAGTGTTTTCAAAGAGCTCCTTGGAGTCTGTTGTAGCGACAGACTTGGGACAAGATCTGCTTATATCTTCTGGAATGTGTCCTAAATCATAGAAAGTCGTGTTATTTTCTCACTGGGTGGATCGCTGCTCATATGTAGGATTTTGAAACAAGACTGATATTTGTATTTACAATGAAATAACTGAATAATTAAGCAAATAAAATGAGTTATTTAATTTTTTAGCCTCTGCTAAGGAAGCAAATATTATGTTGGATAAAGCTAAAACAAAAGTAATTTTTGTTTTCAACATGCATTGATAGTAACTGCTGTCATGGGAGAGTTTTACAATGTGCTAAGCACTGTTCTATATTGTATATAGAATAAGTATATTTTGCAGAGGCAGAGGGAGAGACAGAGACAGAGAGAAAGAGAAAGAGTGAGAGAGAGAGAATCTTCCATCCACTAGTTTACTTCCCAGATGACTGCAACAGCCAGGGCTGGGTCAGGCCGAAACCAGGATCCAGGGGCCTCCTTCAGGTCTCCCACGTGAGTGGCAGGGACTCAAACATATGGGCCATCTGAGGCTTTCTGCAGGCCATTAGCTAGGAGCTATATTGGGAGTGGAGCAGCCAGGACAGGAACCTGCGTGCATAAGGAATGCCAGCATTGTAGGCAGCAGCTTTACCCACAATGCTGGCACCATTCATATTTTTAATTGTTACGATAACCCTAAGAGTTAGCCCTTCATTGTCTTCATTTTTCAAATAAGGAAATAGGCCGGTGCTGTGGCTCACTAGGCTAATCCTCCGCCTTGCGGCGCTGGCACACCAGGTTCTAGTCCTGGTCGGGGCGCCGGATTCTGTCCCAGTTGCCCCTCTTCCAGGCCAGCTCTCTGCTGTGGCCAGGGAGTACAGTGGAGGATTGCCCAGGTCCTTGGGCCCTGCACCCCATGGGAGACCAGGAGAAGTACCTGGCTCCTGCCATTGGATCAGCGCGGTGTGCCGGCCGCGGCGGCCATTGGAGAGTGAACCAACGGCAAAAAGGAAGACCTTTCTCTCTGTTTCCCTCTCTCACTGTCCACTCTGCCTGTCAAAAAAAAAAAAAGGAAATAGACACAAAGAGAGGTTGAGTGACTTGCCTAAGCTCACACATTTTAGAAGAGGCACAGTTGGGATTTAAACATAACACTTGCTGGGAGATCTATGCTGTGCAGATCTGAAGCCAGAATCCAGGAGCTGCTTCTGGGTCTTCTACACGGGTGCAGGGGCCCAAGGACTTGGCCATCTTCTGTTGCTTTCCCAGGCCATAGCAGAGAGCTGGATGGGAAGTGGAGCAGCCAGGACTAGAACCGGCGCCCATATGGGATGCCAGCATTGCCACAGCGCTGGCCCCCTCAGAACACTTGAATCTCCCCACCATTGCTCCTTTCATTGCTTTCCATAATGTCCCAGTGTAAATGGTTTTTTAAAAATTTGTTTTTATTTATTTATTTTAAAGTTTCATTTATTTATTTGAGAGAGAAAGTTACGGGGGTGGGAGACACAGAGAGACAGAGAGGTTTTCCACCTACTGGTTCACTCCCCAAATGCTGCAGCGGCTGGAGCTGGGCCAATCTGAAACAAGGAGCTTCCTGTAGATCTCCCATGTGGGTACAGGGGCCCAAGCACTTCCACTGCTTTCCCAGGCCCTTAGCAGGGAGCTGGATCGGAAGTAGAGCAGCCAGGACATGAACCAGCACCCAAATGGGATGCAAGTGCCGCAGGTGGAGGCTTAACCTACTACGCCACATCAGCGGCCCCCAGGGTAAATGTTATTATGATCATTTTATGTACTTCCTATTTGTGAGGCTTAAGTGTTTAGAATTTGTTTGCTCAGCATTCTTTCCTGCATCAAAGACTTTTCTTTGTGTACCACTGTTTTTTTCTCTAGAGTGTATTCTTTCACACATGCATCTAAACAATGAATTCCCCTTGGTTTGGCTTTCCAAAGAGGCTCCATTTTACCTTCTTTCTTGAATAAAGTATAGTCAGGTACAGAATTTTGAGGGCATTTTACTGCTGTTTCCTAATTTGCATAGTTGTTGAGATGTCAACTTTCAAATTGTTGTTCCTTTGTAAATAAACTCCCCTGGTTTTTGATTCTTTGTCCACAGAACACCATAAACTATGCGTATATTTCAATTACAATATATACAAACAAAGAATATACACAATTGAAGAATATATACAGTTAGAGAAAATATACAATTAAAAATTTTTTTCTGGTGTTTAATAAGGTTGTTGATTTTTTAAAAAATATTTATTTATTTGAAAGGCAGAGTTGCAGAGAGGGAGAGGCAGAGGCAGAGAGAGAGAGAGGTCTTCCATCAGCTGGTTCACTCTCCAATTGGCCACAACATCTGGAGCTGCGCCAATCCGAAACCAGGAGCTGGGAGCCTCTTCCGGGTCTCCCACGTGGGTGCAGGGGCCATCTTCTACTGCTTTCCCAGGCCATAGCAGAGAGCTGGATCGAAAGTGGAGCAGCCGGGACTCAAACCAGCGCCCATATGGGATGCCGGCACTGAAGGTGGTGGCTTTATCCATTACACCACAGCACTGGCCCCAAGGTTATTGATTTTTTATATTGGATTTTGTCCAAAAATTTTGCTGAATTTAAGAGTTTTTAATAGTGTGAATATTTTCTTATGTTTTATTGTATGCAATGATATGTGATATTTTACTTCTTATTTATATCTCCCATTTCTTTTGTCATCTTATTGTACAACTCAAAAACCCAGGCTAATGTGGAACGGAAACAATGATGGCATAAATCCTTGCTTCTCCCTGACTGTTCAAGGAAATGCATTTAATCTATTTCAACCAAGGAAGATGCTTCTTGTACACTAGTTACTAGATACTCAGTTACTGAGGTCTTTGCCTAAGTGTTTGGATGTTTTCTTTTGGGTTGCTCAGGTTCCCTGGGGTGGAATATTTAATCTCCTGCCTGCAGGGTAGGCCTGCCGGTTGGTTTCAGTGCCAAGACAAGGAGGGTACTTGTAATCTTGTCAGGAAATGAGCTCTGTTTTCACCTTCCTCTCTCTGCACCTGTTCGTCCATGTCCTGGCCTGACTCCTACAATCCTTCTAAACGCTCTGTCTTTTGCAGGGGCTGAGAGGCCCATCCTGAGAAGGCCTGTGTTTCCTAGGTGGGACTCCTCCCATGTGTCCTGTCTGTGAAGCTCTCCTGCACTGGGCTTTCTGCGGTACCTGCTGGCTCCACGGCAGCCTTCCTGGGCTTCTGCTAGGAGAATCACAGGCACTGGGTTGCCTCCTTTTCCCTGCGGATTGGCTGCTGCGTCCAGGCTTTGCTGGCCTGCTGAGTCATCTTCGTCCTTCTTCCAAAATGTTCTTGACATTTCCCAGATCTTCTGTTACATTGCGTTTGTGAGTTCATCAGTTTTTAAAATTCTTTTGGGGGCATTATGGGCAAATGGGATAAAAAATTGTTCTGCATTTCCAGTGTTTAACTAGAAGTCTTGATTTATCTTTTTTCATCTCTTTCTTCCATGATTTCTGTTATCCATGTCATCACATTTCTTGTGAACAGTGTCTAGATGGATTAAAAATCCAAGCTGAGAATCTTTGTTTTTAAATTGTGAACTTAATTGATTTATGCATATTGTGAGTACTGTTACACTGGAATTTATGTGGTTATGTCTATCTTGTTATTTTGTATTTTTTGTATGTCATGCTTTTTTTTTTAACTTTTCTCTTTCTTGGTGTCTATTTTTAGTTTTCCTGAATCTTTGCTTTCTTCTATTAGTTTGGAAATGATAGATTTCTATGGTTTTAATGATTATTTTAAATTTTCACTTTGTGTACTTGACTTACCAAGTCTAAACTCAGTATTTCTACCATTATTCTGATCAGCACAAGCCCCCTTGATTACTCCTCTCCTATCTTTCAGGATTCTTCAACCTTATGTTTAGCTATCCATTTTTCTGTGTACTCAAATTAGTCGCCACCTTTATTATGATCATGACTGTGTTTGACAATTCATTTTCTCACAGTTGTTTCTTGAATTTAACATTGTCCTTCTGAGTTCCATGGACCTGTTACAGAAGAACATGCCTTAGTCATTTTCTCAGTGGAAGTCTTTGACTAATACATTCTCCTAGGCTTTATGTTACTAAAATATGTTTATTTCACTTTCCTTTGAATGTATTTTTCATTGTCTTCTGACACCTATTGTTGCTAGGCAGCAGTATTTTGATTGTTCTTTGTAGTTAACTTCTTTCCTTTTTAAATTTTTTTGGTAAGACTGTGTTTTTTGTTCTCCTGCTTTATCAAAATATATCTAGGTATATATTTTTATTTTTATACTTACCAACTTTAAAAAATATCTAGACATGGGGCTGGCGCTGTGGCATACTTGGTATAGCTGCCGCCTGCAGTGCTGACATCCCATATGGACGCTGGTTCAAGTCCTCACTGATCTACTTCCAATTGAGCTCTCTGCTGTGGCCTGGGAAAGCAGTAGAAGATGGCCCAAGTCCTTGGGCCCCTGCACCCACGTGGGAGACCCAGAGGAAGCTCCTGACTCCTGATTTCAAATCGGCACAGCTCTGGCTGTTGCGGCCAACTGGGGAGTGAACCAGCAGATGGAAGACCTCTCTCTCTCTCTCTCTCTCTCTCTCTCTCTGCCTCTCCTTCTCTCTGTGTAACTCTGACTTTCAAATAAATAAATAAATCTTAAAAAAAATCGAGGCATAAATTTTTGAGTACATGTGATTGCAAGTTTTGTGCTGCTTTAATCTGAGGATTCATGTTTTTCATCAATTCTGTGACATTCTCTGCCATTATTGTCTCCAATATCACCTCCGCTCTTGCTGTCTGGACCCCTCACGTTGCTTTGTGTTTCCACAGCACTTATCTTTCCTGTTCATTTCTGGATCATTCTGATCTATCTTCTATAACACAAGATTGTTTTTATTTTTTTAATTTAACTAATCTGTATCTTTATCCATCTGGTGAGATTTAATTTCAGTGTCACCAGCTGTTTCTTCAAGTCTTTCAGCTGTTTTTTCCCCAGAGTGCTCAGTTTTTTCATTATAGTTTTCTTTTTTTCCGTTAGCACTTGCTTTATTAAAAACATACTTCAAAAAAAATCTGTCTCAGAGGATTCTATTATTTCAAATTCTTGGTATGACACATATTCCTCTTTACTGTATCCGCTGGCTTTCTCTGAGAGTGGATTTTTCACATAGTGCACAATTTTTGGAGGTGAGTGTTTCTTCATTAGGGTTTTTAAAAATTGTTTTGTTTGTGGGGTGTTGCATTCAGCCTAAGAGTTTTGCTTTGCCTGTCTGATGCCCTTGGGACTGTTTGATTATACAATCAGTTTGGAATTCTGGCATCGTTTGAATAGTGTAAACTCTAGGATTGCTCAGGCTTGACATTTTAATTTCTTATGGGAAAGTTTTGTTTTATTTCACGCAACATTTTGGGAAAGTCAAGCTTCTTTGATTCTTCCCAAAGCCAAAAGGCTGATTGATTTTTAGACCCCCTCTCATAAAAGGAGCAGCCTGTTTACTGCCTATTTTCTGCAGATATTTCAGAATCACCTTGCCTCATCTGTGACCCAAATCACAGCTTTGCCTTTTCTTTGATAATAGAGCCTCCCTTCCAGTCCGAGTGGGTCTGAAGGGCACAGCTCTGGTGGCAGCACCTGCCCTTACTCCTCGTCTCCTCCTGGCAGCTGCAGAGTTCCTTAATTTTTTCCCTCTACCCTTTTTCTTGTTATACTGTGTCTATGCATTTTTGTATGTATACTGGGAGAGAGTCTGCATTTGACTGAGTTGCTAAAACTAATAATAAACCAAGATAACACACTATGAATTAAAATGTTTTATCCTCCCATCTCAGCAAAAATGACTGAAAGTCTACCAGACATTAAAGATAACATTTAATTCTTATTGTCCGTGGCTGACAGTTCCATTGATAAAATTAAATAAAAACATTACAATAAGTTTATAAGATTTACTTTTCTTGCCTTTGTTATTAAAATCATTTCAAGATGTTTTAAAAATTGATATTGGTATTGAATTGACAGTAATGGACTGATGGGAAAGCTTACAAAATAAAATGTAGTGACTGGCATTGTGGCGCAGTGTGTTAAAGCCATGGCCTGAAGCGCCGACATCCCATATGGGCTCCAGTTCTAGTCCCAGCTTCTCCTCTTCTGATCCAGCTCTCTGCTATGGCCTGGGGAAGCGGTAGAAGATGGCCCAAGTCCTTGGGCCCCTGCACCCACGTGGGAGAGCTGGAAGAAGATCCTGGTTCCTGGCTTCAGATTGGCGCAGTTCCAGCCATCTGGGGAGTGAACCAGTGGATGGAAGATTTCCCTCTCTCTCTCTCTCTCTCTCTCTTTCTCTGCCTCTCCTCTCTCTGTGTAACTCTGATTTTCGAATAAAAAGATTTATTTATTATTTAAACCTCATACTTCCAGGTACCATTACCTTCTCCTCTTCATCATTCTTAGAGTTCATAACATACAGTTTAGTACATTATTATTTCATGTTTGTAAATGCTGATGGTGCATGGTGAACAGCCTGAAAGTTGCAGCCATGTCTTGGGGACAATTCACAGTTGAGGTTAATGCAATGCTATTCAGAGATACTTCCCTTTTCTGAGACATATTTCTCAAATGCCTAAGCATATATATTATTAGCTAATATCGTGGGCAAAGAAGGTGAAATGTAGGTATTTTAAAAATTAACAGTTAAGGGGCCGGAGCTGTAGTAGGCTAAGCCTCCTCTTGTAGTGCTGGCATCCCTTATGGTCACCAGTTCTTGTCCGGCTGCTCCTCTTCCAATCCAGTTCTCTGTTTATCGCCTAGGAAAGCAGTGGAAGATGGCCCAAGTGCTAGGGCCCCTGCATCCGCATAGGAGACCCAGAAACTCTTGGCTCTTGGCTTTGGATCCACCCAGCTCTGGCCATTATGGCCATTTGAGGAGAGAGCTAGTGGATGGAAGAACTTTCTCTCTGTCTGTAACTCTACCCCTCAAATAAATAAATAAAATATTTAAAAAATTAAAAATTTAACAGTTAAATACTGTGACCCCTCCTCACCCCCCATTCTCATTAGGACTAGAAATACAGTTTATTGGATTTACTCTTCTTCCCCCCTTTTACTTGTGTTTTTTTTCTTTGCTAAGTAAAATATACTCGTTGGAAGTACATAAATGATAGATGCAAATGAAGCAGCTGTTTTATGTTATAAACTACATTTGCACTGAAGTCAGAGGAATGGGCAATTTGCCTACATCAATGCAAGAGGATCACTGGTCTTTATTTTGTCAATTTCTACTTCAAAATTTATTGATATTATCTCAGGCAGCACTAGCTTGAAATTTCTAAATGATGACTTTTCCTGACTTTATTGTGGTCTTTTCTATGACTCCCAGTAGAGGACTAACACATATCTATCTCTTTTCAATAATAAAACACAACAGAATAGTGAAGTTCTCACGGGTATTTATAAAAATGCATGCATATTTGTCTAGTATACTTTCTTTTAAAAATTAAATACTGTTAGGATTTGAAGAGAAACAAATATATAGATCTTATAGCCAAGCTATAAGATGAGAACTATATAAGATGAGAGCTATAATATGAGAACTACATAGATCAGTTTTTCTTTACAGAGTCAGATTTTCTTCCACATTCTCCGAAGTGTGTTATTAATTCTCTTGGCATGTTACACAGCAAAATGAAAGAATTTATGAATGTGGCTACTTCTTTTAACAAGTTCCAATAACTGCTTCCTAACCTCGTGTTTTTCTGTCAATTACATACAGTAAGCACTGGAATCAACCAAAGAGAACTGCAAAGGCCAACTTGAGATATTCATGGTGAACGAGGACTGCTGCTTGCCAAGAGTGAAATGTGGATATAATTTTATAACACCATTTTATAATTAAAGTCATAAGTGAAGTTTCCTGCTATTGTTTAAAAATGTGTCAAAATAAATTTAAATCAAAGATCCGGGCAAAGAAAGGTCTGCATAGTACCAGATGAAGGCAAGTAAGATGGTACAGGAACATGGCCCAGTGCAGAAAAGAAACACATGCAAACAATTTTAGTGAAATAATTACATTTATTGTAGATGGAGTTCTGTTTTAGAAACTTCGAAATGGTTTTCATTCATGTCAGATTGAGGTTAACTTGCTGGTACTGTTTGTCTATAAAAGATTTTTTTTACCAGCAGAGAAATTTAATACATTGATTCAGTGATAAGAGCTTGTCTCCTGACCAAACACACACCAAGCAAAGTCCTCTGAAACTGAAGAACGTGACTCCAGCATGTGGAAGTCCATAGTAGTTAGTGGTGCTGGACTTAGCAAATAAAATTTCAGGACACTTGTTTAAACTTGAATTTTAGATAAACAATGACAAAGGAATATCCCAAATATTGCATGGGACATACTTGTACTGAAAATATATACTAAGTATATCCCATGTGATATTTGGAATATCTTTATACTAAAATCTGATTTGTGCCGGCGCCGTGGCTCAATAGGCTAATCCTCCGCCTTGCGGCGCCGGCACACCGGGTTCTAGTCCCGGTTGGGGCGCCGGATTCTGTCCCGGTTGCCCCTCTTCCAGGCCAGCTCTCTGCTATGGCCAGGGAGTGCAGTGGAGGATGGCCCAGGTGCTTGGGCCCTGCACCCCATGGGAGACCAGGAAAAGCACCTGGCTCCTGGCTCCTGCCAGGATCAGCGCGGTGCGCCGGCTGCAGCGGCGGCCATTGGAGGGTGAACCAACGGCAAAAGGAAGACCTTTCTCTCTCTGTCTCTCTCTCTCACTGTCCACTCTGCCTGTCAAAAAAAAAAAAAAAAAAAAAAAAAAAAAAAAAAAAAAAAAAATCTGATTTGTTATCTGGAATTTAAATCTACCTTAGCATCCACTTATCTAGCAACCTTAGCACAAATAAAAATTTAAATTTCGATAATAAATTTTCTGTTTTTGAGCTATTTGAAGGAGAACGAATTTAGATGATCAGAGAAGTGGATAAGGTGAATATAATTTTGCACTGTCAGTCCATTACATTTCTGACTTTCAGTTATATCAATGATAATTTCTACTTAGTGATGAGAAAGATTTTTGCTTTGCTGTTGGACCTGCTTTGCTAGTGAACACAACTGATTTCAGAGTTTTTCCCTGAAGGAGATATGTTGGCTTACAAATGTTGACGGGTTTAATCATTAGGACATTTCTGGCTTTAGGAAGTCATGTTCATCTAATGTAAAGGTTGCTCCCAATGTATCAATTCATTAATCTTGTCTCTAATACAAGCCATGTGTTTCACAGGGGAGCTGAAAGAACATTAATCAGAATCTCCCCCTGAGCCAGTCGAATGGAATGTGTTGTCTGTGCTTACAACACAATGTCAAGATATGGGGAAATGGATAATAACTTTTAAAGCATATCATGGGGCCAGCGTTGTGGCATAGCAGGTAAAGCCGCTGCCTGCAGTGCTGGCATCCCATATGGGTGCTGGTTCGAGTCTCGGCTGCTCCACTTCTGATTCCGCTCTCTGCTGTGGCTTGGGAAAGCAGTGGAAGATGTCCCAAGTCCTTGGGCCCCTGTATCCTCATGGGAGACCTGGAAGAAGCTCCTGGCTCCTGGCTTAGGATGGGTGCAGCTCCGGCACTTGCGGCCCACTGGGGAGTGAACCAGCGGATGGAAGACCTCTCTCTCTTCTCTCTCTGTGTAACTCTGACTTTCCAATAAATAAATAAATCTTTTAAAAAATAAAGTGTATCACTTGTCATTAATTCCTTTGTGACAATGGCTTTGAAATCTATTGCGAGTGAGGAGGTAATGTACCATAAGGCAGGGTCTTTTTGGTGTGGCAGGCAGCGGTGGAAGGGCTGCAGCGGCTTTTCTTCAGCAGATGCAGCTCCCAAGGCACCCACGAGAAGGCAGGAATTGGCATCCAAACTTACATGTAGTTGGATGGCCCTTTTAATGCAGAGGAAATGTGCAGTGGTCTATGAGTTGATTTCCTTGTTATGGAGCAGTGGTTCTCAATCTTGGCTGCACATAGGAATGTCCTTGTAGCTTTTAAAACTCCCAATGCCCAGGTTATACTCCAGATCCATTGAGTTGTGATCTGTGTATTTGGGACCCAGGCACCCATTGTTATCTAAACTCCACAGGTGGTGTTATGTGCAACCAAAGTTGACAACCACTGCATAATCACAAGATATTCTGGCTGTGGACGTGGGAATACCTACTGACTTATTATACAAATAATAACTTATTATTTTTATTTCTTTTTAAAAATATGTATTTATTTTAATTTTTTTACTTTGTGGGGAGGGAGGAGGGAGGAGGGAAGAGGGAAGAGGGAAGAGGGAAGAGGGAAGAGGGAAGAGGGAAGAGGGAAGAGGGAAGAGGGAAGAGGGAAGAGGGAAGAGGGAAGAGAGTTTCTATCTGCTGGTTCATGCTCCAGATGCTTGCAACAACAGTTGGAGCTGGGTCAGACCAAGGCCAGGACCCAGGAACTCTATCTAGGTTTGCTACATGGGTGGCAGAGACCCAAGTATTTGAGACATCATCTGCTGCCTCCCAGAGTGTGCGTTAGCAGGAAGCTGGAATGAAGGCACAGCCAGGATTTGAACCTACACCCTACTGATTTCTTACCGATTTAGAGTGCTGTATTTGGCACCTATTCTATATTTGCAGACTTTAGCTAGCTTATCATCACCATCACCATCTTATCATTATGATCATGGTCTTTTATGCTGCTGAAGGAAAAATGCTGGTAAACACTCAAAATAAAGAACTTGTAAGAAGATGTTAAAATGTAACATGGAGGAAATTCACCGGGCTGGATTCCATGGTCAGAGAAGTCCTCCTTTCTGGAAGACATTTAAATGAAACTATGAAACAGTGGCTCTCAAAGCAATGGTCCCATTACCAGCAGCCTCAGTGTCACCTGGAAACTTGCCTGAAATGCAAATTCCTTAACCTAGCACATCTTGTCGCTCCCCCTCTTCGTGGAGGAACGACACAGGACCCTGCGCTGTTCTTTTGTCTGCTCGGCCCTCCCCGGGTTTGCTGCTGGTTCTTCCCGGGTTGGCTACTGTCCCTTCCACCTCCATGGAAGGGCGGTTCCCCCTGCCACTTTCCCCACTTCCGCGGGGGAGCGGCACACCGCCGGCCGGCTCTCTCGGGGGCTGCTCAGGTGTTCCCTTTAGATGTTCCTGGTGCATGTTGTCTCTCTCCTCCTTTATAGTCCTCTTCCACCAATCCCAACTCTGCTACCCACATGCCGAGTACGCTGCTCTCCTCCAATCAGGAGCAGGTCCTACAGTTTATTGGTTGAACTGGAGGCAGCTGTGTAGAAGCTGTTTCCTCCTCTCCCAGCGCCATATTGTGGGAGAGCAGATGCATAGAATAAGTCTTAATTCCAGTAACTTAGTCTAGCCCGAGTTGCTCCCCACACATCTGAATTAGAAATTCTGGGAGTGGAACCCAGCAATCTGTTTTAACAAGCTCTCCAATGGATTTTATGGGTAATCAAGTTGGACTATATAAATGTGTCTCAAAATATGGATTTACAATATCCTGTAGGAATTGATAATATGTTTCTTTGTAATTTAAGAGTAATACAGAAGAATGTTTCAAAATGGCAAGTTGTGTCACTTTTTGTTGTTGATGTTCAGTATTTTGTGTTGCATTTAGATAACATGACCTAGATATCTCTAGTTCCTGGATTTAATTAATTTTTTTTATTTTTTATTTTTGACAGGCAGAGTGGACAGTGAGAGAGAGAGACAGAGAGAGAAAGGTCTTCCCTTGCCGTTGGTTCACCCTCCAATGGCCGCCGCTGCAGCCGGCGCACCGCGCTGATCCGATGGCAGGAGCCAGGAGCCAGGTGCTTTTCCTGGTCTCCCATGGGGTGCAGGGCCCAAGCACCTGGGCCATCCTCCACTGCACTCCCTGGCCATAGCAGAGAGCTGGCCTGGAAGAGGGGCAACCGGGACAGAATCCGGTGCCCCGACCGGGACTAGAACCCGGTGTGCCGGCACCGCAAGGTGGAGGATTAGCCTATTGAGCCACGGCGCCGGCTTAGTTCCTGGATTTAATTAAAGATTTCTTTGAGACCATCAGACCAGTTTTGCAGTTTCATAGGTTTTTGAAAGGAATGTGTATTCTTTTGGAGTATGTGTACTTGTATTTATTGTCAGCCCCTGTTAACTCATTTATTATGTGATTGATCTATCCACTTCTGATTACAGAGTTTGTAAAAGATTTCTGCTATAACTGTGGCTTGTCAGTTCTTCTTTGGCTTTCCAACATTTTTGTTTCATATATTTCAAAACTTTGCCCTTGAATGAAATTTTGTAACTGTTTTATCTTCTGGATAATTTTAGTGGTAGATATACCACTTTATTAGCTTATACCATTCTCAGTTAACATTGTTTTTGCTATGAATTCTCTTTTCCTGATATTTAATTTGCTTGACATATCTTTGTTTATCTTTTCATGCATTAATTATTTTCTTTTTTAAAGATTTATTTTTATTTATTTGAAAGAGAGAGAGAGAATAAGAATGCAGAAAAGAATAAAAATGAGACGAGAGCACATCAATAGCAATCGTGCAGCAATGGGCCCTCCAGTCCCCTCACTGATGCTTGCAGATTCTTTGGGGGAAGGCGTTGGGTCAGAAATTACTTACATAAACTCTTCTGCAAGGTCTAAAAAGGTTGAGATTTTCATCTGTTTTGTTTTCGACATTAATCTAATTCCATATGCTTACATTAAAAATACTTTTTTTGAAATTAATTTATTCCACTCTCGCTGTAAAAATTTCAAACTATTGAAAAAACCATAGGAAAAAAACTCAAACCATAGGGCTATTCAATCTAATGTAGACCCCAATCATTTTTTTTCTATCATTCTGTTAACTTTCTACTTAAAAGTGCTTTTCAGAAATTGATCTTTTTTGCCCATGCATACCTGTGTGCATGTTTTTAGATGTGTTTCTGTTATCTTGAAGTCGATTTTCTCTGTTTACAAACAACCTAAAACTCAGTGAATTAAAATATGATTCATTTTATTATATCACATGATTCTATGTGTGGGGAGCAGCCCGGACTGGACTGAGTTACTGGAATTAAGACTTATTCTATGCATCTGCTCTCCCACAATATGGCGCTGGGAGAGAAGTAAACAGCTTCTGCACAGCTGCCTCCAGTTCAACCAATAAACTGTGGGGCTTGCTACTGATTGGAGGAGAGCAGCGTACTCGGCGTGTGGGCAGCCGAGTTAGGATTGGCAGAGGAGGACTTTAAAGGAGGAGAGAGATGGCATGCGCCAGGAACATCTAAGGGGAACATCTAAGGGGAACACCTGTGCAGCCCCCGAGAAAGCCGGCCAGCGGTGTGCCGCTCCCCTGCGGAAGTGGGGAATGTGGCCAGGGGGAACTGCCCTTCCACGGAGGTGGAAGGGATAGTAGCCAACCCGGGAAGAACCAGCAGCAAACCCGGGGAGGGCCGAGCAGACAGAAGAACAACGCAGGGTCCTGTGTCGTTCCTCCATGAAGAGGGGGAGCGACACTATGGATTGCTGGGACTTAGCAGATAAGTTCTTCCATTGGCTTTGCATGGACTTTGTGGACAAAAGTGTCCACAAAAATGTGTTCCTTTTTATACTCTTTTCTAGAAACTTCCTCTCCCTGATCCAGCGCGGGGTTCTACATTTCCTCCTCCTAAGCTGGGTAGAATATTGTGAATACCTCAATAAATAGGTTATGGCAAAAGAGCTGTTATGTGACTCAAAGGCTAGATAATAAAAGATGGTGCCCTGGACACTGGTGCTTGTACCCCAGACACCACACCCTGAAGAAGTGTATGACAGGGGCCGGCACTGTGGCGTAGCAGGTAAAGCCGCCGCCTGCAGTGCTGGCATCCCATATGGGCACCTGTTCGAGTCCCGGCTGCTCTACTTCTGTTCTAGCTCTCTACTATGGCCTGGGAAAGCAGTAGGAAATGGCCCACAGACCTTGGGCCCCTCTACCCACGTGGGAAACCCAGAGGAAGCTCCTGGCTTTGTATTGGGGCAGCTCTGGCCATTGCGGCCATCTGGGGAGTGAACCAGCAGATAAAAGAACTCTCTCTCTCTCCTTTGGCTCTCTGTGTAACTCTGACTTTCAAATAAATAAAATAAATCTAAAAAAAAGAAGTGTATGGCATATGAATCCTCAATCATGGTAGAGCGCTAATTTGCTATGCATGTACATGAATCAACTTGGATGTAAATCTTCTCGTCCTTAGTCAAGTTTACTCCAGCGATCTTCACATGGAAAAGCCAAGCTCTGCCCAAATTAAGGATGCATGAGCAAAATAAATGTTTCTGTTTGAATCACGAAGCTTTGGAGTGGATTGTTATACAGCAGTAAGAAAATTGAGATAGGCTGTCTTGTAGTCAGAGGGTGATGTGGAGTTTGATGTATATTTGTGTGTGTGTGTGGTGGTGGTACTTCTCCGTGTGGCCTCTCTGTCCAGATCAGGAGCTTATACTCCAGGTCTTTTTATCATTGGAGCTTGAATGTCTCAGAATTCATTTCATTTACATTCTATTGATCAAAGAAATCATGGGCCAGTTCCAGGAGAGGAGACACAGGCTTCATCTTCCGGTGGGAGGGATGGCTTGTGCATACAGGAAGGGAGGGAATTGGTGGTGATCATCTTTGGGGACCAGCTGTCTCACTGTCCCCCACTAAAACATCAGGTCCACAAAAGTCCCAACTTTGTCTCTCTTGTCCACCACTGGGTCCCTAGTATCTATTGTTGTATTTAATTCATATTAGTATCTATTGCTCTATTTAATTCATGCTATCTTTGAAAATATCTTCTTGTATTGTTATAAACATATATGTAAGTATATTTATACACACACACAGACACACAGATACACACATAGACACACACATGGTTTAGAGCAAAAGTATGCAGCTTTTATGAGACTATTTGCTTTGACCAGAATACCATCTTCTCTTTAACCTATTCTCTTTCTTCCTTCCTTCCTTCCTTCCTTCCTTCCTTCCTTCCTTCCTTCCTTCCTTCCTTCCTTCCTTCCTTCCTTCTCTTTCTTTCTTTCTTTCTTTCTTTCTTTCTTTCTTTCTTTCTTTCTTTCTTTCTTTCTTTCTTTCTTTCTTTCTTTCTTTCTTTCTTTCTTTCTTTCTCTTTCCTCTTTCAAGATTTTATTGGGGCCAGCGCTGTGGCGCAACAGGTCCACTCTGATCCAGCTCTCTGCTATGGCCTGGGAAAGCAGTAGAAGATGGCCCAAGTCCTTGGGCCCCTGTACCCATGTAGGAGACCGGGAGGAAGCTCCTGTTTCCTGGTGTCAGATCGGTGCAGCTCCGGCTGTTGCGGCCAACTGGGGAGTGAACCAAAGGATGGAAGGCCTCTCTCTCTCTCTGCCTCTCCTTCTCTCTCCGTGTAATTCTTTCAGATAAAATAAATAAATCTTTTTTAAAAAGATTTTATTTATTTGAGAGGCAAAGTTACAGAGAGAAAGGACTTCCATCCACTAGTTCATTCCCTAATTGGCTGTGATGGCTGGAGCTGAGCTGATCTGAAGCCAGGAGCACGGAGCTTCATCTGGTCCCTTATGTGGATGGAAGGGGCCCAAACACTTGAGCAATCTTCTGTTGCTTTTCTCAGGCCATTATAAGGGAGCTACATGGGAAGTGGAGCAGCTGGAACATAGCAGGTGGTGACTTTACCTGCTATGTCACAATGCCAGCCCCAAAGGTCATATCTTAGTCATATCTTTGAATGTCTCCCAGTGTCTGGCAGGTAGTATGCTCAGAAATACAGTCGTGGCTTACAATAGATGAACAGTCAAAATTGGAATCAATTACTTATAATTCTTGGCTCTACAACTCAATAGGGGAATAAAAAAATGGAAGTACATTTTAAGGAGAGTTTATACCTGCAGTTCTTGGTGATGGAGTGCTAAGTGAGAAATCCTTTGGTTCAGACAAAGGAAGTCATTGTTTCTTTGGAAAAGACATTGCTGAAATGTTGAAACAATTGTGTGGAACTGCAATGATAGGAATATCTAATCTTCTGAACTTTACCTGCAGAGTGCAGATAATAACAGCCCCTATATTCATTTAAGGTTGATGTAAGGAGTCAATGGAATAAAATATTCACGGTGCTCAGACTAATTCCTGGAGTATAGTAAAGCTTAACTAATGCTGGTTTACTATCCTTCTCAGAATGACAGTGTGTAATAGCAACAGCTCCAACATTATCTGTCACTAACTGACTGGCAATTTGGTGTCACGAGCTATATTCAGGACTATGTGCATGTCATGTAGCAGGTGTCTCATCACTAAAGAATTCAGCATGAAGCAAGAAAGGAGGCGTAGTCATTCCTGAAACACAAAGCTGTGCCACTTCCAGGAGCCCCTTCCCATCATTTTCCAGTGACTAGAATGTTCTCCAATGGAGGACAAAACCAGTGAGCTTGGGATTGCTGATTCTGCAATTTGGTGAACAGTTTGAAGAGCCTGGTACATGGTCAACTCTTACTTAGAACTGAGAAGAGAAATTAAAATCTGAAAATAAGTCTCCAAGCCTAAAATTTCTGGCTGTTTTAGGAGTTTTGAGCTTATTTAATGTAGCTATTCCTTTCCATCCATTCACAGAGCTAGAATCAAGGCTGTCACAGCACAATCAGCTTCCTGTGAGAATTCTTCTGAACAGAGAAATGGCACAGACTCAGCCTGACAGCTCTGGTGACGCTGATGCAGGACCCAGCAGCTGTGTGTCGGGGCAGTCTCTCATCCGTACTCCATTGCCAGACCCTCAAGGTTTCTTGGGGAACCCATGAACTACAATTGCTTTGTTTTATACCGTAAGTGGCCAGTTCAAAGGTAGATTGCCTAGATAGCCCTCTATGCCATCTTTCGGGTAATTTACCTTCAAAATGCAAAAATAAAGCTCAGTGCTCTCATTTTTTTCCTCTTCCTCTTTCTCAGCCATCTCTGGTTTTTGTCTGTTTTAAACAAAATACTTTTATTGCCTTTGTTCATTGACAATGGTCTAGTGGCTTTTAAAAATATGTAAATGAGTTACTGGGCACACAGATAGTTGACCGTGCATCTCTAAGTCATCCTCTGACGTATGACATCATGTCCCCTGATATGCAGTCCCTTACAATGTTAGCAAATGTTGTTTTCTGATCTTTTCAATGTAAATGACATTCTGGATACAGAAATGAAGGCAGGATGCAGAAATGAACCTTGTAGAATGGTTCATTACACAAGTGGACCTTGGAGACCGATCTGCATACCATAAATATTCAAAATACTTGGAGATGTGTTGGCTGAAGATACAGGTAAATATTTTAACCAGTATTGTCTAGTTAATAGCAATATGTAAGTAAAGGACATTTAATTGTTTTTTTTTTTGGACATTTTATGGCATTTGAGATCTCTGAGGTTCTCAACTGGGGCTCAATTTGCTCCCCAAGGGAAATATGTCAGTAGTAGGGGACATTTTTGGTTATCATGTCTGTTTTGGGGGACAGTGGAGTGCCACTGTCCACTAGTGGACAGAGGCAGGGATGCTGCCAAACATCCTGCCATGCACAGCTGCTTGCAATAAATAATCATCTGGGCCCAACTGTCAATTGTCAAAATTGGCCGGAGCTGCTGCTCAATAGGCTACTCCTCCACCTGTGGCGCTGGCACCCCGGGTTCTAGTCCTGGTCAGGGCGCTGGATTCTGTCCCGGTTGCTCCTTTTCCTGTCCAGCTCTCTGCTGTGGCCCGGGAGTGCAGTGGAGGATGGCCCAAGTGCTTGGGCCCTGCACCTGCATGGGAGACCAGGAGAAGCACCTGGCTCCTGGCTTCGGATCAGTGCGTTCACTGGCTGCAACGGCCATCAGGGGGTGAACCAACAGAAAAAGGAAGACCTTCCTCTCTGTCTCTCTCTCTCACTGTCCACTCTGCCTGTCAAAAAAAAAAAATAGTGTCAAAATTGAGATGCCCCACTCTAGGGTTACAAAATCTGTTGACACTTACTCAGCATTGCACTATGGACGATCCTTGATGTGAGGGGGTTACATCCCAATAAACCCATCGTAAGTGGAAAATATCTTAAGTTGAAAATAAATTTAATGCACCCAACTTAGTAGATGCCACTCTGACACTAACCTCCCTTAAATGTTCTTAAACACTTGCATTACTTTCCAGTCAGACAAAATAAGCCAGCACAAAGTCCAATACACACAATACAAAGTGCTGAATGTATATCTCCTATGATTTATGGAACAGTGTATTGAAGTGACTAGATGGGTACAATTTTGCACCATTGTAAAGTCAAAATATCGTAAGTCAAGCCATTATAACTTGAGGACTGCCTCTGATCGGTTTCCCTTGTATCTCCTATCTCACACCTCCAATGTATTACATGTAGTTTTCCACACTCTAAGCTGATAGCCAACATAAGGCCAGGCATATGTGACACTCAAATATTTCTTCCTTGAATCAGTGTGTGACTCTCACTGAACATCTGCTGAGTGGGTGAAGAGGCTAAATCTCCAGCTAATTGTAATATTTATGCTCCTTAAACATGGAGGGCTTTCAAAGTCATTTTACCTTGCCTTAGGACATCTTTTGCTTATTCTTCACTGGGCCTTAAACCAAGGAAATAAATTCTACAGAGATGTGGAAAGATAATATGGTCAAGCTACAGGCAGGGACATAATGAATATTTCTGTGCTTGGATACTAAAATGATGGGGGGCCAGCGCTGTGGCGCAGTAGGTTAATCCTCTGCCTGAAGTGCCAGCATCCCATATGTGTGCTGGTTCTAGTCCTTCCTGCTCATCTTCTGATATAGCTCTCTGCTGTGGTCTGGGAAAGCAGTGGAGGATGGCCCAAGTCCTTGGGCTCCTGCACCAGTGTGGGAGACCCAGAAGAAGCTCCTGGCTTCTGGCTTTGGATCAGCCCAGCCCCAGCTGTTGCAGTCATTTGTGGAATGAACCAGCGGATGGAAGGCCTTTCTCTCTGTTTCTCCCTCTCACTGTCTGTAACTCTACCTCACAAATAAATAAATAAATAAAATATTTTTAAAAAATGATGGGCTCACTGGATAAAATGTGCTCGAACATAACATTATACCTAAAATATATTTACTTTAAACACTCACATGAATTAACTAATCTTTACAATGTTCCTATAGGGGATCTCCTAACTTCTTCACTTTTTTCTTAGTTATAAAATTTAAGAACTTTTGGGGCCAGCACTGTGGTGTAGTAGGCTGAGCCTCCACCTGTGGCCCTGGCATCTGATATGGGCACCGGTTCGTGTCCCAGCTGCTCCTGTTCCTATCCAGCTCTCTGCTCTGTCCTGGGAAAGCAGCAGAAGATGGCCCAAGTCCTTGGGCCCCTGCACCCTCATGGGAGACCCAGAGGACTCCTGGTTCCTGTCTCCTGGCTCTTGGCTTTGCATCAGCCAACTCTGGTCATCGTCGCCATTTTGGGGAGTGAACCAGAGGATCAAAGACTTTCTCTCTGTCTCTTCCTCTCTCTGTCTGTAACTCAGCCACTCAAATAAATACATAAAAATCTTTAACAAAATTAAGAACTTTTATCATTTTTCCATATTAACTGGATAGGTAGATTTCATATATATACATATACATAATTTTTTCTTGAAAAAAATATCATGATGTGAAGGATTTATAAGGAAAGAAGCATATATTGTCAGGCACATGGTATGATTCAATGAAGCAACATTTATAACTCTACCAAATGACATAACATCTACACAATGTTTTATATTCTGTCTATATTAACTTCCACAAATAAGAAAAAAGGATTATCTATCAAACTTTGTAACTGTAAGCATTTATTGAGTGACTTTTGCATACCAAGAACCAGTTATTTCTCTTAACTTTGGTGAGACCAAGAGACCTTATATCATCAGTGAGGAACTTACCCTAAAAGTGCTGGCATATTCACAAGCAGAGTTCTATCTCTTTTGTGGCCTAGGGCAGATTTTACAATGCTAGCCTCTTATTTATTTACAATGGACTTTTAGATCCTTGGAGGAGATGTATTACATATGTGTGAAGGATTAGAGGGCAGTTTTTAATAACAACAGGAATAATACTGCTTTGTACTTCTAAACTGTGGCTCTTTTCTTCTGAAGATTTAAAGCCCATTATAGACATTATTTGATTGTTGCTCTGTTGCAACAGTGTTTTTCCTTCTCTCCCCGTCCAGGCAGATTTTTTTCTTTATTAAAGATGGCATGAATATTTTCTCATGTTACGACCGCTTTGATAAACAGCTCAGTATGTTATAAAAGCAAAGCAGGAGATGTCTCAAATAATTAGCGACAGAAGGCTTGCTGATGCTTGGGTGTTAATGTTGCCAGAAAGCTCAGCTACTCGTGGGTTGCTGCATACATTTTTGTACAGATGTGTGTGAGGCTGAGTTTCAGCCATATGCCTGCAACAGCATCAGGAAACATTTTGTCATGCTACTTCCTTGGGTGATCTTTTATGACCAAAAAGGGGGGAAAAAGCCATATTTCTGTCTTGTGAAATTGAGCTCGAGTTCTGGGTAGTTTAGTAGTAATCAGAATATGCCTGAATCACAGCTGCATGGGATGGTTTGTATTATATACCAACGGCAACTACTGCTCTAAATATGGAAATGAAATACTTTAGGTTCAGGCTGATTCAAATCTGTGGGTAGGAAACGTCTGATCTTTCCCAAGATAAGTTTAAAAGAGTGTGGTGATTTCTCTAGGGCTACAAATCCTGTTCACATTTGTATGTATTTCTTTTGTGATGATCCCTTGGGGTCTCTTGGCAACTACCTTCTTCAATATGGGAAGAGACTGGGCTCCACAGGAATGCACACACACACATACACACACACAAGTCAAAACGTCCACAGATTGCCAGAGTGTGGCTGATCTAGAGGCCCAGTCCAATGATTTCAAGCCTCAAAAGTTGAGTATCAAACAATACTGGGCTTGAGCCATCCACATTTACCCAGAATCAATTCATAATTTGGAAACTTTTTTGTGTAACTGACATTCTCAGATCCTGCACCAAATGTTTCTCCCACTCTCCTAATCATAAGTAGTTACTTATATACTGTACTATGGTTGCAGTCTTGACACTTCTATTATCAGTGGATCATTCTGGTTCTATTTCTCAGAGCCTCTGTGGCCTTGGAACAATATTCCAATATGTACAAGATGACCAATGGAATTTGCCTAGTAAGCTGTGGGCTTTCCTTAATGGGGTCTAATTAGTGTGTATTACAACTTAAAACCATGTTAAGGAGTGAAATTAGCATATTATCTCAAAAGTTACTTATTATTATCTTACAGTCTGAGTTTATGGCATCCTAGATACCTTACAGACTATGCTGTGTGCCCTGCCCTTTCTCTCTGCACCCACCTTGGAGATTATCTGCAATGTTTTTGGGAAAGTGCACATATCAGTGGCTAGGGACCCCAGACACTGATGTCCTTCGCCCAAGGGCGTTCATTAGTCTTAGGTCTTGCTCAACAGGTCACAAGCGCTGGTGAGTCAGCACCCTTGGGCTTGACCTAAACTATGAAGGAGTGAGAGCTGGTGTACCTGAGAATCCAAGGGGGATTGGGCTCTAGCACTGCTTATAACCCTAACCTTTCCTTCTTCTTCTCACCTGTCCTATTGCCTCCTTTGTGCTTCCTAATTCTTGTCTCAGGATCTGTGGTTGGGGTAACCCAAACTAAGGTAACATCTAATGCAGTAGCCTACCAGGAGCTCCCTTTTCTCCTTACCCCATCCTCCATGAATTACTAAGTGCTTTGGCTCTACTTCCTAAATAACTCATTTTTAGAGGATTTTAAAAATTTATTTGAAAATCACAGTTACAGAGAGAGAGGAAGAAACAGAGAAAAAGTGAGAGATTCCATTCTCTGGTTCACTTCCCAAATGGCTGAAACTGGCCAGGGCTGAAGCCAGGAGCCTAAAACTCCATCCAGGTCTCCCGTGTGGGTGGCAGGGCTCCAGGCACTTGGCTTGTTTCTGCTGCTTTTGCAGGTGCATTAGCAGGGAGCTGGATTGGAAGTGGAGCAGCTGGGACTCAAACAGGAAGCCAGCATCTCAGGCAACAGCTTAACCTGCTGTGCCATGTTGGCCTGCCTAAGTAACTTTTGAATTGTCTTCTTTCATTCTAAAACTTAGTTCAAATCCTTAATATCTCACTTCGTCAATTACAGTGACATGACCGTGGGTCTGCTCCTTTCAGTCTAGTTCCCCATAACTGTTCTTCTGCAATGATGCCAGGGTCTTTCCAAAAGGCAAACTGGAGTCAGCTATTGCCAGCTTCAAGTCTGGCTCAGGTCTTTCATTGTGTGGCCCTTGATTATCTATTCCATACCCTTCCTGAAAACTCTACTGTCGTATTCTTCCATGGCTATAGTTTAGATTCCACTTTTGTCTACCTGCACATGTGAGCACAATTTCATTAAATATTTTTTCAGGTTTATGATTCATTATTATTAACTAAAGATATCACACTGTATAATAGATATCTTGGATTTACTCTTCCTGTTTAGCTGGAATTGTATGCCTTTGGCTAACATCTTCCCAACTCCTACTTTCTGGCTCTTGGGAATCATGATTTTATTTGGGTATACATGCAGAAGTAGGATTGCTAGATTGCATGGTAGTGCTATTCTTGACTTTTGGAGGACCTGTAGTGTAATATTCTAAAATGACTGTACTAATTTACATTCCCACCAATAGTATTTCTCCACATCCTCTCCAATTCTTGCTTTTGTTTTTGGGATAATAGCATCCTAACAGATAATACCTCATTGTGGCTTTAATTTGCATTTCCTTGATAATTATTGGTGTTGGACACTTTTTCATATAGATTTTGGCCAATTGTGTATCTTGTGAGAAATGTCTATTCAGGTCCTTTGGCTGTTTTACATCTGGGTTGATTTAATATTAATGTTGATTTACTTTATTGGCACTGTTTTATCTTTTTAAAAAGAATGTTTATTTGTTTTTATCTATTTGAAAAGCAGAAAGAGAGAGAGAGAGAGAGAGAGAGAGAGAGAGATCTTTCACCCAATGGTTCACTCCCCAAATGCCTGCAACAGCCAGGGCTTGACCAGGACTAAGCCAGTAGTCTGGAACTCAATTTGGGTCTCTCATATGTGTGGCAGGTGCCCAAGCACTTGAACCATCATCTTCTACCTCCCAGGATGTATTAGCAAAAATATGGATTAGAAAGAGAATAACTGGGACTCAAATGGAGAGGTGGATGTTCAAGGGGTGGCTTAACCCACCACACCACAACACTTCCCCTGAGTAGCATCATTTTAAAAACAAGATAAACGTTACCTTTTCTCTGGAATGATTCATTGCTGACCATACTCCAGAAGTGGCTTTCTCAGTCCTATTCCTGTGCTTTGTACATATACCTTCCCAAGTGGCTTTATCTCAGTGTATTGGTGTGTGACTATGATTAGTCTTTAATATGCTACCGTAACTTTCTTTAGAGGAGTAACAAGATAGTATTCCCAGCCCTTGGCTCAGTACCAAGCACGGAATCAACATTAGGTCTCCAAGGACAATTGGCCATTCAATTTGTGCTTTAGAAGTTTGCTCTGGAAAACATGGTGGAGCTGGGAGGAGGCTCTCTAGCTTGCTAACACAAAAGAACTAATGAAGGCAGAAAGTGAAGATGGTCGGGTGACCCAGAGGTTTGATGAGAGAATGCAATTAAAATACTCACTGGATATTTCATATCTAAATGTTCACTCTAGTGCTTACTTGTCAGACCTCCTTATCCTATCACGTTCAATTTCTTTTGAATGCATGTACTTTTAAGCCCTTGCTGAACATGCAGGACGGAATGGAGGCAAACTTGCAGAAAATTTCAGTTCTCTTGGGGCATAGTTTGCCTCTATCCTCAGATTTGTTTTGTTAGGACTCAAAGTCATTGAAGTTATATGAAAAAATATTATAAAATAAAATAAAGCAACAGTTATCTCTGTTCAGTTTCGGCTTTTGAATGTCCTTGAGTTTGACCTGTTTGTTGCACCTCTTTGGAGGAATACACTATGAACCAGCTAAAATGTCCAGCTCTGTTCCTTCCAGGGGGAGATCTATGGGGAAAACCCTTTTTCTTAGTGCTCTGGCTTGGGTAATGGGATTGCCTTTGGCTCCTGTCTCTATGGGAAGTTCTCCATTCCACAAACCAGATTCCGACATACTACTCCAGGGTAGGGGTGTGGCAGGTATTCACCCTAGTTTATGTGTGGTCTAGCATGAGGAGTTGATGATACTTCTTGGACCCTATTCTCTACAATTTCAGCATCACCTCCCCCCGCCCCCCGCCATGCCCACCCCCTCCTGCCAGTGTCGAGGCAAACTTGTGTATGGAGAAAGCACAAGAGATATGGGTGTCTCCATGGAGACTCCAAAGGTATGCATAAAAGTAAATGAGGGGCAGAGTCAGCAAGCACAGTTGTGGTCCACTGTGATTATCCTAGCTACCTGCTAGCTGCATGGAAATACACAACTGTGATTCTAGTGGTGGCTGGGACATGCCTCTGGGCTAGTAGATGGGAAGCCAGGTGTTCCCAGCCTAGCAAGGGGTTGGGAACTACTTTTTAATTGGGTAGAGCCCTGAGGCCTGTGAGATGGGATATAGGCGTACCCTGCAATACAAATAAAGACACAGGTGTGGGTCTACCCTGAGGAATGGAGACAGGAGACACTGGCCAACACCAGGCCAACAGGAGGCTGGGAAGCCACTTCCTATAAGCAGGGTGCAGGGGTCCAGTTCCCACGCACAGTGAGCGGCCTTGTCTCCTTGCCTGGGTTCCCAGCACAGTAGCCCTCCCTGACCTGGTGTGGGGTTTCGCTTTCTGGTATTGGTTTCCTCACTCTTTCCACGGTGAGCACCATGCACGTCCTCCCATGGTTTGTATTTTTCCTCACCTGCCCAGGCCCATCTGAACCTAGACATTGGGTGAGTCCTGAGCTCCAGGCAGGGGACTTTGTCTTGACCTTTTCATTCCATCTCTTCTTGCAAATGAGGTCTATTTTTTGAAAGCAAACCTAAGATAAAAAAAAAGTTATGATAGCATTCTTTTTTTATTTTTTATTTTTTGACAGGCAGAGTGGACAGTGAGAGAGAGACAGAGAGAAAGGTCTTCCTTTGCCGTTGGTTCACCCTCCAATGGCCGCCGCGGCCAGCGCGCTGCGGCCGGCGCACCGCGCTGATCCGATGACAGGAGCCAGGAGCCAGGTGCTTTTCCTGGTCTCCCATGGTGTGCAGGGCCCAACCACCTGGGCCATCCTCCACTGCACTCCCTGGCCACAGCAGAGAGCTGGCCTGGAAGAGGGGCAACCGGGACAGAATCCGGCGCCCCAACCGGGACTAGAACCCGGTGTGCCGGCGCCGCTAGGCAGAGGATTAGCCCAGTGAGCCGCGGGGCCGGCCGCATTCTTTTTTTTAACTTTTATTTAATGAATATAGATTTCCAAAGTACAGCTTATGGACTACATTGGCTCCCCCCCCCCCATGACTTCCTTCCCACCCGCAACCCTCCCCTTTCCCGTTCTCTCTCCCCTTCCATTCATATAAAGATTCATTTTCAATTTTCTATATATATACAGAAGATCAATTTAGTATACATTAAGTAACAATTTCAACAGTTTGCACCCACATAGAAACACAAAGTGAAAAATACTGTTTGAGTACTCGTTATAGCATTAATTCTCAATGTACAGCACATTAAGGACAGAGATCCTACATGAGGAGTAAGTGCACAGTGACTCCTGTTGTTGACTTTACAAACTGACACTCCTGTTTATGGCATCAGTAATCTCCCTTATGATAGCATTCTTGATCATTTTGCTCCCCTTTGAGAAGTATTGAAGAATTAGATATTTGCATTTTTTGTTTCTATGATTTTATGTATTTTTTGAGAGGTAGAGCTACAGAGAGAAAGGTCTTCCGTCTGCAGGTTCCCTCTCCAAACGGCCAGCACGGCCAGAGCTGTGCTGTTCCAAAGCCAGGAGCCAGGAACTTCTTCCAGGTCTCCCATGTGGGTGCAGGGGCCCAAGGACTTGAGCCATCTTCTACTGCTTTTCCAGGCCATAGCAGATGGGAAGAGGAGCAGCCGGGACTAGAACCGGTGCTCATGTGGGATGCCAGCGCTTCAGGTGGAAGAGTCACCTACTGTGCCACAGTGCCGACCCCTCAGATATTTGCATTTTAACAGAAACAATTGTGGTAGCTAACATTTAAAACTTTTTTGGGAGATAGGCACTTGGTATAGTGGTTAAGATGAGGCTTGGGACACTTGTGTCCCATATCAGAGTGCCTGTGATGTGGGAAAGCTGAGATAATTAGGTTCATGACCTGGAAGCCACACTTAGTTTGCATAGTGTTGTCCTGTTCATCTACCTGTCAATCAGGGGACCCCCTCTCCAGGAAGTACCTCCTCTTACCTGGGACATGGGGGTGGTACCACGTAAACACTTCCATTTTTCAAAGCACACAAAAAGCTAGGAAGAGAGGAAGCTCACTCTCTCCTCCATGGAGACTCGGGACAAGCAGAGCAGAGTATGATAATTCCCTTCATTTGGACCCATTCTCCCTTAATAAAGCCCTAATGGGCCAGCGTATTTTTCTCACTTTGTAAATAAAGTTTATCACACTGTGTGCTGTGTTTGGGCCTGTGTTTAGAATTCTTCTCCAAGAGAAGTTTTAGCCAGAGCTATTAGGCAAGAAAAAGATATTAAAGGGATACAAATTGGGAAGGAAGAACTCAAACTATCCCTCTTTGCAGATGATATGATTCTTTATTTAGGGGACCCAAAGAACTCTACTAAGAGACTATTGGAACTCATAGAAGAGTTTGGCAAAGTAGCAGGATATAAAATCAATGCAAAAAAATCAACAGCCTTTGTATACACAGGCAATGCCACGGCTGAGGAAGAACTTCTAAGATCAATCCCATTCACAATAGCTACAAAAACAATCAAATACCTTGGAATAAACTTAACCAAGGACGTTAAAGATCTCTATGATGAAAATTACAAAACCTTAAAGAAAGAAATAGAAGAGGATACCAAAAAATGGAAAAATCTTCCATGCTCATGGATTGGAAGAATCAATATCATCAAAATGTTCATTCTCCCAAAAGCAGTTTATACATTCAATGCAATACCAATCAAGATACCGAAGACCTTCTTCTCGTATCTGGAAAAAATGATGCTGAAATTCATATGGAGACACAGGAGACCTCGAATAGTTAAAGCAATCTTGTACATCAAAAACAAAGCCGGAGGCATCACAATACCAGATTTCAGGACATACTACAGAGCAATTGTTATCAAAACAGCATGGTACTGGTACAGAAACAGATGGATAGACCAATGAACAGAATAGAAACACCAGAAATCAATCCAAACATCTACAACAAACTTATATTTGATCAAGGATCCAAAACCAATCCCTGGAGTAAGGACAGTCTATTCAATAAATGGAGCTGGGAAAATTGGATTTCCACGTGCAGAATCATGAAGCAAGACCCCTACCTTTCACCTCACACAACAATTCACTCAACATGGATTAAAGACTTAAATCTACGACCCGACACCATCAAATTATTAGAGAGCATTGGAAAAACCCTGCAAGATATAGGTACCGGCAAAGACTTCTTGGAAAATACCCCAGAAGCACAGGCAGTCAAAGCCAAAATTTACATTTGGGATTGCATCAAATTGAGAAGTTTCTGTACTGCAAAAGAAACAGGAAAGTGAAGAGGCAACCGACAGAATGGGAAAAAATATTTGCAAACTATGCAACAGATAAAGGGTTGATAACCAGAATCTACAAAGAAATCAAGAAACTCCACAACATCAAAACAAACAACCCACTTAAGAGATGGGCCAAGGACCTCAATAGACATTTTTCAAAAGAGGAAATCCAAAGGGCCAACAGACACATGAAAAAATGTTCAAGATCACTAGCAATCAGGGAAATGCAAATCAAAACCACAGTGAGGTTTCACCTCACCCCAGTTAGAATGGCTCACATTCAGAAATCTACCAACAACAGATGCTGGAGAGGATGTGGGGAAAAAGGGACACTAACCCACTGTTGGTGGGAATGCAAACTGGTTAAGCCACTATGGAATTCAGTTTGGAGATTCCTCAGAAACCTGAATATAACCCTACCATACAACCCAGCCATCCCACTCCTTGGAATTTACCCAAAGGAATTTAAATTGGCAAATAAAAAAGCGGTCTGCACCTTAATGTTTATTGCAGCTCAATTCACAATAGCTAAGATCTGGAACCAACCCAATGCCCATCAACAGTAGACTGGATAAAGAAATTATGGGACATGTATTCTATCGAATACTATACAGCAGTCAAAAACAACGAAACCCGGTCATTTGCAACAAAATGGAGGAATCTGGAAAACATCATGCTGAGTGAATTAAGCCAGTCCCAAAGGGACAAATATCATATGTTCTCCCTGATTGGCAACAACTAACTGAACACCAAAGGGGAAACCTGTTGAAGTAAAATGGACACTATGAGAAACAGTGACTTGATCAGCTCTTGTCCTGACTGTTGATGTACAATGTAATACTTTATCCACTTCAGTATTTTTTTTGTTCTAGTACTATTGGTTGAACTCTGTAATTAACACACAATTATTCTTAGGTGTTTAAATTTTAACTGAAAAGTGATCCCTGTTAAATATAAGAGTGGGAATAAGAGAGGGAGGATATCTACAATTTGGGACATGCTCAATCGGACTTGCCCCAAATGGTGGAGTTAGAAATGTGCCAGGGGATTCCAATACAATCCCATCAAGGTGGCATGTACCAATGCCATCTCACTAGTCCAAGTGATCAACTTCAGTTCACAGTTGATCACACTGATAGGTCTAAGAGTCAAAGGGATCACACAAACAAGACTAGTGTCTGCTAATACTAACTGACAGAATCAAAAAGGGAGAGAACGATCCAACATGGGAAGCGGGATACACAGCAGACTCATAGAATGGCAGATGTCCTAAATAGCACTCTGGCCTCAGAATCAGCCCTTAGGCATTCGGATATGGCTGAAGAGCCCATGAGAGTATTTTAGGCAAGGAAAGCCAAGACACTCTGGGAAAAAAAAAAAAAAAAGAAGACCTAAATGAAAGATCTCTGCGAATGAGATCGCAGTGGAAAGAACGGGGCCATCAAAGAAGGAGGCACTTTTCTCTGAAGGGAGGAGAGAAGTTCCACTTTGACTATGACCCTATCGGAATAAGATCAAAGTCGGCGAGCCCAAAAGGCTTCCATAGCCTTGGCAACTCATGACTAGAGCCTAGGGAGATTACTGACGCCCTAAACAAGAGTGTCAAATTGTTAAGTAAAGAACAGGAGTCACTGTGTACTTACTTCTCATATGGGATCTGTCCTGAATGTGTTGTCCAATGTGAAATAATGCTATAACTAGTACTGAAACAGTATTTTTACACTTTGTGTTTCTGTGTGGGTGCAAACTGATGAAATCTTTACTTAATATATACTGAATTGATCTTCTGTATATAAAGATAATTGAAAATGAATCTTGATGTGAATGGTATGGGAGAGGGAGCAGGAGATGGGAGGGGTGTGAGTGGGAGGGAAATTATGGGGGGGGGGGAAGCCAATGTAATCCATAAACTGTACTTTGGAAATTTATATTTACTAAATAATAAAAAAAGAATTCTTCTCCAAGAAAAAGGCAAGAATCTGGAAAATTAATTTAGGCCCTATTCCCAGCCCATAACACCTGGGTTCAAGTCCCGGCTCTTCTCCCAATTCCAGCTTTTTGCCAGGGCTTACCTTGGAGGCAGCAGGTTCAGGTGGTTGCATCCCTGCTGCCTGCATGGGAGACCTGGACTAAGTTCCCAGCTCTTGGCTTCAGCCTGGCCTAGTCCCGTCCATGATAAATTTGGGCAGTGAGCCAGCAGCTGAAAATTCTCGCTGTTTGCTTGTCTGTCTCCCAAATAACTAAAAATTATAAAAATGTTTTCTGTGTGTCTCAGTCCTATGTAAGTACTTTCTTCACAAGGTTTTATTTATGGGTCCAGCGCTGTGGCACAGCAGGTAAAGCTGCCACCTGCAGTGCCGGCATCCCATATGGGCGCTGGTTCGAGTCCTGGCTGCTCCGCTTCTGATCCAGCTCTCTAGTATGGCCTGGGAGAGCAGTAGAAGATGGCCCAAGCGCTTGGGCCCCTGCACCCACGTGCCTGTTGAGACCGACTGGGGAGTGAGCCAGCGGATGGAAGACCTCTTTCTCTCTCTGCCTCTCCTTCTCTCTGTGTAACTCTTTCAAATAAATAAATGTATCTTTTTTTTAAAAAGGTTTTGTTTAATGTTCAAGATCCTTCTCTAAGTAAGCTATAACTATTAACTCCTTTTTATAGGCACAGAAACCGTGGAACAGAGAAATGTAGAGCCTCTCTGAGGTCACACAGTAAGTGGAAAAGCTGTGCAAGCAGCTTCACTGAAGTGTCATAAGTATTTCCCATCATTCATGCCTTGTTTCAATAAGTGTAAAGAATGTAGAGCCAGGCGTGCTGGGGCTTTGGGAGTGGAGAGATTCACGAGAATACAGCAGCACTGCTTAGAGGGCACATTTGACTTGTTTCAAGGGACAACGGATGCAGGTGTCTCTGCTTTTACTGGCTTCTTACCTTTATACCTACACTCCTCTCTCTTCCTGGAATCTTATTTATTTATTACTTTTTAAAGAGTTATTTTATTTATTTGAAAGAGTTAAGAGAGAGGTAGAGCTAGATAGAGAGAGGTCTTTGCTCCACTGGTTAACTCCCCAGATGGCTGCAACCGCTGGAGCTGTGCTGATCCGAAGCCAGGAACTGGGAGCTTCTTCTGGATCTCCCATGTGGGTGCAGGGGCCCAAGGACTTGGGCCATCTTATACTGCTTTCCCAGGCCACAGAAGAGAGCTGGATTGGAAGTGGTGCAGCCGGGACTGGAACTGACACCCATATGGAGTGCCAGTGCAGCAGGCTGGGACTTTAACCTACTGCAACACAGTGCCGGTCCCCCTGGAATCTTTTTTAAGGTTTATTTATTTAATTTTTTGAAAGGCTGAGAGAAAGAGAGAGAGAGAGAGAGAGAGAGAGAGAGAGAGAGAGAGAGAATCTTTCACCTGCTGGTTCATTCCCCACAGCCAGGCAGGGTTGGCCTGGCCAAGCTGAAGCCAGGAGCTAGGAACTCTATCTGGGTCTCCCACATAGGTGGCAGTAGCCCAAGCACATGGACCATTCTCTATTGCTTTCTCAGGCACATTAGCAGAAAGGTGGATCAGAAGCAGAGCATGGGGGACTTGAACTGGCACTCAAATATGGGATGCTATTTTTCTAAGTGGTGGCTTAGCCCTTAGCGCCACAACACTGGCCCACCTAGAGAGTTCCTGTGCCATTCACTCTCATCTCAGATTTCCAGCAAGCTGCTCTCCCCACCCAGCTTGCTGGCTTTCTCTCTCTCACCTAGACATCTCCATTTCCTCTCCCACAGAACAATAATATTGGTACCAACACCTGCCATGAATCTTGGTTGTTCCATGGGGAAAAAAATGCATCAGTGTTTTTAGAAAAGCCCAAATAAACACTTGCTGTCTTCCACACCTGCACTGTCCAATACAGGGGTCACCTGCTCCATGTGTCCTGAGCCCTTGAAATGGGTGAGACCTGGACTGAGTGTGGAGGACCAGAACACTTGGGCTGGGGGTAGAAGAAGAATGTCTGATTTCTTATGAATGATTTTTAAAATCTTGATCCAAGATGAAGTGAGGATTTACATAAAATACATGACTGAAATTCATTTGATCTGTTTATTATTTTTTTTCCGAATTTTCCGGTTACCAGGAAATTTAAATTTTATATCACTTACATTGGACACTGCTACTCCAAGTCTTGTGCTCCATGTTTGTGGTTAATAAAGGAGCGGAGTCCAAGAAACTGCTGTCCTGGGGGAACTCCTAGGCTTGTAGGGGACATGGCCTATTTAGACTCTGGACTTATGAACAATACAGACTCTGTCATTTCCCCATAGAAAACACCTGCTTAAGCAATGGTGGCTGAGCAACTGGAGAGCAAGTATTTGGCTTGATAGTTAAGCTGCTGGTTGGGGCACCCTTATCTTACACGAGTGCATGGGTTCCTGATTTCAGCTTCCTGCCCAAGTAGACCGTGGGAGGCAGCAGGTGCAAGTAGTTGTGTCCCTGCCACCCAGATGGCAGACTTGGGTTGTATTCTTGACTACTGGCTTCAGCCTGGCCCAGTCCTGGCCATGGTGGGCATTTGGGGACTGAACCAATGGATGAGATCCGTATTTTTATATATCTACTTCTGTCTCTTTGTCTCTGCCTCTCAAATAAATAATAAAAAAATAATTTAGTGGTGGGATTCAAATTAGCGACCTACCAGAGAGATCAAGGTCAGCCGTAAAGTCCTGGGGGCCGTGCTTCTCTGTAGTTCCTGGGGTTGTGTTTAGAGGAGAGTCGCGAGCAGTAGAGCTCTATGTGGAATTCTATGTAGAATTCCCGGGACCCTTCACATGGAAAGTTGCCTCTGCTTGTTTCACAAGGATTCCTCCCTCCTTGTCACCACATCTTCCCAAGTCTTATTTTTTTAATTACTTTCCAGGCGGGACCCTCCCATGTCCCACATCTTAACCAGAGCCTTTCTCAGCTCTCAGACACTCCATCTGGTCCTTCCACTTCCAAGCTAGCCCAGGGATTCTCAAACTGTAGTATGAATCTGAGTCACGTGGAGAATTTGCTAATATGCAGACTGCTGCCCTGCTTCCCCGACCCACTCTGAATTTCTGATGCATTCTCAGTTGGGGCCTGAGAATATGCATTTCCAGCAAGTTTTCAAGTGATGTTGACACTGCTGGTCCAGGGCCACACCAGTGGAGTCTGATGATCCTCCTCAAACACAAATGTGATCACAATGCTCTCCTCCCAAAGCCCTCCAAAAGCCATGGAGAAGCTTCCGGATAAATTCAAAATACTTAGGGCTCCACCCTGTGTTCAGGGTCCGCTCCCTGTGTTCTGGCCAGCTCCACAGCTGAGGCCTTTGCTTTGCCTATGATGCTGTAGTTTTCCTGGTGGGCCAGGTTCTGTCTCCCCTCTGGGAGCCTTCTGGCTATGCTTCTTTCTTTCTAGGCCACCTTCCCCAGGTTCCTGTGCAACTGGTTTCCTCCTGGATTGAGTCGATAGGAGGTATTGGTGGGAGAGGGGAAGGCAGTGGAAGGGAAAAAAGAGGGCATAATTCTTTCTGCTTTTTATGCATTGGGCAGCATCTCCAGCAGTGTCCGTGTCTTCTCCATGGCTCCAGCTACTCATGTCTTCAGCTTCTGCCAGATTGCCCTGGCCCTAGGGCACAGATATCACCTTTTTTCAAGGTTTCTGCTTTCCTAGGAGTAAACATAATTTCCTGTTTGCATTGGTCAGATTTTCATTACTATATTACCTTTGAGGTGGTCTAACTTCATAGGGGAAGATTTGTTTAGCTCACAGTTTCGGGGTACACAGTCTAAGCTTGAGTAGGCACCATTGGTTTTACTTCTGGTGATAGCCATCTTGGTGGCAGAGTCCCAAGGTAACGCATTGCATGGTATCACATAGCAATAGGAAAGGGAGCACGAATGCCTGTCTAAGTCTTGATCCTTATATAGACACCACAGCTCAGTCATGGGACTCACTCTAGTTACCTGATGCAATCTAATCTCTTTCCAAGGGTCCCATCTCTAAACAGCATAGTAGGATTAAATTTCTGCCCTCTTAGTACCATTAAAACAAGACTTTTGATGATATTTAAACTCTAACCCTGCTGTTCCCAAAATCTGGGTGCTTCTCTGTCCCTGTTTGGCTTCTTAGCTCTTCTATAATGTCCTCCACAAAATTCTCTCTATCAATAAATAATGGTTAGATCACTGATGTCCGATCCAGAGAGCTGGATCAGAAGAGGAGTAGCTGGGACTAGAACAGGTGCCCATATGGGATGCTGGCACCACAACAGGAGGGTTAACCCACTGTGCCACAGTGCCGACTCCTTAAATCATTTTCTTTCTTTTTTTTGACAGGCAGAGTTAGACAATGAGAGAGAGAGAGAGGCAGAGAGAAAGGTCTTCCTTTTTCCATTGGTTCACCCCCCAAATGGCCACTATGGCCGGCGCGTCCCGCTGATCTGAAGCCAGGAGCCGGGTACTTCCTCCTGGACTCCCATGCAGGTGCAGGGACCCAAGCACTTGGGCCATCCTCCACTGCCCTCCAGGGCCACAGCAGAGAGCTGGATTGGAAGAGGAGCAACTGGGACAGAACCGGCGCCCCAACTGGGACTAGAACCTGGGGTGCCGACGCCGCAGGTGGAGGATTAGATTAGTGAGCCACAGCATCGGCCATCATTTTCTAAAATGTAGATATCTAAGGGCTGAGATCATGAAAGAAGGAGAATATTAATGTAACTTATTAAGTGAATCGGAACAATATTTAGTACTGACTTTGAAGAAGCAAAAAAAAAGTTTAATGTGAGTTATATGAAAATTCTGAAAGGACACAAAGCATTGTTAATGTTAGGAATAAGAGCAACAGAATATCCAGGAACTGTGAAAAGGCAGAGCATATATTTAGTGTGATTACCAAAAAAAAAAAAAAAGGACAAGAACAGTACAGAAAGATACTTATTTGTTTATATGTGTTAGACCCTTGGAGTGAGGATGCTAACACGTTGAGAGGCACACCCCAGAGACTCAGACTCCAGACTAGCTGATGCAAAAGCAAGAGGATTTATTCGACGTCTGCGCAGACAGGCCTCCTGAACTCGGGAGTCCGGAGAGCCCCCCCAGTACAAGCCACAGGGTTTATATACCCGCAGCGACCAATCAAAAGCACTATAGAATCCATGCACACAGCAGTCCAATCCGTGAGCTGATCATGTGAAGGGCATGCGTCTTCTATCCAATCAGCTACGAGATCACACAGGAGGCATGCACCTCGTCGCCATTTTGTTGTTTACTTCTTTAGTAGTTCCTTTCCTTGCCAGCGCCATCTTGTTCACCCTGAGGGGGACAACGTCTCGCTCCCTTCGTTCCCCTGGAGAGAGAGTGGCGTCCCACTTCCCACACCATTATTTGAGTATTAGGAGGCATACAAACTGGGTTAGGTCTTAGCACAGCCAGGCACAAGTGTCACAGCTAGCTAAGCATGGGGTCCCTTATTTTATAGCTGCACCTAATTTTAGCTTTGGGGGAAAAAGTTTAGGGCTGTAATTTTAAACTTTAATTTTTATTTGGGGCAAAGGTGACTTCTTGTTTTTAATGGTATTGGCTTAGGTCACTCCATCTTGGTTTGATTTTTAAGGTTCTTCAATATGGTAAGCAGAGAGAGAGAGACACACACAGAAGAAGGAGAGTCAGAGAGAGAAATGGGAGAGGTTGGGAGAGACAGAAAGAGAGAGAGAGGAAGAAATCTCATTTGCTAGTTCACTTACCAAATGCTCTCAACAACTGGGCTGGTGCAAAGCTGGAACCCCAGTTAAGGTCCCCTATGTGGGTAGCAAGAACCCAATCATCTGGGCCATCCCCTGCTGCCTCCCAATGTGTCCGTTAAAGAAAGCTGGAATCAGGAGCAGCACCAAGACTCCAACCCAGGCACTTTGATATGGGAAGCGGACACCTTAACAGCCAGTCCCAGTGCCTGCCTCTAGTCTTTCTTTCTGTTCACTTTGCAGGTTTTGAGAGCTCTGTTGAGCTATCGACAAGCTTGGAAATGGTTTCTTAGCCATGTCCAGTGAACCAGTGAACTCATCAGAGGCATTCTTCATTTCTGTCTAACATTTCTTTCTGGTTCTGTCTTGGAAGTTGTGTCTGCTTACGTTGACCATCTGTTCTTTCATGCTGTCTGTTGTATTTGTTAGATTAGATAGCCATTAGAACCCTCCGCATACTAACCACAGTTGTTTTCGAATTCCCAACCTCATAATTCCAACTTCCCTGCTTGTATCTGATGCTTGCTTTGTCTCTTAAAGTTGTGTCTATGACTTTTACTATATCTTGTCATTTTTCCTTGATAGCCAGGCATGATGTACTGAGTAAAGGAAAGTGCTGTAAATAATACATTTCTAGTTTTGCAGGTAAGGTGTATGGGGGATGTGAAGTTTTCCATGACCAGGTCTCTGTCTTTTAGAAAGCTTGTGCCCCTATGAACTTCTGAGAAACACTGAGAAATTCACAGAATGTTCTGGAATAATTCAAAATGGTTTCTACTCTCCAACCTCTGCTGAAAGCATGAGGGATTTTTAAAAAAGGTTTTATTTGTTTATTTGAAAGGCAGAGTTACAAAGAGAGACACAGACAGACTGAGAGAGATCTTCCATCACTGGTTTACTGCTACAAATGACCACAATGGCCTGGGCTGGGCAAGGCTGAAGCCAGAAACCAGAACTCCATCTGGGTTTCCCACATGGGTGGCAAGGACCCAAGCACTTGGCCATCTTTTGCTGCTTTCCCAGGCACATTAGCAGGGAGCTGAATTGGAAGTGGAGGAGCCAGGATTCGAACAGGCGCTCATATGGGATTAACCTGCTCTATCACAACACCAGCCCCAGGCCGGTGCTGTGGCTCAATAGGCTAATCCTCCGCCTTGCAGCGCCGGCACACCGGGTTCTAGTCCCGGTCGGGGTGCCGGATTCTGCCCCAGTTGCCCCTCTTCCAGGCCAGCTCTCTGCTATGGCCCGGGAGTGCAGTGGAGGATGGCCCAAGTGCTTGGGCCCTGCACCTGCATGGGAGACCAGGAAAAACACCTGGCTCCTGGCTTCGGATCAGCGCGATGTCCCGGCCGCAGCGGCCATTGGAGGGTGAACCAACGGCAAAAAGGAAAACCTTTCTCTCTGTCTCTCTCTCTCTCACTGTCCACTCTGCCTGTCAAAAAAAAAATGAAATAAAATAAAAAAATAAAAAAAACCACCAGCCCCAAAACATGCGGATTTTACTCCAGCATTCACTGTGAGAACCTTTGAGAGAAAACCCATAAAACTTGCTCCCTGCAGCAGTTCTTCAATTACAATTAGTTTTTCTACACTGGGACTGGTTTATGTTCCCATTAATTGTGAATCTTTGTACTTTTCTGTCAGTTTCTCTAATTTAGGGGCAATACTTTGACCTATGACCTCACTTACCACATGATCTGAAAAGAATTGATATTCAGTTTGTTCAGCTGTTTAATTGTTGTTAAGACAGAGTGATGATTTCCAACTTTCTTTCTTATTTTTTAAAAGATTTATTTATTTATTTATTTGAAAGGAAGAGTTTACAGAGAGAGGGAGATACCCACACACACATGGAAGGAGAGAAAGAGAGACAGAAAGACAGATTTTCTATCCGCTGGTTTACTCCCCAAATGGCCACAATGGCTGGAGATGATCCTGGCTGAAGTTAGAAACCAGGAATGTCCTCTAGGTCTCCCACAAGGGTGCAGGGGCCCAAGCACTGGGGCCATCTTCTGCTGCTTTCCCAGGTTAGCAGGGAGCTGGATTGGAAGTAGAGCAGCAAGGGACTCAAACTGGCACCCATATGGGATGCTGGCGCTGCAGGTGGTGGTTTTACCTGATATGCCACAACACCCCCCCCCCCCCAATCTTCTTTCTAGAAGTCCACATGTATTACATTTCTAATGAGAGTAGCAAAGCAAAAAAAAAAAATCGAAAAGAAATGTTATTACATTTATGGAGAATCCATTACAGGGCTTTGAACTTCATTATTTGGATTCTACTGATCAGGATTTAGTCATTTACTTGATGACTTAGGGTTGTCACCATGAATTTCATGTTAAATGCTACTATGCCATGTACTGTTTAAGGGTGTCTGGGATTTGTTTTAATTAGATATGATAAGACTGTCATGAAGATAGAAGTTTTTATGCTCACAGACTCCTAGAAGTGGGCAGCCCAGCACACCATTCAGGACCACGTGGGGAAGCACCAGGGCTGATCAGGAAACAGAGGCAGTGAGAGCAAAACATGACAAGAGCCTTGATTGTAGCTGCATGGGAACGAACAGGTGAGGCAGGGCAAGAAGGCTTAGGATGGGCTGGTGGAGTAATTTCAGTGGTCTCTGGTGCAGAAGAGTGGCTCCTAGTTGCCTGGTACTCGGCCTGGCTGTGTAGTTCCGGCAGCAGAATAGTGGGCCAAGTGAGAGCCCAGTGAAGGAGGTGGTTGGGGTCTGGATTAATTTTCCTGCTCCCCACCCAGGCTAGCAGTGCTGTCTCTGGGAGTTGGCTGGCTTTAGGGAGGATGGTCTTTGCAGTGTCTGCCGATCAGGAAGGATCATTCATACAGATGGAGAACGCTTCAGGAAGGGAGGTGAGACTTTACTTGGCTGAGTTTCTGATCTTTGAGTTCATGCACTCCACATGTCAGGATACCAGGGATCCCTTCTTTGTGTGTAGGTCTGTACTGAGCCTGTTTTCTTCTGTCCTCTTTTAAGTTGGTTACTTTGTGTGTCAACTAAGGGTGAATGGGCTGTAATAGAGGGCTTATAATGTTTGCTTTTTCTCTTAGCTCTCATCCATTATGATATTTCTGGTAGTCTCTCCATTTTGGGGAAGAGATCACCTCTCACTGCTGTAAACACAAGTTGTTTCTAGGGACATGAATCTCATGGGAAGCCAAGTGAATACTCAGTGCAGGAGTTCATAGTTCATGTGTGCTGTATACTAAGTCACCAAGTCCTGAATTACTGTTGCCTTCCTCCCAGACAAGCTTGGGCCTGTGATGTGTCAAGGGCTTTGCTTTCACACATGGAACCTGTATTGCTGCGCAGGGAAAACTTGCCAGAAACAAACTATTCCCCAAATAGAAACTATCTGTAGAATTTAGGACTTTCCTGATTTCTGAGACAGTTTTAGTAGTAACAATGCCCCGTCTCCATCCTGAGGTCTCCAGTGTGTTGGAACAATATGCCTACCTCCTGGACAAGCCCATGGACTGCACTTCTTTCTTTCCTTTTCTTAGATGTGTGCTAGATTCTTGAGGTCATAGCTTTTAGATGAATATGTAGAGTCATTATTTTTGGGATACCCAGTTTCATATGAGTTAGTGCTAAACAACAAGCAAAAGAAGCTAAGAAACAAAGCCCCATGACTCTGGAGCTGTATAACTTAGGCCTGAATCTGTCTCTTTAATTATAAAACAGCAGTAATAATGGAACTTATTCCACAGGGTAGCCATGAAGATCAGATGACTGAGTTTTTGTAAAATCAGTACATTCACAATTCAAGACAAATTTGTGACACTCAATATTAAATTTGGTATGTAAGATACACAAAAATTCATGGGATTTTTGAGAACTTCCTCCACCCGAAAATAAACTCCTTAATAGGAGGCTGCCTCCCAGAGGTTCATATCAGTACCTCGTGTTGCATGGAGTGTGGATTTGAATCCCTGACTCCACTGTGTGCTCAATCTGAGGCAGTTCTACAGGAAGGCTCAAGTTTTGATAATCTATTCAGTTAGGTAAATTAGCACAGATGTTTTAGTTCTATGCTTAAATACATTGTTATATATTTCTGTTAGCCATTACAAAGCACACTGAACACCGGAGTAAGGGAACGAGTTTATTGGGGAAAACCCAGCAGACCAGAGGGAAGGGGCAAAGAGGGAGAAGGAGAGTAAGAGAGAAGGAGGAGAGAGGAGAGGAGAGAGGGGAGTGAGAGGAAGGAAGATAGAGAGAGTGAGCAGGAGAGAAGAGAGAAGCCAAGAGAGCCACGTGTTCAGGAACAGGTCCTTTTAAAACTTTGCCCGAGGGTTGGCAGGGAAGCAGGAGCAGCGAATCCCATTAGGATGGGGGTGGAGCTTGACAACTGTGGTTGGGCCATGTGGCCACCTGGCTTCCAGCAATGGCGGTGGGGGCTAGAGCCTAGGATGTAAATCAGGGTGTAGATTTCCCCATAGATAAAACTGTGCTAGTTTCCTAACATACATGACAGCAATAATTGATGGGTAGGGGATTTGAACATGAGTGAACATTTGGGTGGAACAACCCATTCTATGCCAGCCTTTCTTGATCCCTGGATGTTTTCAAGTTGTCCACTAAACTTGGGCCTCCCTCTCTGCAGTTTTATTACCTCTCCCTCCTACTCCACACCCCCCATGGTGGAATGGATGTGTTGCTTTGTAACTGGACAATGAGAGAGAAGAATTCAATAACTAGGATTTCTACAGCTAATTATAAACCCTTCTAATGAGGAGTACAAAAAGTTTTTTAATAACCTTATTCACAATTACCAAATCCTGGGAACAACCCAAATATCTATCAATAGGAGATTAGATAAACAAAGGATGGTGCATCCAGCCAATGGAATCTGAGAAATGAGCCATTAAAGAGGAAGCCAAGTTTTTAATTCCAATTACAGGCTCTTTAAACACCTTGTACCTTTTTATCATACTTATCACACTTACAATTAAATTATGATCATGTTTTAGATGAGTCTCACCGTACCACAAGGACACTTCTGGATCTCAATTCCTGGCACACAATATGGAGTTCAATACTGATGAATGAACGAGAGAAAGTGTTTAGTGAAGTGAGAGGAAGGTGCTTACAGAGGTGACATCTTAGCTTGGTTGTTTTTGTTACCTGAAATTTTTTCTCTGCTGTCAACACAAATCCTAACCCATTCTTTAGCATCTGGCTCATCACCTACCTCTGCCAGGAATTCTCTCCCTACTTCATCCTGCACATTGCCATTGAACACTAATGAATCTGTGAAACCTGAAACTTGACTTTTCTGACTTATTTCATGTATTTATCTGTAATCCAACTCCTTACAGAAAGGATTTGTTTGGAATTTTTTCGGTGGTCAAATTTGTATCTTGTTTTTGATGTCTAGGATGCTTCTTTTCTTATGCTGTTCCTGTGACCTGCAAAGAACTTGCTTTAACAGTCATTGCTTGCTAAAATCCTTCAAGGATCTGTTCATGGACCATTCCTTTACTGTTTGCCCAGTTGGAAATCATCTTCTTTCCCCTGAGACCCGGTAGTACTTTGTTGCCACAGTTATTCTTGCTCCTTTTGTGGTGGTTGTTCCTGAACAGATATTAGTTCCTCTCTAACTCTGTTGGCTTCTTCACACGACCACACATGGAGACTTTTGGGTTGGTGCATACTGTGAGTGCCCAGTTTAAATGCAGTTTGTACTGTTGACCCATGTGTGTAGATGTCAGACGATCAGTTGAGACTATGGGATGACCTACAATAACAAGGTCAGAAATTGGCCAGGAAGTCTTTAATTTTATTTTTGGAGTAACCCAAGTTCAACATTTAAAACTAGAAGAAGAGGAAGAAGGAGAATGAGAGACAGGTATCTGAGAATTGTCTTAATGTAGACCAGCTGGGGCAAAGATGGACCCAATACGGGATGGAGCCTGGCTTTTCTTTCCCTATCAAGTTCGGGGTCATATATGTTACACTTGGGTTAGAGAGACCTTCCTCCTGTCCCACCATCAGTCCCATATTTTGGGGCAACTCTTCCCAGAAACTCAGTCATTCTTGTCTGTAGTCAGAATGAACTAGGCTTTCTCACTGGAGCTGGCACACATATTGATGATCACTGCTCTGCTTAGAAACAAGGGTTTATAGTGCCAGCAATTCATATTAAATGGAGCCCATTTCCTCTATAATGTATGAACACTTTCCTGATCATTTTATAATCAAAACAGATGTTTTTGAAGCTGCCTAGAACAGGATATGGAAAATTTGGCCACCAATCCAAAGAGAGGCCCCTGATGGCTTCCTCTGGGCCATGGGCACTGTCTAAATATAGCACAGTGATATGGTTCTTTGGAAATGAGCTAACTGCTAGAGATTGCTACAGAATTCTAGAAAGCAGTAGCCTGATTTCACAAAGATGCTTCGTGAGAGGCTGGGGTTGTGACATAGCAGGTAAAGCTGTAGCCTGTGATGCCAGCATCCCATATGGGAGCTGGTTCAAGTCCTGGCTGCTCCGCTTCTGATTCAACTCCCTGCTAATGGCCTGGGAAAAGCAATGAAAGATGGCTAAAAGGTTTTGGCCCCTGCCACACACGTGGGAGCCTTTGATGAGGCTTCTGGTCCCTGGCTTCAGCCTGGCCCAGCCCTGGCCATTGCGGATATCCAGGGAGTAAGCAAATGAATGGAAGATCTCTCTCTCTCTCTCTCTCTCTCTCTCTCTCTAACTCTGAATTTCAAATAAAAAGAAAACTTTTTTAAAAAAAGATGCTACCAGTGTGAAGTGCAAGGGGGAAGTGGCGTGGGCTTCTTTCCTATGGAAGTGTGGTTTGTGTCAGTAATCACCCCGTAAGTTAGGAAGTAGTCCCGTCTTTCAGTGTATAGCTCCTGAAACAGAGGGAATGCACCTTATTTCAGACTGCTTTGTAATAGGAAATGTAATCCAAGGATACAAATGATAATTACGCTATGTAACTGTACATACTACATGACTACTGTGATGGATTTAAAGATACACAAAAAATGTTAAAGGAGAATTTATTAGTTGAATTAGAAAGGATTTCAGGGATTAGTTATTGCAAAGCTCTCATGATCATGACAGTGAGGTGGAAGAATAGAAAAAGAACGTTAGCATTAATTATGTAATGATTACATGTTGGACGTGTGTATTGTGTTATTCACTCTTCCCAAAAACTCTGTGTAGGATAAGGTGGGAAAGAACCTACCTATCATCCATCTACCTTCTATCTTCCTTCCTTCCTTTCGATTTTTGGATTTATTTATTTATTTGAAAGGCTGAGTTACAAAGAGGCAGAGTTCACTCCCCAAATGGCTGCAATGACTGGAGCTGGGCCCATCTGGAGCCAGGAGCCAGAGCTTCTTCTGGGTCTCCCACGTGGGAGCAGGGCCCCAAGGACTCGGGCCATCTTCCATTGCCTTCTGAGGCCATAACAGAGAGCTGGATCAGAAGAGGAGCAGCCGGAACTTGAACCAGCCCCCATATGGGACGCCGGCACTGCAGGCGGCGGCTTTACCTGCTATGCCACAGCACTGGCCTGTCTTTCTCTCTCTCTCTCCCTCCCTTCCTCCCTCCCTCCCTCCCTTCTTTTCTTTCTTTCCTTTTATTTCTCTCTCTCTCTTTTTTCCTCTATCCCTCCCTCCCTCTCTCCCTTTCTCTTTTTTTCTTTCCCAGCTATATCTATCTATTTCTATCACCTACCAATATATATCAATCATCTATTTAAATTGCATGGTGTCTAGATTCTTAAGTAATTTGCATTCTTACAACATCCTTATGGGATAGATGATACACTTTTCATTTTAGAAAAGAGGAAAATGGAACTCAGAGACATTAAATGCTATTTCTGGGAAGTGGTTGAGTTGGGATCTGAAGTGTTCAGTCCATGCTCAAAGCCCTTGCTCTTTTGTGATCCCCACATTTCAGATAAAGACTCAAAGGTGCAGAAGGGTAAAGTGTTTCCACCAAGCCTTCCACTCACTGGCCTCGTTGTCTTCTGTTTCATATTGAATGTGCCTGCAATTAGGGAGCAGGAGGAAGCAGGTCTCCTAAGCAAGAGCACTGGCTCCCTGTTAACTTCTTCCCAGTTTATATGCCCTCAGTTAGCAACTTGAATCCCAGATTATCTGTGGGAAGGAATCCCAGAGACCAAAAAACATCGGTTCCTTCTCAGATGTTTCTGGAGTTGCTGGCGAGGCCATTTGGAGTATTTCTGTATTTGCTCAAACTTCTGTTGATTTAATGAGATTTTCATCCATTCTTTTCTTACAAAAATCGCAATAACAGAAATCTTTTTCTGGTCTGCAACTCTGTGTCCCACTCCAGCCGCTCCCTATCCCTTTTTCCCTGTTGTCTTCCTTGGTTCCCTCAGGCTAGAGTTGCAACAATTTTTTTTTTTGACAGGCAGAGTGGACAGTGAGAGAGAGAGACAGAGAGAAAGGTCTTCCTTTGCCGTTGGTTCACCCTCCAATGGCCGCCGCGGCCAGCGTGCTGCGGCCGGCGCACCGCGCTGATCCGATGGCAGGAGCCAGGTGCTTCTCCTGGTCTCCCATGGGGTGCAGGGCCCAAGCACTTGGGCCATCCTCCACTGCACTCCTGGGCCACAGCAGAGAGCTGGCCTGGAAGAGGGGCAACCGGGACAGAATCTGGCGCCCTGACCAGGACTAGAACCCGGTGTGCTGGCGCCGCAAGGCGGAGGATTAGCCTAGTGAGCCGCGGTCTGGGCTAGAGTTGCAACAATTTACTCATTCTCTTCAGGGTTGAAGGAAAAGAAGGAAATAATGATTTTATGCAGAATATTCTTTTTTTTTCAAAGATTTATTTTATGTATTTGAAAGTCAGAGTTACACAGAGAAAGGAGAAGCAGAGAGAGAGAGAGAGAGAGAGAGAGAGAGAAAGTCTTCCATCCACCCGCTGGTTCACTCTCCAATTGGCCACAATGGCCGGAGCTGCGCTGATCTGAAGCCAGGAGCCAGGAGCTTCTTCTGGGTCTCCCACACGGGTGAAGGGCCCAAACACTTAGACCATCTTCTGCTGCTTTCCCAGGCCATAGCAGAGAGCTGGGTTGGAAGTGGAGCAGCTGGATCTCGAACCAGTGCCCATATGGGATGCTGGTGCTTCAGGCCGGAGCTTTAACCCACTGCACCACAGTGCCAGCCCCTGAAGAATATTCTAACAACGGAATCTCCTTTGAGCTTTTGTTAATATGAGCCTTTCACTTGGGGCTGATGTTTCGGAATGGGGACACCTGTACCAGTGAGCTTCAGACATCCTCTTGTAGGTGTTACAGAAAGCATGTGAAGCAGCAAGGGGATGTGAAGGCTTCTCCTCCCTGTGTATGAGCAAGCCGGAGCACATGAGTCTTGGCTGGAACGTACACTTTGGTGGTAATGAGAAGTGATAGACTTTGGGGCACCGTTTGAGTCTCAGGTATCCGTTCACTCAGATGAAAGGAGAAGGGAATTAATCCAGAGGTAAATATTATGGGGACCAATTAAATTTATTTGAATGATCAATCATATTCATTTGGATTCTTCCTTCCAAAGGCAAGGCAATTTGGTCAGTGGAATTGACAAGGACCTGAGACGAGGAACATTAGTAACCAACTGTGTAACCCAGGAATAGCATCTTCACTTCTCTGGGTTCTTTCTTTTGCATGAAATGAAAAATTTGAACAGGCAATCTCTAAGGGTCCACTCAGATATGATATTCTGTCTTAGAATTTCAAGGCAGAACTATCCATGTGTTAGACAAGCACCAAAGGGTTGAGTTACATCATGGGTTAATGAAGAGGGTAGTTGATTTTGCATTGGAAAATAGTCTGAGAGAATCAGCATGATGTATCCAACCAAGAATCAGTTCACTGATTGAGTCCTAGCTTTGCCATTAACTTACTGGATGACTTTGAATTAACAATTAAAACATTTGGGTCTATGTTTTCTCATTACTTATATGACAATTCAAATTGTTGGTCTCCTAAATGCCTATTATTAATGCCTTCTACATGCTAGGCATTAAGCTAAGAGTAGAAAAAAGAACAAGATACAGTTCCTGGCTCTGAAAGCTCAGGGTTTGGAAGAGTAAGTAAACCACCGTGGAGCCTATGTTAAGTGTCATCATAAAAAAGGATGCTCAGATGCTACCCAAGTGAGGGGCTAAGAATTTGTATGGATAAGAGAGGAATAGATAGAGAAGACTATGGAGATCATTTTTGGTTCAGTCCTCTGAAGATAGGAGGATGAGGAAGGGTATTCCAGACACAGGCATAAACAAAGATAGAAAAGAACAAGGAAATTGGGGTAATAACTCTGAGCCAATGACATTGAGTGAGAGAGGGAGATGGGAAGAGGGAGTAGAGGGGCTGGACTAGAGGCTGCATCATTCTGTAATGGGCATCTATGCTTTGTTAGGGGATTTGAACTTTTTCCTGCACATAATTAGGATTTGTTGAAACATTTTGAGACTGTGGTATGATACGATCTGTATGTTTTAGAGAAGGCAGTGGAGATGAGAGAAAGACAAAAGGCAGGAAGACTAATTAGGAACTGTTAAAATATCCAGGAAAAAGGATGTGAGGGCCTGGATCCAGGTCTTAGCAGAGGAAATGGAGGAGCAGCCTTCAGGGTGGGTATTGTCTTTTTTTTTTTTTAATATTTTTTATTTATTAATTTGACAGGTAGAGTTACACACAGTGAGAGAGAGAAACAGAAAGGTCTTCCTTCCACTGGTTCACTCCCCAAATGGCTGCTACGGCCGGAGCTATGCCAATCTGAAGCCAGGAGCCATGCGGGTGCAGGTCTCCCATGCGGGTGCAGGGCCCAAGCACTTGGGCCATCCTCCCCTGCTTTCCCAGGCCACAGCACAGAGCTGGACTGGAAGAAAAGCAACTGGGACTAGAACCTGGCGCCAATATGGGATGCCAGTGCCACAGGCAGGGGATTAGCCAAGTGAGCCATGGCACTGGCCCCGTGGGTATTGTCTTGTAAGAGGGATCAAGGCTGGTTACATTATTGTGGGACCCTATGAAACATACACTTGAAGAACCCCTGGTTAGGACAATTAAAAATTTCATGACAGTGTCAGAACATTAAATCAGAGGCAAGGGCCTTCTATGCGGGGGCACTGTGTGACTGAATGGGTCTCATGCTCTTAACGTTGGCCCTGAGTCGAGTAAAACTTTATTTCCTTCCAGGTTTTTTGTGATCATCATTGGAAAGATTCTTTAAAATTTATCAAGTGTTGTGTTGCAGTGGGTTTAGCTGTCGCGTGGGACTCCCACACCCCATATCAGAGCATGGGTTCAAGTCCCAGCTACACCACCTCCGATCCAGGTTCCTGCCAATGCATACCAGGAGGCAGCAGATGTTGGCTCAAGTTTTTGGGACTCTGCCACCCACGTGGGAGACCTGTTTGGAGTCCTGGGTTCCTGGCTTCAGCCTGGCTCAGCCCTGGCTTTTGGAGGCATTAGGGGAGTGAACCAGCAGAAGGAAGAGTTCTCTTTCTGTCTCTTGTCTCTCTCTTCTTTTGCTCAAGCTTTCAAGTAGATAGAAGATAAATAAATAAATACATTTTAAAAAGATTTATTTATTTACTTGAAAGAGTTACACAAGAGAGAAGGAGAGGCAGAGAGAGAGAGAGAGAGAGAGAGAGAGAGAGAGGTCTTCCATCTGCTGGTTCACTCCCCAGTTGGCCGCAACGGCCAGAGCTGTGCCAATCTGAAGCCAGGAGCCAGGAGCTTCTTCTGGGTCTCCCGCGTGGGTACAGGGGCCCAAGGACTTGGTCCATTTTCTACTGCTTTCCCAGGCCACAGCAGAGAGCTGGATTGGAAGTGGAGCAGCTGGGTCTCGAACCAGCGCCCATATGGAATGCCAGGACTGCAGGTGGCGGCTTTACCTGCTACACCACCGTGCTGGCCCCTAAATTAATATTTTTAAAAGACTTCCAGAAATAAAATTTATAAGATTACTTTAGGTAATTTCATTCTGTTTATTTTATCATTTCTTTAGATTCTTAGTTTTTTTTTTTTGAGTCATGCTGTAAGTCCAAAGACCTCAAGGTCAGGGTACTTAGGATCTTCCTGGGATAGCAGTGTGGTTAGTGAGTTAAGCTGGGGTTTGTGATACCAGCATCTCCTATCAGAGCAATAGTTCAAGTCCCAGCTGCTCTGCTTCCAATCCATATCCCTAGTAATGTGCCTTGGAAGGTAGTGGATTGCTGCCCAAGTATGTAAGTCACTGTCACCCACTTAGGGGACCTGAATAAAATTCTGGGCTGCTGGCTTCTGTCTGACGCTGTCCTGCCCACTGTGGCCATTTGGGGAGTGAACCAGTAGATGAAAGATCTCTCTGTCTCTGTCACTCTGCTTTCCAAATAAATAAATAAATAAATAAGAGAAAAGAAAAAAAAAAGATCTTCAGGAGGGTTCTCTTGATTGAAGATGTTCCTTAAGTCACAAAGCAGAGATAGAATTTCTTAACCTTTTTAAACTTTTTCTTGGTTTATTTACTTGAAAGGCAGGCAGACAGAGATCTCCTGTTTGCTCATTCACTCCCTAAATGTGCACAACAAACAGGGCTGGGTCAGGTTGAAGCCAGGAGCCAGGAACTCAATCTGGTTTTCCTGTATGGGCTGCAGGGGCTCCAGTGCCTGTTGTCCTCAAGGGTGTGATTAGCAGGAAGCTGCAGTCAGGAGTGGAGCTAGTCTTTGAACCTGTTACTGATTTGCTTATAAATAATCCAAAATATTAATAAGTGCTGTGGGCTCTTGCCACATATTCAGAGAATTCTGAATACTGGCACAAGTAAACCAGGCAGCATGATAAGTTTTTAAACTTTTTATTCAGAGAGAGAAATGCATAGGAGAGTGAGGGCTCTATCTAGAAGAGAGGGAAATCTGGATTCATACCAAGTACCAGGAGCCAGCTGCGTGGAGGAGCATGCACGCTGGAAGCGTAGAGTGGGTGGCCCGAAGGCCACATGTCCCGAAGGCGCAGGGCAGCAAGGGGATTCAGCAAGAAAGAAGAAGGGCCAAAGAAAAAAGGCCAAAAAGGGCCCAGCCTACCGTGTTCCAGGCCTTTAATCCACTTCCACAGGGGAGTAGTTAATTAGTCTGATTGGCAGGTGGGCACACAGGTGTGGTCAGGTAGGGGGATGAGATCACACAGGGGGCAGGGTGAAGGTGGAGCCTTCCATCTCACAAACCTAATCAGTTTTATCTTATACACCTGCCTACATTAAACCCAGGCACTCTGATATATGATGTGAGTGTCTCAAGTTTTGTCATAACCACTATGCCAAATGTCTATGCTGAGATAGAATTTCTTACAGTCAGCTAAGTATAATGGGAACAAGAAAACGGAATAAATTAAAAAGATAGTCTTTTGATAGGGTGATACAGAGCTGAGATTACTTAATCTGAACAAGGTAGAAGAGGACTCTATTATGGTATTTGTGTTAGTCAGCTATGTCCCAGTCATGCTGTGTAACAAAGCGTTGCAAAACTCAGTGACCCACAAAGGCATTTATTCTCATGCTCATGGATCTACAGGGTTTAGTTAGTCCAAAGCGGACTCTACTATGGTCTGAGCATTGGCTGTCTTAGATCCAGGCTATGAGTTGGTTCAGGTATGTTCGATGTCTAATTTTTTCTGGGGTCTCAGGTTAATAAGGCAGTGTTTTTTCAGGGCATGCTCTTCTCATGGCTATCACTGGAGAGTATGAGGCTGAGGCAAACACTGTGGATTGATACTTAAAGTGTCTATTTGTATGGTATCTGTTAACATTCCATTGGCCATGGCAAGTTACATGGCCAAGCTCAATGTCACTGGGGCAGGGAAGTAAACTTCACTCACAGAGGAAAGGGTAAACAAGCAAATATTTGCTGCATAAACCAAACTCTCACAGGATTCAAGAATTCCCAGGCTCTTAAAGAAGCCATAAACCTAGTTGCTGGATAGCTATCTTAAGGATGATACTGAAAGGAAGGGAACCAAGGGCCTTGGTTAGCGGACATATCTGACAGGAAGGATTGCTCACTTTGGCAATAATAGTGCATGTTCCTGAAGATCTTCAGGGTAAGCTCATCTTTCATTTAAAAAAGCTGCTGTGTGAGGACTTCCTGAAAAAGGGGAAAGGGTGGAGGTGAATTCCAAGATCTTCCAGCTTCCTTCAAATCTTGGGACTGAAATTGGATAATAGCTTCAGGTAACAAACTCAACACCCCCGAGTCTCATGTTTTCAATGAAGAGATGTTTTCTCCTGGCCTGTCAGGGCACTTGGTTTGCTGTCTTTTTTTTTTTCTAAAGCATTAAACAACAAAGAATCATTTCTGGCTCTATTTTTAATTTGGTGGGTCTCCTTTCTCAATCAAATAATTAAATGATTTTTAAGTACAGTGTTTTGTAATTTTTTGGATTTTATAGTTTCAAGTTTTTAGATTAATGTGCTTAAAGATTTGGAGTCTCTGTTTCAGGGGGGATGTTTTTTAATATTTCCTTTTCAGATTTACCACTCACAAAATCTTTAGAATATCTTTTAAATCAAGAAGTCACTTAGGTCTTTGAGAGTATGCTCTGGTTTGTAATGACTGACAAGAGAGTGATATTGAAATAAGGTGGGCTGAAGACAGTTTGTCAACTACAAATGTGGAAGGGATGAGGGAGTTAGAGAAATCACTGTTTTGAAACTATCATTAGTGATGAATTCAGGAAAAAATATCATCAAGGTATGCTAAAACTAGTAGGGGAAATTGGATGAGGGAGAGTATATACTTGGAGTCCTCAGGTATCTCTCCATAAATTACTCATTGGTTGTTTAGGCAAAAGTAACCATTTTATGGTGGGAGAAGTTGATAGGTGTCATTTCACATGATGTTGCCAACGTCTTGAGCCTCTTGATGTGATACACTGAGAAGAACAACATCATCGCTGTGATCGCGGTGCCAAGGAGACATAACCCCAGATGGTGGGAGAGTCTGTGAAAGAACAGCCTTGGCTCTTTAAACAATGCCAAGGTCATGAAAGACAAGGCTGGAGAACTACTCCAAAATAAAGGAGAACAAAATATATGATAATGAAATGGAAGCTGTGAATGTGGATTGGATCACGGACTGGCATAAAATAGAATGATAAGAGCCTTGTTGCGATGACTGGGGGGATCTGAATGGGGACTGTGGCTGGATAATAGAATTCTGCCAATGTGAAATCTAGATTTTGATCATTGTACTGTGGTTGTATAAGAGACCATCTTTCTTTTAAGTCATACATACAATTTAGGAGTACAGAGGAATAATGTCTGCACTTTATTCTCAAATGGATTGAAAAAACTATGTACAGAAAATGATAAAACAAATGGGACCAACTTTTTAGTGTGTGTGATTTTGGATCCAGATAAAGGGTACATGAGAGGGGTTGATGTTATTCCAGCAACTTCTCTGGGTTCTAAAACCTTATCAAATCATAAAGTTGTCAGACAGAAAAAAAAATCCATTCCCAAAATGTAATGGTACAAAATATAAATGTTAGTGATGTGGGGTGATAACAAGATGTTATTGAATTGCCATGAAATCAAAGTTGTATATACTTTCAAACAGTTAAGTCTGGTTGATGAGCTGAAATAAGCCCTTTATACTTAGAACAAAGAACTTGTAACCATGGACAGTATTAACACAGTAGTTCTTAGTGTTCTTCCTACTTTTGTGTCCTAGTTTAGTTGTGTTTCATTGTTTACAGTGGAAAAAGGGAGAAATATATTACTTTATTGTATAAGCCATGGTAGAAAGAAGCCTTCTACCTTTGATTCAAAAGAAGAATAAAAGGGCAGAGAATAAAAATAGTTCGCTTGTTGGCATTTCTGCTTTCCATATCAAGAGGACAGCACAATGCATTGCAGTTGGGGCTCTAGAAATCAGACAGGAAGGTTTGCTGTAATGGAGGGGTGTTGATTTGGAGGGTTTGGTAGCAGTGGAAATAGTCAAAACAAAAGAATTAATTCCATCGGAAATTGTTTCTTGGATCAGATCCTGTGGGAGTGAGCCACGAGAAAAGACAAGGAAGTTGAGAATTGGACCATTTTGAAAGGAACATTTAAAGACTTGGATTGTCTCACATCTCTCTTGCCTACAGTTCCTATTTTTTTTTTTCCAAATCCAGGCAAAACAAGATACACTGATACCATCAGGCCTCATGTTTGTGATTATTGCCTATGTTTTAACATCAGTTCTTTCCCCAAAGTTGTGTATTCTCCTAGGAGTTCTCTGATTCATTTTGGTTTTCAACAGATGTTGGCAAAAACATTGATGGATGTTTCAAAATGCTCAAACAATTCATTCCTTGCCTGTTTTTTATTTTCTTGTCTTTTGCTAGTAATGCCTCATATAGGATATGTGAGGACACATCAAAAAGTTTGTGGAAAACTAAATTAAAAGACAGGTTTATTGTTGTGCAAAAGATTTTGAAATCCATGCATAGGAGTGTTCTTCAGACAATTCAATGAAAATGTGTCTATGAATGGATTTCAAAGGTGTGATAATCTTACCTTTTAATTCTATTTTCCGTGAACATTTTGAAGCCCTTCATATTCATTTTGCTGTGATAGAATTGTATTAGCATACCTTTTCTGAAATCAGTTAAATACATGAGCTTTGTTTTGAAAATGAAGCTGTTTACTGCATCCTAGTTTTTATTTTCTAGTACTGAAATCCCTGTTGTCATCTTTGAGGAAGCAGTAGGTGGAGCTACAGGCTTTTTATCACGAAAGGAATTTTCAGTAGCTGCCCATTGCCGGAATAACCTGAACAAGCACACATTTCCAAAAATAACAGAGGCATTTCCAAGTATTCCAGAAATATAGGCAAGACTGTTTAGTCATTCATAATCACCGCTTTGCAAGTACTAGATTCTGTAGAAAATATTTCACAAGCAGAAAAAAGATTCATAGAATTCCCTGTATTTTTAGAAAAGAGATGAAAAAAAAAAAAAAGGAATTCAAGAGAGAGGAGAGGCACTCGTTCTGCTCAATCCTGTACCAGTCTTTTTTTTCCCCCCAGGTGGTGAAAGGGCCCAGAGAGGTAACCGGGGGTGGAAAAAAAAATCTTTTCCATTTGCGTCAGAACTCTGAGGAGCTCTTAATTTCCCCACTCGATGAACTTTTTCAAGGCTCTAAACTGTGGTTTCCATTTTTCTCTGAATCACAGAGGAGTGGCCTAGGGTTAAGTGACTCTGAGGAGGCCAGAAGGCACTTAGGGCTAATCAGTGTCAAGGGCCATTCCTCTTGTTGGGTGCTCTGGTGTTCTTGACCATTTTCCTGGGAGAATTAACAAAACAGTTCTTCATCACTATGGACAAGGTAGATTCTCTTCCTGTCAAAAACAGGAACAAAAACAAAAACCACACAAGTTCTGAGAAATGCCCCAGTGGGGCTGGATCCGCCAGGGGTCTCCAGAGAAATGGAACAACACCCCAAGGAGCCACAGGAGATCAGAATCCACAGATGTCAGTCTTTTATGTACAATGGCATAATATTTGCATACAACCTACACAATCCTCCTGCATACTGTAAATCACCTGTTAATGACTTATAATGCCTTTTCCAAAGTCAATGCTATGTAAATAGTTATTACACCACATTGTTTACGGAATCACAACAAGAAAACATCTGCCCCTGTGCAGTACAAATGCAGTTTTTGTTTTCAAATGTTTTTATTCTGTAATTGGCTTAATCCAATATGAAGGGATGACTGTGTGTGTGTGTGTGTGTGAGAGAGAGAGAGAGAGGTAGAGAGAGATTTGTTTTAAGAAATTGACTCACACAATTGTGGGGGCTTGCAACTCTGCTGTCTGGCTGCTGTCTCAAGTGGGATTTCTAGATTGTAGTCTTGGGGCATGATTACTTTTTCTCTGGGAAACCTCAGTCTTTGCTCTTAAGTCTTTGCTTTCAACGGCATGGGACTCACCCACATTATGGAGGATAATCTGCTTTACTTAGTGAGTCTGCTACTCACATCTACAAAGCATTTTTACAGCGACATCTAGATTAGCAATTGACCAAATAGCTGGGCACCTTAGCCTAGCTAAGTTGACATCATAAGATGAATGATCACACCTCTCATTGCTACAGCAAGATTTCTTCTCAGGGAGACCCCGTGAAGGAACGATGAACACATTTTCAAGCACACCCCTCTCCACTGCTAGCCCCTTGGCATTCTGGAGGTACGGGAGCGTTCACTTCCAGGGCATGGGCCTTTTCTGTTCACTTCTTTTTGCAGCACTGACTTTTTTTTTAAAGATTTATTTTTTCACTTGAGAGTCAGAGTTACACAGAGAGAGGAGAGGCAGAGAGAGAGAGAGAGAGAGAGAGAGGTCTTCCATCTGATGGTTCACTCCCCAATTGGCAGCAACGGCCGGAACTGTGCAGGAGCCAGGAGCTTCTTCCAGGTCTCCTACATGGGTGCAGGGGCCCAAGGACTTGGGCCATATTCTACTGCTTTCCCAGGCCACAGCAGAGAGCTGGATTGGAAGTAAAGCAGCCAGGTCTCGAACCGGTGCCCATATGGGATGCTGGCACTTCAGGCCAGGGCGTTAACACACTGCACCACAGCACCGGCCCCCAGCACTGACTTTTCATGCGGTGTTTGGTAACCTCCTGCAGTTGCCCATGACTTACTGCTCATGTGTCCTCCCCACCTCACTCCGGGGTGAGGATCAATTGCTTTCATCAGTTTCTCAGCATGTCAGTCCATCATAGTAAGAACTTAAAAAGTTTTAGGATCCCTTTAAGTGTAAGAGGAGTGAAGGTCATAGTTCCATGTTGCCACAGACACAGACAGAATATTCTTTTTTTTTTTGGACAGGCAGAGTGGACAGTGAGAGAGAGAGAGACAGAGAGAAAGGTCTTCCTTTGCCGTTGGTTCACCCTCCAATGGCCGCCGCGGCCAGCGCTCTGCGGCCGGCGCACCGCGCTGATCCGATGGCAGGAGCCAGGTGCTTCTCCTGGTCTCCCATGGGGTGCAGGGCCCAAGCACTTGGGCCATCCTCCACTGCACTCCCTGGCCACAGCAGAGAGCTGGCCTGGAAGAGGGGCAACCGGGACAGAATCCGGTGCCCCAGCCGGGACTAGAACCCGGTGTGCTGGCGCCGCAAGGCGGAGGATTAGCCTAGTGAGCCGTGGCGCCGGCCAGAATATTCATTTAAAATATCTGGAGTGCGGTTCAGATGGTGGCTTGATGTAAACCCTGGACCGGGTTTGTTCGGTCCTTCTAGATTTCTTTACACCCCCTTTTCTGCCTCTGCCCACTGCTGATCATGTCTGAAGCGCCTCACAAAACCCTTGCTTGGCTGAGTTTACTCTGAGAAGACCTTGAATTCTGTGAATTGTTTATCCCTTCTTCTCAACTAGAAATACAGCTCTTTGGATTTATTTTGATCTCTTCAGTTGACAGTGAGCAGATCTGCTTGGTGGTTTGGTGGCGATTTGTGTCAGCCCTTCCAGGCCACAGGCTTACAATTATTCATCATAATATGAATGATATGACACTAGGAAGGTACTCTCACCTGAGGAAAGAAGAGGGCTGTCAGGTGGGAGAGTCACCCTGGGGAGAGAAGTATGGACAGGTGGTGCCACAACTGCTTCTCACTCACCCTACGCTTGTGAGGAGTTGAGTGAGGCAGGGACTCTCCAGTTCATTCTTTTATAGGTCAATATCCTCATCAGCAGTTCACTGTATTTTATTACTCTCTTTAAAAAAACCCAACTTGAACTTCCGAGGATAAGATTTTCAGGATGGTAGGATTATAAGGGACTTTAGATTCCCTGGGTAGTGGCTTAGTCAAATTGTAGCTTTACTACTTATTAGTTTTTTTTTTTTAAAGATTTATTTATTTGAAAGTCAGAGTTACACAGAGATAGGAGAAGCAGAGGGAGAGAGAGAGAGAGAGAGAGGTCTTTCATCTGCTGATTCACTCCCCAATAGGCAGCAGTGGCCAGAGCAGGGCCGATCCGGAACCAGGAGCCAGGAGATTCTTCCGGGTCTCCTACATGGGTGCAGGGGCCCAAGGGCTTGGGCCCTATTCTACTGCTTTCCCAGGCCATAGCAGAGAGCTGGATCAGAAGTGGAGCAGCCAGGACTCGAACTGGCTCCCATATGGGATGCTGGCACTGCAGGTGGCGGCTTTACCCACTATGCCATAGTGCTGGCCCCATGCTTATTAGTTTTTCAAGTTCTTAACATCCTTGAGACTCAGTTGCTTTTCATATAAAATGTAGATACTAATAATTATAATTTTATCTCCTAAAATTGTTGAGTATTAAATGACATGATTCACCTAAAGCACTTAACACATTGCCTGACACATAATAAAATTAACTGGTAATGTTGTAGATGTCTGCAGTGGTTTCAGTTTTTAAAACAAGTACATTTTGAGCCGGCGCCGTGGCTCAATAGGCTAATCCTCCACCTTGCGGCGCTGGCACACCGGGTTCTAGTCCCGGTTGGGGCGCCGGATTCTGTCCCGGTTGCCCCTCTTCCAGGCCAGCTCTCTGCTATGGCCAGGGAGTGCAGTGGAGGATGGCCCAGGTGCTTGGGCCCTGCACCCCATGGGAGACCAGGAAAAGCACCTGGATCCTGACTCCTGCCATCGGATCAGCGCGGTGCGCCGGCTGCAGCGGCGGCCATTGGAGGGTGAACCAACGGCAAAGGAAGACCTTTCCCTCTCTGTCTCTCTCTCTCACTGTCCACTCTGCCTGTCAAAAAAAAAAAAAAAAAACAAGTACATTTTATTTTTATAATTGTAAAAATTAGACTGGAAAACAAAAAACATGTAGTATAGGTTGTGCAATTTAGGATTTTTAAAAAACTTGTTTTTTATTCTATAGGAGAGCACCTTGAATCTTGAGACATTCCTCGTGTCAAGGAAGAAATGATTTGGAACAAGCCTAAGTGACCATCCACTGACAAATGAATAAAGAAAATATGAATATATATGTATATACACACACTGAAATATTACTCAACTATAAAAAGGATGAAATCATGTCAATTGCAACAATGTGGATAGAAGTTGTGGTCATTATCACATAAACTCATTCATAGGTGAGCCTAATAATAGATGATCTCATAAAAGTTAAAAATAAAATTGTGATTACCGGCTGGCGCCGCGGCTCACTAAGCTAATCCTCTGCCTTTCGGCGCCGGCACACCGGGTTCTAGTCCTGGTTGGGGCGCCGGATTCTGTCCCAGTTGCCCCTCTTCCAGGCCAGCTCTCTGCTGTGGCCAGGGAGTGCAGTGGAGGATGGCCCAAGTGCTTGGGCCCTGCACCCCATGGGAGACCAGGAGAAGCACCTGGCTCCTGCCATCGGATCAGTGCGGTGCGCTGGAAAAGGAAGACCTTTCTCTCTGTCTCTCTCTCTCACTGTCCACTCTGCCTGTCAAAAAAAAAAAAAAAAAAAAAAAAAAAAAAAAAAAAAACCAGAGGGAGGGAAAATGGGAGAGGGGAATAGGGAAAGGTTGATTGACAGTTACTAGGTAGTAGCCAGATAGAATAAGAAGTTCTAGAGTTGTATTGCACAGTAGGGTGGCTATTGATAATGTTTATGTGCTGCATATTTCTTTTTATTTATTTGCTTATTTATTTGAAAGAGAAAGTTACAGAAAGACAGAGAGAAAGAGAGAGAAGTCTTTCATCCATGGGTTCACTCCCCAAGTGACCGCAACAGCCGGAGCTGAGCTGATGCAAAGCCAGGAGCAAGGAGCTTCCTCTGGGACTCCCACATGGATGCACTACCTCTTCCACATTTTTAATAGAGAAATATGCAGGGCCGGTGCTGTGGCTTACCGGGTAAAGCCACCGTGCAGTGCTGCCATTCCATATGGACACAGGTTTGAGTTCCAGCTTCTTTACTTCTGATCCAGCTCTCTCTACCATGGCCTGGGAAAGCAGTGGAAAATGGCCCAGGTACTTGGGCCCTGCACCCACGTGGGAGGCCCAGAGAAAGCTCCTGGCTCCTGGCTTCGGATCAGCTCAGATCCAGCTGTTGTGGCCATCTGGGGAATGAACCAGTGGATGGGAGACTCTCTCTCTCTCTCTCTCTCTCTCTCTCTCTGCCTCTGTCTCTCTGTAACTCTGCCTTTCAAATAAATAAACAAATCCTTAAACACAAAAAAGAAGAAAGTAGAAGATAGGATTTTGGATGTTTTCACTATTACAAAAATAAAGCATTGAAGGCTGCGAGCTAAAAAAAAAAAAAGAATCAAGTTGATTGTTTTCTTCTAGTTTCATTGATGTTCTGCGGTTGGTAAGTGACACAGCTGGGAGCAAGATTTTTGTGAAAGCTTTAAAGGGACTAACAGAATTTTTAAAAAGGAAGCTCAGAGCATATTTAGGTAATCATTAATAGTTTTATTTATTTATTTATTTTTTGACAGGCAGAGTGGACAGTGGGAGAGAGAGACAGAGAGAAAGGTCTTCCTTTGCCGTTGGTTCACCCTCCAATGGCCACCACTGCCGGCGCGCTGCGGCCGGTGCACCGCGCTTATCCGATGGCAGGAGCCAGGTACTTCTCCTTGTCTTCCATGGGGTGCAGGGCCCAAGCACTTGGGCCATCCTCCACTGCACTCCCGGGCCACAGCAGAGAGCTGGCCTGGAAGAGGGGCAACCGGGACAGAATCCGGCGCCCCAACCGGGACTAGAACCCGGTGTGCCGGCGCCGCAAGGCGGAGGATTAGCCTAGTGAGCGTGGCGCCGGCCCATTAATAGTTTTATTGCATTTGGAATAAAGTGGTCACTGAGGGAGTACCAGAGACAAAACTGAAAAGGGAAATGGATTCTGAAGGCCAACGAAATGGGAGCAGAAGAGCTGTCGCTTCAGCGGTGCAGTTCCCTGGTTGCTGTCTTCCTTTGTCTCTCTGATCACGGGTTCACCTGGGTGCAGGATGCCTTTGCCTCGGAACCGAAGCAGCACAGACTGCTGGGGCCCCTGGAGGGTTGCAGTGCATTGTCTATGAGTAACAAATAAGTTTTATGTTCTTTGCAGCCACTGAGATTTTTTTGTTTTGTTACTGAGGCATAACCTGTTTTATCCTGATTATGAATAGTGATAACTAGTGGTGTGCATACCAGCCTTCTAGGTAACGTGAACTACCGAGGAGCGGGGAGGTTGTTAATCAGCCAGAGATGGTTCCGTGGGCACAATCGCTAATCTCAAGGAGCTTCACTTGCTCCAGGAGAGAGAATACAAGTATGGTCACTAAGTATAAATTTGGACCAACGAGATAAACTGCTCACACCCAAGCCTAACAATCTAGAGATCCAGCTGCATGCTGGGGACCTGTGCTTGTAAGTAGTGACTTAGCACAAAGGTGAGTAAGTTTAAGAGGTGGGTTCATTTTTGTAAACACTTGAGTTAGGTTGTCTGGAAGATAACACCTCCCTAGAAAAATCTGCCATAGGTTGAGGGAAAAGGATGGAATTTAAAAAATAATTCCGGCCGCGGCGGCCATTGGAGGGTGAACCAACGGCAAAGGAAGACCTTTCTCTCTGTCTCTCTCTCTCACTGTCCACTCTGCCTGTCAAAAAAAAAAAAAAAAATAATAATTCCGTAGGGGACTTTCACTGTTTGAGTTACGCACATCCTATATCAGAGTGCTTAGGTTCAAGTCCCAGCTCTGCTCCTAATTCTAGCTTCCTGCTACTGCACATTCCTTGGGGGCAGGGCAAGGCCAGTTCAAGTAGTTGGGTCCCTGCTATCCCTGTGGGTGACCTGGATTGATATCCTGGCTTCTGGCTTTGGTTCCTGGCCTGAAGCTGTTGTGGACATTTGAGGAATGAACCAGTAGATAGGTGATTTCTCTGTCTGCCTTTCAAATAAAATAATTAATAAAAATTAAAAAAGAAAACAATGTTATATGATAGCTTTAAACTAATATAGGACTTACAATTTAAGGACTGCCTTTTCCTACAGAAAAATTAGAGCAAAAAATCATGCAGTTAGAAGATAAAAGGAATGATTGAAGACTGTTAGAGTAAGAGAGTGCAGTAAAGGTAGAAAATTGTCTACTGGGGTAAGGGCGACTATTAACAAGTGGCCTGGCGGCCTAGGCAAAGGGCAGTGCCCATAATGTAAGAAAAACCCCAGTTGTTAAGAAAAGCAGTGTCACTGTTGACCACGAGGTCTGATGGAAATTTCTAACATGTCGGCAAAATTAGGGGACTGTGATTGAGGAACTATAAAAAGAAGGGAAAATAAATCTTAGTGACACAAGCCAGGCAAGAGGAGCTGAGAGGTGTTTCTCCAAACAAAAATAAAACAAAAAACTGCAAAATAATATAAATGCATTATTCTTTGACCAAGCCATTACTGTGTGAGGGGACTTAATGATTTAATATTTCTAGAATATGAAAAAAACTACAAGAAAGTTTGGGGAAGTTATTTTAGAGATATTGCAATAGCTATACAATGCTTTGTGGTGTTTTATTTGAGATGGAGCTGTGAGAGTGTTATTACTGTTTCACTGTGTGTTTGTATGAATATATAGTGTACCTTTTGGTCACTTTGAAAGAGTTGCATTGCAGTACCTGATATGTTTGCTTTAAATAAGTTCCTCTTAGACCTTAGAAAGATAAGGCAGTGGTAACGGCAGTATTTATCATTAGGGGCTAATAGACAGCCACAGTAGAGAGGTCTCAAAGGATTGGAGTCTACTGAGATGGTGAGATAATTTTATAGTTGAACCAAATGATCAGAGAGCTCTTTTACAGCTACTTAAATGAGTTAATATTGATTTTATGATGCCTTTTCTATTATTTTATAAGGAAAAGCAATGAGAATATGAGGTGTTAGAGTCTGTTCCCCACATTTATGTACTGACCTGCTTGCTTTTTTTTTTTTAAGTTTTTTTTTTTATTAACTATTTCCTGCTTTCCAAGGCAATTGGGCAGACTAGTCATGGGTCAAAAATTAGGTTAGAGGGGCTGGTAGCATGGTGGGTAAAGCTGCCACCTGCAATGCTGGCATCCCATATAACACCAGTTCGAGTTCCGGCTGATCCACTTCTGATCCACTTCTGCTCCAGCTTTCTGCTATGGTCTGGGAAAGCAGAAGAAGATGGCCCAAGTCCTTGGGCCCCTGCACCCACATGGGAGACCCAGAAGAAGCTCCTGGCTCCTGGCTTCAGATCGGCGCAGCTCTGGCTGTTGTGGCCAATTGGAGAGTGAACCAGTGGATGGAAGACCTCTCTCTCTCTCCCTGCCTCTCCTTCTTTCTGTGTGTACCTCTGACTTTCCAATAAATAAATAAATAAATCTATATTAAAAAAGAAAATTTATATATATCAGATAAGAAAATTAGGTTAGAAAACAAGTTTTCTTTAAATTTTTTTTCAAAAGATGAAAAAGAGAAATAAGATTATAATAGACTTGGCACTCTACTACCTATTTTTATCTACAGGGTGCTTCAAAAAGTTCATGGAAAATGTGTACCATCTAAAAACTTTCATGAATTTCAAAATTGTTTAAACCAAAATAAGCATATTTTTATTTCATTTTCTATGAACTTTGTAATTTTGTCTTGAACTTGTACTATTTTATTTATATGTCAACTAGGTCAGGACTCTTATTGACATGCTAATTGGGCTCACTCAGGCAAGTCTGGAATGAAACATTTTCATAAAGGTGTTTTTTCCCTCTGTATTGTGTCCAGAACACTCAGTTGTCTCCGTTGTCTGAACACGTGTCCTACGAAAAACCATTACTGTGGTCGCCAGGTGAATGCCACTGTGTAATTCTCCTTTAGTGCTGGTCCTTGGGGCTCACTCTATAACCTGATTTCACCAGTGGCTTAGCTATCTTTCTTTTCATTCTAGTCTAGTTATAAATCCCCTGAAATCAGGTTTCACCCCTTGAAAATATGAGCCAATTACACCATTATGTGTGCAGAATAAATGTCTCAGGTATTCAATTTTCTTCAAACTTCAGGATCTCGGGTCATAACACCAGTTAAATGAAGTCTTCCAAAAGTTCATGAAACATGAATATTACGAGAAAACCATGTATGGATTTAGAAGATTTTTGCACCGAAATAAACTTACCTTTTACTTCCATTTTCCGCAAACTTTTTCAAGTATCCTTCCTTGTGTTTACCTTGTCTCCTCTAAGGCTGATTCCACAGATTTTCCTGGCCTAGCATAGCTTTGAGCAGCAAAGGGAGGCCTCTGACAAGCAGAGTAAATATTCTTGGGGAAAGGGGAGGGTTGCGGGTGGGAGGGAAGTTATGGGGGGTGGGAAGCCATTGTAATCCATAAGCTGTACTTTGGAAATTTATATTCATTAAATAAAAGTAAAAAAAATATTCTTGGGCTTGTATTCACATAGTGCTAAGGATCTGAGTTTCACTGAAGCCCGATGGCCCCAGGTGGCTTTGCTATCTTAAATTTGGTCTTCCCAGAGCCTTTTCTCTTTATCCCCTAAGAACTTTCAAGCTCTAAAAAATAATCTGCTGGGAAATTTTGACTGAATAATTTTTATTTTTAGGCTTTTACATTCAGCATGTCCTTCTGGGCAGTGCAAACACAAATTCCTTAGGCAGTAGGGCACAGGGTTTGCCCTTGGACTTAGGATGGTTGCATTCCAAATGTAAAGCTGATGCTGGGTGCCGGTGTATGTCAGATTGAGGGTGTGGATTGTGGCATCTTCATAGGAAGCTCACAGGCCCACCATCCCCCAATCTTTGTGTGACTGAGGCCAGGTTATCAAAGGAAGCCCATGTGTCCCCTTCAGACTATTTAAAAGTCAAAAATCAAGCTAGCAAACCACAAAGAAGAAACATAATTTAGCCTCCCACATTGATAAATATCCCTTCATCTTTACGTGGGATGCAAGCTTCAAATTTAGAATTCTTGAAATCCTTGGATTCTTTGTTGGGTTGTGCTGGTTGGAGAGAGCTGACCTCAGCCCAGGCGTGCAGCCCTGCTTTCCTGCCTCCAGCTCCATCCTGTGCCAGAAGAGGTCTTTCTCGTGTGAAAGCTGCTGTAGACAGCCAGGTGGATAGTTGTTCCTTCGTCAGTACTTGGGCCTGGAAGGGGCATAGAAAAGAGACATATTCTGTCCTTGGAAGGCTCTGGCAAGGGACTCCTTGAGTATTCTGGGATCCTGGGCAGCAAGGTGGACTGGAAGAAGCGTGTGTTAGATTGCTAAGGCTGTCTTAACAAAGTATAACAGACTGGTGGTTAAACAAGGAAACTGTGTTTTTTCACAGTTCCAGAGGTTAGAAGGCGAGGATCAAGGTGCTGGCAGAGCTTGGGCCTTCAGTGATCTGTAAGGAAGGACCTACTCCATGCCTCTCTCCTGGCTTCTGGTGGCTTACCAGCAATCTGTGGCATTTCTTGGGTGTGGACATATAACTCTGACCTCTGTCTTCACCTTCCCATGGCATTCTCCTTGTGTGAGTGTCTGTGTCACCATTTTCTCTTTGTAAGGACACATATTGGATTAGAGTCCATTCTAATGACCTTATATTAGGTTGATTATATCTGGAAAGACCTTATTTTCAAATAAGATCACAGTCAGGGGTATAGGGAGTTGGAACTTCAACATAGGAATTCTTGGAACACACAAGTCAGTCCACAGGAGAGCACAGATGGATACATCCCCTTGAATCCATGAGCATATTCTTTAGAAAAGCTTGTAGCTAGATGATCAGAGTGGGGCTCTCTAAAGTTTGGGGGCTGTGACCGAGACCCTTGTAGGGTGGTGTTGGACATAAATTCTTTATTACCAGGATCACTTAGTGATTGACATTATGTGATCCAGCATTTGGAAAATAATAGAAAGGGCTTGGACTTTACTTCTTCTGAGTCTCCCTGGCTAGCCAAATTAATTGAGGATTTTTCCCACCTCCTGAATAGTACTCAGCATCTAGTCCATCTTATCAGTTCATTCCTTGTCCCATTACAACTTCTCACACCCAGTTCATTGTCTGGATTATGAACTATTGATGATTCTTTTTTTTAAGGATTTATTTATTTATTTGAAAGTCAGATTTACATAGAGAGAGAAGAGGCAGAGAGAGAGAGAGAGGGAGAAAGAGAGGTTTTCCATCTGATGGTTCACTCCCCAGATGGCTGCAACGGCCTGAGCTGCGCCGATCCAAAGAAGCCAGGAGCCAGGAACTTCTTCTGGGTCTCCCATATAGGTGCAGGGGCCCAAGAGCCTGGGCCATCCTCTACTACCTTCCCAGGCCATAGCAGAGAGCTGGACTGGAAGTGGATCAGCCTGGACTTGAACTGTCGCCCATATGGGATGCCGGCACTCTAGGTGGTGGCTTTTACCCGCTACACCACAGCATCAGTGTCCCGCTATTGCTTCTTATAACCCAAAGCTTTCTTCTTTCACTCCATGTTGGAGTGTGGAAAGTCTTCAACAAAAAGGGGGCATTTCTTTATGCCTCTGACTTCTGTGGATTGCACATTTAATGCATCAGTTTTGATCCTGGACAGTACATTTCTGGTTTTGAGGGCAGTCAGGCCTTCTGTGTTCTGTATGTAGGCTATTTCTGAGCCCACATTTTAAAAATAATCCATGGAGGGAAGGAGGGGTATTCAATTCTGTGACTAAAAACAATCTCCTGGGAGCCAAAGAAACACACAGATAATGTTTATTCTCCAAGCCAAAAATAGGTGGGCTGGTATTTTTAGTCATTCCCCAAAAATATGATGTCTGGACGCAAATTCAGCTGTGGGTGCCTGTCTTTATGGCATCAAATGAGCCTGGCTGTGTGGGGAGGAGCTGGGGTCAGATGCTAGAAAAAAAAAAGTTCTAACAGAGAAGTTGAGCCCTGCTACCAATTTAAGGTTTCCAGCTAATGAGGGTGTAGTTCAATTTCAAACATTTTTAGAGTTAAAAAAACAAAAACAAAAACAAAAACAAAGCCACCTCAAGGAATTATCAGGAGCATAAAGGCCAGCAGTTGGGCTGTAAAAATGAGCTACTTCTTCCCCTTAGATGAGGGCAATGAGTGGTCTGGAATCACAGCAAAATTAATTTGTTTGCTTGGGTATAAATTTAAAACGACTCACTTGATGTTTTTTGCTTATTCTGTAATTTGTCAGAGTTAATTCAGTCCCAAGAGATTTGCTTTTTACCACCTTGCTATAAAATCTGATTGAGTTTCATACAGTTCCCCCAGCCCCTACTCTGCCCCAATGCCTAGACTAAATGTATACTTTAAGAAAAATACCAGGGCTGCAGTTTGTGTTCTTTCTGTATTGCTTGTGTAGACTTTCTGGGACCCTAGGTGTGGGAGAAGGAAACAGGGTCTTCACGGTATGTAAATAGTTTAAAAAATCTTTCCAGATCAACACAGTGGGCTTCCTCCCTCCTCCTCAAAAAGTCAAGTTTAAGGGATCTTTTGTTTACCAAGTCTTGCATCCACTAAATTACTGTTGAGGTTGAGATCAGTTGTGAAGTTTCAAAAGGAGTGGAAAGAAATACATGGACTGAGGGTTGAGTGTCAAACTAAAAATAAAAACAGCATTTGAGTTATTCTTGTCTTGTATGACAAAGCCATTTTCTATGCCTCACCAGACTAAGACCAGGAATAATAAGGCCAGAAGGCTGCCTTCAAATCCTAAGTCTGCGTGTGAGGTACAAACTAAAGCCACTCCACAGAAGAAACATTCAGAAGATGCAATATGCTGTACATTGATTTTGCTTCACCTTCAGCAAACACAAGTCCCTGTTGTGTCAGATTCCCTTTGAGGAGTTGGGATGCGACAGAGGCCCTGTTGCCAGGATGTTCTTATTTCACGTGTGAGAATGAAGCAACACACCTCTGTGTGTTATTCAGGGTGGCTTGAAAGTGTGTGTTGTGACTAACAGTGGTTCAGTGTCAGATTGTATTTCTGGTTGTGTAATTGTTTTAGCTCTCTGAATGCTATTGTTTGGTAATACTGGAGAGAGATCTACAGCCAAGGGCCTTGTGACTGAAATGAAGAAAGAAAAGTCATTCACACCATGTTGTATGCCAAGTATATGTGATTTAAAAATTAAAAAAAAATTATTTGAGAGACAGACAGAGAGTTCCAGTCTGCTGGTTTGCTCCTTAAATGCCAGCAATGGCTGGGGTTAAAGCTGGGAGCCTGGAATTCAGTTCAGGTCTTCCATGTTGCTGGCAAGTTCACAAGTGCCTGCTATCTTCCATGGTGCCTACTAAGAAGAAGCTGGAATCAGGAGTGGAGTTGGGACCCAAACCCAGGCATTCGACTTGATATGGGATGTGTGCATTCCAGCTGGGATCTGGACTGACCACCACAGATGCAATTTTTAAGTCTTCTAACTCCATCCCAAATGAATGGCCTTGGCTATGCTGAACTATTTCAGATCTCTCATGATGAAAATGATGGGCATTTTGAGGGGTGGCTGTACTATACTTTTCCAGACTAATTTTTTCAAAACAAACTCTTCATATTATAATCACTTTGAGATTAATAGCCATAATTTTGGAGCCATTATCTCCTAAAACACAAAGTCCAATTTCCTTCTTTCCTGTTTTCTTTGGCTTCATGAAAGTTACTTTGTGTCTCAGATTATAAGAATGGGGATGCAGAAGGTAGATGACACAGGAAGTTAGTGACAAAGGTAGGAACCCGCATCTTGTGCAGTTTCTCAGATTCCCCAGGTCCAGACCAGATGCCATTCTCTAGTGATTTTCTAACACTGGTAATTAAAACATGAAGATCTGACATCTTGAATTTCTGCTTGGTATTCTCTACATGGTCTTTTGAGAGCTCCTTGGGGACTTCTCTAGACTCCTGGGGCTTGTCTGGTTGCTTTTCTCAACAGAGCTGGATACAGTGCCATGTGTATTGCACTCCACAGGGCAGCAAATGGCAGGATCCTGCTGTGATTTCACAGTTTTGCCTTTCTCTTCCGGCATCCAGGTTAGAATATATATATATATATATATATACACACACACACATATGTATATATACACATATATATATGTATGTATACCATTACCACATCATTCATAGTTCACTGTCAGCAAGCCAAGAATCACATGACTTTATCCCACACTCACACTAGCACAAGTAATATAAATCGACATTTCTGATGGGCTGCTTTGGGGGAATACTGTTGTTTTGGAAGTGGTGCATCCATTGGGCTGGCTGACAGTGGTAGTTTTTGTTCTTTCTCTTAGTGGGCCCAAGTGCCTGTCTAAATAAAGCACTTCAACACTGCCTTGTTGTCTCGGCCCAGCAGCTGGGATTTTGGCTCACTACATCACAGCCTCTGGTGTCAACAAATCTTTGCAATTTTCCTGGTATTAGCTCAAGGGATGTATGTCTCTGTCTGTGAGTGTGTTTGCTATGAAAGTTTTCCTCCCTGTTGAAGAAAAAGGAAAACTGAAATAAGCCACAGAGTTTCTAGAAATGCCCAGGACTTACTTAAATTTCATTGTGAGGTTATAGTTCTTCCTCTCTCGATCTCTTGAGGTCCTATGCTGGCACATCCTGATATATTCAGTTTCAATGACCTCTGACTTGGATAATGAGCTAGAAGGCAGCCAAATCTAAATACTTCTCTGGTCTGCTTGGTGCCTTTCAATCAGAAGAACAACAATACCTGTACCTGGGGCTCCTCTCTTCTCCACTGCACTCTCTGGCCACAGCAGAGAGCTGTATTGGAAGAGGAGCAACCGGGACAGAACCAGCGTCCCAACCGGGACTAGAACCCAGGGTGCCAGCGCCGCAGGCGGATTAGCCTAGTGAGCCGTGGTGCCGGCTGGTATGTGACTTTGGAAAAAGATATAGGCCAGTTAGTAATGTAAGTGTGAGACAGAGAAGGAAAATTTTAGGGAAACATACGGTGAAGACAAGGATAAAGAGAGATGCCGTGTTTGAAAGTGTTTGGAAGTGGTTTTCTGGGGGCAGGGGTTTGACCTAGCAGCTAAAACCCTGGGTAAGATGCCTGCATCCCGTGTTGAAGTGCCTAGGTTTAACATTCAGCTTTGACTCAAGATTACAGGTTCCCACCAAATATAGATCCTGGAAGTAGCAGATGACAGCCCGAGTGACTGAGTTCCTATCACTCATGTGGGAGACCTGGATGACTTCTGGCTTCTGGCTTTGACCCCAGTCTAGCCCCAGCTATTACACGCATTCAGGGAGTGAACCAGAAGATGGGATCTCTGTCTTCTGCCTCTTAAATAAAAAGACTAGAATAATTTTCTGACCCTGGAAACAGAATAAATGCCTCTTGGCTCTATATAGCAATGATAATTTAGGTCATTGCAAAGAATACTGGTCCTAATTCTTTATTCCTCTGTAGTAATATTTTATATCACACGCTCGCTATGGTCTCATGGTAGGCAGAGTGGATTACTGGATATCTTGATTTTGGATTTGGTCATTAGACTTATTTGGTTTAATGGAACATTAGCTGATATGAGGCCTAAGATGTGCTGGTCTCCCTTTTGCATTTCTGCCAAAGCCGTGAGAAGACCACTCTTATTCCCCACCCGATAGTCTGTTGGATCCAAGAGCATGAGAAGCATGTGAGTAGACCTGGAGCCAACTCCATCATGAACCCATGTTCAGCTGAGCCCAGCCTGAATCATCTGAACCCATGCTAACCTGCAGATGCATAGGCAAGAAGTAAATACTTATTGTGAGCCTCTGAGATTTGCTTGTTTATTATTTATTTATTCATTATAAAGATATAGCTGACTTTTGGTAATATTTTCATTACCATCAAATTTCACTTATAATAATTCTTTTTGTAAAAAGATTTATTTATTTATTTGAAAGACAGAGTTACAGAGAGGCAGAGACAGAGAGAGAGGTCCTCCATCTGCTGGTTCACTCCCCAGATGGCTGTGACGAACAGAGCTGTGCCAATCCAAAGCCAGGAGCCAGGAGCTTCTTCCAGGTCTCCCACATGGGTGCAGGGGCTCAAGGACTTGGGCAATCCTCCACTGTTTTCCCAGGCCATAGCAGAGAGCTGGATTGGACGAGAAGCAGTGGGACTGGAATCAGCACTCATATGGGATGCCGGCACTGCAGACCACTGGTTTACCTGCTACACCACAGTGCCGGCCCCCACTTATAATAATTCTATGAGACCTAATAGTTGATTTTTATGTAGTAATAGCCTGACTGATACATGCTACCACTACATTATTGCAAATTTAATTTTTTATATATTTGACAGGTAGAGTTATAGACAGTGAGAGAAAGAGACAGAAAGAAAGGTCTTCTTTCTGTTGGTTCACTCCCCAAATGGCTGCTATGGCTGGAACTGTGCTGATCCGAAGTCAGGAGCCAGGTGCTTTTTCCTGGTCTCCCACGTGGGGCAGGGTCCCAAGCACTTGAGCCAACCTCCACTGCCTTCCCGGGCCATAGCAGAGAGCTGGACTGGAAGAGGAGCAGCTGGGACTAGAACCCGGTGCCCATATGGGATGTCAGTGCTGCAGGTGGAGGATTAACCAAGTGAGCCACGGCGCTGGCCCCACAAATTTACATTTCATAACAGCCCAATGAGACCAGTTTTTTTTTCCCCAAAGAAGCCTTTTATTTGATGAGTACAACTTTCATAAGTACAACTTTAGGAATACAGTGATTATTCCCAGCATACCTGCCCTCTCAACCCCCTTCCCACTCCACCTCCTCCTCCCTGTCCCATTCCCAGTCCCATTCTCCATTAAGATTCATTTCATTTAACTTTATATACAAAAGACCAACTCTATACTAAATAAAGATTTCAATAATTTGCACACACACACAAACTGTTTAAAAACAAGTCTTATAGTTAATTCTCATAATGCAACTCATTAAGGACAAAAGTCCTGCTTGGGAAGTAAGTGCACAGTGACTCCTGTTGTTAATTTAACAATTAACACTCTTATGTATGACATCAGTGATCACCCAAGGCTCTCGCCATGAGCTGCCAAGGCTATGGATGCCTTTAGAATCTACCATCTCCATCAGTATTTAGACAAGTCCATAAGCAAAGTGGAAGTTCTCTCCTCCCTTCAGGGAAAGGCGCACTCTTCTTTGATGGCCATTACTTTCCACTGGGGTCTCTCACAGAGATCCTTCATGTAGGACATTTTTTTCTTTTTGCCACAGTGTCTTGGCTTTTCTTGCCTGAAATGCTCTCATGGGCTTTTAAGCCAGATCAGAATGCATTAGGGCTGATTCTGAGGTCAGAGTACTATTCAAAGCAATTGCCATTCTATGAATCTGCTGTGTAGACTGATTCCCATGTTGGAACATTCTTTCCTTTTTAATTCTATCTACTATTATTATCAGATACTTGATTTTATTTATATGATACCTTTAACACTTAATCCTATCTATATGATCACTTGAACACTTAATATGGTCACTTTAACACTTAAGATGGCATTATTACCACCTAATGGGATTTGAGGTCCCATGGCAAGTTTTTAAACTGTACCCTTTGAAGTAAGTCCATATACAGCTTTACAGTTACAATCTTCCTCCTCCCTCTCTTATTCCTACTCTTATTTTTTTTTACTGAGATCTATTTTCAACTGACTTTATACACATATGATTAACTTACGCTAAGTAAAGAGTTCAACAAATAGTATGAAGAAGCGAGAGAAAAAAAAAAACTGTTCCTTGACAGTCAAGACAATGTTCAAGTCATTGCTTCTCAAAGTGCCAATTTCACTTCTACATATTTCCTTTTAGGTGCTCTATTAGTTATCACAGATCAGGGAGAACATATGGTATTCGTATCTTTGGGACTGGCTTATTTCACTAAGTATGATGTTTTTCAGATGCAACCATTTTGTTGCAAATGATTGGATTTCATTTTTTTTAACACTGTGTAGTATTCCATAGAGTGCATATCCCATAATTTCTTTATCCAGTCTTCAGTTGATGGACAATTAGATTGATTGCATGTCTTAGCTATTGTGAATTGAGCTGCAATAAACATGGGGGTGCAGATAGCATTTTCATATGCTGATTTCATTTCCCTTGGGTAAATTCCCAGGAGTGGGATGGCTGGGTCATGTGCTAGGTCTATATTCAGATTTTTGAGGCATCTCCATACTGTCTTCTATATTGACTTTACCAGTTTACATTCCCACCAACAGTGGATTAGGGTACCTTTTCCTCCACTTCCTTGCCAGCATTTGTTGTTTGTTGATTTCTAGTGAAAGCCATTCTAACTGGGGTGAGGTGAAACCTCATTGTGGTTTTGATATGCATTTCCCTGATGGCCAGTGATCCTGAGCATTTTATTTTTCATTTTTAATTTTTTTGACAGGCAGAGTAAGACAGTGAGAGAGAGAGACAGAGAGAGAGTTATCGACAGTGAGAGAGAGACAGAGATAATGGTCTTCCTTCCGTTGGTTTACTCCCCTAATGGCCACAACGGCCGGCGCTGTTCCGATCCGAAGCCAGGAGCTGGGTGCTTCTTCCCGGTCTCCCATGTGGGTGCAGGGACCCAAGCACTTGGGCCATCCTCCACTGCCTTCCCGGGCCACAGCAGAGAGTTGGACTGGAAGAGGAGCAACTGGGACAGAATCTGGCCCCCCAACCGGGACTAGAACCTGGGGTGCTGGTGCCGCAGGCGGAGGATTAGCCTAGTGAACCACGGTGCTGGCCCAATCCTGAGCATTTTTTCATGTGTCTTTTGGCCATTTGGATTTCCTCTTTTGAAAAATGTCTGTTTAAGTCCTTTGCCCATTTCTAAATTGGGTTGTTTGTTTTGTTGTTGTGGAGTTTCTTGATCTCTTTATATATTCTGGTTATTAATCCTTTATCAATTGCATAGTTTGCAAATAATTTCTCCCATTCTGTCAGTTGCCTCTTCACTTTGCTGAGTGTTTCTTTTGCAGTACAGAAGCTTCTCAATTTGATGTAATCCCAATAGTTAATTTTGGCTTTTATTGCCAAAATTTTATTGTGCCTCTGGGGTCTTTTCCAAGAACTCTTTGCCTGTGCCAATATATTGCAGGGTTTCCCCAATGTTCTTTAATAATTTGATGGTATCAGGTAGTAGATTTAGGTCTTTAATCCATTTTGAATGGATTTTTGTGTAAGGTGTAGGGTAGGGGTACTGCTTTATACTTCTGCATGTAGAAATCCAGTTTTCCCAGCACAATTTGTTGAAGAGACTGTCCTTGCTCCAGGGATTAGTTTTAGTTTTTTGGTCAAATATAAGTTGGTTGTAGATGCTTGGATTGATTTCTGGCATTTCTATTCTGTTCCATTGGTCTATCCATCTGTTTTTGTACCAGCATCTGGCTGTTTTGATTATAACTACCCTGTAGTATGTCTTGAAATCTGGTATTGAGATGCCTCTGGCTTTGTTTTTATTGTATAAGATTGCTTTGGCTATTCGAGGTCTCCTATGTTTCCATTTGAATATCAGCATCATTTTTTCTAGATCTGAGAATGTCCTTGGTATTTTTATTGGTATCGCATTGAATCTGTACATTGCTCTTGGTACAATGGACATTTTAATGATTTTGATTTTTCTAAGCCATGAACATGGAAGATTTTTCCATTTTTTTGTATCTTATTCTATTTCTTTCTTTAATGTTTTGTAATTCTCATCATAGCGATCTTTCACATCCTTGGTTAATTTATTCCAAGGTATTTGATTTTTTTGTAGCTATTGTGAATGGAATTGATGTTAGAAGTTCTTTCTCAGCCACAGCATTGTCTGTGTATACAAAGGCTGTTTATTTTTGTGTATTGATTTTATATCCTGCTACTTTGCCAAACTCTTCTATGAGCTCCAATAGTCTCTTTTTAATTTTTATTTCAACATTTAAAATATTCACAAGTTGAATACTATAGTCAATGATATTTCCATGAAAGATGTACCAACAAAGTATACAGGCATTCCACAATGACAGAATAACATATTTGTGACGGTGTGCATGTTTATCCTAGAGTTTATCTTGAAAAACATGTCTTTAAAAAAAACCTTAAGTGTTTCACTGTATTATTTCCATAAAAATAAATCAGAATTTCAGGAGATTATTAGTTAGTACTTTTTAAAAATTTCAATCTTTTGTAATACTCAGGTTTTTCTCTTTTATCAATAGCTAAGTCAGGATGATGTATTTTCTTTCATTTTTCCCCTCTAAGCTTTGATTCTAACCATTTTATGTAGAATATGCTGATCATCACACCTTCATCAACTAGCTAATGAGGCAGGCAAATTCTTCAGAAGAATTTCTTAGACATTCATACAGCAAAGGAAAAGAGAATCAAATTACATTAGAGTTTGTATTGTTGTTGTTGTTCTTTAAGTAATTGGTCAATGCCATTCATACTTCAAAAATCAGTGAGGGGGAAAAAACCCATGAGAAAGTCCTACTGTTGAACATATTAAGGGCAAAGCCTTAATACTGACATCAAGTGAATTCATTTAGACATTGCAAAACAAGAAACACCCATGCTTAAGAATGTTCACCTTTCTTGATGGGAGAAATCTTAGCAAGAACGTATAAAATTTAAACAGAAAACAGAAGTACTCTATCTTTTCTTTCCTGTACAAATTAGTCTCTTAACCTAGTTCTCTCCCTTTTCTACAGAGATTATGAATTTTGATATCCTGCATATCTAATAGTATGTTTATATGAACTGAGCAGTTAACTCACACAGCTGTGCCATAGAAACACTCCTTACATGAAGGTTTTATAATATAGTGCTAAACAGCTAGAAAAATCCTAGGAAATAGATTTTAGCACTATCTGTCTCAAAATGTACACTCCTTAAATTCATATAGACCTAAGTAATGTATCCATTAGTCCCTCTCCATCCACAACAAAACCAAAATTCTGTGTTCTACCAACCCATTCTGTGTGCCAAAAATAAGGGCTCATTTACAAATCTTCCAATTAAGTTTATAGGGCATATATATTCCCAAATAAGGGAGGAAGCGATTATTAATCAAGAATCATTCATCTAAAATATGTACAGTATTTTGAACACTTTGGTACCCATTATTTGATGAAGGCTAAACTTCTAGAACAAAGATTTCTTTATTTTTACCAATTTGTACCTATGATGGTTACTGCTAGGTACACTAAAAAGGTTAACTGAATATTTTAAAAAAAGAATAGCTGTCACAAAAAAAGATAATTCTGTGTGGGCTGACAGATGGCTTCAAACTGAAGTCCTTGGTAATTCTACCACACAATGCTTTAGACAAAGGACTCAAACCTGTTAGCAGAGCAGTTCAACCCTCTGATACGGCAGCCCTAATTAATGGCAGTAACCACTTGAGATTCGTTACCATAAATAATCTGTCAACAATATTTTCCTTGTCTTTAAACTTGAGTTTTACTGTTCTGGAATTACATTCCATCAATATTACCAAAATATCAAAATAACACATATCTAACACCTGGTTTGAAGAGAATTCTTCCTCTTCACTGCCACCTCCTTTACTTTCAGTTACTGTTGCCTTTACATTCTTCCCCTAAGGCACACCATGCCCCATTTATTGCTGCAAAGCCCCTGACATCTGTGCCTCAATCTGTAGTGTTTCATCAATACAGCTAAATGAAAACCATTTATGACTGTCTGCCAAAACTCAACATCGAGTCTAGAACATTACAGATTAACTGTAAAATAACAAAGTCTGCTGAAACAAAGACCAAAACATAAGCATAGAGATGCTCTTTTCCCTAAAAACTGACCCCATCACCTCTCTGACAGTAAGCTCAGTGCCATCTCTGGCTACATACACATAACCCATACTCCATGTTATAAAATAAAATATTAGGGCAGTAAGCTTTCACAGTTTTTATTAAATGATAGTCTAGTTCAACAGTATCTGATTTGATAGATATCATCCCCTGGCAAACATTAACTAGGTGAAAGCAAACCCGACATCTAAGTCAATATTTTCTGCAGGCTAAGCAGTAAGATACTACATACAGCACTGTGCATAATGACAAGCATTTACTCAAATTTCTCATACAAGCCCTGTTAGCAAGTGTTAAGCTAATGTTTAATACAGTAGATCACTGTATAGTATTTTGGTAATAATTAAAGATAAATTATCAATGGATAAAAATGTAGTTTCTCAGTAACTAGCAATTTCTCTGATATCAAAGTTTTTTCTCTTAGATTTATTTGCCAAAAAATAAAAATGAGAGCTTCAAAATGTTAATAAATATTAAAGCCTATCTTTTTTCTAATTATATCTATCTATCTATCTATCTATCTATTTATTTTTTGACAGGCAGAGTGGACAGTGAGAGAGAGAAACAGAGAGAAAGGTCTTCCTTTATCTGTTGGTTCACCCCTCAATGGCCGCTGTGGCCGGCGCGCTGTGGCCGGTGCACCGCGCTGATCCGAAGCCAGGAGCCAGGTGCTTCTCCTGGTCTCCCATGCAGGTGCAGGGCCCAAGGACCTGGGCCTTCCTCCACTGCACTCCTGGGCCACAGCAGAGAGCTGGACAGGAAGAGGAGCAACCGGGGCAGAAGCTAATGCCCCAACTGATACTAGAACTCGGGGTTCCAGTGCCGCAGACGGAGGATTAGCCTATTGAGCCGCAGTGCAGGCCCTAATTATATCTATTTAGAAACAGTTTGCTGGGGACTGGCACTGTGGCATGGTAGGCTAAGCTTTCACCTATGGCACCAGCATCCCATATGGGTGCTGATTCGTGTGCTGGCTGCTCCTCTTCTGATTCAGCTCTCTGCTTACGTCTGTGAAATCAGTGGAGAGTGGCCCAAGTGCTTGGGCACCTGCACCCTTGTGAGAGACTCAGAAAAAGCTCCTGGCTCCTGGCTTCAGACTGGCCAAGCTCCAGCCATTGCAGCCATTTGGTGAGTGATCCAGCAGATGAAAGACCTTTCTCTCTGTCTCTCCCTCTCTCTCTGTAACTCTGCCTCAAATAAACAACTAAAATCATTTAAACCCTCAATTTTAATAAAAAAAAAGCTTGCTGGTAATTTTAGTGTATGACAGTCTTATGCCTGCTAATAAATTTTTTTAGAAAAGTTAATTAGGATTTTTTAACAATATTATTAATAATTATATAGAGGTAGTTTAAATAAAGGAGTTGTCAGACTTACTGCTAAATGATATTCAAGATCTTAAAAGCCAAGATTGAAATTTTGACTGGAGAATTGAAAAACTATATAAAAAGAACCAAACTGGTTCTGGCATTATGGCTTTGCAGATAAAGCCATGCCTGCGATGCTGGCATCTCATATGGGCACTAGTTCGAGTTCTTGTTGTTCTGCTTCTGATCCAGCTCCCTGCTAATGGCCTGAGAAAAGCAGTGGAAGATGGTCCAAGTGTTTGGGCCCCTGCCACCCATGTGGGAGACCCAGAAAAAGTTCCTGACTCCTTGCTGTGGCTTAGTCCAGCACTGGCTGTTGCAGCCATCTGGGGAGTTTACCAGTGGATGGAAGATATTTCTCTCTCTCTCCGTCTGTCTGTCTGTCTCTCTCTAACTCTGACTTTCAAATACATAATTAAAATCCTAAAAAAAGAGCCAAATGGACATTTTAGAACCAAAAAAAAACCCACAATAATTGAAATAAAAGTTCAATGGATAAGTTTAATAGCCGACTGGATGAGCTGAAGAGAAAATTAGTGAAATGGAATGTAGACAGTAGGAAAAACTCAGAATGAAGGGCAAGCACAAAAATTGAGCAAAGCATCCATACATAGAAGTCTTTTTTTAAAAAAGATTTATTTATTTATTTATTTTTGACAGGCAGAGTTAGACAGTGAGAGAGAGAGAGAGAGAGAGAGAGAGAGAGAGAAAGGTCTTCTTTTTTCTGTTGATTCACCCCCCCAAGTGGCCGCTACGGCTGGCGCATTGCAGCTGGTGTGCTGCACCAATCTGAAGCCAGGACCCTGGTGCTTCTCCTGATCTCCCATGCAGGTGCAGGGCCCAAGGACCTGGGGTTTCCTCCACTGCACTCCTGGGCCACAGCAGAGAGCTGGACAGGAAGAGGAGCAACCAGGACAGAAGCCGACGCCCCAACTGAGACTAGAACCTGGGATGCCGGCGCCACAGGCAGAGGATTAGCCTAGTGAGCTGTGGCGCCAGCCAGATTTATTTATTTATTTAAGAGAGAGGGAGAGACAAGTAAGAGATCTTCCATCTGCTGGATCACATCTTAGAGGATCACACAACCAGTGTTGGGCCATACTGAAGCCAGGAGCTTCATCAGGGTCTCCCATGTGGGTGGCACAGGCCCAAGCACTTGAGCCATCTTCCACTGCTTTTTCCAGCTATTGGCAGGAAGCTGGATTTGAAGTGGAGCAGCTAAGACACAAACCAATGCCCATATGGGATGCTAGCATTGCAAGCAGCAGCTTTACTCACTATGCCACAATGCCAGCCTCACAACTGGTCTTATAGACAGAGGAGGCAGGTGTTTGATCTGGTAGTTAAGACCCTGTCTGGGATTCTCACATACCATATCAGTGCCTAGGTTTGAGAGTCCTGGCTCTGCTCTTCATTATCACTTCCTGCTAATGCACATCTTGGTGGCAGCGGTGATGGCTCAAGTAACTGAGCTTCCGTCACCCACATGGAGGCCCTGGATTGGGTTCCTAAGTTTCTGGCTTTGGCTAGCTGCACACATCTGAGAGGGTGACAGTGGATGGGAATTCTCCCTGTCTCTCAAACAAGTAAATACATAAATACTTAAAAACATTTGGGGCTGGTGTTGTGATGCAACAGGTTAATCCACTGCTTGCATCATTGGCATCCCATGTGGGCACCAGTTTAAGTTCGGCAGCCTTACTTTTTTTTTTTTTTATATTACTCAAGAGTTCAAGTTTCTAGGTTTTTTTTTTTAAACTTTTATTTAATGAATATAAATTTCCAAAGTACGACTTATGGATTACAATGGCTTCCCCCCCATACCGTCCTTCCCACCCACAACCCTCCCCTTTCCCACTCCCTCTCCCCTTCCATTCACATCAAGATTCATTTTCAATTATCTTAATATACAGAAGATCAGCTTAGTATACATTAAGTATGGATTTCAACAGTTTGCTCCCACACAGAAACATAAAGTGAAAAATAATAGATGATTTTTTTAAATGATGATGAAATCAGAGCAGACCTATTGTCATGTTTAATCCCAGTGAGAGTCAAGTTGGGAATTGATAATTTCTTCTTTTTTTTTTTTTTTTTTTTTACAGAGGATCAGTTTAGTATGCATTAAGTAAGGATTTCAACAGTTTGCACCCCCATAGAAACACAAAGTGAAATATATTGTTTGAGTACTCATTATAGCATTAAATCTCAATGTACAGCACATTAAGGATAGAGATCCTACATGAGGAGTAAGTGCACAGTGACTCCTGTTGTTGACTTTACCAATTGACACTCCTGTCTATGGCATCAGTAATCTCCCTATGCTCCAGTCATGAGTTTCCAAGGCTATGGAAGCCCTCTGAGTTCTCCGACTCTTATCTTGTTTAGACAAGGTCATAGTCAAAGTGGAGGTTCTCTCCTCCCTTCAGAGAAAGGTACCTCCTTCTTTGATGACCTGTTCTTTCCACTGGGATCTCACTAGCAGAGATCTTTTGCCAGAGTGTCTTGGCTTTCCATGCCTGAAATACTCTCATGGGCTTTTCAGCCAGATCCGAATGCCTTTAGGGCTGATTCTGAGGCCAGAGTGCTATTTAGGACATGGCAGCCTTACTTCTAACCAGTTACCTTCTAATGGCCTGGGAAAAGCAGCAGAAGATGATGTGTTGGGGCCCCAGCCACCTAAATGGGAGACCTGGATGAAGCTCCTGGCTTTTGGCTTTGGCTTGGATCAGCTTTGGCTGTTGCAGCCACCTGGGAGGTGAACCAGTGGATGGAATATATCTTTCTCTCTCTGTCTCTCCCTTTTTTTCTGTAACTCTGCCTTTCAAGTAAATAAATAAGTTTTAAAACATATTTAAAGAAAGCCAATAGGAGAAATAATGGAAGCAATATTTGGTGGCATCCTGATTGAGAATTTTCAAAATCACAAAAAAAAAAAAACAACAAACCCACCATGCTATGGATTTAAGAAACCATACAAACTACAAGCAAGATAAATAAAGTAAAAATTGCATATTGCCTCATGTTAGTAAATCAGCTAAATTTTATCAAAAATAGAAAACCTAAAATCAGCCAGAGTAAAAAGATGACCTCAAAGGAATGTCAGTTAAACTGTACCTGATATCTCAGTGGAATCAATAGAAAGGTAAAAGACAGGATGGAATGATCTCATCAAAGTTCTAGAATAGAATCTAGAATTGTTTACCCAGTGAGAGATTTTTCAACCATAAAGGTAAAATATCTTTTCTGAAAATTATATTTGTCTAAATAAGATTTGATCCAAGGGAATACTAGAGTATTCAGGAGGCAGAGGGAGAGAATGTGAAGTGGAAGAAAAAAAGAACATGAAATAAATATAAATGAAGATTAACTATAAAATTTTTGTACAATTTAGAATATTTTAGAATTAAGACACACATGAGAGAGTGGAACAAAAGGTGTAGATGATAAATGAAGTTAATAGTCTAAGATCCTGGCATTGTCGGGGGAAGGTCAAAAAACTAATTAGATTTTGATAAGAGCACACGTAAATTTTAGAAGAAACAAAGAAAGTAGAACTATTAGGCAAGACTTGGTGCCGTATGGTGCCTGTCTGGTGCGAACCTGTGGAAGTTCTCTTATGATTATCACAATTTCTACCTGAAGAAGAAAGCAGTCAAAGGGAGTAAAGATTAGAGAGAGGCACTGGGGGCCCTAGGAAGGGGTGTGAGATGAGTGTTGTATTAGTTTGCTAGGACTACCTAGATACGGATAACCAAGTACCACAAGCTGGTTGACTTAAACAACAGAAATATAGTGTCTCAGTCCCAGAGGCTGTGAGTCCAAGATCAAGGTGTTGGGGGGGACTGGTACCTTCTGAGAGTTGCGAGGAAGAATCTTTTCTACGACTCTTGCCCAGCTTCTGATGGATTCCTAGCAATCTTTGGCAATCTTGATGTGTCACCTGGATCTTCACATGGTGTTCTCCTTGTATATGCATGTATATTTCTGTGTTTAGATTTCTCTTTTTATGGAGCCAACAATCATGTTGACCTTTTATTAACTAGATTATCTCTTGTTAAGATCCCATGTCCGGGCCAGTGCCATGGCTCACTAGGCTAATCCTCCACCTAGCGGCGCCGGCACACCGGGTTCTAGTCCCGGTTGGGGCGCCGGATTCTGTCCCGGTTGCCCCTCTTCCAGGCCAGCTCTCTGCTGTGGCCAGGGAGTGCAGTGGAGGATGGCCCAAGTGCTTGGGCCCTGCACCCCATGTGAGACCAGGAGAAGCACCTGGCTCCTGCCATCAGATGGGCGCGGTGTGCCGGCCGCAGGGCGCCGGCCGCGGCGGCCATTGGAGGGTGAACCAACGGCAAAGGAAGACCTTTCTCTCTCTCTCTCTCACTGTCCACTCTGCCTGTCAAAAAAAAAAAAAAAATCCCATGTCCAGATAGCATCGTGTTCTGAGGTACTGTGGCTTAGAACTCCAATGTATCTTTTTTTGGGGGACACAATTCAACTCAAAGAGGAATGGGGGAGCAAATGTAACAAGTGCATACAACCTGATTGGCAGACAACTTCCAGATAGGAGTCTGTCCAACTGACATCTGTGGTCATAAATTTAAAATGAAATCAACCAAAGAGGTGTGCATTTTCCTTCAGCCATGTCCATCTGTACAGAAAGCTTTGGACACCCATTTATTTTTTTCTTCTTTTATCTAATTATTGAACATTTTGTGGGAGTATATTTGCACATATTTACTATTTTGATCACATTGTATTTCACTGGTGAACTGTCAGGTAAATCAACACTTTTAGTATTGACAAAATAAGAAAGTGACTTTAAACTAGCATTTGAGTTTTTTGTATGGGTGTTTATATTAGCCAGGGTTTTCCAGAGAAATCAAACCAATAGGGTGTAGAAAGATGGATAGATGAGAGGGGATTTATTATGAAAATTGACTCATACAGTTGTGGAGACTGAGAAGACCCATGATATGCCATCTTCAAACTGGAGAATTCAAGCTGGTGATGTAGTTCAACCCAAGTCTAAAGGACAGAAAACCAGGGGAGGAGGTATCAGACCTTTCAGTGGGATAGTGAAAGCCTTAGAACTTGACAGGGGTGTGCTGGTGCAAGTCTTGGAATCTGGAGCTAGAAAACCTGGATATCTGATGCCTAAAGACAGGATTCGATGACCCTATTCCAGAAAACAGAGCATGGGCCGGCGCTGTGGCTCACTTGGCTAATCCTCTGCCTGTGGCGCCGGCACCCCGGGTTCTAGTCCCGGTTGGGGCACCAGGTACTAGTCCCAGTTGCTCCTCTTCCAGTCTAGCTCTCTGCTGTGGCCTGGAAGGGCAGCGGAGGATGGCCCAAGTGCTTGGGTTCCTGCACCTGTATGGGAGACCAGGAGGAAGCACCCAGCTCTCGGCTTTGGGTCGGAGCAGTGCCGGCCATAGCAGCCATTAGTGGAGTGAACCAACGGAAGGAAGACCTTTCTCTCTGTCTCTGTCTCACTGTCTATAACTCTACCTGTCAAATAAAAAAAAATAAAAAGAAAACAGAACATGTTTTTTTGTTCTCTTTGGGCCCTCATTGGATTGAATGATACCCATCCACATAGCGTGAAGAAAGATCTTCATTCAAATGCCAATCTCTTCAGGAAACACCTGTACAGACATGCCTAGAAATAATACCTTACCAACTATGTGAGTATCCTTTAGCACAGTCAAGTTCACATCTAAAATGAACAATTTCAGTATCCTTGTAGGTCAAGAGGCAGCAGTCTCCCAGGGAATTTATATCTGATCCTCACTCCGTGGTAAGATGTAATAAAAATTTGGTAAACAAAAAAAGTTTTTTTTTTTTTTAACTGGGAAATTTTCAACATATATGAAGTTAGGGAGGATAATATAACAAGCCCCTGTGTAGCTATCATTCTGCCTTAACAGTTGGCAACTAATGGCTATTCTTTTGTCATCTGTACCCTTACTCATTCTTCTCCTCTTGTATTATTTTGAAGAAAATCCCAGAATCCAGTCTCTTAATTTCTAAGTATCTTAGTATCTTTGGAAGATTAAAACAGAACCAGAGTACCATTATCACACTTAAAAATTAAATAGAATTTCTTAATAGCATCATAATTGTTTTTTTAGTTTGTTCATTTGAAATGAAATTATGAGGACTATTGTGATTTGTTCATATTGTCATGAATTTCTTTTAATCTATAAATTGCTTTTCTATACATGTTTCTATCATTTTTCTCCTGAGAATTTATTTGCTGACGTAGATTGTCTTGTGCAGTTTCTGTCTGTATTTGTTGATTGCATCTCTATAGTGTGTTTTAATGTGTTCTTAAGTCCTTTGTATTTCTTGAAATTGGTAGTTTCATCTAGAGGCTTAATTGGCTCCTGTTTGATGTTTTAGCCAAGTTATTTCACAAGAGGTGATGATTTTTTCTCATTTGACACAAGGTATCTGGTGGTCCCTTCCTTTGGGCTGTTGGCTACCACTGATGGTCTATTACCAGATCCACTAGTTTACTACACTTGCAGAACAGTGATGGCCTATCATGTAGTCTTCATTCTTTAGCTAGACTACCTCTGTAATTACTATTTGGCTATTTCCTGCTATGGTTCATATAAAAAGGATAAGTGTTTGATTTTCCCATTATTTTAATGTGTCTCTTCCTTTATATAGCATTCTCTGGTGGTGGCCAATTAGTCTGGTAAACATTTTAAAATCTCATCTATTTGAACACTTTTTTTGATCTATTATAGTTATTATCGTTAGTGGTATTTAAACTGTTTCATCTTTGGCCAGTGCACTCCTCTTCCAGTTGGCTCCTGAATGCTTTTGACACAACTTTAATAGTCTTTAATTGTGTGTTCTTGTTTTCTGGCATGCAAGATATGAATATTCTGCCCATATACAGATTGGGTACGTGTGAGGGGCATCTTCCAAAAATTCATAGAAAATGCACATTATATACATGTAATATATGCATATTATATGAAGAAGCTATGCATGAATTTGAAAAATTGTTGCACTGAAACAAATTTATCTCTTAATTTCATTTTCCATAAATTGTTTGAAGTCCCTTCATAGATTATATATGCATATATGTGAGTATATAGGCATATATATGTATAGTATACACTTGCACTTACCTTCTCTGGAATCTACTAGATCAAATTCCTGACAAATATTTGCTAAATAAATCAAATATGGCTCTATCTCTATTCCTATCTCTTTTTCCCCCATAAACCTTTTATTTAAGGTATAAACCTTCATGCATTTCATAAATACAACTTTAGGAAAATAGTGATTCTTCCCACTGTACCCACCATCCCACCTACTCTCCCACCCTTCTTCCTCCTTTCTCTCCTATTCCCATTCTTATTTTTTACTAAAAGCTATTTTCAATTGACTTTATACACAGAAAATTATATAAGTAGAGTTCAACAAATAGTATGAAAAAAAACCTGTTCAACAATTTTTAAATTTCTCTTTTGATTTATTTTATGACCAATTGTTCATTCAAGAGCAAGTTGTTCAGTCTCTACGTGTTTGCATATGTTCTAGAAATTCCTGTGTTGCTGATTTCCAGCCTTGTTCCATTGTGGTCAGAGAGGATGCATGCTGTGGTTTTAATTTTTTTGAATTTGCTAAGACTTGCTTTATGGCCTAGGCTTGGTCTGTCCTAGAAAAAGTCCCATGCACCGGTAAGAAAAATGTGTATTCTGCATCTGTAGGATGAAAAGTTCTGTAGATATCCATTAAGTCCATTTGGTCTATAGTGTTGATTAACTGTTGTTTCCTTGCTTATTTTCTGTCTGGTTGATCTGTCCATTGCTGAAAGTGGAGTACTGAAGTCCCCCATTACTATTACATGGGAGTCTATGTCTCCCTGTAGCTCCATTAACATTTCTTTTAAATAGCCCGGTGCTCTGTAATTAGGTGCATATACATTTATTATAGTCACATCTTCCTGTTGAATTGACCTGTTAATCAGTGCATAGTGCCCTTCTTTGTCTCTTTTAACAGTTTCTTTGTTGTTGTTGTTGTTGTTAAAGTCTATTTTGTCTGATATTAGGATGGCTACACTAACTTTTTTGGTTTCTGTTAGCATGGAATATCTTTTCCCATCATTTCACTTTCAGTCTGCATGTATCTTTGTTGGTGAGATGTGTTTCTTGTAAGCAACAAATAGACAGGTTTTGTTTTTAAATCCATTCAGCCAGTCTGTATCTTTTAACCGGAGAGTTGCGGCCATTTACATTCAAGGTGACTATTGAATAAGTAACCCTGCTGTTTTTTCATAAATATTCCTGTTGTTTACTTTGGATTTACTTTGTACTTTTACTGGAAGATTTTCTGACTTCACTTTCTTTCATAGTGATGACCATGTTTCTGTGTTTCTGTGCGTAGCATATCCTTAAGCATATTTTGTAAGGCTGGACAAGTGGTGACAAATTCTTTCAATTTCTGTTGTGATGGAAGGTCTTTATTTCACCTTCATTCATAAATGAGAGCTTTGCAGGGTATAGTATTCTGGGTTGAGAGATTTTTTTCTCTTAGGACTTGGAATATATCTCACCATTCTCTCCTTGCCTGTAGAGTTTTTGATAAGTCTGCAGTGAGTCTAATTGGGGTTCCTCTGAAAGTGAGTTAGCGCTTCTCTGTGCATATTTTAGGATCTTTTCTTTATGTTTTACTATGGAGAGTTTGCCTACAATGTGTCATGGTGAGGATCTTTTCTGGTCATGTCTTTTAGGAGTTCTGTGTGCTTCCTGTACTTGGATGCTCCTTTCTCCAAATTAGTGAACTTTTCTGTAATTATTTCACTAAAAAGGCCTTCTAATCCATTCTCTTTTTCCATGCATTCAGAAACTCCTAAGACCAATATAGTGGGTAATTTGATAGTATCCTGTAAATCTCCAACATTGTTTTTTAGTTTTCTAATTTCTTCTTCCTTTTTTTGGTCTGATTGTAAAACTTCCAGAGATTTGTCTTCTAACTTGAATATTTTTTCTTTTGCCTTGTAGAATCTATTCTTAAGGCTTTCCACCGCATTTTTTATTTGATCTATTGAATTCTTCATTTCCAATATTTCATTTTGATTTCTCTTTAAAACCTCAATTTCATGGAAAAATGCTCATTCACGTCATGTATGGATTTCTTTAATTTGTGGATTTGCATCTGATTACTATTAAGTAATCCTACAATCAATTTTTTGAATCCATTTCTGGCATTTCGTCAATCTCTTCATTTTCACATTCTAGTATTGAAGTGTTGTGTTCCTTTGAAAGTGTCATGTTGTCTTCCTTTTTCTTTTTTCTTGAATTGCTGCATTAATTTTTAGGCATTTGTGGAGATGCTTGTTATTTTTTCTTTCCCTTTGATGGCTTTTATCTTTGGACTATTCCCCTGTGGATTAGTGGAGTGTGTCTGCTCTTTCAGTGAATACCTTGAGGCATGTGCTGGGTGTGGACAGGTTGCTCTGTTTGGTGCTCCAGGGTGAGGGGAGAGTCCAAGGTGACACCCAAATTGGGTGTGGTAAATCCCTCTCTCTTTTTTTTAATCAGAGGAGAGGTTTAATCTGCTCTGTTGGCTTAGTCTCATACTCACATTCTCTGATCCAAGGAGACCAGTGCCTGGTTGCTAGCCCCAGTGGGTTTAAACTCATTCGCACTGCTACAGAACCACACAAAGAATCTGTGCAGCCCTCGGTGTGAGCACAGATTCTGCAGCAATGACCCTCACCAGAGAAACAGGGAGCCCCGAGTGTGTGAAGCTACCCACAGTGACTACCCAAAGACCCAGCAACACCCTGCCCCCTCACACTCAGCCACAGTGTTTTCACAGCCCCAGCACACAAGGCTCCCCAGTCATGAGCACCCAGTCCCCTGTCAATTCTCCCATCTAGACTCTGGCATCTAATCTCGGCTGATGGCTCCGGGGTGTGGACACGAACTGACGCACCTGTTACCTGTGTCCAAGATGGTGCACACCCTCATTGACTAGTTATAGGATGCCGGTGCTGGTTGGTCAGGGAGAGAGAAAGTGCTCCCTTTATTTTTCCTCTAGGTTGGCAGGTATACTGTCCCCCACAGGGTTCCAAGCCAGACTCATTTCAGGCTGTTCCTGCAGCTTTATCACCTGTGGCTTGGGCAGATGCAGTCTGGTCTCACCTCACTCTCCAAGGCTGGTACTGAGACTTTCAGCTGCTGGGGTCCTGAGTTGTGTGCATTCACACCCTCCACATAGATCCACAGTGTTCTTCTGTGTTGTTTCTTCCGCCGTTTTCTCCCTAACTCTTCCCTGAGATTGCACTCTCCCCAGGGTTTTTAAATGATCTCCCCCTAGACTAGAGCAGTAAGCTCCCTCCCTCTTCTGCCATCTTGGTGTCTCTCCACTTATTCTTATCTCTCTTTAATCTTTCCTCTATACTGAAGCCAGATGATCTTTCTAAAACATGCATATTAACCTTTAAGTAAGAAGTCTAAATAACTCTGTTGGACTTTCCTCCCTGAGAACTAAGCCAAACAACAGACGACATGGGTAATAGAAATGAACAATTTCTACCTTTGCTGAAACAAGGCTGTGCTATAACAGCAACCATGAGTTCTGATTATAAATCAGGGGCCGGCGCTGTGGCTCACTTGGTTAATCCTTCGCCTGTGGCACCAGCATCCCATATGGGCACCGGGTTCTAGTCCCGGTCACTCCTCTTCCAGTCCAGTTCTCTGCTATGGCCCCGGAAGGCAGTAGAGGATGGCCCAAGTGCTTGGGCCCTTACACCCGCATTGGAGACCAGGAAGAAGCGCCTGGCTCCTGGCTTTGGATCAGCACAGCGCCAGCTGTAGCAGCCATTTGGGGAGTGAACCAACGGAAGGAAGACTTTTTTCTCTGTCTCTCTCTCTCACTGTCTATGACTCTACCTGTCAAATGAAAAAAAATAACTGATTATAAATCAAACACCAGAAAACTTGGACTAAGTTGAAAGAGTATGCCAACAACTGATTGAGCCACTAAAGCTCTATGGGTCAAGAGGAGGGTGGATGTTTTCCTGAAAAGGTAAGGGGGCTGTGGTGTCCTTTAGTTAGAGCAACAGAGAGGACTTGAGGGATGAATTGCTGGAACACATAATTTGTATTCTCCTTAGTTTCTTCATCAAGAGAAAACAGTCCTGAGCTAAGACAGAGAAGGAGGAATAGTCTCTACTTTCTAGTTTTGATCGGAGGCAGCTAAGTACAGATAAACAAATAATAATCAACAAGCCTAAGACTCAGGACTCCATGCCAAGTCCTACCAAACTCCTCCCTTAGTGATCTGCTTCCCTCTAAGAAGGGAATCCTGAACACTGAAGGGAGCTGTCCCTCAAAGAATCTAGGACACATTGAGTCTCCGAGGTAACAAACCTGGAATGAAACCTCAGCCTGCACTTATGCATGCTCCCGTCTCTTCTTTTCCTTATTTTAAATAAACTGTAAGCAGAAGGAGATGTGAAACATACAACATGTATGATATCATGTATGCATAGCATACAGCAGGGACTCTCTTTATGGCATATTAGTGAAAAAGGAAGCCTTAAACAAATAGCATGCACAATTCTTTTTCAACTGCCTTTACCTCTACAATGTTTTCCTCACTACTGCCGGCCAAGTTAAATGGTTATTCTTTGCATGTCCAGGTCCCCCGTCCCTATTTTTTCTCAGCCTGTCACATCGTTCTGATTTTTAGTTTACTTGCTCACTGCCTCACTAGGCTCCAAGATCTCAGAAGGCTGTTGCTGTGGTTTTTCTATGTACACTCTCAGTAATTAATGCAGTGCTTGGAGCATGTCAGGCATAGATAAAATTTTACGTAAATAAACCCAATAATGCAATTCATATTTGTTTGGATAACATTGGGTTAAAAAAAGAAACATAATCTCCCATCCATTGACTAGATTCCCATTTCAAAAGTGAATTGGAGGGGCTGGCATTGTTGCATAGTAGGCTAAGCCTCTGCTTTTGGCAGTGGCAACCCATATGGATGCTAATTCCTGTACCGGATGCTCCTCTTCCGATCCAGCTCTTGGCTATGGCCTGGGAAAGTAGCAAAAGATGACCAAATGCTTGGGCCCCTGCACCCTGTGCCTGCATCTTGGCTCCTGGGTTCAGATCAGCTCAGCTCCGGCCATTGTGGCCATCTGGGGAGTGAACTAGTGGATGGAAGACCTTTCTCTCTATCTCTCCATCTCTCTGTCTGTAACTACCTCTCAAATAAATAAATAAAACCTTTTTTAAAAAAGTGAATTGGAGAATTAAGGCAATTTTCTAGGTCAAGACTAACAGGTATACAAAGTGAGTCACATAATGTAATTTAAATTTTTCTAGAATAAACATTTAAAAGTAAAAAGAAACAGATAAAATTATTAATATCCATAACATTTTATTTAACTTAGTGTGCCCAAGTATTGTCATTTCAAAATGTAATAGACATTAGAATAATTAATATTTTATATTCTTGTTTTCACCCTAAGGATTTGAAGTCAGTATGAAGTTTCCACATTTAAGTCCCTAAATTTATATTAGAGCAGCTTGATTTGTAGAGTGAGTCTGTAAAAATTACAGTTGACAAAGTAGCTTCACATAAAACATTATTTGAAACATACTTAAAACTTTTCTAGTAATTAAGTTGATCACAAGTTGCCTTAATTTTAGTAAATTGAAAGGAAATAAAGTTAAAATTCAGCTTCTCATATGCACTGGCAATATTTAAAGGCTTAGTAGCCAGTATTGGACAGAGCATTTCTGAATAATACAGATTCCAGATAAAGGGATATGTGAACAAAGACAGCCCTTACCATAGGATTAATTACCAATTTTCTTCTTGGTTTGGTAGTTTACTATTTTCAGGAATTATTAAGTACATTTTTCCATTAAACCAGAAGGTGTAGTCTTGTCATAAGGAAATGATTTTTTTTTCTTTTCTTCACAGAAAAAAATAGGCCAACTTCTTGTTTTTGTCTTTGGGCTGAATCTAGTCACTTTGCCTGCTGCAAATGATGTACTTTTGTATTTTTTAGCTGTCCTGTGGGGACTTGGGTGTTTTTTCAGCTTGCAGCTGCACTATTGTTAAATCAACAATTAGCCCAGTCTTTTGAATTTCATAACAAATATACTAGGACCCAGGAAGTCAATGGAGCCAGGACAAACTTATGCCAATTTAGGTGGAACTTGTTAAATTAATGTTTCCTACTCTGTATTCATGGTAAGATAAGCTATAAAATAATGTGACTTTTCAAAACCATAGTTTCAAAAAATTTTAAAGAGAGAATAAGGGGGTTGGAATTCATCCTTTTTATGTCAATATTTACTGAGAAAGATCTAAACTGGAAAACTAGGAAGACCTTAGAATTGAACTTTGTGAGTATAACTGAAGTTCAGCATTAATCAAGCTTCAGAACTCTTCCTAATTCCAGATGTCCACGAGTAAGAAAAAGCAATGAAGTCACAGAAAATTTGAAAATAAAGAGGGCTATATATGAAAAACCCAAAACTAACATCAGACTTATGGTGAAAAATAGCTTTTCTGGGGCTGGCACTGTGGCGTAGTAGGCTAAGTCTCTGCCTGCAGTGCTGGAATCCCACATGGGTGCCAGTTTGTGTTCTGGCTGCTCCTCTTCCAATTCAGCTCTCTGCTTATGGCCGGGGAAAGTAGTAGAAGATGGCCCAAGTGTTTGGGTCACTGCACTTACGTGGGAGACCCAGAAGAAGATCCTGGCTCCTGGTTTCAGATCGGCCATCTCTGACTGTTGTGACCATGTGGCGAGTAAACCAGCAGATAGAAGATCTTTGTCTCTGTCTCTTTCTCTCTGTTTGTAACTCTGTCTCCTAAATAAATAAATAAAATCTTTAAAAAATAGCATTTACTATGAGATCAGGTACAAGACAAGGATGCCCACCTTCTCTTGTCATTTTTATTTAGCACAGTATTGGAAGGCATAGGACAGAACAATTATGTAAGAAAAATAAATGTAATATGTACAAGAAGCAAAATCATCTATGTTTGAATAAGATGTATATATCATATACACATATATATAAAACCCTAAATACCCCTCACACACATACACAGAAAACAATCACCCTGATAGAACTAATAGATTCAGTCAAGTTGAAGAATACAAAAATCAACATTAGAAAGTCAGTTGCAATAGACAATCTGAAAGTAAATTAAGAAAATCATCACACACCCAAAAGAATAAAATTCTTATGAGTAAAGTTATCCAATAAAGTAAAAGACTTGTATGAAAACTACAAAACACTACTGGAAGAAGATACAAGTAAATGAAATTATATTTTGTATTTATGTGTCAGAAAACTTAAATTGTTTAAATGAAAAATGTCTACTGAGATCCTTTGCTCATTTCTTACTTGGATTGCTCATTTTGTTGTTGAATTTATGTTCTGGATATTAATTAATTTTCTCCCATTCTATGAGTTCCATCTTCACTCTGTTGATTGTTTCCTTTGTCAAAAAGAAGCTTCTTAGCTTGATAGAATCCCATTTGTCTATTTTGGCTTTTATTGCCTGTGCTTTTGGAGTTTTACCCCAAAATTATTGCCTATGGCAATGTCTTGGAGTGTTCTCCTATGTTTTTCTCTAGTAGTTGCATAGTTTCATTTATATTTTTGCTCCATTTTGAGTTGGTTTTTGTATAGGGGTTAGGGTAGAGCTTGGTTTTAAAAATTCCAGATGTGGAAATCTAGTTTTCCCAACACCCTTTATAGAAGAGACAGTACTTTTTCCAAGAGGTGTTTTTAGCACCTTTGTCAGTGTTGCTTTGTCAATGTTGATTGTAGATGTGTGGATTTATTTCCAGGATTTCTATTTTGTGCCATTGGTCTATGTGTCTATTTTTATGCCAATACTAAGCTCTTTTGGTTGCAACAGCCCTGTAGTATGTCTTGAAATCTGATATTACGAGGCTTCCAGCTTTGTTTTTTATTGTTAATATTGCTTTGGCTATTTAGGGGCTTTTGGGTTGCCACGTGAATTTTAGAATTATTTATTCTAATTCAGTGAAGAATGTTATTGGTATTTTTATGGAGTTTGCATGGAATTTGTAAATTGCTTAGAGTAGTGTAGGCATTTTGGTAGTATTATTTCTTCCTATTTGTGATCAGAGGAAATCTTTTCAATTCTTTGATTTTTCAATTTCTTTCATTAGTGTTTTGTAATTTTCACTAGTGAGGTCTTTCACATTTTTATTGAAATTTGTCCTCAAATATTTAATTTTTTGTAGCTGTTGTGAATGGTCTTGAACTTATGAATTCTTTCTCAGTGTATAAAAATGCTACTGATTTTTTGTGTATTGATTTTGTGTCCTGCAACTTTGCTGATTTCACTTTATCAGTTCTAATAGTGACAAACAAACACAAGAAAAATGCGCAATATCATTAGCCACTGGGGAAGTGCAAATAAAAATCACAGTGAAGTATTAGTTCAATCCAGTTAGAACAGCTATTATCAATAAGTCAAAAATAACAAATGCTGGTGAGGTTCTAGAAAAAAATGAAACTTAATACACTATTGGTGGGAATAAAATTACCATGGGCATTGGAAAACAGTATGGAGAGTCCTCAAACACCTAAGAATAGGTCTACCAAATGACCCAGCTATCTCATGTCTGGGAATATATCCAAAGGATATGAAGTCAACATATGAAAGAGACAGCTATACTCCCATGTTTATGGCAGCAGTTACTTGTAGTGGCAAAGAGAAGCATTCAATTTAGATATCCATCAGTGGATGATGGGATAAAGAAAATGTGGTATATATAGACAATAGAATATTACTCAGCCACAGAAAAAGAAAGAAATTTTGACATTTGCAACCAAATGTTTGGGATCAGAGATCATTATGATAAATGAAATAAGCCAGACAAAGAAAGAAAAGTATCATGCTTTCTCTATATGTGAAAGTTTATAACAGATCCTTCTTTCCTTGTTTTCTGATCTTTGTCACGAATCTCACCTTCAGTGATATGAATACATATATGTTATATACATCTCTGCTTTTAAAAAATAGTATGTATAAAATATACACACACAATGTTTACATTTGAAGCAAATATGGCAAAATATTAAAAATTGTTTTATCTATGTTGCTCATTGAACTCTTCATACTTATCTGTATTACTTGAAATATTTAAAAATAAAAAAAAACAAATGACATGGTTAAACTGTCCATAAACTGTGTTTGTCAGGGTTCTAAAGAGAGACAGAATGAAAAAAGTGTGTGTGTGTATATATATATATATATATATATATATATATGTGAAGGGGATTTTATTAGGGAAATTGTTTCAAATGATTATGACAGCTGAGAAGTACCACAACAGGTTGTCTGTAGATCAGAGACCCTGGGATATTGGGTCTCAACATCATTAATGGCTCAGTGGCTCATTCCAAGTCCAAGGGCCTCAGAACCAGGGAACTAAAAAGTGTAACTCAGTTAGCAAAGGGGCCACTGGTGTTAGCTCTGGAATCTGAAGGCCAACAAGTTTAGAGTTCTGATGTCTAAGGCAGGAGCTGAATGAGTCAAGCATTTCTCAGTGGACAGACCAGCTTGCTAATCCGCTGCACCACAGTGCTGGACCCGCAGACTAACTTGTTTTCTGTATTTATTTTGTCCAGATCCCCAGATAATTGATGGTGCCTACCTACACTGAGGCCAGGTGTTTGCCACTTAGTCCACTCAGAATCCCCTGCCAATTTCATTTGGAAACATCTTCCCAGACATACCCCAATGAATGATTTTCCATGTTTCCCCTGAATTTTTAGTCCAGTCTATTGACACCTAAATTGACCATCATCGCACAGCCCACTACCCAAAGGCAGCTACAGATTAATGTACTTGCTTTCAAAATCCCAGTTGCATTTATTACAGTAATAGGAAAAATTATAAAACTATGTAAAACCACAAAAGATACCAAATAACTGTTTTGAGAAAGAACAACAAAGTTAACGGTGCCGTATTTCCTGAACATACTGCAAGCCTACATTAAAAAAAAATTAGAATAGTGTAAATCCAGACCATAGACTAATGGAACAGAGTAGAGAGTCCAGAAATACACTCATGCATTTATGTTCAAATTCTCTTTAACAGGATTCCAAGAACCACACAGTGGGGTAAAAGATATGGCATTGGGCAAACTGGATATCCATGTGCAAATGATTGTGTGAATGAATTCTTATCTTATAACCTACATATAATTGAACTAACAGTGGATTAGAAAGACCTGTGACTGTAAAACTAGAAGGAAACATGGTGAAAAGATTTCTAATGTTGGTCTTGGCAGTGATTTCTTGTATATGATAACAAAAGCACAGTCAACAAAGGCAAAAACAGACAAGTGCAACTGCAAACTAAAAACTTTCTGTATAGCAAAGGAAACACTTAATAGAGTGAAAAGTAAACCAGAGTAAAGAGGAAAACACTTTTAAAATATATATCGTGAGGTGTTAGTATTCGAATTTTTTTTTAACTTTTATTTAATGAATATAAATTTCCAAAGTACAGAATATGGATTACAATGGCTTCCCCCCCATAACGTCCCTCCCACCCACAACCCTCCCCTTATCCACTCCCTCTCCCCTTCCATTCACATCAAGATTCATTTTCTGTTCTCTTTATCGAAATTTTTTTTAAGATTTATTTTATTTATTTGAAAGACAGAGTTGCAGAGATAGGTAGGGAGAGAGAGAGAGAGAGAGAGAGAGAGAGAGGTCTTCCATCCACTGGTTCACTCCCGAGATGACTGCAACGACCAGAGCTGAGCTGATCTGAAGCCAGGGCCCAGGAACCTTTTCCAGGTCTCCCACATGGGTGCACAGGGCCCAAGCACTTGGGCCATCTTCTACTGCTTTTCCAGGCCATAGCAGAGAGCTGGACTGGGGGTGAAGAAGCCAGGACTCCAACCGGCGTCCATATGGGATGCCAGCACTGCAGGCAGTGGCCTTTACTTGCCACGCCACAGTGCCTACCCCAAGAAATCACAACTCTTGAACACTATTTAAGAGAATATAAAATGATGCAGCTGCTATGGAAAAAAGGATGGAGATATTTTTAAAAATTAAAAGTGTAACTACTGTATGATCCAGCAATCTCTCTTTGAATATTTTCTTTTTTTTTCTTTTTTTAAATTTATTTATTTATTTTTTTATTTTTTGACAGGCAGAGTGGACAGTGAGAGAGAGAGACAGAGAGAAAGGTCTTCCTTTGCCGTTGGTTCACCCTCCAATGGCCGCCGCGGCCGGCGCGCTGCAGCTGGCGCACCGCGCTGATCCGATGGCAGGAGCCAGGAGCCAGGTGCTTTTCCTGGTCTCCCATGGGGTGCAGGGCCCAAGTACCTGGGCCATCCTCCACTGCACTCCCTGGCCACAGCAGAGAGCTGGCCTGGAAGAGGGGCAACCGGGACAGAATCTGGCGCCCCAACCGGGACTAGAACCCGGTGTGCCGGCGCTGCTAGGTGGAGGATTAGCCTAGTGAGCCGCGGCGCCGGCCTGAATATTTTCAAAAGAATTAAAACTAAGGCTTCAAAGAGGGAAAACAGTCCTAAAACTGCATTTAGAATCATATGCAGAAAAATTGAAGAAATTTAAATCCACACATGTTTGGATACAGAGGATAATATCATCAAAGCTATGACATCAGCATCTGAATCTAAAGTAAGGGAAATTTCAATGTCAACATTTAATTTTTTGTCCTTTGGATACTACCTTACTTTAAAGGAATATTTCCCTCTGTATCTGTTCCTCTCTATGCATACTGTTTCAGATCGATAAATGAATCAATCTTTTTTTAGAAATCAAAAGACTTCAAATAAATACTTGTATCTGCACTATAAAGATCATAATAGTAATAGTACTATTTATAATAGCCAAGAAGTGTGAACCACCTAAACACTCATTGAGGGATGAACAGATAAAGAAAATATGGCACACACACACACACACAAACACACAGGAAAATTATTTAGCCATGAAAAAGGAAAAAGTCTTCATGTGGTATGACATGATTTAACCTTGAAGACATTATGCTAAGTGAAACAAGCTAATCACAGGACAAATATTGTTTGTTCCACTTACGTGATATATCTTAAGTAGTCAGCTCATAGAAGCACAGAGTAGAATGATGGTTTCTGCAGACTTGGAGGAGGGGGAAATGGGAGTTGCTGCTCAGTGGTTGTAGGATTTCAGTCATGTGAGAGGAAAAGTTCTGTAGATTTACTCTACAACATTGTGCTTGTAGTTAACAATACTGTTTTTTGTACTAGAAAATTTGTAGATCTTTACTGTTACAGTTAACAATACAAAACTGTGTGCTTAAAAACTTGGGAAAATTTGAGGTAAAAACCATGTTTTTTGGCTACAACAACAACACAATGAAGGGTATACCTTCACATCACAGAGATAGTGCTTACATCTGCAGCTTTTCCTAAAACACAGAATTCAATTTTTATCTTTGATAGAATTTGCTAAAAATGTATAATACAACCCTAGGAAACATTTTTTAAAATCAAGGCATTAAACTTTTTGCTTGCGATAGTTTGTTTTTTCTTCTTTCTAACACTTACCGTTTTTAAACCTAGTAAATGATCACTCCAATTGGTGAAGGTCTGAGAACAGTATTATCCTATTGTTTGACATGAAGGTTCATGTATTATTCTGGTGTTGATGCTGACAAAGCTATAGGTGAAGTGAAATAGTCAGCTTTGATTGTTCTTGCCGAAAGCAGAGGTGCAACACAGTGAACCATCATCTTTTCTTTTTTTTTCTTTTTTTTTTTTTTGACAGGCAGAGTGGACAGTGAGAGAGAGAGACAGAGAGAAAGGTCTTCCTTTGCCGTTGGTTCACCCTCCAATGGCCACCGCGGCCGGCGCGCTGCGGCCGGCACACCGCGCTGATCCGATGGCAGGAGCCAGGTGCTTCTCCTGGTCTCCCACGGGGTGCAGGGCCCAAGCACTTGGGCCATCCTCCACTGCACTCCCTGACCACAGCAGAGAGCTGGCCTGCTGGAAGAGGGGCAACCGGGACAGAATCCGGCACCCCGACCGGGACTAGAGCCCGGTGTGCAGGTGCCGAAAGGCGGAGGATTAGCCTTGTGAGCCGCGGCGCTGGCGAACCATCATCTTTTCTGATGGTGCTTGATTTGGCGTTAGATGTTATGGCTTAAAACAGTTGAAGCTTTTTATTGAAGTATAATAGACACACAAAAGTACATAGTCATAAGTGTATAGGTCTAGGAATTGTAAAGCTGAACATACCTGTGGGTAAACAGCTCTCTGATCAAAAAACAAAACACGGTCAACCTCCCACCTGTGTACCTGGTGCCCTCTGCTGGTCACTACCTTCCCAAAGGAAGCCACTAATCCCAAGCATTAGTTTTCACTGTGTGTTTCACATGAATGAGATCATTCAGTACAAATAATTCGTATCAGCCTTATTTTATTTAACATTATGTTGTGAGATTCCTCCATACCGTTGCATGCAGTCTGGATTCCTTATCCTTGTTAATATTTAAGAACTTACCGTGTGAATATATCACGCATTGTTTTTCCATTTAGTGTCAATGGTTATACAGATAATTTCTACTGTGTCTTTTTGCAAAACACCATAGACATTCTGGTGCATGTATTTTAGTGAATATGTTAGGGATATATAAGGCTATTTCAAAAATTTCATGGAAAATGGAATTGAGAGATGTTTGTGTTTGTGTGGAAACTTCTGAAACCCATGCAGGTTTTTTTTTCATAATATACATTTTCATGAACTTTTAAAAGACCCTTGTATACCTGGACTTCAAACTTTCTTGAATTAAAGTAAACTTATATTTTAAGTACCTTTGGGTATAGCAGTGAAATAGATCACAGGTGAACATATAACAAACATTGTTAGACACAGCTGAACAGTTTTCTAATTGCTCCAGTTTATACTTCCACCAGCTATCATAAGAGTTCCAGTTACTCTACATTTTTACCAACATTTGATGTTTTCTATTTTTTCCCTTTCAGTCACTTGGGTGGGTGTATGATAGAAAATTATAGTGGCTTAATGGGGGGTTATTATGTTCAGGATTTTTGATGAATGGGAAACTAATCAACTTGCCTTATACTTTGATGTTAAGAGACAGGCCTATGGAGGAGGAGAAGTTGAGCAACCACATCTGAGAAGTTCAGAATATATTGCAATCAGAATACAAAAGACTAAAACTGTGTCATGGCTGGGCATGAGGTTCCATTGTAAGATGATCAGACATTGTCTATCCATTCTCCTCTTAGTCTCCTTTGCCTGTAACCAGCAAATTGGCTCTACTTACAGTTGAAATCCGAGAAGGGGATCTGGTTCAGCAAATCACATCATGAACTTCAAGTCACAACATGACCATATAACTGGGACTAGTGACTGTGGGTCCAGGAGCAACTACTGTCCAGAGGGGTTAATGAGAGCACAGTGAGCCCATGTAAAGGAGATAGTGGGCAAGGATTTTTTAAAATAATTTATTTATTTGAAAATCAGTTATGGGACTCTAGCATTGCAGGTGGTCCTTTACCCACTACACCACAATGCTGGCCCCAGCAAGGATGCTTTTAAAAAACAACTCTATGAACATATATTTTTTAAAAATCTGAATAGAGTTTGAATGTTTCTAGTGAAAAAAGCATAAAATTACATACATCTATATACATAGACATATGATTCATACATATATATGTACATACATATGAGATACTTTAAAAATTCTGTAGAGAACAGAATCAAAAGACAAGTTTATTTTGGTGCAATTTTAAAATCTATATATGCAAGGAATTTTTAATAATTTCATGGAAAATATGTATTATGAAAAAACTATGGATCATTTCAAAATTTTTACACTAAAATGGATTTATGTTTTAATTACATTTTCCATCAACTTTCTGAAGTATGTGTGTGTGTATGTGTGTGTGTGGTTTTGATTGGAATTAGAGAAACTCAGTTAATAATAAACCCACTGATTTCTCATTTTGTATCTTTGTTTAGGAAAAGATAGGGTGTTGGTAATTATTTAATGTCTGAAGTATAGACTATTGACAAAATATTTTGGACCACAGGGCCACGGAGGAAAATAATGAATCTTTCGATGAGAAAGGTTGAAATTTATAGCTCTGTCAGAAAAGAAGAATGGCTTATGACATTAAGGAGCAGTATTTGTGGTCATTTTGATGTACACAGAATCTTTAATCTGACATTTTGGTTTTGGCTGGATACTACAAAGTCACAAAGAAGTGAGATATTTGGAAATTGGAATATATGAAACTTCAAACCTCACAATTCAAATAATATTTCTTAAATTTATCTAAAAATTTTTTAAAGTATTTATTTTAGAGGCTGAAACAAAACCCAGAGAGAGAGAGAGAGAGCGAGCACAAGCACTCCCACTTGTGCATCATTCCCCAGAAGTCTGCAGTGATCTGGGCCAGGTCAAAGCCAGAAGTAAGAAATGCAATCCAGGTCTCCCACAGGGGTGGCAGGAACCCATCTACCTGAGCCATCATCTGTGGCCTCTGCGGATGTGTGTGTATTAATAGAAAAGTGAAATCAGGAAAGGTGCTTGGACTTGAACCCAGGCACTCCTTTGTGTGATGTGAGTGTCTTATTTGGCATCTTCACTGCTAGGCCAAATGCTTGCCCCTAAATCCACTTCTTATTTCTGAATGAGTTGATAACAAGTAGTCAATGAAATAGTATTTCTTCTTCTAATTCCTATAACACGTGGAATGATTGGGATTTTTAGCTGCAGGGGTCGCTGTAGATGGTAAACCCTAAACCATGGCACAGGGGAGTGGGGAGTACAGGACATTTGCAGGACCATAAGTAATTATCCACTCTGGTTAGTTGGTGTTGTGTATCCAGCCTGGTGGATATCCTAAAAGTGTCTAGGGTTACATTTTGTTTCTTAAGTATTTTTTCATGTTCTTCCTTCTTATTCTGCAGGATGTCAAGTTTGGAGCATCCCTCTATTGTCCTCTTCCTGCCCCCATGGCACGCTCGAAGTCTAATTTGCTATTTTTACTTAGGACATTCAGACCAGTGTTTTTCTGGTTTTGCGTAACATTTCCAATCTCATGGTACAAAGCAATGATGATTAGGGTGCTTTCTCATGGATCTGGCCTAGTTGCTTAGGCTTGGCTGGGCCCATTTCGATCACTCAGGGTGTCTCATGAGGTTGCCGTCAGACAGTGGTTGGGTCAAGGGTCATCTCCAAGGCTTTGTTACTCATGGATCTGGTGTCTGATGCCAGCTGTTGTCTAGGACCTGTGTTGGGTCTGTTGTGCGAACACCTACATGTGTTCTTACCACACGATCTGGCCTTTGACTAAGCACAGAAATTGAGTTCTGAGAGAAGATTTCTTTTGTGAGAGGCAGCCAGGCAGAAGCCATACCAGTTTTTATAACCTAGCCTTGGAAAGCACATAGCACGGCCTGGACACAGTCTACCTTTTGATGGAAACAAAAACCTCTTTATTCTTTAGACAAGAGACGCCACAGGCAGTTAGGACTCAAAGCTTGGTTCGCTTCCCCAGATCTAGTTTTTATTTTTGAGGGTTGGGGTGAAGAAATTTGTGAAGAAAAAATAGCACTGGTTTCTCCCGCTCATAAGCCTTTAAGAAAAAAAATGAATTTCTTTTACACTATCCTGCCACACTTTGACTATAATATAGTAAAGCCATATCTTCCTGGAATGGAGAGATAACAATTAAAATTGAGTGTTCCATTTATCTATTGTAATGCAACAAAATACACCAAAATTTAGTGGCTTAAACTAACCTGAATTCTACTAGATCCTAAGATGCTGTGAATCAGGAATCTGTCTGGGCTCGGCAGAGTCATTTTTATTTGTTCCACGTGGACTTAACTAAAATCAGTCATCTTCAGTAAGTGGATCCCTTTTCCTGGAGGGTCCAGAACAGCTTCAGCCACATGTCTCTGCCTTGACTGGGTCCCTTTGTCTTTTCCATGCAGTCTTAGGGCCTCTCCCTGGGGCATCTTTAGCAGACCAAGAGGAATCATAGTGACTACCACTTCCTAAGTTTACTGGAAAAACCACTAACTAGGTGTACCCAGATTCAAGGCACAGAGGAATAGATTTTACCTCTTGGTGTAGGAAGGGCAAGGTCACATTCCAGAAGAATATGTGGACCAGGAGATATGGTTGACAGCATTTTTGGAAAATAAAATCTTCTATTTTAGGTAACAAAAATGTCGTGAAGTAGAATAGAAGAAAACTGTGACAGATACTAGAATAAGCATCTCCAGGGTACATATAGTTGGTTATTTACTTCAAGTGATTAGGTAACTTGCAAAATTAAAGGAAGCAGAGCTGCTTAGTTTCATATTTTTAGTCTGACATGTTGTGTATTTTTTTCTTATTCATTGATTGAATATTAGTCATGTTTTTTCTAAAAACTCGCTTTGCGTTATGGTTCCAAGGTGCAGAATTTGAGTCAGTGATTTAGCTATAGCTTTTGCTCATTTTGTTTAGTTTTAATGATGGGGAGAGGTCCATCCATCCATCCATCCACCCACCCACTCACCCATTGATCCATCCATTCACCCATCTATCCATCCAACTGTTTCTTCTTACATCCATTGATTCAGTATCTATTTAGTGTCTGTTACCAGACACTGTTGTTGATGGCAGAGGTACAGCATTACAATACAAACTCCCTGGGCTTATGGAATTGACATTCTCCATATTTCTAGATTAGAAAGCAGCTCAGAACAAAGCAAAGGTTTAGTTATGACTAATGAGAATTGGGAATAAAAAAGGAATGTCTGTAAGACTCTACTAGTATGAGCAGAAATGCTTGCCTCTTAACCAGCACATAAACACATTGAGGGAAGTCCATTTGTTTTCGACATGTGGGGAAAATAAAATCTATCGGTGCGTGTTAAAGAAACCTCTTCTGGAAGCCTGGAGTGACTTTAAATTTGCCAGAAGGCTATAAATGAAATGAACTGTTGTGTTCATTGGGTCTGAACGAAAAATTTAGGCCAGGAATTCCGTGGAGCTGTTCTTCTCAGTCTTGGGGACCCTTGGTCCTCTTGCCTGGTGGCTATGAGGCTGTAGAATATGAACTGCCTCTGATTTTATGCTATACCAATTTTAGAAGCTTGAGAAAATATAAAAGTGGGAAGTAATTTCAAATTTCACTATACAAAGATTATCTCTACAAATATTTTGAAATATTTTCTCAGTTTCTATCATACCCTCAGTCATACCCTCAGTCAAAGCCATACATCCAAGAGGGTTAGGTACACAAACTATAAACGGTGTTCAGTCTTTTTTCATGTAACACCATGAAGATTTGCCTTTCTCTAAGTTACTAAATATCTCCAAATTCATTAGTTTTTAGTGGCTCAGGAACATTCCATTGTGTGCATATACCAACCCCCTTTTGGATATGTATATATAGTTTCTTTTGTTATTAATTCTGCTGTAATAAATATGTGCATTGATGTTTGCTTCTATTTCTGTTTCCCTAGGATAAACTCTTAAAAGGGAAATTCCTTGGTCAAAGATATAAACATTTTTAAGGGAAGCAGCTCTATCTTCTCCAGGAAGATTAAAAACTGGGATTTCAATTGACAGTAAATGAGCCCTGAAATGGCATCTGATGGCTGTGCAGGTGAAAGTGTTGTCTTGTCTTGTTACCAGGAGGAGTATTATAATTCCTGTCTTACACAATTTCTTAATCAGGGGGAAACCTCAATGATAGCATTCCTGAGGCTGTTTGGGATTAGTTCAAGAACAAAGTCCTCAGTCAAATCACAGGGTATTTTTTTTTTTTCAATTTGCTCTTTCAGTTCCCAAGTCAGAGCAAGACAAGCAGACACGTAAATTGGAGGCTGAATATGTCACTTACAGCTGCTCCTGATAAAAGAGGAGCAGTTCCAAGTGCCTTCCTGCTGGCAGCTGCCTCCTTGCTGGCTATCGTCCCTTCCCTGTATCATCTCACGTTTCTCATTTCATCCAAAGTGCAGAGCCAAGAGGGCATCTGGTCTCAGACGCGAGATCTGCTCACCTTATCACTCTGCATTGCATCCCACCAAGAGGGTGGTTTCTCTGTTTCTTTCTCCCTATCCTCCTGCCCTCCCCAACATTTTAGCAGTTTATAACAAGTTGCTCCCTTGTATACAGAAAAAGCAGGCCCTCCACAGGATCTGAGTGTGCTGTTTGGAACTGTTTATGACTTATTTTGGACTCTCCAGGCTGGGCCATAAATACACAGTTAATCTGCCTGATAGCAAGAGCAGTCACCTTGGCCTCAAGAGATTAACCACATGTGGAAACAGAGACCCCTGGCCTTCCAGGCAGGGCAGCTGTCGGCAAGCCTGGCCCTCTGTGGATTGGGTGAGGGGAACTGATGCCCCAGCTACCCTCTAGGGCCATTTCCTTTCCCTGAATAGTCCTTCGAATACCCAGAGCCACCTTTTCTTGCCCTTGGAAAAGATCTATCAATTGCTTAAACTGTGTTATCTCTTTCAACATAACTTTGCATTTAATCCCTATCATTGTGCCTCCAAAGCCTTGTCACCTTTAATTTGGCCACTTAGGGCTGCACTGTTCAACAAAGGAATTACTAACCAAACATGTGGCTTCTATGTCAAGTGCTTAAGAGCCACATGTGGCTGATGGCTATGGTATTGAACAATACATCTATAAAACATTTCTATTATCATGAAGGTTTCTTTTGGACAGAGCTAATTTGTGGTATTAGTATTGGGGATAGCAGAAGTAAGAAAAATTAGACTCCCTTTTCAAATTTGGGCATTTTGCTAGCCTGAGCATGAGAAAAATAATACAGTTGCTGACATTTTTGAGCTTTTACTACACGTCCATAAGATGGGAGTTATTATTGTGCCCATGTTGCAGATGAAAATAAGAAAAGTTGAGTAACTCTCCTAAGATCGTGCAGGTAAATTTTTGAGCCTGTTCTGGCTTCACCCCAGCTCATTTGCCCTCCACCTCTCTGAGAAGCTTGCTGTGTGGGCTGTGTCTCCCAGGCTTCAGGGCAATTTGGGGATTTCTAAAACTGCAGGGCTCCAGGAGTGGGGATCTGAGGCTGGGAGACTGCTCTGGCTTGGAGTCAGGCTCCTCAGCTTATGCCTTCCAAAATCAGATTCAGGTGCACTTGGAAGGTTTAATGTTCTAAAGATTCGTGTCATTTCAGTTTTCAGAGTGCTTCGATAGAGGCTAATAGTTGGTCAAGCATCTTCCTGAAGAGGATTGCAGAGGATCCCTGCATTTTTCCACCTTAAAGCAGAAATGTCCTGGAGACTGAAGTCCCACAGCAGGCATTAGTCCAGTCACCCTGAACACTCAGGTGCCAGAGATGTGCTTTGGGTGGGTGATCCCACAGAGCAGGCAGAGGGGCAGTGAAAGGAAGGGAAGATTAGGGAGGCTTCAGGGCAGCTCTCTGGGAGACTCCCCATTGTGTTCCAAGGAGGTTCTCTGCTCTCCTCCCTCTTCTTAACTTGGTAAAGATATAATTGACAAAGAAAAATTATGTGTGTTTCTGGAGAGCCATGTGGTGTTTTGATAAATGTATACAGAGAAATGACTAAATCAAGCAAATATATCCATCATTTCACATTCTTTCACTTTTGTGATAATATTTAAGATCTACTCTCTTAGCAATTTTGTTTTACTTGAAAATTTAAAAATGGTTAAGAGACAGGGTAAGAAGAGATAGAAGTGGGAGGGGGGAGAGAGAGGTCCCATTCCATCCACTGGCTCACTCCCCAGATGCCTATGAGGTCAGGCTGGATCGAAGCTGGGAGCTGGGAACTCAGCTCAGATCTCTCATGTGAGTGGCAGGAATCCATTCACTTGAGCCGTCACTGCTGCCTCCCAGTCTACGCGAGCAGGAAGCTGGGGTCGGGAGTGAAGCCAGACATCATACTCAGGCACCCCAATATGAGATGTGGGCATCGTAACTGTTAGACCAAATGTCTGCTCCAGAAATTCTCAGGTATTCAGTACAACATTATTCATTATAGTTACCAAGCTGTACAATAAATTTTCAGAACTTATTTATCCTAACTGAAACTTTGAATCCTTTAACCAACATCTCTCAACTTCTGTCCATTGTTCACCCCCTTACCCCTTGGAAATCACCATTCTACCCTCTGCTTCTATGAATTCAACAGGTTTAGATTTCATTTGTGAACCATGTGGGTTTACTACACTTGAGTAAATCACGTGGTATATTTGTCTTTCTGTGTTTGGCTTATTTATGTTAGCATAGTGCCTTCTAGGTCCTTTGTATTGTCCAAAAATGACAATTTTTTTCTTTTTAAAGGCTGAATAGTATTACATTGTGTATACATACACACTCTATTTTCTTTATTCACCTATTGATGAACACATAAGATGATTCCATATCCATATCTTGGCTATTGCAGCTAATTGCACAGTGAATGTGGGAATGCCAATGCCTTTCCACATCCTGATGTCACTTTTTGGGTGTATCCCCAGAAGTGGGATTGGTGGCTCATAGGTACTTATATTTTTAACTTACTGAGAATCTGCCATGCTGTCTTCCATAATGAGTGTACCAGTTTCCATTCTCATCCAACAGCGTGCGAATAATCAATTTTCTCTTGCACAAAGCTCTGGTTACTTCCCTCACTGTCCCACCTCTTGCTTCCTTCCTCTTGGATTTCTGTGGGCACTGAAGTTTTCTCTTCAGACTGGATGTGAGCCAGCACCCCAGCACTTTGTGAGTTGAGTGTCAGGACAAGGTGCGAGTTGATTCTTCCAGAAATCTCCCTTGTTTTAGAGATAGCCTCCTGGACGGGGGAGCTCTTAAGGACCAAAGTTCAGTTCCCACCACACCCCATCACATTGGGAGTCTCAGAATGTGCAAGTTCCACATTTCCTGGTGGTGACAGATCAGAGAAGGGCCAGACGCGACAACACTGCTGCTGCTGGCAGGGCTGAGAGGTGACTGATTAGGCTAAGCCTGCACAGCCTGTGGAGGAAGCAGCCAGTTCCTGCCATCTCAAGCAAAGAAGTCTGTGGTGGAGTACAGAGATTCTTGCCATGAGCACCTAAAGCCTGATTGTCTGGGGAAAACTCTCTGTAGATGTTTTTCCATATTGTTCATGTTCATGAGTAATGCCTTAATCTAATGGTGAGCCCTAGAGAGTAAGGAGTGTTTTTTAAAAAATATTTATTTACTTGAAAGGCAGAGTGATGTAAACAGAGGGAAAAGGAAGAGAGGGGGGAGATATATAGATAGAGATTGATTTTTACATCTTCTGGCTTACTCCTCAAATGGCTGTAATGAGGCCGGCGCTGTGGCATAGCAGGTAAAGCTGCCACCAGCAGCGTCGGATCCCATATGAAGGCCGGTTCAGGACCCGGCTGCTCCGCTTTCAATCCAACTCTCTGCTATGGTCTGGGAAAGCAGTAGAAGATAGCCCAAGTCCTTGGGTCCCTGCACCCATGTGGGAGACCCAGAAGAAGTTCCTGGCTCCTGGCTTCGGGTTGGCGCAGCTCTGGCCGTTGCGGCCAATTAGGGAGTGAACCAGTGGGTGGAAGACCTCTCTCTCTCTCTCTGCCTCTCCTTTTCTCTCTGTGTAACTCTGACTTTCAAATAAATAAATAAATCTTTAAAAAAATACTATCTTAAAAAAAATGGTTGTAACACCCAGGGCTGCGCAAGGCCAAAGCCAGGAGCCCGAAAGTCCATCCTGGTTTCCCACATGGATGGAAGGGCCATCCTAAGTACTTGGGCCATCCTCCACTGCCTTCTCAGGTGCATTAACAGCTGGAACTGTAATTGGCACTCAGATTTGGGGTGCTGGCATCACAAGTAGCCCTTAACCTGCTGCAGCACAATGCTGTCCCAAGGGAGTGTGTTTTGGCCTTTATATTTACAGTGCTGTTATATCTTTGTTCTACAGCCATGGTTGGAAAAAAAATGATATCAGAGGAAGATCATTGCAAGATATTCACTGTGTTTGTTTAGTAGAAAAGGAACTTATCAATCAGCTTATGCTGTTCCATGCATTTTTGAAAAAAGCCACTTGTAACTCCATATAACCTGCCTTCCTACCTTCCTTTTCATCTAATGTGTCTTTGTCTTTTAATCCATACAAAAGAAAATACCAGAATGTTATCTACAGTATGTTAACTGCTCATTATCTCTGATATGCCCCAGTTGAGCAAGACTCCAGCAACTTAAGTAAATATGGAATGTCTTGAAAGCTATGGGGCAAGGCACAGACTTGAGGAAAATCCCAATACCTGCCATTGGAAGATCAGTATCAGAGATAGCTTCCAGGCATGGATAGTTAGAGGTAAGGGAGAGCCCTGGTGCCGGAGTACATCAGCTTCAAACACTTTTCCATGATTCCATGCCTGCCTTCAAGATTCAGAAACCTGGGGGAGGAGAATTTGGTTGGCCTAGCTTAGGTCATATTACCATTCCTGATTAGATGAGAGCAGTACTCTTTGATGAGAAACTGGTACTATTATCAAAGGAAGAGGGAGGAGAGATGGGACGGTGAAAGCCATAGATGACTGCTATGGACCATGGATACTTTTCACTGTGGCTTTTAATTTTTTTTTCAAAAAGCTTTTAAAAATTCATACATATTTTATATATGTTACCCATATATTTACATATGTTTTGTGATTATAAACCTTTTAAAATATTTTGATTTAAAGAAAATATATGGCAGAGCAACCCCACTGTGATCGGGACTGATGCCCTGCAAGAGACTCAGAGGTAGAGATTTGGAAGGTAAAGGGACAAGACGCAAAGTAGGGTCTGGGAAGGAGCTTGAGATATTTGAACTGGGGCATGAGGAGACTTAGGTGTGTATGAGAGCCCCTTCTGCCCCTTGAGGGAACACTTGAATGTAGTGGGAGGTATTCTGCATGACTCCAGAAGGGAAGGTGATGGGTTCAAGGAGTGCTTCTGAAGATGGTCACTCCCTAAAGATAAAAGAGGAGGCCACAGGGGCTTCCATGGGATCTCACTAGAGTGTCCTGCGGAGGCCTCAATGACTCACACTGCAGTTGGTTTGATTGAACGAGAAGATTCAGACATCCCTTCCAACGTAATTCTTAGGATTCCATGACTCACCACCAGCAGTGCATGTGTTTGTGGGGTGAGCAGGAAGGCCAGTTCACAGAAGGTCAACTCAACAAAATCCAATTTCTGCCAGGCTGGGAGGATGTCTGTGAAGGATATTGTTGTAAGAATTCTACACATTCGACACATATTTCCAAAATTATTTCAGAGATTCTTATCTCTCAGAAACCTTTTCTCTGTTGTCTCTGATCTCTCAGTGTCTCCTTCTCTTTGTCTCTCAGGCCCCAGCTACAGTAGTTGGGAGATAAACAAGAGGCAAATTGAACATCCTCTAAAATGAAAATCCAGAGGCAAAATGAGAAATTATCAAATATAACTAGATATAAAGGGAAAGGCAAACTCAGAAAATTGCTCGTTTGGTGACTTGACATTTAAAGAATTTGCTTGTGATGAACTGAACTTCAGTGAAATGCTTTAGGGCCGTGTTTGGGTTATTTTCTACAGGCATGGGGATTTGAACAGATTACAGAAATGACCTGCGCTGTTTTATCTACAGTCGTTTGGGGATATCTCATTCCTGGGATCAGTGGGAGCTCTTTTGGGACCAGCAGGATTTAAGATGCCCTGACTGATTCTTTGGGTGGTTCTGAGCATGCCTCCTGCTGATACGATTTGGAACTGCCCCAGAGAAACTTTTGGAGGCCAACTACACTCCATCAGGAAGGCTCCTGAGTCATTCAGCATTGCTCTGAATTATTCTGGGAGGCTGTGTGGAGGCTGTGCCAAGCCTCTCAGCTCTACTTTCAGGGATGAACCCCTACACCGATGGCAGCTGGCAGTGCTGCCTTAGGACAGCCATCAACATCTGGGATTCTTTAGGAACTGCTCCTCTGCAGAGAATTGATCTTTTCCAAGGTTACACCTGCTTTGTAAGGACCCATATTCGAAGATTGAAATGGAAGTAGAAAGGCCCCATCCCTTTGCTCCTCCTTGGCAACTCCAAGGCTCAACTCAGGTAGTCTATGGTCTTGCTGGGCTGTCTGGTGGCTCTGAAACTCCTCACAATGTATTGTTTGCCTCATTCAGAATATGTTGCATGAGATCATTATGCCTTTTGTGTACACATTATATCCTCTTTTAAGTATTTGTAAGTTTATCAAAGTTAGGAGCTCTGTTCAATATTCATTTGTATGTTTCAAATGTAGGTCAACATTCTAATTTTACTAATGATTGCTAACAGTTTCTGAGACTTCCGATATGTCAGACAGTGAGAAAAAGCTTTGTATATAGCATTTAAAATAATCCCATGTATATCCATGGAATATATGGCATTATTATGATTACAGAGGTAAATGGAGGCTTAGAGAAATGCACACACAAGATGAAGGTCAGTGATGTGGGATAATTATCATATCTTTCTTTCAGTATTAGCTTTTAAAGAACTCTTTAGCGTCTAATTTTCCATTTTGTTTTTCTTATATTCATATGACTAAAGTAAATATTTACACCACTAAAGTCTGAGTAAAATTACATAATGCTTGATAAGACTCACAGAACAGCCATGAGGGAGGTGTAAGTCAGGGCTCTTGGTCCATCTGAAATCTGGTGGCCTTTCCAACAACTAAGTGGACACCAAAGGCTGGGCAGGAGCTTGGTTGGCAAATGGGTGGACTGGAGGTGTACCAAGAAGTCTCATGGCTCCAGACATCATAGTGGGCTGCCAAAACCTTGCCTTGTTTGGGCGTGTCTGGGAAACCCCCAAACACTGCTGTTATGCATTGGTACCTCATTCAATGAGAAGCAGAAGGACACAAAAAGATACACGAGAGAAATATCAGGTGATTCTGAAAACACAACTGGGAGGTTATAACCAAGAAAAATAACTTTAGAAAAAACTTCTGTTAAAATAACTAGAGATTTGCTATTAGCAATAACCTATATTTTGGCTCCACTAATGTTGGAGAAGGACCACACATATGTCACCAAAACTGTTCAGACGATTTCACAAACCTACAAACTATGACTGAAGGAAAAAAGTATGCTTGCACCATCTTTGGAATTCACATCAGTACCCCTCTGAAGATTTACAGAAATTGTGTCTTGTTTCTTAAGAATTCTTCTACAGGCTACATCACTACTCTCCAAGTATGTTTACTGCTTAAAAATAAACAATGTAGACAGGAAACCAATGTGGGATAAACACAATCCTTGTGTTTTACTGTGGCATTTCAGAAGGGTCAAGGTCTTAATGTGACTTCATGCTGCCAATAGTTTAGTTTGGCTGCCCCTTCCCCTGCTTCTTTATTTTTTATTGACAAATTATAGTTGTATATATTTATAGGCTACAAAGTAGTGTTATGATTTTTGATCCTGAAGGGAAATAGAATGAATAGGACATGGCTATTAAGTACTCAACTTTTGATCTTGATCAGTGACCAGCCGGCCTGCCTCAATAAACAAGGCACATTTTTGTCATCAACAGTGTAGATGACATGGATGATCATCTTGTCATCTTAGGGAAGTGTACACAACGTAAGGCAAAAGCCAGATTTCAGCAGCTGCTGGAGTTTTCTTTGAGTTCTGGTCAACTGAGAGTATTAGGGACTTTCCTCTATTTCTTAATAGGGCAAGAGGAATCCCCATCATAGAAAAACCCTTTGACAGATGGGACCTTTCCTAATCACATCTTCCCCTCCCCACTGAATAGGCACTATGCATCCTGTTGGACAACGGGCTGTTATAAAGCTTTCTCAGTTATGCAGGATATTGATGCTTTATGCATTAGGATGTCCCATGAATAAGTAGGAGTATAAATAAATCCTATGTGGTTCTTTGGTCTGAAATTGAGTGTGATCTTAGCTTTGTTCATTTCTTTCTTTCTTGTCTACTGAGCTCCCTCATCTCTCTCTTCTTGGTGTGCCAGTCTTTTGGTGGGGTAGATAATGTGATTGAAAGGCCATTCCTGTCCTTGAGAAGCTCATATTATGGTGGATAGTTCATGCCTCAGGGCCTTATCAGGAAACTTCTTGACACAGAGAATAATGATAGCAGGGAATTTTAAGCACAGGTGATGGAAGAACTGAGGAGCCAAACGGGGACCAATGAAGCTGGAGAGATAAGCAATAGCAGGCAGCCCCTAGCATCCTTTGTCAGGAGAGAGAGAATGAGTGGGTCAGGTTGGGGAGCTCGAGTCATCCAAACTGCATTCTCTATGAGTCTGTTCAGTGGAAAAAGGAGTCATGGCAGGACTTAACCTGTGTTGGACGTACAAGTACTGTCCAAAGTAAAGAAAGAAACTGGCTTTCTATTTCTCCTGCCTTTCTATCTCCCACCACTACCTTCAACTGGACAAACCCAATAAAGATTCTTTTGCTTATCTGATGGGATAGCTCTGGGCTTATCTACTTCTGATCCAGTTCTCAGTCCTTCTTCAATCTGTTCAGTCCCTGTTCAATCCGATGGACTGACAGAGTCCAAGAAATGCAGGCTGCAGGGGGCAGCACCTGAGATTCAGAGAAGGACAGGCCTGAGGACCAAGCATGTGTGCACAGAAGATCAGGGTCACCACAGCAGGCAGTTAACAGCCACAATCAATGCCTCATTGGGATATTCTTTCTCTAATTCATCATCCTGTTACTTCCTGGCCTTTGAGTCCAGGACAGTATTACTCTGAGAAAGCTTTCTGCTGACCTTGCTAATCTGGAGCCTGGGCACCCTTTTGTGAGGGCATGGGCTACATCACATTGTAATTGGCAATGTGCTGCTTTGTCTGTCTTCTATCTCCAAAGATCTCAGATGGTATCTTTTTCTTTTCTTAAAAATTATGAGAGCAAGTGAGTGAGCAAATGAATGCTCCCACCTTGTTCAAATACTTGTGAAAAAGTGCTTGTTCACTCCACAAATGCTTGTGATGGTCTAGGAACTAGGACTCCAATACAGACACAGGTAGCCTTATTGGTGTCTTAACTGCTGGGCCAATCATACATACCTCGAAGGCACTTTTATCCATCCTTCTATTCCCAACCCCCAGCTCTCCTCTTTAGATGGATGTCAAAAATTAAAAAAAAAAATGCCTGAATCTCATTGATTGAGAAGATGTGCAAGATATTAATGCCCATTTTCACACGCTAATTAATACAAAAATTGCACATTCAAAAAGTGGTCTGATTAACCGTTGTCTTTCTTTGAGAATATACAAGTAGTTTTATTTTTAGAGCCAAACCTAAACTCCATAGGTGGAGAGCTGGATACCCTTTGTCATTCCTTTTGGATGCTACATGTGTGTCTTTGGCAGATAGAACCTGTTGACAGATTGTTGGACAGGCAGGCAGAGATGACAGAAGTGTGAAATAAATGGTCTTGGGAGCTGAAAATGGATCTTCTGAATGCTCCCTTCTCTTACACTGATGGTTATCTGTCAGAATAATATGTCGATTTGTTTTTTGGTCTCCTGTTCCCCCCTTCATTCCACCATAAACTGAGCATTGCTACTATGGACAGAAAATAATAAAACAGCTCTTATTTAGTCATTAGACTAGGAGTGTGTGGTCTTTATGTTTAATAAGAATGTATGTTAACTCATTGGTCTTTTTCATTTCCAACAACTGTTCCCCTTTCTCTCTCTCTTTTTTAATTTCAAGATACTTTATTTTCAAAACAGGTCATACCACTAAGCTTTGGATCTATCCTACCATTGTATAAGCTACAAGTGCTTCGTCAGCAGCTGAGGCTCCCCTTTCTTCTTTTGAGTTTCATCTGATAACATCTTTTGTAAGTCAGATCATGGTACTCTGTCTGGTAAAAGTATTTTGGTTCTGCTCTTCTTCTTGAGTGCATGGAGAGTGGGCTGGGTAATTTCTTACTTCTTTCATAACTTTGGAGAAATTATTCATGAAGTAAGTAGCAGTTTATGTCATGAACTTTGTTTTTTTTTGATTTACTTAATTTTTCAAGAATAAATATTGCATATACAGATCCAGAGTTTCTGTTTTATGATTTGAAAGACAAAGAGACAGAGAAAGGGAAAGATACACACACACATACACATAGATATACACAGAGAGAGATAAAGACAGAGGGACAGAGAACAAGCCCATTTTCTGGTTCACTCCCAAGTTCTACAACAGCCATGGCTGGGCCAAGCTGAAGCCAGGAGGCAGGAACTCAGTCTAGGCCTTCCATGTGGGTGGCAGAGACTCCAGTACCTGAGCCATCCCCTGCTGTCTCGTAGGCTCTGCATTAGCAGGAAACTGGAATTGGGAGCCAGGGCCAGGCACTCCAGTAAGGGACATGGGCATCTTACTCAGCTTCATAATCACTAGACCAAACACCCACCCCAGATAGGAAATTTTAAAGCAAAGGGATATTTTTATGTTTTTTTTTCAGTTTATAGACTTCATTATATATATGTATATTTTACCATATCTTGTATTCCAAGTTTTCAATGTTTCACCCATTCTGATCTTCTAACCACCTATTTTCTTTTCAAAATCAACTACTATTATGTGTTTCTTGTGTATCTTTGTAGTTATTCCATGTTTATAAAACAAAGTGTACTCTGCTCACCCCCATCCAAACATTTAGTACAACCGCAGCATGTGGTATAGACCATTTTGCACTTGCTACTTGCAGTTTCTAACTTAACACTTAAACAATCTATAAATCCAAGCACACCAGGAAGTTCTTCTTTTCCTGAAATTTCCTAAACAGATATATTTCTGATGCTTGGAAGTTGCCTTTCTGTTGGATAATAGATTTCCCCATGGTGAAGATCTGCAACACTGAACAGATGATGTATTAAGCTTCTTTATAGAGATAAAAAATGAGGATGAAAGTTAGTTATTTTCTAATCTGCTAACAGGGTTGGTGAAGGCATAAAAGACCTTGAGTTTGGGGAGAGCAAGATTGCTCTGACTAGGAAGAGAGGTGCTGAGCAGAAACCTTTCCTGCTCCTCCAATTTGTGGATACCCTCCTGAAATGCAAACAACTCTGAGGAGGTCAAGTCAGGAAAGGCAGAAGGCCAAGGGGAGCAATACTGCATCAATATTGCAGCACCGAAGTGATTATCAAAGACAAACATATTCTAACCCAGTGAGATAAGGATTGTTTTATAAATGCTGCAAAGACTAGCTGTAAAAATATATTAATAGATGTTGGACACTATGGGAAATGGTGGCTTGATCAGCATAGCCCTGACTGTTAATGAACAACTTAATACATTATCCTTCTTAGTAGTTTTTTTTATCTGTTCTACTTAATATGACTGGTTTAGATCTGTAATTGATGCACAGTTATTCTTAAGTGTTGAAAATTAACTGAAATGTGATCCCTGTTGAACATGGTGGTGGGAATGGGAGAGGGAAGAGATGTATAATTTGGGACACGCTCAGGCTGACTTGCCCCAAGTGGTGGAGTTGGAAGCATACCAGGGGATTCCAATTCAATCCCATCGAGGTGGCATGTACCAATGCCATCTCACTGTTCCAGGTGATCAGTTTCAGTTCACAGTTGGTCATGGTGAAGGGACTGGGAGTCAAAGGGAACACATAGACAAGTCTAGTACCTGCTAACGCTAACCGATGGAGTAAATAAAGGGGAGAGTGATCCAACATGGGAAGTGAGATACTCAGCAGACTCATAGAATGGCAGATGTCCTAAATAGCACTCTGGCCTCAGAATCAGCCCTAAAGGCATTCGGAGCTGGCTGAAAAGCTTATGAGAGTATTTCAGGCATGGAAAGCCAAGACACTCTGGCAAAAGATCTCTGCGAGTGAGATCCCAGTGGAAAGAACAGGTCTTCAAAGAAGGAGGTACCTTTCTCTGAAGGGAGGAGAGAACCTCCACTTTGACTATGACCTTGTCTAAACAAGATAAGAGTCGGAGAACTCAGAGGGCTTCCATAGCCTTGGAAACTCATGACTGGAGCATAGGGAGATTGCTGATGCCATAGACAGGAGTGTCAATTGGTAAAGTCAACAACAGGAGTCACTGTGCACTTACTCCTCATGTAGGATCTCTATCCTTAATGTGCTGTACATTGAGATTTAATGCTATAACGAGTACTCAAACAATATATTTCACTTTGTGTTTCTATGGGGGTGCAAACTGTTGAAATCCTTACTTAATGCATACTAAACTGATCCTCTGTAAAAAAAAAAAAAAAAAAAAAAAAGAAATTATCAATTCCCAACTTGACTCTCACTGGGATTAAACATGACAATAGGTCTGCTCTGATTTCATCATCATTTAAAAAAATCATCTATTATTTTTCACTTTATATTTCTGTGTGGGAGCAAACTGTTGAAATCCATACTTAATGTATACTAAGCTGATCTTCTGTATATTAAGATAATCGAAAATGAATCATGATGTGAATGGAAGGGGAGAGGGAGTGGGAAAGGGGAGGGTTGTGGGTGGGAGGGACGGTATGGGGGGGAAGCCATTGTAATCCATAAGTCGTACTTTGGAAAATTATATGCATTAAATAAAAGTTTAAAAAAAAATATATTAATAGAGATGACTTCAAGGAGTTTATTCAAAGGATTGCAGATGTACTCCACAACTGTTACAAGGCTGTTTGCTTGTTATAGCCTTATGATGAAAGAGTGAAAAAATGTAAATTACATCCGTGTTCAACAAAGAGAATTTGGCTGCAAGAGTGATGGTATATCCATATAATGAATGAGTTGTCAATTTTTAATGACAAAGAATGGGCTTGCACTATGATGTTAAGTGGGAAAATGAGGCTGTAGAATACAAAATGTTCACTATCAGTATTTAAAAAGTTAGCCATTTGGAAAAGGCATATATTCATATGAAATAAATCCAGACGGCATGATTTTGGAGGATTTCAACTTCCTATTTTGATTGCTTGTACTTTTGATATTTTGTATAATAAATATATTTATTTTGCAGAGATAATTTTGAAAAAAAGTAACAACAATTAGCTGAGACACTTGCAAAGTAGTTATATTGTTGTTTTCAACCTTACTTCTCCTTTTGCTTTCTACATGCCTTACTTCAGATTATTCTTAGAAGTATGATCTGAAACACATAGGATCATCAAGACAATAGGCAGTGTCAGTGCCGGCAGAACGCTAAAGTAAACCCAGTCTTCTTGAACTCTTTTTCTGAGAATTCTGTTCATCACTAATTTTCTCTTTCCAACTTAAATATTGTTTGCTTCATGAAGATTGAAGTAGCTTTAATATTGTGTGCAGGATCTGTAGTAAAATCAAGAAACACCTGACGCTTACTGGCTTGAGGGATCATAAATGCACTCAACCAGCTGGCTCTATTCCCACTTTATTTTTCTGAGATTGAGTTATGTTAGAGCTCGGATGGGTGCATACATTTTCTTTCTTTCAAGAGCTGTGGTTGTTTCCAAAAGAGGCTGCCCTTTACTCTTCCAAGGCGTATGTGTGCTGAGTGTTGGCAAAGTCCCTATGTGTGTGTTTGACACTGTGACCCACATAGCAAGGAGGCAGCCAAGCTGGGCTTTGTGGTCATCAAATGTCTGAGAACTTAGCTAATAGAGATGATTGTGCTGTAGCCACAGTCCTCCCATTTAAGTGCTCATACAACATGTGTTAAAGAAGCAAGAAAGAAAATTTTTTCTACCAAAAACAACAAATTAAATACAAGCTCAAACCAAAAGGGGCAGGTGTTGTGGCACAGCTGGTCAAGCTGCCCCATGGGACATCTGCATTCCATATATGAGTGCCTATTGAGTCCTGGCTCCTCTGCTTCCCATCCAGCTTCATGCTAATGTGCACCCTGGGAGGCAGCAGATTATGGCTTCTATACTTAAGTCCCTACCACACAGGAGGGAGACACTAGCCTGGCCCAAACCTGGATATTGTGGGCATTTGGGGAATGAACCAGTGGATGATGGAAGTTCTCTCTCTCTGTCTCCTGTTTCAAATAAACAAATAAAACTTTAAAAAAGAAAATGAATTTCTCCTATCAAGCAAATACAAAATGGGAACAAAAATAGATTATGAGTGAATTTCTGAAAAATGAATTTACACCCAGTGCAATAAATATCTTGGGGGGATTTCCCAGCTACTTCTTGCCACTATAATATTGCAAAATAGTCACAAAACTTCCATGCCATACAATAGCAAATGTTTGTTTTCCTCTTGAGCCTTTGGAGCAGTGGGTGATTGGCTTGGGTGATGCTGCGTGGGTTTGCCCACGCATCTGCCATTAGGTTCTGCTCCACATGGTCACGTTATTCAGCAGGTTAATCTGGGCTTGCTCTTATAGTGGCAGCAGAGGTCCAAGAGAAAGCAGACAGATTCAAGGCCTCTTGAGGTCTAGGCTCGAGGCCAATCCAATATCATTTCTGAGAAATTCTATTGGTTGAAGCAAATCACAAAGCAAGTTCAGATTTAGATGATGAGAAAATAGACTCTGCCTCTTGATGGAAGTTGGTGCAGACCTATTGTGAAGGTCATGGGTTGCGGCTGGCATTGTGGCGGAGTGGGGTAAACTGCTGCCTGCAATGCCAGCATCCCATTGAGTGCGGGTTCAAGTCCTGGCTGCTCCACTTCCGATCCAGCTCCCTAAAAATAATCCCCTGGAAACAGCAAAAGATGGCCCAAGTAATTGGGCTCCTGTTACCCACGAGGGAGAACTGGATGGAGTTCCTGACTCCTGGCTTTGGCCCACTCTAGCACTGGCTGTTGTGGCCATTTGGGGAGTGAAATGAACCAGCAAATGGAAAACCTCTCTCTCTCTCTCTCTCTCTCTCTCTCTCTCTCTCTTTCTGTAACTCTGCCCTTCAAGTTAAATAAATCTTTTTTTTTTAAAGGATATGGATCAAGGAGGGGCAGAAGCTTGATGCTTTTTTTTTTCTTTGTAATCAGTATGCATGGGGAGTTTACACTTCACAAAATTAAAAGTTTGCTACTTGTTGATAATACTGATGAATTCTGACTCTGTTCATTTATAGATTGGCCACCTGGATACAAGACTTTCCTAGTCTTTTAGCTGGTGTTTCATGAAAGTGAGGTCTACATGGAAATTGTATTCATGATTTTTATTTGTAGTTTCTACAAAGGCCAAGAACAAATAAGAGGAAGCCCTGTGTTAATTTTCCAACTAGAACTTTGTGCTTTGGTTATAAACATGATGGCATTTGAAGCTAAAATGATTTTATCTCTATGTCTGACTTAGAGTAAAATTAAGAGAAATGTTTGTAATAATAGAATTAAAGCATAAGAAATTATCTGAGATTGCAAACTGCTCAGTTCCAACTATTAATACACTGAGACCCAGATATATAAATGACCATATCCATAAAGTTATTTTCAAAGACACAACTCCCAATGCATAAAATAAATTCTCTTAGAGATGCAAAAAAAAAATGACCTAAAAACAAAATGATGGTGAGAGATTAAAGTAAAAGAACACTAAAAATAAGCAAAGACAGTTTAATTTAATAATTATGCAAGTATAGAAAACTTTGTATTCTACCTTGTAAGTAGAAATTACATTCTGTCTAGTCCAGGAATTATTTTCTTATTTTTCCCCACAAAATGAACATTTGCCTTTGTTATCTCCAATATTTCTCTGTGTCCTGCTTCATTGTTTCCTGATTTTTATCTTGATTATTTCCTTTCTTTATGATTATTCTCATTTTCTTTGTCTAGTTTCCCAAATATACCTGTACAAGTATTCCTTTTCTTCTCTATGTGCTCTACCTCTTTGTACCGTGATTGGGATACTTTCCTCACATTTATCACTAAGTCTTTTTTTTTTTTAAAGATTTATTTATTTATTTATTTGAAAGTCAGAGTTACAGAGAGAGAGGAGAGGCAGAGAGAGAGAGAAAGAGAGGTTTTCCATCCGATGGTTCACTCCCCAGTTGGCCGCAATGGCCAGAGCTGTGCCGATTTGAAGCCAGGATCCAGGAGTTTCTTCCAGTTCTCCCATGTGGGTGCAGGGGCCCAAGGACTTGGGCCATCGTCTACTGTTTTCCCAGGCTATAGCAGAGAGCTGGATGGGAAGTGGAGCAGCCAGGTCTAGAACTGGCGCCCATATAGGATGCTGGCGCTTTAGGCCAGGGCTTTAATCCTCTGCACACAGCACTGGCCCCTATCACTAAGTATCATGAATAGTGATACAGTGGGTGGTCTCAGTAGCATGTATAGTTCTTTTTCCTGAATTGTGGTAGAGAACCATGCTTCTGGTCTGGCTTGACAGCTCTGATGAGAACTGCTGCCATGGTAAATGACCACACAGTGTGTATGAGATAAAGTCATACCATTAAAAAAGGTGATGGTTTGAGTGATTTTGCTGTAGATTTTAGACGGAGTTTGTGGATTCAAAAGGTTTCCATAGCTTAGGCAGCTCATGTCAAGAGCCTCAGGTTTTTTTGTTTTTTTTTTTTACCTTGCAAATTGTTGAGCTCTTTACTTAGTATAGAGTCAGTCTTCTGTGTATAAAGCTAATTGAAAATGGATCTTAGTGGAGAATAGGACTGGGAATGGGAGAGGGAGGAGGAGAAGGGCTTGGGAGAGTAGGTGGGAGGGTGGGTATGGTGGGAAGAATCACTATATTTCTTTTTTTTTCTTTCTTTCTTTCTTTTTTTTTTTTTTTTGACAGGCAGAGTGGACAGTGAGAGAGAGAGACAGAGAGAAAGGTCTTCCTTTTGCCGTTGGTTCACCCTCCAATAGCCGCCGCCACTGGCACTGTGGCCGGAGCACCACGCTGATCCGATGGCAGGAGCCAGGTGCTTCTCCTGGTCTCCCATGGGGTGCAGGGCCCAAGGACTTGGGCCATCCTCCACTGCACTCCAGGGCCACAGCAGAGAGCTGGCCTGGAAGAGGGGCAACTGGGACAGAATCCGGCACCCTGACCGGGACTAGAACCTGGTGTGCTGGCGCCGCAAGGTGGAGGATTAGCCTATTGAGCCACAGTGCCGGCTAGAAATCACTATATTTCTAAAGTTATATTTATGAAATGCATGAAGTCTGTATTCCTTAACTGAAATGTTTCTTTGGGGGGAAAATAAATAAAAAAATTAAAAAAGAGTCATTTATAGATTGGATGATCCCAATTATAAAATAAGAGCAAAAGTTCCCAACACTCATTTTATAAAAATAGCATTGCTTTAACATAAATACCTGATATAGTTTGAGAAAACAAAACTATAACAGAATTATATTTAGGAATAAGCATGAAAAATTCTAAATAAAAAATTAATGAGAACAGTGTTTTGCATGAGCAGGATTCATAAGTCCCTTCAAAAACAATGTAATCATTCCCTATGGGGTTTCTAGGATTTCTCTTGCTCCTTATGTAATATATACAGCAGGCCTGTGATTTTATAGCCATTTTAATATAATAAAAAAATCCTTAGGTCACTTGTGATTTTCAAGACTGGTCTAATTTCTATAATTAACTTTTCTAGCCTTGTCTAATTATCAATATTCTAGACTCTATGTCAAGAAGTTCATCTGGTACCACAACAAACTTATCTTTTAATTCCACATTTCCATGAAACTTATGAAATGCACTTGTATTTAAAGTTAAAACTACTTTGCTTCTCAAGCTTGGTGCTGCTCAGAAATCTGCACTGGACAGTGATAGAGGGCCATGGGAGGCTTCTATCTAGTTTTCTACCCTTTGGTTCCCATCTTTCTCTCAATTATCTCTACTTTGCTGTCACAGGTACTTCAGCCAAGTTCACGCTCCCTAGATTTCCAGAGTGGGAATCAACCACATGCTCTTTGAGTACTTCACGACCCAGGGGACACACATTAAGGAATATGGGAATACATTTTTCTTGTAATGATAAACTCTAATTAAATCTCTGTAACACAATAACAGAGATAATTACTAGGATTCTTGTTATTTGCACCATAATCTCTGTTAGATAAAGTACTTTGGTTACCTTTTCTGTTACTGAGTGCAAAGGACAAAAGCACAACCCCACTCTGAGAGGTTGATTCCTGCTAAGTAAACTGGATGAATGTAATCCCTGAGAAATTAGTTCATGCTGCACAGCCAGCAAAGAGAGTGGCTGGAATTTATAAGGTAACATTTTTGTATAGATGCTTGGGTTACTTAATAGACAGCAGAGTTGATGAAAAACTGAAGAAGGAAATCTATCAAGGGGGAACCATGGCAATTGGGGAAGCTATTAGCAAGTAAGATTTTTATTTTTCATGGTGTGAGTGATTTTGATTACAATACAAAAATGTTTTATGTCTATTATATCAAGTGCACTTTGATGTTTGTTTTCATGATGCTTGTTTTTGTCTGGACCTACCAGATAGTCAATAAAACTCTTCTTTTTAAAACTAGCAAATGGGGATGGGCATTCAGCTTAGTGGTTAGGCCAACGCTTGGGGTGCCTACATCCATATCTGAGTGCCTGTAATCAAGGCCTGGCTGTCCTCCATATTCCAGCTGCAGGTTAATATGTACCCTGGGAGGCAGCAGGTGATGATTCCAGTGGCTGGATCATTGGCACTCAGGTGGAGATTTAGACTCTGTTTCCAAATTCCTCTGGTGAACTAGTAAGTGAGAGCATTCTGTCTCCCTGCCTCTCAAATAAACATGTAAATAAAAATAAAAGGTAGTACGTGTAAAAACCATGCAGTTCAACTGAAATGTAATGCATTATAAAGTAGTACTGGAGGTTGCCAGTAGATGGAACCATAGATTTTAGAAAGTCAGATTGAGCTCTACATCCTAGTGAACAATAGTAATATGATGGTTTTTTAAAATAAATATTTTTAAAAAAATTTCCTGTACACATAACAGAGTATCAACTAAAGTAAACTTGTAAATTTGAGATATAACATTTTATTTTTTAAAAAAGGTTCTATTTTATTTACTTGAAGATCAGAGTTACAGAGAGAGAGGGAGAGACACACACACACACACATATATATATATATATATATATATTCCATTTGCTGGTTCACTCCCTAAATGGCTGCAATGGCTGGGGCTTGGGCCAGTTGGAGGCCAGGAGCCAGGAACTCCACCCAGAACTTCCAAATGGGTGGCAGGGGCCCAAACACTTGAGCCATCTTCTATTGCTTCCCCAGGTGCATTAGCAGGGAGCTGGATTGGAAGTAGAACAACTACAATGTGAACTGGTGCCCATATGGGATGTTGTTGTCATAGGTAGTCGCTTAAACCACTGTGCCACAATGCCAGCCCTGAGATGCAACCTTTGAGGTTATTTTTTTAAGAGTAATTCTTAGAAAAGCTACTTTTCAAAAAAAATCTCATTTTTATCAAGTGAAAATGCTAAGATCTAGACCCACTAAATAATCATTAGCAATGTGGATAGTGAAGTAGGAAGGGAATATTGAGTAACAGAAATGCAACATTATTGTGGAACATAATGCTTTTTTCAAATATTTGTATTTAAATTTGTTGCAGATATGGAGAAGCTTTTTCTGCTAAGGGCCATTTGGATATTTATAACACACAAAATTATCAACTTAAAAATTAGCCTGCTATAAATTTATTGCATTTCTTTTTTAAAAAAAGATTTATTTATTTGAAAGCCAGAGTTACAGAGAGAGAAGGGGGGGAGGGAGAGAGAGAGAGAGAGAGAGAGAGAGAGAGAGAGAGAGATCTTCTGTCCACTGGCTCACTCCCCAGATAGCTGTAATGATCAGGGCTAGGCCAGGCTGAAGCCAGGAGTCAGGAGCTTCTTTCAGATCTCCTATGTGGTAGCTGGGGCAAAAGCTCCTAGGATATCTTTGGCTGTTTTTCCTCAGGCCATTATCAGGAAACTAGATTGGAAGCAGAGCATTTGGGACAAGAACTGGTGCCCAAGTGGGATGCTGGTGTTGCAGGCAGTGGCTTTACTTGCCATGACACACCTCTGGTCCCAACTTACTGAATTTCAAGTCCTGCCTGTGGTTGCTTTGGCAGGGCCAGAACAAATGATCTTATCTGACTATGAGTTGGACATTCCCCACCCTTGGAAGAGAGTAGGCCTATGACTTACGGGTCTGGCATAATTTTCATGCCTAATTTTGCATTATCTCATGCCTTACCTGGTTAATACAGTCACAGCTGAAGTGATGGGAAGTAGGGATGAGGTTGGGTGTGATGCACCTGGGTATTCAGCAGAGATTGTGTCTTTGAGCTCAGGGTATCTGAGGTTTTGAAAGAGGGTCTGTGGGGGAGGGACAGCTGCCACAAAGTCAAGTCCACAAAGAGATGGTCAAGATCCAAGAGGAGTGCCAAAATGCTGTTGCTGACCAAGTGCCTCCAACAATTGCTACATTGCCAAATGGGCCACATGTTTTCCAACTGGGTTTCGGGGCACCCTCGCTTATGTAAAGGCAAGACTTTCTAGCAGCTCTATTGTTCTTCCTTTTTGCCCTATCACCTGACTCTGATTCCTAGTATCATTTCCTACTTGCTCTTTACGAAATTGACATTTTGGAAAACCAACTGAAAGCTGGGGGTTTTGGTTTCAAAGGAGACCACATCCTTGGAAGATAAATGGATTAGTTACAACAATAAGAGTAGTGAATGTTTAGAAGGTAGCATTGTTTGGGCAAGAAAATTAATGGCTCCCCCCACCCCTGCATTGTAATCCCTGCATGCTGCCTCTTTGTTTCACTCTGTAAAAGTCTTCTTGAACAGTGAATTAATGACTACTCAGAAATAAAGGATTTGTTTCCTATGAGTCTCTGGTCACCATATTTTCATCAATCAATATATAACCTTGTTTTATGTGTGTTCCAGTGTTAGACACTTATTTAACATATACTATTGATGTACTATCAGTGAACTTATGGACAACAACATTACAACATTTTACCTTAGGCCAGAATGAAGCCTAACTGGCATCAGTAGTTCCTCTTGCAGCATATCTCAGCACTGTGCTTGGAGGCCATTTTAAAGAGGGGAATCACCGGCAAAAAGCATAAAACATGTGAATGATGTGTCATTAAGAAGACCGCAAAAGGATTCTTGTTTACAGTATGTGAGCTGAAATAAGAGGATAGATCATCTCCCTCTTTTTTTTAACCTCCCCTGGGAGCAAGCAATTTGGTGACTCAGATATTTTGCTCCTCTGAATGTCTATAAATGACCACGAGAAAGCTGTGCATTTGGATTTTGGGGTTACAAATACATTTTAGTAAGCAGGTGAGTTAAAAAATTGGGGACCTGTGAGTGATGAGTGATCACTGGCAAATCATTACTAGATAGGCCAACGTTCTCACCTCTAAGCTGGTGATAGCCTCATGTTGGTTTTACATCGTTGTGATGGCAGTCTTCTGGTCTCACTTGCCCCTTCCTTCCTTCCTTCCTTCCTTCCTTCCTTCCTTCCTTCCTTCCTTCCTTCCTTCCTTCCTTCCTTCCTTTCGCCAATGAGACTGTTGATACACTGAAAAACTGGGGACAGTATTCACAGCCAGTTCATGATAAAGTCAGCACTAGAATCCAGATCCCCGGATGTGTGGTCCAGCGTGTTTTCAATCAGGTTGGATGACTTCAAAGCCTATTCAACATTTTGGAGTTTCTGCTGTTCTCTGTCAGTGGTTGGTATTGAGCTTGATTTTCTTAGTCTGGGTATCTGAGATGGGTAGAGCCCATCAGTCATATGGGGAAAAACCCAAAAATCTCCCATTCATTTTCTGGTTTCAGTTCATGGGTCCCTTTGCATTAAAGCAGATTGCTCTTCTTAAAAGCACAAATGAATATGGCACTGAGCACAGCTTGCTATTAATTAAGCATATGGATACAATTAATATATCATGTGAGTTAGCACAGAGTAACCGGACTGAGGCCGCTAGAGATGATTGAGAAGGGGCCCCGAGTAGACAGGCAGGTGTGGGGGGAGTCTCCAGAAGACGAATCACCTTGGAGAGAGACCTGGCACTCCCCACCCGCCTCGTGACTCCCGCACTGTTGAGGAGGCCTCTCTGCCTGTTAACTGACTTGAGACAAATGTGGAAGCCATTGGAAAAAACTGTGGTGTTATCAAGGCTGAGGAATTCTGTGCTGCAGCTTAGCATAGTTCTGAATAACTCTCTCTGGGATTTCCTTTCCCGTTTGGCAACCTCTGCTTACGTGGCATTTCTCTTTGATTCTTATCCTAGTCTCCATTAATGGGGATCTTCCTCTTTCCCCCTTGGCGATGGGCTCCTCAGTTTGGGATTTGTACCCTGTTTCATCTTGTTTGATTATTGGTAGCTTCACTGCTTGGATGTGTTCTTCTGCAAAAAACAAAACCTACTTCTTTGATGGAAGCGCATTTTACAGTTAGAATGTTGTTTCTCTTAGCTTTCTCAAAAGCCAGTTTCCTACTACTGAGGTTCAAGAAATGCATGTGTGGCTGACATTTTAATAAATGCTCCCCAGTTTTTGTGAAAGGAAACACGGACCATGGCCAGGGAGTGCAGGGTTCTGTGCCCTCACAGCTGTGGTTGAGTACTAGGAGGACTCTGGTTTGCCTGGTACAGATCTGCACCTCTTGTCACTCGTGGGTGACAAGCTATGTGATTGTGCAAGGCATTAGTACTAACAAGGGCAGCATTTCCAAATTCTTAGACTAGATTTACAGGTAATATCAATAGGTGTCTAATTTGCTCAAGTGTGTGTCATCCTAAAATATATATTAAAAAAAATCTTGGCCAGCGCCGCGGTGGCTCACTAGGCTAATCCTCCACCTGCGGCGCCAGCACCCCGGGTTCTAGTCCCGGTTGGGGTGCCGGATTCTGTCCCGGCTGCTCCTCTTCCTGTCAAGCTCTCTGCTGTGGCCTGGGAGGGCAGGGGAGGATGGCCCAAGTGTTTGGGCCCTGCACCCACATGGGAGACCAGGAGGAAGCACCTGGCTCCTGGTTTCGGATCAGCACAGCACAGTGGCCGTGGTGGCCATTTGGGGGGTGAACCAACGGAAGGAAGATCTTCCTCTCTGTCTCTCTCTCTCACTAACTCTACTTGTCAAAAAAACAAAACAAACAAAAAAATATTTATTCTGTTTAGTACTTCTTTGATTTCAGACACTAAATTAGAGGCATCTCCTCCCAGCGTGTGGCTCCTTACTCTATGCTTCACACATAGCTGTTCAATTTCAAAAGTAATCTGTTTATTAAAGATTTTTAAAGAAGTATAAAGCAGCTAAAAGAAGACAATAGAACCACCTATAATATTTTCAGTCTAAGATAGCATTAATTTTACATTTGCTTTTTCTTTTTTTTGTAGAAATGATATATTCTACATATTGTATCATATATGTGAAGGGTCTTCAAAAGGTTCACAGAAAATGTGTATTACGGAAAAACTATACATGGATTTCAAAAATTATCAAAATCCACATATATTTAATTACATTTCCTCACAATTTTTTAAAGTACCGTTATATACATGTTTTATAATGAGAAAAACAGTTCTGTGCACCTATTTTTAGCTTTTTTGGCTTTTATATGTATTTTTATATTGTTAAATATTCTCTTACATCCATAAGTAGAATAGGGTATTGAACATTATCATATTATTTGAATTCATCCTAATTTTTTGTGCTGAATCCTAATCTTATGAAACCCTTCTCAACAGGAAGTAGAATACCTGGATCAGAGTTCCAGTATAAATCTCATTCATTTTACATTTTTAGTATTTTTAGTCTTTTAAATCATAGTGAAATACACATAATGTAAAATTTACCATCTTAATCATTTTCACTGTTCAGCCTCAATCCATATTTTTGTGTAGTCATTACCACCATTCATCTCCAGACTCTTTTTTAAAAAATGATTTGTTTGAGAGTCAGAATTGGGGGGAGGGGTAAGAGAGGGATGGGGAGAAGAGAGAGAGAGGGAGAGAAAGAGAGAATCTTCCATATGCTGCTTTATTCCTTAGACGGCCTCAATAGCCAGAGCTGGGCCAGGCTGAAGCCAGGAACCAGGGACTTCATCTGGGTCTCCCATGTGGGTGCAGGATCCCAAACATTTAGGCCATCTTTCACTGTTTTTCCCAGGACATTAGCAGGAACTGGATCAGAAGTAGAGCAGCTAGGACTGAACTGGTGCCCCCACGAGATGCAGGAAGAGGCTTTACTTGCTACACCACAGCACAGGCCCCAGAAATTATTATTTTTTTTTTTTGACAGGCAGAGTGGATAGTGAGAGAGAAAGACAGAGAGAAAGGTCTTCCTTTTGCTGTTGGTTCACCCTCCAATGGCTGCTGTGGCCAGCGCGCTGTGACCAGTGCACCGCGCTGATCTGAAGGCAGGAGCCAGGTGCTTCTCCTGGTCTCCCATGGGGTGCAGGGCCCAAGGACTTGGGCCATCCTCCACTGCACTCCCGGGCCATAGCAGAGAGCTGGCCTGGAAGAGGGGCAACCAGGACAGAATCCAGCACCCCCACTGCGACTAGAACCAGGTGTGCCGCACCACAAGGCAGAGGATTAGCCTATTGAGCCGCGGCGCCTGCTCCAGAAATCTTTTTTAAAAAATGCTTATTTCCATCTACTTTAAAGGCAAAGGGGAAGAGAGAGAGAGAGAGGGAGAGAGAGAGAGAAGGAGAGAGAGAGATTCTATCCATTGTTTTACTCTGCAAATTCTGGAACGCTCACTTTCAAACTCAGTCAAATCTCTTTGAAGATATACTCACCCCTGCTATATTTATATATTTTATGGTGTAATGTCCCTGAGTGCTTTATTGGGAAGTCATTCACTTACAAAGCTTACTTCTTGATAGCTGGTAGCTCGCAGCCTGGAACTCAGAAGAGTTAATACAGGAGAATCCCTTGTCCTTGATTTCAGCTACCCAAGGGCAACTACAGTCTGCCAATGCTAATGGGAAATTCCAGAAATAAACGCAAGTTTGAAATGACCATTGTGAGTAGCACTGCTCCAATCAGTCCTGCCGAGGAAGTGGATCGTTCCTTTGTCCAGGGCATCCATATACGGACATTACCTGCTCTGTGGTCCTTGAGAAAGAGAGAGAAAAACCACACTCACAGGACATTCATCACAGTATATTGTTATAATTGTTCTATTTAACTATGATTTATTGTCGTGAATCTCTTCCTGTGCCTAATTTATAGATGAAACTTTGTCACAGAGCAAAATCCTTAGTATACATAAGGTTCTGTACTATTCATGGTTTAGGCATCTACTAGGGGTCTTTGAACATGTGCTACCTCAGATAAGGGGGCGTACCATGTGTCTGTGCTGATGCACAAGGTCGGACTCCGAGGATGGGTGGGCGTGATGGACTCCCGCAGAGAATTCCAACACTGTTCCACGCAGAGACCCTCTTCTCTCTCTTGAGACCATGGCACTCCCACCACTGCCTCTCCTGCTACTGCTGCTGCTGCCACACTTGCCATCATCAGTCTGAGCCCTGGCTGCTGCCTTGTTGCTCAGCAGTACCCTTGCCTGGGCAATGCTAGTGAGCACCATAAGGCCAAACTGGGACTTGATTTTCTGTGTGCATTCTCTGCTGCCTGCAGTGTTTCCTCTGCTTCACATGTATGCTCGATTGTCCCATCAGCCCTTAATTGCAAAACTGAAGTTGAAAGAAAAAAAATCACTATGAGTATTGCGATGATGACAGCAAAGCACTAAATCAAGTGCAGAGCCCTTCTGAGTGTGGGTCCCTGCGGGGCTGCATATACCACCTGTCCACAGAACCTGCCTGAGACCGGGGCCACAGTGATTCTCCAATCAATCACTGTCTTGATCTGATCCCCAGAGGAAGGCCAGAACTGTTGTACCTTATCTTATTTGGAATGTGATACATTTGCATCTCAATTTGTTGATCCTAGTTGGTATTTTCAACTGGACCCAAGCCAGGATCTGTGGATTTAGAGAAGGAATAATTTTAGGACAGTGCTGTCTTGATCCTATGGCTGGACCTCCATGGTCCAACAGATTTAAAAATCATTTCCTGAAAGTCAAAAGTCACCTTCTCAAATTTGGAATGTAAAATGGATATCATTCAGGACATGCTAATGAGTGCACAAAAAGAAAGCTCATCTTTTATTTCTAAGCATCCAGTCCTTAAAGTATAAACCCACCTTCAACTTCCTAATTCTACCTCATGGGTTGGTTTCTGGTATAATTGATATCACCTTGAATGACTTTTTGTTTTTGGTACTAATTTTCTGCATCTTTACAGGTTGTATTTAGGCATCTGGAGACCATACCTTATTTGAGTTATCTGAAAGTATCTGGAACTATCAATGGACTCATAAAAATTACTGTGGCTTTTAGAGATTCAGACCTAGATGCTTATCTGAAAGCATATCCAAACATATATAGTATTGTTTAAACTGATTTTGGAAGTAAACTTTTATAACGATTTTTTTAGATAGGAAACAAAAAGGAATAATTTATTGAAGTATTTTCTGACACCCATGCAGATCTGGATTGAGTTCCAGGCTCCTGGCTTTTGTCTGGCCCAGCCCAGACTACTGTGGGCATTTTAAGAATGAACCAACAGATGGGGGATATCTGGGTCTGTGTCTGTCTTTCTACCTTTCAAGTAAATAAATGAGTAAATAAATAAATAATAAAGTAAATAAATATTTGGTAGGATTGACTTTCTGCCAGACCAAAGAGATTCAAACTTACTTGAGAAATATAAGCAACTTTCATTTACTAAGTGTTTGTGATTAAGGCAGAATCCCCTGCTTAAATCCTGGCTTTGGAAAGAGGATATGAACACAAACATAACTCACACATGTGCCCATGTTTTCTCTGCTCTGGACATTAGCCAGACTTCAATTCAGCATTATGAAAAATACAGAGCTCACTATTATTAAAATAGCCACTCAAAACATGTTTATATGGGGTTAAGATTTACTATCTTTTACAAAATTTCTGAGTTGCTGTTATTGGTGTGTGCTTGGGAGAATGGAGTGGAATATAGCTTGGTAGTAGGTGAGGAAGGGGATAAAACCTAATCTGTTGAAAACTGATGGGATAGATACACTTTTCAATTGGATCTGTAGTTTTTTTAATTCTCCTCATTAAAATGACTAGCTTTCTTTATGTTTATTTACTTCTGTTGCAAACTATCTAAAATCATTTTCTTTTAAGTGTTGCTCTCATATTTTAAAAAATGATTAGACATCTATTGGGCTTTGAAACAGGAGTGGAGGCATTAGCCTTTCATCTTTGGGGACTTCAGTTTCAACCTGGCTTAGTTTAAGCTGAAACAAGTTTAATCTTGTCACAGGCACTTCCCCAAGCAATAATTACAATGAACTCAAATCACTCCAAAATATTTTAGCATCACATTCTACTCCATGAAGAACAGGAACAAAACACTTCATTGTGTAACCAAGAAGGATTAGTATTTTTATTGGGAATCATTACATTGTAGCATTAATCAGAAGAAAAATGATTAATGGCTGTAGCTTCTGTTATAAGCTGTTTTGGAAAATGAAACCACAGTGTTAAATGGGATGCTTCATACAGCACTGTAAGGAGAACCTGTCGGTATGTTGGATGTTAGAGGCCATTCTCCATACCTAGGGAGGACAATTCCCTAACGCTCAGGCCTCAGCCCACGGGAGGTCCTTCCTTTATTGTTATTCAACTCCCACTCTAGTATGTAAGTCACCGACCTTCTTGCCCCTTGAGTTCTGTTGAAGACAAATTTATTAAATCCAGCCTCAGAACTTTACAGTTCAGTAGGATTAATAGACTTGGGCTGATGAATGAAGCCAGAAGTGGGAAGACAGAGCATTGAGAGTTCCACTGACCTCAGGAGAGCCTTCGAATCTTACTGAGTTCACACTGGAGCTTAGTATTTTCAAGGTGTAGACCTAAAGGGTACTGAGGAAGACAAAGTGTTCATCATAACCACCATAACTCATTTCATCTTTTTCTCAAAGGGCACAGAGCATCCTGGGTGGCCTGGGTAGTTGTGCTGCTTCTTAGCTATAGTCACTTAAACTTTACTGTCTTTGTCTTATGCTCAGGTCTCCTGCAGTGTTCTAGCAAGGTCCTTAGCATTGCCTCAGAACTTATGGGGGTCCAATTTGCTGTACCCTTCCATTTCCTCCGTATCACTGTGGCAATGTTTCCTTAGGGTGTGTGTAGCCAACAGATATCCAGCTTCTTGGGGACTTCTTGGATGCTTTTTGAATGGAACCCTGAGTAGTATTCTTGAGTGAGTCAGGCACAAACTGAATTTGAGGATGTGGGAGAATTTGCTAGTACTCTCAATGCACTATCAGTTTAAAAATTCAAATTCTAAAATTTATTCATCAACTCAATTTTATGTGACTAGAAGTGAGAATACTTTATATATTAAAACATGCTCCAAATGTAATGTTGAGGGTTCTTAAAATGCCCTAACAGAGATCCCATGTGCATTGTCTCAAAGAGAAGCCCTTCTCTGCCTTGTCAGATAGCCTATGTACATTTACCTGTGCAGTTATAAGATGACAGAAGCTGAAGAGAGGTTAAAGGCTTCTAAGTGGTGGTTGCCCACGCTTTTGAATGATTGCATATCCTTTATATATAGAGATTATCAAGCCTCAAGATCTGTAAAACTAAGAACTTATTAATCCACAATGATAAATACAAGGGTGTTTCAAAATGTTCATAAAAAATGAAATTAAAAGATAAGTTTATTTTGGTGCAAATGTATTTTTGTAATCAATGCATCAGTTTTTTTATAGTACAGATTTTCCATGACCTTTTTGAAGACTCCTTATATATATGGAATTCATAATTATTTTTTTACCAAAACAAATATATCATAATTGATTTTCCATAAAATTTTTGAAGTACCCATGTAGAGCTGTCACATGGAACAGGATAATGGAGATTTATGGTCAACTGATTCCACCCCAGCCCCCACCAAGTTATATCATTCCTCACTCTGTTCATTGATCACATAAAACCACCGCTATGCAGACTGGAAATGTTCACCATCAAAGGGTCAGTTCCCTCTCTTTCTTTGTAACCGACTGACTTGGGAATTTGAAGGTCATCTGGGGAGCAGAGACTCAGAACAAGGGGAGCTGGATGAAAATCATTAACAGCAGTAAGCCAAGGTAGTCTGATGACTCTAATCTATTGCACTGGTTATTGTTAATGGGACCAGATACAACCGAGTCTGTTGGTTGCATGCTGCATCCACTTCTACCCTACAAGCAACTTTATCAAGGGGGTTAGAAACATACCAATTCCAATGTCCAGACTTATCTCTCTTGGACTGTGCTTTACTGGGCACTGGCAATAACTGTCCTGTCTAATCAGTCCCTTCTTTGATTGTCACTCTTGTTCTAAGAATGGATTAATGTATTCCATCTGGTTATAGTCAAGCCTTTCCACTTGAGAGCCAAGCAGGTGACTTTATCAAACCATACACTGTCTCACGAAGGGATATTCTCCCGTTTACCTTTAAAGAAGGCCTGCTATTTCTCTTTTGGGCACATCTTGCTTAGCCCACAAGTATTAACAGAAAACACTTGGTAATAAAAATAATTCATATTTAGATAAATAAACATTGTAAAGTTGTCTACTGTGTTTGATGCAATATATTAAGCATGGTTTTTACCATAATTGTTTTATACTGAGTACTTTTAACAGCAACACTTCTAAATAGAGCATACTTATATTAACTCCTTTGATTAATTAAACCAAAATAATTCCTGGTAGGTTTCCTAAATTTTGATTTTTTTATTAGAAAATAGTTTTTTAGGCATTACTTTAAACAGAAAAATAAATTTAAAATCTGAAATAGTTTTCTCACATGACTTGGAAAAGGCAATTGATTGAGGTTATTTATGATCCACTCACTGATGAGCAATTCCATTAAAGTTTATGGTGGTCAATTATGATAGTAAAAAATATCAAAATACTCTTCCAGGTGTATTTTTGTAGTATTTTAATTTTGATTTTCAGCTTTTTTTAGGAGCTCGTCAGATTGTGCTTATCAGAAAACTATTGGGGCCCGTGCTGTGGCATAGCAGGTAAAACTGCCCCTTGCAGTGCTGGCATCCCATATGGGTGCTGGTTCAAGACCTACTGCCCCACTTCTGATCCAGCTCTCTGCTATGGCCTGGGAAAGCAGTGGGAGATGGCCCAAGTGGTTGGGCCCCTGCAACATGTGGGAGACCCAGAGGAAGCTCCTGGTTCCTGCCTCCTGGCTTCACATTGGCCCAGCTCCAGACGTTGCAGCCATTTGGGCAGTGAACCAGTGGATGGAAGATCTCCCTCTCTCTTACTCTGCCTCTCTGTAACTTTACCTTTCAAATAAATAAATACTTTTTTTTTTAAATGAAAACTATCAAAGGATATTTGAGAGAAAATTTTTATTTCTATATTCTATTAAATATCAAATTGCTGACTTGTTTATTAGAGTCCTTTAAATATACTGAAAGTATTTGCAATAGGCTTATGTGATAAAAACAGTTTTTAAAACAGTATGTGATAATTTGACTCCAATGTTGTAATGGCTTTGCATATAAGGATGTATGTATGTGTGTGTGTATATTTACATGACAAAGGAAGAAAGGCTATTAAAGAAAACATGAATCAGTAATTTCATCTATTTTAGTGTGATACAAAGTATGGGTGAACATTTTTAGTTTTTTATCCTTGATTTTTGTATCCAAGAATTTACTTAAAAATGCAAACAGTGTGTTCTGTTTATTCCAAAATGACAACAAGCTAACAAAAAATACTCAGAGAGGGATGAAGGGCTTAGTAATTAAGATGTCCAGAACCCATACCTGTCTCTAATGTTGACTTCAGCTTCCTGCTAATGCAGAACCTGGGAAGGTAGTGGCAGTATGTCAGGTAACTGGGTCCTTACCACCCACATAGGAGATCTGAATTGAGTCTGGGCTGCCAGCTTTGGCCTCTGTGAGGGGCCATTACTGGCATTTGGGGGAGTGAACCTGTGGGTGAGTTCTTTCTCTTTTTTATTATTTTTTTTCTGTCTCCCTCTGTGTTTATATGCCTCTCAAACATTTTCTCTTTATTCTAAAATAACAGTGGAATCAGCAACTACTTCACCATAATGCTGGTCACCTCTTTTTCTTTATGTTTAGGGCACTTGATGTTTTTTAGTTTCCTAAATCAGTTATCTTTATGATTGATTAGCTTGAAACCCTTGAGTCAACAGCCATTTTTGTACCTTAATCTTTGAGCTACCCACAGATATATTTCTTTGTTAATACAAAAATTAAGGATTTTTTTCCCATTTTTTCCACTTCACTTATCCAATGACATCATTAACTAAAATCTTCATTTTTTGAAGGAAAATGTTTGAACCCCTACTAACCAGAATAACTCATCTGCTGCAGCAATTGTTGCAGAGGCAACCCCCTTTGTGGATGATTGTTAGCTTGCTAGATAAAGTTGTCATTACGTTTAACTTGGTCTTTAATTATAAGCAGATGGATGAATTATTTTAATCACTGCTATATATCTTAACAGTAGTTCATACATTGACACAAAGTGAAGAACATCAAACAGAAATTAAATGCTAGGGAAGGAAAGCAGCCAGCCTTCAAGGGAAGCAATTGATCACAACCTGTCATCTTTAAAGACCAGAAGAATGCAAAATAAACACTTGGGATTAGTGTACTAAATATGGTTCCTCAGGCTTCAGCTCTGCCCTCTGATAATTCCTCTATCTCATTTATTTTAATGCTTTATCATGTATCTCTCCAGCTCTGTAATTAGCCTTTCAGGTATTCTCCTTTTCTTCCTGCCTTTGAAATTATGTATGGTGTGATTCTGCCGGGAGAAGATATTATTAACATCCAGTACAAGAGAAGCAACTTTGGAAAAGATTCCATTTTATAGTTCACATACTGAAATTCTTGCTGAAACTCACAGATATGTTAGGGTTGATTTGGAGCTAAAATGTTAGACGATTTATCATATTTTTTTTTTAAAAGAGAAAGAGTCTAGCTTGGTTTGCAGGTAAAGCAGTTTTATAAGAGGGATCTGGATTTAGAGTCATTGACTTCAAACTATTTGATTTTTTTAAAGTCTAAGATTAATTTCTGAATTAAAGTAATTAAATATTATCATCTTACTGCTTTGTTTCTGAGTTCACTTTTCCTTGACTAAAAAGAACATCACCAATGCCTGTGTTTTCTTCCATAGCAGTGAATGTGCTGATTATTACACAGTAAATCATGCTTGGAATTTATACTCTGCCGGGAATTTTGCTCTAGAGGAAGGGTATGTTCCTGATGCTTTATTACAGTGTGTGGATCTATTTATTTCTCAGTCTCATTTTTTTAAAAAAATTATTTATTTGAGAGGTGGAGTAGAGTGACAAAGAGAGAGGTAGACAGACAACTAGATACACACACACATCCCAGAGAGAGAGAAAGAGAGCGAGCGCGAGAGAGATCTTCTATTCACTGGTTCACTCCCCCCGACAGTGGCTGCAATAGCCAGGCACCAGGAACTCCATCTTGGTTTCCCACCTGGGTGGCAGGGGCCCAAATACCTGGGCCATTCTCTGCTGCCTTTTCAGGTGCATCAGCAGGAAGCTGGATTGAAAGTGGAGCATTGGGGATGGTGCTGTGACGTAGTGGGTAAAGCCACTGCTCGCAGTGCCGACATCCCATATGGGTGCCTGTTCAAGTCCCAGCTATTCCACTTCTGATCCAGCTCTTGCTGCTGCCTGGGAAAGCGGTAGAAGATGGCCCAAATCCTTGGGCTCCTACCCGCATGGGAGACCTGGAAGAAGCTCCTGGCTCCTGGCTTCGGATCAGCCAGCTCCAGCCGTGGCAGCCAATTGGGGAGTGAACCAGCGGATGGAAGACCTCTCTTTCTCTCTCTGCCTCTCCTTCTCTCTCTTTGTAACTCTGACTTTCAAATGAATAAATAAATAAATCTTTAAAAAAAAAGAAAATAGAGCAGCAGGAACTTGAACTGAAACTCCTTTGTAGGATGCAGGCATCACAGGCAGAGACTTAACCCACTGTGCCACAATGATGAACCTTGGTGAGTCACTTTAGATTATTTATTATTAAACACTGAAAGCATAAAATAATGCCTACAATTGAATAGATATACTGTTCTCACTTTGACCTCTTTGATCTTGTAAATACTGGATTGTTTCTAGTGTTCTGAATGTGGATGTAATATTAAATTATTGATTTATCATATATTACTTCATAGACCAGAAAGAGTGGGATTTTCTGTGTTTAACTTTGCCCTAAACCACATTTTGTCATTGACTTTGTAGCTTATCTAGGGCAAAGTTTTAATCTTTTCTGACTTCCTTTTGTAATGTCTCTAGGCTTCTTCCTTCTGCCGGGTATTGGAAAGTACCCATGGACTCAAACTTGCCTTGGAATTATCTGAAGACCAACATCATTTGGAGTTTCCCATTCATAGAGAATCCATGTTCCAAAGTTTGAATGGATTTTTGTTGTAAATGTTATTTGATGTTTTAGTTTATTTATGCAATGGCCTCTTCTTAATGCTCTTAATACTGAGGATTGACTGCCTTAGGAAAAAATATTCTAACTATGATGCTATCAACAACAGTTTGTGGGTTTCAGATCAAGAGATTGGAGGATTTTTCACACAAACATTGAGAAATATTTGTACAATCCTAAAGCAAATAATTCCAGGTTCAGAATACCTATCTGCCACATTCTCTGATTTGTATAGAAATAAAAAATATCATGGGAAATTGAGGCTGTGTTACTGATATTGTTGTGACTCTCAGAAAATCTGTTATCCTTTTACAACCTATACTTCCTCAGTTGTGGAATGGAAATGAAATAAAATAAAGGGCATGGGACTTAGCAGGACTCCATTAAATTCCCTCCTTCTCTCTCTCCCTCTTTTCCTTTGTTCTTTCCTTGGTAGCTTCTCTATGTGCACTCTGAGGACGAGAAAAGCAGCCCCTGAGAACCAAGAGCTGGCTTTTTATTCATAACTAGTCTTCAGGATTTCCCTATAGAACATGAATAATTTTATAGAATACTATCAGACAAGAACATTCTGTGATGCTGATGGAGCAAGCCGAATCAAGAACACTCCATAATCAGAGCAAAAAACAGACGAAAATCTTGTTCCAACCAAGACCAAGCATTGCCCTTTTTGGTGAATCCAAGTGACTGCTACTTCTTTGCCCACGATAGATTTAGCTTCACTTCATTCTCCCTTTTCCTAAGGTAAGAGAACATAGTCTTTTGAAGTTTGTTTTTATATTTGCAAAATGAGCTTTGTGGGGAGCAGCCCGGACTGGACTGAGTTACTGGAATTAAGACTTGTTCTGTGCATCTGCTCTCCCACAATATGGCGCTGGGAGAGAAGTAAACAGCTTCCGCACAGCTGCCTCCAGTTCAGCCAATAAACAGCAGGACCTGCTCCTGATTGGAGGAGAGCAGCGTACTCGGCGTGTGGGCAGCCGAGTTAGGATTGGCGGAGGAGGACTATAAAGGAGGAGAGAGACGGCATGCACGAGGAACATCTAAGGGGAACATCTAGCTGAAGGAACACCTGTGCAGCCCCCGAGAGAGCTGGCCGGCGGTGTGCCGCTCCCCTGCGGAAGTGGGGAATGTGGCCAGGGGGAACTGCCCTTCCACGGAGGTGGAAGGGATAGTAGCCAACCCGGGAAGAACCAGCAGCAAACCTGGGGAGGGCCGAGCAGACGAAAGAACAGTGCAGGGTCCTGTGTCGTTCCTCCACGAAGACGGGGAGTGACAAGCTTTCCTTATAACAGTGCTTATTGTGAATTGAATGTTTGTGTCCTCTCTCCTTCCTCCAAATCCATATGTTAAAGCTCTGACTCCTGCTGTGGTTATATGTGGACATGGAAGCACTATGGAGGCACAATTACATAAAATGCTCACCACACAGATATAGTAATTAGAAATAATCTCGCAACACTGGGCAGTAGTAAATTGTAGTGAAAATCATTAGAGTTTAATCTAGAATTATTGTAGATGAAGTTTGAGTATTTTTGACTTTTATTTTATTTTTACAGTTTTATTTATTTAGTCATTTGAAAGGTAGAGTGACACCCAGAGAGAAATCTTCCATCTGCTGGTTCAGTCTCCAAATGCCTGCAATGGCCAGGGCTGGGCAAGCTGGGAGCCAGGAGACAGTAACTCCATCCAGTTCTCTCACATAGGTGGCAGGAACTCAGCTACTTAGGGTATCATCTGCTGTCTCCCAGGCTCATCATTAGCAGGGAGCTGATTGGAAGTAGAGGCAGGACTCCATCCAAAGCAGTCTATTGTGGGATGCTTACCAGTATCTGAAGCAGTCTCAAGGAGAGACTTAACCATGCCCTGACTCCTGTTTTTAACACAATTGTTAACATTGTGAGTTTCTGTAATTTAACTTTTGATAGTAGTTATGTTTAATAACAGACTCACAGGGGCCGACATTGTGGCACAGCCAGTTAAACTGCCCCCTGTGATGCTGGCGTCCCATATTGGAGTGCCAGTTTGAATGTGGGATGCTCCACTTCCCATCCAGCTCCCTGCTGGTATGCCTGGGAAAGCAGTGGAAGATGGCCCAAGTACTTGGGCTGCTGCTACCCATGTGAGAGATGCAGATGGAGTTCCATGCTGCTGATTTTGGCTTGTCCTAGCCCCAACCATTGCAGCCATTTTGGGGAGTGAAATCAGTAGATGGAAGATCTTTCTCTGTCTCTCCTCCTTTCTCTGTCACTCTACTTTTCAAATAAATAAAATAAATCTTAAAAAGACAAAAACAGGCTTACAAAATTCTTGAAAATTTACTTTTTTTTGGTTAACTACTGTGAGCTGGCTTTTGCACACCACTATCAGATGATTTTTTTTCTGTAACAATATTATTTGGATCCTTTGCTGGTTAAATCACCATTTGGGTAGTCACAAACTCTGTATCTGCAATGAATTTTGTTCACATATAGCAAATTGTGTTTGGAGGCACCTCCATGAAACAATTTGAGTTTATAACACTTGGTTGAAGTTATCACCCCTAAAGGTGCTGGATTAGTTGACTGTTAATAACCTCTCACTCAAGCTCTGAATAACAGGAATAACAGTAAATTAGATAAAGTGTCGTAAAATTGTATGTGACTAAAGATAATGTTAATGCACTGTTTATTTCTTTATTAAAAAATCCTAGGAGATGAGATTTTGGGTTCTTTCACTATAAAAAAATGCTAAATGCTAATGTGATAAATAAACTTACTCTGATTGGTTATTGATTTTTACATATGTATACATGTAATGAAACATCACATAATATCACATAAATATGCACAAATAAAAAATGAAAACAATTGATTTTCACATTTGTAAGGGCACAAATGTTTTTTACTAAATGGGCCAGGAGCTCATTTTTTTATTGTCATATCCTGATCTCAGTGCTTATTATTATCATCTATTATTGCTTCTGAAACTTCTCTTAGTTTCTAGAAGAACATACAATTCCCAAGTTATGAATATGGCTTTGGAATTAAAATTCATTCCTATGTGACCTGAGCATCCTATGTATCCTCTCTGATATTCAAACTCATTATTATAGGAGTGTAATGGAACTCAGTAAGATTATATTTTCATACCTAGCTATGTGATATTATCCATTCAAAATATTCAGCCAGTTCATGGACACTGTCCCTGGTTGACATGAGCTGTGTTGTTCAGATGCTCCTTTGGATCTCTTTGCATTTTCAGTTATGTCTTAATCCTCATTTTGTTCTAGAAGTGATCAGAATGAGAGAAGCTAGTCAAAGAAGGGAGGAGGCCGATGATGTTTTCGAGCAGAGTAACTCCAGTATGACCCAAGAAATTTCTAGTCCCTGATCAGGGCATGCAGTGGGTGAGGAAGCTTCTCTCCTTCTGAAAGCATGAAGATGGAGAATTGCTGCCTCCTGACAATTAGTGTGTGGTTATTACTTTCCATGAGTCCTGCTCTTTGGGTTTCTCTCAAATACCATTAAAACCAGACACTCATCAAGCTAAGGACTAGAGGTTTTTTTTTTTTTTTGTATTAGAATTTGCTCTTAACCCAATTGGGATGGGAGAGGAGATAGTTTCTGTGGACTGTGTCAGTCTCTGGGTGATGTGTCCTTCACCCAAGCCCCCTTTGTTTTCCAGTGCCGTTCAGTTTCCTAATGGCACCACATGCACTAATTACCCCAATTGCCCTCCCATTCACTCCTCTGAATCAGAATCAAACATGGATTTGAATCTTGCCTCTCCCTCTTACACATCACTCAACTTCTCCAAGCTTTAGTTTTTCAGTCTGTAAAATAGTGATAATGATTTATTTCTTACAGTTGTCATAAAGATTAAATGATATAAGGTAACTGCATATTAATACCTAACATTTCAATAAGACTTGATTTATTCACAGATTAATCACACATCTGAAAGAATCATCTTGACACTTGGAGTTTTTATTTTAACTTTTTATTTTATCTATCAGCTCAATTTTAAGTTTCCTTATACTGTTCTTTCTTGGCAAATATAGCTTCCAAGTTATATAACAGAGCCTACTGTGGCCTGGATTATTAAATTTTATTATCTAGCGCCTCAAGCAGTGTTGAAAATACAGAAGAAATATTGGGAGCTTGGTGACCCAAAGGGACTGCAGAAACTCACTTTCTGCCTGTACCAGAGGGAAGGACAAGCCCATGAGGTAAGAGAGACACTCACAGGCTACCCTATCAGCTACTTGAACTCTGTGCTTCTTATCTCTCTCCTTGGAGGGAAGCTCAGAGGAAGCCTTTGCCCTCTAACATCTAGGTTCAAACTAATCTTTATTATATCATATCAGTGCCACATCAAAGCACTGCCTACACTTGACTCCCCAGGCCCACTAACAATTAAGTTCTTTGCACTGAATTTATTCCCTACCTCTCTCCACATCGATGAGTCAAGTGATATTGTCGATACAAATTGGGCTTGCTAACTAACTAGAAATCTTCCAGAGATGTATCAGCAAAGATGATTTGGGAAGTAATGTGTTTTGGAGTATTGGCGTAAGGAAACTTGTTATATTTTCATTTTTTTCCACTTATTTGACAGGTAGAGTTAGACAGTGAGAGAGAGAGAGACAGAGAAAGGTCTTCCTTACGTTGGTTGACCCCCCAAATGGCCGCTACGGCTGGCGCTGTGCTGATCCGAAGCCAGAAACCAGGTGCTTCCTCCCAGTCTCCCACATGGGTGCAGGTGCCCAATCACCTGGGCCATCCTCCACTGCCTTCCCAGGCCACAGCAGAGAACTGGACTGGAAGAGGAGCAGCCGGGACTAGAACCTGGCACCCATATGGGATGCCGGCGCCACAGGTGGAGGATTAGCCAAGTGAGCCATGGTGCCGGCCCCTATATTTTCTTGTAGCAGCTTGGTTTCTACTCCTCTGTGTACCTTTTATTTTTCTTACATCTAAAGCATCTCTGTAATTTTAAAGCATGGATTGATCTCTTAAACTGTGAATGGCTGGGTGAGAATGGGAATAAGGATAGAGAAGGCATAATCCCTGTGGTCACAGAGTCCTTAGGCAGGCAGGATAGTAAACAGGCTAGTATAACACTGATATATATCTTTGCATAAGGATTATGGATAATATAGGATGGGAGGATCAGGCATGGCTTCTGTAAGAGGCCAACTTAGGAGCTAAACTTTGGAAGATGATGCATTGATTAGTTCTCATTTCTCTACCACTTCCAGGTCCATTTTCCTCCCATCTTTGCCAAACTCAGCATCCCAGGAAGCTGACTCCTGTTGTGGTGGATACTGAGATGCATCACTCACAAAAGAATGACTTGGTCTTCCAACTACTGGAATGCAAATTTAAAGGGTCAACCATCTTTAAGGATAGAAACTGTCTCATATTAGGCCATACCTCCTTCTAATGGCATCTGATATCCAATGGCCGGTCACTGTGAGATTATGAATGCCAGAATTTCTTGCTACAACTTGAGAGATTTTAAGGATCAATGCAGGCCTAGATTTTTTTCTCAAAGAAATCTTTTATTTAGTGAGTACAAATTTCATAAGTACAACTTGAGGAATATAGTGATTCTTCCTTTCATATCTACCATCCCACCTCCAATCTCACCCCCCCTCCCATTTCCAGTCCCATTCTCCATTAAGATTCATTTTTAATTAACTTTATACCAGAAGATCAACTCTATACTAAGTAAAGATTTAAACAATTTGCACACACACACACACACAAACTGAGAGCAAGTTTTACAGTTAATTCTCATAATACAGCTCATTGAGGACAGAGGTCCTGCATGGGAAGTAAGTGTGACTCCTGTTGTCAATTTAACAATTAACACTCTTATGCATGATGTCAGTGATCACCTAAGGCTCTTGCCATGAGCTGCCAAGGCTATGGAAACCTTTTGAATCCACAATCTCCGTCAGTATTTAGGCAAAGCCATAAGCAAAGTGGAAGTTCTCTCCTCTCTTCAGAGAAAGGTACATCCTTCTTTGATGACTATTACTTTCCACTGGGGTCTCTTTCACAGAGATCCTTCATGTAGGATATTTATTTATTTATTTATTTATTTTTGCCACAATGTCTTGGCTTTCCATGCCTGAAACACTCTCATGGGCTTTTCAGCCAGACCAGATGCCTTAAGGGCTGATTCTGAGGTCAGAGTGCTATTTAGGGCATTTGTCATTCTGTGAGTTGGCTGTGTGCAGACTTAAATCTTGCATAGACTCATCTGAGGCCTTTGTTGAGAGCGCACCTTAGTTCACTTTCTTCTTTGCCCGGTCCTGTTTCCTCCCATCTCCCCTACACATAGCCCACCAAAGAGATGTATTGGATATGCATGCTGCAGACTAATCTCTTTCTCCAGTGCATTTTACACATGACACAAGTATGTGGCAGAGCACAGGCTTCCTGGCTGGCTAGGTTCCTGCTGAGTTCAACTAATGTCATGTGATCAGGGATGTGGAGGAGAATGAGGGATTTGCTCTATGCATTTTCCCCACTTCCAGGCCGTTCTCTGGCAGTAGTTAGTCCTGGGGCTATGGTTTCTATGCATAAAGACCCCTCCCTGGCAATGGCTCTCACTCCTTCATATCTGAGAGTGGCAACACTTCTCTCTGTTGCTAGTCTTTGGGGAACTCAATATCTCTAGCTGGTTTTCTTAATCCTACTTCCTTAATCTATATAGATTTAAATTCTCATAGATTTCCCAACACATTCAGTTGAAGCAGTAATGTGCTGGGAAATGTTTAACCACTAGTTCTATTTAAAAAAATAAGAAAGGGACTGGCACCATGGCAAAGTGGGTTAAAGCCCTGGCCTGAAGTACCAGCATGCCATATGGGTGCTGGTTCTAGTCCTGGCTGCTCCTCTTCCGATCCAGCTCTCTGCTATGGCCTGGGAAAGCAATAGAAGATGGCCCAAGTCCTTGGAGACCTGCACTGGTGTGGGAGACCCAGAAGAAGCTCCTGGCTCCTGGCTTTGGATTGGCACAGCTCCGGCCATTTCGGCTATCTGGGGAGTGAACCATCAGATGGAAGACCTCTCTTTTTTTCCGTCTCTACCTCTCTCTGTAACTCTTTCAAATAAATAAAATAAATCTTTAAAAAGAAAATAAAAAAGAAAGAAAAAATATGAAGTTCTGATTTGCAGCATTTTCCAGTTTCTGTGGTGTAAATATTCCCATCACACCCCGACATGGTGTCATTCATCACAGGTGGTACAGATGCTCAGTAGTTCTACTATACTGGTAAAACAGACCTAAATAATGCCAAGGTTTTATATCAGCATAAAATAATGGGAAAGGATGGATTTTGAATATTTATTACCTTTGTTTTAAATGTAATTGAAATCATAATGAATTAATTTTTATTGATGACTGTGTTTAAGAGCCAATTTGCAAAGTTCCTGAGAATTAACAACTGATGTTTGCCATGTCAGTCTGCGCCATCATACTTCTGAGAGGAATTTTATGCTGGAATCTTGACTGACACAGATAAGTAGCTGCTAACTAGGCAACATATGAAGGTACTTCAAAGGGTTCATGGAGAAATGTAAGTTCTGCCTATTCACAGATTTTGGCTATTTAGGCATACTATGAATTTAAGATCAGAAAATAAGTCTGTAGATAGAATCTTAGAGAAGGGATTTTGTTTCTCAAATGAGCTTTGTCAGATTTCTGGAGAAGGAAGCTGAGGGCTCAAGTTGAATTCTCTGTCTCCGGAATGTGGGTTTGATGGGAAGATTGGGGATAATTGAGTTGGGAAGAAGAAGTTGGAATCTTTTTTTATTTTTAGTTGTAAACTTTATTTATTTTCATTTACTTTAAAGGCAGATAAATGGAAAGAGAGAGACAGAGCTAAGTCTTCTATATGATAGTTCACTTCTCAAATGCCTGTGACATCCAGGGGTGAACAGGTTAAGTCAGGAGCCAGGGATGCAATCTTGTTCTTCTGTGTGGATGGCAGGGACCCAAGTACTTGAACCATCACCTGCTTCCTCGCAGGGCACGTTAGCAGGAAGCTGGAATTAGCAGCAGAGATGGGACTTTGACCTAGATACTCTGATATGGGATCCAGACACCCCACACAGTGTCTTCACTGCTGTGCCATCTCCAACCCCAATCAGTCCTCAGATTTTATGCTGGAGGATTTGTGCTAGAGTTTCAGCAGTTGCCCAAAGTTAAAGGGCTTGGAAATGATGTAGCTGAGAGTCAATCCCCATCTATATCTCTCATTGCCTTACTTATAAATTCTTTTAGACACTTTCCTCTCCCACTCTTTCAGTGTGAGTGGATCTGTTCCTCATCCCTGCCTCCCTTGTCATGGTGAGGGCTTTGGGGCTTTGGGACCAATGAAGACACTCCAGATGTTGAGATGAAAGACAGACCCCTTTATCTAGTTGAGAAGACATTGTATGTTTTTGTTTGTTTGGGCCTCAAGTACAATAGGCGTAAAGTGAGGTCCAATGAAAGTGTGTCCCTGATCCCTATCTGGCGACCCTGTGCTTAATAGTTTTTCCTCACTCCCTGCAATCAGTTCTCAGGGTGAGATCTCATCTGAGTTGTAATGATATGCATGGCATACATCCTCGTGGCTGCTGTGTAGTCCCCTTGGCTAGGAAGGGGTTAAGTTCTCTAGAGTACTGGAAAGAGAAAAATTGAGCTGATATGGGAGGTCATGGGCAAATGACAAGTAAGAGGATGAGGATTTAGTTTAGTGAGCACTGACTATACATCAGGCGCTATGCTAAGCACTTAACTGAATTATTGCATTTCACCTTCAAAACTATTTTAAGAAATAAGTGCTAACTTATATCCAAATTGTTGGTGGGAAAACTGAAAACAATTAACCAGCTTGCTCCAATCCATAGCTAGGCTGAAGTGGTAGAACAAAGATATGAGATAATCTTTTCACGAGAACTCCACATTCCTCTGTTAGTTTATTATCCAGTTCTGAATAATAGGAGAAGAAAATTTAGGAAAAGGCTCAAAAAGTTCATGGAAAATTTGCATTATTTGTTGCAAAATTTATTTAATTATTTATTTATTTGAGAGTCAGAGAGAGAGAGACAGACACACAGAGAGCTCCCACCCACTGACTTGTTCACTCCCTGAGTGCCCCCAGTGGCTGGGGCTGGGGCTGAATCAGGAGCTGGGAACTCAGTTCAGGTGTCCCACTGATGTGGCAGGAACCCAATCACTCAGAGCCATTTCTGCTGTCACCCAAGGTCTGCATCAGGAAGTTGAAGTCAGGAGCCAGCACTGAGTTTGAACTCAGATACTCCAATGTGGGAAGTGCACATCTTAATCACTAGTCGAACCACTTGGTCCTGCATTATCTTCTATTTTTCCACAAACTTTTTTGATACCCTTTGAAGCATGATTTTCATGTCTTTGCAACAGACTCATCTCCAACCAGACTAGCATTTTCACATTTCCCAATTCCTTCAACACTTTGCTGTAACCATAATGAGTGCTGCCTAGTTTCAGAATCCTCTATGATCTCCCTTTTTCTGAGCCTACTTCCTGGGTAATCTTTTCTCTACCCCATTATCTTGGATGGTTTTGATCATCCTGCATCTCACCTGCGGACATGAAACCTTCCAGGTTTCATTAAACTCTGGATATCCCAAACTATCCCATGTTCCCAAGTGCAGCACACCCTATAATTTGCCTACCTCTTTTCTCTACTACAAGATAACTTTCATGAAAGCAAGGACTGTCTGCCTTGTTTGCTGCTGTATTGGCAACACCATGACTCAAAGCATGTTCAGTATATTCTTACTGAAAGGTGAAAGAGGATAAATTTTCCTCCAGGCGTTTGTACTAGGCTGTCCAGCCTCTTTTTCTGATGAATTCTTATGTGAATCTTTGTGTCTCTGTTGACATTCCCTCCTTCTGCAGCCCCAGCTGAGTTCGATGCTCCTTGTAGGTGTTTCATGGCATCCAGTTCGTCTCTTAAGCTCATCACTCATCATGTACTGTTGTCACTACTTCTCATTAATAGTGGACTGACAACTCCTTGAGGACAGAGTTTCCCTCTTAATTACCATGGTGTTCCCATTAGCCAGTGCAGTGCCTAGCACAGTGTAGTAACAGCTGGTAGAATGAATGGATACATTATTCTGGACACCACTAATTAAGGGACTATGACACTAACAATAGTCAGTCATCTAACAAATATTAATTATATGCCAACTCTGTGCTAGGTAAATGCCAGGTGATGAAGTTACAATAGTGAACAAAACAGATGTGTTTTTTGCTCTCATAGTTCTTAAAGATCATTGGTAGGGGTGGGATATAGTGAGAGGAAGGAGGTCCAGTTGAAGGTAACTGTTGAGTGGTAAATTATAATGATCAGCAGCCCTATTAAAGAGTTGTGTTAAAGTATAATACCTTTTCCTTGTTGAGTTAGTGTTGGGGATTACAAGGATGTACATATTTTACTTTTAACTTCTGCAGATCTCATAGGTTTAAAAAATAAGCATTTTTTAGCTTACACATAAAAATTGTGCACATTTATAAGCCATATGATGTTTCAGTGCTTATACTGTGCTCTACTGGGGGACTTATTGATGGTTTAGGATGTCCTCCTAATCTAAGCACCCTGTCTGAGCTGAAACACAGGATGATCAAGTCTTTCCGAGAGAATGGAGAAGAGAAAAGGCTATTCCAAGAAGCAGGCTCAGAAGCAGAGAAATCACTGAGAATTCTGTATATGAGGCAGCACTCATTGTATATTATCCAAATCAGGGTAAACCTATTTCTCCTCAAGCATTTACAGTTTAATTGACCTCATGATTTAGCCTACCCTTTTCATTTGTGGCATAGCCCGTCATTTCCAAGTGGCAGAGAAGCCCCCAGTTGCCTAAGTTGCATGATGGACCTCATTATGTAGAAGGTTTGCCCTCTGTACTTCTTAATTGTAAAGAAGGCTTCTTCTGACATGGCTTAGCTATCACCTTGCCTGAGATGGGAGGAGGGATGCCATGACCTCTGGACGTTCCCATATGTTCAATGCCTTTTTTTGATTATACCAATTAAGTACAGAGTTTGCTCTGAGTAAAGAAACCAGCAGGATGTGATGATGAAAAGCATGAGTGGGTCTATTTTGATTGAAGTTCTCATTATAAAATATGGAATTCGTACAGATTTTTTATTTAGGAGAAGGCACAATTAGGACTGAGCACAAAGCAAGGAGCATGAATCAGGACAAAAAAGGAACAAGCAAAGGAGCCAGATTCAAGAGAACTTGCAAGGCTCCTGGTGGCATGTGGATGACTAAGAGAAGGAAAAGAGTTAGGGATGACGGGAGTCTTTCATGTAAATAGATGAAAGGACAGGAATCTTAGACATGTCCTTAAGAAGGAGGCCTTAGTTGGGGAGAGTGAAGAGTCTCTGATGACCTGAAAGACAATTAGAGAAGAGCTTGTGCAGCTCACCAGTACATTTACCCACTACCAGCTTCTGTCTGGATTTCTCTCTGCACATAGGACTACAGTTCTCATCCACTGTTTGAAGCCATCCTCCTCACCTGAAACATCAAGTCCTACTTCATCATTCTACAGTTTCCCCTATCTTTTCTGACGCATTGGTTTACTGAAACATTTTTTATCAAGATGTAGTTACACTTATTTTTCCATTCAAGAAAAGTCCTTCATTTTCTTTCTTTTTTTAAAAAAAATATTTATTTTATTTATTTGTTTTTTTTTTTTTTTTTTTTTTTTTTTTTTTTTTTGACAGATAGAGTTAGCGAGAGAGAGAGACAGAGAGAAAAGTCTTCCCTCTGTCGTTTCACCCCCCAAATGGCTGCTACGGCTAGAGCTATGCCTATCCAAAGCCAGGAGCCAGGTGCTTCCTCCTGGTCTCTCATGCAGGTGCAGGGGCCCAAGCACTTGGGCCATCCTCCACTGCCTTCCTGGGCCACAGCAGAGAGCTAGACTGGAAGAGGAGCAACTGGGACTAGAACCCGGTGCCCATATGTGATGCCAGTGCCGCAGGCAGAGGATTAACCAAGTGAGCCACGGTGCCAGCCCCTATTTTATTTATTTGAAAGACAGAGTTACACAGAGAGAGAAGAAGCAGAGAGAGAGAGAGAGAGAGAGAGAGGTCTTCCATCTGATGGTTCACTCCCCAATTGGCCGCAACAGCTGGATAGGAAGAAGAGCAGCTGGGACTAGAACTAGCGCCCATATGGGATGCTGGCACTTCATGCCAGGGCTTTAATCTGCTGCGCCACAGTGCTGGCCCCTTATTTTCTTCTGTCTCCTAAACAAATACTTTCTTTGTTCCTCTTCCCAGAGAAAAAAAATTAGAGTTGTTTACATTTCAAGTCTCCAAATCCTCTCCTCCTGTTCTTTCTTGTTTTATTTTTTAACTTTATTTTTTACTCATCTACTTGAGATGTAGAGGGAGAGAGTGGGTGAGAGGAAGGGATAGAGAGAAAGAGGGAGAGAGAGAATTCTTTCATCTATGGATTCACTCCCCAAATGCTCACAATGGCCAGGACTGGGTTGGGATGAAGTCAGGAGCCAGGAAACTCAATCTAAGTTTTCCATGTGGGTGGTGGGAACCTAATTACTTGAACCGTCACCACTACTTCCTGTTATAGCAGGAATCTGGAGTCAAGAGTTGGAGCCAGAAATTGAACCTAGGCACTCTGGTGTAGGATACTGGGGTCTTGACTGCTAGGCTTCAATGCCTGCCTCTGTCCTTAAATATACTCCAATCAGGCTTCACCCTCATTGTTCACATAAATTGCTCTTGTCAAGGAGAAGAAAAATCACAAATGATGTCAATTGCTACAAGCCAATGGTCTTCCTCTTCCTAGACCTATCAGCATCATTCAATGCCATTCTCTACTTGAGTGACTATACGCTGACGCTTTATCTACCACTTTTTTTTCCCATCTTCTTTCCTGGTTCTTGTTTGTTTCTGTGACTTCAGGGTTGTAGTACTCTTGAGCTCTGTACTTATTAGTCTTCCATAGTTATGTTGACTCTTATGTAGCTTATACAGTTACAAATAGCACATTGGAAGGTGATCCCAGGAAGCACTCTTGTTGGATACTTAGGTTATTTGGAACTTTTTACAATGGCAAGTGATTCTATACTTATCTATGTGTTTACATGTATGAGTACTGTAGTAATTTACATTTCTAGAAATGACTTTTGTTGGCTAAATGTATGCACATTTAAAATTTTGACAATGTTACAAAAATTATTTTCTGGAAAGTCTCTATTCATTAACGCTCATCTTAAATGTTTGCATACTCATTTCTTGAGCCTTAACATAGTATTATATACTACAATTCCTTAATTCATTTATTATTGCAAACTAAGATGTTAAAAAAGCTTTCTCACTTCAATGTGCATTTCCTTTTGCAGGTGGGCACAAACTTCTTTTTCCTATGTTTACTGAGTACAATTATTTCTTCTTTTGTGAACTGCCCACACTCAGCCCTAGCTCATTTTTCTATTGGCTTATTTTTCTTTTATAAATTGATGTGTGGGAGATATTTATCTATTATGGCTGTTAATCCTTGGTCAGCTACACTTGTGTATGTAGCAATATTTTATCCCTGAGGCCGTACCCCTTTATTCATTTCTGATTTCAGCACCAGGATACCTGTCTCTCTCTCCACGATTACTCTTGTTATTTGTTTTGGCAGCTTTGATATTGACACAGTGAACCCTTCAGTGCTCTGCCCCCTCCATTCCTTGATGTCCCTTATGCAATACATTTTCCCATCGTCCCACCTCAGCCATCTCATCATGGTCATTATCTAGGTCTTGTCATCAACAGCAACTATAGCCCTTCTGAAATCTGTTTCTTATTTCCCATACTCTAGGCATCAGGGGTTACCATCCATCTTTTATTCCCTCAGAGATTCCACTCACCTGCCATTTTTTCCTCATCTGCTACCCTCTTCGGGTTCCTATTTCTCTCTTTGTCCAACTCACATCTCATGATATAGGGTTACAATCAGGGCCATGAAAAAACATGCTTGATGCCTTTGTTCTCTCTCCTCTGTTGCACTCCTCTGCAAAACCCCACCCTAGTGAAGCCCAATTATCCATTCATTCCCTCCTTACACTCAAGCAGCTGAGCACTACTGGAGAAAATCCAATGGTAGTGTCTTCTGAACTCCTATTTATGACCACAAGACCCAAAGGGGCACCTTGCTTCTTCCAGACAGTTTGACTCTACGTCACTGAAAAATTTAGTTTCCACTTCTCAGAGATGACTACTTCACATCTTCTCTCAACGTTTCCTCCTCTCTGCATCTAGCTTATGAACATGCCCCATATTTCTCAAAGAAATTAGAGACTTTCAGATGAAAATGACATCTTCAGAGTATACACTTTGCCAGTCTATTTTCTTTTCCATTCTTGAACTCTGTTGCCAAAGGTATTCCTGCTCCTGTCTTAGGCCAGTCCTCTGTTCTGGCCGCTGGTCTTCTCAAACAGCTTGCTCCTAAAATTGCTCCTCTTTCCCCCTCCATTATGAGTTTTTCCCATTCTATCATTGGTGGTCATTTGGATTGTTTCTGGGTTTCTTTTTTTGTCTTTCTTTTTAGTCATCAAGAGCAATGCTATTATGGACTTCCACTATATATATCCTCTTGCACATTTTTGCAAAATGTTGTCAGGGTAAACAGCTGGGAGTGAAATTGCTGGGGAGAACAGAATTTGCTAGTGCTTACCAGTACCCACGTTCTTTGATTCTTCTCATTCTTGACTATGTTCTTTCAGATTCCCTTGTGTAGTTAGATAAGACCTTTAGGTTCAGGCTAAAAAATGTGTAAACAGAATGATATTTGCTTCTCGTAGTTTTAGTCTCTGAAAACATCCATGCAGCATTTCTCACTGTCATTCACCATATGACTATGTGGATTAATACACTGCTCCTAGTTTCCACCTTTATGCAGTTGCCACAACTTTGTTATGAGCAAGAAATTAACTTCTATTATGTTAAATTTCTGAAATTTCAGATTTTTTTTACACAATTAACCCACCCTGGGAATAAACTGTTAGAAAATATTAAAATGTTCAATTTTAACATGTAATAGCAAATTTTTCAAAGAAATTCTGTTAACACTCCAGTCAACAGTGTATGAAATATTCTTTGTTGCATTCCTATCAACACTTGATATTTTCCAGGTTTAAATTTTTTCCAACCTCATGCTTTATGTTTTCTTTCTCTGATTATTAGTAAATTTGATTAACTTTCTGTATGTTTATGAGTCTATGAAATGCCTGTGTGACTCATCATCCTGTTTTTTTTCTATTGAGTTATTTATCTTTTCTTTGTATGCATTTGTAAAAATTCTTTATATTTGTACATTGTGGTTTCCAATCCTTTTATCACTTTTATATGTTACAAATGTCTTTTCCTGGGGCTGACACTGTGATGCAGTGGGTTAACGCCCTGGCCTGCAGTGCCGGTATCCCATATGGGTGACAGTTTGTGTCCCCGCTGCTCCTCTTCCAATCCAACTCTTGCTATGGCCTGGGAAAGCATTAGAAGATGGCCCCAGTCCTTGGGCCCCTGCACCTCCATGGGAGACCTGGAAGAAGCTCTTGGCTCCTGGCTTAGGATTGGCACAGCTCCGGCTGTTGTGGCCAATTGGGGGAGTGAACCAAGAGATGGAAGACTTCTCTCTCTGCCTCTCCTCTCTCTGTGTAACTCTTTCAAATAAATAAATAAATCTTTTAAAAAGTCTTTTCCTGGGATGTAGCTTATCTTCTTATTCTCTTTAGGATGTCTTTTGTTGAATAGTAGCTCTTGATGCTACTATATATAATATATCAATATTTTGTGCCTTACAATAATATTTATAAAAATGTTTTACATTCTTTTCTGAACTTTTATATTTTGCCTGTAATTTACTTGAGACTTATTTTCGGCATGTTTTTGAAGTTGGGATGTAATTACTACTTTTTTTTGTTAAAGATTCATTTATTTACTTGAATGAGTTACATTGAGAAAGGAGAGGCAGAGGGGTGGTCTTCCATCCTCTGGTTCACTCCCCAATTGGCCACAACAGCCAGAGCTGTGCCGATACGGAGCCAGGAGCCAGGAGCTTCATCCGGGTTTCCAACGTGGGTGCAGGGGCCCAAGGACTTGGGCCATCTTCTATTGCTTTCCCAGGCCATAGCAGAAAGATGGATTGGAAGAGAAGCAGCTGGGACTAGAACTGGCACCCATATGGGATGCTGGCGCTTCAGGCCAGGGCATTAACCCTCTGCGCCACAGTGCCAGCCCCATTACTATTGTTAATTAATTAATTTTACTTGAAAGGCAAAGAAGGAAATATATGCGTGTATGTATACATATTAGATAGCTAGCTAGCTAGCTAGATATGTCTTCTATCTGCTGATTGGCTACACAAATGCCTGCAACACACAGAGCCAAGTCAGTCTGAAGCCAGGAGCCCCAAACTCAATCTGGTTCCCCCACACAAGTGACAGGAACCCAACTACTCGAGCCATCCTCTACTGCCTCCCAGGGTGCACATTAGCAGGAAGTTGGAATCAGAAGTGGAGTTGGAACTCAAACCTAGGTACTCTTATATGGTCATGACATTCCAAGAGGTGTCTTAACTACTGCACCAAATGTCCACCCCTGGGATGCAATTTTATCTTTTACCTTATAGGTAGTCACTTTACTTAGCATCTTCCATCCTCAATGAAACTGACCAATTTCTTGTACTCTTTAGGTTTGAATTTTTACTTGATGTCAAGGTTTTGTTAGTTACATTCAATTAATTTTTATTTTTTCTTCCTAGTCTTGTGAACAGGAATCGACACCATCTGTTTTGTAAATGAAGTTTTATCAGAACATAGCCATGTTAATTCCTTTACACATGAGGGTTCCTCAAAATTTTCATGGAAAAATAGAATTAAAAAATATTTTTTCCATAATAAACACTTTCCATAAACATTCTCAAGATTTCCCAAATGCGCAGATCTCCAAAAAAATTTTACACCAAAATCAACTCCCTCTTAATTTAACTTTCCACGAACTCTTTAAAATACCATCATATTGTCTATAGCTGTATTCACTACATTGGCAGTGTTGACAGTCTTGGCAAAGACTGTATGACCTGCAAAACCTAAAATATTTAGTGTCTGACCCTCTAAACAAAGGTCTAGTACAAGCTCAGTTGTCATAAATATTCCAATGTGCTTGGAAAAATGTGTCTGTTTCTATTTTGGGTAAAATTATTTCTCTATATCTATTAAAGTGATCTTATTAATTATGCTGTTCAGAACATATTGTACTTATATTTTTATCCGTTTTATTGAGAAAGGAATATTAAAATATTTTATGATAATTATGGAATTTTTGATAAGATTTTATTTATTTGAAAGGCAGAGAGTCAGAGAGGGAGAGAGAGAGAGAGAGAGAGAAGATAGAGAGTGATCTTCCATCCACTGATTCAATCTCCAAATGGCTGCAACAGCCAGATCTGGACCAGGCAGAAGCCAGGAGCTGGAAACTCCATTCTGGTATCGCACATGGGTAGAAGGGGCCTGAGTACTTGGGCCAGCATCTGCTCATTTCCCAGGCACATTAGCAGGAAGATAGATTGGAAGCAGAACCAGTATTTTGATAGAGGATGCTGACATTGCAAGTGGTTGCTTAGCCCAATGCTCTGAACGCTGGCCTCTGAGAGTAGATTTTTAATTTTCTCCTTGGACTTCTGTCAGTTTTTGGTTTTGTATATTTATGGACTAACAGTTTTATAAAGATTATCTCTTTCAATTTTTATCTGGTGATTCTTGTGAAAAAATTTGTTTTCCTCAAGGCTTAGTTTTCCTCATGTGAAAGGAGTTCAAAAAGTTCTGGAAATTGAACAATGAATTTATTTTGGTGTATAAAAATCCATTCATAATTTTGTTCCTAAAACACATTTTCCATGAACTTTTTGAAGCTCATTGCATTGTATTAACAGATAGCTATCTAGACTTTGGTTAATATCTGGCTGCTGTCCTTTTCCTTTATTTTACCTTATTCAGCTTTTTTGAATGGTTTCGTTTTATGTGTGCCTGTGTCTGGGGAATCTTGCCTCTGTAAGGGATTGCTAGCTATCTAGGCCTCCACAATGAGGTTCTGAGACCTGGAGAGCTCTTCACAGCCTTTTGTCTTAGGAGAAAACATGTTTGTGATTACTTCTACTGTTTTTTTGAAGGTCTGAAGTGACAGTGTCTGTCTCTTCAGAGTCATTCATAAGATGAGCCATCCCAGGGTTCAGTTTGTTTAGAACATGGTCCCCAAAGCCTGGGGGTGAACCTGTTGCTCTAGTACACTTAGTCCACTTAGTCCACTATATTCTGAGGGAAGAAGGGCCCCAGGGATCCACCTCTTTCAACAGCAAACAGCAAACCTTTAACATGGTCCTGAAGAATGCCCCAGAGTGTCTTTAATGATTGTTTCCTGTGTGTAATTTGGGTAATTTGGGCTGTGGTTTTCTTTTCTTTTCTTTTCTTTTTTTTTTTTTTTGGTCTACCTACCCTTGTACTTTCTATATTTTAGCAATTCTTCAAAATTTCCGACTTGCTATGTACTTAGGTGAGATGGTTAATTTTATGTGTTAACGTGAAGGGTGTTTGGGAATGAGATTAATGTTTAAGTTGGAAGTGGGGTGGGTGGGCATTTGGCCTAGTGGCTAACATCCTTGTTAAGATGCCCACATCTCATATCACAGTGTCCAGATTTGAAGCTGTTCCAGGTTCCAGCATCCTGCTGATGAAGTTGCTGGGAAGCAGCAGGTGGTTGGTGGGAGGTCCTGATTGATTCAACATGGCCTGGCCAGTTGTTTGAAGGCATTAAGAAAGTAAGCCAGCAAATAGGCGCTCTCAGTTTCTCTCTTTCTTTGTCTCTTGACTTATTCATTTATTTATTTTTAAAGATTTATTTATTTGAAAGGTAAAGTTATATATATATATATATATATATTTTTTTTTTTTTTCCCATCTGATGGTTCATTCTCCAAATGACTGCAATAGTCGGTGCTGGGCCAGGCAGAAGCCAGGAGCCTGAAACTCCATCAAGGTCTCCCACATAGGTGGCAGAGGCCCAGGTACTTCTGCCTGCCCAGGCGCATTATCAGGGAGCTGGATTGGAAGTTGAGCAGCTGGGATCTGAACCTGCACTCATGAGGGAGGAATGCTGGCATGACAGGAGACAGTCTCACCCTGCTATGCCACCATGATTGCCCCAAATAAATAAATTTAAATTGCTAAATATTGAGTAAATGGATTGCTCTTCATAGTGGAGGTGAGTCTTATCCAACAAGTTGAAAGCTTAAAGAGAAGAGAAAGACTGGTCTCTGGAGCAAGAGATAATTCTCTAGCAGTTGGCCTTTGGACTGAACTGTATTAGCTGTCTTAGGTCTCCACTCTGCTGGCCCACAATGCAGATCTGAAACTCACCAGTCTACATGTCACATGATCCAATTCTTTATAATAAGTCTCTATCTCTCTCGCTGAATATGTGTATGTGTTTGTGTATTTATATTTATAAATCACATTAGTCTCTCCTTGTCCTCAAAGGCTATTAAAAGACCCCCAGTGGATACATGAAATCATGAATAGTACCACCCCCTATATATGAGACATCTTCAACAAGTTCATGGAAAATATTTATTATGGAAAACTTCTCATGGCTCTCAAAATTTGCATAACTGTGGGAAGCAGGGCCCGGCTCCCACAACATGGCGCTGAGAGGGAGTAAACAAGTTCTACACAGTGCTTTGGCTGCTTCATCAATTTGACTAATAAGTTGCAGGAGCTGACCCAACCTCTGATTGGAAGAAAGCGGCGTGCTCAGCACGTGGACAGCGGAGCACGGATTGGTGGAAGAGGACTATAAAAGGGGACTCAACTGCACTTTCTGGGACAACTACTGTCTCTGGGCTGGTGGAGAGTTCGGGGGTGGTTGGTTGGAGAGTTGGTGGAGAGTTCGCTAGGGAGCTCGCTATTTCTGTCTTCTCTTTACCTGTTCTTGCGTTGCTATAGAAAAAACCTACAGCAAGGGAAAAACAGCGTCCGGTCCAGTGCCACTCCTCCGCGAGCGGAGGAGTGACACATAACTATAAATTTATCATTTAATTCCATTTTATATGAAGTCTTTGAAGTATCCTTGTATATTTTTCCTATGTATACATATCTACAATAATGTTTGATTTATAAATTAGGTATATATAAGACACTAACAACAATAACAAAATAGAACAATTACAACAATATACTCTAGTAAAAGTTACAAGAAAGCAGTGCCTCTCTCTGCCTCGCAGATTATCATACTGTATTGCTTTTGAGACCATAGTTGATGACAGGATCTGAAACCATATAAAGAAAAACTACAGACAGTGAAATCACAAATAAAAATAGACACACACACATCTTATTAGTTCTGATTCCTTGGAAAAATCTAACTAATGTACTAGAGCATTCTTTTTTGTTTTGTTTTGTTTTGTTTTTGTTGGAGGGGGTCATTTCTACTATTATTGATTGACATTCCTTAAGATTCCCTTTTATCAAGTCTGGCGCTGTGGTGTAGTGGGTAAAGCTTCCGGCTACAGTGCCTGCATCCCATACAGGTGCTGGTTCGAGTCCTGGCTGCTGGGAAAGTAGTAGAAGATGGCCCAAGTCCTTGGTCCCCTGTACCTGCCTGGGAGACCCAGAAGAAGCTCCTGGCTCCTGGCTTCGGATTGGCCCAGCTCCAGCTATTGCAGCTATCTGGGGATTGAAACCAGTGGATGGAAGACCTCTCTCTCTCTGCCTCTCTGTAACTTTGCCTTTCAAATAAGTAAATAAATATTAAAAAAAATTTCCTTTTTTTCTCTCTGTAGTGGGGAAAGACACAAATCTTCTCACTTCCACATGAATCCAATCTATCACATCCTTTCTTCTACCTTTGTTAACATAACAATGTCAATTAGGATTTATGAATATATCTTCCTTTGCGCTATAGTAATTTTATCGAGAATATTCTCATATTTCTTATTTAATCAATTTTGCTTCTGATTTTACCATCAAATTCACAGATGATAGCTTCATGTTCTTATGGGAGGGGAAACGGTATTTTTCTCACATGGCTCCAAATTTTATGATTATTGTAAAGCAATGAGGCATAGAAGTTTCCAGACTCAGCTTCGTAAGATTTATTTAATTTATTTGAAAGTCAGAGTTACACACAGAGAAGGAGAAGCACACACACACACACACACAGAGGGAGAGAGAGAGAGAGAGAGGTCTTCTATCTGCTGGTTCACTCCCCAACTGGCCACAATGGCCAGAGCTGCACCTATCCAAAGCCAGAAGCCAGGAGCCAGGAGCTTCCTCTGGGTCTCCCATGTGGGTGCAGGGGCCCAAGCACTTGGACCATCTTCTACTGCTTTCCCATAGCAGAGAGCTGGATTGGAAGTGGAGTAGCCAGGACTCGAACCAGCACCCACATGGGATGCCGGCATTGCAGGCGGCGGCCCCATCTGCTACACCACAGCGCCAGCCCCCATAATTGGTTTTAAAATGTGGCCAAGTCACTTGAGTTCTCTCAGCAATACCTATTAGATACTGTTTCACTGGCATGCATTTTCCATGAATAACATAGAGTTTGAATTTAGATAGTCCTATTTTTGAGTGTCGTTTTTGAGGTATATGATCTTCAGTAAGTTGCTCAATCACTTTGAAACTTCATTCTCTCATTTTTCTTTTCTTTTTTTTTCTTTTTTGACAGGCAGAGTGGACAGTGAGAGAGAGAGACAGAGAGAAAGGTCTTCCTTTTGCCATTGGTTCACCCTCCAATGGCTGCCGCGGCCGGAGCACCGCGCTGATCCGATGGCAGGAGCCAGGTGCTTCTCCTGATCTCCCATGGGGTGCAGGGCCCAAGCACTTGGGCCATCCTCCACTGCCTTCCCGGGCCACAGCAGAGATCTGGCCTGGAAGAGGGGCAACCAGGACAGAATCCAGCGCCCCGACCGGGACTAGAACCCGGTGTGCTGGTGCCGCAAGGCGGAGGATTAGCCTAGTGAGCCGCGGTGCCGGCTCATTCTCTCATTTTTAAAAAAAGATTTAGTTTACTTATTTGAAAGGCAGAGTTACAGAGAGGGAGACAGAAAGAGGGTGAGATCTTCCATCTGCTGGTCCATTCCCCACATGCCTGCAATGGCCAGGGCTGGGCCAGGCTGAAGCCAGGAGCCAGGAGCCAGGAGCCAGGAGCTTCATCCAGGTCTCCCACATGGATGCAGTAATCCAAGCACTTGGGCCATGCTCTGCTGCTTTCCCAGGCTTATTACCAGGGAGCTGGATTGGAAGTGGAGCAGCTAGGACTCAAACTTTCACCCCTCTGGGATGGTGGCATTGCAGGTGGCAGCCCTACCTGCTCTGCCACAATGCTGGTCTGGTTCTCTCATCTTCAAAATCGAATTAAATAATACCTGCTTTACAGACTGACAATATAAGCAAATGACACTATGTATTAAATACCTACAAAAGTGTTTAGGATGTATGTAAGCTATTAGTGTTATAATTAATGCTATTATTGTTTATTGATTAATTCACTAAATGTTTATTAAAAATCTACTAGATATCAGGCACTTTTCTAAGTACTTAGGAAATATTAATAACAAAGAGAGAGAGGAGAAAAGAATGTGCTCTCTGTGGATTTATTGCTATGGAAGAGACTGTATATGGTAAGATACTTTACAAGCTATTGTGTCAGGAACAAGTCACTATTTAAAACTTGTGCCCCCAGATGAGATATATTCAGTATTCAGTCCACAGATCAGCTGGGTAGCTCTTTGGGTCTTTTTTTTTTTTTTTTTTTTTTTTTTTTTTTTTTTTTTTTGAGGCAGAGTGGATAGTGAGAGAGAGAGAGACAGAGAGAAAGGTCTTCCTTTGCCGTTGGTTCACCCTCCAGTGGCCGCCGCGGCCGGCGCACCGCACCTATCTGAAGGCAGGAGCCAGGAGCCAGGAGCCAGGTGCTTCTCCTGGTCTCTCATGGGGTGCAGGGCCCAAGCACTTGGGCCATCCTCCACTGCACTCCCTGGCCACAGCAGAGAGCTGGCCTGGAAGAGGGGCAACCAGGACAGAATCCAGTGTCCCGGCCGGGACTAGAACCCGGTGTGCCGGCGCCACTAGGTGGAGGATTAGTCTATTGAGCCATGGCGCCGGCCCTCTTTGGGTCTTAGCTGGACTTGTCCACAGGTCTGGGGTTTGTGGACTTTCTGACCTCTGGTATCTTCAGCAGGAATGACCAACACAGGATGACTGAGATCCTTTCTACATTTCTAACCATCTGGCAGGTTAGTTCAGGAGTGTCCTTATGACAATGGTGGAGCAGTGACAGGAAGGGTAGGAATGCACAGTGCTTTTTCAGACCTTCACAGCACATTTGCCTGCATCTACTTGGTCACATTAAGACACTGGCCAGCCTACAGTCACAGTGGAAAGCACTTCAAGATGACAGAGGGCAGGGACACAGGGAGGGGTGAAGAATTGGAACAATTGAATGCGAGCAATCTAGCTCTCCTATAAAACACAATTTGATTAATTGACTTTGCAGGTAGATACATACAGAAGACTATTACATAAGGTCCTAAGGAAATATGTGACATTTATTTCAACATTCATGGTTATTCTGCTATAAGTACAGCTTTGAAAACAAAATTTATGAAGTGTACTAGCCCAATATTATTCATTTATGTGAAACATAGCTAGGGCCCAAAGACTCTTGTCTTAAAAAAATGGTTTGATTCAAAGGACCTAGAAAACCTGACAACAAATGGATTGCGGACCACACAGATATTTAATCCCCAGCCTGAGTAGCAGAACATAGTGCTGAAGATTGAAGGCCTAAGTTAGCTCAGCCCCAATAGGTTGGGCAGGCAGGTAGGAGTGAGGTGTGTGCTGTTTCCAGAGGTCAGGGCCAAATGATGGGTCAGGAAGTTCAAGTCAGGCAGGAGAAGTTAATAGGTGGCCTGATTGCCAGGAGCCTGTGACATCACCTTGATACTGAAGCAAGACTCTGGCTCAGACGGCAGCGTGGGATGTTTAGAACTTAAATGTGGGGTCAGGAAAACACTTGGCTGGAGAGAGGGACCATGTGAAAGCTGCTGAGAATAGACACAGAACTTTTAGTGGGGGTCACTTCCTCTTCACACACACACACACACACACACATACTCCTCATGCCTTGTTTCTTAGTGACTGTCATGTGTCTACATACCTCCTTGTTTATACCTCCCAGTGATCCACTCTCCTAGACTTGTCAATGTTCCTTCCTAGCATGGCTCTTCCTAGAATGGAAGGTCTAGTAGTGTGTCTCCATACAGGTGTGCTTCTAGTGACTTTATTTGACCTTTTGATGAGCTAGGAACAATAATGATTCACCTCTGTGCTCTCTTTCTCCCAAATCCATAACAAGGGAATAAGAGCCTACTCTCTCCATGTTGTCTTTTAAAATTCAAGATTTTTATTTCTTTTTTTCTTTAAAATATTTTATTTATTTATTTGAGAGGTAGAGTTACAGACAGTGAGAGGGCGAGGCAGAGAGAAAGGTCTTCCATCTGTTGGTTCACTCCCCAATTGGCCACAATGGCTGGAGCTCGCCAATCCAAAGCCAGGAGCCAGGAGCTTCTTCCAGGTCTCCCATGTGAGTGCAGCAGCCCAAGCACTTGGGCCATCTTCTGCTACCTTCCCAGGCCATAGCAGAGAGCTGGATCATAAGAGGAGCAGCCGGGACTAGAACCAGCACCCATATGGGATGCTGGCACACAGGCAGAGGATTAACATACTGCACCACAGTGCTGGCCCCAATTTTTATTTCTAATAATAATTTTGTATGCCTCAAGTCATATTAAAACAAACAATTTGCCAACAAAATGTTAGATAAGTCTCATTCTTTCTGCTTTTTCACCTCCAAGAATGAAAAGTTTTTTTTTTTAAATTTTTTGACAGGCAGAGTGGACAGTGAGAGAGAGACAGAGAGAAAGGTCTTCCGTTTTTGCTGTTGGTTCACCCTCCAGTGGCCGCTGCGGCCGGCGCACGGCGCTGATCCAATGGCAGGAGCCAGGTACTTATCCTGGTCTCCCATGGGGTGCAGGGCCCAAGCACTTGGGCCATCCTCCACTGCACTCCTTGGCCACAGCAGAGAGCTGGCCTGGAAGAGGGGCAACCGGGACAGAATCTGGCACCCCGACCGGGACTAGAACCCGGTGTGCCGGCGCCACAAGGCGGAAGATTAGCCTAGTAAGCCGCAGCACCAGCCGAAAGTTTTTTTTAATATATATCTTCATGGAGGTGATTTTTCTTCTCAACAGTTGAGCAGACAATAGTCAGCAACTTCTTTATTTATTAGACAATAGTCAGTCTAAGGTAGAAACTTGAAGCTAAGAGTAGGTCTTCCACCACCCAGAAGAGGGGCTGGTCAGGGCCCTTATTTGGCATTACCCTGGCTAAGCTAGTTAAAATTAAGGTTAAACTTGGTGTTAAAATTAAATGTTGGATCACACAGCTGGGATGCAGTTTCCAGACTTGTGGTAGGAGTATGGTACAGTAGGAACAGCCCCAGGCTAGAAGATAAAATTCTTAGGTAAAAATGCTAACGTGATGCATAATTACCTGTTCTCAGTGGAATTGTGTTTCCCACAGTATCAGATTCATATGTTGAACCTCTAGTACCCTAGAATGAAATCTTGGAAAAAGAACTGGTACAGATATATTGAACTGAGATGAGGTTGTACTGGAGTAGACTGATGTTTTTATACAAAGGCAACTCTGGAGATGTACACACACACACACACCCAGAGTTAGATTTCCATAGGCTAAGAGATATGGCGCTCCCGGGAGCCAAAAGATGCAAAGAAAGATCCTTCTCTGTAGGTTTCACAGGGAGTGTGGTGTTGCTGACACCTTGATCTGAGACTTCTATCCTCCGGAACAGTGAGACGATTTTCATACATTTCTGGCATTTAAGTTACTCGGTTTGCAGTGTTTTGTGATAACTCTAAAAAGTATTAAATTCCCCAAAGGCTGCTGACATTTGGCTCATGCATGATATAGCATTGACCCAACAGCAGGATGTTTGTTACCATATGGACAAAGATTGTGGACAGTGGATCCATAACTTGTCCTTGGAAATTTGCTCCAGTCAGAACAGCTGCCTGTCACGCAGCCTGTCATGCAAAGGCATATGTGATGTGGTGGGTGTTGGCAGGGCCGTGCTCAGGTCTTCTTAACAGGCCGGGGCACTGGTTCCCCAGCTGCTGTGCATGTTCTCTGCTCTACCAGAGGATTGTGCTGGCTAACTAGGGCTCCTTTACCAGGCAATCTATGTCTTCCCCTTCTCTTTAGTCTCCAGCCAGAAGAGGGCTGACCCCTTATTTGTGCTCCAGAGCTCCCTATGAGGTCAGCCTGAAGCTAGACCAAGCTGAGAGTCATCTTTGCTCAGCTTCGTCCCCAGCCCTCTCTTGCTTCCTTCTGTCCCTTTCTGAGAGCTTACTTTCAACCAACCCATCTCAAGCTCTGCTACAGGGGTACTTGACTTTAGGTCTTAGATCTTACGTTCCTCTTCCCTTGGTAAATTGGAAAGAGTGTGCCATCCGATTTAACAGAGAAGTCGGCAAAGAGGAAGGGTGAAGTGGTTCAGGGTAGGGCTGTGGTTAAACGAGGCCAAGTGCTCAGGTGTGCAAACATGAGTCTTTGAGGTGTTAGAGTTCACCCAGGCACTAACTCTCTTTCATCTGCTGCCTTATGGTGTCACCAGCCAACAATCACATCTTTCTCTGTGGTCATTATGGGTGTACTGACCTTCTTTCCATCATCATCTTCTCATTGATTCCATACTGAACTTTCCAAACTGGGACCAGGTGGTGAGAAAGCTTGTGAAAGACACCCTTTCCCAATCAGGTGAGTGATGGGAGCCTGTCTGGCTAAGGTTTGCTCCTTCAGAGGTGGCCTTGTCTGCCCTGTGTTTTTGGCATTGGCACTTGCCAGCAAGACCCACTCAGCTTGACAAAGGAGTCTTGCTGACCACCTTGCCTCAGGTGAACCTGCAGAAGAGAAAGCAGAGGAGGTAGGGCTGGTGACTCAGACACACTAGGTGCGTATGTGAAAAGAGAAGCAGAACATTCAGGATTTCATAAAGACGGTATGAGGTCCTGAACATAAAGAACAAGATTCGAGAAAAAACATCTGTACAAGAAAAAAATCTTGGATACAGGTTTCCTGGGCACACTTTTGTTTCTTGATATTTTTATTGGCTAGAAATACACTTACATTTCAGCCAGTACATAGGCAACTCTATGTATGTATAACAAAGGTATCAAAAAGTAATACTTTATCGAGGGCAGAGAGACAGAAAGAGAAAGCTCCTATCCACTAGTTTACTTCCAAATGCTTGAAATGGCCAGGGTTGGGCCAGGGCCAAGTCAGGATCCAAGCATGCAACCCAGGTCTCACACAAGTGTGGCAGGAGCCCAGTCACTTGAGCCGTCACTGCTCGTCCCATCCGGAAGCTGTCCTCTGGAGCCAGAGTCAGGATTTGAATTCAGGCACCACAATGTGGGCCATGGGCATCATAACCTGCGTCTGACCCACCAGACACGACGCCCTCCCCTGAAACAACACCTTACTACGCACAGTGTACTCGGATAACTTCCATTCTTTCATTTTTAAAAAGGTGCCAGCCGCCACCCAAGCTGAGCTCATTGCTCACAAACTGGGTCACAATTTGTAAAGTGTTTCCTTAAAGTGCCCATGGCCCAAGATCTGGTGGCTGAGGAGACATAAGGTTTGCGAAGAAAGTTAACGCAAGTCACGCCAAGACTCAGAACGACAGCTTGGGACGGGGCTGTGCAGCTTCAGACCCTCAGCCTGCTGGATTTGTGCCCTACCCTCTACACGTGCAATTTTCTTAGTGAGCCTAGGAGTACATCCGGGCTCAGGCAGGTCTCAACCTCGCGGGGGCGTGAGTGTGCGCGTGCGCGTGCGCGTGCGCGTGCGCATGCGTATGCGTCCTGTTCCCAGTGCTGGAGCGGAAGCCGGGCTGTTGTCAGTGCCGCCCTCACGAAGCTCAGCGCCGCCGGTGGATTCTGGCTGCAAGCAGTGGACGTGGCCTAGCAGTGGCTGGTTTGACAGCCCAGAAACCGAGCCTTCACTCCACCAGCACGTTAATGCGGGTTAGATGGGGCGTCAGCTGCCGTCGTCAGAGGCCCTGCACATTCTCACGGCGTCCCCTGCTTGCTGGGTAGAACGCTTCCCGCAGGAGATCCACTGTGCACGGGACTGCTTCCTCAAGGATGGCCAGCCCATCTGCCCCATCTCAGGGAGCATCCACTACTGTGTCCCCGGTTTCTAATGGAAGGGCGGGCGCTGAAGATGAAGATGGCGGGGCGGAACGCCTTCCAGACGTAAGTGGGTGGGTATTTGGCGCTGACGTGGGCCTGAACACTTAGATAGAGGGGCCGCTGCTTCCTTACTCAGAAATGGGAGCTCGTCTGGGGTGAGCTGCTGCAGATAATTAGTCCCTTCTCCAAACTTGAACTTTGGCCTCGGGCAAATCATGACATGAGTATGGGCTGAGAAGGCTAAGGGGTGTAACAGAGATTGAGCGCTTAGCAGGGGCAAGGCAGTTGAGGTGAATAGATAGGACGGCTCCCGTTGAGAGCAGGTGGAACTGAGGCTTATCCAAGGGGCCTCTCAGTGGTCAGGGGTCCAGCCGTGATGTGAACATGAGGGCGTTTGTAGGCAACCAGAGCTTCGCTGGTCTCACGGGGGCATACGCCTTGTCCTTAGGTAGATGCCAGAAACTCAGTTTGTCTTAATGGCTCAGCCAGGGTAGCTGCAGCACCCCAGGCTATCGCTCCTCATCTCTTCATTTTCTGCTGTTGCAGTGTGACAAACTGGGAAGAAAATCGCTGGCTAATCAGGTTTCTGCAGAGCTGATGGGGACTGTCCATAGCATTTCAAAGATAAAGATGGGAAACCCAGAGGCAGATTCCTGAGATAGACAGGGGGAAGCCCATTTGTTATTGTGGCTCTGAGGCCACTGGCAATGCAAAGACAAGTTCACCTGTTAATGGTTTCTACCCTGAGTTCCTGTGGGCCCTGAGATGCCGAGATGGTGGGAGAAGGAGAAGCCTGGGCCCTCCAAGGCCCCTTTGTATCCTCTGCTGCAGCTTGCATGGAGCCGGGGGGAGACCTTGTCTTTTTCCCTCCTGCTGCTATTCGTGACAAAATCTTTTGTCAGAGGGTGCAGGAGTTGAATGTTTTCTTACTTTTAAAAACTATTTTGCAGGGGGTTGCATTGTGGCACAGTGGGTAAGCTGCAACTTTTGATGCTGGCGTTCCATCTTGGAGAACCAGTTGTAGTCCTATCTGCGTTAAATGGGAATGGGTGTTCTTTGTGGGTTGTGAACTTAAAAGTGTTGGCATGACACACTTTCTTTTTAGAGTTTCCATTTCACATGTGACTTGCCTGTTCACCATTAGATGGGCCTGATTATTGAACAATCATTTATATTTAACTTTTATGTAAGTAATATGAGAACACAGCTCAAAATTCTGAGTTCAAATTATTCACTCTTACTATGTTCCCAGTCACTCAGTTCTCCTCCTCCCTTCTTCCTTCTTCTTTGAAGATTTATTTATGTATTTGAAAGGCAGAGCTACAGAGAGAGAGAGAGAGAGAGAAAGAGAGAGAGATTGATCGATCTTCCATCATCTGGATCACCTCCCAAATGATCATAATGACCAAGGCTGTGCCAGACCAAATCTAGGAGCCAGGAACTCCATCCAGGTCACCCACATGGGTGGCAAGAGCCCAAGAATTTGGGCCATTGCTTTCCCTGGCACATTAACCAGGACTGGAAATGGAGCAGCCGGGACTCATTCGAGCTGGCACCCATACGGGATGGTGTTGCTGCAGGCCAGGGCTTTAACCTGCTGTGCCACAGTGTCAGCCTTGGCAGCAGCTTATCTACAGTGCTGGCCTCTCAGTTCCTCTTCTTTTTCTCTTTTAAATTACATTTATTTTATACTGAATTTATTCTCGAGCCATAAGTTTTTGTTTCTTTAGTTTCTTCTGGTTGATCTTTTTCTTCTGTGCTACTTCCTCTTCTGGTTTAGGAATAATTTGTTCCTTTTCAGTGAGGCTCATCTCGATGTGGCACAGGGAGCTCATGTGTGGTTTAATCCAACCATGGCTTCTGTAGGGACGGCAGCACGTCTTGGGGGCTTTGTTCACCTGGGTGTGCTCAATGACCAGAGAATTTACATCCAACCCTTCAGCTCAGCATTCCTCTCTGAATTTTTAAGCATGTGCAACAGAAACTCAGCACTCTTTTTGGGCCACCAACCCTGTGTCCAACCCCACTGCTTGGCCTAGGCACACCTACCAGCTCCACCATTACAGTGACAGAATGGCACCCATTGCTTCTTTAAGGTGACATCTTTCAGATACTTGGTGGCTTTTCAGATATGCCCTTGATGACCTGTACGGTTTCTTGGGTGTTCTTAAAGTGAACATGAAGATTTTTTTTAAAGATTTACTTATTTATTTGAAAGAGTTACACAGAGAGAGGAGAAGTAGACAGAGAGAGAGAGGTCTTTTATCCGCTGGTTCACTCCCTAATTGGTCGCTATGGCTGGAGCTGCGCCAATCCTAAGCCAGGAGTCAGGAGCTTCCTCTGGGTCTTCCCATGTGGGTGCAGGGGCTAAGGACTTGGGCCATCTTCTACTGCTTTCCTAGGCCATATCAGAGAGTGGGATCGGAAGTGGAGCAGCTGGGTCTTGAACCGGCGCCCATATGGGGTGCTGGCACTGTAGGTGGCAGCCTTAACTTGCTACGCCACAGTGCTGGCCCCAAACATGAAGATTTGAACCTCTTGATTTGCATGATTTTGGGGGGTATTCTGGGTCAAGTGAGTAACAAACCATTTTCACAGTTTACCTAATGCCGCGTATAAAGAGTTCAGTTCCTCTTTTGAGATGGCAACTTTCTTATTTCATGAATATCTTTTCAATGTTGGATATTTCTTGCATTTGTAAATGTGCAAGTGTGTACTATGTCTCTGTGCATGTTATCCCTTAAGTGACAGTCTTAGACGTTCTAGTCCTACTTCTTGCTTTTTCACTTGACATTATTTGGTGGTCGTTCCATCTTAGTAATTGACAACACTTTGTTGTTTATCACAGTTGAGTATTACTCCACAGTATAGATGTTCAGGCCCATGTTAATGGACTGTTAGGTTGTCTTTGGCTTTTGGCTGCAGTGAATATACTTATTGTTGTATCACATATATGAGTGCACCTATGAGCTGCAGGACTAAGAATTGCCAGGTGAGGGGCTGGCATTGTGATGAAGTGGGGTAAGCCAGCCATTGTGATACTGGCATCCCATACTGGGGTATTGGTGCCAGTCCCAGCTACTGCCATTGTGATCTACCTTCCTCCTAACATAGGGGAGGCAGAAGATGATGGTCTAAGTACTTTGGCCTCTGCTGCTTTATGTGGGAGACTCAGAAGGGGTTCCTGGCTCCTTGCCTCATCTTGACCCACCCCTGGCTGTTGAAGCTATTTGGGGGAATGAAGTAGAGGATGGAAGCTCTCTCTCTGTCACTGCCTTTTAATTAAGTATATAAGTAAATAATCTTTAAAAGAGAGAATTGCTGGATGCAGAAAGATCTGCATTTAATTTTGACATGTAATGCCATGTCCTCCACTGATGTAGTATTGACTTGCAGTCCCACCTGCACTCTGTGTGAATTCTTGTTTACAGCAAGAGTGGACAAACTATGACTATCTGGTTTTGTAAATAAAATTTTATAGGAACACAACTGTGCCCATTGGTTTACGTATTGTTTACAGCTGCTTTCAAACAGCAGAGTTGAGTAGATGTTAAAGAGAGCATGTGGCCCATAAAGCCAAAACATATTTACTATCTGTTGCTTTACAGAAAACAGTTGCTCTTATTCAAAATGGCCAAGATATGAAAGCCACCTAAATATTTTTGGAAACTGTAAAATGTAAAATGTATATGTATATACTTAATACAACTGTAGTTTCTGAAGGTGGGACATTTGGGAAGTGATTGGGTTAGATTAGGTTGCTGGGGTGGAATCCCATGATCGAATCATGGTGTTATAGAGACCACATGGGCATGGAAAATAAATGTGTTCCTTGTCCCTCTCTGCTCCTGGCTCACCACGTGATCCTTCCTGCGGCATCCACCATCCTCATCAGACACCAGATCAGTGGGGCCACTCATTTTTGGATTGTGAACCTCCCAAACTGTAAGCCAAAATAAATCTTCCTGCTGTTCCTCCTGGGTATTTGTTGTAGTGATAAAAGCTAGTGTATCTATAAAGGGATGGTACTCAACCTTAGCAAAGGAGATCTTCCCATTTGCCACAACATAGATGGACATGGAGGAAACTGCTGAGTGAAATAAGTCAAATACAGAAAGAAAAATACTGCATTATTTTCACTGATAGATGAACTATATATCAGTGGCATTTATACAGAGATAGAGAATAAAACAATGATTTCTGGGGGTGGGATGAGGACTTGAGGGAGGCATTGGGGAAATGTAGGTCATGATACAGAAAAGCAGGTATGACCAGCATGTTTATAGAGCTTATGTACAACAGGAGGATTATAGTGTACAAAATTGATTTGTATTAGATTTAAAAATTAGCATGTTTTACTTTTCTTGTCACCAAAATATAACTGAGATGATATATAGTTTAATTTGTTTTGTTATGGTAATTATTTAACTATATATGTATGTATCATAACATCATGTTGTAGACCTCAAATATGCATAATAAAATTAATTTAAAATTTTTTTAAAAAGAAAAGTTTGCTGATTCCTGACCCTTAGCCTGTCAACACAGTGATCTGAAACTTCTTAGTCCTTACCAATTTCATATAAGAAAATTGAATAATGAAAGAAAATTCTATAATGAAAAGGGTTTCATTATAGATTTATACATCTGCTGATGAGTGAGATTGACATTCGTTGTATTTTTTTCCTGCAAATCTTATATTCATGTTTGCTTTTTTTTTTTTTTTGCCTGTTTTTCTTTTTGGGAAATGAGCTCTTTTTCAGTGACATGAATAGAAAATATTCACCTGTTTATTTGTTTTCTGGCTTTGATGATGGAGTCATTGGCATACAGCAATATTTGGTTTTATATAGTTGAATATATCCATCTTTTGTGATTTGGGGTTTTCTGTATTATAAAGATATTATCCATTGTTCTTTTAGTCTTTATTTTTTAATGTCTATATACTTGGTCCATTTGAACTTTATTGTATGTCTGATACAGTGATGATCTCTTGCTGCTTTTTCCCAGTAGGGTGTTGAACTGTATGAAGTCCCTATGTTCTTGGGAACACTGATAGGAAACATTATCTTTATCATCAACCATACTCTCTTTTATTTGGCTCTGTTTTTGAATGTTTATTCTTTTTACTTGATCCTCACTCATGGTGATTCCAGAGTTACAATATGTTCTGATGTTTGAGAAGACTAATTTCTCTTCCTTTCCCCTTTTTTATTAATAATGGGTTTTGTGACTTGTCTTTCCTGTTTAATTTTGCCATATGATCCCAAAAATGAGATTGTATGGCTTTAAACAGCCTTTGGCGCTTCCTCTATTTCTCACATGAGAACCAACTCACACCTGAACTAGTCAGCTGGACTAGTGGAGGTAGGTTGAGTCTTCCCAGCTGAGACTATTCCAGCCAGTCAGTGTCCAGGTGACTCTCCAGCTCTCCTTAGGTACAGGAGTCAGTGCATCAGATAATTTAGGCCTGGCTTTGTTGGGAAAAACTGCCCTGACAATCTGTAGATTAGGGAGGGAAAATAAATGCTTCTTGTTGTATATCACTAAGGTTTCATGGTAATTTTTACACAGGACTATTGTAGCAATAGAAGAATAGGTAAAAGAATAGATGAGATGACACAGGGAGCCAGTAATACAGAGATGACAACAGCATCTAAGCTGAAATCCCAGGGCATAACAATACTTATAGGCCAAGGGGAGGAACTCAGAATGTGGTCTTACTTTCAGTTACCTCTTACTACTAAATATTAACATCTTTATGACAGTGTCTTCCCCAGAACAAGTAACATTTAATACATATATGGGCAGTGGTCTCCATAAATAAATTTTTAGCATGACAGTTATTCAGAAACTTTTAATAAGTGCTTCATCATGGCATGATTAATTTTTCAAAAATGAAATGATGTTGGAGAAATCTCTGTAGAATTCACAGTCGAGTGGAGCAACCACCTATACAGATCATTACACGGTATAACCCATGCATTAACGGGAGCCTTAAGAAGGTTTCTTGAATCATTAATTGATTGGAGGAGTCCAAAGAGACATGGTTCCAGACTCAATGAGTTACACTGAAACCAAGCAAAACCAACCATACAAGGAAAATATATACTGAATTTTGACAAGAATTCAGTGAACTAAATTATGATACTGATTGTGGTCAACGCTAGCTATAATCCATTGTTGAACAAACCCTTATATTCTACATTTCTGTCTCCTTTGCAGTTTGGTGTAGCCATGTGGCTGAGTTGTAGTCAATGGAATGAGCAGGTTCATTAAGACTCCCTCCATGTAATCATCTGGGATTCTTTTGCTCCTAATTGAATTGATGCAGAGGAGCACAGTGACTCTGGAAGCCACATGTTGAAGATGGCAGAACAAGGCTACAGAAAGAGCCTGGATTTCTGGCTGGAACCCAGCATGTTTTAGAATCACATTGCTTGCCAATCAGGGACACCCATTTTGCATTTAGCATGAGCAGGAATTAAACTTATGTTATCTTTGAGCCATTGTGTATAATGGCATTTGTTGGTTACCTCAGATAATGCTACATTTCCTAAAATCCCCCATGCGAGCTGACACTTCTGGAACAAGCTTTCATTACAGATAATTATGTTAGAAGATAATTCCTATTCTCCTACCCCTGCCCTGATGACATCTGGTATTATCAAGCAAGGTTTTGACAACCCAATGTTATTTAAATAAATTACAACACATAAGCAGTAGATACAAAGGTGTTCTAAAAGTAGAAGGATTGCTGCGGATGAGCTTAATTTGGAAGGTTCCTCAGAATGTGTGAGTCATGGTCCCGGTGCTGTGGTGCAGAGGTGCAGCGGCGCAGTGGGTTAAAGCCTTGGCCTGCAGCGCCAGCATCCTATATGGGTGCCGATTGAGTCCCTGCTGCTTCACTTCCAATCCAGCTCCCTGCTAATGAGCCTGGGAAAACAGCAGAGGCTGGCTCAAGTCCTTGGGCCCCTGCACCCATATGGAGACCTGGAGGAGGCTCCTGGCTCCTGACTTTAGATTGTTACAGCCATTTGGGGAGTGAACCAGCTGATGGAAGACCTCTCTCTGTAACTCTTTCAAATAAATAAAATAAATGTTTTTAAAAAAGAATACATGAGTGGTGAACAGCATATTGAAGGCAGAAAGGTACTGTTACAGCAAGGAGGAGAACAGGGCATTTGCATGGGGAGGAATGGTTTTGCTATGTCGAAGATCAAATGGACTTTTGATAACTATTGATGACATAATCCAGATTAATAAAGTTGTCCGGTCAGGGTGCCCTAGGAGATCATCCTAGATGCTCACATCACATGCCTAGAGCCTACCTTACATTCTCACCAAAGCTATGCTGTGCAGTTCCTCTACCTCTCAGAGTTGCCTGCCTTCAAGGTGGGGTGTGTTACTGAGTTGGGTCCCAGTACTGTCTTCAACTGGAAGCTCCAAGTGAAGTCCAGCATGTGGGATTAATGCCCTTGGAGATTAACCTTAGTCAGAAAAGAGAGTAGCGGGCTCGTTTCTGTCTCACCCTTCCATCTTCCACATGACCAGTCCTAGGAGGCATTCTGAAGATGAGGTCCTAGTAGAATCACTCCACTTACATACAGCAGCAACTTTTTAACAAAATATATATTTTATTGATTTGAAAGGCAGAGTAATAGACAAAAGGAACAGAGAGAAAGAGATCTTCCATCTGGTTCACTTCCCAAATGGCTGCAACAGCCTACTTGGGCCATCTGCTGCTGCCTTTGCAGGCACATTAGCAGGGAGCTGGATTGGAAGCAGACCAGCAGGGACTTTGATACGGGGTGCTGGCATTGCAGGTGGCAGCTTAACCCATTGCGCCATGATTCCGACCTCCAGGGGATACTTTGATGAGACCTCCTTCTATCAGCATCCCTCTTTCATTCTCCTCTCTCACTCTCCATCCTGAAATCACTTCCCAAATAAACTGCTTGAACTAAAGCCTTTGTCTCAAGATCTGTCTTATAGTGAAGCCAAACTAAGTAATTACAAGTAAGAATTTCTCCTTACTTAAGGTATAATAAGCTGATCTTCTGTATACTAAGATAATCGAAAATGAATCTTGATGTGAATGGAAGGGGAGAGGGAGTGGGAAAGGGGAGGGTGGTGGGTGGGAGGGACGGTATGGGGGGGAAAGCCATTGTAACCCATGAGACGTACTTTGGAAATTTATATTCATTAAATAAAAGATAAAAAAAAAAAAAAAAAAAAACAAGTAAGAATTTCTTCAGACCCTTTCATCTCCTAAACAATAAATTCAATTATATATTTTTTTGTCTTTGGAACACTTTTTATGTTGTTTTATTTTATTGGAAGAACAGAATGAATTGTACTCCAGTCGTTGTCTCTCTCAGACATCTGAGATCTTGTGATGTTACGTCTAATCATTCTAAGTGAAAAACTATTTAACATTTAACACACACATGTACACACACAATTTATTTATGCCAATTTTGAAAAAAGACTTATTGAACACCTCCTCGGTACCAGGCACTGGGCTTAGCATGGCGATTCAATTTTGGTTTATTCAGCCTTATGACAATATTCTGATAAGCATCAAACAGTCCAGTTGTTTGAAGGCTGGACATAGTCTTACAAGAGGGTACATCATATCTCTGGGAAATGTAAACTCTTTGAGTTGTCAGTCTTTGTAGCTATGTACTGTGGCATAGTAGGTAAGCCTCTCCCTGTAGTGCAGGCATCCCGTATAGGCTCTAGTTCATGTCCCAGCTGCTCTTCTTCCAATCCAGCTTGGTGCTAATGTACCTGGGAAAGCAATGGAAGACGGCCCAAGTGCCATCTTCCACAACATACACAACAGACAAACTGGAGGATTTGGGCACCTTTGCTATTGCTAATATCCCAAACCTGCAATTCAAACTTCTCTCAGTCCTTAACAACTTCGCAGGCAGTTGGCTCAGGACCCAGCTGAGATTTGAAGATACTGAAAGGACAATTTTCCCTAAAACATCTAACCCACTGGATCACAATGGGGCCTTAAATTCCCACCACTAGAAACATTGTACTAGCCTAAAGCACCATCAACATATACACATAGATCACAGATAAATTAGACAGCTCTTAGATGAGAGTAGAAAGAGTAGAGAAGACGCTCCTGGCTCCTGGCTTCAGATTGGCCCAGCCACAGTCATGCAGCCATTTGGGGAGTAAACCAGCAGATGGAAGACCTTTCTTTCTGTCTCTCCCTCTCTCTTTAATTCTGCCTCTCAAATAAATCTTTAAAAATTATTTTATTGATTCTCATAGATATTTATCCTACTTATTGATACCATTTCCATGTTCTACTTCTGGGTATGTTTTAGTAAAACTATGTCAGTTTAATTCAAGGTAATTAGTCTTGTGACTTTAAAAGGTTAACTGGAAAACTATCTTGTATATGGTAGATGTTCAAATTTACAACTGTAATAAAGGGCTCATGATGATTACTTAAGAATTAAATCTCTTTGGATGGGTACATGCCATTCAAATTCTCATGATCAATTAAACTGAAATAATGTTCTGGAAAGCATTGGTCTAGCCCCCTTTTTCTTATTTTCTGACAATACACCATTAATAGCTTCAACAGATGGTGAGTGACATAAAAATGACAGAGGTCTTTGCTAGCCTTCGATTAGGTTTTTATTTTTCCTATTGAAATTTTTCTTAAGATTTATATATTTATTTGAAAGGCAGAGTCACAGAGAGGCAGAGGCAGAGAGAAAGAAAGGTCTTCCATCTGCTGGTTCACTCCCCAGATAGCTGCAATGGCTGGAGCTGCACTAATCCAAAGCCAGGAGCCAGGAACTTCTGAGTCTCCCACATGGGTGCAGGGGCCCAAGGACTTGGCCATAGCAGAGAGCTGGCTTGGAAATAGAGCAGCCAGGACTTGAATCAGCACCCATATGAGATGCCAGCACTGCAGACCTGGGTTTTAACCTGCTACACCACAGTGCCGGCCCCCTACTGAATTCTTTAAGAGCCACCTGCCTCCTCTTCTGGCTTTTTGTGTCTTGGGCTGCTGTCTTAAACTATTTTTCCCAAAGCATCTCCTATGTTACCCTTCTTCCTCTCTAATAAACAGCCCTTGCATGTTCTTAGGTTCTGTTGTGTTCTCGCTCTGTTCTGTCATAATTTATTTTAAAACCAAATTTGAATATAAAGAAGTTACAGAGACATTAGTGTCTTTGGCTTAAGCGCTCACAGTCTCTCTGTATTTTTTTTTTTTTTTTGACAGGCAGAGTAGACAGTGAGAGAGAGAGAGAGAGAGAAAGGTCTTCCTTTTCCGTTGGTTCACCCCCCAATGGCTGCTGTGGCCGGTGCACCATGCTGATCCGAAGGCAGGAGTCAGGTGCTTCTCCTGGTCTCCCATGTGGGTACAGGGCCCAGGGACTTGGGCCATCCTCCACTGCACTCCTAGGCCACAACAGAGAGCTGGACTGGAAGAGGAGCAACCGGGACAGAATCCGGCGCCCGACTGGGACTAGAACCTGGTGTGCCGGCGCCGCAGGCGGAGGATTAGCCTATTTAGCCGCGGCGCCGGCCTCTCTGTATTCTTTCTGTGCCCTTAAAACCTTCTCTGCTGACAACTCCATTTCATTTCTTTCTCTACTCTTTCTACTCTCATCTAAGAGCTGTCTAATTTATCTGTGATCTATGTGTATATGTTGATGGTGCTTTAGGCTAGTACAGTGTTTCTAGTGGTGGGAATTTAAGGCCCCATTGTGATCCAGTGGGTTAGATGTTTTAGGGAAAATTGTCCTTTCAGTATCTTCAAATCTCAGCTGGGTCCTGAGCCAACTGCCTGCGAAGTTGTTAAGGACTGAGAGAAGTTTGAATTGCAGGTTTGGGATATTAGCAATAGCAAAGGTGCCCAAATCCTCCAGTTTGTCTGTTGTGTATGCTTATGTCATTAGCAGATCTCTGACTTATTTAGAAAGTAAGCCAGAAAATGAAAGTCATAATATAAATCAAATCCATGGCAAATTGAAAACTATTTCTCATTGTGAGACTCTGAATTGTTGTGTCCCCAAATACCTGGAATTGTGTCCTGGTCCCATTCTTTGTCATTTGAGGCTGCTCAGAAGCAGACGCCCTTTGTCAGAGGTGCTGAGGAATAAGCATTAATATAAAAATTACAGTTTTTCATTACTTACTCATTGAATGAATAAATGTTTATTGAACACTGTTGGGGGAAGGCATTGAGCCATAGACTGTGGAGGATAGATTTAAAGAGGTCTGTGCTCTCATATTTTTTGGAGTTTATTTTAGATATTACAACTCTATATAATCCTCCCTGAGATTTTAAACTAGCTGAGGAGTGGATGCAGAATTCTGCTTAGGATAAAACATCAGTTTATGACTGGTCACTCTGCACTGGGGAACATGGCTGCATTGTAATTATAATCTAGCTTCCTAATATGCACCATCTTACCCAGTAGACACCAACCTACAACACAGCTACAGGTGTAGAAGTCCTGTTCTGGTGACTTACTCTCTAGGAAGGAGCATATGTAACAAAGTGAATCATCCCAGAAGGAAGATCTCAGATGGGATCAGACGTCTTCCATCCTTACTGATGAGACGAGAATTGTGAGGGAAGAAACTGCTTCTCCAATACCTCTCACAAATCTGAGCTCCTCTCTTATCAAAGTAAAGATGCAGATAAGGGGAAAATGCTTTTTTCTTAATATGACCATGCAAGGCAGCTAACAAAATAAGACAGTCTGAGTTTAGGTTTCAAGAAGAGGGTAATGATCTCCTTATATAATATCACCCAAGGTTATTGGTGTGTTCACAGTGATAGCTGAAAGAATTCACAATTTTCTATAGATTTTATTAGCTCTAATACTTTTTTAATCCAACAAGATTTTTCAATATCAAAGGTCAGTTTGTTTCTGACAGAAGTGTTTGTCAACAAGTATTTACTAGGAGGTTCAAATGTGTTGCTGTGAGAAAGCAATTTCCGAAGACTGTTTTGTGTCTTCACTCTTTGGATAGTTATGAGAATTGTGTGTGTTTGGGTATGAAAAAGAAATAATGAAAGAATCCATAGTCAAATAAGGGGAAATTCAGAAAAAGGACTTTTTAGCCTTTAATTGACCACTGTGAGTCGTGACTTTCCAGACAGTGGATAAATAGGAAGTATTTGTTGATTTTATTTGTTCATGGAACACTTCCAAAAAATTAAATGGGCAAGTTAAACACTACAAATAAACTAATGCACTGTGGAACACACTTTGGGAAATACCGAAATCTGTTCAGAGAAGGGTAACATTTCTTCAGACTGAACAGTCAGCAAAGGCTTAAAGTTGAGTGTGGAACTTCAGTTAGGCATTGGCAGATGAGAGAATCAACAATAAAGGAAGTAGGCTTCTCGGCCTTTTGGCTAAGATCAAGTGTAGGAAGTAGGCATTCCAGATTGGTAAATAACACTGGCCCAGAGTTATTACAGCCAAAGTGAAATAATTAAGTATGTTTAAAATAAAGGAGATAAATGTTACTGTGTGTAAGATGGGTATTTTAAAAAAATTGTGGAATTCTTTTTTCCTGTCATTGTACTTTTTTTTTAACTTTTATTTAATAAATATAAATTTCCAAAGTACAGCATATGGATTACAATGGCTCCCCCCCCCATAACTTACCTCCCACCTGCAACCCTCCCCTCTCCTGCTCCATCTTCCATTCCATTCATATCAAGATTCATTTTCAATTCTCTTTATATACAGAAGATCAATTTAGTATATATTAAATAAAGATTTCAAGAGTTTGCACCCACACAGAAACATAAAGTGTAAAATACTGTTTGAGTACTAGTTATAGTATTAATTTACATTGTACAACACATTAAGGACAGAGATCCTACATGAGGAGTAAGTGCACAGTGACTCCTATTGTTGATTTAACAGTTGACACTCTTGTTTATGGTGTCAGTAATCTCCCTAGGCTCTTGTCATGAGTTGCCAAGGCTGTGGAAGCCTTTTGAGTTCGCTGACTTGGATCTTATTTAGACAAGGTCATAGTCAAAGTGGAAGTTCTCTCCTCTCTTCAGAGACAGGTACCTCCTTTTTTGATGGCCCATTCTTTCCACTGTGATCTCACTAGCTCTCACTAGCAGAGATCTTTCATTTAGGTTTTTTTTTTTTTTTTTTTTTTTGCCAGAGTGTCTTGGCTTTCCATGCCTAAAATACTCTCATGGGCTCTTCAGCCAGATCTGAATGACTTAAGGGATGATTCTGAGGCCAGAGTGCTGTTTAGGACAACTGTCATCCTATGAGTCTGCTGTGTATCCCGCTTCCTATGTTGGATTGTTCTGTCCCTGTTTTTATTCTATCAGTTAGTATTAGCAGACACTAGTCTTGTTTATGTGATCCCTTTGACTCTTAGACCTATCAGTGTGATCAACTGTAAACTGAAATTGATCACTTGGACTAGTGAGATGGCATTGGTACATGCCACCTTGATGGGATTGAACTGGAATCCCCTGGTATGTTTTGAACTCTACCATTTAGGGCAAGTCAGCTTGAGCATGTCCCAAATTGTACATCTTCTCCCTCTCTTATTCCCACTCTTATATTTAACAGAGATCACTTTTCAGTTAAATTTAAACATCTAAGAATAATTGTGTATTAATTACAGAGTTCAACCAATGGTATTAAGTAGAACCAAAAAAAATACTAAAAGGGATAAAGTATTAACTTGTACATCAACAGTCAAGAGCTGATCAAGTCACTATTATCAAATAATTTGTAGAAATTTGAAAGACACAAAGGGAAAAAGAAGAAAATGCACAAGTGGATCTCAACCCTTAAAATAGAATTTTTTGTGTGTTTTAAAGGTTTTTTTTAAAATATTTATTTATTTTACTTGGAAATCAGAGTTACACAGAGAGAGGAGAGGCAGAGGCAGAGGCAGAGAGAGAGAGAGGTCTTCCAACTGCTGGTTCACTCCGCAATTGGCTGCAGAGCTGCACTGATCTGAAGCCAGGAACCGGGAGCTTTCTCCCAGTCTCCCACACGGGTGCAGCAGCCCAAGAGCTTGGGCCATCTTCTACTGCTTTCCCAGGCCATAGCAGAGAGCTGGATTGGAAGTGGAGCAGCTGGGACTTGAATCGGTGCCCATATGGGATGCTGGTATTGCAGGTGGTGGCCTTACCTGCTATGCCACAGCTCTGGCCCCGTGATTTAAAGATTTGATACTTTGGTAATTTAAATAGAGTGAAGAAAGGGGCAGGTAGTTAAAATGCATGCAGAGGACTGACTTAAATGAGTCCATAGTGAAGTATTTGCCAGAACCTCTGACTTCCAAATGGTGTTCACATCCTATGAAAGTTCTCCAAGTAGTGGCTGCCCCTGGTATTTTTCTGCATAAGAAGGTTATTGTGGCATTTCATGTGTCTCAATAGTCTGCCTTTGACCTCAATTCTATTGGATTTTGTCATGTGGTTGTGTCTCTCCCGGATGTCATTTGACTCAATGTAATTTTGGATGCTTAGAGAAAACTGCTTTGTTTTGTTGCCACCTGGAAAACGTTTTCAGAAAAAAAAAAACAAACCTAGGAACTCCTTGCTGAAGCTAGAGTTTGCTGACTAGTGCCTGTGGAATGGAATTTTCTCATCTGCTTTGGGATTTTAATTATGTGGGGGTGATGGGTACATTCAAATTACCTGTCTCTTCCATGAGCTCAACCTGGCAGTACAAAGCAAGCCACCAAGAGGGCAAACCACAGATAATTGCCATGGGAACCTGAAGACAATACACCTGCTCCTGTGGGATTGGACTTGGCATTGACTTGGTGCTGGACAGCGTTCATTCATTGTGGACACACCCAGCTCAAGTGGAGGCAAAGTCATCACTGCTCTGCTGTTGACTTTACTGTTCTTTTGATAACTGAATATGTCCATAGAATGGTCATTTTTGGAGGCTTCCAGATGTTTTTCAATATCTGCTTAAGAGTGATGTAACCCCTATGCTGTAATGTGGGTATAGGCAATGAATGCTGAATTTTTTTTTGATTGTTCAGAATTTTGAAAATTCCAGGTGTGATGTATGTAGTTCTGCCTCCATAATTTTCATATTCAGAGTCAAATGATATTTATTGAATCCCTATTGGGTATCAGTCTTTGTGCTAGATGTTTCATGCTTGCTTTGCCATTAAATCTTCACAACAACTTCTTGATAAGATAGTTTCCATTTTATTGATGATGATACAGATTATGAAAAGTTCAGGAACTTGATTTCTTAGTCCATTTTGTGCTGCTACAGAAGAATACCCAGGACTCTGTAATTTATAAAGAATAGGGATTTGTTTCTTGAATTCCAGAGTTTGGGAAGTCCAAAGTCAAGGGGCCTGCATTTGGTGAGGGCCTTCTTGCTACATTATTCATTATTCCATGGCAGAAAGTGGAAAGTCAAGAGAACATGAACACAACAGAGAGCAAGAGTTCAATCTTGTAGCTTCAAAGTCTTCTATGATCAGCATTAATCCATTCATAAAGGTGCCACTCTGATCAACTAAGCACTTCTCATTAGGCCCTGCCTCCTAACATTGTTGCATTAGAGATTAAGCTTCTTAATATTGCAAACACTGTTAGAAGGAAGTGTTATGAGGGGCTGGACACAAAGTTTTTTTTTTTAAGCTTTTTCTATTCTTCTACATGATCTGTGAATGAGCAACTGCCAGAGGCTAGTCACAACTCATTCAAAACTTTCCAACTTTCTTTCTCAGATTAGAAACATCAGCTGTCTTTTAGTGGTATGTGTTAATTTTAAGCTATGATAAATGTATGAGCATAATATTGGATGAATTTTTAGAGGGATGCTTAGGATTCAAGGTTTCCTAAGAACCCTCTCCAATCACATGGTGAGATTTCTTTGCTAACCAACATTGTGGCAGCCTCATAACACCAAGGAGATTATTCAGGGATGAGTTCTGTTTTCTACCTCATGTGTCTACTCAGACACTTATGCTGCTCACCCTGATGATGGAACCAAATCTGAACTCTTTCACCTAGAGATGAAGATGCCATGGTCTCACTTTATCTTTGACTGTTTCTGGTCACTCCCCAGTGGTTTTGCTCCATTCTGAACAGGTAGAATCCCCATATCTTCTGTAGACCATCCTCTCTGCCCATCTGTATCCTCTTCATCCCTTCAGGACCAACCCAAGTCTTGTTTGGACAGGGGAACTTTCAAACAATGACCTTGAAATTTGAGGTCTCTTGGGAGTACAGCCCCCAGACTACAAATGGGAGGCCTTACTTTGCATTCCAGCCACCACTGGAGCAGTCCTATTTTTTCTGTTTGATAGGGACTCTAATTTAGAGCAGTTTCACATTTTCCATTCTGGTTGAGTGTAAGCATCACATGGAGGTGTTTCCAATGCGGTTTTATGAACATTAGGTTTCAGACTGAGGTGTTGGCTCAGGTTAAAAACACTCTACAGGTGACCTATCTATAAAAACCAGGATGCTAATTTATTAATTTGGCATGGTAAATAAAACACTAACAGGACTGGAATGTCTTAGTCAGCCTAGCTAGGGCTGTTGTTCCCTGAAAGCAAGCTCCCTGGAAAGTCAAGCTGTGTCCTGGGTGTTTGGACCATGGAAACAGAACCAGAGGTCATACAGATCTAGCTGTGTCTCTGAGTTAAGATAATTCTGCACACTTTAAATTGGTGGTCCTCAAACCTTTATGTGCATCAGAATCACCTGAGTTAGTAATTTGTGTCTATGTGTTTAAGGGTAAGAATCTACATTTTCCAGGAGTTCCCAGATGATGTGGATACTGCTGGCTTAGGATATTCAAATTTGAGAACCACTGTTCTTTATCATTCAAGGAAAACATAGAGCTGTGTGTTCAAAGTCAATATCCTTACCAACTTTGAACATTTTTTTTTCATGTGATCTAAGACTTATTAATTTGTAATTCTAAGACCTTTCCCCAAACTTCTGTGTAAATTTCAATATAATGAATTAATTTCACTTGATCACATTACAATTGCTCCTTAGATCTGCATCTCTGAAATTACTCCCAGTTTATCCATCTTACTAAGAGAGTAAATGCCTCCCCAGTCATTTTGTCAAACATTTATAGATTATCCTTTTCCTCCTTCCTTATAAACACCCAACCAGAGAGCTAATTCTCATACTTATTTATACTGATTTTTGTGGGAATCCATATTTCTTTTGGAGGAGAAGAACTTTAGGTTTATTTTCTTTCACAGTTTTTTGATTCCATTTTTCCACATAACTCAGTAAATGTGATCAATGGTCCTCTTCTTCTGCCTATTTTTGTCATGAAGTAATAAAGTGAAAGACACTTGGTTGTAATTTATCACCAGTAGAGACTTTCTGACTAAAAGTTCAACAAGAACATGAGTCATAGTGTCATGGACATATGAAAATAAACTGTGACCCATGTCTAGAGAGTAATTGGACATAGGCTAATGAGGACCAAGTGGTTGGTCTACATAATATAAATGGCAGTCATTGATGCTTTCTGCCTTTCCTCTATTATCTTTTAGGCTCCTGTTGGACCTGGCTCTTCAGAGAATCCAAGAAACCTTGAACTATGGGCTCCATTGTGGGAATGGCAGACTTGGGGTACTTGAGTAGATACAGATGCTGATTATACTTAGAAATGAATATATTATTCAAAGTATTAGAGAATATTTTATTTTTCTGGTTAATGGTTTTGAAAGTGCTCCGCAAGCCCAGCCTGAAATAGTGATCACATACTCATCTGGCATGTGGTTTTGGGTGACATTATAAGGTCTGTAGTCTCAGTAGATATGCTAAGACAGGTAGCTAGGACCCGAGCCCTTCTATTTCCCACTGTATGGCCTGAGTTTAATTGGCATGCCACAGTATAATGGGAACTGGAGATTGGTAGACATTACAGCCATGTTTTAGTTCAGATGTTCTGTTCACTGACATTTGTTTCCAGCCTGGATAATTAAGTAGCTATGATTATTCCATCATTTCTTTGTGTTACCAGGAGCTAAGGGGCACTCCCTCTTTGTCCTTGTTTACCTCACTCTGAATAGTATACTGGGCCCCTTCCTTTTTAATTGTGGCTCTCCTCCCTTCCTCTGTCGGCATCCAATCTCTCCTGCTTGTCCTGAGACAGAGAAGACAATCAAGTGAAGCCAGTTTGGTGGCTGATGAGTGGGTGCTAGAAAACCTATTCAGTTTAGTGTTGGTTTTTATTGTGTCAACTCAGCTTGATAGGAACTGCAACCACCAGAATTCCCTTCCTTGCATATATCTGAGTTAAAATGGGCCACTCGACGTAAAAGATTTGGAAGGCTGAGATGGAGCAATAGTCATATTCTTTTCATGTTGGGATGTCTGTACATTGCACCTGGTGCTGTTGCTGCTCATACAGGCTGTCAGTGATCCACAGCCTCATCCTGATAGCTGATCCCATAGTTCCTGATACTTTTGCTGGGTCCTCCTGCAACTGTTTCATCTCTTGGGCCAGATAAGATATCAGTTCCTTGATGAATGGAATTTTGGCTAATGACAGTAGTGTTTCCAACTTCCTGTGGCCCTTCTCTCCCTACCTCATGCTTCTGCCTCTCTTTTCGTTTATTTATTTACTTAAATTTACTTAGGGGAGAGACAAAGGGAGGGAGGGAGGGGTGAGAAAGAGAGAGAGATCCAGAGATCCAGAGCTCTCATCCACTGATTCATTCCCCAAATGTCCATAACAGATAGGGTTGAGCCAGGCCAAAGCTGGAATCAGGAACTCAATCCCATGTGGGTGATATATGATCCAACATGAACCGTCATCTGCTCCTCCCAGGGTGCACATGAGCTGAACGCTCAAATTGAGAGGAGAGGAGAGCCGGGACTGGAGGCTCGATAATCTGATGTAGGACATGGGTGTCACAAGCAATTTTTTTTTTTTTGACAGGCAAAGTGGACAGAGAGAGAGAGAGAGAGAAAGAGAGACAGAGAAAGGTCTTCCTTTTCCATTGGTTCACCCTCCAATGGCTGCTATGGCTGGCGCACCATGCTGATCTGAAGCCAGGAGCCAGGTGCTTCTCCTGGTCTCCCATGCGGGTGCAGGCCCAAGCACTTGGGCCATCCTCCGCTGTACTCCCGGGCTGCAGCAGAGAGCTGAACTGGAAGAGGGGCAACCGGGACAGAATCCAGCGCCCCGACTGGGACTAGAACCCAGTGTGCTGGCGCTGCATGCGGAGGATTAGCCTATTGAGCCACAGCAGCAGCCTACAAGCAATGTTTTAACCACTAGGTCTAATGCCTTCCCCTCTGGCTCTTTCTAAAGAAGAAACCAGAAAAAAATATTTTAAAGTCAACTCTCCTCCTGCCCCCCCAACATATACACCAAGTTCCATCTTTGAGAAGAAAAGCATTTTTTGAGTCATGGTTTAGGATTAAATTATACATCTTCAATCCTCCTTTCATAATTCATCAAAGCCCAATACAAAGTGGTTCCTGGAATTCTTCTATTCTAAGAGAAAATTTGGCTCTTAACAGAAGCTTATTTTAAAGTCTAGGTTACGAAAACCACTTCAGAGCATTGGAAGTGGCATGAAGCAACAACATTGAAACCTGTGATTATGTTATCTTGTTTTATTGCCTTACTTCTTTCCTCAGAACTTCCACAGACAAAACCAGGTAGAAAGTAGGGTGTTCCTGGTGCTCTCCACTTTTGCATACTACTTTTAAGCAGGGGATCCTCTACCTTAGCCTTTTATCATACTTTTTTGCATGGCTCAGTTAATTCTTAATTTTTACTAAATTAAGAAAGGTTGGCCATCTGGGCAGGAAATGGGAAGGAGTGGAGGATTTGAATTTAAGGGTTTAAGCTTTAAGAAGAGAACTTCAGTCTTCTCTTGAATGTTTGGGGAAGTATCTTTTTATAGATCCAGGTCCCTTTGTATACCACTAGAATTGATCTCAGATAAAAGGGATACCATCTTATAACATGTCTTCTACCTTTTTCCTTAATTTTTCAGTTTCACAGAGTCTCAATGCCAGTGTAGGAGAATCATCAGCATTGATTTTCTGTTATTTCTGAATTTGAGGGCAAAAAGATGACAGTACAGCCTGTGTATATAAACTATACATCCCAAATGAGTGTTTTAGAATACACACTTACTCGTCCCTCCATGTAGTAGTGTTAAATTTGTAAGTTCTTTGGCAGTTTTCCCATTAGAAGGTAGAATTTATTTCTCTACCCTTTTAATCTGGGTGAGCTTACACCTTCTTTGATCAACAGAGTACAGCGAAAGGAAAAGTATTCGTATTATAGTTCTCAGTCAGGTCACAAGAAATTTCATTTGGCTTGCTTGGAGACCTGAGGAAGCTATTCTACGAGGGAGCCCAAGATCCATGGTTGTGTATATGGTATTGTTTAAACTTCCTTTGGGTGCCAGGTTAACCGGTTAAGCTGTGCCTGTGATGATGGCATCTCACATGGGTGCCAGTTCAAGTCCTTGCTGCTCCACTTCTGATCCATCTCCCTGCTAATCTCCTGGGAAAGCTGTGAAAGATGGCTCAAGTCCTTGTTCCTTGCACCCATGTGGGAGACCCAGATGAAGCTCCTGACTCCTGGCTTCAGCCTGGCTCTGCCCCAACCATTGCAGCTATTTGGGGAGTAACCAGTGGATGAAACATCTCTCTCTCTCTCTCTCTCCCTTTCTCCCTCTCCTTCTCTTCCTCTTTAACTCTGCCTTTCAAACAAATAAAATAAATCTTTTTTTTAAACTTCAGGGGAGGTGTGGTGAAACACATAGATGAGTTCAAGGTCACCTTTAAGATTACTGGCTAAAAAATTCTGTTGAATGAATTTCTTCACTTCTTGGATTGCTCATAAATTGAAGGCTGAAATGAGAAATTTTTTTGAACTTCAGGAAAAGCCATTTTCTCTATTTTTAAATGATAAATGCATGTTGGAATTACCACACAGGGAGAATTGAGTTAGATTACCTGGCCAGTATGGTAATGGACTGGTTCTAATTTGAGTTTGGGGAAAGAGGACTAGAGGCAGATGTCTAGGAATTTTCTTCATGCCTTTTGGTCACACGCTATTATATTTAAGCAACAAAAGAAGAGCTCAGTCTTGGCTGACATTGCCACTAAAGACATTAGGTTTCTTTGGTTGCTAACCATGGAAAACAGGGCCATGGAATAAGTCGCTTTCAGAGAAGCTACCCTTCCATTATGCAGTTGGGAAGCTGGGGACAAGTTGGTGCGCTGCTTCTCTGAACATCCTTAATTAAGTATCTGACATGCTGATTATGTTATGATTAGAAGTGAGGAGGTAGCATGATAGCTTTAACTCAAGGAAGTACAAGTAACTCAGGCTTACCTTACTTGAGTGTGGCCCTATCCTGCAATCTTCGTATACTATGTGAAAATTCTCATTCAATTGACTGTTGATATTGAAAAAGTTTGGGAATTCTTGTGACCTCTGAGTTACCCTTGCCTGCACTGCACGTTTTGGTCTCATTCCAGGTGTTTTGTATTTACTCAGTGAGGCTGAAAGAGGGAAGGAAATATGCATCATGCCCACAACATACTTCTCTCTAAGGGTAGCCTATCTTCCAACATCTTCACCATATGTTACTTTTTTTTGGTTTTAAACTTGGTGTTAATGGAATAATTTCACTTTTCTTTTCCATTGCTCAGTAGAATTTTGTTGGATGGGCATATACTACATTCTATGCATTTTCCTGTTGATGGACATTGCCTTTTATTTTTGGTAGTTATAAATAAAGCTGCTGTGAATATTCCTTTTCATGTGTTTTTTGATTGTCATAAGCACTTATTTTCATTGGGATTAAATTTCTGGGTGATAAAACCATCAGCCTTAGAAGATACTGTTAGTTTTCCAAAATGGTGAAATCAATTTGCATCTCTGCTATAATGCAAGGGATTTTCAGTTACTCAGCATTTTTGTCAACAGTTGATAATGTCTTTCTTTTAAAGTTAGTCATTTCAGTGTTTATAAAGCACCTCATGAATTAAAAATTACATCTTCTAATGTCTTTAGTGGCAATGTCAGCCAAGACTGAGCTCTTCTTTTGTTGCTTAAATATAATAGCATGTGACCAAAAGGCATGAAGAAAATGCCTAGACATCTGCCTCTAGTCCTCTTTCCCCAAACTCAAATTAGAACCAGTCCATTACCATACTGGCCAGGTAATCTAACTCAATTCTCCCTGTGTGGTAATTCCAACATGCATTTATCATTTAAAAATAGAGAAAATGGCTTTTCCTGAAGTTCAAAAAAATTTCTCATTTCAGCCTTCAATTTATGAGCAATCCAAGAAGTGAAGAAATTCATTCAACAGAATTTTTTAGCCAGTAATCTTAAAGGTGACCTTGAACTCATCTATGTGTTTCACCACACCTCCCCTGAAGTTTAAAAAAAAGATTTATTTTATTTGTTTGAAAGGCAGAGTTAAAGAGGAAGAGAAGGAGAGGGAGAGTAGGTGGCAAAGATTTTTCATGTTTATTATTCATTTCCCCTATTTAAAAAATAATTCATGTTCATTGAAGTGTGGTTTAAATCTAGTGAAATTTATCCCTTTTAGATTGTTGAATTCTGACATATGTATAGAATCATAAACAGTCTAGACAAAAAAATTGTATTACTGATTTTCTTGTCCTCAGGTTTTTATTTCTAACCCTATGTCTACTCATGGCCAAAACTTCCCTCCTACTTGTCTCTTAATGAATATGTGATGAAAATTTAACTGATCATTGTAGAAGCATGATTCTTTTCTGGAACATTTGCATTTTAAATGGTTTTCCCTCCAAAGACTTATTTGTACCACAGTGAATGTTAAATGTTGAAGGTTACAGATCTTGGTGTTGGGTAGGGTGAGAGATTTAGGAAAAAGATACTACTCACTGCCCAATGCTCTTCTTACTGCTTTTCCTAAGTATCCATGAGACTTCCTATGCCACACACACACACACACACACACACAAAACACCAAGATTGGATTTTCATGAGTTTCCAACATCCTGCCAATCTTTCAGGCCTGAGCCTTTGGCATATAGTCTTATTAGACCTGTTTCTGTGAGACAGAATCCAGTAAAACTCACTTGGGCTATGAATAAAACTTAGAAACCGTTGAGATAATAGCATATTTATTGTTTTCTGCTCACTAATATGTTTAACATAAACTTGTACTTTCTAAAACCTCTTATCCATTTTCTTCCCATGCTAATGAGTGGAAGATATGATGATACTTCAAAAAAGTTTTTGAAATGGAATTGAAATACAAATTTATTTTGGTACAGTAAATTTTGAAATCCATGCATACTCATATAATGAAACTGATATTTATTACTCCATGGGCACAGTTGTTTCCATTATGTTTCTGATGCTAAATCGGCAATTCTATAGACTGTAATGATTTGCTCTCTTTGTATAGATTCATTAAGAAGTTTCTCTGGAGGTCAACTCTGGGGCTGAGAGATTGAGTTTGGCTAGATGCAGCCCAAGGTTGGCAGATATACTATAGCAGAGTGTCTGAGTTTGAGTCTCAGCTCTGCTTCAAATTCTAGGTCCCAAATAATGCAAACTTTGAAATGATACTGGTGCTTGATCTCTGTCATCTGTATGGAGAGACCTGGATTGAATTATGGGAACCTGGCTTTGGCCTGGCTCTGTCATAGCTGTTTTGGGCATTTGGGAAGTGAATCAACAGATGGCTAAACTTTCTTTCTCTCTCTTTTACTCATCCTGCATTTCAAATAATAAAAAATTAATCTTTAAAGAAGCTTATTATCTTATTATAATAAGCTTGAAAATAAATTCATCTGTTCATCTGTTTCCCTAAAAATATCATCCCCATCTTAAGTGCTAGAAATATACAGTGACCAAACCAGGCCAAAATCTCTGGCTTTAAGGAATTTATTATCTGGTGGATGAAATACATAACCAACAATTCAATTTTTTCCCTCCATAGCTAATTATAAGGGCATTTCCCCTAAAGTTATTTAGGGGAAAATTAAAATTTTAAATTAAAAATAAAAATAAAAATTAAATTTATTTGACCACTGAACTAAATAATTTTTAAGTAAACCCCAATATTTTTGTGTTCATTTGTTTACTCATCCAATCAACAAGTATTTATAGGGTTCCTATTGTGTGACAAACACTGTTCTAAGTCCTAGAATTATAACACTAAACAAAAGAGACAGAATTCCTGCCATTATGAAGCTTATGGTCTAGTTGTGACAGAGACACTGTATAAATACAAATAAAAATATGTTGTATGATAAGATGATAAGGTATTAAGAAAAATAAAGCAGACAAGAAGATGGTGGGGAGGTGCTAAGATGGGTGAGGGAAGTCGCAGTTTTAAATATGGTGTCAGGGAAAGGCTCATTGAGAAGGTGACATCTCAATAAAGACCTGAATGTGGTGAGGGAGGAGGTTGTGCAGAAAGGTGGGGGAAGAACTTTCTAGGCAGAGAAAATGGCAAGTACAAAGATACTGAGTGATAGTGAACTTGGAATGCTTGAAAAACAATTAGACCATTGTGGTTGGAGCAGAGTAACAAGAACAAAAATGAAGAAGGAAGTCAGAGAGGTAGTAGTGGATGACGATGGTCGTGGTGGGTTGTGCATAGCTTTCAGACCACTGTAGGGAGGTAACCTAGTAAAGCATCTAGCAATTACATTCTTTCCCTCAGCAGATTCTTTTCAATGACCCTGGAGGTGTACCTCAGTTTGGGATCACTTTACTAGAAGATTCAAAAATGTTTTTATTTCTACATGTCCAAATCATTCATGGTTTTTTTTTGCCTTCTTAGTATTGTTTGGTAATTGTCAACTCAAAAGTTTACACCTTCCTTTGTCGACTCTCCCTCTTCCTTTACGTCACACTTACTGTCTATCTTATTTTTTTGTTGGCTGCTGCAGGACGGTTTGGAAAACTGTGAAAGTGGAAGCTAAACTCTGTATTTTATGCCAGATGAAAGGAAGACAATTCAAATTACAGCAAATTACATTCAAATGCCATCAAATGAATGTTTTTGGTTGGCTTTGGCATCAAGACACAGATTCTGATCCTACAGATCTTCAGAAACTGAGAGCAAGAAAGAAAATGAAGCATGTGATAGGATTACATAGTATACTATTAGAAATGTGGGAATCTTACTGGAATGTCACAGCCCAATAGAAAGCAACACTTTCATCACTATTCTGCTAATTTGAACAATGTAGAAAGGTAGATTGGAATTGAATTCTTAGCTGATACTGATATTTTTAAAGACCAAGAATGTCCTGTATAGTTCCTTGTCTGTTTCCATTGGAGATCTCATTAGTTGGCTGTTATTCACTTAGCCATACAAAGGTCTACTCAAATCTAGTAATTAGAGACTTTCTGAGAATTTTCTTTGGACTTTAAAATTTCATACTTTTCCCATGTGCTAAGTGCTTTTAGAGTCAATCTTGCTATGAATTATAAGGAGTATGTAGGTTAAGATGAGTTCTACTGATATATTCACCTATTTTCTACTGTACTCACTAATCAGATTTGTAAGAGCCATGATTTAGGGCTTTTTATGGTCTTACCACTTAAATTCAAAGAAATATAAAGAATGAAAATTGGAAAGGTACCTGGCACCTAATTTCTTCTCTAGATACTTGACTATAGCATAATGGGCTCAGAAAATGATTAGCATTTTAGTATTTACAGGATGCCCTAATATGGTTCACCTTGTTTAGTTCTTACAGAACTTTAGGGAGATAATAATTTTAATCTTATTTTGCCATTGATGTAGCTGTGGTTCCAAGAAGTTACATGACTTGCTGAAGGATTTTTAAGTTGAGTGATAGACCTGAGATGGAAACCATGGTCTTGTGGGACCAAAGCCTGTACCACACCAACACATCCCACCTTATAACCTCTGTAGTCCTCATTACTTATACAAGCCACCCTGTGTCACATACATGCTACCTTGCATACTGATATTCTGGCTATTTAAATGAATTTGAAATTGAATAAGAGATCTAAAATTGGATATAAGTTCCTTGAATTCAGGGGTCTTGCATGAAATTTTGTCATTTGTGTATGTGTGTGTGTGTGTGTGTGTAATTCTATGCAGTCTGACTTTTCTAGTTATTCTTCCCAATCTATGGATTTTTTTAGATTCATTGATTTTAAAGGCAGAGTAGCAGAGAGCCAGTGACAGAGAAAGAGCTCTTCCATCTGTTGCTTCACTCTCCAAATGGGTGCAATGGTTGGGCTGGACCAAATGGAAACTAGGATCCTGAAATTCCATCTGGGTCTCCCACATGAGTGGCAAGGGTCCAAGCACTTGGCCCATCTTCTTCGTCTTTTCCAGGTGCGTTAGCAGGCAGCTGATCAGAAATGGAGCAACCAGGACTACTGCTGGCATTCCAGCATAGGATGCTGGCATCATAAGCAGCGGCTTCATGAACTTTACCACAACACCAGCCCTAATACCTGTGTTAATAAAACAAAGCACATTTTTGTATTCCTGTGCTGCCCAGGGTAGTAGCTTATTCAGCTGTTTACTCAAATTATTTTAGTGACTAAGTAGGAATCTTGCTGAATTTAGACCTACAGATTTTTTTTTTTACAATAGTAAAATGACCTAAATCATCTGGTCCCACACAGAATGAAGTAATATATTTTGGTTTACATAATACACGTTAATAGTAAGATTCTAAAAGACAAATTTTGAAGACCTATTGGGTCCGCTCTTGTTTATCTGCAGAGAAAGCCTCTTTCTGCTCTTGTACTATTTTATCTGCTATTTAATGCTGTTTTAAAATATGTTTTACCACTATTTCTAGATTTTTAGTTTTAAACCATTCCTGGGGACTGCCTGCTGTGGAAACTGAAGGTTTTGATCTTTAGCACCATCATCTCCATTTTCCTGGGCAAGATTTTCCTAATATGGTTATATATCACTTGTTACATTTGTTGGATCAGTGTTTTTACTCTGTTGATGATATTTATTGTTGAGGTAGTAAATGTGTGGTGGTTACATTTTCTTTCATGAAAAGTGTTTTTCCAATGAATTAATAATTATTTCTCTTGCACTTTTTTTCTTTTGTCTTTTTGTATAGGTACCTATGTAACCATTCTCCCTAGTGCTTCAACAAGCATTGCTTAACATTACTTTTTCCTCTTGTTGATTTATTGCCTCAAAGTTGATAACCATGTTTCATTATCTTTTTAAAAGCAGTGTATAGGGACAAGGCTTTATGAAGTCTTGTTAAAATGTAGATTCTGATTTCACACACCTGGGTGGAGCCTGAGAATCTGTATTTTTAACAAATTCTCAGTGGTTGTCAAGGCTACTGGTTTGTGGGCCACGATAGGTTCTACGCCGACCCGAAGCCAGGAGCCAGGTGCTTCCTCCTCATCTCCCACGCGGGTGCAGGGACCCAAGCACTTGGTCCATCCTCCACTGCCTTCCCAGGCCACAGCAGAGAGCTTGACTGGAAGAGGAGCAACCAGAACTAGAACTCGGTGCCCATATGGGATGCCGGTGTCACAGGCAGAGGATTAACCAGGTGAGCCACAGAGCCAGCCCCGTTATTTTCTTATATATGCTCTTTTCTAGTATCTTTGACTTAAAAGTTTTTCAAGAGGCCGGCATTGTGGAGTAGTGGATTTAGCTGCCTCCTGTGAAGATGAATTCCATATGAGCACCAGTTTGGTAGTCCCTGCTGCTCTACTTCTGATTCAGTTCCCTGCTAATGATCTGAAAAGGCAGCAGAAGATGGTCCATATACTTGGGCCGCTGCACCCATGTGGGAGACCAAGATGGGACTGCAGACTCCTGGCTTTGGCCTGGCCTAGCTGCAGCTGCAGCCATTTGGGGAGTAATAGAAGATTCGTCCCCCCACCCACCCCTTTTCTCTGAGTCTCCTTTCTCTGACTTTAAAATAAATAAACTTTTTTGGGATATTCCTTTTTATAATCACTTTGTTGCATTTTCGTTTTCTTTATTTGAAAAATCAGATGTCTTTCTTGTTCCCTGATTTCTTTAATCGTTCTTTCCTTTCCTGTACAAACTATGTTCTCAGCTCTCTGAAGATATTAAGTATGGCTTCCTTTGGCAGTTTATTTCTATATCCTGTTTTTTTTTTTTTTTTTTTTTTTTTTTTTTTTTTTTTTAAGAATTTCTCTTTCTATTAGATTTTCTCAGTCTTCTGGTGACCCTTGAAAGTCTGCTCACATTTAAGTGGAGCTCTATGAAGTTGATTGATAATTTCATCTGTAGATGGGGGTGGGGGGATACCTTTATTGGCTAGTGAAATCCACTTTAAGGAAATCAATGGCTGACTTTCCCATCATTGGGTCAGCAAGCCATCCCCTGATGGCTTCCTGGAGGCTGTTCAAATTCTCTGGATAAGAATTCCAGTATCATGTCTTTAGGTTGGGAGTGCTGCTCTTGGTGTTCACACTTGCTGACTGGGTGTTCTGTGAGCCGAATGGGGTGGGGGAGCAAAGGAGCACATAGCTTCATGTGTAGATGCTTGCTTTCAGGCCATCATCTGCAAATCCAGCTCCTCTCCTGGTTTATTCTTTTGGACATCTGTGCCTTCAGAACATTGCACTCTGAATGAGGAAGTTGGTTCACTTTAATGACCTGAATGAGGGTGAGCTTCAGAGAAAATTCAAATCCCTACCTCCTGCATTTGGATGTGCATCTGAGCCCAGCCTTCCATGGCAGCAAGTTTCATGCCTTTTAGGGCTAACTCATTCACAAAATGAGTCAACAGATACTAATTGTGACATGCATTTTGTTGGGGTTGGAAGAAATTGCTTCCTCTTTCTCTGGTATCCTTTTCTGCAGGCATTTAGTTATGATTTTCTCAGCTATGTGCTGTCAGTTATCACCTTCATCTGCTTCTGTCTTCCAAACATTTGTTGAAATATTTAATTTACTATTTCTCCCTTTGTTTGGCTTTATCTATTTAAGAATTCCTTTTCTTTTGTTTTGGTTGGTATTTGGAATGGAATTATTACCTGTTTTCTACATGCTAAACATGTAGAAACATATTCTCCTACATCTCAGCTATTTCCAAGGTCTAATACTCAGACTTAGATTTTTGATAACCTGAGTAGTCAAAACCTCCTGCGTCCTAGGAAGCAGTGATGAAGGACCTGTCATTTGTTAGTACCCAAGGGCCACAAGAAGCACTTCTGGAATACTCCTTTCCTATGGGACTCCTCTGTGAGGCACTTGGGTTTGTTATTGGTGCTTTTCTAGCTGCTGGCCCATGGAGGAAAGCTATTCACAGCAACCCCAGTGGGCAGCACTCTTGGGAAAGCCCTATGCTTTCACCTTACAGCTGGTCTCTGTGAGTCATGAGCTTGGAGTGTGGCCATGTCATCATTTAAGATGATGGAAACTTACAAACAGTTGGATTTTCCAACCGGTGTTCTATTTCCTAAGCTTTTATTCCTAGTAGTGTTCACAATATTTCACATCAAGTCTTGCTCAACAGGAATCCCTCCCTTCCTGTCTTTTGTTTTGACTTCTATATTGAGCCTTCTTTCTAGGATTAAGATACAAATTAGGCAAGAGGTGGTTTTGCTCTACTTTGCTGTTCACTAAAATTCACAAAATGAGTCAACGGGATACTAATTGTGACATGCATTTTGCTGGGGTTGGGAGAAAGTTTCTGATATCCTGGGCCTGACTTTCAGATGATTTCAAATCTTAAGAAAAGACACCTTTGAGGTTTTCTTTCTACAACTAGGAAAACTTTATCTTGAGTCAAATTTAAAGAGTATAGTCAAAACCAAATGTGCTTTGGGTTTTATTCATTCAAGTTTCACTTATTCTTTCTCATTGGAAAGACATAATTAAAAGTCCATAAAGAATGGGAGAGAATATCTTCCACAATTGTATGCACATTGTTAAATCATAGGCATGTGAACTATTATTTATTTACAGGGAGAGAGAGAAAGAGAGAGATAGTTTCCATCTGCTGTTTTGCTCATCATGTGCCTGCAATGGCTGGTTCTTGGCTAGGGCCAAAGCCAGGAGTCAGGAACCCAATCCAGATCTTCCATGTGGGTAGCAGAGACTCAACCACTGGAACCATTACTGCTGCCTCCCATAGTCTGCATTAAGGAATCTGGGGTCAAGAACTGGGGGTGGTGTTCAACCCGGGCATTCTGATGTGAGATATGAGTGCCTTTTTTTTTTTTTTTTGGACAGGCAGCGTGGACAGTGAGAGAGAGAGAGAGAGAAAGAGAGAGAGAAAGGTCTTCCTTTACCGTTGGTTCACCCTCCAATGGCCACTATGGCTGGCACACCGTGCTGATCTGAAGCCAGGAGCCAGGTGCTTCTTCTGGTCTCCCATGCGGGTGCAGGGCCCAAGCACTTGGGCCATCCTCCACTGCCTTCCTGGGCCACAGCAGAGAGCTGGCCTGGAAGAGGGGCAACTGGGACAGAATCCAGCGCCCCAACCGGGACTAGAACCCCGTGTGCCGGCGCCGCAAGGCGGAGGATTAGCCTATTGAGCTGTGGCACAGGCCGAGATATGAGTGCCTTAATCACTAGGCTAAATGTTGTTGCCTGGTAGGCATTTTTTGAAACTGCAACCCTCTGATATAGGTGGAGTGGATGATTTGGTGTAGTGGAAAAGGAGAACTGAGAAGAAATATTCATGTGCACAGTTAGTCCCACTGACAACTACATTTTCTTTCCAGTTATGTAATTATTTTTTGTTCCTCACTTTGTCAAATTTCATAAATTTTAGAGACAAATGTATAAGGCAAAGTAGGGAAGATGAGTTTATAAAGTACATGAGAATAATAATGGGTTCTCAGAATGCTTAAAAGTTAATTGAAGGGCAGGTGTTTGGCAAAACAATGAAGATGCTGCTTGGGATGCCCATATCCCATGTTGGAGTGCCTGAGTTTGAGTCCTGGCTCAGCTTCTTGCTAATGCATACCCTAAGAGACAACAGGAGATGGCTCAAGTACTTGGGTCCCTCTGACCTACATGGATATCCAGATTGAGTTGTAGGCTCCTGGGTTTGGCCTTGCTCACTCTGAGTCCAAGTTGTGAGCATTTAGTGAGTGAATCAGAGGATGGAAGATCTCTTTCCATCTCTGTCTCTCTATGTTTCTGCCTTTCAAATAAAATTTTAAAAAGAAATCTTAAAAGTTAATTGATCTTGGGACATGCTCAAGCTGACTTGCCCCAAATGGTAGAGTTAGAAACATACCAGGGGACTCCAATTCAATCCCATCAAGGTGGCATATACCAATGCCATCTCACTAGTCCAAGTGATCAATTTCAGTTCACAATTGATCATAATGAAAGGACTAAGAGTCAAAGGGAGCACATAAACAAGTCTAGTACCTGCTAATACTAACCGATAGAATAAATTAAGGGGAGAGTGATCCAACATGGGAAGTGAGATACTCAGCAGACTCATAGAATGGCGGATGTCCTAAACAGCACTCTGGCCTCAGAATCAGCCCTAAAGGCATTCCGATCTGGCTGAAAAGCCCATGAGAGTATTTCAGGCATGGAAAGCCAAGACACTCTGGAAAAAAAAACCAAAAAAACAAAAAAACAAAACAAAACAAAAACAAAACCTAAATGAAAGATCTCTGTGAGTGAGATCCCAGTGGAAAGAACAGGTCTTCAAAGAAGGAGGTACCTTTCTCTGAAGGGAGGAGAGAACCTCCACTTTGACTATGACCTTGTCTAAACAAGATAAGAGTCAGAGAACTCAAGGGGCTTCCATAGCCTTGGAAACTCATGACTGGAGCATAGGGAGATTACTGATGCCATAAACAGGAGTGTCAATTTGTAAAGTCAACAACAGGAGTCACTGTGCACTTATTCCTCATGTAGGATCTCTGTACTTAATGTGCTGTACATTGAGACTTAATGCTATAATGAGTACTCAAACAGTATATTTCACTTTGTGTTTCTATGGGGGTGCAAACTGTTGAAATCTTTACTTAATGTATACTAAACTGATCTTCTGTAAAAAAAAAAAAGAAATTATCAATTCCCAACTTGACTCTCACAGGGATTAAACATGACAATAGGTCTGATCTGATTTCATCATCATTTAAAAAATCATCTATTATTTTTCACTTTATGTTTCTGTGTGGGAGCAAACTGTTGAAATCTTTACTTAATGTATGCTAAACTGATCTTCTGTATATAAAGAGAATCAAAAATGAATCTTGATGTGATTGGAAGGGGAGAGGGAGTGGGAAAGGGGAGGGTTGCACGTGGGAGGCACGTTATTGGGGGGGAAGCCACGTTATTGGGGGGGAAGCCATTGTAATCCATAAGCCGTACTTTGGAAATTTATATTCATTAAATAAAAGTTAAAAAAAGTTAATTGATCTATTCCATTAATTTATTTTTTAAAAAGGATTTATTTATTTATTTGAAAGTCAGTTATAGAGAGGTAGGGAGAGAGAGAGAGAGAAGAGAGAAGAGAGAAGAGAGAGAGAATCTTCCATCCTCTGGTTAACTCCCCAATTGGCTGCAAGGGCCAGATCTGTGCCAATCCAAAGCCAGGAGCCAGGAGCTTCCTCTAGGTCTTCCCACATGGGTGCAGGGGCCCAAGGACTTGGGCCATCTTCCACTGCTTTTCCAGGCCATAGCAGAGAGCTGGATTGTAAGTGGAGCAGCCAGGACTTGAAGTGACACCCATATGAGATGCTGGCACTGTAGGTTGAGGCCTTACCTGCTATGCCACAGCACTGGCCGCTTCAATAATTTCTAATATTTTTATTTATTTATTTTTTCTTCTGGCCCCTCCCAGGGTGCTCAGCGTGGTCCACCTGTCCGAGGCCCTCTACAGCCCCAGCCCAGCCCCCAGCAGGTGCAGCTCCTCCTCCCTCTCCCCCTCCCTCTCCCCCTTGGAAGTTGCTTCTTCCAGGCTGTGTTTCAGGCCCCGCTGCTTGGAGACTGCCAGAGTGTACTGAATGTTGTAGCGGTTCCAGTCATAGAGCCTGGAGAGGCCGTCCTGGTAGAGCTGGACGCTCCTCTGCAGGGACTGCACGGCGGGCAGCAGCACCCTGGCCCTGGACTTCAGCTTGTGCCCGTGCAGCAGGAGCAGCCTCTGCGCCCACGTGAGGTAGAACTCCAGGTGGTGGGACACTTCGAAGGATGCCACCAGGAACTGCAGCACCTTCTCCATGTAGAGCTCGGGGAGGGAGGCGCCCATGACCTCAACTGCAACAGGAGGGGCCGTGCTCACCCCAGCCCAGCTCTTACCCCGGCCCAATTTCTAATATTAAAACCTTATCTCAATATTTAAAAACTTATGTTATTTGAAATTGTAGCATTTTGTAAAGGACCATGAATTCTAGCCATTATGATGAACTAGAATGTTCAAATTATGAGGCCCAATTATCACAGCAAATGATCATAAATGATATACAGTAAAATTGCTTTTCAGATTGAGTGCACCTAAGAGGTGGAATGTACTTTATATATTTTTTCAGCTAGTGATTATCAAGTGTCTACTATGGATACCAAATTAGTTTGGGAGAGGTAAAGAGAAGCTGGAACTTGCCCCCAAAGTAATGTACAACATAGCTGAAGAAAGAGACATATCCTGCTAATTAAGCACTTAGAGTGATCACTGAAGAACTGAGGAAACATTGGAGAAAACAGAGCTAGAAGCCACCCGAGAAACTTTGAGGTAACTCTCCAAGGAGATGATGTTGAGTTGGATCCTAAAAGGTGAGCAGAATTTCATCAGATCCGGAAGAGAAGAATGGAAGCTCTGAACATTGGGAACAACTTGTACAAGGGGAAAGAATGGTGGAGTGTTCTGCCAGATTTGAGAAAGGATGAGAGAAAAATAGCTGGGACATAGAGTAGGGGCTGCACTACAGAAGATAAAAGGAAATATGAGTTCTGGTGAACAGCCAGCTCTGCTATCAAAATGGTGGCCAACTTGAACTTCTAATCAAGGAAACTACTTGACCAGACTTCCTTTTAGAGAGATATATTTAGCTGTAGTCAGATGGTCATTGCAGTTATAGAGTCTGGACTAAGAAGTGATGGAGAGAAAGACATAAGGGTAAGCAATATTTAGGAGGCAGAATTATTAGGAGTTGGATACCAGATGTGTGGCCCAGGGGAGGGTGGCTGATTCAGAAATGTCTCTTGTCTCGTTTCTGATTTCAGCTGCAGCTATGGTCGATGGTTGCTGTTTTCACTGGAATGGAGGGAATGTCTAACTCCCAGCAGCCCTTAACCACTGGAAAGGAGAATCCTATAGGTACTCTCACCCTTAAGAAGGAGAATCTAGAAGACTATTGCACAAAGATTCTCAGAAAGTCCTGTGTGGAATTGCACTTCAGGTGCACATAGATGAAATCAATCAATCATACTCCTCTTATTGGTGATTTCTCTTTCCTTATCTCATGATCCCTGCTCTCCCACTCTTGCCCCCTAAGTTCATCTTCTAAACTTTCTGTAGCCAGTTTCTGGTCTCTAGATCTGCTTTTGGAGGGGCCTAGTCAAAGAAGGAGTATGAAAGGATAATTTTAGGGTGCATGACTAGATGAAGATGGAGTTCAGGAACCACCTCGGGAATACTGGGGGAAGATCAACAAAGTTCAGGAATAGTAGGAGTTTGCAATGGGATTTGATTCAGAACACATTGAATTTGAAGTGTCTTGGACATGAAGAATCAATGGAAAAAGTATGTTGGGGGAAAATGGAGACTTTGTGAAACGTCAGCACAGAAGTCAAGGAAGAAAATGAAGTGAAGAAATGGTCCAGAGAGGGTGCAGGATGAGAGGAGAGGAAGACAGAACCTTGGAGAGTTCCAATATTTTAGGGAGTGGCAGAGGCAAAAACACGTGTGTTGTGGTCACTCTAATTTTTTAGCTGTTAGGGAAAGCCTGGCATATAGCAATGCTCAGTAACTATTTGTCCAAAGAGTGGAGCAGAAAAAGAGACTGATGTAGTGGCCAGAAGGCTGGAGAACTAGGAAAAACGGAGCTAAATGGGGAGAGAATGTCAAATGAGAAAGTGTCAGGTGTTACAGTAGACTTACCTGGGCATTGGCTGGACTTGGTCACTGGGCCAGTTTGCTGGCCTCAGTGAGAGAGGCAAGAGAAGCAGGAACAGAGAGCAGTCAGCAAGGGGCTCAGGAACCACTGGGACTTGAGCAATTAGAGGTGGAGAGTTTGACTACTTTCTTTTTAATTGTAATTTTCAAACTATTTTAAACTGGTTGAGGAAATCTGGAATATCTAGAAGAGTATCAGGTAGAAAATAATGACTTGTAGGTTATTTACTGTGGAGTGGTGGGTTGAGGAGTGGACCATGAGCCAGAGTACTCACATTGTAGGTCCTATTTACTACCTTGTCATTGAGACAAAACTACTTAACCTTTTTAGGTCTCCTTTACCTGCTTGGATTAAATCATGAAGTTTTAATTTGGAGACTATTTACTATAACCTTTGAGAAGATTCATGGATGAGATGCATTTTACACACACATACACACACACACATTCATGTCTGTGTAAAGTCTATACAGGATTTTGAATGAAGTTTGAAGAAAGAGTCTACAGCTTCCCTCAGATTTTCAAAGGGTACACAGGGCCCTTAAAGAATTAGGAACCAATGACTTGAATGATCTATTTATTTTTTAAAAGATTATTTATTTATTTTAAAGGCAGAGTTACAGTGAGAAGGAGAGACAGAGAGAGAGGCAGATGAGATCTTCCATCTACTGATTTACTCCCCAAGTGGCTGCAGTGGCCAGAGATGGGCCAGGCTGAAGCCAGTCAGTTCACCTGGGTCTCCCACATGGATGCAGAGGGCCAAGTACTCAGGCCATCTTCTGTTGCTTTCCCAGGCTCATTAGGAGGGAACTGGGTCAGAAGTAGAGCAGCTGGGAATTGAACCAGCACCCATAGGGGATGCTGGTGCTGCAGGTGGCTACTTCCCTGCTGTGCCCCTGTGTCAGCCCCCAAAATTCTATTTTCACAAGTCCTTTTGAGTCTAATAAGTTTTTAAAAATTGTAGTTTATTAGTGAGCTTAGCTTTGTTCCCGAAGTGTGGTATTTGAATTTTTAAAGACTGTAATAATCCTTTTAAGAGCTGAGTTTATAAACTATGGAAACAGGTGTGAGCCACTGTTGGGTGACCTGTGGTTAACCCTCATTTGTCATACTTTTTCTGGTCCAGATGGATGAATCATTTGTTTTGAGTACCAGAGGCTCAGTCCAGGGAGTTGGCTGTGAGAGACCTTGCCTGTGTTTTTGCTACTAAATGATCATTCCTAATATGTAAAGAGATATGTTTCTAAGTGAGACAAAAAGACAATCTTAAGTAGTAGCCAAGCATTAAAACAAGAGAGAATTGCCATCAGATATAAAATTAAACATCCATATAAAAACACACAAATGATCAAACAGAAATAATAGTTGTCCTATGTCTCAGCTTCTTACACTATTTACCATTACTATTTGTTTCTTATATCCTTTTTTTTTTTTTGACAGAGTGGACAGTGAGAGAGAGAGAGAGAGAGAGAGAAAGCTCTTCCTTTTGCCGTTGGTTTACCCTCCAATGGCCGCTGTGGCCAGCACACTGCGCTGATCCAATGGCAGGAGCCAGGTACTTCTCCTGGTCTCCCATGGGTGCAGGGCCCAAGCACTTGGGCCATCCTCCACTGCACTCCCTGGCCACAGCAGAGAGCTGGTCTGGAAGAGGGGCAACCGGACAGAATCCGGCGCCCTGACCGGGACTAGAACCCGGTGTGCTGGTGCCGCAAGGCGGAGGATTAGCCTAGTGAGCCGTGGCGCTGGCCGTGTTTCTTATATCCTTTCAACAGTTCAGTTCTTCCTGTAATTTGTACACCCATAGGATATGTAGGTATGATGCACATGTTTGTAACTTGGTATAAAAAATAAAAAATATTGAGAAATTAGACTGGTGCTAATGTATCTGATGCCTATTATGACCAAGACACAGAGTTTTGGATTAATAGGCAATGAAGTATAAAACAAGCTCATTGGTGTGAGAATGCCCGGTTTTGCTGGACTGGCATTGTGGCATAGTGAGTTAAGTTGCTGCCTGCAGCACTGGCATCTCATGGACACGGGTTGGAGTCCCAGCCACTACACTTCTGATCCAGCTCCCTGCTAATGCACCTGGGAAAGCAGAAGATGGCCCAAGTACTTGGGCTTTGGCACTCATGTGGGAGACCTGGAAGATTGCTGGGCTTCAGATTGGTCCAGCTCTGGCCATTCTAGCCATTTGGGGACTGAAGCAGTGGATGGAAAACCTCCCTCTCTCTATCTCTCCCATTCTCTCTCTCTCTAGCTCTATCTGCTTTTCAAATACATAAATAAATATTTAAAAAGCAGCAGAGAGAATGCCTGGTTTCTAATGCATCTCCTGAGGTATTTCTGAACAATCTATGTACACTAGGGAAAAAGGCTGAGGTCTGATGCTGAAACAGGAATCTGAATTTTATCTATCTTATCTGTTTTCTCTGGGAACTAAGCTACACCTACTTCAGCAGATAAAATGGGACTTATACCTGGAGTTATCCCATGGTCATGGAACCCCCAGGAAAAAAATTATGATACATGACAATCCAGAAACCATCAAACACTCAGCAGTTACTCACATAGTCTGCAGACCTCATAGTTTAGCTGTTGCTCAGTTTGTATTTGAGTTTTGTAAGGTGCTTACATACAATCTTACATTCAAGATATGTATTATATCACTTATGCCATATTTATAAAGAACTCTGGTACTGTGTGTCTGTTTCCCAATCTACCCAGGATGGGTCACAGGTACTCGATACACATTTACTGGGGGCAAGTGGCTCTCATATCTAGGACACTCTTTCATGATCTAAATGATGCAGCTGATTCATTAATAAAGTGTTCTAAGATTTGTTGAACAGATCTCTTCTTAGCTTTATTATCCTTCTACTTTTCTTTATGACAGGCCCATAAATTTTATTTTTCCAGGTTAAAACACTATGAGAAATTATAGGCAATAATCTTGTGTTATATGTAGTAGTGTATCTACCACTAGGATGTGTGTGTGTGTGTGTGTGTGTATGCGTATGTGTGTTTATGATAAAGCCTGATTTTTTTCATTTACAAAGGTAGAAAGAAGGCAGATGTTCTGTATGACTGAACATAATCATAATTAAAAAATTCGGTACTCTGGTCTCTCTTTGTCTTGGAATGAACTGGATTTAAAACCAAGGTTGACTATTAGATTTATCTGCTGATCAAAACATTGTTGAATGAATCACTTGCCTTCAGCTTAACTGAATTTAGTGGATAGAGGAAAGTGGCCAACACTATGAGGATTTACTGTCTCAAACGACAGCTCTTTTACCTTTTCAAAGGTGTTGTGTGGTGGTGGGTGGTCTGGATATTTGTTCAAGGTAATTGGAGATGGTTTAATTTCTGTATGCAAACTTTTCAATTCTCTGAATCTGAATAATTTCAGAAAATTGCCTAAGAGTAGAAAGAATGGTAACTGTGAAGATAACTGGCTCTGTCACTTGTACTCTCTCCTGGCAGGGAGCTCCAATAAACTAGTTCCAGTAAATGAGGTGGATTGGAACATCTGTGGGTTAGATCTCAGGAACTTCCAGGAAGCTATTAGTTGACTGGTGGGGGATTCTCCCAATAAAATAAATATCCCTTAAAAGTTATTAGTCTTTTCATGAAATAGTACCAGGTGAAGTAATTCTATTTATAGATCCTCAGAATGTGGCCAGACACTGTTTCTGAGGTTGTCACAAATATACAGGGAAAAAATATTTGCCTTGCAAGAGCTGTTGCTTTGATATGCACCATATTTGATGCCCTAATTGGGCCCTTTAGGAAACTGATATGACCAATGATTAGTCTTACCAGCATTTCAGTTTGTCTGCCAGAGACTCATAGCATGTTCTTTTCTGATAAATTTGTTATTATTGGAACACAAGACACACACAGACAAGAGTAAAAGTCCTAAGTGTACACTTTCATAAATTTCTACAAAGTAAGCACTCTCATGAAAATGATACCTAGACCAAGCTAGAAAGCACAATTGGGTCCCTGTTGGCCTCTCTTGTATCCCATCCCAGCCATTGCTTTGAGGAAGGGTGACCACTGTTGCCATTCACTTTACCTAGTTTTGAATTTCATATAATTGTACATACCTTTTTGTGTTTGACTTCCTAATATTTTTGTGAGACTCATCTCATCCATTATGTTGTATGTATCAAGAGGTCATTCTTTTCATTGCTGTATAGTATTCCAACACAACACAGTTTTACCTCCAATAAAATAAACATATTAGAATAAAATAAACATTTATTAGAAGTTATTATTTTCATGAACTTACAAAGTGAAATAGAATGGTCTAATGCTGATGGATGTTGCTTCCAATTTGGAGCTATTATGGATAAAATTGCTACTAACATTCTTACAGATATTTCTATTGAGAATATACCTAGGAGTGGAATTTTTGTATCATAATATATGCATACATTAACCTTAATAAATAAACAAAAGAATTTTCTGAGGTGGTTGTCTGCATTTGCATTTCCTTCTGCATATGTGTACAAGGGTTCCTGCTGGTCCACATCCTTACCAACAAACACCAACTGGCATTAGTTTTGCTGTCTGGTGTGCAGTAATATCTCACTGTAGCTTTAATTTGCAGTTCTGCAATAATAACTGACAGCAAATATTTGGATATTGATCATTTGGGTATTCTGTTTTGTAAAACATTTGTTCAAGTCTATTACCCATTTAAAACATGTATTTTATCTCTTTTGCTTGTAGACTTGGAAGAGCTTCCTTGTGTTTTATGAAGTCCTTTCTCATGTATATGTGTTAAAAATACCTTCTTCCACGTAATATCTTCATTTCCTTATCTTAATGTCATCTTTTGGTGACATGAGTTCTTAATTCAATCTTTTATCTTGAGGTCTGAGGTTTTTGTGCTTACCCCAAGGGAATACAGATGTTCTCCTATTAGCTTCCAGAAACTTTATCGTTTGATTCTATACATGTGTAAGTCTTCCAACTTTCTTTTTCTTGAGAATTTCCTTGGTAATTTTTGTTCTGTTGGGTTTGCTTGTCCATTTTGATCCTTCAGATTCAGTATGTGAATTTCTGTGAGAGGTGAGTGTTTGGCACAGCTGTTAACACACTGCTTGTGGCACATATATCCCACATCAGAGTGTCTGGTTTGGGTCCTGGCTATACTATTGTTTTCTTTTTCCTTTCCTTTTCCTTTTCCTTTTCCTTTTCCTTTTCCTTTTCCTTTCCTTTCCTTTCCTTTCCTTCCCCTTCCCCTTCCCCTTCCCCTTCCCCTTCCCCTTCCCCTTCCTTTAGATTTGTTTATTTATTTGAAAGGCGGAGTGACACACAGAGAAGGACAGAAAGCCAGAGAGAGGAAGAGAGAGTTCTTGTATCTTCTGGTTCACTCCTGAAATGGATGTAACAGCCTGGGCTGGGCAAGGCTGAAGCCAGAATTGGGAACTCCATCTGGGTCTACCAGTTGGGTGGCAGGTACCCAAGTAGTTGAGCTACTTGGATCAGTTGCCTCCCCAGAAGCACCAGCAGGAAGTTGGATCAGAAGCAGAACAGCTGGGATCCCCACTGGCACTTGATATGGGATGCCAGCATCACAGGAGGCAGCTTAACCTGTTGTGCCATGCTGTCCCCTGGCTACACTACTTCTGAATCAGCTTCCTGCTAAAACCCATCCTGGGAAACAGCAGGTGCTGGCAGATGGAAAATCTCTCTCTGGCTCTAGCTTTCCCTCGCCCCAGCCTCTCTCCCCCTCTCTCTCCCCCTTTATCACTGTGCTTTTCAAACGAAGTACAAATAAATTTCCACAAAAATCAGCTAAGAATTATGATTGGAATTGCACTGATCATTTGAAGAGAATTTATATCTCACTATATTGAGTTTTCCAATCTGTGTAGGATGACTATTTAATTTTTCTCAGTGACATTTTATAGTTATTTGAGTTTATAATATATCTCCACACCTTATTAATATCTAATGTAAATTCTATATTTTAATGCATTTTATGTTTGTATCCTAACATCTCCCATTTACCATATCCATATTTTTTGTAAATTTTTGTGTCACTCTTAATGAAAGCACTTTACAGGCCATAAAATTTACTTTTTTATTGTACACAGTCCCAGGAGTTTGACACATGTAGCCATTTAACTGTCCACAATAGAAATACAGAATATTGCCATTGCCCTAAATGCCCTAGATGGTTCCCATTTCCTTTATAATTACTATTCTTCCTCATCCCAGCCCTAGCACCTACTGGTATGGTTATTTTTTTAAAAGATATTTATTTGAGAGGTAGAGTTATAGACAGTGAGAGTGAGAGACAGAGAGAGGTCTTCCTTCTGCTGGTTCCCTCCCCAAATGCAACAGTAGTTGGAGCTGGGCTGATCTCAAGCCAGGAGCTTCTTCTGGGTCTCCTACCTGGGTGCAGGGGCTCAAGCACTTGGGTCATCTTCTACTGCTTCCTAGGCCATAGTACAGAGCTGGATTGGAAGAGGAGCATCTGGGACTAGAACTGGTGCCCATATGGGATGCTGGCACCGGAGGTGGAGGATTACCCCGCTACGGCACAGCACCAGCCCCCTGGTTTTTAAAAATAGTTCTTTTCCAGACTGTCACCTGAATAGTTATTCATTAGACTATAAATTCTTTTTTGTAGAGCTTCTTTCACATATATGATATTTTTCACTCATGTTGTTGCTTGTATCAATATTTCATTCCTCATCATTACAGCCCAGTGTTTCATTGTTGTGGATGTGCCAAAATTCACTGGTTAATGGACATAATTTAAAGTATTTGGGGATTTTGAATAAATCTGCTATATACATTCTAAGAGGCTTTATATAGACATATGTTTTCATTTTTCTTGCAAAAGCATGTATTTGGTAAAGATCTTGTGTCGAGAATAATATAAAACACTCAATACTCAATAATAAGGAGACAAATAATTCAGTTTGAAGGTGGGCAAATGATTTGGTCCCATCAAAATATGTAGAGAGAAATAAGCACATGAAAAGATACTCACTGTTGCTAGTCATTAGAAAAGTGAAAACTAAGGCCATTGCCGTGGCTCAATAGGCTAATCCTCCGCCTGCGGTACCAGCACACTGGGTTCTAGTCCTGGTCAGGGCGCCGGATTCTGTCCTGGTTGCCCCTCTTCCAGGCCAGCTCTCTGCTATGGCCCAGGAAGGCAGTGGAGGATGGCCCAAGTGCTTGGGCCCTGCACCCGCATGGGAGACCAGGAGAAGCACCTGGCTCCTGGCTTTGGATCAGGGTGGTGCGCCGGCTGCAGCGCACCGACCGCGGCGGCCATTGGAAGGTGAACCAACGGCAAAAGGAAGACCTTTCTCTCTGTCTTTCTCTCTCACTGTCCACTCTGCCTGTCAAAAAAAAAAATAAGTGAAAACTAAAAAAAAAGATACTATAGCTAATATTTTAGTCAAATTAAAATATAAAAATGACAAAATTAAGTTCTCGTGAGGATATGCAGCAATGAAATTTCACACCTTGCTGGTAGAAACACAGAATATTGCAAACTGTTTGGTTTCATGAAATTATACCACAAGATAATATTTTTTCTATAATTAATAGTCACTTTATTCACCTGCACATTTCCAATTTCCATCACTTCTCATTCTTCTGTGTTGCTATATGGTAATATTTCTCTTTTGCTAGAACAGCTCTCTGTAGGACTTCATTTAGTGAATGTCTGCTGGTGACAAATTCTAATTGTAGTTGTCTTTATTATTTTTAACATTTATTTAATAAATATAAATTTCCAAAGTGCAGCTTTTGTATTATAGTGTCCCCCCCGCCCCATAAACTCCCACCCGAAACTCTTCCTGTACAGGTTCCTGCTAATGCACCTGGGAAGTCAGCAGGAGATGGTCCATGTACTTGGACCTCTGCACCCATATGGGTGATTTGGATGGAATTCCTGGCTCCTGGTTTTGCCCTGGCCCAGCCCCAGCCATTGTGGCTATTTAGGAAATAAGCCAACAGATGGAAGATTCTCTCTCTCTGCCTTCCAAATAAATAAATAAATCTTTAAAAAAAGGTCAGACACACATCTCATTGTTATGGTATTGTTTGCCACAGATTCTGAGCCTCCTGAAAAAAGGTGTTTCATTCATATTCTAAGTATTTTTTCATATTTCTTCTTATAAAAGGAAGAAAATGCAAAATAAATGTTGATGTTGTGATTGTATAGGAAAATATTTGGTGGATTTATTCCTCCATGAGTATATGCCTATTGTCATAGGAACTCCAGTTTTGCTTAACTGAATATCCCTTGGAGATTGAGAATTATGGATTTTCTAAATGAGGAAGACATGGAATATAGGGCTTGCCTGAAGGGCTTTTTGAGGGTGGAATCATGCAGTTGACTGACTTCTCAAACGCTGAAGCTTTTCCTCTTCCATCACATAGTCCTGATCAAGTCTCTATTACTGCCTTTGGGTTATATGCAGTACATCTTCACTTTTACATATTGTGGGGCTCATGTGGAGAACTTAACAGACCAGGATAAGATGTGAGCAGGCTGCTTTGGTTAACATACTAAGACTAAGAAAGAAAAGATGCACAGTTTTTGACTAAGTGATACAGCTGTTGTTAACCTCAGCCCCATGTGTTTGTATCCTAGAGTCCGGGATTAATCATGTAAACTAACCTCAATGAACCGGTGTTTCTTGTTCTAAGTTGTTTTCATTAGGGGAAGAAAGGAAAGGGTGCTATAGAAACAAGGAGAGAAAAAATAAATTATATCCAGCTTGGTTGGCTTAACAAAGCATGCTATTTCTTGGGATGGCCCAGAATGTCCTATGTGCAAAGTAGAGGACCATTTCTTTGAGTGCACGTTGTCTAATCTAGCTTCCTTAAAGTTGGATCAGTTGTGTGGTGTAATTACAGTTTTATCAGTGAAAGGTTCTTATTTCCTTGTCTTGTTATTTGTATGTGTTTGATGGAATACAAGGAAACCTGAAAAAATAGTATGGTTTATGAGAGTTTTGCTTAACTGGTTTCAACCAACATTGTACCTTGTGTTCATCTCTATGTCTGTTCTTTCTATTGGCATACTCATGGGCTCTTTCCTTAGCATTTCATTGTATTTGTGGGGATCTGAACCCAGGATTAGCCAGAAAGCCCCCTTTAGAAACAAATGAAATCTTTGCCAAGCACCTATATTCCTGTTACTGTTTGTTCCCTGAATCCAAACAGTTTGCAGTTAAGTATTATTACTACAAGGAGATTCTATTGTTTCCTTTATCTTTTATTGAACTTGTTTTTCTCTTTCTCCTGCTTGTTTTTGTTGTCAACTGAAAATTCTTGATATCAGTTATTTCCAAGAGTTTGGTTTTGGTGTTTGGGTGCGATTCATTGCCTGTCAGAGTTCAGTTACTGAGTGGAGGCAGGATGTATCATGATTGTGTATCAAAAAGGATTTTATTTCCAAGAAATAACCTTAATATGGGTTAGAATTACTTAAGTTTTTTATTTTTCATTTTATTTGAAAGGTTCTCAGGCACACACACACACACACACACACAGAGAGAGAGAGAAAGAGAAACAGAGACAGAGATCTTCCACTCACTTCCCAAATGCCTACAATAGCCAGCACTGGGCCAGGCTAAGCCAGGAGGCTGGAACTCAATACAGGTTTCCCCTGTGGGTGGCAGGGACCCAAGTACTCCAGCCATCATCTGCTGCCTCCTGGAGTACGCACCAACCAAAAGCTGGAATTGAGAATGGAGCTGACACTGGAACTGGGCAGTCTGATATGGGATATGGGAGTCCCAAATGGTGCCTTAACCATTGCACCAAATGTTCATTCCCACCAAATTACTTATATTTGAGTAGGATGCCACATTAGGATATGAATTACTCTTAGGGAAGCATGTAAAATTTATATCAAGAATTATGAAAACTTTTCAACTCAAGATGTATTTTATAGTTTTATGGGCGTAAAATATTAGACATATATATTTACACATATATGCACATACCTATATAAATATTTATGTGTATAACATGTATGCATACTCTCATATACATAATACATTGTTGAAAACTTTGAAATCATTTAAAGATTTTTTTCAGTCATTAATCCTCTTGGCTTATTATAGTGAATTTCATCAAAACTAGCTCATCCAGGACTTCTGTTAATGTCAGATGTACCTTTAGGATTAAATTTAGACTCAGCCTTTCCCAAAATACATCAGTTTGTCTTCTGTTCTGAGAAAGGATCATCTACTTAGTCAACTTTGGCAACAAAAATACCCTGCACAGACTTGAGAATGTTCCAGGTGAATTAATTTAACTGGGAGGGTTGTGGGTATGTATGTGCTAGAGTAGAAAGGCATAGCAAGACAGACCAAGGAAGCTAAGGGAAGTTTATGAGAAAAAAGTGAGAGGTGTGAACCTTTGAATGCATTCTTTTTTTTTTAATTTTTTTTTTTTTGATAGGCAGAGTGGACAGTGAGAGAGAGAGAGACAGAGAGAAAGCTCTTCCTTTGCTGTTGGTTCACCCTCCAATGGCCGCTGCAGCTGGCGCACAGCGCTGATCCGAAGGCAGGAGCCAGGTACTTCTCCTGGTCTCCCATGGGGTGCAGGGCCCAAGCACTTGGGCCATCCTCCACTGCACTCCCTGGCCACAGCAGAGAGCTGGCCTGGAAGAGGGGTAACCGGGATAGAATCTGGCGCCCCAACCGGGACTAGAACCCGGTGTGCCGGCGCCACAAGGCGGAGAATTAGCCTAGTGAGCCGCGGCACCGGCCAGAATGCATTCTTATGAGAAGATTTCAGTCTTTGGAATTAGAGAGATCTGTGTAGGGAGTGAACTTTCCACCTGCAATGTGAATGATTTTAGATAAGTGCCACTGTGTGCCAGTGCCTTTGTTTCTACATCATCATCATGTGGCTCATCACAGCCACATATTGGAAAAATGAAGATGAAGAAGGTGGTAGAGAAAACAGAAATGGAAGCTAAATCTAGTGAAAGAAAGAAAGAGCCGGCGCCGCGGCTCACTAGGCTAATCCTCCGCCTGCGGCACCTGGCACCCCGGGGTTCTAGTCCCAGTAGGGGCGCCGGATTCTGTCCTGGTTGCTCCTCTTCCAGGCCAGCTCTCTGCTGTGGCCCAGGAAGGCAGTGGAAGATGGCCCAAGTGCTTGGGCCCTGCACCCACATGGGAGACCAGGAGAAGCACCTGGCTCCTGGCTTTGGATCGGCGCGGTGTGCCGGCCCCAGCATGCCACTGGAGTGGCCACTGGGTGGTGAACCAATGGAAATGGAAGACCTTTCTCTCTGTCTCTCTGTCTCTCTCACTGTCCACTGTGCCTGTCAAAAAAAAAAAAAAAAAAAAAAAAAAAAAAGAAGAAGAAATAAGAAGCCAACAATTAGAAGATGATAAAGATGAAGTGGAAGTTTGAGACAGTTAGGGACTTGGTGAGTGAAGCACAGTGCTTGGCATGAACACTTGATACATGAGTGTTGCTGTTCTGCTGCAATTATATTGCTTCCTGCACATAGCCACCTTGATTCTGAACACAGTCTGATCTGAAACATTATTTTTTTTTCCTGACAGGCAGAGTTAGACAGTGAGAGAGAGAGACAGAGAGAAAGGTCTTCCTTCCATTGATTCACCCCCTCAAATGGCCGCCACGGCTGGCGCTGCGCTGATCCGAAGCCAGGAGCCAGGAGCCAGGAGCCAAGTGCTTCCTCCTGGTCTCCCATGCCGGTGCAGGGCCCAAGCACCTGGGCCATCCTCCACTGCCTTCCTGGGCCACAGCAGAGAGCTGGGCTGGAAGAGGAGCAACTGGTACGGAACCGGCACCCCAACCAGGACTAGAACCCAGGGTACTGGCTCCACAGGTGGAGGATTAGCCTAGTGAGCTGCGGCGCTGGCCTGATCTGAAACATTATTATAACTTCTGAATATTTTGACACTGAACTTTTTTTTACGTTATTTCTTCAAAATCCTCAAAATCAGGATTATTTAAAGGCTGTCTTTGAAAGAGAAATTGACTGGAATTTCAGCCTACATTAAATAATGATTCCAACAAGAATATCTTAAACAAGTAAATAAATAAACTAATGAAACACAGTAATACTCTTCTATTAGAATAAAGAGAATACCATAGAAAGCCAATGAAACTCTTTTTATGTCTCTATTTTGTGTGATTTAAAAATTTTCAGGGTTACTTGATGTTATGGTAATTTCCTAGAATTTGTTTCATCCTCTCATTTTATAATCTTATTTTTAGTTGAAAGAAGAAAAGTTGTACATATTTTGGGGTTTTCATATGATCTTTTGGTACATGTATGTGTTATGCAGTGATCAAGCCATGATGATTGCTATGGCTGTCACCGCAAACATTATTTCTATGCAACAAGAACATTCAGAATCTCTTTCAGCTATTTTGGAATATGCAATATATAATTATTAATTGTAGTCATTCTGCTGCACAATGGAATACCATAACTCCTATCTAACTAGGAAGTTAAAGCCATCCTTTGAGCTTTGAGCAATTTTCTTGAGGTATAAGATATTTTCCTTATTAATATTTCCATAATTCTAAACAATGGGGGCATGGTACAATTAAATTAAAAAAGTACACAGTTGTGAGGGAGTTGTGCTTGTGTTTAAGAAAAAAAAAATCAGTCTGTTATTGAGTAGAAGACATTAGTATGGAGGCAAACAATAAAGTGGATGAAGTGGCCAAGGGGAAAGTTAGCTTACAATGACCTCTTGTGCAGCCAGTCACAACAGGGACTGATGCAGTAACAGACTCTGCAGGAAACATTATAAAAGCCCAGATGGCTCAAGTTTACGTGTTTACAGAAACACTGGGAAAGGGAGTTAACACTGCAAGTGCCACTCAGTGAACTTAAAGATCTTAAGTTTTGAGGATGAGAAGAATGTTGGAAAGGAGTGAAGCAGGGAGAAAAGAAAAATGAGAAAGAAGGAGTAAGGGGAATGAGATTAAAAGATGATGAAACTGAGTCTGGTGCCATGGCTCACTTGGTTAATGCTCTGCGTGCGGCGCCGGCATCCCATATGGGCACCGGGTTCTAGTTCTGGGTGCTCCTTTTCCAGTCCAGCTCTCTGCTGTGACCTAGGAAGGCAGTGGAGGATGGCCCAAGTGCTTGGGCCCCTGCACCACATGGGAGACCAGGAGGAAGCACCTGGCTCCTGGTTTCGGATCAGCGTAGCTGTGGCTGTAGCGGCCATTTTGGGGGTGAACCAACAGAAGGAAGACCTTTCTCTCTGTCTCTCTCACTGTCTAACTCTATCTGTCAAAAAAAAAAAAAATGATGATGAAACTGAAAATCATGATGAAATGATGAAGTAAAATGAAGCCAAAGAGTGGGGAAGGAAGGTGAAAATGGAATATGGAAATAACAATTACAACTGGTAGAAGTTGTAGATTTCCTAGTAACTAATGCCTCAGTTTTAATTCTTTTGTGCGGTGTTAGAAGCAAATAGCTTAGGGAAAAACAGAAAGGAAGTATTTTATGTAAGTTCAACTTTGCATTACTGCAATGGGCAGGACAGAACCAGGTTTCCATGGTAAATTGATTTATTTGCACAACAATGGTGATTTTTGTGGTCTAATTGGAATAGCTTCCTCTGCAAGGTGGTTTTCTGTGAGTCTGTGACAAAAGCATTAACAAATGCAACAAACAACTACTATAACAAGCAAAGTATTTATGAGTGACATTGCCATGTTGCATAATGGCCTTTCTTTTAAATTGTTGGAGTCAAAATAATTATCAAAGAATGAAGAGAGCAACTAAAACCTTGAAGACAAAGAAAAGGAATTCTGGTCCTTATAAACCTAATAATCACACCAATCAGTTTAATCTTACAAGAGAACTTCCCAACAGTGGCATTATTAATGTTTTAGGCTGAGAAATTCTTTATTGTGGGGTTTTCTCTGTACTGTAGGATGTGTGGCATCCCTGGCCCCTACAAACTGGAGCCCAGCAGCGGTTCCTACCCCCAGATTTCAGATTTTTGGTCCACTGATTAAGTTACTGTGTAGGATGCCTACATTCCATATTGGAGTGCCTGGGTTGCAGTCCTGGTTCCACTTCTGATTCAAGATTCCTGATGTTGCATCTGGGAGGAAGTAGGCTATGGCTGTAGTGGTTGGGTCTTTGCAACCCATGTGGGAGACTTGCATTGGATTCCCAACTCCTGGGATTGTCTGGACCAGCTCCAGTTGTTGCAGGTGTTTGGGAGCTGACATGTAGCATCCTCTTCCTCATGGGAAAAGTGAGGTCTGTATCATTGTGTCATGTTTTGGGTTCCTCAAGAAGCAGGCTCTGGGACAAATACCTGAGTACAAGAAGTTTCTTTGGGAGGTATTCCCAGAAATCCTTAATTGGGGAAGCAATAAAAGAGAAGGGGAGGCAACCACTAAATATATGTTGTGCATCAGACAGTTCTCTGTGTTAAAATGAATTTGAATGCTATTGGGAGCTCAGAGAACCAGAGGACCACAGGTGCCTCAATGCGATCCAACCTGAGGGATGTGGCTGAGGTATGTGTGCACCAGTTCCTACCAGTCATTGAGGAGGGGTTGACCCACTATGAGGATGAGGCAGACTAGTAACAGCTCCCCAAAATGTTCATATCCTAATCCCTGAGACATGTAATTTTCTACTTTGCACAGAAAAGGAGATTTTGCAGAGGTGTTCTTTTCCCACTGAAGACCAGATGCTCATTTTAATTACATTCTCATAACGATGGATATCAGAGAAAGACATTGTCAGTAAGGCTTGTTTTCATCAAGCTCTCAGCAGGAAACATAATAGTATCCTCAAATGAAGGAGTTAAGGAGACTTTACTGGAGGCCTGCTTACAAAGTTATAAACGGTTAATGACAACCAATGGAGTTATCATTAGGGCATTGTTACCATCTAGGTATAAAGGGACAGGGGAAAGAAATTATCTGGACAGAAAGGGTCTGTAGCTGTAGATGTGCTTGTGTTCATGGGAGAGGAGCCACCCACCAGAAAATATGGGCTTTGACAGGGGAATGAAGCCACTGCCAACCAAAGCCTGGAGTGCAAGAGTTAGAGGAAAATATTCTGATTTTGCTCTGTTCTTTCCCACCCCTCTTACTCCATGAGTCTCTTGTGTGGTGTCTCCTATTGTGCAGACCCAAGCAAGCCATTGTGAGTGTTCACAGAGGTGAGCTTCCTGGGATGCAGAGCAGTGTGGAGGTGGCAACATCATGTATTCAGAGGGGCTGAGGGAGAATGTCCAGTTCATAATTCCCTTGAGCAACACTCATGGTATAGTAACTGTAATTCCTCCAGCAATCAAAAACATTATTTAAAATATTTTAAAAAAATTATTTTATTTTGAGATATAGATATATAGATAGATAGTTGGATGTAGTGAAAATAAGGAGAAAAAGAGCATGCTTCCATTTGCTGGCTCACCCGCACAAATGCTTGTAACAGCTGGAGTTGGACCAGGCTGAAGCTGAGAGTTGGGAACTCAATCCAGGTGTCCCACATGGGTGGCAGGGACTCAACTACCTAGACCTGACCTGCTCCCTCCCAGAGTGTGTATTAGTTGGAAGCTGAAATCTGGAACAGAATTAGTACTCGAACCCAGGCACTCTGTCTGATGTGGGATATGGGAATCAGTGACTTAATTGGTATTGCAAATGTCCACCCCTAAAATGATTTTGAATGACACATTGATTGTGATCCTTCAGAAAGAATCCATAATGAAGCTGAACTGTTGAGAGAGAGAGAGAGAGAGAGAGAGAGAGAGAGAGGTAGATGTTTTCTATATAATTGGATGATAAATGAAATGCTTTGGGGTGGGAGGGTGTCTCTGAACCGTCTTCATATAAAGATATGAAAGCACTTTGAAGGCCTTTCCCTGTACATAATTGCTTTGACAGCTTAAATAACCATTATCCATTTTTTCTAGGACAAATATACTCTCAAAGACCTGCCCTTCCTTGTTTGTCCAGAAATGAATGTAATAGAATTCTTCCTTTAAAAAATTGTGTTTGAATGCATTTTTTCTTATCCACTTGGCTTTCCCAAGCCCAATCTGAGCAGGCACAGGGGTTTCTGCTGCCACATGTTTGCCCATGGTTTGTCCATTCTGAATATGACAACAGCCATTATGTAAGAAAACCATAGAGGGTCTGATTTCTCACTTGATCTTGTGTATTATTTCTTCTCCTTTGTGTTAGCTCTTCTGCACCTGTGTTTGAGTTAACTCTTGGCTCTGAGGACATTTAGGGGATGATTAGAATATTTAAAAAGCAGTGAGTAAACAGATCTTGTAATTAGTTGATTGCCCGTGTAGCCAGACAGAAAAGATTGTTGTATTGTTACAGGAGCTCAGAGTAAGCACTTCGCTTCTGAGAACCTAATAAACTTCCACTTTTTCAGGCCTGACCTGGTCATTTGGCATCAGAGACCACGAGGTCATGCCCAATACAAAAAGCTTCCTCTAGAACCTTTGTTGGAGGTATTTTGTTTTGAATGGGGCAAGTATAAGCTGGTGGATTTAGGTATTAAGAGAAGACTTGAGGAATAGCTTGGGCAGGACAGATGAGGTGGTGTTTTCTTTTAATTGTCTATCGGGATGTGAGGCCTCCTGCTCCCACTAGCTAGGACAATAAAGAGGGAGAAATAGGAAGAGAGGCTGGTTAAAGAGAACGTCTGAGAATGAGAAAGCAAGTGAGCCAGAAATTCAGGTATAGATGGAATAAGTGGAATAAACATCTGTGTTTATTCTTTGGCATTTGCCCATCACAATCTTAAATGACTCTTTTTCAGTGCTGCACTGTTCTCTAAGCTTCTCTTACCACAGTGCAACCACCTGCATGGTCATTGTTTAACTTCCTATCTTCTTCTCCTAGACCAGGCTTCCAATAGAACTTTCTTTGAGCATGGAATGTTTATGCATTTGAACTCTGGCTATTTGACACTTGAAATATGACTCATGTAATGTTGGACTGAAATTTCAGTTTAATTTAATTTATAGTAAAATGGCCACATTTGGCTGGGTGTTACTTTATCGACCCCAGGGTTCTATTCTATAAGCTTTGAGAAGGTAGAGACCACAGAGCCTACCATTGTTTGCCTAAATAATAGTAGGAAATCCAGAGATATCTGTTATATGTAGGACAGACAGCAGGAGGGGAGAAAGGGAAGGAGGAGGATGGGGGAGGGTAGAGGAATCTCACAAGCAGGTGAATGGATGGCAGAGTTTTTGGAAGGATGGGGCTGCAGAAGGTGTTCCTGTTGTATAAGTAAAGCCTGAAAGCGCTCATACCAATCAGTTGAGATTTTAGAGGACTGAATCTCAGTTTAAACATTCCTTTAACTCTCTTTCTTTGGGGTCTCATTTCTCTGAGCTTTTGGACATGATGCAGTTGAGTGGTGTTGAACTCTGAGCAGATGCTTAAAGTCATTCCAACCGTTTAGTGGCTTACATGGGGTATCCCCTGCAAAGACAAAACACCAGGAATGCAGGTGGCTCTGCCACCTTGTGACTGTGAGACATTATCCACAATTTGTCTCTTTGTATAGTGGATCAATGAGCTCGTAGCTAAGCTCCCTTCCAGTTCCAGGGTTGTAAATGTGTGTCAGGGCAGTTGTTGGCCTTTGGGAAGACAGAGTCATTTCACATAATGTTATTTCTAAAATGACAGTTGTCTGCTCTCCCTGACTAGTGAGTAGGGCTTTCCATTCAGATGCAGCCTTCAGCTGGGTATTATAAACTGAAGAGCTGGTGAAAATGTTGTTACTTGGAAAAGGAATTCTTGATGACCAAAACTTGCAGTAGCGTTTTCTTTTTTAAGTAGCAGCTAAAACTGTTTTAGAAGCATTGGCTTGACGGTATAAAAAAACCACTGACTCATTTAAGTTATTGTAACTGCTGAGTTCAATATTTACAAGGCCAAATTTAAAGGCCTTCATTACTAATGAGAGCCTCCAAAGGAGATGAATCATTTATTTTATCTCTCATAAAGATAATTTTGTCTTACAAAAGATAAGATAATCTGCTAATTAAATTTTATAGTCGAATCAGTACTTTTATTTATTTTAATTAATTAATTTATTTTTGAAAGGCAGAGTGGACAGTGAGAGAGAGAGAGACAGAGAGAAAGGTCTTCCTTTGTCGTTGGTTCACCCTCCAATGGCCGCCGCGGCCAGCGCGCTGCAGCCGGCGCACCGCACTGATCCGATGGCAGGAGCCAGGTACTTCTCCTGGTCTCCCATGGGGTGCAGGGCCCAAGCACTTGGGCCATCCTCCACTGCACTCCCTGGTCACAGCAGAGAGCTGGCCTGGAAGAGGGGCAACCGGGACAGAATCTGGCGCCCCGACCGGGACTAGAACCTGGTGTGCTGGCGCCGCTAGGCGGAGGATTAGCCTAGTGAGCCGCGGCGCCGGCCGAATCAGTACTTTTAAAAAGTAATATATATACAGCAAGAGAAAAGACATAAGCAAGAGTTCAACAATTGTTCTACCTCACTGATTACTGTGTTTAATTATTTGGTATTTTTTCTATTCATGTTCCTTTTATATATTATCATTTAGATTATGTAGTGCAAATATATACAATGTGTATATATTATTTATATTTTAATGATAAATCATAAAATATTTCAAATCTATAAACAAAATAATACATCTCACATTACATATTTATTGTCAAGACATCAGAGAAAACATCTTCCTTATTTCAGACTTTTTTTGCTTTTATATAATAAGATGCTATTAATATTACCCCAAATTCATCCTATTTCTTCTCTTCCTTCCTGAAATTGTTCTTTGTTCCTATCCATGTTTTCCTGCCTTTTCTTACAAATGTACAATTCCACAATTCTTGGTATTATCTTTTTTTTTTTATATATTTTTGCAGGTTAGTTTCAGTTTCCTTTATTGGTAGAGGAAAGTGCTTCAGTATTTTATTGAAAGAAATCAATGAATACTATTGTGATAAAAATACTTCAAAAGTAGACTGTACCTACTGTGTTATAGAATCATAAAGTTCACAAATGATCACTAGAAGATCAGAACAGTAACAATGAATTGTGCAAGTGAATCAAAGCAGAGACTTAGAACAGAAGGACCATGCCGCTGTCTATGCATCAGCTGCATAATAAGCAGTTCATCATGACCTGACATATTTCCTGTTGGATTTTTGATATGCCATTTAAAAAGTAAAAGTCACGTTTGCTACTCATACAGTCCAAAATTGCTATATCATCAGAATCTAAAAATGTATGACTACATTTACTCTTTTTTGATATTGTCTTGTATGTTTAAAATGTGCATGAATGCTGTTATCTACAATGTGCATTTTTTATTAATTTTAAAGTTTTTTATATGTGTCCATGTTGGTATACAACACCAATTTCACATCCATTTTTACTCTTATATAGCATTCAATTTTTTTGTATAATCCAGTTACTTATCTATTTGCTTGTGATGTTAATTAGTTGATACTGCAGTTTTCACTATTATGGCAATTTTCCAATGAACAGCCTTTACACAGTTATTTGTGAATACACAAAGATTTTTTTTCAGGGTAGACACGTAGATCAGAAACATCTTCAGGGGCTGGTGCTGTGGCGCAGTGGGTTAACGCCCTAGCCTGAAGCACCGGGATCCCATATGGGTGCCAGTTCGAGACCCAGCTACTACTCTTCCAATCCAGCTCTCTGCTGTGGCCTGAGAAAGCAGTAGAAGATGGCCCAAGTGGGAGACCCGGAAGAAGCTCCTGGCTACAGATTGGTGCAGCTCTGGCCGTTGCAGCCAATTGGGGAGTGAATTATTGGATGGAAGACCTCTCTCTCTCTCTCTCTCTCTCTCTTTTTCTTTCTTTCTCTCTCTCTGCCTCTCCTCTCTCTGTGTAACTCTGACTTTCAAATAAATAAATCTTTTTTTTTTTTTTTTAACAAGAAACATCTTCAAATGTAATAGGTATTGCCCAATTAGTCTGCCAAGTAATACAGCTAAGGTACACCACTGCCAGCAGTGTGAGTCTTGTTTCCTTATTTTCACCAAAACTGATACTTTCAGTCTTTTGAAGGTGATTACTTGGATGGGTATAAAGTGATATGTCATTGTTGTTTTAATCTGTTTTTCACTTTCACTGATTCCTGGTGAGTTTGAAAAATCCTAATATTTTTATTGGTCACTTGAATTTTACCTTTCTTTGTTCCTGGCCTTATTGTTCTTATTGATTGGAGAAGTCTTTGTGTCAGTTTATTATAATCTTAAGAATCTGGGTATTTATGAAAGTATTATATTTACTCATGTAGGCTTTATTAATATTTAGTGGCAATTCAATAACATGAACATGGTAAAATTTCATCAAAAGCTTAAGATTCTAGGGTGACTTTAGGGTTGTGTTTCAGGAATATGAAATCCAAGCTGATATTCCTTTTTTTTTTTTAAAAAAAAGAATGTAGAAAGTGCTACACACAGAGTTTAGAGCTGGAAACAGTACCATGGGAGACTGCAAAAGATCAATTTATGTCATCATTATCTCTCCCAACAATGTTTCTGTTTTATACCTTGAAGCAAAATTGACAATTGAGAAAACATTCCTATCGGGATTTCTTTTGAAAGTACTGTTTGGATGGGGTTGGTGTCATGGCTCACTTGGTTAATCCTACGCCTGCGACGCCAGCATCCTATATGGGCACCGGGTTCTAGTCCCAGTTGCTTTTCTTCCAGTCCAGCTCTCTGCTGTGGCCTGAGAAGGCAGTGGAGGATGGCCCAAGTGCTTGGGTCCCTGCACCCGTGTGGGAGACCAGGAAGAAGCACCTGGCTCCTGGCTTCGGATCGGTGCAGCGTGCCGGCCGTAGCGGCCATTTGGGGGGTGAACCAACTGAAGGAAGACCTTTCTCTCTGTCTCTCTCTCTCACCATCTAACTCTATTTGTCAAATAAATACTTAAAAAAAAAAGAAAGTACTCTTTGGGTCCACAGATCCCAAAACCAGACTTCTAGAGAAGCCTGGAAGGTGGTGTGGAATTCTTACATGAAAAACAAAATCATCTTATCTATTAGACCATTTGCAAAAATATGAATGTTTATGGTTAAAGGGTTTTTAAAACTATTTTCCAGATATTTGAAAATCAAACTCATGGTTCTATGGCTATTATCTGCATTCTATTTGCCCTTCATGCAGTCTCTTCCCCCATTCTGTTCACACTGGATTTTCCTTCTGGTAATCTGCATAAACGCTTCTCCTGGTTACTTCCAGGAAGGCAGAACTGGTGACAGATTAGAGCAGTGTTAGGTGGACGCAGACTCCTGAAGGTTTTGAAATCTTTCAGGCTGGGGATGGATTCTATCACTTTCCATCTACACGGGCTTGTTACTGACCTCCCAGGATCTTTCTTTTCTTTTTTTTTTTTTTTTCTTTTTCTTTTTTTTTTTGACAGGCAGAGTGGACAGTGAGAGAGAGAGAGAGAGAGACAGAAAGGTCTTTCTTTGCTGCTGGTTCACCCTCCAATGGCCGCCGTGGCTGGCGCGCTGCGGCAGGCGCACTGCACTGATCCGAAGTCAGGAGCCAGGTGTTTCTCCTGGTCTCCCATGGGGTGCTGGGCCCAAGCGCTTGGGCCATCCTCCACTGCCTTCCCAGGCCACAGCAGAGAACTGGCCTGGAAGAGGGGCGACTGGGCCAGGATCTTTCTTAACTGTAAAATAGTGGTATGAGAATTGCCATAGTCTGTCACAAGCTAAGTGCCGCTTGAGTTAGGTCCTACAGTGTCTCATCCATTAGAGCTCCTACAGGAATCAGTTAGGAATAGTGGGTGGACAGGATTTAAGTGGTGCGTAACTGAGATTTCATTATGCAGAAAGATTTCAATTGTTTTACCTTTCAAAGAGGGCATTGTTTGCAACCCTCAAGTGTTCCAAATAGTTTAGGGTTTAATACCTTCAAGCATAAACACGTCTTTAAAAAATTTATGCATCATATATGGAATCATTCTAAAATATACATTTTGTTACTCTGTGTTTTAAAGCAAAACATACTTACATTATTTAATCTTTTCTTCCTGAATCAAGAAAATCATTATACATTTAATTTTTATATCTTGTCATATGTAGTAATGCTCTTGGAGTCTGTTAACTTACAGATATCTGTGCTGGCCTGGTTGGATCCTTTGTCTGCCTTTAAAGTTTTCTTTTGCTTTTATTTGTCTTCTGATGTGCTGTCAAACATGTTACAAATATTCATAAAGTGAAAGTAATTAGGCTCTGGGTAAAGGCCCAACAGTTTCTCATAAAGGATCAAGCAGCTGTACTCAAAATGTGTTGAGTATCTAGTAAATGACAGGCATCATGCTAACTGGTCACTAAAAAAGCTTTACAAAACCTCAATCCCCAACAACCCAAATACTGTTGAATTATAACACTTACTGGGGATAGTTGGTGTGTAATTTCTTCTGAAAGCATTGAGAGGCCTGTTCTCAGCATTTGCCAAGTATTCCTTCTCAGTTCCTGATTCTCTGCTGCATTCTCACTATTTGGAGTCAACGCATAGTTAAACTTCTGAAGGGTTGGTGAACCTTCCACGGATGAAGTGGTGGTTGCAGAATAAACAGGAGAAGAGAACGTGCCGGGAGTTGGTGGCCACACCACTGCTTTGCAAGACTCCACAAGGCTTTCTTCTGGTTTGGTGTTTAAATATCTCATTTTGATGACATATTTTAAAATAAAATGATTTTGTGAAATGGAACCCTTTTTAAAAAAGATTTATTTCTTTACTTGAAAGAGTAATTCAAAGAAGGAGAGGCATAAATATCTTCCATTTTCTGATTCACTCCCCCAAATGACTGCAACATCCAGGTCTGGGCCAGGCCAAAGCCAAGAGCCAGGAACTCCATTCTGGTTCCCATATAGATTGCAGGGGCCTAAGCAATTGGGCCGTCTTTTGCTGCTTTCCCCATTATGTTGTTGTGTTAGCAGGGAACTGGATTGGAAATGGAACGACTGGTACTTGAACCAGCACTCTGATATGGGATGCCAGTGTTCCACATGACAGCTTAATCTGTGGTGTTACAATGCTGGCCCCATGAAACTGAACTTTAATCTCTATCTCCTATTCCAAAGACATAATAGTCAGTATTACTTAAGCATTGAAAAGATGCAGGTGCACTGAGACAGAAAGGAGGGAAGCACAAGCAATCTGAGACTGGAGCTAGGGGTGCATTGTACTCTTGGTCTGGAAGTAAGTATAGGGAGGTCAGGAATTTGATTTCCAGGGTTGAGTGGTTTGAGCCCTGACTCCTGGGGTTGGATAGGTTTAGCACCCATTTATATTTATCTCCTTGTATTAAACTGGTGGTGGGATAGGTATTCCTCTGCTATGAAGAAAGCTTCAAGGGCTGGGATCAGTGCTTACATCTAAAACTTTTGTTACTCTGAGAGAGAGAGAGAGAGAGAGAGAGAGAGAGAGAGAGAGAGAGAGACTGATTTACAATCCGGGCTGGGCTAAACTTTTTGCTGGCTCAGAAAATCTATAGTTTTCTAGAATGAGAGAACACAGCAACTAACAGATTACATAATTTTGGATCCAGTAGTCGTCATAGGGGACTGCAGGGAGGCAAAGTCAAAACCATCTGCCAGAGAGAGAAGCAAGCTTCCCCCATGAACAGCAGCTCTTTTCAGTTCTGGGATTTTCCTGAAATTTCCTACTGAAATTCTCATGTTCTGGGAGCACTGTCAGTCTTGGGCAAATCTTGATAATCAAGTATCCTCACCTCTTCTAGCCCTCAAAAGAAACCAGAAAATAAAAATGCTGAGTCACATGAAAATAACCAGTACCAAACAATGAATCGATGTCAACAAAATGCAAAGGGTTTTAAAAAAGCTTAAATTCTATGTCAATGAAACTGTTATTTGAAAGTATGAAATTAGCGTTTTTCTTTTTTTAAAGATTTATTTATTTTATTTGAAACTCAGAGTTACACAGAGAGAGAAGGAGAGGCAGAGAGAGAGAGAGGGGGGGGGGGTCTTCCATCCACTGGTTCACTCCCCAGTTGGCCAGAACTGTGCCAATCCGAAGCCAGGAGCAGGAGCTTCTTTCGAGTCTCCTATGCAGGTGCAGGGGCCCAAGGACTTGGGCCATCTTCTACTGCTTTCTCAGGCCATAACAGAGAGCTGGATCGGAAGTGGAGCAGCCGGGACTAGTACTGGCACACATATGGGGTGCCGGCACTGCAGGCAGTGGCTTTACCTGCTATGCCACAGTGCCAGCCCCTTAGCAAATTTTCAAATGTGCAAAATACCGAGAGTTTATCAGTCACATCCCTTCAATCACATCATTAAGCTAAGAATTCTATACCAAGCTAACTATTCTTCAAACACAAGTGTTAAATGAGTGTATTTTCAGATGTGCCAAGAGAGTGTATGTAACCACCCAGAATCCTTCAATGAAGATATTGCCTAATAAAAAGAAAGGGGCCTACATTGTGCCATAGTAGGTTAAGCTGCTGCTTGTGATGCTTGCATTCCATATAGAATGCTGGTTTGAGTCCCGGTTCTCTTCTTCTAGTCCAACTTCCTGCTAATGTGCCTAGGAAGGCAGTGGATGATGACCAAAGTACTTGGGCTACTGCTACCCGTGTGAGAGACCAGGATGAAATTACTGGCTTCTGGCTTTGACTTGGTCTGCACCTGGCTGTTGAGGGTATTTGGGGAGTGAACCTCTCTCCCTCTATCTGTGTCACTCTGCCTTTAAATCAATCAATCAATCTTTTAAAAATTAAGAGTAAAATATTAAAGAGCAACTGATGTATTGGTAAATATTGACTGTAAGAAAAGTAATCACTAATTTATTTTTAATGGTAGAACTAAAATTCTAAAACCAAACAAAAAAACCCCCAAAACAACAACAACAAAAAGCAGAACAAAGAGGGGAGAGAGGATTCCAGAGGAGAGGTACTTAAGTTATTTTTTTTACAGTTTTTTTAAAAATTTTTTTAACTTTTATTTAATGAGTATAAATTTCCAAAGTACAGCTTATGGATTACAGTGGCTTCCCTCCCCCCCATAACTTCCCTCCCACCCGCAACCCTCCCCTTTCCTGCTCCCTCTCCCCTTTCATTCACATCAAGAATCATTTTTTATTCTCTTTATATACAGAAGATCAGTTTAGCATATATTAAGTAAAGATTTCAACAGTTTGCACCCACACAGAAACACAAAGTGAACAATACTGTTTGAGTACTAGTTATAGCATTAAATCTCAATGTACAGCACATTAAACACAGAGATCCTACATGAGGAGTAAGTGCACAGTGACTCCTGTTGTTGTCTTAACAATTTGACACTCTTGTTTATGGCATCAGTAATCACCCTAGGCTCTTGTCATGAGTTGCCAAGGCTATGGAAGCCTTTTGAGTTCACTGACTCTGATCATATTTAGACAAGGTCGTAGTCAGAGTGGAAGTTCTCTCCTCCCTTCAGAGAAAGGTACCTCCTTCTTTGATGACCTGTTCTTTCCACTGGGATCTCACTAGCTCTCACTAGCAGAGATCTTTCATTTAGTTGTTGTTTAGTTGCTGTGTTTATGTATAATAACTTAAGTTATTATACATAAAAATATGTTCCAGTTTGTGATATTGTTGAAATCTTAAATAGCTATTTGCTTTGTATTCAGAAAAGTTCTTTAAAACTTAAGTGCTTGACCTTTCCATTTTCTTTTAAGCAAAATAAATTTTAGAGATGACAGATATGTTATCAGTACATTTCCAGTCAGGGTGGGAAAGGCAAGTGGGAAAGGCAACCATGGAAGACTTTGGACAACTTTAAAAATATATTTACCTGTTTATTTGAAAGGCCGAGTTAACAGAAAGAGGGAGAGACAGGGAGAGAAAGAGAGAGAGAGAGAGAGAGAGAGAGAAAGAGAGAGAGAGAGAGAAAGAGAGAGAGAGAAAGAGATTGATTCCATCCATTGGTTCCCACCCCAAATAGCTGCAATGGCCAGGGCTGGGCCAGGCCCAAACCAGGAGCTAGGAACTCCTTGTGGTTCTCCCAAGTGGGTGCAGGGGCCCAAGGACTTAGGCTATTCTCCTCTGCTTTCCCAGGCGCATTAGCAGGGAGTTGGATTGGAAGTGGAGCAACTGGGACTTGAACTGGTGCCCATTTGGGAAGCTGATGTTGCTTAACATCAGTGGCTCACACCACTGCAGCACAAAAATGGTCCAAGATTTTGGACAACTTTTACACTCATTGAGTTCTTTGTAATATGACCTTAGGGTTTTAGTCAATGTAGAATTCCTAGAAAGCTTGGCACACATATTAATATGTTAGCACATATTTCAATAGCAAATTCTAGTTTAGCTTATTTATTTCTAGGGAGTATCCAAACTTCTTGCTGTTTTCTTTAGTATCAATAATTGAGAATTGGCTGTAGTGCTTTTCTCCAAAGAACTTAAGAAAGGGAAGTTTAGAAGAGGCATGTCCACACTGTGACAGAGGGACTCATTGATTACCAACATAGTTTCATATATTTTGATGCCATCACCATCTTTAAGTTGCCTGGTGTGTTAAACTGAAAGTTTCCATTTAAATTAAATGAACAAGGGCTTAAATTGTTCTTTTTCCTTCTTTGCCGTATTTGTGCAGTTGAATACAGATAGTTTCTTATTCTGATTTGTCCTGTTTCTTAATCTCCAACTACCAAAAGAAATATATTTCCTACAAAATAGGTTTCAGACTCCAGAGCTTGGGTGTTAAGGTTTTTTTTTCTAATGATAGGGAAGTAGTAGTTTTGTGAGGAAACTAGTTAGGAGAAAGGAAGAGACCAAGTCAAGTGACAATTGGAAGGAAGTAATTGCTTTTGCATGATTTTTTTTAAAAGATTTATTTTATTTTTATTTGAAAGACAGAGTTACAGAGAGAGGTAGAGACAGAGAGAGGTATTCCATCTGCTGATTCACTCCCCAGATAGCCACAACAGCCGGAGCTGCGTCGATCCAAATGCAGGAGCCAGGAGCTTCCTCCAGGTCTCCCATGCGGGTGCGGGGGCCCAAGGAATTGGGCCATCCTCCACTGCCCTCCCAGGCTACAGCAGAGAGCTGAATTGGAAGAGGAGCAGCCAGGACCAGAACCAGTACCCATATGGGATACCGACGCCTCAGGCCAGGGCTTTAACCTGCTGTGCCACAGTGCCGGCACCTTGCATGATGGTTTTGAACCTACTTTGTTAAGTGATTTCTGGCATGATACATGATTTTCCTATTTGATATCCTCAAAGAAAACATATGCAAATAAATCAAGAAAAAAACTGTGGGAGTGCAACTGGGCTCATTCATTCATTCATTCATTATGGATTTATAAACATACACACATATGTATATATAATGCCTACCGATAATGTGTAAGTACATTTATTAAATCTTTTTTATTTCTCTCTTTCTCCTGATAATACTATGCTGTACTAACTTCTGTAGAGGATAAAAGAAATAATATAAAGTTCCTAATCTCAAGAGCTTATTTTATGGTAGGAGAGAAAAGGATATGTCAACATACCACTACTTAAGCAAAAAATAAAATACGATGATATAATACAAGTGATGACACAGGCAGCATGTGATTTAGAGTTGAAACAGCAATACTGTACAAATAAGCATGCTTTTGAAAGTTACTGAAAAGAAGAAGCAATGGGGGTTAGAGATATTTGAGGAGGTTATGAAGGAAGGAGGGGAATTATCAGGGGGACAATTGGTGAGAGAACATATGTGAGGCATAAATGGCCTCTGTGTGCTTGGGAATGAAGCCTGAGTCTGGCTGCGGCAATTGAAAGTGGTAGGAACATTACTGGAAAGGGAAGTTGGGCACAAATGGCCAAGAATCTTAAAGGTTGTCTGGTGAGTAATCCTTGAACATTACTTGAGCAGCAAAGTGACACAATAAGATTATATTTATTTGGAAACTGATTATTGAATGGAGTGGAGTGGAAGAGATTATCCAAGGCAAGGCCAATTGCAGTTTGTCCAAATAAGAACTTAAAAGAGCCTGACCTACAGATACCACAGCACTAATAGAGAAAAGAAACATCCAGAAAGAAGTAAGGAGACAAAAATTGACAGGTCTGAGTTAAAACCAAGAAATGATGGGTAAAAAGGAGGAGGCAGAATCATAGATGACTCTGGAGTTTGCAAACCTATGTGAGCTGATTTCACCAAGGAAAGGCCTAGTTTGATGTAGTGAATAACATCCTAGTTATAAACTAGTGGAAAATATTCTTTAGCAACATAGGGTGGTGCAGTTCACTTTACAATGACCTCTTAAGGATTTGTACACGAGGCAAGTGTACCTTGGATACACTGAGTCAGAACCTCAAGGTTTATAAACTGATTCTTAGGCATCAGCTATTTTTGGGAAAATTTCATACAACTTCAAAATACTTCATACTACCTTAACAAAAAGAATTTGGTTACTCCTTTGAATGATTTCTCCAAAGCACCCCCTTCCAATAAAACTTTCAGTGATTCAAAGGTTTTTCAACTATATTGTTCAATCTCTACTAGTTCATGGTGGCTTTTGAGTATTTGAATGTGGCTAAGTATTTGAATGTGCAACTAAAGAACTTAAGTTTAAATTTTAGTTAATGTCCAGTGGCTACCATATTGGAAAGTGCAATACCAAAGGATCTCTGAGTTAGCATGTGTGATAATAAATGCATGTATTATATATTAAATCTTTTGCATATTTGAAATCTGAACTTCCTTTGGCAACAAATATTATTACTTGGAAAAAATTGTCCATTTATCAAGTCCACAAATATTTATTTATCAGCTATCTTCATCTAGGGTTGGTGCTGGCCATGGTGGTGGAAACACATTCATGATCCTGCCCTCATGTGGCCCACAAGGAGGGAAGACATGATAAAAGAATCACACAATTGCTAACTGAGATGGATTAAATAAAGATAATGTTTTGGCAAAGATTATGCTTTTTAAAAAAATTCTGGCACAAATTGGAGTTGGTGTGGAGGTGGGAGATAAAGGCTGCCTGAGAAGTCAGCATTTCAACTGAAACCTGAGTTATGAGCAGGAATTAGCTAAGAAAAGAGTATCAAGAGTAAATATGGGAGTATTTCTAGCAGAGGGCAGACTTGATATGTCCCAGAGCATGCTGTACCTAAGGAATTAAGGAACTAAGCCCTAGAGTGGATGTAGAATACATATGACTTATCTTTATCTCAGGGAAGCAAAGTAGAGTCTGTCTTAGGTTAAATGGTAGTGATGTGAATGATTTCTTTACAATTTTCTGCTTTTCCTTGTGTGTGGGTAACCATCCATAGACAAACAGGTATTCAAATATGGAAGTTGATATTAAAATATGGAAGTTTTGAGTGATACATTGAATAATTGTTCCCAATCTGCATTGCTGCTCTGTTGTAGAATTACATGGTCAGTCATTATGCTATAGAACATTATAGTATTTCCCTATAGAGTAGGTGGAGTATATTTCTCCCCTCCCTTGTTGCAGAATTCATGGACACATGACTTGTTTTTGCCAAAGGAATGGGAGTCATTGTGATATGAGCAAAGGGTATAAGTGTGCTGGCATGATTCGGCTGATTTGGCTTGGCGTCTTAGGTTTCTGCCATCCTTCACGAAGAGAACCTGTCCTTTGCAGTTGCTGCTTAATCATGAAGTGGAAACTTAAACCCAACTAGCAGCCTAGAGCTAAGTACTGCTAATCCAAGATGAGATCAGATCAGCACCAGTCATTAGAGTGAAACAAAGGCACTAATTGTTGGAAGCCACAGAGCTCTTTGGGCTATTTGTGACGCAGCATAATTGCAACAGAAATCTGACTAATAACACAGAGGGATGCTCTTTATCTTCACTAGCTGATTGACTAATTGTATAGAAAAAATAGTCTCAACTGGTATTTGGATATTTTGTCTTTATTTCTTTTTCTTTGTTATAACAATTTCAGGAATGGAAAGTAGATGAAGAATTTAGGGTTGAGTGTGTAGTGAGGGACATTTGAAACAAACAGCATCTCAACAAGTTTTGTTTAAATGACGATCATTCTGATTTAATCACTTTAGAATGATTTGAGAATAATGGGGGAAGGGAGAACATATATGACATGCTTTCCCAATCTAAGAGTTCTCATTCATTTAACAAAGCCGAAGATACATAGTGGGGATATGAGAGACAGAACTCTTCTCTTAATATATTTTACAGCATAGTAGGGAAAATGAGCCATGAAACAAATAGTTAAGATAAGGAGTAATTAGTATTACAATGGTGTGAAAGGGCTCAGGGCATCACTCAAATGCCATACTAACAGAATTTTTTTTCTTTTAAATATGACAACATAGTGAATGGTATATCTTAAGTTATTGCAATGACTTTACCTTCTGCTTATTTTTTTCTCAATACAATTTTGCTGCTTCCCTTGGTTCTTAGAAGCTTGAAAGTCTTGGTCTCCAGATCCTTACCTATATTCACACATAATTTTTTTTTGGCTGAAACATTTGATGTTACTTTGGTTTATGCTTAATAATGTTTATACCATAGTTTCCCTTAACTCAAGAAAAAAAATAGTGTTTGTTTAAATATTCCTTCATCCTTCTCTGAACCCATTAAAATGAGAGTGAAGACTGGAGTTGTGGTGCAACAGTTTAGATGCCCACATCCTGCATGAGTACTGGTTGGAGTTCTCCTAACAAAGCAAGTGGAACCCATACTCTGCATTTTAAAAAGTGTTACTGTGATTCCATTCCGTTGAATGGACAGTTTAATTCTCTATGACATAATTGGTCAAGAGTCTGCTTTTCAGTCACACACAGTTTTGAGTCTTTGTTAATTTTTTTCTCTTATGTCAGCTGTTCACACACTATTCCTTAGAGTTTAGGAATTTGAGCAAAGAATTGTTTTTTAAGGTTTTGTATGAGTATAGACCTTTGATAAATGTTGACATAAAATAGTGGTGAAAGGAAATGAAATAAATACTTACTAATATCCTATTGAATTATAAGCTAATGATGGAAGAGGGGAAATAAGAGAGTCAAAGTAATTTGTTAACTATTTTTAATTTTTCACAAGATTCCCTTAGGGGATCTCTGTTGTCTTGTTACCTGTAGAATTGGGTGTAGATTTGTGGAAGTAGGAAGAAATACCCACGTCTTAGAACAACTTTTTATGTGAAAACATCTGGTTTCCCTGTCTTCTTTAATCATTATACAAAGAGATGGCATCAAGAGGCTAGAATGGACCCATTCATCCTTTTAAGCAGTCTACAGTTTGGTCTTGCTTTTATGCCTAATCTGACAATTCTTAATTGAGCATTTATATCATTCACATTTAAAAGTGATTATCAATATTATTATATTAAATTCTACTCTCTTGCTGTTTCCTGTTTTTCCAATTGTTGTCTTTAAGTTTCCTCTTTTTGTTTTGGTTTCTTTTAGAGTAACTGGATATTTTTACTATTCCATTTTGTATCCTGCTTGGCTTATTATGATTTATTTTTAATACATTTTTGCGGTTGCCATAGGATTTATAATGTGCATTTTTAATCGGTATGCACCTACCTTCAAATAATATCATGCCACTTCAGATATAGAGTGTATATAAATAGGATATTCCCAATTCATCCCTCATAAAGGAATGAAGACATGCTAATATTGTCACATTTTACTTTTTCATGCAGTTTAAGTGCATGTACATTATCACTATTTTTACATTTGGAAGTTTTCTTTCACAGCAATTACAGGAAAGAAAATAAATGGTCATACCTTCATTTTATTTCATTTCTAGACTTTTCTTCATTTAGGTTAAATTTTTTAATATTTTCTCCTTCCTCATATTTATTTATTTTCCTCCTTTTAATACCTATTTTTATTGTAGAGTAGGTCTGATGGTGAAGAATTCCCTTAGCTTTTGTTTTCTGAGAACTTTTTTTTCCTCCTTGCCTTTTGAAAGATATTTTTGCTGGGTATAGAATTCTGGTTTTACAGGCTTATTTTTTGGTACTTCAAAGATATCACTCCATTGTCTTCTTGTTGAATGATACCTGAAGAGAAAACTTATCCTTATTCATTTGTAGATAATGTGTGTTTTCCTCAGCCTGAATTCAAGATTTTCCTTTTACACTTGGTTTTCAGCAATCTGAATCTAATTTACCTAACAAATCATGTATGTTTGTGTATGTGTGTGTTCATATATGAATTGATAGTTGTCTTCTATTCACCAATTTGCTTGCCAAATATCTAAAATGATTGGGACCAAAATAAGGATCTGTGAATGCAATCCAAGTCTTTCACATTGGTGTCAGGAACCTTATTTATCAGATCATCATTACTGTATGTCAGGGTCTACATTAACAGGAATCAGGAATCAGGAACCAGGATTGGGACTCAAAGTCAAATACTCTGATGTGGGATATAGAAATCTTAACTGTTAGGTTAGATGCCCGCTACCACAGCAAAACATTTGTGGAACTTTACAAGCTGTTTCTGAACCTTATGTGGAAGAGCCAGATGCCAAGATTAGAGATTCTTAAAGAATATAAATAAGATGGTCATGGATGGGGTAGGTTGGGGGAAGTTGCCTTTCAACATATCAATATTTACTTTAGAGCTAAATACTCTAGAAAGTGGTATGTGTAAGGGTAACTGTCGCTCCCCCTCTTTGTGGAGGAACGACACAGGACCCTGCGCTGTTCTTTTGTCTGCTCGGCCCTTCCCGGGTTTGCTGCTGGTTCTTCCCGGGTTGGCTACCGTCCCTTCCACCTCCGTGGAAGGGCGGTTCCCCCTAGCCACTTTCCCCACTTCCGCGGGGGAGCGGCACACCGCCGGCCGGCTCTCTCGGGAGCTGCACAGGTGTTCCTTCAGATAGATGTTCACCTTAGATGTTCCTGGTGCATGTTGTCTCTCTCCTCCTTTATAGTCCTCTTCCACCAATCCCAACTCTGCTACCCACACGCCAAGTATGCTGATCTCCTCCAATCAGGAGCAAGATCAGCTCCTGCAGCTCAGTCAATCAAATTGGTGAGAGGCAGCTGCGTAGAAGTTGTTACTCCCTTCTCAGCGCCATATTGTGGGAGAGCAGATGCATAGAATAAGTCTTAATTCCAGTAACTTAGTGTAGTCCGAGTTGCTCCCCACAGGTAACCAAGAAGAAAAAATGAAAACAATGGAGAACAATTTGTATAATCCTTTCTATTACAGAGTTTCCAATGGAGATCAGTGTGAAAAGGATCAATCATTCACTTGATACTGAGGGAATTGGCTATCCATAAGGAAAAAGAAAATGAAATTGGATCTTAAAATTCACATCAAGCCTGCTTGCTTTGTTTATAGCTCCTGGAGCTTCCTAGGGAATATATTTTTTACAGTGACCATTGGAACAATGGCAAATACCATTATTTTTATACTGTAGGACGGGAAATTTTCAAAGAGATTCATGATAGAAAAGCCCTGTAAACAGAAACTGGTGGAAACTGGCAAAAAGTAGCAAGCTGATTCAGCAACTGAGCAGTTGCTTGTCATACACAGGGAGCATACAGATGATGGATTTAATTACCTGGTGATTCTTACTAATATTTTGGAATCCTAGTAATTGGAATCCTAAGTACATTTTCTTTCCTTTAAGGAAAGCTTAAGTGGCAGTGTTGCTGCTGGTTCGACAAGTGAAATCTGGCAAAGCCTATGAGAACATATGTAAACTGTAATTAAATTCTTCACATAAAGCTATACAATTCACTGATTAGAAAAAAATACTTAGCTACAAGTAAGCCATCATACTTTCTTCTACTGATAAGTATTGACTGGAGTTGGAAGAGTGAATTTTTTGCTTTTCTGGCTTGGTTGATGAATTTAAGTGACAAGTTGTTTTGTTGGATGATATTTTCAATGATCAAACCAGTTGTCCTAGTATCATTTACTAAAAATTAATATTTGCCCTGATGATTTAAAATGCTTCAATAGGTATTAAAGTTCTATGGTTAATTTGGTCTATTTCTGGATTCTCTACTCTATTCCATTTTCTATGGTATTCCTTTAAAAAGTGTGCCCAAAGTGTCCCACTCAAGAATCTTAGTGAGTAGTTTTAGAAATCAGCATCTCCCAGGTGATTTTGATGTCCATTCAGTTGCATGTTTCCAAAGTCCTCATGAACTTTAACACATTTGCCTCGCATTCAAGAAAGAAGGTTATCAGGAGACAAAATGGTAGATTGTGACCAACAACAATCATGGCAAGAGAAGGCATCCTAGAAGACATCCTAGAAGTACATGTTCTGGCTTCATTCAGAAAAACATGGATTAGTTAAACGAAATACTGTGAGATTTGGAACAAAGTGGTAGTCTGTATTCAAATATTCCTTCCTCCTTCTCTCCAGTAAGATGACAGTGAGGACTGGAGTTGTGGTGCAACAGTTTAGATGCCCGCATCCTTCATGAGTACTGGTTGGAGTCCTGCCTACTCCATTTCCAATCCAATTTCCTGCTAATATGCCTGGGAAAGCAGTGGAAGATGCCCAAGTGCTTGGGCCTCTTCCATCCACCTGGGAGACTCTGATGGAGTTGTCAGCTCCTGGGTTTGGCCTGATCTAGTCCCAGCCATTGCAGCTATTTGGCAGTGAACCAGCATATAAAAATCTCTTTCTGTCCCTCTTTGTAACCATGTTTTTCAAATAAATCAACCTTTTAAAAAATGACAGTGAGAAATTAAACATTATGAATTTTAAAATTTGTTGAGAATGGATGGGGGAGTTATGTAGGAAGAGATAAGCAAATCAAAGATTTTGCTGATTTTTGGGAGACAGAAGATTATCTGGTATCTATGTTTGTCACCTATTACTGTATAACAAATTACTCCAATGGAAGTGGCTTAAAAGCAATAAATATTTGTTACCTCACCTGATTTCAAAGGGTTAGGAATTTGAGAGCAGCTTAACTAGGTGACTTGGACTTTTGATGTCTCATAAGTTATAGACAAGATGTTACTTGGGAATTAAATGAAAATGGAAGTTTTATTTAAAAAATATCTCATAAATGTGGCTAGGAAATTGGTTCTAGCTATTGCCAGGAAACCTCAATTTTCTTTCAGTGGCTCTGGAAAATGAACTTAACAAGATTGTACTCTAGGAGTTATACAGAAAATTGAGAGTGGGAAAGGGGAATCATTGTTAAGGAAAAACTTGTTATTAAAAGTAAATTACAGTCACTTTGACTAGTGAAATGGCATTGCTACATGCCATCTTGATGGGATTGAATTGGAATCCCCTGGCACATTTCTAACTCTACCGTTTGGGGCAAGTCCAATTGAGCATGGCCCAAACTGTACATCTCCTCCCTCTCTTATTCCCACTCTTATATTTAACAGGGATTACTGTTCAGTTAGATTTAAACACCTAAGAATAATTGTGTGTTAATTAAAGAGTTCAACCAATAGTATTAAGTAGAACAAACAAACAAACAAAAAGTGATACAGTATTAAGTTGTTCATCGACAGCCAGGACAAGGGATGATCAAGTCACTGTTTCTCATAGTGTCCATTTCACTTCAACAGGTTTCCTTTTTGGTGCTCGGTTAGTTGTCACTGATCAGGGAGAACATATGATATTTGTCCCTTTGGGACTGGCTTATTTCACTCAGCATGATGTGTTCCAGATTCCTCCATTTTGTTACAAGTGAGCAGATTTCATTTTTTTTTACTGCTGTATAGTATTCTATAGAGTACATGTCCCATAATTTCTTTATCCAGTCTACTGTTGATGGGCATTTAGGTTGATTCCATGTCTTAGCTATTGTGAATTGAGCTGCAATAAACATTAAGGTGCAGATAGCTTTTTTATTTGCCAATTTAATTTCCTTTGAGTAAATTCCAAGGAGTGGGATGGCTGGGTTGTATGGTAGGGTTATATTCAGGTTTCTGAGGAATCTCCAAACTGACTTCCATAGTGACTTTACCAGTTTGCATTCCCACCAATAGTGGGTTAGTGTCCCTTTTTCCCCACATCCTCGCCAGCATCTGTTGTTGGTAGATTTCTGAATGTGAGCCATCTTAACCGGGGTGAGGTGAAATCTCATTGTGGTTTTGATTTGCATTTCCCTGATTACTAGTGATCCTGAACATTTTTTCATGTGTCTGTTGGCCATTTGGATTTCCTCTTTTGAAAAATGTCTATTGAGGTCCTTGGCCCATCTCTTAAGTGGGTTGTTTGTTTTGTTTTTGTGGAGTTTCTTGATCTTTTTGTAGATTCTGGTTATTAACCCTTTATCTGTTGCATAGTTTGCAAATATTTTTTCCCATTCTGTCGGTTGCCTCTTCACTTTCCTGTTTCTTTTGCTGTACAGAACTTCTCAATTTGATGTAATCCCAATTGTTAATTTTGGCTTTGACTGCCTGTGCTTCTGGGGTCTTTTCCAAGAAGTCTTTGCCTGTGCCTATATCTTGCAGGGTTTCTCCAATGTTCTCTAATAATTTGATGGTATCAGGTCATAGATTTAGATGTTTAATCCATGTTGAGTGGATTTTTTTGTAAGGTGTAAGGTAGGAGTCGTGCTTCATGCTTCTGTACGTGGAAATCCAGTTTTCCCAGCTCCATGTATTGAATAGACGGGCCTTGCTCCAGGAATTGGTTTTAGATCCTTGATCAAATATAAGTTGGCTGTAGATGTTTGGACTGATTTCTGGTGTTTCTATTCTGTTCCACTGGTCTATCCATCTGTTTCTGTACCAGTACCATGCTCTTTTGATTACATCTACCCTGTAGTATGTCCTGAAATCTGGTATTGTGATGTCTCCAGCTTTGTTTTTGTTGTACAGGATTGCTTTAGCTATTTCAGGTCTCCTGTGCCTCCATATGAATTTAAGCATCATTTTTTCCAGATCTGAGAAGAATGTCTTTAGTATTTTGATTGGTATCACATTGAATCTATAAATTGCTTTTGGGAGAATGGAGCTTTTGATGATGTTGATTCTTCTAATCCATGAGCATGGAAGATTTTTCCATTTTTTGGTATCCTTTTCTATTTCTTTCTTTAAGATTTTGTAATTCTCATTGTAGAGATCTTTAACGTCCTTGGTTAAGTTTATTCCAAGGTATTTGATTGTTTTTGTAGCTATTGTGAATGGGATTGATCTTAGAAGTTCTTTCTCAGCCATGGCATTGCCTGTGTATACAAAGGCTGTTGATTTTTTGTACAAGACTAGTGTCTGCTAATACTAACAGAATTAAAATGGAGAGAACAATCCAACATGGGAAGCAGGATACACAGCAGACTCATAAAATGGCAGATGTCCTAAACAGCAACTTGGCCTCAGAATCAGCTGTTAAGGCATTTGGATCTGGCTGAAGAGCCCAAGAGAGTAGTATAAGCATGGAAAGCTAAGACACTATGGCAAAAAAAAGACCTAAATGAAAGATCTCTGTGAGTGAGATCTCAGTGGAAAGAATGGGCCATCAAAGAAGGAGGTACCTTTCTCTGAAGGGAGGAGAAAACTTCCACTTTGACTATGGCCTTGTCTAAATAAGATCAGAGTTGGTGAAATCAAAAGGCTTCCATAGCCTTGGCAACTCATGACAAGCGCCTACCTAGGGTGATTACTGATGCCATAAACAAGAGTGTCAACTGTTAAGTCAACAATGGGAGTCACTGTGCACTTACTCCCCATGTAGGATCTCTGTCCTTAAGATGTTATACAATGTGAATTAATGCTATAACTAGTACTCAAATAGTACTTTACACTTTGTTTTTCTGTGTGGGTGCAAACTTTTGAGATCTTTACTTAGTATATACTAAATCTATCTTCTGTATATAAAGATAATTGAAAATGAATCTTGATGTGAATGGAATGGGAGAGGGAGTGGGAGATGGGAGGGTTGCGGGTGGGAGGGAAGTTATGGGGGGGCACTGAAATCCAAAAGCTGTACCTTGGAAATTTATATTTATTAAAGTTAAAAAAATAAAAAATTACAGTAACAACTGGAAGGTGAATGGATGGACAAAATGTCATGTATCCATACAATGGAAAACTGTTCACAAAACAGTAGTAAAGAACTACAAACATGTACAACATGGAGGATGAACGTCAAAACACGTGAATGAAAGCAGTCAGACATGATCATCTATTGCATGATTCCATCTTTATGAAATACCCAGAAAAGTCAAACAGAGTAGTGGCTGCAGGTCTCTGCTAATGCTCCTGAGAAAGCAATGGAAGATGGCCCAAGAGATAGCATTATTTGTGCCACCATTTGAAACAGATTTTTAAAACACACTTTTAATTTTTGTTGATTACAAGTATAACACATTTCTATTATGAAAATTTTAGAAAATTGGATGTGTAATGGACATAAAAATTACCTATATTCTCTTTGCCCAAGATAACAATTTTAAATACCTTGTGTATCTGATTCCAGTTTTTCTTATATTTTAAAACAGACTTTAAATTTTAGACATTCTTGTAACCTTCAAGAAGTGAATTGAGAATTTTAATTTTTTAAGATGTCTTGAGAAAATCATCATGAATTATGTGGTATTATGTATTAAAATGTTAGCTAAATAGATACAAGGGTTGGATGTGAACTTTGAAAGAATGAGATTAGTGAAAGGAATATAAAATGACTGTTTCAACAGTGTTAAAGCAAATTTAATTGTCAGATGAGAGTTGCATAATTGGATTCCTCCTCCCTCCCAAATGGTAACATGGATATGAACCTTAGTCTTTAATTCAACTCAGTCATTTCACAGATGGGGAAACCAAGGCCCAACAGGCTTTTAAATTTTCAAGGCTGGCACAACAATGGAATCTCTCCTCACTCTACCCACATTCTTAACGTGAGCTTGTGGTAGGGCTAGAGGTGTGGGAAAGACGTGAGGGCCATGTGACAGAATTTCCTGCTATTCTCACACTGGGCACCCTGGCTGGACTCTCCAATATTTGTAGATGTTGCTACTTTTCTAGAGTAAATTTATTTTTTATTTTATTTTTAAAAAGCATTTATTTTATTTATTTGAAAGAGTTAGGGAGAGGGGCAGGGACAGAGAGAGGTCTTTCATTCACTAGTTCACTCCCGATTTGACCATAACAGCTGTAGCTGTGCCGATCCGAAGCTAGGAGCCAGGAGCTTCTTCCGGGTCTCCCATGTGGGTGCAGGGGCCCAAGGACTTGGGCCATCTTCTACTGCTTTCCCAGGCCATAGAAGAGAGCTGGATCGGAAGAGGAACAGCTGGGACTAGAACTGGCACCCATATGGAATGCCGGTGCTTCAGGCCAGGACTTTAACCTGTTGTGCCACAGCACTGGCCCCTCTAGGGTAAATTTAGAGCTTTGCAAAAATAGGATCACTTTAGCTTATTGCTTCTTTTGCTCTTATTGTGTATTGCCTTTCCAGGTAAGCTAATCTCTCTTCTTTACCTTCCTGCATTAATCTCAATTTGGAATCAATAGTATAGTCAGATGGTGCGTAGCTGTTAATAAGCCTTTAGGAGTCATGAGAATGACATCATAACATTTCTTCATGGGTGAGATATCTTGAGATTGCTATTTGAGAAAATAATAGTGCTTGTCATATATTTCCTCTAAATAAATCTGTCTTTAATAGCCAAAGTCCCTGTTTTCCTCACTTCTGTTTATTTTCAGTCACTCAAACTGACGCGTGCTGTCAATATCTTCTCACTGTAAGTATAAGCAGAAGTATTTAAAAAAAGCAGTATTGTTTTATTTGGGGTTAGCAATTTTCCAGGGCCCACTGGCAGAAGTACTTAGTTCTAAAGAAGTGCACGTGTTTGCTTTGTTCTAAATATAGGCTAAACAGAACGCAGCAGAGCCTCAGGCTTTACACCGAAGCATTTGGAATATTTAAAATCCAGGGAAGCAGTATCTCCTGCCCAGTGCTAAACAAATAAGCAGGTTTCTGCTAACTGCAGGAAACAAACTGATGGAGATCAGGTTTTCTTCTCAAACCTTTTGGTGTTTTTTTTGCACTTTTTCCTTTAAGGCTGTAAAGCCAAGGTTAGTCTCCAATGCTATAGCAACTCACGGCTATATTGGTAAATGGCAACCAGTGTGTGGTCCTATTGGACCACGGGGAAGGGCTGCGGTGTAATGGATGTGACTACTTTGAAAAAGCACATCATTAGGACTTTTTTCCTCTGAACTCTGCCCTTTAGAATATTTTTTGCATGGTTCTGGCATAATGCCAAAGAGCCTCTAATGCAAGTCTTTGGCCTTTGGATTACATTGCCAGTGAGAAAGGAAGATGCATATGTAACATGTGGTATTAATATTACTGAGTTTTGCTTTACAATGTTTCTCAAACTGGAAATTGTAGAGCCTTGTGGACTATGAACGTGGTTTAAAAGATATGCAAATTCTCTATCATGTATATATTTCAAATTTTAAGAATGACAAAGGAAAAATTAATACAAACATTCAGAACCCTTATGGAGAGTCACCTTCTATATTAGTTTGTTAGCACTACTGTAGCAAAATACCACAAACTGAATGGATTAACAGCTATTTACTGCCTCACTGTTGTGGAAGCTGAGTCCAAGAGCAAGTTGGCAACAGGGCTGGAGCTTTCTGAGAGCTGTAAGGGAGAATATCCCATGAATATCCCATGCCTTTCTTCTGGTTACTGGTGGGGTTTTGACAATTTTTGGCATTGTTTTGCTTGTGGATACCTTCATTTTCATATAGCATTCTCTCTTTCTCTCTCTCTCTCTGTGTGTGTGTGTGTGTGAGTGTGTGAATTTCCTTTTCTTTTAAGGAAATCAGTCATATTGTGTTAGGGATCACCCTAATGACCTTATCTCAACTTGAATGTCTGCAAATAAGGTCACTTCCAGGGTTACTGGAAATGAGGACTTCAGCATCTTTTGGAGAAACAAAATTCAACCCAGAGCATTTCTAAATAAATTTTACCAGACAGAGTTTATAATTGGGATGAAGGAAAATAGTACCATTTTAATTGTCCTGTATTCAAAAGAAAAAATAAAGATGTGACTTTATATTATTTGTAATATTCATGCATTGGTACTGAAGGAGAATAGACAATATTGTGTCAAGGTACTCTATGAAAAATTTATTTCATAGTAGTTACAATAAAGAGTAACTTTTGTTTTGTAGTAGAACAGACAATGGATCCTTAGTAACCTATATCTTAAAAGTCATATTTGTGAAATCTTTTAAAGTACCAATTCCTATGCATATCTACCTAGAATATGACTCAAGACTGAGGTTTGAATCTAGATGACTGGCAGCTAGTCTGGTGTATTAAGGGAAGAGCTTATGTTTTTCTTAAAGGATAAGTTAGATACAGAAAAAACATTTGGATGTTATGCTTAAATTAATGTAAAAAATAATTATTTATTAAAGACCTTGTTATGTCAGACATTACATAAAATGCTCTCTCCTCATCCACCCAAGTTATTATAATAACTTTGAAATATTTTTATCTAAACTCCAGTTTGTATTCTTCTGTTACATTTTAATATTTTATATTATTTTATATATTTTCTGACTTTACTGAAATCTCATGCAAGTAAGATGAACATTTCTCAGCATATCCTTGACTGTGAGTATTTGGAGCTCTTTTTCTCATTAAATCATGTATCACCTCTCCTGTTCATATAAAATGAAAGGACAGTGGAGTATGTCAGGTGTATACATCATGAGGCCCATTAATTTAGTTGGAAATGTAAACCTGCTGTCTGGCCAACTAGGCCTATGAGTCTTAATAGAGCCCTGTCTCCTGAGGGGTAGGCCTGTTGAGAAGCTCTGGGGAGCAATGGATCACACTAATGAAATTAGGTCACATAATAATTCACAAATTTAACCAAAAATCCCAGCAATGTTGATATTGGCATTCCCTACCCTAGAAGACAGATCAAAGAAAGTGTCTGCTCTCTACCACTGAAATTATTAGCTGGGAGTTTGTTTTCAGATGTTTAATGGGAAGTTGCATTTGTTTTCAAAGTTTTCAGGGTTCTCCACTGTGACACCATTGTTCCTTAGGCACATGGGAGAACTTCTCTAAGTAGGGAGAGCATTAAGATTTATTCAGCTAGAATTACTTCCTGGGAAACTTAAGAAGATGAAGTCTGACAGAAAAACCAGCCATTTTTAAAGAAGCTAATTTCTTTGAGGATTAGGTACTTACTATTGTTTATTGAACCATCTAGTTCCCTCCTCCCTCTGTCCAATCTTGTGCCATAAAATATTCCAAACTGTAAGGCAGGCTAGACGTAAATCAGGAATGAAATTGTAGTTAAGTGGTACAGCCAGCTTGTTTCCATTTGGGGATAGTCCTTGATTGAAAAATGGGCTTTGCAGTGTCATTTCAAAGATTTTGTTTTATTTTATGCTTTGACAAGTAAGTGCAAAGATCAGAAATTGCATATGCAATACAGTATTTCAAATTGCACCACTCCCAACCTGGCAAGTACACTAAAGCTGTTTCACATTGCTATTGGTGTGTCTAGAAACAAGCATCTTGAAGGAAATAATTTAGTGTAACCAAATAATTGTCTTATCCTAGCAATGCTTCTAGGATTGGAATTCTAGGAAGAAGGTTTGGTCATGTCAAAAGTTGCACAGCTCAAATAAAAGTGCTCTACAATAATCAAGAGAATGAGATATTGAGTTTAATCCTTACTTTGCTTTTCTTTCCTCTCTTCATTCTTCTCTTCCTTCTTAGTTGCTTGCTACTTATTTTAGTATTGAAGACAGGTATTTATTTTTATAATAATTTGGTAGTATATTGATTTTTATGGAATATATTGTTGAACTTAAAGTTTCTAAGTCAGGGAAATAGATATGTGGATTCTGAATGTTCCTTTTGCTGGCTGAAGTGAGGTGTTGCATGTATGAAGTTAAATACATATTCACCACACATGGTGGTTAATGCATTTCAGCCCATTACAACCCGACAGTGTGAAATTTGACTACTTAAACAATGAAAGGAAATGTGACTGAAGGTCTGATATCCCAATATGGCTTGGTGATCCCACATATTGAAGAGTTTAAGTCAAGACTATGCAAGTTGTCATTATGAGGTATATACCAATATCAAGTATGAATTTTGGCAATACAGCAGCAGGCGTAGCTGGGACCTTGACAAGATTTTATGATGTGTGCGTGTGTGTGTGTGTGTGTGTGTGTGTAAATCTACTTCTAGAAACATTCTAAATGGTGATGAATTTATAAAGACAACTGGAGAATAAATCAAGCTTAAAGAATGGACTTGGAAGTCAACATGGCCTGAGTCCAGATATTCTTCTTTGGGAAAGTCAGTGAACTTCTTTAAGCTCCAGTCTTCTCACATGTAAAATGTGGCTAAAATACCTAACAGGGAAGTTATGAATATTAAATTAAATTTAGCAGCCATGCCAGGGTCAGTACATGGCTCTAAGTAAATATTCATCTTACTTACATCTCTTACTCTTATTCTCTTATAATATTCCTTTATTCATCCTTTCCTCCTGCTTTACATTAATAGATTTATATATTATTTTTTAACTCGAACTTCCTTTTCTTTGAGAATGTAGTAAAAATTAAGTAACTATTTAGGAACTATGGCTGGTTAATGGAGGTTTTTGGGATTATGCTAACCTCTACCGATTTTCCAATGTGTAATAAAACACTTGAAGCACTGGTTCTGTGTTGATTTCTGGCATTCTCCAGGATGACATGGAATTTATAGAAAATTTATAGATTGAAAATAAGAGAAACAGAATAAATAAGTGAAGATGCAGAAATAAAAATGGAAAATTCAAACACAAATACATTCTACCAAAAAAAAAAAAACCACTATTGAACCTGCTTGAAATATGTTCCATGACAGGCTTTTGTGACTTTTATTATTGCATATAATAGTTGCTCTTCTAGTCTCTTTTCCCTAATGGATTCTAATCTTCATTCATTCATTCTACAACTATTTACTATTATGTGTCTATCATGGAAAACCATGTCCTAGTAAAGCAGAGATTCAACCATGCTTAAGGCAGATTCAGATCTGCTGTTCTGCTGTTGACACCATTAAAGGCTTGTGTGGAAAATCAAATGCTCAAAGTTAGTGAAACAAAATTTCATAAGGCTTAGCACATTCTAATCTACTGCAATTTATCTAGGTATTGTCATCTCAAAGCTGAGAGCTCTACTAATGGACCAATTGAGAATTTCTACTATCTGACACTTTCTTTGTGTCTCTTGTAGGAACTTACAAGTTTATCTTATGTTAATTTTTAGTTTTGCATTCTGTTTCTTACTGCACAGAAAAATGTCTCTGCGGAGTAGAAAAGATGTACAAACTCAGTTACCATGATAGCACTGAAATTTGATGAGAAACTTTGTAATTTTCAAAGAATATAACCATAGTGTCATTTCTTCCTGACAACAATCCTGTGTGAATAATGCTTCTTAAATGGGAGACTGGCCTGGAAAAGCTAAGCAACCCATTAAGTGTCCCTTAAATAATAAATGGAAGGACACAGATTATGCAGATTAAAACTCTAGTTCTCTTGCTTTCAGTTTCAATAATTTTTTTCCATGACAGTAACTGTCCTAAATCTTCATGAGAATAACTCTTTATAGCCTGTTTTTTATAAGTAGTATTTATTACCATTTAATTATTATATAATATATATCTGTTTTGACAGATTCAGGTGATCCATAAGTATACACACTAAAAGACTTCTTTTTTTCCCTTCTTATCACCATTCTTGCACAAACCAAGATAGCCAGTGCTAACAACACAGTATTTATCGATCCCTTGCTGTATTTTTAAAATACCATTCCCCTTTTAATAAATATATACACACAATTTTAAAAAAAATAATTGAGAGCTCTGGCCAGCACTGTGGCGCAGTGGGTTAAAGCCATGGCCTGAAGCACCGGCATCCTGTATGGGCACCGGTTCTAGTCCCGGCTGCTCCTATTCCGATCCAGCTGTCTGTTATGGCCTGGGATAGCAGTAGAAGATGGCCCAAGGACTTGGGCCCCTGCACTCGCGTGGGAGACCAGAAGAAGCTCCTGGCTCCTGGCTCCTGGCTCCTGGCTTCGGATCAGCGCAGTTCCGGCTGTTGCGGTCATCTGGGTAGTGAACCAGTGGATGGAAGACCCCTCTCTCTGTCTCTACCTCTCTCTGTAACTCTTTCAAATAAATAAAGTAAATCTTTTAAGAATATAATTGAGAGGAAATTATGTTTTTTTTAGTTTTTATTTAATGAATGCAGTTTTTCATAGATACAACTTCAGAAATACAGTGGTTCTTTTCCCCTTCCCTCTCCCCCCCAGTTCCCATCCCACCTGCCTCTCTCTATCCCATTGCCTTTTTCATTATGGTTCATTTTTAGTATGACTTTATATACAGAGGACCAACTCCATGCTAAGCATAGACTTCAATAATTTGCACCCATGAACACACACAACATATAGAGTACGGTTTGGGGAGAAAATTTCCAGTTGATTCTCATATTGCAACTCATTAGGGACAGAGGTCCTATATGGGGAGCGAGTGCACAATGACTACTGTTGTTCCTTTAACAATTAACAGTCTTTTTATGATGTCAGTGATCATCCGAGGCTCTTGCCATGGGCTGCCAAGGCTATGGAAACCTTTTGTGACCATGGACTCCATCAATATTTGGACAAGGCCATAAGCAAAGTGGATGTTCTCTCCTCCCTTCAGAGAAGAGTGTCTCCTTCTTTGATGACCCTTTCTTTCCTCTGAGGTCTCACAGAGATCCTCCATGTAGGATACTTTTTTGTCACAGAGTCTTGGCTTTCCGTGCCTGTAAGAGAGCCTATTATGTTTTCATATTATAAAAATTAAATTTCAATAGAGAAGAGAGGCTGGAAAAGCAACTATTACATGCAATGATAAAAATCACAATCAGATGCCTTAGAACATTTTAAATGGGTTAAATAGTGGTTGTTTGATAAAATGTATTAGTGTTTGAAACTTTTATTTTTGTTTCTGAACCTTCACATCAACTTGTCCTTACATTTTCTATTTTTCTGACTTGATTCCAAATCATCAAACACAGATTCACTTTTTCCCCCCTTAAATAGTAATTACTCAAGTTAGAATTAAAAAAGATGAAATTGTGTCACATGCAACAACATGGATGGAACATTATGGTCATAATGTTAATTGAAAGAAGTCAAACAGAAAGACAAGAACTGCGTGATCTCACTCATACATGGAATTTTAAAATGTTGATGTCATAGAGGTTGAGCGTATATTGGTGGCTACGAGGGGCCGGGAAGATTAGGAGGAAGGAAGGATGGCGAAAGGTTATTTAATAGGCATTAAGTTACAGTTAGATCAACGTAGCAAGTTTGGAGTGCTGTTGCACAATAGGGTGACTGTACATGTTAATGTGCTATATACTTCTGTTTACAAAACTAGAAGAAAGGATTTTGAATGTTTTAACTATAAGCAAATATTAAATATTTGAGAAGTTAGAAATACTTTCTCTGATTGGACATTACACAAAGTATACATGTACCAAAATATTACACAGCACACCGTAAATATGCACGCATTTCATGTATCAGTTAAAATAAAAAAAGAAAATAAATATATACTTTTATTTTTTATTAATTTTAATTTAAAGTTTTTATTTAATGAATCCAATTTTCATAGGTACAATTTTAGGAATATAGTGGTTTTTCTCCCCATATCCACACTCCCACTCCCACTTCTGTCCCACCACCTACTTCCTCTCCCATCCCATTCTTCATTAAGGTTCATTTTAATTAACTTTATATACAGAGGACCAACTCTAAGTAAAGATTTTAGCAGTTTGTACACACACACACATAACACAAAAAGTACTATTTGAGAATAAGTTTTGCAGTTAATTCTCATAGTATAACTCATTAAGGACAGAGGTCCTACGTGGGGAGTAAGTACACAGTGACTTCTGTTGTTAATTCAACAACACTTATATTTATGATGTCAGTGATCACCTGAGGCTCTTGCCATGAGCTGCCAAAACTATGGAAGCATTTTGTGACTACAAACTGCATCAGTATTTAGACAAGGCCATAAGCAAAGTGGAAGTTCTCTCCTCCCTTCAGAGAAAAGTACATCATTTTTTGATGGTCTCTTCTTTCCACTGGGGTCTCATTCACAGAGATCCTTCATGTAGGATATTTTTTGCCACAGTGCCTTGGCTTTCAATGCCTGAATTGCTCTTGTGGGCTTTTCAGCCAAATCCAGATACTTTAGGGGCTGATTCTGAGGTCAGAGTGTTACTTAAAGCGATTGTCATTCTATGAGTCTGCTGTGTGGACTGCTTCCCATTTTGGACATTCCCTCCTTTTTAATTCTGTCTATTATTATTACCAGGCACTTGATACTATTTATATGGTCTCTTTAACACTTAATCCTATCTATTTGTTCACTTTTACACTTAATAGGATCACTTAAACAATTAAAATGGCATTTTACATCTTTACAGATACAAACTTCCTCATCTCTCTCTTATCCCCCCCCTTTTTTTTTACTGAGATCAATTTTCGTTTGACTTTATATATATATGATTAACTCTGTTAAGTAAAGAGTTCAACATATAGTATGAAGAAGAGAAAATAAAAAAAATAAAAAATAAAAAAAAAAGAAAATAAAAATAAGAAACTGTTCCTTGACAGTCAAGATGAGGGTTGGCAAGAGCCTCGGGTGATTGCTGATGCCATAAATAAGAGTGCCAATTGTTAAATCAACAATAGGAGTCACTGGGAACAGGCTCCCCACGTAGGATCTCTGTCCTTAATGTGTTTTACTATGAAACTTAAAAACAACACTACTAGTCGAACAATACCCTATACCTTGTGTGGTTGTGTGAGTGCAGCCTGTTGAAATCCTTGCTTAGTATATACTAAGTTGATCTGTATATGAAGGTAATTGAAAATGAAACTCGATGAAGGGTGGGATGGGAGAGGGAGTGGGAAAGGGGAAGGCCGTGGGAGGGAGGGAGGTGGGGGGGGAAGCCACAACAATACAAAACTTGTACTTTGTAAATTCACATTTATTAAATAATAAAAAAAAATAAAAAAAAGATGAGGGTTGGGGCCGGGACTGTGGCACAATAGGTTAATCCTCTGCCTGTGGTGCCGGCATCCCATATGGGCACCAGTTCTAGTCCTGGCTGCCCCTCTTCCAATCCAGCTCTCCGCTATGGCCTGGGAAAGTAGTAGAAGATGGGCCAGGTCTTTGGGCCCCTGCACCCACGTGGGAGACCAGGAAGAGGCACCTGGTTCCTGGCTTAGGATTGGCACAGCTCCAGCCATTGTGGCCATTTGGGGAGTGAACCAACAGAAGGAAGACCTTTCTCTGTCTCTCCCTCTCACTGTTTGTAACACTAGCTCTCAAATAAATAAATAAATAAAATCTTAAGAAAAAAGATGAGGGCTGTTCAAGTCATTGTTTCTCAAAGTGTCAATTTCACTTCTATGGCTTTCATTTTAGATGTGCTATTAGTTCTCACAGATCAAGGAGAACATAGAGTATTTGTTCCTTTGGGACTGGCTTATTTCACTAAGTATAAAGTTTTCCAGATTGGTCCATTTTGTTGCAAATGACCAGATTTTTTTTTTACTGCTGTGTAGTATTCCATAGTGTACATATCCCATAATTTATTTCTTTTTCCAGTCTTCAGTTGCTGGGCATTTAGATTGATTCCATATTTTAGCTATTGTGAATTGAGCTTCAATAAACGTGGAAGTGCAGATAGTGCTTTTGTTTACTGATTTCATTTCCCTTGTGTAAATTCCCAGGAGTGGGATGGCTGGGTCATGTGCTAGGTCTATATTCAGATTTTTGAATTATCTCCATACTGTCTTCTTTTTTTTTTTTTTTAAAGGCAGAGTGGACAGTGAGAGAGAGAGAGACAGAAAGAAAGGTCTTCCTTTGCTGTTGGTTCACCCTCCAATGGCCGCCGCGGCCGGTGTGCTGTGACCGGTGCACCACGCTGATCCAGTGGCAGGAGCCAGGTACTTATCCTGGTCTCCCATGGGGTGTAGGGCCCAAGCACTTGGGCCATCCTCCACTGCACTCCCTGGCCACAGCAGAGAGCTGGCCTGGAAGAGGGGCAATCGGGACAGAATCTGGCGCCCCGACTGGGACTAGAACCCGGTGTGCCGGCGCCGCAAGGCGGAGGATTAGCCTATTGAGCCATGGCGCTGGCTCCATACTGTCTTCTATAGTGGCTTTACCTGTTTACATTCCCACAAACAGTGGATTAGGGTACCCCTTTCCCCATATCCTCTCTAGCATTTGTTGTTTGTTGATTTCTATATGAGAGGCATTCTAACTGGAGTGAGGTGAAATCTCATTGTGGTTTTGATTTGCATTTCCCTGACAGCTAGTGATCCAGAACATTTTTACTGTTGGCCATTTGTATTTCCTCTTTTGAAAAATGTCTATTTTAGTCATTTGCCTATCTCTTAACTGAGTTGTTCGTTTTGTTGTTGTGGAGTTTCTGCATCTCTTTGTCAATTCTGTTATTAATCCTTTATCAGTTGTGTAGTTTACAAATAATTTCTCCCATTCTGTTGGTTGTGTCTTCACTTTCCTGACTTTCTTTTACTGTATAGAAGCTACTCAATTTGATATAATACTATTTGTTAATTCTGGCTTTGACTGATTGTGCTTCTGGGGTCTTTTCCTGTGCCTATATCTTGCAGGGTTTCTCCAGTGTTCTCTAATAATTTGATGGTATCAGTCATAGATTTAGATGTTTAATCCATGTTGAGTGGATTTTTGTGTAAGGTGTAAGGTAGGGGTCTTGCTTCATACTTCTGCATGTGGAAATCCAGTTTTCCCAGTACCATTTGTTGAAGAGACTGTCCTTGATCCTGGGGTTGGTTTTAGCTCCTTGATCAAATTTAAGTTTGTTGTAGATGTTTGGATTGATTTCTGGTGTTTCTATTCTGTTCCATTGGCCTCTCCAACTATTTTTGTACCTGTATCAGGCTTTTTTGATTGTAATTGCCCTGTAGTATGTCTTGAAATCTGATATTGTGATGCCTCTGACTTTATTTTTGTTGTATAAATTGCTTTAGCTATTCGAGGTCTCCTATGTTTCCATACGAATATCAGCATCATTTTTTCCAGATCTGAGAAGAATTTCTTTGGTATTTTGATTGGTATTGCATTGAATCTGTAAATTGCTTTTGGAAGAATGGACATTTTGTGATGCTGATTCTTCAATCCATGAACTTGAAATATTTTTCTATTTTTTTGCTTTTCCTTCTATTTCTTTCTTTAATGTTTTGTAATTCTCATCATAGAGATCTTTGACATCCTTGATTAAATTTATTCCAAGGTCTTATTTTTTTGTAGCTATTGTGAATGGGATTGATCTTAGCAGTTCTTTCTCAGCTGTGACATTATCTGTGTATGCGAAGGCTGTTGATTATTGTGTATTGATTTTATATCCTGCTACTTTACCAAACTCTTCTATGAGTTCCAATAGTCTCTTAGTGGAATCTTTTGGATCCCCTGTACATAGAATTATGTCATCTGCAAAGAGAGATAGTTTGACTTCCTCCTTTTCAATTTGTATCCCTTTGATTTTCTTGCCTAATGGCTCTGGCTAAAACTTCCAGGACTATATTGAATAGCAATAGTGAGAGTTGGCATTCTTTTTTTTTATTATATTTCTTTTTTTTGACAGGCAGAGTGGACAGTGAGAGAGAGACAGAGAGAAAGGTCTTCCTTTGCTGTTGGTTCACCCTCCAATGGCCGCCGCGGCCGGTGCGCTGTGACCGGTGCACCACGCTGATCCAGTGGCAGGAGCCAGGTACTTATCCTGGTCTCCCATGGGGTGTAGGGCCCAAGCACTTGGGCCATCCTCCACTGCACTCCCTGGCCACAGCAGAGAGCTGGCCTGCAAGAGGGGCAACCGGGACAGAATCCGGCAGAGAGTGGGCATTCTTGTCTGGTACCGGATCTCAGTGGGAATGATTCCAAGTTTTCCACATTCAATTAGATGCTGGCCATGGGTTTGTCATAAATTGCCTTGATTGTGTTGAGGAATGTTCCCTTTAAACCCAGTTTGGTTAGAGTTTTCATCAAGAAAGGATTGTATTTTGTCAAATGCCTTCTCTGCATCTATTGAAATAATCATATGGTTTTTATTCTTCAATTTGTTAATATCATGTATCACATTAATTGATTTGTGAATGTTGAACCATCCCTGCATACCAAAGATAATCCCACTTGGTCTGGGTGAATGATCTTTCTGATGTGTAGTCGCATTCGATTGGTACAAATTTTGTTAAGGATTTTTTCATCTGTGTTAATCAAAGAAATTGGTCTATAGTTCTCTTTCTCTATTGCATCTTTTCTGGGTTTAGGAATTAAGGTGATGCTGGCTTTGTAGGAAGAATTTGGGAGGTTTCCCTCCCTTTCAATTGTTTTGAATAATTTGTGAAGAATTGGAGTTAGTTTTTCTTTAAATGTCTGGTAGATTTTAGCAGTGAAGCCATCTGGTCCTGGGCTTTTCTTTGTTGGGAGGGCCTTTATTACTGATTCAATTTTTGTCTTGGTTATGGTTTTCTATGTCTTCATGGTTCAATTTAGGTAGGTTGTATGTGTTCAGGAATCTATCCATTGCTTCTAGGTTTCCCAGTTTGTTGGCATGCACCTCTTTTTAGTGGATTCTGGTGATTCTTTTTATTTCTGTGGTGTCTGTTACATTTCTTTTTCATCTCTAATTTTATTGATTTGGGTCTCCTTTCTCCGTTTTTTTAGTTAGTTGGGCAATGGTGTGTCAATTTTATTTTTTCAAAAAAACAGCTCTTTGTTTTGCTGATCTTTTGTATTGTAGTTTTGGATTTAAATTCTGTTGATTTCTTCTCTAATTTTAATAATTTCTGTTCTCCTACTAGTTTTGGGTTTGATTTGCTGTTCTTCTTCTAGATCTTTGAGATGCTTCAATATCCCATTTATTTGATGCATTTCCAATTTCTTCATGTAGGCACCTATTGCTATAAACTTTCCTCTTAACACTGCTTTTGCTATATCCCATGTTTTGATATGTTTCATTGTCTTCATTTGTTTACATAAAATTTTTTGTTTCTCTTTTGATTTCTTCTGTGATGCACTGTTCATTCAGTAACATGTTGTTCAGTCTCCATGCATATGTTCTAGAGATTCCTGAGTTTTGGATTTCCAGCGTCATTGCATTATGGTCTGAGAAGATGCATGGTGTGATTTCAGTTTTTTTGAATTTGCTGAAACTTGTTTTATGGCCTAGCATGTGGTCAATCCTAGAGAAAGTTCCATGAACAGGTGAGAAGAATGTGTATTCTGCAACTGAAGGATGAAAAGTTCTGTAGATATCTGTTAGGTCCATTGGGTCTATAGTGTTGATTAACTCTGCTGTTTCCTTGCTGATTTCTGTCTGGTTGATCTGTCTATTGCTGAAAGTGAGGTGTTTAAATCCCTCATTACTATTGTATTGGAGTCTATTTCTCCCTTTAGATCCTCTAAGATTGCTTTTAAATAGCCGGGTACCCTGTAATTAAGGTGCATATACGTTTAATATAGTCACATTTTCCTGTTGAATTGATCCCTTAATTATTACATAGTGTCCTTCTTTGCCTCTTTTAACAATTTTTTTTGTATTAAAGTCTATTTTGTCTGATATGAGGATGGCTACACTAGCTCCTTTTTGATTTCTATTAGCATGGAATATCTTCCATACTTTCACCCAGTCTGTATGCATCTTTGTTGGTGAGATGTGTTTCTTGTAGGTAGAAAATAGATGGGTTTTGTTTTTTAATCCATTCAGCCAGTCTGTTTCTTTTCACTGGAGAGTTAAGGTCATTTACATTCAAGATGACTATTGATAAGTAATGATTTTGTCCTGCCATTTTTCCATAAATATTTCTATTTTTTATTTTGGATTTCCTTTGTACTTTTACTTGGAATATTCCTTCCCTTACTTTCTTTCGTAGTGATCACCATGTTTCTGTGTGCAGCACATCCTTAAGCATCTTCTGCAGGGCTTGATGGGTGGTGACAACTTCTTTCAGTTTCTCTTTGTCATGGAAGGTCTTTATTTCACCAACATTCATAAATGAGAGTGTTGCAGGGTATAGTATTCTGGGTTGACATTTTTTTCTCTTAAGACTTGGACTGTATTTTGCCATTCTCTTCTAGCCTGTGGGGTTTCTGATGGGATGTCTGCATGAGTCTAATTGGAGATTTCTGAAAGTAATCTGGTGTTTCTTTCATGCACATTTTAGAACCTTTTCTTTATGTTTTACTGTGGAGAGTTTGATTTCAGTATGTCATGTTGGAGATCTTTTCTGGTCATGTCTATTAGGAATTCTTCCCAACAGTGTGCTTCCTGTATTTGGATGCTCCTTTCTTTCTTCAAATTGGGGAAATTTTCCATCATTATTTTACTAAAAAAGCCTACTAATTCTTTCTCTCTTTCCACGCCTTCAGGAACTCATTGAACCTATATGTTGGGTCAATTGATAGTGTCATGTAGATTACCAACAGTGTTTTTTATTTTTCTAATTTCTTCTTTTTGTGTTTGGTCTGAGAATAATTTTCTGTTCTTTGTCTTCTAAGTTAGATATTTCTTCTGCTTCACCAATTCTGTTGTTAAGAACCCACTCTATTTGTTATTTGTTCTAATGAATTCTTCATTTCCAAGATTTCATTTTGATTTCTCTAAGATCTCAATTTCATGGGAGAAATTTTCTTTCATGTCATGTATGGATTTCCTTATTTCATGTATTTGCTTCTGATTCTTCTAAGTAATCCTATGATCAGTTTTTTCAGTTCCATTTCTGGCATTTCTTCAATCTCATCATTTTCACAATCTAGTATTGAGGTGTGTTCTTTTTGGAGTATCATGTTGTCTTCCTTGGTTTTGTTTTTGGACTGGTGTGTTTATTATTTGGCATTTGTGGGGATTCTCATTGGTTTCTTCTTTGATTTTTCACTGTGGCAGCTTTTATCTTTGGACTGTGATTGGATTACTCAAGCATCTGCTTTCAGGAAATACCTAGAGGCATGTGGGGGGAGTGGTCAGAGAGCTCTGTTCAGTGCTCCAGGGTGAAGTGGGTGTCTGAGGTGACATACTCAGGTTTGGTGTGATAAATTTCTCTCACTTTTTTTTAAATCAGAGGGGAGGTTTCTTGTCTGTTGGCATAGACTCAGCTGAGCTCCTTTCCTTAAAGGACACCAGTGCCTGGGCGCTAGACCCAGTGAATATATTGTTCATCTGCTCTGCCACAAGGACCACACAAAGGACCTGTGCAGACCTCAGTATAAGCTCAGATTCCCCAGCAATGTCTCTTGCCACATAATCAGGGAGCCCTGATCGTGTGGAGCCTCCCACAGTGATTACCCAATGTCCCAGCTACACTCTGAGTCCTACCACACAGCTTCAGTGTTTTCACAGTCCAGGCACACAAGCCTCCTACAATCACGAGCACCCAGCCCCCAGTCTGTTCTCCCCACCAGACTCAGGAGTCTCTGCTTGGCTAGTTGCTGGGTGCGGACATGAGCTGTTGCAGCTGTTATGTGTGTCCAAAATGGTGGCTGCTGTCTGTCAGCTTGTTACAGGACACCTTTGCAGGATGATCAGGGAGAGAGAAAATGTGCTCCCCCCACCTTTTTCCTCCTCTAGTTTGGCAGGTACTCTATCCCCCACGGGGCCCCAAGCCAGATTCCCTCCAGGCTCTTCCTGCAGCTTTTTCACCAGTGGCTTGGGCTGCTGCAGTCTGGTCTCACCTTGTTCTCCAATGCTGGTGCAGAAGCCCTCAGCTGGTGGGGTCCTAAGTTGTTTGCATCTTTGCCCTCCATGTAGGTCCACTGTATTCCTCAAATTTATGTAGAGTTTCCTCTGCTGTTTTCTCCCTAACTCTTCCCTGAGACTGTACTCTTTCCACTTTTTTTAAAGTATCTTCTCCTAGACTAGAGCAGAAAGCTCCCTCCCTGCTCTGCCATCTTAATCCAGTCTGCCCAGGCATCAACAATTTAAAATTTTTCCTTGGTGATTCAAATGTTAGCAAAAGCAAAAGAATCATTGCTTTCCAGTCCTTTTTAGTAGTATAGCAGATATTCTTATTGCGATATCTAGATGATTTTTTTTCAATGAATTATTTGAGAGAGAGCCTACTAGAGTACAAAACATTTTAGAGATGGTCCTAAGATTGAGTGCAGACCCTATAGTTGTTGTGAAATTGGATTTACCTAATTTCCAGATACTTCAGTTTTTCTCATCTGTAATTTGGTAAACATTGGCTTAATACCCGATAAATGTACAGTTTATAAGAGTCTCCGCAGGTGGTTTTATTATGCAGCTTTGGTTGTATCCCAGACCTACTGACTAGAGACTCTGAAATTAGGGCCCCAAATCTCTTTTTAAGAAGTACTTTGCATGTTTCTGTAATATGCTCAAATTGAAGAACCTTCTGCACTATACCATACTATGCTAGCTTATAACCTTATAGGAGTGGTTTGAGTATTAACAAGATAATTCATAGGAAGTACATAGTGCTATGTATAATTCACAATAAATATTCAAGAGCTATTAGTTATTATTCTGTTATTTTAATAATGATTGCTTTGTTTGAAAGGTACAGACACATAGTGTGGAGGAGGGAGGGTGGGAGAGAGAGAGAGAGAAAGAGAAAGAGAGAGAGGAGAGAATGAATCTTCCAACCTCTTTTCACTTTTTCAGTGCCTGCAGTAGCCAGAGCTCAACCAAGCTGAAGCCAAGAGCTCTGAACCTAATCTTGGTTTCCCATAAGGGTGGCGGGGACCCAAGTAACTGAGCCATCACCTGCTGCCTCTCTACACATTAACAGAAATATGGAATCAGAAGTGGATACCAGGCACTCTGACATGAGATACGGGTTTACCAAGTGACATCTCAAATGCCACACCAAATACCCACTACATGTTATGTTATTTTAAATTGCCTGAATTGGAACTATATCTCCTCTTGCAAAGATGTAATAAAGCTGTCTCTTCTTTAGCTTGATACTTTTCATTAATAAATAATCATATGAATGTCATGGACTGAACTCACAATCTTCTCTTCTTTTTTAAAATTTATTTGACAGAGTTATGGACAGTGAGAGAGAGAGAACAGAAAGGTCTTCCTTCCACTGGCTCACGCCCCAAATGGCCGCTGATTTGAAGCTAGGAGCCAGGTGTCTGCTCCCGGTCTCCCATGCGGGTGCAGGGGCCCAAGCACTTGGGCCATCTTCCACTGCCTTCCCGGGAGCTGGACTGGAAGAGGAGCAGCCGGGACTAGAACCGGCACCATTATGGGATGCTGACACCGCAGTTGGAGGATTAACCAAGTGAGCCAGCCACAGAGCCAGCCCCCACAATCTCATCTTTCCATTTTTTTTTTATTCATTGTGGCTTGCTATCCTGGCTGTATTTGTGATGTTGGAATTAGAACCTTGGATTTTGCTAGGTTTTATATAATTGCTTTTTGGACAGTTTGGCAACATATTAACAATTTTCTAATTCCTGCCAAATTCTGTTATTGCTTTCTTCCTTCCCTTCCCCCATCTCCAATTACATTCTGTATTACCTTGTGTAGATGGGTATTTGAGATGTTTTATTCAGCTTTTACCAGCAGGATGTTTGCCTTTAAAACCTCTCCATTTGCTTCCCTTTCTGTAGGGCAAAGGTCAGTATCATTGTCCCTGCTTAAATAACCAGCATGTTGCTAATTAATTGGTGATGTGAACACTATGATAAATTCTGTTCCTAACCCCTCCCTCCTCCATCAGGTAATTCCAATTATCTTCTTTTGGCAAAAGCATACTTTGTTATGCCGATTCTGTTATAACAAACAGACTGGTGCTGAGAGAAATGCCTTTTATGTGTGAACCATTAAAATCATTGGAGGTAAAAGTCCAAGCAGTTTAGGTTTTTAATAATGATGTTAGCAAATATGTTTGCATGGTTTTATTCATCATAAAAAAAGGAAGTTGCACAAAGGCAGTGAGCATGGCTATATATAGGCTTACATTCCATTTTCCTGATATATTGATTTCTAGAAAATTATACAACAAATTTAGTACTCAGTGTTTTCAGACTTCTATTCTCAAAGAGCTATTGAGAGTCTCAGGGATGAAGAAAGGGAAGTGGGTCAACAAAATTAGACCTGTTCTTAGATGATCACTAAATTGTTGTGTTGCTTTCTTCTGCTAATAGATTTCCTTCTCTCTTTATGACACAATTTCTTCATCTATGAGGTAAGAAAACAATGAATTTCAACTGTGATTATACATATCTGTGATAAATGTATTTTACTTGAGAGGCAAAGAGAGACAGAGAAAGATGGAAAGAGAGAGAAAAGAAGAGGGAGAGGGAGAAGAACAGAGAGAGAGAGAGAGACAGAGAGAGACACACAGAGAGAGAACTCTCATCAGTTGGTACACTTCTCAAGTGCTGGAGAGATGGGAACTTAGTCTTAGTCTTCTATGTGGGTGGCAGAGAATCAACCAATTAAGCCATCACCTGATGCTTTCCAGGGTCTGCATTACTAGGAAACTAGAATTGAGAGTGGAGCTAGAATTTGAATGCAGTCACTCCAATATGGGAATGTGGACATCCAAACTGGAGGCTTAGCTCCTGCATCAAATGCCTGCACCTAATAAACTTTCTGATACAAACAAACAATATTCTTTAGAGGCGGAGAGTGTGTTTGCAGTTACCCTCCACTGCTAGTTGGCTGAGAGTCATGGTGCTGCAATATCTATGTGGCTGAGTTAGCGAAAGGATTTGCTACTTTGGGACAAAAGGGCTGGGCATTTGTACTCTAACATCAATGATTCATTGGCTGTAGGATACCTCCAAGAGTGGAGTTCAGAAGATCCCAGGTATCCACAAAGAGGTTTTATGAACCATTAGCAGCCATTACTCTCAGGGCTTGGGCAAAGCGGGTCTGACTTGGATGCTAACATTACTTCTGGTATCTGGAGTAGAATGTTTGTGCAGATCAGTGGTGTCTGATGGATTCCAAAGGTCTTTAACATGCATGTCCCCAAAGAAAACAAGCTACCAAAATAAAAATATCAAGTTTGAGCAATTCTCAGGGACCATGGTGAGGTCAGACACAAAAGGGCTATGTGAATTCAGAAGAGGGGATGGATTTTTTTCGATGGACTCTGGAAACCAGGGCATGACAACTTATGATAGAATCAGAACAGTAATACTATGAGTGTCTGGGTAACAAGAGGGTGTTAAAGTAGGCACCACTAGGATGACATATTTGGAATCATCATGCATAGTGGATAACTTGATTCTCAGTTCCATTGTGTAGAGATACAGAATTTACTTGTAAGCTTTCATCTTTGAGTTCATCTGAGAACTAAAGCTTGTGGAGTGGAAATCATGGTCCAACTAGTGAAGAAGTGAATAGGATATAGGAATAGGGAATAAGTAGGAGGTCTCATGTTATATGTATAACCAAAAGGCAATGTATTTTTGTTTATAGGATATATACTGTATATATATATATATATTTGATTATTTTCTAAGATGGTTTAATTCCAGAATTGCTTTCTTTCATGCATATTCCTAGATCTATCTTTATAAGTTTTTCGAGTCATTGATATGCCTCCAAGATTAAGACATTTTAGAAATGTTGCTGGTTTACCTGAACAATGGTCTTTACTTTTCTCCCTTTCCAGTTATGTTCATTATTTTAACATCTTTTATTCCCTATAAGTCCATAATCTCCCTGCAGATGGTTTTCATTCAAGACACTGTTAATATTCCAACCTTCATATTTAAATAAAAATCTCTTCCAACTCTAGCTATTTGGCATGTATACCTTTGTGGGAAATATCACATACATGACAGATTAAAAACATCAGTTGTCATTTGCAACAAATGAAATAATAATCTACTGTACAGACAAGTGTTTTGATTGTACTCCATTGTGCAGGATCTCTCACATTAAGATTCAGTTTTACTCTGGAAGTATGATGGCATAGATGCTCATGGGTAATTGTGCCAATCTTTCAGCCAATGGCTGGGTTCAGATTTCAACTGCATAATTTATTAACTCTGTAACCCATGTACTTCAGTTTCTCTCCTGCACAAAATGACAATATTAATACTTTCCTTGTAGTGTTGATGTAAGATTTAATACACATAAGTTATAGGGGCTCATAACCTTAATCAAGTGACTGTTTTAAGCCTTACATTTGATAATAATGTTCATTTACTAAAAATATTAGCTAAAATTTTGGTTGCTGTAGAACTTATAGATGGGGAGTAGGAGTAAATTTCTTACATGTAACTGTGAAGAAATTTTTGCAATATCTGCACCTAACTTATTAAAACCAGTGGAACAGACCATGTTGTTTGGGAGAAAATTGTTGAAAATTAATGGTAACAATGCCCTGACACTCATTAAGGGAATAGTTCTCATTCTTATAAAGAGAGTAGTTGTTGAAAAAGTACTTAGTTCAATGATGACACTCATTCTAGGAATAAAATATATCGTTTGATGAGTGTGGAAAGCCAGAAACTTGGCATATGTGAAAAGGTGGGTTAGGAGAAATGAAACGTTCATATCTTAGTTTTCTTCCATTATTGTTGACAAAGGAGGATGTTAAGGTTGGATGAGTTCTTTCATCTCTATGCCCTATATCCATAACATCTACCTCTTATATACCTTTGTCTTCATTGCATGCAGCACTGAGAAACTTTATGTTAACAATTACCCAAGTTTTCATTTCATGTGTTCTGTAATTATTATAGTGATTTCCTTTGCAACCAGTTGAAACAAGTCTAATCTCTCACTTTCATGACAACCCTTTAAGTATCTGAAGAAAGCTTTGTCCCAAGGCCTCTTTCCATTTGAATAAAATCACAAAGTTTCCCATGTTCATTATTCTGTGGTGACTGTGCTATGGACATGCTTCTGTTTCATGTTATAGAGTCAAAGTCCATACTCAATGTATGAGTAGCACAGAATGACACAGGACTCAAGAGGGTGTGTCAGACTTCTCTGTTTTGGACATACCCCTTTTAACTCAGTCCAAATTTGAAGACCTTGACAGCTACACAATTGCTTGACTCAGAATGAGCTTAGAGAAATGTGTGATCTTTGTCTTATTCACCAGTGCTACTGTTAACACATGCAGCTTCACTTTCTTTTTTGAGACTAGTTCCCAGATTAAACATTGTTCATATGGAATTTCATCTTCTTAAATTTGACCAGTAGTCTAGTTTACAGGTGAAATTTTTCCTTGTAACCAGTTTATTTTACTACAAGCATTACTTGCAATAAGATATCTGTATCATGAATCAGTAGGTAAGCTACTCATGGCCACAGAAAAACAAGGTTAATGTTATACTGCCAATCAATGTTAATATCACACTGCCAATCAATTGGTAAGTCATTTGCTAGGTTGGAAACCATGCCACTATGAAGACATTATACATGGTGTCCATGAAATATGTTTGACATCAGTGTCTCCATTTGGTGGTGATACAAAAGTCATAAAACTGAAAATATGTACAAGAAAAAAATAGATATCATAACAATGATGTGCTTTGCATACCATGTGGAGAGTTCAGACAGCGTGTGATCTACAAGTCCAGAAGTGGTTGGGCATTTAAATCCCTACATAAGTGGTGGAATGTGGGCCAGGCAGGTCTGGAAGATTAACTAGAGTTGGATTAAAGTGAGGAAAGTGGAGCACCGGGTCAAGAAGTGAAGGTTGATGAGGCAGAAACAGCAAGGTCATGCTAAATGATAGTATGTAGAAAAACTTGCAGGGATAGAGTTTGTGTGTAGGAGAGTGTTGATGGTAAGTTCAGAAAGATGGATCAGTGTTCTTTGTATCAAGTTAATACTAGAGTCAGTATATATATATTTTTTTTTGACAGGCAGAGTGGATAGTGAGAGAGACAGAGAGAAAGGTCTTCCTTTGCTGTTGGTTCACCCTCCAATGGCTGCCGCGGCCGGCGCACCACGCTGATCCGATGGCAGGAGCCAGGTGCTTCTCCTGGTCTCCTATGGGGTGCAGGGCCCAAGCACTTGGGCCATCCTCCACTGTACTCCCTGGCCACAGCAGAGAGCTAGCCTGCAAGAGGGGCAACCAGGACAGAATCCGGCGCCCCGACCGGGACTAGAACCTGGTGTGCCGGTGCCGCTAGGCGGAGGATTAGCCTGTTGAGCCATGGCGCCGGCCATAGAGGCAGTATATTCTTAAAAGGAGCATATCTTGGCTGGCGCCGCGGCTCACTAGGCTAATCCTCCGCCTTGCGGCGCTGGCACACTGGGTTCTAGTCCCGATCAGGGCGCCGGATTCTGTCCTGGTTGCCCCCCTTCCAGGCCAGCTCTCTGCTGTGGCCAGGGAGTGCAGTGGAGGATGGCCCAAGTGTTTGGGCCCTGCACCCCATGGGAGACCAGGAGAAGTACCTGGCTCCTGCCATCGGATCAGCACAGTGTGGCGGCCATAGCGCACCGGCTGGGGTGGCCATTGGAGGGTGAACCAACGGCAAAAGGAAGACCTTTCTCTCTGTCTCTCTCTCTCACTGTCCACTCTGCCTGTAAAAAAAAAAAAAAAAAGGAGCATATCTTTGGGGATGGGTGTTGTGTTGCAGTAGGTTAATCCACTGCCTGCAACATCAGCACCACTTATCTGGGCGCTGATTGAAGTACTGGCTGCTCCACTTCCATCCAGCTTCCAGATTATGCACCTGGGAAAGCAGCAGCAGGTGATTCAAGTACTTGGACCCCTACCACCCACATAGGAGGCCTGGATGGAGTTCCAGGCTTCTGGCTTCAACTTGGGCCAGCCTCAACCATTATGGCCATTTGGAAAATGAGCCAGTGGATGGAAGATATCTTTCTCTCCATCTCTCCCTCTTTTGCTGTCACTGTGCTTTTCAAATAAATAAAAAAAATACATGTTCTTACAAGGAGCAACTCCTTTCTGGCCAAGTAATCCTCACAAATGCACATAAGTGCAGAGACTACAGGTTCCTGAATACTAACTCTCTCCAGACTTGTTTTCATCAGTTTTATTTACACTAAGAATCCAACAGTAAGATGCATTTGGTAAGCAATATTGACTCCTAGGGTGCTGAAAGGAAAATATCTAGCTTTCTTTTCCTAATTTTTAGGAAACATGTTTATCTCATATGATTCCTTCTAACCTGACTCACCTGGGTATTGGCTTTTCTATGGGATCACTTTGAAGTTCATGTATTTTAATAGCCCTTAAACCTATAATTATGCATATGGTTTATTCTGAGGCAGTAAATTGACATTCACTTTTTTGTCCTGTCTTTGGAAGCAAAAAACATCTGTTCCAACAATGGAAGAAGTCGTAAAGTAGTAACTCCTCGTTAAGTTACCAGCACAATAACGCAGTCTTTTGGCATCCATCCCTGTGGACCATGGCTGACTGGCGAGGATCTGTCAGCCACTCTGGCTGTTGTTTCCTCACCCCTTCATGGTAGATTCTCTGTGAAAAGTGATTTCTTTGGGACTTGTATCTTACTAATGATATATTTAACAAGGGAAAGAGGGGAGAACAGAGGGCATCAGTGATCACAAATATCGACATCTGGCAGAGAATTGAAAGGGAAACCGATCACAGCTGCCTTTGACAGTTAATGTTATTAAAATGTTGAATGTGGAATTTCTTATGTTAAATAAGAAACACTTGAAAGACACGGTCAGGATTAACAGGAGCTTAAATTGAAACCATGTTGGTTTGTGGGTAATGGAATGCTAGAGACAAACACTGCCTTTAATATAAAAGCATTCTTTACCCCCAAATTATCCATGTGGCCCTGTTTGTGCCACTGGAATTTGATTAGGTTTGGCTTTTTCAGGAAACCAGGAGGTAAGAAGAACCCATTTAATCTCCTGTTAAATGGCTTATTCCCTGCCCAAACCTTTGGGTAACTGTTTATTAAAACGTTCTGGAGTTCAGGTCTGTTAACTCACTGCTATGCTACCCATATGCCTATTTTTTGGCCCCTGCTGTAGTCTAAAATCTGATTTGCTCAAGCCAGGGAGCAATAGAGTCAGTATACAATGGGGGACCTTGTTAAGAACCCAAGACGGTGGGTATCACTTCATTGTTTGGCCCACAGATTGTTAGCTGGAACACAGAATGCCCCCATCTGGCAATCCCACAGTCAGTATTTGTTGTGTCAACACATTGTAACTTCCCTACTGAAGTGGAGTAGCTGGTTCTAATTCTCCTAATGCACCCAGGAGCCTCAGTGCCACTCACCAATAAAAATGCCATGCCATGTTTTAGGAGGGCTTACATTGACTTAAGCCCTTCTTTTTTCTGTTCCATGTACATCTTTAATAGTCAGTTCAGCAAAATGAATATAATTCTCTAGGAAATTTCTAGTAAGTAGGACTTGAGTATTTGCAGAGAAGAACTCATTCAGCATTACCACCAACAAGGATTCCAAGAGTTATTAGGGGGGGGGATAGACATGCAAAGAGCAAAAATTTACCATACTGTTCTTCAGAGAACAGCCTCTGAAATAGATTAAACTTCTTTGGTTAGTGTTAATGCTTCCAGAAAAAAGGGTGAAGATTCCACAAAGCTCATTCTTATGTATGTTTCATTTGACTGCCCAGTGTCCACATGTAGTTTCTTGCTGTTCTCGCCCCATGATTCTATGTAACGGTGATATTTCCCAGCAGGTGCTAAATGTCTACCATCAATGTGAATGAAATAAGTGAAATTGAATTCAGCCTCTTATTTATTTTCCTTTGGCTATTTCTATAGCCATCTAACAGGCTTTCCTTTTTCAATACCAATCATGAGTACAAGAGCATTCTTCCAATGTAACACCTTTGGTTATTTCACTCATTACTCAAAAATTTTAGTGCTGCCAAAAGGCACACAGGATAATTTCAAGACTCCTTAGCCTTAGAACATCTCCAGCCTGCTCTCTTTGGCTTATCTCCTACCAAGTTCCATAAGCAAAGATTTATATCTGGCCAGATTCTCCCTTGGTCTTTCTGAGTGTGAACTATCTGGCAGTCTTTTATTGACCCAGACCACCACATTGCCTATTCTGCCCCATCCAGAGCTCTCTGCCCAGAGAACTCCTCCTGATCCTTTAAGACCTCTCCAGAGACCAACATTCTCCATGAAGCCTTTTCTGACACATCCAATTAGGATAGATACGGAACTTCTCTCGCTAGGCATCTGGACAGCCTGCTAGCAGTAGCCCAAGGTAAGAAAATTCCTTTATGAACCCAATCCTTTTGATTTATTATTTTGCTTCTTACTTTTAACTACTTTGACCCAGACTGTCTAATTGGAAAGTCACATTCACCATTGGATCTACTTTAGTGCCTCCTGATTATAAATTGGACCTGTTTTGTAATTGTTTCTCTGCTCTTCTGTGTACCCTGGGTGTTTTTCTCTCTGCATATACTTTGATCAAGCCAACCACGACGTTATTCTGCCTAACCCTTCACACTTTCAGATTACGCAGTAGAGGAGTGTGTAGTGTCTCCCTTCCCTGCTCAGTGAACAACAGTATACCTGTGGCAGGAACCCTAATAGTTAAGGATGAAAACCAAGTCCTGAGCAGCAAGACACACCAGCCTCACCTACTCTGGCAGTGAGTGCTCCCTGTGATTCAACTTTGAAAGGCATTTTTGTTCAGCTGACAGTTCACACCCATAGTTCCCAAAGTGTGGTCCCTAGAAGAACAACATTGCTTCACCCGTGACTTGTCAGGAATGCAAACTCCCACTGCAGAGATACAGATTCATAGATTCCTGGGGTGGGTCAATCTGATGCTTCCTAAAGCTTGAAAATTCTGGTTTACTTGATGGTTAACAGTCTCCATATTAATTCTTTTATTTTAACTTTTATTTAATGAATATAAATTTCCAAAGTACAGCTTATGGATTACAATGGCTTCCCCCCCATAACGTCCCTCCCACCCTCAACCCTCCCCTCTCCCACTCCCTCTCGCCTTCCATTCACATCAAGATTCATTTTCAATTCTCTTTATATACAGAAGATCAGTTTAGCATACATTAAGTAAAGATTTCAACAGTTTGCTCCCACACAGAAACATAAAGTGAAAAATAATAGATGATTTTTTAAATGATGATGAAATCAGATCAGACCTATTGTCATGTTTAATCCCAGTGAGAGTCAAGTTGGGAATTGATAATTTCTTTCTTTCTTTCTTTTTTTTTATTACAGAAGATCAGTTTAGTATACATTAAGTAAAGATTTCAACAGTTTGCATCCCCATAGAAACACAAAGTGAAAAATACTGTTTGAGTACTCGTTATAGCATTAAATCTCAATGTACAGCACATTAAGGACAGAGATCCTACATGAGGAGTAAGTGCACAGTGACTCCTGTTGTTGACTTTACAAACTGACACTCCTATTTATGGCATCAGTAATCTCCCTATGCTCCAGTCATGAGTTTCCAAGGCTATGGAAGCCTTTTGAGTTTGCTGACTCTTATCTTGTTTAGACAAGGTCATAGTCAAAGTGGAGGTTCTCTCCTCCCTTCAGAGAAAGGTACCTCCTTCTTTGAAGACCTGTTCTTTCCACTGGGATCTCACTCACAGAGAACTTTTGTTTAGGTGTGTGTGTGTGGTTGTTTTTTTTTTTTTTTTTTTTTTTTTTTTTGCCAGAGTGTCTTGGCTTTCCATGCCTGAAATACTCTCATGGGCTTTTCAGCCAGATCGGAATGCCTTTAGGGCTGATTCTGAGGCCAGAGTGCTGTTTAGGACATCCGCCATTCTATGAGTCTGCTGAGTATCTCGCTTCCCATGTTGGATCGCTCTCCCCTTTATTTATTCTATCGGTTAGTATTAGCAGGTACTAGACTTGTTTATGTGCTCCCTTTGACTCTTAGTCCTTTCATTATGATCAATTGTGAACTGAAATTGATCACTTGGACTAGTGAGATGGCATAGGTACATACCACCTTGATGGGATTGAATTGGAGTCCCCTGGTATGTTTCTAACTCTACCATTTGGGGCAAGTCAGCTTGAGCATGTCTCAAATTATACATCTCTTCCCTCTCTTATTCCCACTCTTATGTTTAACAGGGATCACATTTCAGTTAAGTTTTAACACTTAAGAATAACTGTGTATTAATTACAGAATTAAACCAGTCATATTAAGTAGAACAGACAAAAAAACTACTAAGAGGGATAATGTATTAAGTTGTTCATTAACAGTCAGGGCTATGCTGATCAAGTCACTGTTTCTCATAGTGTCCATTTCACTTCAACAGGTTTCCTTTTTGGTGTTCAGTCAGTTGTCACCGATCAGGGAGAACATATGGTATTTGTCCCTTTGGGACTGGCTTATTTCACTCAGCATGATGTGTTCCAGATTCCTCCATTTTGTTGCAAATGACTGGATTTCGTTGTTTCTTACTGCGGTATAGTATTCTAAAGAGTACATATTCCATAATTTCTTTATCCAGTCTACCGTTGATGGGCATTTAGGTTGGTTCCAGGTCTTGGCTATTGTGAATTGAGCTGCAATAAACATTAGGGTGCAGACCGCTTTTTTGTTTGCCAATTTAAATTCCTTTGGGTGAATTCCAAGGAGTGGGATGGCTGGGTCGAATGGTAGGGTTATATTCAGGTTTCTGAGGAATCTCCAGACTGACTTCCATAGTGGCTTGACCAGTTTGCATTCCCACCAACAGTGGGTGAGTGTCCCTTTTTCCCCACATCCTCGCCAGCATCTGTTGTTGGTAGATTTCCACTGAGATCTGGCACCAGACAGGGATGCCCACTCTCACCACTGCTATTTAACATAGTTCTGGAAGTTTTAGCCAGAGCCATCAGACAAGAAAAAGAAATTAAAGGAATACAAATTGAGAAGGAAGAAGTCAAACTATCCCTCTTTGCAGACGATATGATTCTTTACTTAGAGGATCCAAAGAACTCTACTAAGAGACTATTAGAACTCATAGAGGAGTTTGGCAAAGTGGCAAGATATAAAATCAGTGCACAAAAATCAACAGCCTTTGTATACACAAGCAATGCCATGGCTGAGAAAGAACTTCTAAGATCAATCCCATTTGCAATAGCTACAAAAACAATCAAATACCTTGGAATAAACTTAACCAAGGACGTTAAAGATCTCTACGATGAGAATTACAAAATCTTAAAGTGTGGGGAGCAATCCGGACTAGAGTAAGTTACTCGAATTAGGACTTATTCTATGCATCTGCTCTCCCACAATATGGCGCTGGGAGAGAAGTAAACAGCTTCCGCACAGCTGCCTCCAGTTCAACCAATTAACTGTAGGACTTGCTCCTGATTGGAGAGCAGCGTACTCGGCGTGTGGGCAGCCGAGTTAGGATTGGCGGAGGAGGACTATAAAGGAGGAGAGAGACGGCATGCACCAGGAACATCTATGGGGAACATCTAGCTGAAGGAACACCTGTGCAGCCCCCGAGAAGAGCCGGCCGGCGGTGTGCCGCTCCCCTGCGGAAGTGGGGAATGCGGCCAGGGGGAACTGCCCTTCCACGGAGGTGGAAGGGATAGTAGCCAACCCGGGAAGAACCAGCAGCAAACCCGGGGAGGGCCGAGCAGACGAAAGAACAGCGCAGGGTCCTGTGTCGTTCCTCCACGAAGAGGGGGAGCGACATAATGGTGCTGTGACTCGGATATGAAGCCTAGGCAGGGCTTAGTGTCGTTCCTCCATGAAGAGGGGGAGCGACATAATGGTGCCGTGACTCGGATAGGAAACCTAGCTCGGATAGGAAACCTAGCTCGGATAGGAAACCTGACTCGGATAGGAAACTTAGGACGGATATGAAACTTAGGAGGGAAGAAACGGGAAGAACTAGGGAAAATATCGGAGAGAGAGACTAGCAAACAGCCTAGGGAAAAGCCGGACGAAAAAGGTGCCGGAAGAAGCTATTGAAAGCCTAAGCATAGACTCGGATACGGACTACGGGGGGAAGCTGGGAGAAATCTCTAAGGTCGAAAGCGAAAGTGAAAGCTAGAACAAACAGACTCGGATGCGGACTGTGGGGAGAGGCCAGGAGAAATGAGGGAGGAGTATTGTTGGAGGAAAGCTTGGGGAAACATACCGGGTAGAGAAAAGTGTTAGGGAAATTGAAGCCACGGGGGGCAGGCCGAGGCGGATACGAAAGCCACTTTGGGATTCTCAAGTTAGCCCGGGAATAGGGGGCGAAAAGTTGAAACCAGAAGCTGAGACGTAAGCCAGATTGGGATCCGTCTGATTAGCCCGGGGAGCAAAGGACGGGAAGCCAAACCGTGGGGCGGAGACGTACGCTGGGTTGAATTCGCCAGGCTAGCCCGGGGAACTTAGATTGAATGCTAGTGGCGGACACGTGAGCTACGCTGTGTTACTCGCGGAAGCCGCCGCGTGCAGAGAGAGCACGGGGCGTGAATAGATAGGGAACGGGGCTGGCGTAGGCTGTGGTTCAGACGCGAAAGGGTTAAGCGTGGAGACCGCGGAGCGCACGAAGCCGAGCCGCGCAAAGCCGGGAAGCTGCGCAGATGAGAGAGGCGCGCGGGCTGAAGCGGCGCAGAGCCGGGAACCCGCCGGCGGGGCGAGGTGCTGGAAAGCTGCGGGGATAAGAGAAACAGAAGTTTAGAAGTAAAAGAGAAATAGGAATGTTGGCAGACAGAAGTAAAATGGGAGAAATAGAAATGCCCGGAGATAGAGAAATAGAGAAAAATAAGGCCTCCCCTCAACATGCCAATTAGAAGGCTTGGATTCGGTCTGCCCGATTAGTGAGGCGATGAGCACCTGGGCGGCTAGCAGCTTATGCGCCGCAGGTCACCGAAGACAGGCACGAATTAACATCAGTAAAGCTTCCCCACAATGCAACAATTAGGAGGCTTGGATTCGGTCTGCCTGATTTAAGGCGGTAAGCGCCAGCAAGCAGCTCGACCAGAGTATGAGCTGCAGGTCACCGAAGATAGGCACGAACCAACACTAATAAGTCTCCCCCACAATAAGGCAATGAGAAGGCTTGGATTCGGTTTGCCTGATAGGTCTTGTAAGTCCCCTGCAGGCAGAGCAGAGCATGCGCTGCAGGGCACCGAACACAGGCACGCATCAGCGCCTAAAAACCTCCTCACAACATGGCGAAGAGAGGACCCGGATTCGGTTTTCCTGATTGATAGGACTTGTAAGAGCCTGTGGCAACTCTAGCAAGTAGAGCAGAGTGTGTGCCGCGGGACACCGAAGACAGGCGCGTATCAACGCTAAAAAATAAAAAGAAAGGGGGATCTGTGGGGAGCAATCCGGACTAGAGTAAGTTACTCGAATTAAGACTTATTCTATGCATCTGCTCTCCCACAATATGGCGCTGGGAGAGAAGTAAACAGCTTCCGCACAGCTGCCTCCAGTTCAACCAATTAACTGTAGGACTTGCTCCTGATTGGAGAGCAGCGTACTCGGCGTGTGGGCAGCCGAGTTAGGATTGGCGGAGGAGGACTATAAAGGAGGAGAGAGACGGCATGCACCAGGAACATCTATGGGGAACATCTAGCTGAAGGAACACCTGTGCAGCCCCCGAGAAGAGCCGGCCGGCGGTGTGCCGCTCCCCTGCGGAAGTGGGGAATGCGGCCAGGGGGAACTGCCCTTCCACGGAGGTGGAAGGGATAGTAGCCAACCCGGGAAGAACCAGCAGCAAACCCGGGGAGGGCCGAGCAGACGAAAGAACAGCGCAGGGTCCTGTGTCGTTCCTCCACGAAGAGGGGGAGCGACATTAAAGAAAGAAATAGAAGAGGATACCAAAAAATGGAAAAATCTTCCATGCTCATGGATTGGAAGAATCAACATCATCAAAATGTCCATTCTCCCAAAAGCAATTTATACATTCAATGCAATCCCAATCAAGATACCAAAGACATTCTTCTCAGATCTAGAAAAAATGATGCTGAAATTCATATGGAGGCAAAAGAGACCTCGAATAGCTAAAGCAATCTTGTACAACAAAAACAAAGCCGGAGGCATCACAATACCAGATTTCAGGACATACTACAGGACAGTTGTAATCAAAATAGCATGGTACTGGTACAGAAACAGATGGATAGACCAATGGAACAGAATTGAAACACCAGAAATCAATCCAAACATCTACAGCCAACTATATTTGATCAAGGATCTAAAACCAATTCCTGGAGCAAGGACAGTCTATTCAATACATGGAGGTGGGAAAACTGGATTTCCACATGCAGAAGCATGAAGCAAGACCCCTGCCTTACACCTTACACAAAAATCCACTCAACATGGATTAAAGACCTAAATCTATGACCTGACACCATCAAGTTATTAGAGAACATTGGAGAAGCCCTTCAAGATATTGGCACAGGCAAAGAGTTTCTGGAAAAGACCCGGGAGGCACAGGCAGTCAAAGCCAAAATCAACTATTGGGATTGCATCAAATTGAGAAGTTTCTGTACTGCAAAAGAAAGAGTCAGGAGAGTGAAGAGACAACCGACAGAATGGGAAAAAATATTTGCAAGCTATGCAACAGATAAAGGGTTAATAACCAGAATCTACAAAGAGATCAAGAAACTCCACAAAAACAAAACCAACAACCCACTTAAGAGATGGGCCAAGGACCTCAATAGACATTTTTCAAAAGAGGAAATCCAAATGGCCAACAGGCACATGAAAAAATGTTCAAGGTCACTAGCCATCAGGGAAATGCAAATCAAAACCACAATGAGGTTTCACCTCACCCCGGTTAGAATGGCTCACATACAGAATTTTGTTCTTAAAAAGATTAATTAATTTATTTATTCAAAAGACAGAGTGAGAGAGAGAGAGAAAAAGAGAGAATCTTCCATCTGCTGGTTCACTCCCTAAATGGCTGCAATAGCCAGGGCTGGGCCAGGCTGAAGCCAGGAGCCCAGAACTCCATCTGGATCTTCCATGTAGGTGGCGGGGGCTCAAGTACTTGGGCCATCTTCTGCTGCCTTTTCAGGCACATTCACCGGGAGTTGGGTTGGAAATGAAGCTCCGGGGACCCAAACCAGCACACTGATATGGGATGCTGACATTGCGAGTAGAGGCTTATTTTGCTGTGCCCCTTCAACACTGGCTCTTTACAGGAGAACATTTTCTGTGATTTCCAACAGGTGTCTGGTAGGCTTACAATGAAGGTAATAGAAAATTTAAGTTATTAAAATTGGTTATGAAGGGCTGGTGTTGTGGCATAGTGCTGCCTGTGACACTGGCACCCTATATGGGCACTACTTTGAGTCCTGGCCACTCCATTTCCAATCCAGCTGCCTGCTAATGGCCTGAGAAAAGCAGCAGAAGATGGCCCAAATGCTTGGAGTCCTGTCAACCACATGGGAGACCTCGTTGAGGCTCCTGGCTCCTGACTCTTGGCTTTGGCCTAGTTCTGCCCTGGCTGTGAGGCCATCTGGAGAAGTGAACCAGTGGATGGTAGATCTCTCTCTTTCTCTGTATCTTCCCCTTTTGGCTTCAAATAAATAAAATCTTTTAAAATTGGTAATGAGAAAAAGCACCACCATGTTCTGGTAAAATGGTAGCAAGGTTGATGAATATAAAATCAATTGCAATAAAAATAAAAAGAAACTAGAGAATACATTTAAAATGTGAGTAACTAGGACAAGATGTAACAAAATATGTGGAAGATCTTGATGGAAAAGTTATAAGAATTAATCCAGGGACTTTGAAGATTAAATAAAAAGATACACCAAATTCATGAATTCGGTGATTGATAGATAAATGCATAAATTCCTTTCAAATTATTCTAAAAATTCATTGTAGTCCAATTTAAAATGGTGGGATTTTTGCAAGATGACTGAAATTTACACAGAAGGATGAAAATTCAGAATATATAATGTGTTTCTTAGGAAAACAAAGTATTGAGACTCATAAAACTGTAGATATTTCATATGCCAAACATGCCAGGCATAGAAAAGGCGCAGACTTCTATGGATATTCATAATACAGCAGTAGTAGTATTAGAGATTAGTGGTAAAATGACGGACTTTTCAACAAATTATGCCAAGAACACTGAATATCCTTACTGGGAAAAAATAAAGAAAACTATTCCTACTTTGCTCCTTTTTCAAGAATAAATTTCAAGTCAGTGAATTAAAGTTCTAATATGAGCTCTTTGTTTGTTGAATTCTTTATTGAGTGGAGCCATTAAGCTTTTGATTATAATGTAAATTAAGCATATGTCATCTCAAAATTTTTTAAAATAAAGAATAAATAAATAAATGCAAATAAATAAAAAGTGCTGGGGCTGGTGTTGTTGTGCAGTTATTTATTTATTTATTTATTTTTGACAGGCAGAGTGGATAGTGAGAGAGAGACAGAAAGGTCTTCCTCTTCCATTGGTTCACCCTGCACCGTGCTGATCCGAAGCCAGGAGCCAGGTGCTTCCTCCTGGTCTCCCATGCGGGTGCAGGGCACAAGCACTTGGACCATCCTCCACTGCCTTCCCGGGCCACAGCAGAGAGCTGGACTGGAAGAGGAGCAACTGGGACAGAATTCGGCACCCCGAACGGGACTAGAACCCGGGGTGCCGGCACCACAGGCGGAGGATTAGCCTATTGAGCCGTGGTGCAGTTATTTAAGCTACCACTTAGGATGCCAGCATTTCATATTGGGGTGCTGGTTAGAATCCCAGCTGCTCTGCTTCTTCTGATCTAGTGCCCTGTTAATGCACCTGGGAAAGCAGTGGAACATGGCCAAAGTACTTGAATGCTTGCTATGCACATATGAGACCCAGATGGAGTTCCCGGCTCCTGGCTTTGGCATGGTCTAGCTCTGGCCATTAAGGCTACTTGTGGAATGAACCATTAGTTGGGAGATCTTTTCCTCTCCCTATCTCTCCCTCTCTTTCTGTCACTCTGCCTTTTAAATAAATACAACAAATTTTTTAAAAAAGGCAATAATGTTTTCAGACAGTGGTGTGGAGAATATCTTTATTACTGTAGGTTAAGAAAGAGTTTTTAAGTCAAGATAAAATAGCAATAATTAAGGGTGTGTTTTGTAATCGTAGGCAAATTTTAGTAGCTGATGGATAAAGAAGAGTATTTCTTTTTTTTTTTTTTTAAATGAAGAGAGGATGTTGGGATCAGCAGCACAGCTCCTTATCACATTCATGGATATAAATTGAGGATGTGCTTTTTTCTACAACAGGTAGTTTTTCAAGCATACCCTGATTGTGGCAACCACAGGCCTGAGAATGGCATATTCCACTGGGGAATCTGGTATCCCACAGCCTCATCTAATGGCTAGGCTGTCTGAGAAACTATAGCCTAATGTTACTTTGAAAAAGGGCAGCGAGATGTTTGTGATCACTGATGTACATTATGATAATCATAAAATGTTACATATGCCAATATTAAAATAATCAAAAGGTGAATATATCAAAGACTAGCCTGCATGTGGAAGAAGTTTCATATTTAGTATAAATAACATATCCACAATAGGTAAAAAATAATTGAGAAATACATTTTAAAACCCAGATAAATTGATAGAAAAGTGGGCATAAGACTTGAACAAGAATTTCAAAAAAGAAAATATCCACAAAGAAACTGCATTAATAATCAGGAAGCTACTAACAAAAATCAAAATAAGTTACCTATTTCTCCTCTCTCCCTCCCTCTCAATATATATGGTGGGAGATATAGTAGGAAATACTATTAAAAATGAAGTAATAGGGACTGTTTCATACTGCTAGTGTGGGTGGGAGCTTTTATATCCACTTTAGTCCAAAAAGGCACACCCTATAACCTAGATATTCTATTACTAGATATAGATGCTGAAGAAACTCTTGCAGATTTACTGGAGGAGAAAATATGAATGTTCAGAACAGGATTGTATTGTATTGATCACCGAAGGAAAACATCCCAAGGCATCCCAAGGGTCTATTCATAGTAGAATTGATATGTCAGCTTTGAATATTGATACAATGGATACTGTAGATAGTAGAAATAAGATAATTCTAGTTACTTAGAACAGTATGAATAAACCTTACAAACACAAAATTGAATAAATTAACTAAAATCCTCATTAAACCTGTAAAAGTCTTCAAAGAAAATAAGTTTTACTCAGGAACTTTATAAATATTTATATGTATTTGAAATAAAGAAAAAGCAGAATCATCATTCTGAACATGTAAGAATTTATAATTTCCTTTATCATTACAAAAAGGCCTGGCAGTTGAAAAAGTGTAGTACTGGACATTAAGTAATCACACAAAAGAACTAGTTCTCCCTTCCTTGATTTTGGGTTACCTAAGTGCAGAAACCCAAAAGTAGACTGGATGCCCTATTGCTGGTTTTTAATTAATTAATTAATTAATTTCCAAATTTATTTGAGAAAGAGATAAAGGTTTTACATACATTTGATCACTCACCAAATGACAGCAACAGCCAGAGCTGGGCCAGAGCCAGGAGCCCAAAACTCAATCCCAAGTACTAGAGCCATCACTGCTGCTTTTCAGAGTATGTATTGGCAGGGAGCTGGAATCAGAAGTGGAGCTGGAACTCAAACCCAGGCATTCTGATATGGGATAAAAATGTCTCAACGGTGTCTTAACTGCTGCACCAAATACGTACCCCATTACTGCCAATTTTTAGAGCACCAAATCTTAGTAAATTTATGTGCTTCCAGCTGAAAATACTGCTATGTTAGAATGGTAGATCCTTTAGAATATGGGTGATATTTATCAAGTATATTTAGTATGATTGCTGAATCCCAGGTTTTTTTTTTTTTTTTTTTTTTTTTTTTTTTTTTTTTTTTGGACAGGCAGAGTGGACAGTGAGAGAGAGAGACAGAGAGAAAGGTCTTCCTTTGCTGTTGGTTCACCCTCCAATGGCCGCCTCAGCCGGCGCGCTGCGGCTGGCGCACTGCACTGATCCGATGGCAGGAGCCAGGTACTTCTCCTGGTCTCCCATGGGGTTCAGGGCCCAAGCACTTGGGCCATCCTCCACTGCACTCCCTGGCCACAGCAGAGAGCTGGCCTGGAAGAGGGGCAACCGGGACAGAATCCGGCGCCCCGACCGGGACTAGAACCTGGTGTGCCGGCGCCCCTAGGCGGAGGATTAGCCTAGTGAGCCGCAGCGCCGGCTTGAATCCCAGTTTTAATAATTGTAGTCTTTTTCACAGTCCCTTTTCACAAAGATTGGTAATTCTAGTAATTCCAGAGGCCTAGACAAGTCCTCTAGGGCATTAAATGCCCAAGCATTAGGTTGCTGACCGGATTCCCGCTTAATATTGACAAAGGCATACTACTGAGTTCTTTAATCCACTTTTGTCTCAAAAAAATAATCCCAAACACCAACCCTCAACATGACCCTCTTTTCTGTGCACAAACTTCCTCCCACCCTCTAGGGGACTGTACTGTACTTGGACGGTCGTTATTCTGGGTGGCATCTGATTTGTATGCAGAGTACAAGTGCAAACATGGGCTAACCTATACGGGGAGACTTATGCAATGATGGCCATGGAGGTCAGTGTGAGCTAAATTTAGTCTTTTAGAATTCTGAATGTCTATCCTAGGAAACCAGGCTCAGTCAACACATCCAAGAGGCATGAATACATCTGGAATTAAGAGGTGAAGTCTAGAGCTGAAGAGAAGCCAAAAACCAGGACCAAAGCCAGGACCAAAGCCAGGAATAAATTGAAGAAAGTCCTGAGTGTTGCCATAAACTTGTACCTTTGTTAGAGAAAAGGTATGTAGAATCATGACCTTGGATGTTGTCATTGGTACTTGCCAGAGACAACTTCCTGGAGAGTGATATTAGTGGGATATAATTGTTCTGGTAGGAACAGCAGAAAGCTATTGCAAAAATATAGCCTGGCTGTGGGGAGTTGAAGGCTTTGGAGGGAAAAGTGAATTGACTTCAGCTATAGTTTGAAGGAGGAGATGACAGGATTTCCTGATGGGTGTGACAGGGAGCGTCAAGGAGGATTCCATTAGCTAGGAGGGGAAAGATTGAGGGAAGAATATTTGAAGTGTCTGGGGGAAATTACAAGTTTGGTTTTGGATATGTTACATTTAAGATGTCTGAAAAACATCCAAGTGGGGATGTTTCTTTCAGCAGGAGGCTCAACAAACAACAGCTGTGGTAGCTGTTACTTTTCATCACAGTGACATTCAGTGACACAAATCCCTGGGAACTGGAACCTGGAACCTGCTAGCATCTGTCTCAGGGGACAGAATCCTTACCAACCAAAAGCCACTCACATTCAGATTTCCCTTTCTACATAAACATTCTCTCATCATTCTGTTTGATTGTTATTCCCTTCTTTGAGTTTCTTTATCATCTGCAGGTATCTGGATTCAAAGGACTGGAATAGGGAGCTTGGAGACTTTCCATCTCCATTGCTTTTTCTCTGGGCCCATTCAGTCATTAAATATATGCTTACTAAGCACATACTCTAAGCGTCAAAATCGGTTGATCTCAGGATCAATGGTCAGCAGTGAACTAGAATAAATGTTGAGGTCTTAATGCTTCTCTTCACCTGGTCATGTGAGGACATGTGAGAGAGGCATTGACAGCTGCTGCACAGTATGTGTCCTTGTCAATCACCTTATTGTTCTCTCTGCATAGAGCTTCCACTGGCTTCACGTTGTACCAGGTAACGTCCAGGCTGCTTACCATGACCTCTCTCCCTACACTCTAGCAACACTGAACTGCATTTGCTTTCTGCTCCTTTATGTGCTGCCCACTTGTACCTTGGTATCTTCACATCTGCTCGTCCCTTCACCTGAAATGCTCTTACCTGATGCCTTGGCATAGCCGGCTCTTGCAGGCTTTCTGATGCCATCTGAAGAATCAGTTTTTTAAGTGAGCTTCTATGATATCCCTTGCTGAAGGCAGATACCTTTTTCTTTTCTTACCTACTTCTGTGGAGTATCTAGCTGAGTATCTATCATGCAGATGTCCCTTGCAGCAGATGTATCTAGTGGTATGCTCTCATTATGTCAGCACTCATCCATTAAAGCTCAGGTTTGCTTTACTGTTACCTGTGACTCTCCTTAAGGTTTTTCTGTCTGACGGTGCTTGATAGACTCATGAATAGGGCAAGCCAGAATCATTGAGAGTTAATGGTCTAGAAGCAGTTTCCAAATAATGCAGATGAGAAGTTGTGTATACATGTCCAGGTTTCCTTACCCAGGGATACAGTGACTCTTTGGAAGTATTGCAGACCATCTCCAAGGGTTCCTCAGTTGGGTTGAGTTCCAGTTCCCTGCAGTGGTAACTTGCTTGCTAGTATAATACTTACTCATTTCCTTTCTTTTCTTAGCTCACTTATCCATCTCCCCAGCTATGTTTTCTGAGGTTATCTCCCAATGCATGAATGAAAGTTTTTCTCACATCCCCTTGCTTCTGGGAAATTTAACCTCAGACAACCCTTAATAAATCAATGGATAAATGCCATATTTATACTTATTTTAGTTCATTTTATTGTGCTATGAAAAAATACCTGAAGTGGTGGAGTTTCTTTAGCTCACAATTCTGGTGGCTAGAAAGTTCAAATAGCATGGCACCAGTGTCTGGAAAGGGACCTTAGCTGGGTCACAACATGGTAGAGAGTGTCTCATGATAGAAACATGTGGGAGAAAGCTGACATGGCAACAAAGGTAGCAAGAGGGTGACTGAGAAAGTCACACTTGATTTATAACTATTCCCCACTGCTGAAAGGCTTCACTACCACGCAAAACGCCACAATGGGCACCAAGATTCCAGTACATGAATTATTGGGGGACAAATCACACCCAAACCATAGCAAAACTCAAATGGTATTTACCATGTGGAAGCCACTAGGTTTTTGCTTGATTTATAGTGTCATAATTCTCCCTGAAATCCCTCCCCACCACATTACACTTTCTATCAGTATGATTTTTTAAAAAGAGTTGTATATTTATTTGAACATCAGAGTTACAGAGAGAGGGGGAGGGGAATAGAGAAAGAGAGAGAAGAGAGAAGAGAGAAGAGAGAGATATTGACTGATTGATTTATCTGCCATCTGCTGATTCAGTCTCCAGATGGCTGCTGCAGCAGCCCAGCCAGGGCTGGGCCAGGCCAAAGTCAGGAGCAAGCAGAATCATCTGCATCTCCCACATGGGTAGCAGGGTTCCAGACACTTGGGCCACATTCTGATGTTTAACCCCAGGCCATCATTAGGGAGCTGTATTGGAAGTAGAGCAGCTAGGACATGAACTGGTACCCATGTTGCAGGAGGTGGCTTTACCTGCTATGCCACAAAACTGGCCCCATCAGTATGATTTTAAATCTTATCTCTCACAAGGAAAAGATCCAATAACATGTGTTGGCTGTGTTGTTGAAGGAGTCACTACATGTTTGTTGCTTTGAGGATTTTGGGAGTGGAGAAGAGTTGCTGATGTCGTCCTAAGCATCCCGCTAAGTAGGAAGGACTGTGGAGAATGTCTCTGTGTGACATGCCACCAGGAAGAGTCTGAGAATCTGATTGCCTTTTATAGAAAATGAACACGGTCCTAGCCAAAGGGAAAACAGGAAGTGATATGGAAAGGAACTTGGAAACCATGATTTCAACCACATTGAAGTTTATTTTTATCAAGATAAGACTATGGTAAGTCAACAGGTTGGGCAAAACTCTGAGTGTGGTATCTTAGATTCTCAACCAGGAGAGTAGGAGTTAGAGGAATTTGAACACATTTTGATCCTTCTAGAGCTCAATGTTTCTTAGAGAGTTTGGGTTTCCCTTTTCTCTTTGAAACTGAAAATTATTTTCTGTTTGGAAATGTAACATATTAAACCATTTCCAAGAACTCACATTTAAACTTCAGAGTCAAATTTCTATAAGGTCATCCAGCATTTCTTAAACAGCATGACTAACACTCAGGATACAAATCTCAATTTGTTCTCATCATTTTTTTTTCATCTTGTTTAGCTTGTTAGATAAAGAGAGTGGGCTCTTGACCCAGTCTCCTCTTATTTCCTTTCAGTTTAGAAAGGAGATTAAAATATCCAACATCAGCCATGACCTGTGTGGTTCAGTATGTTCTGGATGTCGTGTGGTAGTGTGAGAGCAGTGACTTTTTAGGGGAAACCAAAACTGTTACATAAAATGTCCCATTTTTTAATATTTTAAAATAACCACAATAAAAAGAATCCCCATGCTGAAGCTCACTTTTACACTGTGAAGACTGGTTTCCAACCTCTGTTTTAACCTTGACGTTATAACACAAGAAAGGGCTTCTTTGTAAAGGAAGGTCCTCTGATGAGATCAGTTGCCTTTATATTCACAGAGTGGTCTCTGAAGTCTGCACGGTCTCACTAAGATGTGGAATTTGTAGGAGTAGAGAATAGAAGGTTGATCCTCACAAGCTGGGGAGAGTTAGGGGTAGTAGTGGGAGACATAGGTCAAAGGGTACAAAATTACAGTTGAATAGGAAGCATAAGTCCTGGTTTTACTGTACAGTGGTAACTATGGTGATGATAGTGTATTGAATATTTCAAAGTAGCTAGAGAAGAGTATTTTGAATGTTCATGCCATAAAGAAATGATAATTGTATGAGGTGATGGATATGATAAATAACTTAGTTGGTTATTACACATTATATGCATGTATTAAAACATCACATCATACTTTGTGAATATGTACAATATTATGTGTCCAAGACAAAGTAAAAATGATAGAGTTGCTGTTCATTGACCAGCTGTATCAGCATCACGCATTAGAGGAACAGAATTTCAGCCCCACACTGACTAACTGAATCAGAACCTGTTGCCCCTAGAGATCCCCAGGTAATTCATATGCACATTAAATTATGGCAATAATTGCTTGAGTTTGCTGCTGAAGAAAATAATCAGACTCTAAATACAGCAGCTGTGACTTCAATCTACTTATATATAGAGAGAAGAATGTGAATATTCCAGAAGTCATAGTCACCTACGGTAGTAACAGCTAGCAAAAGATTTAAGAAGTGGCCTATTGAAGAGGTGCATATTCTGTTTTGGTATTTATGAGGGGTCTTCAGAAAGTTCGTAGAAAATGTGTATGATGAAAAAATTATGCATAGGTTTCAATTTTTAGCACCAATATAAACGCATCTCTTATTCCCACATTCTGAACTTCCTGAAGTACCCTCATATAATCAATTAGTTGAGTAATGAAAGTGATAAAGGCAGCTCTTCTCAACATTTTCCACCAAAGTCTGTGTTCTTTGAGTGATGATGGGGCTTTTACATTTGTATTTACAGTCAATAATGTACATTAAGAATCCATTTTGGGGCTGGTATTGTGGTGAAGTGGGATAAACCACCATTTGCCATGGCAGCTTCCTATATCAGACCAACTGTTCAAGTCCTGGCCTGCTCTGCTTCTGATTCAGCTCCTTGTTAATGTGCCTGGGAAGGCAGTAGAAGACGGTCCAAGTGCTTGGGCTCCTGCCACCCAGCTGGGAGACCTGGATGGGGTTTTGTATTCTTGGCTTCAGTCTGGCCCATCCTGGTTGTTTTCACCATTTGGGGAGTGAACAAGTAGATCAAGTTTCTTTCCCTCTGTCTTTTCCTTTGTCTCTGTCATTCTGCCTTTCAAATAAATAAATACATCTTTTTAAAAAAGAGAATGTATTATGCACATGCCACTGTTCTGAGAACTGTATCCGGAGATAAATAAGGCACAATTTCCACTTAGTGCTTCTGGCCATAGAGGCATACATGGTGCGAGAATTCAGTGCCAGGAGATAGAGTTGGCCAAAGGCCCAATAATTCATCAGTGTCATGTTCATTCAACACAATATTGTATCACATTTTTATTTGAGTGTTTATTTGCTTAATACCTGTCTACACTTCTATCCTGAAAGCACCACACTTGCAGGGACCAATATTGAATGATACACCCATTGCTTCCTTCCAAATTTACATATAGCTCTCTACCCAGGGAAGGAAAATGTAAGAAAAAAATCACAGGATACTTTTGCACAACATTGTAGAGTCATTTCCTGTAGAAAGAAAAATGCAAAGAAAAGTAATCAAATTTTAGACAGCTTTATAGAGATAAAATTTAGATACTATATAATTTGCTCATTTCAGGAATACAATTCAATGATTTATTATATTCAGGTTTGTACATTCATCACTACAACCAATTTTTGAAAATTATTTATTTTATTTGAAATGCTGAGAGACCAAGATGGAGAGAGAGACAGGCAGAGAAAGAAATTCCATCTGCTGGTTAATTTCCCAAATGCTGGTGTTGCCAGGGAGCACTTGCAGGGAATCAGGAGTGAACTAGGACTTGAAACCAAGCAGTCTTATATTGAATGTGGGTGTTCCAAGTAGTGTCTTAACTTCTGCATCAAACATCCCTGCACTCCAGAACAATCAATTTTAAAATCTTTTCACTGTTCTCCCAAAAGCCCTGCATCTCTGTTAGTTTACAGATACTTCCCGTTATTCCCAGCTCCCTTTTTCCTTATCTCATCCTTATATAACTACTGATTTACTTCATGAGTTACAGATTTGTCTGTTCTAGACATTTACTATGAATAGAATCAGACAGTATGTAGTCCTTTGAATCTAACTTTATTCATTTAGTACCATGCTTTAAAACCTCATTGGAATTTATTTTATTGCACATTTCTTTGAAATGGAAATAAGAAAGTTAGGCTAAGGAATGTGTTAGGATATTATGGAAGCATAAATTATCTCCAAGGCTCAAATGCACCAAACTTTTTTTCCTTTTTTTTTTATTTAGTAAATATACATTTCCAAAGTACTGTTTATGGATTACAATGGCTTCCCCACCCCCATAATTTCCTTCCCCCTCGAGCCCCTCCAATCTCCCGCTCCCTCTCCCATTCCATTCTCATCAAGATTCATTTTCAATTATCTTTATATACAGAAGATCTATTTAGTATATATTAAGTAAAGATTTCATCAGTTTGCACCCACACAGAAACACAAAGTGTAAAATACTGTTTCAGTACTAGTTATAGCATTAATTCACCGCGGCTCAATAGGCTAATCCTCTGCCTGCGGCGCCAGCACTCCGGGTTCTAGTCGCAGTTGGGGCACCAGATTCTGTCCCTGTTGCTCCTCTTCCAGTCCAGCTCTCTGCTGTGGCCTGGGAAGGCAGTGGAGGATGTCCCAAGTGCTTGGGCCCTGCACCTGCGTGGGAGACCAGGAGGAAGCACCTGGCTCCTTGCTTCAGATCGGCACAGCGTGCCGGCTGTGGCAGCCATTTGGGGGGTGAACCAATGGAAGGAAGACCTTTCTCTCTGTCTCTCTATCTCACTAACTCTGCCTGTCAAATAGAAAGAAAGAAAGGAAGGAAGGAAGGAAGGAAGGAAGGAAGGAAGGAGGGAGGGAGGGAGGGAGGGAGAATTTAAGAAAGGAAAGCTTTGCTTTTAATTAGAAATTGTTGGGAAGCAGATAATTCTATGAATGAATATCATAATAATTCCTATTTAGAATGCATAAGAAATAAAATGAGGCTAAGCCTGCAATTGTAAGGAATCTGGAGCTGTCCATATTAGTCAAGATGGTGATATTTTGTCTTTTTTCTGGTTTGGACCATACTTATACCTTTGTCTGAGCTCACACGGGATTATGGAATGGTTTTGTTTTTGTCTTGATCCATCGTGGTAGAGACTGGGTTTGTCTGATGCTGGTGTTCTGGGACGTTTTCTGTTCAAGAATATAGCACACTGACTCAGTTATGAACACAAAGCCAGCTACTCAACACCAATCAGTGCTGTCAGGCTATTTCTCTCTTTGTGACCATGCACTGAGATTTGCAGTGTAAGGACTTAGGGAGAATGAATGTTATGGGTTGAATAGGATTTGTTTCCCTAAGACTCATACAGATATTTAAACTCTGACATCTTAATGTTAATAGTTGTTGGATTAAGGGTAGAAATTTGCTCTAAATGTGGTGACTAGGAGGTGGGATCAGTAGGCGGTCTGTATGTCAGTGGGAGTGTCCCTTGGAGGGGAGTTCTTGTGAGAGCCTTTTCTATTTCTTGTGAGAGCCTTCACTATTTGAGTTCATGTTCCATCTAGACTCTCTGCTACCAGGCTCAGCATCTGGTCATTGTGCCTCTGCACGTGCTATGATCAGCCTGTACACATGCTGGACAGTGGGACTGCGCGATCCTGAGCCGTAATCTCCAAATTGTAAGCTGAAATGAGCTTTTTCTTTCCCAAGGAAGTTCCTCTCTGATGTTTTAGTTAAAGTAATGAAAATTGAACTAATACATTGTGAGGAGAGGTTTCATTCTACTCCTGCATTTTACCAGCTGTTTAACTTGAGAACACTTACAGAGACTCCTAGTTTCTTAATGTGGGTGAGGGAACTTCCAAAAGTTCATGGAAAATGTGTGTTATGAAAAAAATTATGCATGACTTTCAACATTTTCTCATATTAAAACAAACTTTCCCTTTAATTTCATTTTTCACAAACTTTTTGAAGTATCCTGTCTAAACCTCCATTTTCTCAAGTTTTTTTTTTTTTTTTTAACTCGAATGACTACGTGGGAAACTACCTTGAGGCTTTATTGAAATAATGAAAAGAAACATAGGCAAACTCAGCACTAGACATGTTAGATAATTAATGCAACTTGATAAATGATTGAGAGAAGATTATGTCAATTTTTATATTATGAAAATGTTATTCAATTAAATTTCACTGTTGTTGAGGACATCTGACATAGCAGGCTGGTACTATGTGACCATGTAATAGTTGTGGTGTTCAAGGTGGTCTTGGTTGTGACAGGTTCCTGCTGTGTACTCTCTTCACCAGAGAGTTTGAAGTCTGTTTTGGAGGAACAGTGCCTACAATGTACCCACTCCTCTGATTTCTCCTTTCAGCTCTCTCTGTTCACCTGTACTACCTTAAAAATATGAATATCTGCGTTGCTGTCCTAATTCTTCACAGACTGGTTCTCAAAATTGGATGTATATTGGGATTACCTGGAGGGTTTTTCAAACTACTGATTCCTAGATCTCTGCTTCAGGAATTCTCATTTATTGGTTTGGGTTGAAGGTGGATAATCATTGGCTTTAAAGAATTATCTCCTAGATAATTCTACCGGACAGCAGAGTTTGATAACCACAACTATAGATGGCATTTCTCAAGCTTTAATATGATTAAGAATAATTCAGGGAATCTTGTTAAAATGCAGATTCTTATTTTAGGTGTCAAGGACAATGCCTGGGAATCTGCATGTCTAGCCAACATGCTGCTGTTATGAGGACCATGCTTTGGGTAACAAGAGTGGATCCATCTCTTTTCCTTTACCCTTGTCTAACAATCTATTGGGGTTTCAGGTGGGATCTTTTAATAGAATAAGTTAGAGGGAAGGAGATATGAATGTAATCATATAGACTTGCACTTTTACTATCAAGAGAACACATTCAGAAGTTGGAATTTGCTGTATGTGTGTTGAGCATTTATTACTAAGGGTTACTGGATTGTGTATCTGTGTTCATGAAGACCAAATTCTTATATTCCTGGTTGTGATGAGCTTCCTAAAACAATGAGCTTCTGGTTTAATAATAGTAAATCTACATGGGAAGAAGACATTCAAAATAACTTTTTAAATTATGTCCTGTGTTTCATGTCGAAATACTGTGCAACCTAGTCAAGTTGCAAAGAGTCAGAGCTTTACCTCCTTCTCCCTCCTGATCTCATCTAAGAGGGTTTTAGCTGTGAGAATGACACCCTCATTGCATGGATAGAGATGCAGAAGAAGATGTAGTGTTGTGCTTGCCTCCTACTGCCTTTGAGAGGTGTCGCTCCCCCTCTTCATGGAGGAACGACACTAAACCCTGCCTAGGCTTCATATCTGAGTCACGGCACCATTATGTCGCTCCCCCTCTTCATGGAGGAACAACACAGGACCCTGTGCCGTTCTTTTGTCTGCTCGGCCCTCCCCAGGTTTGCTGCTGGTTCTTCCTGGGTTGGCTACTGTCCCTTCCACCTCCATGGAAGGGCGGTTCCCCCTGGCCACTTTCCCCACTTCCGCAGGGGAGCGGCACACCACCGGCTGGCTCTCTCGGGGGCTGCACAGGTGTTCCCCTTAGATGTTCCTGGTGCATGTTGTCTCTCTCTTCCTTGATAGTCCTCTTCCACCAATCCCAACTCTGCTACCCACACGCCGAGTACGCTGCTCTCCTGCAATCAGGAGCAGGATCAGCTCCTGCAGGTCATCACCCAAGCTAGCGAGAGGCAGCTGCGCAGAAGTTGCTACTCTCTTCTCAGCGCCATATTGTGGGAAAGCAGATGCATAGAATAAGTCTTAATTCCAGTAACTTAGTCTAGTCCGAGTTGCTCCCAGTTGCTCCCCACAAGAGGTCTTTGTAAAAAAGTGTTGGGCTGGTGCCGCGGCTCACTAGGCTAATCCTCCACCTGCAGCGCCAGCACTCCAGGTTCTAGTCCTGGTTGGGGTGCTGAGTACTAGTCCTGGTTGCTCCTCTTCCAGTCCAGCTCTCTGCTTTGGCCCAGGAAGGCAGTGGAGGATAGCCCAAGTGCTTGGGCCCTACACCCGCATGGGAGACCAGGAGGAAGCATTTGGCTTCTGGCTTCCAATTGGCGCAGCGTGCCGGCCGTATCGGCCTTTGGGGGTGTGTGTGAACCAACGGAAAAGGAAGACCTTTCTCTCTGTTCTCATTCTCTCACTGTCTAACTCTGCCTCTCAAAAAAAAAAAAAAAAAAAAAGTGTTGGGCAAAGCCTTTGTAAGCTTCAGGTTCTTTCTATTAGAAAGGACTTGTCTTGCTTTTTAAATGGAATTTGGAGAGAAATATAGAGCTGTGGATGATTGAATCCATTTAGACTTTTCAAGGCTGTTTTCTTATGGAAAAACATATATATGTGACAAAAATTTCCAAGGCTATCACTTTGAGCTACAGATTAAGATGTTAGTTGTACCAAGGTCATCTTCAGACCCCACTACTTGTTGGGACATGCCTACGATTAGCAAGGTTTTGGGTGACTGGTGATATTAAGGGCCCTTAGCATAATTATGGAAGAAGCTTTAAGAAAAAGCTTAGGTATTGATAATAGAGGGATAAAGCTCCAAGACTAGTGGCCCATTTAGGAGGACTAGGTAAAGTCAGAGTGGATATGGTGAAGGGGATTGAGTTTGGTTTCAAGGGAGGGTCCTGGAGGTAAAATTATGTTTTTGGTTTTTCCTAAAGTCTTCTCATTTTAGTTCCTCTCCAAGGAGTAGGTGTTGAAGAAGAATTAGAAACTATTACAGAGGTGTCACTTCCATAGATCAGAGAAGGTGGAAACTAAAACAGAAATGGAGATTACAGCTCGGCTGTTTGACCTCAGGGCTTTTCTCACTGGACTACATTAATATTTCAAGACAGTATGAGTAATGGGTAACACATGTGGGAACAGTCATGTTGTGTAAGGAGTAACATTTGAGAAGCTAAGATTCTGACTGGGCGTGGCTCTACCTCCTGCTAATTTCTCTTAGCTTAATGCAGAGGAATTTGTAGTTGAATCAACTCTCTAAGAGAATGCTATTGCTTTCTGTATGGTCACAAATATAAGCTTCATTATGAGTTTCAAGATGGGAGAACTAACTCTTCCTGTTTCCAAAGAATAAGTGACATTTAAGGATCTCATTAGGCCATGACATAGAGGACTGGGACAGGTGAGATGGGCAAAGATGGCTGCCTTCTGACTCTGTAGCCAAAGTGGCTGCAGCAAAATTGAAGTCGAATATTGTTTAATCTTCTTCTGCTGCTGAGCAGATCAATACAAACATTCAAATGCTCATTTCCTGTATGGTCATCTGAAGCACATTTTTTTAATTGATAAGGGTTAGCAGATTTAGCAGCTTGTTGAAGTGTAATTTTGATGGATGAACTACTCTGCTGAAGAATAACAAGTTTCAAACTAGTCTTCTCTCAGCAACAGCTCAGGACTGGAAGGGCTGGCAATGGACTGGATTTAAAGATGAGAATAACTGATTGCTTGTGATGCCACAATAAGTATCATGATTAATGAGAAGCATCACCCCATTTAGTTCTAGTTAGGGTAACTGAAACTGGCATTTCTCAAGATTTCACAGTACAGCATCAGTCTACTAAAAGCTTTGTATGTACAATATCACTTCAGCAGCATGTATATCCTGTACCTAATACATACTCAGTGGTTCAGTCAGACAAAATATATGGATAAATATTTAAATTGCCATGAAAACAGAATTAAAGCTTTAATCCTTCTAAAATTATATGAAATATTTTAATACTAAAAATTTAAAAAATGAAAATATAATATTCTAAGGAGTTAAAATTGAATTGCAAGACCTGAAGGATCATTAATCCCAGTGAGTTTTATGAATTTTTAGAACCACAACACGATTTCCAAAGGAAATTTTATTTGAAAGTTTTTTTAAAAATATTTATTTATTTATTTGAAAGGCAGAATTACAGAGAGGCAGAGGCAGAGAGAGAGAGAGGTAGGTAGGTCTTCCATCTCTTCCATCTGCTGGTTCACTCCCCAGATTGCCAACAACGGCCAGGGCTGGACCAGGCTGAAGTCAGGATCCAGGAGCTTCTTCCAGGTCTCCCACATGAGTGCAGGGGCCCAAGCACTTGGGTCATCATCCTCTGCTGCTTTCCCAGGCCGTAGCAAGGAGCTGGATCAGAAGTGGAGCAGCTGGCACTTGAACCAGATGCTGGCACTGCAGGTGGCAGTTTTACCTGCTATGCCACAGTGCCAGCCCTTTGAAAGTTTAACATTGGTATTATTTAATATTAGTTAACATGAGAGTGAGATGAATGGAGCAGTCTTGGCAGAGGCAGAAATGTGACCAAGATCTTTCTGCTCCTGTTCTTCCCCTCCTTTGCCTTCTCCAGAGCACCTTGTTCCCTTTGTGTGAACAAACTTTAAAAAGTCCACAGAAAAATGAAATGAAGAGATAAGTTAATTTCGGTGCAAATTTTTTTGAAATCCATGAGCAGGTTTTTTATTATACACATTTTCCATGAATATTTTGAAGACCCCTTGCATGATAGATTTCAGAACTTTTTTGCTTTTAATTTCATTTTCCATGAACTTTTTGAATTATCCTCATGTTTAGTGCAGCTCTATGTAGACTTTGTATGGGTCTAGCTCAATCTTTTTATTTAACAGAAAATGAAGATTAGCAAACTGAGGCTCAGCTCTTGTATAAAATGCCAAGACAAGTTAAGAATGGAACCAAGAGTAAAGTGTAGGACTTTAACTATCAGTCCCTGCATGCAGTCTCTCCTGAAAAAATGGAAGGAATTATAAGCTTTATTATGATTTTTGTAATAATTTTTTAAAGTTAAAAAAAGTTTAAGAAAACTTTGATAAACATATGGCAATATTTCAATACATGCATTCAGTGTATACTGATCGAATTAGGCAGTTAGCACATCCATTTTTTTTTCTTAGTGCTTGGAACCTAATGGCTACTTTCTTCCACACATACAGTATTTTGAGGTATAGTCACCCCATTGTGCTGTGGAAAACTAGAATCTGGTAAAGACCATCTGAGCACTCAGATTTGCTTTGTGTATGGATCAGCACTGGTTTTGTCTTGTCAGGTGTGTACCTGACAATGACTTCTCTTGACCATGACCAAGAACCGTACCCTTCCTTATTTTGACATTGTTGTTTGATGTTGTGGATTAACATTTTCCCCTCTATCATCTGAATGTCCAAGGTGCTCATCTTAGATTCCAACACTTGGATGGTTGACAGAGTGTCTAGTATTTCTCTTTGCCTTTCATATTTTTAGACATCAGAGATTTTTTTTTTGAGATAATGCTGTTGGTCCCAGACTGATGTACCATTCACTAGATCTGACTCATGAGGAGAAATGTGTCGGGCTGCACCTTGGAGCAGATTTAGTGATTTGGCATAAAGGAAAGAAAGGAATTGGAAGGCAAAGATTCAATGACAACTTCTACTCCTCTCTTAGCTTGCTTCATCAGAGTTGTTGCCTGGGAAATGCTGTGCCTTGCATCATTATGGAATACATGTCTCCATGCCTTTTTTGTGTGTCCCATTGAAATGTTTGAGATCCATTGAACTAGAAGCTTTTTATTGTGATCAACCTTATGGATTTGGGAAGTTCCTTTTATAGGAGGCATAAAAGCAATGTTGAGTATACAGAGCAGTAAATCCTAAAGGTTTATTTAATCCTCCCTTTAAATCAATTCCCATAATCCACAGACATAATTTCCTATTAGTTTAGCCTTTATGCCTTCATAATCTTTTTCATGCTGATTGCCAGCACTGTAATTTTTCTGACTCAATATTGTAAGTCTCCTAATTAGTTTCTTCATTTTTAATATTCTGAATTTAATCCAGCTTGTCAATTGCTACAAGAGTTATCACCTTAAATCCAAATGGAATCTCAGCATGAATGAATGAGAGAATATAATCCAAATAATTACCTATTATTAATGTATTAATCATGGCTTAAACCCTTATGGTAAACCATAAATAAAGTGACTTTTATAGAACTGATTTTTTTGTGTTTTGCTACATTATATGTCAATATAGCAAATTGTTTTTTTTAACTTTTATTTAATGAATATAAATTTCCAAAGTACAGAATATGGATTACAATGGCTTCCCCCCCCCCATAATGTCCCTCCAACCCACAACCCTCCCCCTTATCCACTCCCTCTCCCCTTCCATTCACATCAAGATTCATTTTCGATTCTCTTTATATACAGAAGATCAGTTTAGCATACATTAAGTAAAGATTTCAACAGTTTGCTCCCACACAGAAACATAAAGTGAAAAATACTGTTTGAGTACTAGTTATAGCATTAAATCTCAATGTACAGCACACGAAGGACAAAGATCCTACATGAGGAGTAAGTGCACAGTGACTCCTGTTGTTGACTTAACAAATTGACACTCTTGTTTATGGCATCAGTAATCATCCTAGGCTCTTGTCATGAGCTGCCAAGGCTATGGAAGCCCCCTGAGTTCACTGACTCTGATCATATTTAGACAAGGCCATGGTCAAAGTGGAAGTTCTCTCCTCCCTTCAGAGAAAGGTACCTCCTTCTTTGATGACCCGTTCTTTCCACTGGGATCTCACTCGTGGAGATCTTTCATTTAGGTTTTTTTTTTCCCCCAGAGTGTCTTGGCTTTCCATGACTGAAATACTCTCAGGGCATTTCAGCCGGATCCGCATGCCTTAAGGACTGATTATGAGGCCAGAGTGCTGTTAGGACATTTGCCTTTCTATGGGTCTGCTGTGTATCTCACTTCCCATGTTGGATCATTCTCTCCCTTTTTGATTCTATCAGCTAGTATTTGCAGACACTATTCTTGTTTATGTGATCCCTTTGGTTCTTAGTCCTATCATTACGATCAATTGTGAACAGAAATTGATCACTGGGACTAGTGAGATGGCATTGGTACATGCCACCTCGATGGGATTGAATTCGAATCCCCTGGTATGTTTCTAAGTCTACCGTTTGAGGTAAGTCAGTTTGAGCACGTCCCGAATTGCACATCTCTTCCCTCTCTTATTCCCACTCTTATATTTAACAGTGATCACTTTTCAGTTAAGTTTCAGCACTTAAGAAGAATTGTGTATTGATTACAGTATTCAACCAAAAGTATTAAGTAGAACAAACAAAAAAAATACTAAGAGGGATAACATATTAAGCTGCTTATCAACAGTCAGGGTGAGGGCTGATCAAGTCACTTTCTCATAGTGTTCATTTCACTTTAACAGGTTTCCTTTTTGGTGCTCAGTTAGTTGTCACCTATCAAGGAGAACAAGTGGTATTTGTCCCTTTGGGATTGGCTTATTTCACTCAACATAATGTTTTCCAAATTCCTAATATAGCAAATTGTTATTGAAAATTATAACCCAAGTGCTTATAAAGAATAGACATGATGTTGAAAGAAAGACCGAGTGATTATTTTTCTCCTTTATTTTTTTACACTATCAATAATTATGGCAGTTTGAAGTATTGGTAGAAAGTTTGTGAATATATGCTTGGCAAACTCTATGGGAAATGTGTTCTATTCTCTTCTCAGACTGGCTGTTGGCTGGATGAAAGAACTCCCTGTGCCACAGGGGAGAACCCTTGTTTCATCTATTATGCAGTGATGCAGATTTTGGACCTAGAACTTACAAATGAGGCTGCTCTGTAAACATGTGTGGAGTACGATCTTTGTCTCTGGTCCCAGGCCCTCTGTTCCCCTCCCTATAGTTCCAACAATGGTACTGCTCCACATTTTGATGCTGAGGTTTCCCTCAAGCAATGGGGCACTTAGAAAACCTTTTCTTCTCAAATGAAACCCATGAATCCAGGACAAGGATACCTCACATGGTACCTTGTTAACTGGGCACGAAGGAAACAAGTAAATAGAGTTTGCAGCAACATGACTCTGCCATAGATTGAGAGAATGGGAGGGGGATGGCATGAAACTGGCTCCAGCCTCATATAGAAGGGCAAGTGCCTATCCAACCAGGCACAGACTATAGGTTTGTCACCCAGCTACACTGAGTGAGACTCATGTACTTCTATAATTATGAGTAGATTTTAATGGATGTGAAAATCTAGTAGTTATTAATTCTAATCAGTTTCATCCAGCAAAAAATTATACAATTATTATACAAAAGTATTGAAATAAAAATTTTTTTGAAAAAGGTTTATTTATTTATTTGAATAACAGAGTTACAGAGAGAGAGGGAGAGACAGAGATCTTCTGTGCCAAATGGACATGGAAGTTGGGGCTTGGCCAGGCTGAAGCCAGGAGCTTCTTCCAGGTCTCCCACATGGGTACAGGGGCACAGGTATTTGGGCCACCTTTGGCTGCTTTCCCAGGCCATTAAACAGGGAATGGGATTGGAAGTAAAGCAGTGGGACACAAACCAGTACCCATAAGGGATGCTGGTGTCACAAGTGGCAGATTAACCTGCTATGCCACATGCTGGTCCCGGAAATAAAATCTTTAATGCTTAGCCTGAACTTCCCTGTGAGTGATATGAACATGGGTCAATCCCAGACCCCCCAGAAAAAGGAGGAAAGGAGCTGAGAAGTCTGAGCAGAAGTCTGGAAGCTGTAGTGTCTATTCTCCAGTTGCCTCTTTTAGACAATGAAGTTTGAGTTACACTTCTTCTCTAGACATAAGCCATTTCTCTAGCGTATGTCTATGTTATATTGCTTTTCAACTTCCCATCCAATCTAGCATAAGTATTTTCAGTTTATCCTAAGAAGCAGTAACTAAGAGGTGGTATTTGGCACAACAGTTAAGACTCTTCTCCCCTCCCCTCACCCTGCCTCCCCGGGATGCTCAAAACCTACATCTGGGAGTGCCTGGGTTTGAGTCATGGCTCCCCTCCTGATTACAGTTTTTTGCTAATGTGCACCCTGAGAGGTAGCAGGTGATGACTCAAGTAGTTGGGTCTCTGCCACCCATGTGGGAGATCCAGATGGAATTCTTGGCTCTTGGCTTTGGGCTGAGTCAGACTCAGTTGTGGGCATTTAGGGAGTGAATCTGTAGATGAAAGATCTGTCTGTATGTCTCTTTGCCTTTCAAAATCAAGTAAAATTAAATTAATTAATTAATTTTGAGAAAGGAATAATAATTAAGGTAAAACTGAATGAACTACTCTGAAAAACATCTTAATGACAGATGCTAATTTCTAAAATTATTTTCTAAGAAAAAACTTTAAAAATATGAAACAAATTAGAGTGTTCTATTTCTTTTATTTCTTTTTATTTATTTGAAAGGCAGAGTTACAGAAAGGTAGAGGCAGAGAGAGCGAGAGAGAGAAAGAGGAGAAAGAGAGAAAGAGAAAAAGAGAGAGATTCTATCCTTGTAACTCCCAATTCACTCCCCAAATGGCTGTAATGGCCAGGGCTGAGCCAGGCTGAAGCCAGGAGCCAGTAGCTTCTTCCAGGTCTTCTATGTGGATGCAGGGTCCCAAGCACTTGGGCCATCCTGCTTTGCTTTTCCAGGCACATTAGCAGGGAGCTGGATGGGAACTGGAGCAGCCAGTACTAGAACCAGAGATCATATCGGATGCTGGCACTGTAGGTAGCAGCTTTACCTGCTGTGCTGCATTGCTGCATTGATGCACCCAAGTCGTATTTCTTTTAAAAAATTCCAAGTTAACACGTCAATGTGAGAATGTATTGACTACTTATCACAACATATTTTATAATGATCATTTTTGCTCTTGTGCATCAAATTCCTAGGCTACAAACTGGGTGTAGGATAATGCAAACATTAAATGGAAATTTGTCAGGGAAAGATGAGTTATCTCATGAAAATCACACCAGTACCTGGCATTGTTAGTCTTTTGCACTTTTTCCAGCATAATCTCAAGTATAAGATATGGCCAGGTGCTATGCTGGAATCATTATTAGTGCAGTGTCATTCTCAAATTTTATATTTTTTGAATTTAAATATCTTTCTAAGTTATGGCTAATCTTTCTCTTTCTTTACAAAGCATGATTGGATTCTGATCCTTTCAAAAATTGTCTGAGGTTCTAGGCCATTGTGAATGACTTACATTCCTAGGTTTAACTGAGTCAATGTTGAACACATACCTACAGTTCCCACAATAGCCAGAGCATGACCAGGCCTAAACATGAGCCTAGAAATCAATCCAGGTGTTCCAAGTTGGTGGCAGGGACCCAAGTAATTGAGATATCACTTGCTGTCTCCCAGGGTGTGCATTAGCAGAAAGTTGGAATCCAGAGCAGAGATAGGACTTGAACCCAGGTACTCCAATTTGGAATGCAGGCATCCCAGGCAGTGTCTTAACCACTAAGCCAAACACCCAACCCTGCCTGCCATTCTGAGTAGCATGATGAAATTTTGTGGCATCCTTTTCCATCCAGCCTGGGTTGTGAATCATCCCTTTGTCCAACTTATCCACATTATATATGCTACTCATCCATTTAGTCACTTATTATCTGTCTTGGTTATCAGATGGACTATTGTGATATCACAGTGTTGTGTTCAAGTAATCCTTACATAGTACTAATGTGAAGTTATAATGCCTGTCATTCACTTCACTTCATATCATCACAAATATCTTATATCATCACAACAAGAAGAATGACTATAATACAATGAGCTATTTAAACAGAGGGAGATCATGTTCACATAACTTTTATGACAGTATATTGTAAATTGTTCTATTTATTGGTTATTGTTCATCTTATTCAGTTGAATTTATAAATTAAACTTTATCATATATATGTATGTATAAGAAAAAATAGTGGATGATTTATAGGGTTCAATATCCAAAGTGTTAGACATCCACTGTGGGTCTTTGAATGTATGTCCTGCATATAAGAGGGAACTGTAGTATTTTTTAGGAAAAACAAGACTTTTGAAATACTGTAGGAATTGAAGTGATGACTAAGATTTGACTCTCTCCTTTAAGGATCTTAAGAATGGACAAAATAGTCTTGTAACAATTCACTAGTATGCAAGACAGAATGGGATGCTGCAGCTTTCTTAGGAAGATGGGAAGTATGGGTGCTACTCAGAATAGGAGGAGAAGATTGACCAAGTATCATGTAGACATTTGGGAATAGCTCATATTCAGGTGACAGTGGGTCATGATCCAGGCCCAGCAAAGTGTCCAGAGAATGGGCAATAGCCTACTGTCTGCTCTATGTAAAGTCAGTGGTGTCTCAAGATATACGAGGGTACCTTAAAGTAGTTCATTAAAAAAAAAAGGTAATTGAAAGAAGTTTAGGGGACAGCACTGTGGTGCAGCAGGTTAATGCCCTGGCCTGAAGTGCTAGCATCCATATGGGTGCTGGTTCATGATCCGGCTTCTCCACTTCCGATCCAGCTCTCTGCTATGGCCTGGGAAAGCAGTGGAAGATGGCCCAAGTCCCAGAAGTAGGAGACCCAGAAGCTCCTGGCTTCAGAGCGGCGCAGCTCTGGCCATTGCAGCCAATTGGGGAGTAAACCATCAGATGAAGACCTCTCTCTCTTTCTCTTGCTCTCTGCCTCTCCTTTCTGTGTAACTCTGACTTTCAAATAAATAAATAAATCTTTAAAACAAAATAAAAGTTTATTTTCGTGCAAAAACTTTTGAAATCCATGCATTTTTTTTGTAACATGCATTTTTGCATTACAATTTTGAAGATCTCTCATAAAGCAAGAGAACTGGGCAGAAGTAGGTTGACAAGGACAGGGTCATTATATGCAGCTCCAAGCAGGCAAAGTATCTGCTTACATGAAGGAAATGTAGCAGTATTTATTTGAGTGAGTTATCCACAGAACTGAGGTTGGAATCAGATCCTTGTCTTGAAGCAAAACATGAGAATCCAGCACAGCTCAGACCAGGGACCCAAGATGATGGATTGATTTTCAGCACAAAATAGTAGACTAATGGTTAAACTTAAAGCAGCAAATTGTCCGGCAATTTCATTCAAAGAGTATATAGAGTACTTTAGATTCCCATGAAGACCTGGAATCTGCAGCAGGACTAACCTGTAGCCTGGGCCCAAGTCCCCTCAGCCAGAAGGAGAAGGTGTGTGCGAGTGAATTGGAGCCCAAGAGAGTCATTATATTGAGCCTCTTTGCTTGTTTCCAATTTCTCATCTCTTAGCTCCCACATTCACTGTCTGGCAGGGAGGTTGTACTTTTGGATTAAGTTCTTCTTTTGAACCTTATCTGAATTCTGTTTGCTCAGGTTTCCAAATTGCTCTGGGTGACATCTGCTTGTCACCAGTAAAACCCAAAGGATGGCCAGGTAGATTGCCTTGCACAGGGCAGACAGGTAATTGCCGCTTTAATTTTGTTTTGTTTTTGGAAGGATCCAGGTGTCCAGCCTCTTTATCTCACAAAAGAAGCTTAATAAATGTGGGAGTGTTGGCAGACAAGATGGCCCAGTGGGCAGACTGCCCATCAGATGTGTTTGCCTTCTGCTATTGAAATAGTACTTCCCGTGGAAGCATCACACATCAGGAATTCTCTGCTGGTCCAAGCACCCCAATAGCTTCCAAGCTAGGAGCACAATTAGAGACGTGGAGGCTTCTAAGCAGCCAAGAGACACATTTCACCTTGGAAATTCAGATCTCAACAGAGAGTACTCGAGCCATGTGAACATAAATCATTCCTCTGAAAACCTTTTCTTTTTATGAAACCAAATTCTTTAGAGCCAGAATCTGTTTGCTCATTAGAGTGTGCCTCTGACTTTGAGGGATTATTCACATTAGAAATTGTGTAGATATAGAATCTAAGTTGAGATATCTAGAATCTGACCTCAACCATTTTTCTTTTCTAAACCAACCCACTTTGCTGTGCATATGCACCAGTTGGAGTTATATGTGAGAAAGGCAGGGCTTACTCAAAACCAGGCCAGGCCAAGGCTTGGGTCTAGGCTGAGCAGCAGCTCGGGAAACTGGAGGATGTTCCACAAGCAGGTGTAAGTACTCTGCATCCAAGAAAGTCAGTGAGAATTAGGGGCTCAGAAATTAGAGAGGTCTACTTTCCATGGGGACTGTAATTTGTGAGTAGAATTGTATTCCTGCAAACACTAGGGAATATAAAAAGGTGAAACCAGCCAACTGTGAGACTAACAGATGGGGGCTAGGGAAAGTTCCATTTATTAAAACTGTGTAATTAGGTGGGAGAGGGTTGAGAAGAAATAAAGAAAGCCCAGTGACCAAAACTGATTGCAGTTAGGGACCTTAAGATCCCAATAAAACCATTCTTTCTTCCTTTAGGTCCCAAGGCAACTTCATTACAGTTGCCTCTTGAATAACCAGGTAGATGGCATGTACTATTTTGCTTTATAGACAGAAATGTTCAAATATACACTTGAACTTAGAGGGTATGGCTAGATCCAATCATAGACTTAATAGAACGGTCTTGGTTCTCAGATACTGGGAAGTATGTTGTTTTCAATTTTGAAAGAGGTTGGCTGGCTGGTGCCACAGCTCACTTGGCTAATCCTCTGTCTGCAGCGCCAGCACCCCGGGTTCTAGTCCCAGTTGGGGTGCCGGATTCTGTCCCAGTTGCTCCTCTTCCAGTCCAGCTCTCTGCTGTGGCCCGGGAAGGCAGTGGAGGATGGCCCAAGTGCTTGGGCTCTGCACCTGCATAGGAGACCAGGAGAAGCACCTGGCTCCTGGCTTCGGATCGGCGCTGTGCGCCGGCCGTGGCAGCCATTTGGGGGGTGAACCAATGGAAGGCAGTCCTTTCTCTCTGCCTCTCTCTCTGTCTCACTATGCCTGTCCAAAAAAGAAAAAGAAAAAGGTTGGCTGAGACCTATGACTCCAAGATGTGGTGGGGTCTTGGAGGAGACTTAGATGGACTTCAGTTCAGTGAAGAACTTTATTGAATTAGAGAAAATTCCCTCTTCCTATAGGCTCCTGTCTTCTAGAGTAAGTAAGCAAATTTCTTTTGACAGGGTGGGAATGGTTGATTGTGTCTAGAAGGGACAGCTGGACCTATTCCTAGACAAACCAGGGGATTGCCTGACACTAGATACAACTGTAAAAATATTTCTAGAACTTGGGCTTAATTAAGAGTAGCTCCAATTAGAGACAAAGAGTAGGAATCCAGGATGAAGAGGACTAATGGGGAGTGAGTGGATATCAAGGGCTCCAAAGGAACAGTATTTGCTGATCTATAGGATATGGCCAGAATTGACTGGTTCAGAGATCATTGGCACAGGATCTCAACATTTAGGAGAGTGAGACAAAATTGGAGAAATGGGGGACAAAGCAAGGCTGCTGTCCATGTATAGAAGCAGGTCTCTGATGGTTTGCCTGATTCTAGCAGAATCTGCCTATTGAGTTCTAACACTTTTTAATGCAAATGTTAGATATCTTGCTACATCAGTGCATATGTTTACCAAACATTTATCTGCTCAGATGAAACAGAACCTTCTTTAACAATAGGATGGGTAACTTTCCACAATTTAGTGTGGAAATTGAAGCTGATTACAGCTGGGGTTCTATTGTGTTCTTCTAGCAAGCTACCAGTGTCCTCAGGGTTTTTACTCCACTTGGTTCCATTTATGTGATTCCATTCTGTTCCACTCCACTCCATTCTACCCCACTGCACCCCATTCCATTCCAATTTTGTTTTTATTTGTAGCTAGAACTGCGCTAATGGACTAGTTCAATGACCAGTAGGTAAACTACTGGCTCACAAGGAGTTCCGTGAAGAACTAATCTTGTGAATTGTCTCACAAAGAAGAGAGTTCCATTTGTCTTATGGACAATCATGTTATTATCTGAAAATGTATCCAAAGTTTGCAATGCATGAATTGGCTTAATTTTGTTTAACCTGAGTTTCTTCAAGTTTTTTGTCCACTGAAGCATGGTTTGTTTTTTATGTATGGATTAATAGCCCATAGAATTATTTGCATGAACCAGTAGAGTTTTCACATGTTATGGCCTGATCTGATCTAAGGCTGTTCTCTCAATTAAAGAAACTTTTTATTTGGGAGATCTCCCATCTGCTGGTTTACTCACTGTATGTCTGTAATAGCTGGAGCTGGGCTGAGTCAAAACCAACAGCTGGGAACTCAATCCACAGCTCCCACATGGGTGACAAGGACCCCATAACTTAAGCTATCACTGCTGCCTCCCAGGGTCTGGTACCAGCAGGAAGCCACAATCAAGACCTGGACTGAGAATTGAACATGGGCAATAAATGCCTGCTCCCAGCCCTCAAATTTAAATGTTCACATATACTGAAAACAGAAAGCACTTTCAGTATGCTAGGAGCCACTGGAGTACTAAAGTAGAGTGTAATTATGCAAATAAATGGGCTTTGGCTCTGGGACTAAATCAAGGAATATTGTTAATATCTGAAGGAGAAAGTTTTGACAGCAGAAGATGCATGTTTTTGCTATTGCTCATAAATTTTAAAGGTTACCCACTGGGTAGTGTAATGACTGTCAATATTTTTAAACTTTTTTTTTAAATCAAATAACATGTCAGGACATTCACATGAGAATTCATGTCTGTTGTTATGCTCAAAGATTTACACTAATCCCACTCAAAATCCAGGCTCCTGTGCTCTGGACATAGAATGTTTGAAGACATGGAAACTCAGGTCTGACTTTAATCTCGTGGTGTCTACATGGAGAACATAAAGGTCAGTGGCTCTGATCATTGATGTCTACATCTCTTTTTATTTATTTATTTTTAAATTTTTATTTAATGAATGCATTTTTACATAGAAACAACTTTAGGAATATAGTGGTCCTCCCCCCTTAGCCCCCTCAGCCCTATCCCACTTCCTATTCCCTCTCCCGTCTCCTTCTTCATTATGGTTCATTTTTAGTATGACTTTATATACAGAGGACTAACTCTATGCTAATCATAGACTTCAATAATTTGCACCCATGCGCACACACAACATATAGAGAACATTTTGGGGAGAGAATTTGCAGTTGATTCTCATATTACAATTCAACAGGGACAGAGGTCCTACATGGGAGCAAGTGCACAATGACTACTGTTGTTCCTTTAACAATTAACACTCTCTTTTTTATGACATCAGTGATCATCTGAGGCTCTTGCCACAGGCTTCCAAGGCTATGGAAGCCTTTTGTGACCATAGACTCCATTGGTACTTGGACACAGCCATGAGCAAAGTAGATGTTTTCCTCTCCCTTCAGAGAAGAGTGTCTCCTTCTTTAATGACCCTTTTTTTCCTCTGAGGTCTCACAGAGATCTTCCGTGTAGGATTTTTTTTTTTTTTGTCACAGAGTCTTGGTTTTATATGCCTGAAATGCTCTTGCGGGCCTTTCAGCCTGATCAGGAAGCCTTAAGGGTTGACTCTGAGATCAGAGTGTTATTTACTGCAAATGTCATTCTAGGAGTCTGTTGTTTGGACTGCTTCCCATGTTGGTCCTTCCTTCCTTTTAAATTCTATTATTTTTACTGGATACTTGATGTAATTTATATCATACCTTTTAAATTTAGATCAATTTATCTATTGCCTTTAACATTTAATATGATCATTTTAACAGTGAAGATGGTGTTTATACCACCTATTCTTATGGGTTTGGAGCCCCATGACTAGTTCTTAGGCTGTACCCTTAGAAGTAAGTCTGTATGACTGTATGCAGAACTAGACTGTTTTACAGTTTTAGACTACCTCCTCCATCTCTTATTCCCTCTCTTATTTTTAACTGGGATCTTTTTCCAATTGCCTTGAAATACATATAATTAACTTTGTGTTACATAGAGAATTCAGCATATAGTATGAAGTAGAGAAATGAGAGAGAAAGAAAGAAAACAGAGAAAAAAACAGAAAAACAAAACAAAGAATATACACAGTAAAAAGTAACAATGGTAAACTGTCCCTCGATAATCAGGTCAAGGATTCTTCAAGACATTGATTCTAAAAGTGACAATTTCATTCTATAGCTTTCATTTTAGGTGTGCTATTAATTCTCCCAAATCAAGGAGAACGTATGATGTTTGTCTCTTTGGGGCTGGGTTTTTTCGCTAAGTATGAGGTTTTCCAGCTTGCTCCATTTTGTTGCAAAGGACCGGATTTCATCCTTTTTTACTGCTAAGTAGTATTCCATTGTGTACATATCCCATAATTTCTTTATCCACTCTTTGGTTGATGGACATTTAGGTTGCTTCCGTGCCTTAGCTATTGTGGATTGAGCTGCAATAAACATGGAGGCACAGATAGTTCTTTCGTTTACTGATTTCATTTCTCTTGGGTAAATTCCCAGCAGTGGGATGGCTGGGTCATACGGCAGGTCTATATTCAGATTTTTGAGGTATCTCCATACTGTTTTCCACAGTGGCTTTACCAGTTTACATTGCCACCAACAGTGAGTTAGGGTGCCCTCTTCCCCACTTCCTCTCCAGCATTTGTTGTTTGTTGATTTCTGTATGAGGGCCACTCTGATTGGATTGAGGTGAAACCTCATTGTGGTTTTGATTTGCATTCCCCTGATGACTAGAGATCCTGAGCATTTTTTCATGTTTCTGTTGGCCATTTGGATTTGCTCTTTTGAAAAATGCCTGTTAAGGTCCTTGGCCCATCATTTTATTAGGTTGTTTGTTTTGTTACTGCTATCTCTCTTTTTTAAAGATTTATTTATTTGAAAGGTAGAGTTACTTACACACACACACACACACACACACACACACACAGGGAGAGATACAGAGAGAATTCTTCCATTCACTGGCTCACTCCCCAAACAACCCCAATGGCTAGGGTGGGGTTAAGCTGAAGCCAGGAGCCAGGAGCTTCTTCTGGGTCTCCTGCATGGGTGCAGGGGTCCAAGAACTTGGGCCATCCTCCACTCCTTTCCCAGGCACGTTAGCAGGGAGCTAGAAGAAGAGCAGCTGGGACATGAACCAGTCCCATATGGGATGCTGGCATTGCAGATGGTGGTTTGATTGCTATGCCACAGCACTGGCCTCTTGATGTCCCTTATAGGAATCTATTTATTTTGGTGCCAGGTGTGTTTTCAAAATCAGCATTGAGAGACTGCTTCTGAACATGATGGATCTCAATATTGCAGATAAATGGACAGTGATGAGGCAACCAGGGCAACGTTGATATGCAGCTTACTTGATAGAAGGGCAGCAGTTGGAACAAATGGCCAAGGGGGACATGGGTAGAGTTGGGGCAGAGAATTGAAGCTTGCTTCATAACTGGGAGTAGGATATAGAAGAAAGCCTATCCTCAGAAAGATCTGGCATCAGGTCATGTGGAAGCTGCTGTGGGACTGGCTGTGAAGGTGGCTTCAGCCTCTCTGGACAGAGAGCTGAAGCTGAGATCTGTATCCCAGTACTATGAAGTGAAACAGTGGCAAAGGTTTGGAAAACTAGTGAAAACCAAACAGTAGGCTGATGATATTGACTGCAGAACTAGAGCCTGTGGCACTCAAAAAGTGGCCAGAACTGGCCTGGGCAGCAGTGAAAGGGCTCAACTTTGAGGCAATTTCCAAGGCTACTGTTGAGGAAATTTCAGGGAAGCAGAGGCAGAGGGTCATCAGTTTAGCCTAGATGAAGTGCCCAGTGGTTAGCTTTGTAATTGATTAATGTGAGAAATCAGTATAAAGATACTAGAATTAAATAAGTGTGCTTGAAGACATCTTCAACAGATATTCATAATTCCATTGCTATCATCTCATAAGTATTCCAGGACTCCCAAATATTGAACTGTCACACTGTGATTCATGGTGCCTCATAGTATGATGTGATATTGTTTGTTGCAGTTTTAATGTTTCTATGTACACTACAATATTATGCCTATTATTATTTCTATTTCAGAAGGTTTTTCAAAATTTCAATTATTTCTTAACTGTAGAAGAGATTTTTAAGATTCCAACTCAATCTTTTCTTTCTCATAAACCAAATCCAGTTATATTTTCATGCCTATTTTACTTTTTGCTCCCCCTCCTCCTCTCTTCTTTTCCCTTAAATGGTTACTCTTCTGAAAATGACCCCTAATAGTATGTTTTATTAAGTTTTTTGACATTTCTGTATCATGCCATCTTTGTACATCAGTGATTTCTTTTTCATTTTTTCTGTTTATTTTTTAACAAGGTTGTGTAGGGTTTTCTTTCCTTTCCTCTAATGTGTGTAGAGTATGTGTTAATTCCACTTTGCTTCTACCCGTCAGATTCTTTATCTGTATGTAAAATTTATCTAAAGGCATGAGAGTTGTTTCTGGGAATTCAGGATTGTAGTGCAGTTAAGTGAACCCCTTCATACAGTTCTCCACATTACTTGGAAATTAGGATATGTGAAAAGTTTTGCAAAGCACTTTCAAAATCTCAAAACAATATATTTCACTTTGTGTTTCTATGGGGGTGCAAACTGTTGAAATCCTTACTTAATGCATACTAAACTGATCCTCTGTAAAAAAAAAAAAGAAATTATCAATTCCCAACTTGACTCTCACTGGGATTAAACATGACAATAGGTCTGCTCTGATTTCATCATCATTTAAAAAAATCATCTATTATTTTTCACTTTATGTTTCTGTGTGGGAGCAAACTGTTGAAATCCTTACTTAAGGTATACTAAGCTGATCTTCTGTATATTAAGATAATCGAAAATGAATCTTGATGTGAATGGAAGGGGAGAGGGAGTGGGAAAGGGGAGGGTTGTGGGTGGGAGGGACGGTATGGGGGGGAAGCCATTGTAATCCATAAGTCGTACTTTGGAAATTTATATGCATTAAATAAAAGTGAAAAAAAAATAAAAAATAAAAATAAAAAAAAAAAAATAGAAAACCACCAAAAAAAAAATCTCAAAAATTATAGGATCAGCCCCATACCCAGAGATTCTCTGGTGCTGAGTGAAACTGGAGCAACTGGTATATTCTTTTATGTGTTCAGGGTTGAGAACATCATCTCCAAAGCATATCTCATTGACCTGGCTTTATTTATCACAACCGGGCAACACATTGTCAAATTCACCTTCTTAAGAGCCCAGCACCAGCCAGGTCACATAGATAAGAATATTCCTACAAGATAGAGTTTTAGATTGGCCTTGTTGGAAGCAGACATTAACTGTCACCTGCCAAGGAAATAGAAGGACCTAGATTACTCATTGATATATTTGGAGGTGACAAAAAAATGATACTAAGCCCATAACTCTTCTAAGGAATATGTCTGAATACCAGCAAGAGACAGAAGCTATCAGATTGAGATTATGAGGATCCACTGTCACTTGTTTTATAGCAGTCAAGAACCTTGTTACACAGTATAGTAAACGTACTGACACTACCTGAATTCTAGTAGTAGTATTTTATCCCACAGTTTGGAGATAAAGAAGGTATGTCAGAGCCTGACTAATCCCTGCAGTTATCTCTGTGTGTGTGTGTGTGTGTGTGTGTGTGTGTATGTGTGTTTAGCTAGGTACTTTGTTACTTTGTTCTTTTTATGAGAGAGATGGTATCAAGTTTCCATCCATCACAGGAGCATTATCCCTGGGTTGGGACTGTAGTTCTTAGATTTGATTCTTAGTAGAGCAGGGAAGAAAATGTTCTTGCACAGGTCACCAGCTCCCATTCCTTTAGGCAAAGAACACACTTAGAAAATGTATCGTCTTTGCACAAAAGAAGAAGGACTGTGCACAAGTCTTGAAGCTGTCTTCTCCTGTAGGAGGAGAAGGATGTGGCCTGCAGGATTTTGCTGAATGCTAGCCAGAGGGAGACTGACCATTGACACAGGGCAGTGCAGTGCTGGAGGCAGCTGTGACCCTCAGAGGCTGAGTGGCTCTCTTGGTTTGTGCTTCCCAAAAGTACATCTGGAGACAAGTGTTTGCCATCTGAATATTTATTTTATAGGTAATGCCAGGAAAGAAGGTGTGGGGGTGGGAGAATAAGAATGGAAAACCTATAGAAGATGTGTTTAGGAGTGGGTTATAATGCTGGACTTGTCAGGCTCACTTCTGCTAGAAACCCTCAAAATTGTCCTACTACAGGGCAAAGAAACTGAAAGGGTATTTAACTTCCAAGTCTTATCCCTTATTATACCATAAGAGACAGACACTTACCTGTAGTGTTGCATGTTTGAGAAGAATGGAGATTTCAGTGGCCTTGAAGGGTGGGCTGGAAACATTGGCTGCAATTAGGAAGTTCTTAAAGGTCTTAGAATCTAATCTGGGATGTGCCTCTGATATGTTGGTCATATTACTTCGTTGGTTGAGGATGCTGGGATACCAACTTGCGCACATAATTGTATACTGATGATGATCTCCTATATTAATAGATTATTTTGGTATTGGATAGTTTTATGTGCATTAAAAGCATCCTTAGGCTTATTTAATACTTTTAAATTGGTTTGCATGTTTGGGAAGGTGTAGAGAATGTGTGTTCTTGTGCACTGGACAGTATTACCTCGGCCTTAGACTTTGAAGGAAAATTGGTTGGACATGCTAATGCATATATGATATAAATCACCACATTTATTGTACACGTATGGACTTCCTTAAGAGGAAATGGCAAATGCAAATGCTTTGATTAGAAAAGTGCCCTTCAATCCAGTGTGTTATGGTGTATTATGAAATAATTTGTTAAAGTGATCAGAGGTCAGAATAGCTGCTGGATGGAAGCCAGGTGCTTTTCCCGGTTCTATCAAAGCACTCTCTTTCTTTCCGAATGGGTTCTGTGCTAAAATTAGGAACAAAATGTTTGACCACACCAATGGTCTTCCTGTATTGTGGAAATTTGAGGTCCTGGGTGATGGTCACGAAGAGAGTTGGCTTGGGGAAGCCTGTTATAGTCCATCTCTTTCCCCATATGACTTGAGGGAAGAGTCAATAACCCAGAAGAGCACGTGACTAAGAAAGGCAAGTGGACAGAATATTGAAGGTCACAGCCCTGTTAGCTAGGGTGAGCATGCTAGAAAGCCATTTGTGTCAAATGGGGCAGTTTATAAAAAAATACACCAATGGGGAAGAGTTTATAAAAAAAATACACCTAAAAATGAGAACAAATCAGTCATGAATTTCGCTTTTGCAATGGTTTAACAGACCAAAAATGGATTTACAAATTTTCACCATTGATCACTGAAGTCTTTCTGGTTTTGCAGGTTTTTTGCCACATGGCTAAATTTTCAGTGGGATTGAAGGAGGTTGAGCTTCAGGAAATAAGTAGTTCTGGCAGCCAACATTGCTTGAATATATTAAAATATATGTGACATCATTGCGATTTTACAGTTTCTTATTTATCTGTCTCTATGTCTCTTTCCATGTGAATAAAAACAAACGTACATAAAATAGATGTTTTACATACTTACACATTCTGTTTCAGTCAAGATCCATAGTCAGGAAAGCAGAAACTGTGCCAGTTACTTTTTCTTAATGGATATACGCATACTCATATGCTCATAAAATTAAATAGTATACAGCATTGAAATAGGGATAAATTTAAAAACATAATGTTGAGGTCAAAATAAAGCAAGTGAAAAAACAATGCGTATTCTGTTGGGGAGATTATATTATATACAGTGCCAATTATTTTAATAGAAAACATATTTGCTAGAATATAGACAGAAGAATCTAATTTATTACAGAATAACAGATATTATAGGTAGCTACTACAGTTTATGCTAAAGGAATAAACAGAGGGACCTGGAGTAATCAGAAGCTTGGATAAGTGACCCAGCAGAACTGCATCAGAGGGGATACAGCAAGACTAACTCTTGGGACATGGTATAAAAATAAATGCATGAAACCACAGGATTGGAAGGTGGAGTCAAAGCTACTGGTAGGTGAAGAAAGGAGGCTGGCTCATCTGAATAGCCACAACAAGCTGATGGAAAGAGGTAGTACTTTCTCTCTTCCTAGTGTGCAGTCTCTGTCTAAAGCCCCTTCCAGGCCCAGCCTGGCAGAGAGCAGGTGGCAACATAGAAATGCGGTTGGCTGAGTCCCATCTAAACTAGCCTTTAGAAGGTGAGCTTGGAGATGAAACTTCATGATCACCATGTATACACATAGGGTTGAACCATGTGGGATTGTTGATGTGCATCTGAAGTATATTTCCATCTTCCCAAAGAGGTGGTTTTTCACGTTCCTGACAAATGCAGACAAATGTCTATTACATTTTGTATAACCAAAATATATTTCATGTGCTCACAAAGTTCTGCATCTCACAAGTGTATTTATATACAAATGTTTATGGTGATTGAAGACATGTACATACCAAATTATGTCAGAAGAAACTGATACAATTCTCTGACTGAGACAGAATTTATGTACCTACCTTCAACCTATCAACAAAGTTCATTCATCTGGGGATGCTAGATAGCTACAGTGACATGTTTTTTCATGGTGCTGTTTACCTCTGCAGGGGGCTTTCTATCCTGGATCCATTATTGGTTCATCATCCTGCTGCCTTGATTGTGATCCGCTGTCTTCCATGATGCATGGTGAGCATGTTCCAAAAGTGAGGGATTTATTTATTGACCCCTTCCCCCCAGTACCTAAATTAGAAGAGGGAACATGGATCTTGTGAAAAATTCCATTAAGGAAGTGAAGCCCCATGAAATTGCTGTTGAGATGGGGCTGTCTCTCGGGAAGGCAGTTGTCTGTCTATGTTTTGTTACCTGTGTGCATTTTTGGGCTGGGCTCTAGTCTAAAAGAAGAAAGGTATGTTTGAGCTTTCTTTATGGGAGTGATTCAGAGGCCATTGAGTAAGTCATCTGTGAAGGCACATGGTGTGCTCATAACAGCCTATGTGCTCCTTGGGCCCTTGTCAATGGCTATTGTGCTTTTCTGAGGGCTATGGTGCAAATTCCCATTTTGTTTATTTTTCATCACTCTATTTAAACAGAGTATAAGAGAAGCGAGAATGAGGCCTGACCAAACAGGGCAGAGTGGTACTGTGAGTCCAAAAGATCTCTGGAAGCATTTGTGTAGCAATAATGTGTGTAACTCACATCAGAGAATCCCAAAGTGGGCATTTCCTCTTCAGCAATCTACTGTCCTCTCCTGTCCCCTGGGGCCTGTAGCCTTCTCTTGTTCCCAACAAGCCAATGCCACAATTTCAGTGCAGTCCGACTGGAGTCCAGCAATGCCTTCTAATTCTGCCTCTTTTACAATAGCAGGGAGTAGAGGAAATGGACAAATGGGCTATTTTTGAGCCAGAAGTTGGCCCAACTGACAGGCATAATAGCAGCAGAGTAATGTTTGTGGGAAAGCCTGTTCATGAAAGATGACTTTATAATTGCCTTCCAGATCCCAAGGATAAGAGCATATGTTGAAATCAGTATAACTTTCTTAGACTTTCAAAGTCCAGCGTCCAGAGGCCCAGGAAATGTGTTGGCAGTGCGGGTGCTCGTCTGTTCATAAAGTGATCTTCTCCCTGCCACTCACCCAAATGCTCCCTGGGCATTTTGTTTACCCCTCACATAGTTTGTGCCTTGGAACAGATCAAATGACACCTATTAATACACCATGGCCTCTTTCCAGAGGGACTCATTATTGCCTTTACTGCTTATAAAATCCTTTTGTGCTTAATCCTCTTGGCACTTTCCTTTTTTCATCCCATCTGTCAGTGGGCTTTTGTGCCCTGTGGGTCAGTGTATCAACACTTCACTCTTCCTCTCCTGAACGCAGCTCCTGTTTCTGAAGTCCTTTCACTAGGGAAGGCTGGCGGAACAACTTTCACATGACAGGCAGGAGAACTGGAGGAAAATATAAATAAATAAAACTTCATTAGGCTCAGTACAGTTTAATTTATAGCCTTGGTAAGGCTCCTGTTGATATGGGATTCTTCCTTGGGCCCTAGTTTCACATTCTTATCTTGAGAGCATGGGCTTTCTGCTTTCTTTGGTACAGAGAAAAGGGGAATGGTGGTAACCCGTGCTTTGCTGGGAAAATGGAATGTTCTAAATAAGAACATTTGCTTCTCAGGTTAAACGTGAGCCTGGAGCAAAGGCACTGGAAAAAAAATCAGGTTTTCAACTTTTCTTGATAATTCTGAAGACTTTTCACTCTCCCTATGCAGTTAAACAACTTGCATGTTTTCAGAGAGTTTCCAAAGTGGATAATGGGGCAAAATTGGCACTGACTCCAGTCAACATACAGGATGGGTTGACTTACAAGATTTTAATTGATGAGAAAGTGAGCAGGTTCCTTTCTGTGTCTTGTGCAGTCCTTCAGCATAGTGTTAGAAGCAATGGGGCAAGGCTTATGTGTCCTGCATTTTTCAAACTTCCTTGTTAATTTTTGAACTGTTAACATCAATGGCATTTATACTGAGGCTTAACTGTTCAACACTAGTACACTAGTGGTAGAGTTATGGAGTCTCCAAGTACAGTCTGTGGACCTCCTCCACCAGAATTACCTGAAATGTTGCATGGAAATGCGATTTCTAACACCCACCCTAGACATGCTGATTGAAAATATTGGGTCTATCTGTTCAAAAAGTACTTCCAGTTCTTCTAGCTCACACCATTGTTTGAAAATTACTTTTGTAGAGGCCAAATGGTAACTCTAAGTGGGATCAGCAAAGATAAGACATTTCTCTCTGCATTAATTAGAAGGAATTGTGAAATATATTGGGATGGAAAGTCTTGATTATCTGTGAAAATAGTCTATGTGGAAAAATACAATGAAATGATATAATTTGGGAGGCTTTCCTGCTGTCCCCACACCTTCCTGCTGAGTCTGAACAGTACAATTGGATGTAGTCTTATCTCATGTTTTATTTCTTCTCCATGAAATTGTACTCATTTAGTATTTATTTGAAACACAACAGTAAAAGAAGAGTAAGAAATAATCACCCTTCTTTTACAGAGGCTGGGTGAATATGAATATTAAATTTAAACTGAACATTAACCAACATATTCTTCTTGTTTTAACCTTCTCAAACATTTCTTCAGAGCATTAATCTAGAAAGTTTCAGTGAGGACCTTATGATGCCTTAAGGTCACCTTTTGGAAAACAATTTCATATAAAACTCTAGGACTTGAGTTGTAGATGAAGTTGTATTGTCTCTGGAGATTGTTTTTCCTTCCCATTTAGATGAATGAATGACTTCATCAGTTTGATGAAGTCACTAAAAGTGCCCACTCAATTGATGCTTCACTGTCTACGGTTCTGAACCAGAAGTCAATGTTCAGTCTCTGGGTGAAAGAGACAGCTGAGTTTATCACATTCTTCTTCAGATAAGGCTTCCCTGAACCTGTTGGCACAATACCACAGAATGTAAAACAGGCTCCCAGAACACAATTATTTCCAGTCTTTCCCACATAGTAGACCCTTTGGAGCAAGCAATTTGTCTGTGCTCAACTTTTCCCTGTTGATTCTCTGAATCAGATAGGCTTTCCCCAAACCCCTGGAGCTACTAGTGCTGTTAATCTTTGCTCTCCACAAATGAGTCTTTTGTACTGCATGTTACTATACTTCAGATTGCTATCTGTCCTTCCTTTACATTTTAAAATATATTTTTTCAAATGAACAATAAGAGCAAACACCTCATGCTAAAGGAGGGGGGTTGGGGCATGGTGGCCTCTGGTCAATCTTGATGACAGAATTTATGGGTTTGGAGTGTTCCGTTGTCAAGGGACACAGGGCAGGGTCACCTCCTAAGGAGTAATTTGGTCACATGACGAAGGGCTAAGGATGAGAGAAACTGCATGGTTTCTGGTGCTGAACAATGACAAAGTTCACCGGTGTTCTCAGGTGCAAGGGAGAGTATAGGCCCTCATTGTTAAGACAGCATCAGCACCTGCCTTTGTCTCTGTTTCCCTTGCTGAGGCATTAACACTATCTTGTCAATCTGCAGACATGTTGGCATGAAGCATAACCACTGATGGATGGCTAGCCAGTCAGTGCAGCAATGTGGCTGGGCCTTGTTGATATGTGTCTTTGTGCACTCCTCTACCAGCTATACAAGTAACTGAAATCTTTACCTGACTCCAGGTCTCATGATGAGGCTTAACCCTTCATCAACTAGCTACATCTCTTTGTCTTGATACCATGATATACTGAAACGTAAAGGCTTGAAAAATTAAGCATGAGAAACTATGAGTACTGGTATTTTTGAATTGTCTTTTCCCCACCTAATTCCATGGAGATTTTCTTTTTATCTTTTTTTCATAAAATTGAGATTTATCATACACCATGTACTTTGTAGTCTACAAGTTGATGAATTTTTACAGTACATGGACTAGTGTAACCACAATCCACATTAAGATGTGAGCCATTTGGTTGTCCTCTGCCCTTTCCCTATTAATACACCCTTCCTCAAGAAACATCTTTTCTGTCTTCTATTCCCTATTCTTTTTTTAAATTATTATTTGACAGGTAGAGTTATAGACAGTGAGAGAGAGAGAGACAGAGAGAAAGGTCTTCCTTCAGTTGGTTCACTCCCCAAATAGCCGCTACAGCTGGCGCTGCGCCGATCCAAAGCCAGGAGCCAGGTGCCTCCTCCTGGTCTCCCATGCAGGTGCAGGGGCCCAAGCACTTGGGCCATCCTCTACTGCCTTCCCAGGCCACAACAGAGAGCTGGACTGGAAGAGGAGCAGCCAGGACTAGAACCTGGTGCCCATACGGGATGCTGGCGCCGCAGGTGGATGATTAACCAAGTGAGCCATGGTGCCACCCCCCCCCCCCCTTCTTGAACTTCATTAAACTGGAATGATACAGAATTTCTTTGGGTCTGACTTCTTTCATTCAAAATCATGTCTATGAGATTCATCCTTGTTGTTACATTCTTTTAATGACTTTATAATATTTCATTGTGTGAATACAGTGTAATTGGTCCATTTTACAGTTGATAAGCATTGGATAGCTTGCATCTTGGAGCTTCAATGAGAATTCCTATATAGGTCTTTTGTGTATATAAATAATAATTTTTGTTGGAGAGGTGCAAGAGTTTCAGATGTGTGGAGTTGTATGTTAGGCAGGTAAGTTTATCTTGAGGAGATACTGCTTAATAGTTAATATTCTTTTAAAAAGTCATTTGTGTAAATTTAACCTAGACATAAGAAATGGTAAATTTAAAACATTTAGATTAAACACAATATTAAACTAGTGGAAAGCACCACTCTATGATGCTGTTTACCTCCCAAAGTCTCAAAAATCATGGTTAGCAAAAATTAGATGATGGTGTGATGAATGCCATTTTTCATAAATATCAGTTATTTTGATTAAAAAAGATAACAAGAAATAAAGATACAATTGTTTATGGATCAGAATCAGCTGTGAATATTCCTAATTAATTATTTCCATGAATTGTAAGCTTTGGTCCAAGTAGGAGACATCACACTTCCTGAAACTGCAAGTTGAAACAGTACTAAGGATAGTTCTGTTCTACAGCTTTCAAGGTCTGGAAAATGAGGTCAAGGTAGATTTATCTGGGATAAGTGAGAGTTTTAAACAGAAGCCTTCCAACTTGGAGCAATTATGCTTCTACAGAACTCACAGACCCTGTCTCAATTAGAACACCTATAAAAAAAGGAAAGGGAAAAGTGCTGTCCTGTTGTTCTGAGATGCAAATTCATGTTCATTGTCTCAAAGAATGAGTCTTCTTTTGTAAGTGAAAATTCAGAGCAAAGACTATGGACTTGAGAAAGCCTTGAATGACTCTCTCTTTGAGACTGTGGGAAATACAGGAATGAAAGAAGTTCTGCTTTGAGAATCTACAAATCTAGTTTGGAGGAGGAAAGAAAATCATGAAATTGCTATGAAACTAGGCTTAGCTGTACAGAGTTGATGACCAGAGCCACACGTATGCAAGAGAAAGGAAGATCAATGTGTAGTAGTCAAGGCTTGTTGACAGAATTCCTAGGTAGGACAGTAGAAAGTAAATCTACTTAGAAGAATTTTTTTAAGAAAGTGAGGGTAGAGTACTCTTTGAGCCAAAATATAGGGAAGGAAATTCAATAATACTTTCAAAGAAAGGATACTTTTCCCCCAAAGTCAACCATCTGTGGATAAGTATCTTTCAATGGTAAGCTTCAGGTAGTTCATTATACAGTGGCATGGTTTTAAAATAGCATGGATATTACAGTGATTTACAGGTTCTGTTATTGTGTGTAACTTTGGGAACACACATTCCTAGACCCTACTCCAAGACTATGTAGTATCAGTCAACTATTGCTGCATAACAAAACAACCCCAAACTCAGTGGATTACAGCAAGAAGCATTTATTCACAAACTGAATGTTGTGCAGTTTTGGCTACAGTGTGCTGTAAATGCATTCATTCTGGAAAGCAGACTAAAGAGGCTGACACAAGCAGGACATATTCTTAAGACAGAGGTTGGAAGTAAATATAGTGTATTCTTCTGAAGGCATATGCTGGAAAGTTCTGCCCATATCCAATTTGTCAAAGAGATAACATGACTATGCCTGATATTAATGACACAGGGAAATAAACTCTGTCTTTTGTGAAAATTGGCAAGTTAGATGAGAAAAAGTGTGAATGCAGAGAGAGGTGGGAAAATGGGAACTGTAATTTACTGCATCTGTTAAGCCTTTAACGTACTATCACATAACCTCAGAAAAATTCCATGAAGTTGGCTCTATTATTACTCTCATTTACTGAAATGGTGTTTAAAAAAACCAGTGGAGTTAAAAGGTAAACCTTTCAGTAAGTGACTAAAACAGAAACTCAAATATATTTTAAAGATTAATAAGATCCAATAGTACCACATATTTACTTAAGTCGTGTTGCTGTTAAAATGCATGTTACCCAAACTAGAGCCTCATAAGCCTATACCTGAAACTCCCACTCCAAAAGGTGACTGTTCCCAACTGGTCTTATTTGGGGTCACATAAACACACACAAGGTAAACCCTTTCTAACACCTACTTTTTCAATTCAGAGAGGATTTGGGTCAGACCTGGCTTCCTTCTACCTCTTTCCTTCTCCATGATGTACACAATGAATTTCTAGGTCAGTCATTAAGAAGGCACATGTTTTATTGCTCCTATAGCTCTCTTGATTCTTACCAAGAATATCTGTTTTCATTTTCCCAGCTTTCACAGTATTTTAAAGAAAAGTTGGACTCTATTTGCCAATTGCTAATAGCTTGACTCTCATCCTGCTGACTTCAGAACCCACTTCATGCCATTTCTTCTTTTTCACCTTTGTTTGTTGCTCTATCCTATATTCCTATTCCATGAGCAGATCATCTCTACAGTATGACTCCTTGCATCCTATTTTTTTTCAAATATTAAAATATCCTTTGGGAAGCCATCAGGTCCCAAACCAAAACATTTCACCACTGTACTTTGTTCATGTATTTCCATTCTTGGAGGCCGCTAACTCATGGAACCAAGATGCACTAGAATGTCTCAAAAGGCATTGTTGTTTGTTCAGTGTCTTATGGTGATGCTTAACATTGTTCATTGATGTAGATTGGTTGGGCCTCAAAGTTCAAGAGAATAGTGATTATGGACTAGTTTAGAAACTGCCTGATGATATTTCCTGACACACAGCTCATTGAGGAGGGCATCTCAGCAGATAATGGTCCACAGTGCCTTGCCCTTTGGATTAATGGGTCAACCTAGCAAGTGGCACTTTAAAGAGTGTTTGAAGAACCACTTGGCCTTTTTCTGCCCTCTGTGAGGTGTTCTTGGATATGGGCAGAGGCACCTGATTCTCTCAAGGATCCATTGTTCTCTTCTTCACTCTGCCTTCCATGCCCATCAATATTACTCCTTTCATCTTTGGTTGACTTAACTATTTGTGTATTAGCTTACTTCTCTGTGACCTGAAATAATGGAGCATTTGGTCCACCAACTATTAGTTAGTACAATAACACTAGAAATGCAAAGTAAAAAATATTTTAGAACTTAACTAGGGCAAAAATGGATGTGGGACATGAAATATAAATTTGACCCAGATTCCAATGTTTGTTTATCAGTTATATTTCTATAATATTTAAAACTTTATTAACTATAATAAAAAATCCTTTAAATTTTTTATTAAGCAGTAGCTCACTCATGTTAAAGTTTTAAAAATATTACATACCTCTAACTTCATAAATGTAATTAACTTTATTTCATATATAGATTTCTCAGTTGATGTTTTCTATTTCTTGTTTTTAGTGAGGCAGCAGTGTATCTGTAACCAAGCCATGTTTATGTCTGGGACTACATTTGCATTACTTTACTTTTTTTTTTAAATGGAAATACTTGCTTATCTATTAGCCCCATGATAGATACAAACTCTTCCTGAATAATTTATTTTCTAGGTGAGTTGATCAGGTTATTTTGGAGCATTCTCAGCTAGATGAGGTAGGCTTGGCTTTTGGACATGCTTAAATGTCATTCCAGTCTAATGTGGATAATAATAACACCTAAACAATTTCTTAAAGGCCTGAATTCACAGGAATGACAACTTAGCATTTGTTTTAAAATGAAGATAGATAACCTTTGTCTACATTAAACTTACATAAATGTGGCTTCTTTTCATGCTAACCTTGTTACTCAAAATTAAGAAAAGAAGAACTTTGGAGATCTTTGAAATTTACTTTGTAAGGAAATTCTCTCTTCTCATTGTCCAAGTTCTGTAAATTTTGAGTCTTTTAAAATGGAAATAAGTAGGTGAACATTAGAATTTATTTTAATCAATATTCTATGTTTTCATGATGATGGTAGGAATCATGTCACTGGATTCTATCCAAAGCAGTTGGGAGGATTGCACACATCTCACTCTTCTGCACCCCTTTCTGGATTAGGAAAAGCTGCAGCACAAGTTTCAGGAAAAGTTTCCCTGCTCTGTTGTCAAATCTAAAGGCAGCTTTGAAAATATCAGATTCAAAATGTTACGCCCCTCCCCCCCTTTTAAGTAACCCTCAGGGATTTTCTCTATTTCTCTTTAGTCCATTCAGTAAAAGATTAATGACTCTTTTAACCTACCAGTGAAATGCCAGAAAATTCCAAAGAAGTTCAAATGACTAAAATGTAGAAGAATGACAGTATCAACTGTTGTCAATGACATGAATCACCTGGAACTCTCATACAGTCCTGGTACGACTGCTTTATTTTCTTCGTTGCCTTTTCACACGTGTGTGTGTGTGTGTGTGTGTGTGTGTGTATTGTCAATCAATCCAAATCATAAACTGCAAAAGTAAGAAGGACTTTATTTGGGGTTTTAAAATCACAATTTAGGAAGTACAGATTTAGATAGCTCCAAAACAGTGTTTCACAGAAAGCGGGAAAGGTGGAGGCTTGTATGAGCAAGCAGTGTTGTTTTAGTATGAAACAGTAAAGATTCTTTTGTTGGGAACATTCTGATGGAGTTGAGAACATGGGATGTGTGACAGGGACCATGTATATAGTAGATAAAGAATGTATATGCTTTGTAAAAATGTCCATAAAACTAGAGTCTGATATCATCTTGATATGCCTCTGGAGTCTCTAGACACAATGTAATCATCTGTACTGACGTCATAAATAAGAGTGTCAATTGTTAAATCAACAACAGGAGTCACTGTGCACTTATTCCCCATGTAGGATCTCTGTCCTTAATGTGTTGTATTATGCAAATTAACAATAAAACTAGTATTCAAACAGTACTTTATACTTGGTGTGTCTGTGTGGGTACAAACTATTGAAATCTTTACTTAGTATATACTAAGTTGATCTTCTGTATATAAAGATAATTAAAAATGAATCTTAATGAAGAATGGGGTGGGAGAGGGAGTAGGAGATGGGATGGTTTGCAGGTGGGAGGAAGATTATGGGGGGGGTCACTATAATCCAAAAGTTACACTTTCGAAATTTATATATAATAGAATAAAAGTTTAAAAAACAATGTAATCATCTGTTCTAGATGCCTGAATTCAAAGGATGGAGGTAACCAAATTTCACATTTATTGACAGCTGCTCGGATCATGCAGAAATCCTGCTTCCCTAATGATCTTCCAGCTCCATTTTGAAAATTCCCTTAAAAATTGCTTTCATCATAATTTTCTCCTTTATTTGCACAGAATCTACCCTTTAATTTAGCTGGATTCAGAATCATAACCAATTAATTTTTCTAATTCAATTATTTGTTACATCCCTTCCCACCAGATTCCAGTTATATTTAAGGTTCAGTAAATAAAACCCCAAATGAAAACACTGAAAAATAATAAAAGTAGATCCAGTTGGTGTCTGGTGCAGGAGAGGGAAAAATATTTTCCCTTAAGTCTTCTTAGATCCTTTGGTTGAGCTACAAATTAAATTGACCTAAAACAGATTAACAAGAGAAAAATTGTTTTAATTTTATGCATACCCACCTATGCACAGGGGTCTCAGATCTGTGAGACTCAAAACAGAACCCGAGGATTGAAGCTGATATGATAGCACAGTGACCTGCAGAGAGGAACGGAGGTTTGGGGCTTCTGGGGGATCAGGGAGACAAATTATCAGAGGGTTGGTGGGAGGGGGGATGTTCTGAATGAAAATTCTCTTGTTATGTGTATAAAAGTATGGAAGGTGATAAACTTTACTTCTCTTCTTGATACAGACACTTTCAGTTATGAAAATGTCCCTGTAGATGTAAATTTCTTTTGTAAGAGGACACCATTTCAGAGCTACTCCTGTGTCTTCTAGTTTTTCAGAATACCCAGCTTAAAATAATCGTGCTAAAGAGATGTATTTTGGGGTGGCATCTTCTAGTCTCCTGCAACCATATTTTGTGTGGCACGTCCTGAGGTCCAACATTGGTATAATGTGAATTGCTGAAACTGCTATTTTTGCATGTGTGCCTCGAGGATTTTCAGACAATAGAACATGTTGCTCAAGGTTAGTTATCTCCCTCTTTTTCTATCAAAGCAACTTCGGCAGCTTTATTTTCCCCAACCTGCTTCCAGATATACCCATTTTTTTTAGGAACTCAGAAAGCAAACCTTTGTTTCTTCTTTGTCAGGAGACCTGATTTTCATGTCACAGAGGGCAACAGAGGATTTATGCAAGGATATGGAAGATTTCTTGAGTCTTTTCCACTAGGTAGGATGTACCTAAAAGGGCATGATCAAAACGCATTTATCATCACAAAAACAGAGCTCCTGAAACAAAATTCTTTGAAATGCTGTAATAAAAAAATCATTTCTATCGTTATCCTTAGTGTTATTCAAAAATGTTTCCCATTCCTTCCAGGTCTTCATGTCAGCTATAGTCATGTGATTTATTTTAGCTAAGGATGTGAGAAGTGATTGCAAGTTACACACAGAAGAAAGCTCTAAGAGAGTAAAAAGATCACCATTCGATCTCTTTCTCTTTGCCATGATGACCAGAAATATCCCAAATAAAGGCTCTTTTGTCAGCCCAGTTCTCAGTGTGAGGTCAATATTGAACTCAGCCCCAACTGCCCCATGATGGTCATGCAGTAAATCAAACCTTTGATGTTTTAGGCCACTGAACTTTCTTTGTTTTTGTTACTGCAGCATAACGTAGCTCATCCTGAACTTTACAGATGTGTCCAGTCATTGGTCCCTGAAAGGCTAATTTTATTAATATGCCCCAAACAACAGGGCTTCATACGTCAGAGAGCACAATCATTCCCAGGAGACAAATGGGATGGAAAGACACCTGATGATTCAGAATCCTGGGGCAAAGAGGGAAAAAGAAACATCCTTCATTGTCCTGCCATTCTTTGCCAAGTTCCCGAGTACAAATGAATCATAGTTGAATGACTCACTGTGTGAGTAGGGTCAGAGAGAATCACCAAACCATTGCATTTCATATAGGTGTCCAGCGGTCTTTCCACTTACCCATGGCTGAGGGCATTGAGGATTTAGAAGAATTTTCTGGAATACCATAGTTGTTTATTCTAGTTTAGGTCTCAGAGCATCATGGTGCTTCTGAACACTGCCCACGATAACCAATGGACTTTGCTATAAAGGTAGTTTTTTTTTTTTTAACATATGTAGATGGTTCTATTATATGAGGAGGCTTCAAAAGTTCGTGGAAAAATGGAATTAAAAGATAGGTTTATTTTGGTGAAAGAAATTTTTGAAATCTATGCACAGTTTTTTAATAACACACATCTCATGAAATCTTTGAAGAAATCTAGTTTCTTTTTTTGCTCTATTGCTTCTCAGAAGATGAAAAGAAACAGTTTGGCAGTCACAAGGTGTAGTATAGATGAAAGGGTATGGGACATTTATTTATCCATTCTAAATAGTTCCAACATGAAAAATTGTAAAATTTCCTAACTTGCACATATTCTATTTGTGTATCAGTTATGTATGTGTCATCCTTTGAGTTCACATTATTTGAAATAAAGTGATTCAATTAAATGTTTTATCTTATTCTACACTTATAGACAGGATCAGTCCTGTTCATGTTTTCTATTCTTATTTTTTTTTAAAATTTCAAGAGCAATTGTCAAGTTTAGAGAAGTTAAACAACAGGTCACAGCTCTACAGTGAAGAAACAGCATAGACACACTGAGAATCCAAGCCCCATGCCACCATTCAGACTCTTTACACACACTAGCCGTTGGGTTTCCTTTGATCCAGAACAAAAAGTTGGGGTGGATCATCCTCACTCTTGGTTCTCAAAACATCTTCTTTAAGTGATCCGTAACTGGACTGTACAGACTGTCTGTACCAGTGTGTGGTTGTGACATCCAACCAAATGAGAGATGTTATAAAGTTTGAGAATGGGAGAGAGAAGATAGATCAGAAAAGGTCTATCTTCTATCAAACTTCACTAGTGATAGCCTACTAATGTTGGGTTTCAGTGTCCTGTGTTTCACAGTGAAACCCAAGATCTATTCCCTTATCTCAAGCTCTGCTAGTTATCATGGGGAAACCATGCCAGAATGAGAGCAGGATGAGGTTAGGAACCTCCCAGCAGATTACAAGCATGAGGTCAGCCCTCAGGTCTCAAGAGAATGGCTGTAAATGATGAGTGGCTCACAGCCACTGATCTGGATACAAAGAAAATTGGCTGGCTTCCCCTCTGCTTATCAGTGAGCCTGTGTGTCAGAAGCTGCCTGGGAAAGGGAGAGTAAATGAGGATGAGAGTTGCAAAGAGCATCCCTACAAGGAAGTCCACAGCTTCTTGGGGTCTCTTTTCCATTCCTCCAAAGGGTTTGATTCTCATTAGGAATCTAGTTTCTATTCTTCCCCATCATTCCTAAGAGTATGAAATGACAGTTTGGCAGTCATGTAACATAGAATAGATGAAAGGGCATGGTGCACATGATATTTTTCCTGTCCAAACAGTTCCTTCCTGAAAAAATTCTAAGATTTCCTGACTGGGGAAGATTCTGTTTGTGTATTCCTATGTATGTGTATACCTTTGAACTCGCCCCATTCAAAATAAAGTTACTCAAGTGGATTGTTTTATTGTACCTAATTATTTATGTGACTTTGCCTCCCATCCACTTCCAATTGTTTTTTGAGTTCAGAAAGTAACTACCAAACATGTATACTCTCTACTAAATGAGGAAAGAGGACCCAATGAATGTTTGGTGTATACATTGTAAGTCTTCATTATTGGATTTCTTTTACTCCCTGAACTTGAATTCTTCTCACAAGACTTGAATGCTAGGAGATGCTTTATGGCATCTGAGCACCAAGGGTGCACTGAAATTTCCCCAGCAGAGTGGGGCTGCCTGGTTTTGCTCTTAGCCCCTCTGTCACCCTTATCTCTGAAAGGCTTTGTTGTAACATCTGTCACTCTAACTGCAGATCTTCTTGAGTCACAAAGCCCAACTTTTCCCAAGGAAGGTGATTCTTTGGGGTGTGTCAACCTGGTTGGGTGAACTGTTTTGCAACCTTGAAACTTCCAATCAAAGTTCACCATCTTAGGTATGCTCCAGATGGGAAAGATAGAAACAAAAGATCAAAATTGTAACTTATGATAAAATAAATTTTAGTACTTTCTTTCTATAGGCAGCTTGAAGAGGAAGAGCCAGGGTTTCTGAAATGAGAGGACTGGGACCCCGAGGACAAATAGTGGCCAATTCCAGGTCATGAGATTGGAATTTTTTTTTTTTTTTGACAGAGTGGACAGTGAGAGAGAGAGACAGAGAGAAAGGTCTTCCTTTGCCGTTCGTTCACCCTCCAATGGCTGCTGCGGCCGGCACGCTGTGGCCGGTGCACCGCGCTGATCCTAAGCCAGGAGCCAGTTGCTTCTCCTGGTCTCCTATGGGGTGCAGGGAACAAGCACTTGGACCATCCTCCACTGTACTCCCAGGCCACAGCAGAGAGCTGGCCTGGAAGAGGGGCAACCGGGACAGAACCCGGTGCCCGCAACCAGGACTAGAACCCGGGGTGCCAGCACCGCAGGCGGAGGATTAGCCTATTGAGCCTCAGTGCCGGCCTGGCATATGTGTTTTTTTTTAAAGATTTATTTATTTATTTGAAATCCAGAGTTACACAGAGAGAGGAGAGGCAGAGAGAGAGAGAGAGAGAGAGAGAGAGAGAGAGAGAGAGGTCTTCCATCCAATGGCTCACTCCCCAACTGGTCACAATGGCCGGAGCTGCGCTGATCTGAAGCCAGTAGCCAGGAGCCTCCTCCAGGTCTCCCACATGGGTACAGAGGCTCAAGGTCCTGGGCCATCCTCCACTGTCCTCCCAGGCCACAGCAGAGAGCTGGATCAGAAGTGGAGCAGCCGGGTCCTGAACCGGAACCCCCATGGGACGCTGGCGCCCCAGGCCAGGACGTCAACACACTGTGCCACAGCACTGGCCCCGGCATATGTATTTTTAAGAACACTGGTACTCAGTGTTAATATTGTTTCTGTTATCTGCTTTGTGTTTCCTCCCACCATTTTCCTTTCAAGTTAATACAATTCTGTTGAATATATCCCCACCTTATTTTGGTGACATTTTGAGGGAACTGATTAAGTAGATTAGTGTTTAGATTGACACAGCATACAGGGAATTGGATGTCAGCCAGGGTCAATGAAATGAGAGAGTTTGAGAATCCCTGAGAAGGAATAAAAGGTGACTAACAGAAAGGTAACTCAAACTACCTCCTCTTCCTCTCCTTACCACAGAAGAATCCCCAAATAAATGGAGGATGAGGGTAAAGGAATCTGAGTTTAGGATATCCTTTTTTTTTTTTTTTTTTTTTTTTTTTGACAGGCAGAGTGGACAGTGAGAGAGAGAGACAGAGAGAAAGGTCTTCCTTTTCCACTGGTTCACCCCCCAAATGGCCGCTACGGCCAGTGCACTGCGCTGATCTGAAGCCAGGAGCCAGGTGCTTCCTCCTGGTCTCCCATGCGGGTGCAGGGCCCAAGCACTTGGGCCATCCTTCACTGCCTTCCCAGGCCACAGCAGAGAGCTGGACTGGAAGAGGAGCAACCGGGACAGAATTCAGCGCCCCAGCCAGGTGTAGAACCCTGGGGGTGCTGGTGCCACAGGCGGAAGATTAGCCAAATAAGCCGCAGCGCCAGCCTGATAGAACTCTTACTTCCAGTAATTCATTTGCTATGTATATTTCCAGCTCACTTTGATATTCTGTCAAACTCTGATTTAACTTTGAATATTGTGGGCTTCAGACTTCTAAATTTTATTTGCATTTTGTTTTTTAGTGTGAGAACCAAACCCAGTGAGGTTTAATAACAATCCATTTTCCCTTTAGGGTTTTGAATGAGTAATAAAAATGTCTGAGATGGTTAATCTCAGAGAAGGACCCAGGATTATGCTTCCAATTGATTGAAATCCCACAGATCACATACAGAAACTAAATCACTTTGAATAGGGAGTCTAAAGATTTAAGGTTGTAGAAATAGTATGGGGAGCAGCAGGGTATAGACATTAAGGAAACTAGGTTTGTAATCAGGTGGATCTTGATTCAAATACTGGTTCTTATTTAGAGTGTTGGTCATGTTGCTTTGCCTCTCTGAGTTCCTGTTTCCTTATCTGTAAAGAAAGTAATGCTGCCCTGGTTGATCTTGAGTGTGTAATGAAATGTGCATGACACTGTTCCTGGAATATGGAAACCACTCAAAAACGTTATTATGTGATTATTATGATGACTTAATTCATGCTGCTCACTTCAATGTGAGAAAATTTAGGCCCATGCTGGCTTGACAAAAGCCACATAATTAATGTGGTTGAAAGTAGATGTTCTAATTGTCTAATCTAGTTACTTTGTGAATTTTCTAATGGCTCTTGCCAAACCGTGGTTCAGTTCTATCTTGTACATCTGTTCAGCTTACCTGGGAGGAAAGATGGTGCAGACAGTTGTGGCCACATGGCTTGTGGGGCACTGGTTGAATGGGGACATGCTGTGTTGGTGAGCTCACTGTGAAGGCTGTCTGCCTTTCCTACACTGCCCTTCCCGTCGAAACCAAACACTCTCACCTGGAAACTATGCATCCTCTTCAAACATGATGCACTGCCACTGTTCCAGCCCTACCTATGGCTCACACAGCTGTTTATTTTTGTCAGACCTCTACCTCTACCTTCATTTTTTAATGAAGGAGAATAGAGTGATGTAGTGGAAAAAAATGGCGAGGAGAGAATTGAGAAGCCTAGTTCTGGTATAGGCACTTGCAAATAATGATCACTACAAGATCACCTAACCTTTCTGAACTACAGAAACATGAGGGAATTAGGTTAAGAAATTGCTTTTGAACATGAATTTCTGAATCCATGAAAAGGAAGGAGTGAAGAATTGCTAAGTATACAATACAGATCAACTTTGATGACTGATGTTTGATTATTTTATAAATAGGGACAAAAAGACAGTGTGGTAAATTTTTTATGCTTGTAGAAATTTGTTACATCACAATAAGTTTAAAAATTCTATGAAATGTATGGATTTTGGTTAACCTTGAAAACATAGTAGGCATAAGTGTATCTTTTTTTTTTTTGGTGGATATCTGTGCGGAAAGTAAGTATTTCCCAGCAAAAGTGAAGACGCTAGTCCCCTTTTTTAGCTCAGGGATTTTCAACATCAGCACTACTAACATTTTAGGCCAGTTCATTCTTTATTGTGGATGCTGTCATGTGTGTTGTAGGGTATTTGTCAGTGTTCTTGGCCCACTGGATGGCAGTAGGACATTCCTCCCCTGACAATGATGACCAAAAATGTTTTCAGACATTGCCGAATGTCCCCAGGACATGGGGAGGTGGTGAGGAGGTGTAGATAAACCCTCTGGTTGAGAACCACTGTTTTAGGCACATATATATGGTAATTTTAATAAACTCCTTCTCAGCTTCTAATCAATATACTTTTTCACTGAATTAGGTTAGGTTGGACTGGTTCTCTACAAATCAGTGCCTTACTGGAACAAGATTATTGTTTGCTCCAAGGCACTTCCTCCATGTCGTGATTGAATGGCCCAGGTTGCTTCCATCATGACAGTCCAAGGCCTCAATGGTGGCAGGAACATATTAAGAGGGTTTGCAGAGAACTCCACCCATTTGCTTTGATTCAGAAGTGCCATACTTCTTGTTGTCTGCAGATACAGTAATGAGATCCAGTCACTTGGCTCTTCTCAATTGCACTGGGGCTGGGGACTGCCGGGGAAGGTATAACTGCCTTGTTGAACAGTGTTGTATCTTTTGCACCATACATTTACAAACCTTACAATTGGAGAGTTTGCTACATATGGTGGAGGCCCAGAGGGCATTTTCCATTTATCTGTCATCTTTAACCTTGGGTGGAGTCACCAATAACTAGAGCAGAGAATGTTCTCAAATTCTTCCTTGTGTTTTGTGTTTTACCTTTAATTGAATAGACACTAATTCAAATCATCTTGGTGATATTTTCGTTGCTCAACAGTATTTTTTAAAGTCCTATTTAACCCCCTTTTCTTCAAATAAGTTTTCAAAGGAGCCCAGAATCAATCAGAAGCTGAGCTGGTGTGGTTGGAAGGGGGATGGAAACTTGGTTCTTCTAACATGTAATGCCTGGTAGGACAACTGAGCACAGTTTGCAAACCTGTGACCTTCAATATTTTGAGCCACTTGTGCTAAAGGAATATAACTCATCTGAGTTGGTTGTAACAGCATTTACATTGCTTGGAGAAAGGCAGTGACAAAAGTTTTCCTGATCTCCCTGTCCCCTATGGCTGAGAGTCTCAAGTCTCCCTGTGCTTCTGTCAATAAAATTATTAGAAATTTCAACTGCTCCCACCTGTCACTTGTGCCTGACAAGATTGAGGAGCATCTTTGGGCTCTCACAAATGTTCTTGCCTCCTGTCCCAAACCTCACTCCACTGATTGGCATAGGTTCCATGTTCCTACTCCCTAGTACATTTCTGTGTCTGCAGATGAGCTGCCCAGTTGGTGTTATCTCTTTCCCAGACACTGGCATAGAAACTCAGATTTTTCTTCAAGGATCAAGACAGGTACCCTGCGCCTTATGGAGGCATTTCTTTCCTGAATCTATAGGACATATTTACTTCTATCTCCCTACCGTGGCTTCATTAGTCTTTATTTTTCCTCCCAAATGGATTTTCTGGGTTATCTCTATATGATTCTTCCCTTTTAGGGAAACATTAGCAATAATTTAATTAGGTATTATTAGTTTAAAAATACCAGGCCACCTGTTTTCTATTGCAAGTAGTAGTTTATGTTCACTATTAATAGCATCTTAGAATTGGGGAAGAAAGAATTTGTGCACTTGTGCCAAGGCAGTGCATTATCGTGGTTTAAGAGTACAAATTCTGGTAGAAGATTGCTGTAGTTCAAGATACTGATCTTACAAGCTGCTTTAATTTGAACACATTACTCAAGTCCACTGCTTTCATTTCCTCATTGTAAGATGAGAATAAGAATAGTCCTACCTCACTTCATTGGGTCATAATAACAATTTTAAAAAAGAATTTTATTTATCTATTTGTAAGGCAGAGTTAGAGAGAGAGCATGTGTGCATGAGAGGGTGAGAGCAAGAGAGCTTCCATCCTCTGATTCACTCTCCAAATGGTCACAATGGCCAGGACTGGTTGGGTCCAAAGCCAGGAGCCAAGAGCTTTTTCTGGGTCTCTCAGGTGGATGCAGGGGCCCAATCACTTGGACCATCCTCCACTGCCTTCCCAGGCTCATTAGCAAGGAGTTGGAATGCAAGTAAAGCACCCAGGACTTGAACAGGTGCTCATATGGGATGACCAAATTATAGGTGTTGGCTTTACCTGCTATGCCACAATGCCAGTCCCCAAATAAATAAGTCTTCAAAAACAATTCTCTGTTCATCCATGTATTAATACCATATAGATGAAGAAATTTTGAGGAACCCTTCCCATTTAACCTCTTAAAGAGGGTTAAAATGTCGTGACAACTAAAATACCTTAAGTGATCCTGGACTTTGGGGTGCAGGGCAATGGGTTAGCTATCAACACGTTTGGGCCAATTGATGGTATGAATATTAACTGCAGGTTAAATCTTAAATGTCCTAATTTTGATAATTATACTCTAATTATATAAGACTATATCCCTATTTTTAGAAAGTGCATAATAATTTATAAGTAAAGATACATGATATTTGCAACTTATTGGCTAGAGAAAAATGTACTACATGTGCATATATATTCATTTGTATAAGCATGTGTGTATATGTATCAAAAGGATTATCACACAAATATAGCAAAATATTGAAGATGGTGTATCTAGGAGAAGACCCAATAGAACTTCTGGCACTATTCTTACTTGCATAAATTTAAATTTATTTAGTTTTAAAAATGATTATAAAATATAGAAGGATAAAAGGGTACTTTAGAAAATTCACAGACAATGGATTTAAATAATAGCATGATTTTTCCTGCATTTTTAAAAGACTCCTCATATTTGGTTCCCCTCCCTTCAAAAAAATGTACATTTTTTACCCAGTTCTTCAAAGATTTACTATAGGGGGAGAGAGAGTGAATCTGCTGGTTCACTCCCCAAATGTCTACAATAGCCAGGGCTGGGTCAGGCTGAAGCCAAGAGACTGGAACTCCATTCAGTTCTCCCACATGGATGACAGGGGCCCAAGCACCTGGTTCATTGTCCACTGCCATCCCAGTCGCGTTAACAGGAAGCGGATTGGAAACAGAGCAGCCAGGACTTGAAAGAGCACTCCAAGCCGGCGCCGCGGCTCACTAGGCTAATCCTCCGCCTAGCGGCGCCGGCACACCGGGTTCTAGTCCCGGTCGGGGCGCCGGATTCTGTCCCGGTTGCCCCTCTTCCAGGCCAGCCCTCTGCTGTGGCCCGGGAGTGCAGTGGAGGATGGCCCAGGTGCTTGGTCCCTGCACCTCATGGGAGACCAGGAAAAGCACCTGGCTCCTGGCTCCTGCCATCGGATCAGCGCGGTGTGCCGGCCGCAGCGCGCCGGCCGCGGCAGCCATTGGAGGGTGAACCAACGGCAAAAGGAAGACCTTTCTCTCTGTCTCTCTCTCTCACTGTCCACTCTGCCTGTCAAAAAAAAAAAAAAAAAAAAGAAAAAAAAAAAAAAAGAAAAAGCACTCCAGTGTGGGATGCTGGCATTGCAAGCATTGAGTCACAATATCAGCCCCTGATACCCAGTTCTTTTTTTTTTTTTAAACTTTTATTTAATGAATATAAATTTCCAAAGTACGATTTATGGATTACAATGGCTTCCCCCACATACCGTCCCTCCCACCCACTACCCTCCCCTTTCCCACTCCCTCTCCCCTTCCATTCACATCAAGATTCATTTTCGATTATCTTAATATACAGAAGATCAGCTTAGTATACATTAAGTAAGGATTTCAACAGTTTGCTCCCACACAGAAACATAAAGTGAAAAATAATAGATGATTTTTTTTAAATGATGATGAAATCAGATCAGACCTATTGTCATGTTTAATCCCAGTGAGAGTCAAGTTGGGAACTGATAATTTCTTTTTTCTTTTTTTTTACAGAGGATCAGTTTAGTATACATTAAGTAAAGATTTCAACAGTTTGCACCCCCATAAAAACACAAAGTGAAATATATTGTTTGAGTACTCGTTATAGCATTAAATCTCAATACACAGCACACTAAGGACAGAGATCCTACATGAGGAATAAGTGCACAGTGACTCCTGTTGTTGACTTTACCAATTGACACTCCTGTCTATGGCATCAGTAGTCTCCCTATGCTCCGGTCATGAGTTTCCAAGGCTATGGAAGCCCTCTGAGTTCTCCGATTCTTATCTTCTTTAGACAAGCTCATAGTTGAAGTGGAAGTTCTCTCCTCCCTTCAGAGAAAGGTACCTCCTTCTTTGAAGACCTGTTCTTTCCACTGGGATCTCACTCGCAGAGATCTTTTGCCAGAGTGTCTTGGCTTTCCATGCCTGAAATACTCTCATGGGCTTTTCAGCCAGATCCAAATGCCTTTAGGGCTGATTCTGAGGCCAGAGTGCTGTTTAGGACATCTGCCATTCTATGAGTCTGCTGAGTATCTCACTTCCCATGTTGGATCACTCTCCCCTTTATTTATTCCATCGGTTAGTGTTAGCAGGTACTAGACTTGTTTATGTGCTCCCTTTGACTCTTAGTCCTTTCATTATGATCAATTGTGAACTGAAATTGATCACTAGGAATAGTGAGATGGCATTGGTACATGCCACCTTGATGGGATTGAATTGGAATCCCCTGGTATGTTTTTGACTCTACCATTTGGGGCAAGTCAGCCTGAGCATGTCCCAAATTATACATCTCTTCCCTCTCTTATTCCCACTCTTATGTTTAACAGGGATCACATTTCAGTTAAGTTTTAACACTTAAGAATAACTGTGTATTAATTACAGAATTAAACCAGTCATATTAAGTAGAACAGACAAAAAAACTACTAAGAGGGATAATGTATTAAGTTGTTCATTAACAGTCAGGGCTATGCTGATCAAGTCACTGTTTCCCATAGTGTCCATTTCACTTCAGGAGGTTTCCTTTTTGGTGTTCAGTCAGTTGTCACCGATCAGGGAGAACATATGGTATTTGTCCCTTTGGGACTGGCTTATTTCACTCAGCATGATGTGTTCCAGATTCCTCCATTTTGTTGCAAATGACTGGATTTCGTTGTTTCTTACTGCGGTATAGTATTCTAAAGAGTACATATCCCATAATTTCTTTATCCAGTCTACTGTTGATGGGCATTTGGGTTGGTTCCAGGTCTTAGCTATTGTGAATTGAGCTGCAATAAACATTAGGGTGCAGACCGCTTTTTTGTTTGCCAATTTAAATTCCTTTGGGTGAATTCCAAGGAGTGGGATGGCTGGGTCGAATGGTAGGGTTATCTTCAGGTTTCTGAGGAATCTCCACACTGACTTCCATAGTGGCTTGACCAGTTTGCATTCCCACCAACAGTGGGTGAGTGTCCCTTTTTCCCCACATCCTCGCCAGCATCTGTTGTTGGTAGATTTCTGATGTGAGCCATTCTAACCGGGGTGAGGTGGAACCTCATTGTGGTTTTGATTTGCATTTCCCTGATGGCTAGTGACCTTGAACATTTTTTCATGTGCCTGTTGGCCATTTGGATTTCCTCTTTTGAAAAATGTCTATTGAGGTCCTTGGCCCATCTCTTAATTGGGTTGTTGGTTTTGTTTTTGTGGAGTTTCTTGATCTCTTTGTAGATTCTGGTTATTAACCCTTTATCTGTTGCATAGTTTGCAAATATTTTTTCCCATTCTGTCGGTTGTCTCTTCACTCTCCTGACTGTTTCTTTTGCAGTACAGAAACTTCTCAATTTGATGCAATCCCAATAGTTGATTTTGGCTTTGACTTCCTGTGCCTCCCGGGTCTTTTCCAGAAACTCTTTGCCTGTGCCAATATCTTGAAGGGTTTCTCCAATGTTCTCTAGTAACTTGATGGTGTCAGGTCGTAGATTTAGGTCTTTAATCCATGTTGAGTGGATTTTTGTGTAAGGCGTAAGTTAGGGGTCTTGCTGCATGCTTCTGCACGTGGAAATCCAGTTTTCCCAGCACCATTTATTGAATAGACTGTCCTTGCTCCAGGAATTGGTTTTGGATCCTTGATCAAATAAAAGTTGGCTGTAGATGTTTGGGTTGATTTCTGGTGTTTCAATTCTGTTCCATTGATCTATCCATCTGTTTCTGTACCAGTACCATGCTGTTTTGCTTACAACTGCCCTGTAGTATGTCCTGAAATCTGGTATTGTGATGCCTCTGGCTTTGTTTTTGTTGTACAAGATTGCTTTAGCTATTCGAGGTCTCTTGTGCCTCCATATAAATTTCAGCACCAATTTTTCCAGATATGAGAAGAAGGTCTTCGGTATCTTGATTGGTATTGCATTGAATTTATAAATTGCTTTTGGGAGAATGGACATTTTGATGATATTGATTCTTCCAATCCATGAGCATGGAAGATTTTTCCATTTCTTGGTATCCTCTTCTATTTCTTTCTTTAAGGTTTTGTAATTTTCATCGTAGAGATCTTTAACGTCCTTGGTTAAGTTTATTCCAAGGTATTTAATTGTTTTTGTAGCTATTGTGAATGGGATTGATCTTAGAAGTTCTTCCTCAGCCATGGCATTGTCTGTGTATACAAAGGCTGTTGATTTTTGTGCATTGATTTTATACCCTGCTACTTTGCCAAACTCTTCTATGAGTTCCAATAGTCTCTCAGTAGAGTTCTTTGGGTCCCCTAAATAAAGAATCATGTCATCTGCAAAGAGGGATAGTTTGAGTTCTTCCTTCCCAATGTGTATCCCTTTAATTTCTTTTTCTTGCCTAATAGCTCTGGCTAGAACCTCCGGAACTATATTGAATAGCAGTGGTGAGAGTGCACATCCCTGTCTGGTACCAGATATCAGTGGAAATGCTTCCAACTTTTCCCCATTCAATAGGATGTTGGCTGTGGGTTTTTCATAGATTGCTTTGATTGTATTGAGGAATGTTCCTTCCAAACCCAGTTTGCTTAGAGTTTTCATCATGAACGGGTGTTGTATTTTATCAAATGCTTTCTCGGCATCTATTGAGAGAATCATATGGTTTTTCTTCTGCAGTCTGTTAATGTGGTGTATCACATTGATTGTCTTGCGCACATTAAACCATCCCTGCATACCAGGGATAAATCCCACTTGGTCTGGGTGGATGATCTTTCTGAAGTGTTGTTGCATTCTATTGGCGAGAATTTTATTGAGGATTTTTGCATCTATATTCATCAGGGATATTGGTCTGTAATTCTCTTTCAATGCTGCATCGTTTTCCGGATTAGGAATTAAGGTGATGCTGGCTTCATAGAAAGAATTTGGGAGGATTCCCTCTTCTTCAATTGTTCTGAATAGTTTGAGAAGAATTGGAGTTAGTTCTTCTTTAAATGTCTGGTAGAATTCAGCAGTGAATCCATCTGGTCCTGGGCTTTTCTTTGTTGGGAGGGCCTTTATTACTGTTTCAATTTCTGTCTCAGTTATGGGTCCGTTTAGGTTTTCGATGTTTTCCTGGTTCAATTTAGGTAGGTTGCATGTGTCCAGGAATCTATCCATTTCTGATAGGTTTCCCTGTTTGCTGGCATACAAGTCCTTGTAGTAATTTCTGATGATTCTTTTTATTTCTGTGGTGTCTGTTGTTACATTTCCTTTTTCATCTCTGATTTTATTGATTTGGGTCTTTTCTCTTCTTTTTTTAGTTAGTGGGGCCAATGGGGTGTCAATTTTGTTTATTTTTTCAAAAAACCAGCTCCTCGTTTGGCTGATTTTTTGGAATGTTTTTCTTGATTCAATCCTGTTGATTTCTTCTCTGATTTTAATTATTTCTCTTCTCCTACTAGATTTGGGTCTGGTTTGCTGTAGGTTTTCTAGATCCTTGAGGTGAATTGAAAGCTCATCTATTTGGTGCCTTTCCAATTTCTTGATGTAGGCACCTATTGATATAAACTTTCCTCTTAACACTGCTTTTGCTGCGTCCCATAAGTTTTGGTATGTTGTGCTGTTATCCTCATTTACTTCCAGAAAGTTTTTGATTTCTCTTTTGATTTCTTCTATGACCCATTGTTCATTCAGGAGCATGTTGTTCAATCTCCATGTGTTTGCATATGCTCTAGGGATTCCTGAGTTGCTAACTTCCAACTTCATTCCTTTATGGTCTGAGAAGCTGCATGGTATGATTCTAATTCTTTTGAATTTGCTGAGACTTGCTTTATGGCCTAGTATGTGGTCAATCCTAGAGAAGGTTCCATGTACTGCTGAGAAGAATGTAAAATCTTTAGCTGTAGGATTGAAAGTTCTGTAGATATCTGTTAGATCCATTTGGGCTATAGTGTCGTTTAAATCTACTGTATCCTTGTTGATCTTCTGTCCTATTGATCTGTCTATTTCTGAGAGTGGAGTATTGAAGTCCCCCAGTACTATTGTATTGGGGTCTAAGTCTCCCTTTAAGTCCGTTAACAAATCTTTTAGATAAACCGGTGCCCTGTAGTTAGGTGCATATACATTGATAATTGTTATATCTTCCTGTTGAATTGATCCCTTAATCATTATGTAGTGTCCCTCTTTGTCTCTCTTAACGGTTTTTGTGGTAAAGTTTATGTTGTCTGAAATTAAGATGGCTACGCCTGCTCTTTTTTCATTTCTGTTGGCATGGTATATCTTTTTCCAGCCTTTCACTTTCAGTCTGTATGGATCTTTGTTGGAAAGATGAGTTTCTTGTAAGCAGCAAATAGATGGGTTTTGTTCCTTAACCCAATCAGCCAATCTGTGTCTTTTAACTGGACAGTTCAGGCCATTCACGTTCAATGTGACTAATGATAAGTGGTAACTTTGCCCTGCCATTTGCCAAAGATAAGTTCTAATATATGCTTTGAATTCCCTGTGATCTTTTGCTGTGAGGTTTCTTTCCTTGGTTTCCTTCCTTTACCTTCTTTCATATTGATGACCGTGTTTCTGTGTTTCTGTGTGTAACACATCTTTTAGCATCTTTTGCAGGGCTGGACGAGTGGCAACAAATTCTTTCAATTTCTGTTTGCTATGAAAATTCTTTATTTCACCTTCATTCACAAATGATAGCTTTGCAGGATATAATATTCTGGGCTGGCAGTTGTTCTCTCTTAGTACCTGGGCTATATCTCGCCATTCTCTCCTAGCTTGTAGAGTTTCTGATGAGAAGTCAGCTGTGAGTCTGATTGGAGATCCTCTGAGAGTAATCTGACGTTTCTCTCTTGCACATTTTAGGATCTTTTCTTTATGTTTCACTGTGGAGAGTTTAATTACAATGTGTCGTGGTGAGGATCTCTTTTGGTCGTGTTTATTAGGGGTTCTGTGGGCTTCCTGTACTAGGATTTCTCTGTCCTTCTCCAAACCTGGGAAATTTCCTGCTAATATCTCACTAAAAAGGCCTCCTAATCCTTTCTCCCTCTCCATGCCTTCAGGAACTCCTAGAACCCGAATGTTGGGTTTTTTAATAGTATCCTGAAGATTCCTGACAATATGTTTTAGATTCCTAATTTCCTCTTCTTTTCTTTGGTCTGACTGTATCCTTTCCTGTTCTCTGTCTTCTAAGTCCGATAGTCTCTCTTCTGCTTCACCCATTCTGTTTGTAAGGCTCTCTATTGTGTTTTTCATTTGATCTATTGAATTCTTCACTTCAGTCACTATCCCAGTTTCCTGTTGTACTAGTTGTTTCGTTTCATTTTGATTCCTCCTTAATATTTCATTTTCACGAGAGAGATTTTCTATCTTGTCCATTAAGGATTTCTGTAGTTCAAGAATTTGTTTTTGAGAACTTCTTAATGTTCTTATCAATTTTTTGAGATCTGCTTCTTGCATTTCTTCTATGTCATCATCCTCATAATCTTGAATTGGGGTGTCTTTTTCATTTGGGGGCATCATGGTGACTTCCTTGTTTTTATTACCTTGGTTTTTGCGTTTGTTATTTGGCATATTGGAGATATTTGGTTTCTTCACTGTGGTGCTTTTTCTTGTTATACTATGACTCTAGATTAAGTGGACTATCTGTTTTTGATGGAGCCTTAGGGCTTGAGATGGGTGTGGCCTGAGAGCTCTGTTTGGTGTGCCAAAAGTGACACTCCCAGGTTAGGCGTGGTAAACCTCTCTCTCTCTCTCTCTTTTTTTTTTTTTTTTTGATTCAAAAGGGAAGTAATTCCACACAGCTGAACGAAGTTGGAGGTAGTTAGCAGGCAAATGATATACCCACAGGAGCCAGAGATCGGAAGCTCTTTCCCAAGGACCACACAGGGAATGTGTTCGGCCCTCAGGGTGGGCTCAGATTCTCCTTCAGTCTCCTACTGGGTTGCCAAAGTTACGGAATTGTAGCGTCTCTGGAGAGTACTCACGTGAATTCCGTGAGTTCTCTCCCCCACCGTCTCTTTTTTCACAGTCTCAGTTCAGTAGCACCACAAATTTACTAGGTCCTAATCTCCTGTTAATTCGCCCTGCCCAGAGTCAGGTTTTTCTGCTAGGCTCAGGGCCGGTGCAGACCTGAGGTCGCTCTGCTTATGACGTATGTCCAAGATGGCGCCTGCTCTTTGTCTTGCTCGCCCTTGAGAGGTGAGCGGAGAGAGAGAAACCCGTGTCCATACCAGTCACCTTTTTTTTTTCCTCTCTCTCTCTCTTCCAGGTAGCCTGGTGAAGTCCCCCCCCCCCCCCCGGGGGTCGTTCCCTCTAGTGTCCTCTCTCCGCTTGCCTGCTGGTGTCTCGGGCTATTGAGGTTCGGCTCACCTTGCGTTCCAGCGGCTCGGTCCCGCAGCTCGGCTTGCGCAGCTCGGTCCCGCGGCTCGGCTTCCGCGGCTCGGTCTCGCGGCTCGGCTTCCGCGCGGTGGGCGACCTTGTTCTCCCAGTAGGTCCTCCGATTCACGACCACTCAATCCAGAAGGGTTTCCTCTGCAATATTTTCCTGGTTCTTTTTTCTGAGGCTACCATAACTCCCCTTTTATTAAACTAAATTTTCCCGGACTATCGGTGCGCGCCCTCACTACTCCGCCATCTTGGCTCCGCCCCCGATACCCAGTTCTTAAGACCAGCAGGAACTTGGATAATTAACCTGGGAAATTCAATGGATGTCCAGCAACTATCCCTGATAGACAACAGGTTGTGCAGGATTACTCAAGAAGATGAATGAATCTCTGTTTTGGGTTTAGAATCTAAGAAGGCAGACTCTTTTATGCAATCTCTTGAGGGCCTGGGTATTTGGAGAAAACTTTCCCAATACAGTTTGTTTTGTTAAACTAAAAGCTTTGTGGGAATTTAGGGGCCCTTCTGGTGGTGGCAGTGGACAAGTGTCACACCAGAGGAAATCACCTCGGGATTATGGGAGTGATTGGTATTAGTTAAAGTTAAGCTTTAAGCAACTCTCAGTACCCTCTTGCTGAGGTATGTCACAGGTGGAATGCTTGCATGTCTGGCATATTCACCTCCTCTCTGTGCATGAAGTCCAGTTTCTCATACAGCAATGGCATCTTCGAAGACCATGTGCTGACTCAGCAGATGTCATCAGCAAGGATTTGAATTAAAGCCCTGAACAGAGAAGAGACAACCCATATTTCCTGTGATCCCTTCAGGGATTTAGAAGAGAAGGAGGGTCTCTTGGTTGAAAAAAAAAAATGTTCCCTGAGCCGGGGGTTTGTGACTGTGCCCAACTTTGAAAATAACAAGCAATTTCAGTCCATAGAAGAGGAAAGATTATTAACTTTGGGAAATAGTAGAAGGACAGAGTTCCCAGAGGGGAAAAACCAAATCAGCTGGGGAGACTGGGAAGAACTATGTGCACACCAATTGCACAATGACAATGATCTTCAAATAAGACCTTAGTTGTTTTCTTTATATACAGTACTGGCTGGTTCTGCTGCAGAGCACCCACATAGCTGCTCAATATTTCTTTAGCAATACTTTATTCATGTGATACAAATCTCCATCATTATCAGAGTACCAAGCGCAGTTTCTCATTTATAGGTGAAGAATACTATCCACCTAAAATAATTTAGCTCTCTCCATATATATATATATATATATATATATTTCCATGAGAAAGTGATTTCATTACAAAATTTCTAGTAGGTATGATGCTTCCAACTTGTTGTATTCAGGTATCAAGATTGTTCTGGTTATTTGGGATCATTTGAGATTCCTTATAAATTTTGAAGCTGCTTTTCTATTTTTGTGCAAATGTCATTAAAATTTTGATAGGGACTCTGTTGAATCTACATGATAGTTTGGATCCTATTGACATTTTAACTGCATTCATTCTTCCCAGTCTAATAACATAGGAATCTTTATTTACAAATAAAGACCTTCAGTTCTTTTTTAATCAATGTTTTATAATTTTCAGTGTATAGGTATTTTACTTTCTTGATTTCTTTTTTCAGAAATATTGTTATTGGTATAATAAATGAAAATTATTTTTGCATGCTGTATTTTATTCTGCTACCTTAATAAATTCATTTGTTTGCTCAAATAGCTTTTTTTGGTAGAATCTTTAGGGTTTTTCTACATACAGGATCCTGTTGTCGATAAATAGTTGATTTTACTTCATACTTCTGATTTATTTATTTATTTATTTTTATTTTTTTTTTATTTTTTGACAGGCAGAGTGGACAGTATGAGAGAGAGACAGAGAGAAAGGTCTTCCTTTTGTCGTTGGTTCACCCTCCAATGGCCGCGGCGGCTGGCACGCTGCAGCCAGCGCACCACGCTGATCCGATGGCAGGAACCAGGTATTTATCCTGGTCTCCCATGGGGTGCAGGGCCCAAGCACTTGGGCCATCCTCCACTGCCTTCCTGGGCCACAGCAGAGAGCTGGCCTGGAAGAGGGGCAACCAGGACAAAATCCGGTGCCCCGACCGGGACTAGAACCCAGTGTGCCGGCGCCGCAAGGTGAAGGATTAGCCTAGTGAGCCGTGGCGCCGGCCCATACTTCTGATTTAAAAGTTTTTAAATTTCTCATCTGATTGATCTTGCAAGTACTTCTAGTTACTATGTTGAATAGAAGTTATGAGTGGAATCCTTGGATTGTATAACATCTTAGAAGAGAAGTTTTCAGTTTTGTCTCATGGAATATAATATTAGCTGGTTAACTGTGAACTTCTAATAAATGGCCTTTAACATTTTTTATATTTTATTGAGGATTTTGCCATAAAATTATGTCAAGCTTTGTCAAATGCATTTTCTGCTTCTGTAGAGATGATCATCTTTCATTCTGTTAATGTAATGAATAGCATAGATTGATTTGTCAGTGTTAAACCCACTCTGTTTCCTTGGGAAAAATTCAACTTGATCATCATGTATACTCTCTTTGATGTATTGTTGAATTTTTTTTTATCTTTTATTTAATGAATATAAATTTCCAAAGTACGACTCATGGGTTACAATGGCTTCCCCCCCCCATACCGTCCCTCCCACCCACAACCCTCCCCTTTCCCACTCCCTCTCCCCTTCCATTCACATCAAGATTCATTTTCGATTATCTTAATATACAGAAGATCAGCTTAGTATACCTTAAGTAAGGATTTCAACAGTTTGCTCCCACACAGAAACATAAAGTGAAAAATAATATATCCCTCATAGTATTTTTTTTGTCTGTTCTACTTAATATGACTGGTTTAATTCTGTAATTATCACACAGTTATTCTTAAGTGTTGAAAATTAACTGAAATGTGATCCCTGTTAAACATAAGAGTGGGAATAAGAGAGGGAAGAGATGTATAATTTGGGGCATGCTCGGGCTGACTTGCCCCAATTGGTAGAGTTGGAAACATACCAGGGGATTCCAATTCAATCCCATCAAGGTGGCATGTGCCAATGCCATCTCACTATTCCAAGTGATCAATTTCAGTTCACAATTGATCATAATGAAAGGACTAAGAGTCAAAGGGAGCACATAAACAAGTCTAGTATCATGTATTGTTGAATTTGGATTGCTACCATTATATTGAGAATTTTTGCATCAAAGCTCATCAGAGATATTGGCTTGTATTTTTTGATCCTGTTAACATTGTATTTTTTTTGGGGGGGGAGAGGTGATAAATTGCTTAAGGATTGATATTAATTCCTTGAATGCTTGGTAGATTTTAGCCATAAAACCATCTGATGCTAGGCTTCTGTTGTTGGTGGTTAGCATTTGAAGACTACTTTGATCTCTCTATTTGTTATTGTTTCCTACAAGCTTTCTGTTCATCTGGGTTCAGGCCTAGTAGGTTGTATGCTCCTGGAAATGCTTTTATTTGCTTTACTTTACCCAATCTGTTGGTATATAGTTATTTATTATAATCCCCCATATCCTTTTTTATTTCTGAGGCATCCATTCTAATGTCTCCTTTTTCATTTTTCAGTATTTATTTGACTCCTTTTTCTTAGTCCAGCTAAAGGGTTGCCAATTATTGCTTTGTTTTTAAGCACATCAAAACAAAACCAACTCTTAGTTTTGTTGTTGTTTTTCTTTTTTTTTTAGTCTCTATTTGAACTGTTTTTCCCCTGATGTTTATTGTTTCCTTTCCTCTCTTCACTGTGTCCTTGAAGTGTCACATTATGTTGTTTATTTGAAATTTGTCTTCTTTTTAAAAGTGGGTGTTTATCACAATAAACTTCCCCCCTCTTACTGATTTTACAACTTCCTGTAAGCATTGGTAAGTTGTGTTTTTGTTTTTGTTTGTATCAACAGATATTTTAAATTCTCTTTTGCTTGCCCTTTGACCCAGTGGTTGTTGTAGAGTGTGTTATTTAGTTTCTACATATTTGAGAATTTTTCCATTTCCTTGTGGGTATTTCTTTCTTTCTTTTTTTTTTTTTTTGACAGGCAGAGTGGACAGTGAGAGAGAGAGACAGAGAGAAAGGTCTTCCTTTTTTGCTGTTGGTTCACCCTCCAGTGGCCGCCTCGGCCGGCGCACCGCGCTGATCCAATGGCAGGAGCCAGGAGCCAGGTGCTTTTCCTGGTCTCCCATGGGGTGCAGGGCCCAAGAACTTGGGCCATCCTCCACTGCACTCCCTGGCCACAGCAGAGAGCTGGCCTGGAAGAGGGGCAACCGGGACAGAATCCGGCGCCCCGACCGGGACTAGAACCCGGTGTGCTGGCGCCGCTAGGCGGAGGATTAGCCTAGTGAGCCGCGGCGCCGGCCGTGGGTATTTATTTCTATGTTCCATTCATTGTGGTTGGAAAAGATACTTGCTATGATTTAGATATTCACACTTCCTGATTTGAAATCATATCTCAAAGCTAAAGTAAAAAAAAAAAAAACTATATGGTGCTAGCATTTTAACAGACAAGGAGACCAATGAGATAGAATAGGGATCCCAGAAATACGTAAATCTACATAGTAAAAGTCAAGTGATTTTTGAATAAGATACCATGAAGAAGTGAAGGGGAAATGAGGGTCTCTTCAATAAATGGTACTGGGAAAAATCGCTACACACATATGTAAGACTGAAACTGGATTCTTAACTTACTGCATACACAAAAATCAACTGAAAACAAATTGAAGACCTAAGTGTATGGCCTGAAACTGTAAAACTCCTATGAGAAACATAAGGGAAAGAGTCCTCGATACTGACTGTGGCAATGATTTTTCAAAACCACACCAGAAACACAGGCAACAAAAGCAAAAATAAACATGTAGGACCACATTAAACAAAAAGGTTGTACACAGGAAAGGAAATCATCAACAGAGTAAAGAGATAATCTCTGTAATGGGAGAAAATATTTGCAAATCATGCATTTGATAGAGGGTTGATATACAAAATAGCTACAAAACTCATATAACTCTAGCATAAAAGCAGACTTATTAAAAATTGGGCAAAAGATTTGCCAAAAAAAGACATATAAATGACAAACAGATACATAAAAAATCCAACATCACTAATCATCAGGGAAATTAAAATCCAATCTCAATGAGATTTCACTTCATACTCTGGAATAACTGTTATCAAAAAGACAAAAAGATAACAAGTGTTGGCAAGGATGTGGAGAAAAGGGAACCCTATTATACTGTTGGGAAAGTAAATTGGTACCATTATGGAAAAGAGTAAATAGGATCTTCAAAAAGTTAAGAAGAGCACTACCATATGATCCAGCAAACCTTCTGCTGGGTATATAACCAAAGAAAATGAAATCAGCATCTCAAAGAAATTTCTGCTCTCCTATGTTCATTACAATATTATTCACAATAACCAAAATATGGAATTAGCCTAATTATCCATCACTAGATGTTATTGCAAATGGAAGTATTTCTTTATTTTTCTTTATTTTACAGTATATTTAGAGTAAAGATTTACTCTACAAAATAGTGCCATTTGCAATAACATGGATGAGCCTGTTTATTTAAGTTGAATAAACCAGGCAAAAAGGAAAAAATAACTTGTTTATCTCATTTATAAGTGGAATCTCAGAAAAAGTCAAAGATAGAAACAGTATCATGGTGGTTATCAGGATGTAGAGAAGTGGAGGAAATGGAAAGATATAGATCAAATAAATAGGATGGGTAAGTCTAGAGATCTAACCTACTGCATGAGAACTATAGTTAATCATACTGTACAATATACTGAAAGTTTGCTGAAAGAGTAGATTTTTAGGTGCTCTTATCACAAAAAAGAGGTACTTATGGAAGGTGATGAGTAGATTGATTTGCTTAACTATGATAGTCATTTCACTATGTATATCAACATAGCATGTTGTATACCTCAAATGTATGCAATATGGGCTGGTGCTGTGGCGGAGCAGGTTAATGCCCTGGACTGAAGTGCTGGCATCCCATACGTGCACCGGTTTGAGTCCTGATTGCTCCTCTTCTGATCCAGCTCTCTGCTATGGCCTGGGAAAGCAGTAGAAGATGGCCCAAGCTCTTGGGACCCTGCATCCGCATGGGAGACCCGGAAGAAGCTTCTGGCTCCTGGCTTCGGATCAGTACAGCTGTGGCCATTGTGGCCATTTGGGGAGTGAACCAGTGGATGGAAGACCTCTTTCTCTGCCTCCACCTCTCTCTGTAACTCCATCTTTCAAATAAATAATAAACAATAATAAATCTTTGAAAAAATATGTATGCAATAAAAAGAAATTTTCAGAAAATACTCCGCAATTCCATAGTATTGCTAGATTTTGTCCTACTGTCTTAATTTTGAACCTAGAAATTTACTTTTAAAACAAACCACACAGGTATCACCATGGCAAGCTATTTGACTGTGTCTAATTGGTCCACTCCTCACTGTTTGATGTCTTGACCTGTGCAGCACTTGCAATCAACATTCACATTTCCCCCACTGCTTTTCTGGATCACTGCTAGCATATCCTGAGAGCTTTGGACAAGGCTCTGTGTCATTGCTATAATACAGGTCAAGGTTACCTAAACTTAGAGACCTTTCCAGGGTCCAATCTGAGTAACTGTCTCCACACAGGTAAAATAACTATATGATATTTACCCCAAATATATGTTTGACCAAAGTGCACTTTCTGTACCATCCCTACTCTAGCAAGCATAGCATGAAGGTTTCTTAAACTATCAGCATTTGAGCTGAAAAATTCTGACCCTGTTATTTCTGTCCAAGAAAGATGGTTATTTTTGTGTTCCCATGTAAGATAAAACTGATAATTTAATGTCTCATTGTACTTCACTTCATCCACTTTTCAGCATAGCTCAGCACTAAGACATTCTTTTCAGCACAGTTTAGCATTAAGTAGCTACTAATGAATTGTATTTACATCAAGTATGAATGAAGAGCTCCACTACTAGCACCATGCCCTTGGCAGGACTTCTCCAAGTGGTTAATCATGCACTACTTCATAGACTTAGACTTCCATTATGCCTGATTAACTGGTGTTCAGTTTATCCCTCACCTGCTGAGGGGACATAGTCTTAGATTAGCTTAGATAGTCAGCCAGGCAGCAATTCAGTACGGGTTTTAGAAAAGCTACATTGTCTGTACAGGAAATGACCCCAGCTTAGAAGCATTTTCTCACTAAGTGTGTATTTATATTTGAAAAGTCACTTATTAATGCACATCCTCAATCTCCTTCCTCTTTCTTTTCTCTTAAACACCTCTTCTCTACCTTAAATTGGTGAAGACATTTTGTCTGTTGAATGCCTTCCACAATCTGAAGCAATTTACCCTAACCAGATGATGTCAGTGTGCCAATAAGCAGGCTGTGCTTAGGTATGTGCTGATAGCAGCTTCTAACTATGCTTTTGTGGGAATCGTAGTAGTTTTGAATGAGGGCAGAGAGCAGGTGAATTTCTTTAGTAATATTTTTTAATCCCAAAGGTACTGTTTCTTTTCTTTTCTAGTGTTATCTGTAATTCTAATCGTAAATTCCATTCTTTTATTTATTCATCTGAGACATGAGAATTTTAAGTATATAATTTTGAGTTCGCTAGTGGAAAAAGCCTCCAGAAACAAATTAGAGTAATGCTATGATCAAGGATAGGAGGCTGATAGAAACCCTACTTGAATTTCCATAGTAATATTAGTCTTCCTGACACAATACTTTTACTTACTCACATATAAGTCCTACCAGATAAATCATTTTCCAAGTATCTTCTACTGACTTCTTTCATGTGGCCAAGTTTATTCTCCATGAAGACAGGTTGTCAGCCTGCATTAGATTCTCATTCTTCTGAGTCACAATCCTTAATAGGTCATAATATGCTCCTGTGGCAATTTGTCTTGCTATTCTTGTTGGAATTTAAATTTTGTGCTATTAAAAAAAATTCATGATGTTTTCATCTGTCTCCCCAATTAGACTATACATTTCTTGAAGGCTAAGACTTCTCTCATACTTCTTTAAATTGTATCTCAAGAGTGGTATTATTCTAGAATTTAAGGAACCTGAGTTTTTTTCTCAATTCTACACCTAACTAATTGGCTTTGTGACTGTGAGTCAAAGCTTTAGAGTCTTGTGGGGCTGAGGTTGTAGCATAACAGGTAAAGCTGCCACCTGCGATGCTGGCATGCCATATGGGAACCAGTTCATGTCCTAGCAACTACACTTCTGATCCAGCTTCTTGCTAGTTGCCCTCCAAAAAGTAGTGGAAGATGGCCCAAGTGTTTGGGCCCCTGCCACTCATGTGGGAGACCCAGATACACATCAGGAGAGTGAATCAGCAGATGAAGAACTCTTTCTTTGTCTCCCACTCTCTCTGTAAATCAATAAATCTTTAAAGAAATTCAGAGGTTTGGCTTATCAATATTATAAAAATATGGTATTTGGACTTTATAAATTTCATAGTTTTGGGGTTCTAAAGTCTGGAGAATATAGAATATAACATAGAGCACTCAACTCAGTACCTGTACCTCAGTACTTTGAATGTAGCAGGCATTCACTCAGCATCTACATTTTTTAGAAATATTGTTTGCTCCTGTCAAGTATTCTTGAATGTGGCTGACTTGAGATAGGTTAGTATTTTTTTTCCATATTTTTTATTTATTGAAAGAGAGGAAGATATACCTTCCATTCACTATATCTTCTCCAAATGCCGTCAATAGCCAGGGCTGGGCAAGACTGAAGCCAGGAGCCAGGAATTTCATTTAGGTCTCCCACATGGGAGGCAGAGACCTAAGTACTTGAGCCATCAACTGCTGCCTTGCAGGGTACATGATAGCTGGATTGGAAATAGAGTAGCCACGGGGGCCGGAGCTGTGGCGTAACAGGTAAAGCCACCACTTGCAGTGCCAGCATCCCATATGGGCACCGGTTTGAGTCCCAGCTACTCTTCTGATCCAGCTCTCTGCCATGGCCTGGGAAAGCAGTAGAAGATGGCCCAGATCCTTGGGCCCTTGCACCCATGTGGGAGACCTGGAAGAAGCTCCTGGCTCCTGGCTTCAGATCAGCACAGCTCCAGCCATTGCAGCCAATTGGGGAGTGACCGTGGATGGAAAACCTCTCTCTCTCTCTCTGTGTCTCTCCTTCTCTTTCTATGTAACTCTGACTTTCAAATAAATAAATAAATAAATCTTTTTTAAAAAAGAAACAGAATAGCCAGGATTTGAACCAGCACTCTGGTATGGGAATTGGGCATCCCAAGCTACTTAACTGTTATGCCAAATGCCCACCCCAGGTCACCATTTTTCAAAAGGAACCAAAGTATTTATTACTAAGAATCAATGTGTTTCCTTTGGATGGTGAGCAGAAGTGTGGAATTAAATCCCAGCCCTGCACCTAGTTAGTTGTGTAACCCTGGACATGTTATTTAATGTGTCTGGCACTCTGTTATTTCATATTTATATTTAAAATAAAATTATGAGAAATGTTTGCCTACCTGTTGCTTGTTATGACCTAAAAACAAATCTTAGTTATACCCTTAAGCTGGTATAGAAATAAAAATTAGACATATCTTTATAAATTACTGAAATTTCTTTTTTTGTTTGTTTTAACTTGAATCTTGGGATAATTTAACCAAGTGTCTTAAGGAAATTGTGGCGAAATACTTAGAGTGAGTTCTGAATTTCAGATGAGAGTACTTCCGGGCTTCATTAAAGCAAGACATCTGCCTTGAATTTTTTTATTTTTTAAGAAATACAAACTTCATAAGTACAACTTCATGAATATAGTTATTCTTCTCATAATATCTGCCTTCCCACCCCTCTTCCTCCCTCTTTTCCCTTTCCAGTCCCATTCTCCATTAAGATTTGTTTCCAGTTAACTTTGTACACAGAAGACCAAATCTCTACTTAGTAAAGATTTTAACAATTTACACACACACACAGAACTGTTTGAGAACTAGTTTTACAGTTAACTCTCATAATACAACTCACTGAGGACAGAGATCCTGTATGGGAGTTAGTGCACAGTGACTCCTGTTGTTAATTTAACAATTAACACTCTTATGTATGATGCCAGTGACCCCCCAAGGCTCTTGACATGAGTTACCTAGGCTCTGGAAGCCTTTTGAATCCATAAACTCCGTCAGTATTTAAATAAGGCCATAAGCAAAGTGGAAGTTCTCCTCCCTTTAGAGAAAAGTACATCCCTATTTCCAGTGGAATCTCACTCACAGAGATCCTTCATGTTGAACATTTTTTGCCACAGTGTCTTGGATTTCCATGCCTGAAATGTTCTCATGGGCTTTTCAGCCAAACCAAAAGCCTTAAGGGCTGATTCTGAGGTCAGAGTGTTACTTAAAGCGATTGTCATTCTATGAGCCTGCTGTGTGGACTGCTTCCCATGTTAGAACATTCTCTCTTTTTTAATTCTATCTATTATTATTACCAGACACTTGATCTTATTTATATGGTCCATTTAACACTTAATCCTATCTATATGCTTACTTTAACACTTAATATGATCACTTTAACACTTAAGGTGACATTTTTACCACCCAGCTCAATGGGATTTGGGGTCCCATGACAAGTTTTTAAACTGTACCCTTAGAATTGAGTCCATAGGAGTGTATGCAGAACTATACAGCTCTACAGTTAGAAAATTCCTCCTTGACTTTCTTTGGGTGGACATCTTCCTCCTTTAGCAGCATGCAACATGGTTACTTTAGGGTAGAATGGTAACCAGGAAGGCAGTGAAATCTAATCAGCTTTTGTTATTCTTAGTGGAAACCTTTCATGGTAAGTGGATGGTCACAATCATTGGAAATAATGGCTGTACCTACATTCGCCAAAGGGTTGAAAAACCTGGCAATGTAATGCTGTTGGATCTGTGCGCCTTCCCTTTAACAGCAGAATCAGATAATTGGAGTCTGATTTCACTGCCTAGTTTCCTCCTGAGATCTTTTACTTTCTACTTCTCCATCACCCTATCCGTGAGCAATCATAATCAGAAAGGCCAATTTACTGGAAATGAATATGTAACTTGTTTTAAAACTAAATATAATTGGTTATTGGATTGTCAGTCACTTCTATTTGTGAGGCTGCAATTTTCACTATTATGGTTCTATTATTAAAATACCTTTTGTCCATTTACATTAGAATGCAAGGTTTAGATTTAATGGTCTTGAGGGAGAATGCCTGGCACTTACTGAATTACCCAGTAGAACCATTCTGAGTACTTGGTGTCCTAGAATCATCAAACTACCTTCTTGGGAAACAGCCAAACATTTCCTAAATAACAGAGAAGCCAGATTCCAGGGCTTGTGGTAATAAATGTTGAAAAGAATGAAACACATTATATTTAAAAGGAATACTACCCTTCGGGCTTTTCCTTAGGAAACTCTATACATAATGACCCAATTAAAGCAACAATTTCACAAACAAACAAGTCTGCCTCTGGAGATGTCATTTTAATCACATCATATTGAAGAGAATCTGTAGATGTTAGCTAAACACTTTATTTTCCCTCATAACAGACTTATTTCTTCTATTTAATAGCAGCAACTCTCACACAACCCCCAAACCTGGAGTTTGTTTTATTGAGAAGTGTTTGGAGCTAAACAGTTTTTTCATTATTTCTATAATTGCCAGCAGGTGATCTTCAAAAGACAGAGAAATCCAATTAAAATACAATAGCATGCAAAGCTAAAAAATCAATGCTCTTTTATGGGTCTGTTCTGGTGTTTCTTTTATCTGTGACTGTTGCTTTACCTCATTGTCTAAAATTCTCTTCCTTTTATACCTTCTGGCTGTATTAACTTCTGATCCTTTAAATTCAATCAATCCAGTGTCTATTGGCACAATAACATTTCAGATGACACAGAGAGACACATGACAGTTGATCATAGACTGTCGTCAGGATCATCCCTTGTACCTGTATCTGGGCAGTGTAAAGAAACATTGGTCCATAAACCCAAGACATTTTTGTACTTGGATAACTAGTATATCAAGAAAGTGATTTAGGCCGGCGCCGCAGGCTAATCCTATGCCTAGCGGCGCCGGCACACCGGGTTCTAGTCCCGGTCGGGGCGCCGGATTCTGTCCCGGTTGCCCCTCTTCCAGGCCAGCTTCTGCTGTGGCCAGGGAGTGCAGTGGAGGATGGCCCAGGTGCTTGGTCCCTGCACCCCATGGGAGACCAGGAAAAGCACCTGGCTCCTGGCTCCTGCCATCGGATCAGCGTGGTGGGCCGGCCGCAGCGCGCAGGCCGCGGCGGCCATTGGAGGGTGAACCAACGGCAAAGGAAGACCTTTCTCTCTGTCTCTCTCTCTCTCACTGTCCACTCTGCCTGTCAAAAAAAAAAAAGTGATTTACTCAGCTGCTTTTATGAGGTTTTTGGATAACAACAAGCAATTTTTAAAATAATTTATTTGACAGGCAGAGATACAAAGAGATTTTCCATTTGCCAATTCATTTTCCAAATGCCTACAATGTCTGGTGCTGGGCCAGGCTTGTATCAGGAAATTGGAACTCAATCTGGGTCTTCCATGTTGGTGGCAGGGACCAGTCACCTGCTGCTTCCTGGGGTACACATTAGCAAGGAGGTAGAATTGGAAGCTTAGTTGGGACTGAATCTGGGCACTCTGATATGGTATGTGAACATCCCAAGAGGTGCCTTAACCTTTGGGCCAAAGACCCATACCTTAACCATGGAAGGGTTCTGGCCATACTTGTCAAAGTCTCATATTTCCACTAGGAACTTAGAGCAAAGAGGGGAACATGCACAGAAATGAGAAGACATCACTGGGAATTATGGAGAGCTCCAACATGTTCAACTAGTCAGATAGCCCTTTAGGATGTCTTCTGTTAATTGCTTATGGATCTCTGTATTACACTGAAGGAGACCCTGGGTGATAGTTGGACAGGGAATATCCAGAGCTAGCTAAGTTTAGTGAGAGCCAGATCTTACTGATATCATGGAGGAATTAACTCTTCAGAGAGATATTAACAGATGAGGATTTAATTTTAGTTGACTTAGTTTACTAATAGTACAATTTTCTGTTTTCATCAACAGTAAGAAAAATGTCTTATGAAAGCAATTTCATGGTTGCTTTTCATGTCAGTGTTGGAAACTTAAAAGCATGGGCTCACTATCTCTGGTCTACTTAGCAACCTGTAATAAATCTATCATCCACAAATTCATTGCTTCATAGCCTTCTGACTAAATTAATAGTTCAATAAATTATTACTATTTTAAAATTATTTATATTGTGAACTGTAGCATTTCTTAGGATTACAAACTTGCTATGGTTGCTAACAACAGAAATTTTCTCTATTATTCTTAGATTTAACTTTTAAATGTTGAAGGTAAACTCTGTTTTGTTAGCCAAACTCTTTTTTATTTTAGACTCTTTGTTATATTCTTTTAAAGTTTTTGTCTTTCCAAACTGATGAATACAACTTCTTAGTCTGTTCTCATAAAGCAGCTCTTTGTTTGATTTAGTTGTTCTTCTCTGGTTGTCTCCATGCCAGTTCATGGCTTTCTTGAGCTATTCTGACCAAATGATGCCCATAGCTTTAGGTGTGGGTAAACCTTATTTCCAATGATGAGGTGAATAAACTTTTCTGCTCTGTTTCTGATAGTCTTTCTGAGGCTTCTCAGGATTCTTTAGCCTTTCAACTACAAGAGTACATTGTGTTGAATTTTTCAAGTCTGCAGTGTGATGCTTTTCTGAGTCATAATTATTCAGATTATTTTGAGAGTAAGATACACTCCTATCCTTTGTTGATCTAACTTCTGTTGCTACTGGGAATTACCAAGGATCTTTGAAATTGTGTAGGAAAACCTCAAACTATTGATCCCAGATTTATTTTCTTATAGTTAGTGTGCAATGTTCTTATTTTTAATTGAATCAATTTGCTCTTCAAGAAAGTAAGGTCTCATGGTGGAAATCACTTAATAAATGGCCTGATTCAGAGTAAATTAAATGAAATCTTACCGCATTAGTATTCTCTTCTCTGTTACATTTTATATATCCAAAGTCTCCATTCAACATATAAGTATATAAACATTATGTTTACTATTTCAGTAATAAGGACAGAAATAAGAGGCTAAAATCATGGGATTTGATCTAGATGAGGTATGATTAAGGTAACATTAAATTCTTTATACCTCAAAACTTAAGCATCATTCATAATTCAAATATAGCTCTTTATTGATACTATGTTGTGAGTAGCTTGATCCTTGTGAGGGCACTTGAAGATCTTTGAGAAAATGACACTATTTAGATTTAATTACTGGTCATATTAAAGGAATGAGTCAAAGGAAGTGCATATACTAGCTAAGGCAGTGTCAGAGTCTAGTTAAGAGAAAGACCAACTGGACTTGGACTTAAACTATCATCAGACTCTACCACATACTGGCTCAGTGACTTTGGGTGATTATGTTGAACTCTCCTGTCCCTTACTTTCTTATTAAGCTATGATTGACAAAAATTGCATATTTTAAGGTATATGATATAATGTTTTGATATATGAATACTTGTAAAATGATTATTTCCATCAAGTTACCATATCTACCAATTTACCTACTTACTATTTGGTTGCTTTATTTATAGAAAGACACAAAATTTTGTGTTTCATATATATAATTTTAAGTACATAATGACTATGTGTATGTGTATATGTGTGCACGCATGTGTGTGGTAGGATACTTGAGAATACTTTCATAATATTTAATGTGTACACCATGTTATTATCAACCATTGTCACCATGCTGAGTACTAGATATCAAGAACTTTAGAACATATTCACCTTTTTGCCGGACGCTCACCAGCGAGAGTCCAGCGTAGTAAAGACACGATCGCTGCTTACTCAGTTCTCATGGAACTTTATTCATCCAGATGCAAGGCGAAAGAAAAGAAGCCAAGCCCTCTCTCTGCACAATACTATCCCCCTTATATACCCAAGGTTCCTCTAGCAGGACGCTCCCAGCCAATGGCAAGTCTGTTCACATGCAATCCATGCAGGCACAGTCCAATCAAGTTGAAGGGCACATAGTGCCTCAGGATGAAAGTTCTTGCTCCATGGGGTTGTGTGTCTTCAGGACATCCTGTGGTTAGCACTTCCTTGACTTGTTTTTCTCAGCAGCCAGCACTTCCTTAACTTGTTTTGCACAAGTTGTTACAACAGGCCATGCAAACAGCAAAGTGAGGAAGTTCCCACAGGTGGCCAGCCTGCGGTTCCCCACACTTTTAGCTGAAATTTTGTACCTTTTAACCAACATGTTCCTTTGCTCCTAACCTCCTGGAACAGCCTTTCTTCTCTGTTACTATGAGCTCACCTTTTTTATTAGATGCATATATGAGTGAGGTCATGTAGCATTTGTCTTTTCTGTGTCTGGCTAACTGATTACTATAGCTTTGTAATAGATCTTGAAATTAGGATATATGATGCACTTAGCTTTGTTCTTTGTTTCAACATTGCTTGACTACCCAGGCTTTTGTAAGGCTGCCTATGAATTTTAGGGATGCTTTCACTATTTTTGTGAAAAATTTCATTGAAATTTTGATAATCATTGCATTGAAGTGTTCTTTGGGGGTATATGGACACTTTAATAATATGAAGATACTTCAAAACTTTTGTGGAAATATGAAACAGTGGCAAATTTACTTTGGTGAAGAATATTTTTGAATTCCATGCATAGTGTTTTTTATAACATACTTTTTTCAATGAAATTTTCGAAGCCCCCTAATAATAATTATTTTTATCTATGAACAGGGGATATATTTCTATTTATTTATATCTTCCTTGAATTCTTTCCTTAGTGTTTAATGGTTTTCATTGTACATATCTTTCAACACACTGGTTAAATTTATCATTAAATTTTTAATAGTTATTATAAATGTGATTGTTTATTTTTTGAAGAGTTTGTTGGTATGTGTAGAAATACTATTGATATTTATATATTAATTTTGTATCATGTGACTTTGCTGTATTAACTTGTTAGTTATGACTACTTTTATTTTTTAGATAAAAATAATAAAAATTAGCATAGTATTTGGCATGTAATAAGTATGAAATATACTAACTACAATAATAATTATTACCAAGTCATTATGGTTATTGATACAGAACCTCACGATTCTTCAGTAGAACTGATTATTGAAATTTTTCCACTATGGTAAATATTTTAAGTAACTGACCTAAAGTTTGAATGTTTTTAAGTTAAATTAAAGAAAAATGTCCTAGTACTATTTTATATATATATAAGTAAAATCATAATTAAACTTGGTGGAGGAAAGACAGAACATAAAACATTGCTATGCAGTAAAATAAGGGCTACTTCAGAGGCACGAAAAAGGACTGGAGCAACCAGAGGTTATTGTAGTTACTTTTTGAGGTTTTTGATTGTTTATTTGTTTTGTAAAAATGTACATTTTTTTATTCTGGGAAATAATTCTTAAGGTGTCACTCCCCCAACCACGGAGGAACGACGCCATCCTGGGTTAGCTGCCGGCTCCCCCCCCCCCCCCCCCCCGCCTCCGTGGAGGGGCGGCACCCCTGCCGCTTTCCCCACTTCCGCGGAGGAGCGGCACACTACCGGCCGGCTCTCTCAGGGGTTGCTCAGATGTTCCTCAGGTGTTCCTGGTGCATGTTGTCTCTTTCCTCCTTTATAGTCCTCTTCCACCAATCCATGCTCTGCTGCCCACACGCCGAGCACGCTGCTCTCCTCCAATCAGGAGCAGGATCAGCTCCTGCTGCTTGTTAGTCGAATTGGTGAGGCAGCTGCGTAGAAGTTGTTTGCTCTCTCTCAGCACCATATTGTGGGAGATCAGATGCATAGAATTAGTCCTAGCAGTTCCAGTAATTTAGTCTAGTCTTGGTTGCTCCCCACATTAAGGGATATTGATTCTATCTTTTATTCCAGACTTGGCTACTTATCTCTGGCATGGCAATCATTGCATTGTAACCTGCTCATATAGTGATTGGTTCAAAAAATGATATTTAACTATAAAAATCAAGCATAAGACTTACCTTAAACTTCTGGGTGAGATGTTCTTCTTTTCTGGAATTTAAACTGTGAAAATGGAGCCTTGGAGATGCCATGGTGAGAAGAGAACCTGTATGTCCAAAGAAATGACACAGAGAGTTACAGAGCAGACAATGGAGAGACTAGGTCCTGATGCCAGTTCCAGCTGTTAATATCTTTTTGTTTAAGCTAAGGTCAGTTGAGTTTCTTGATTGCTTCCAGTCAAGAAAATCTTGGAACATACAGTTAATGTTGGTGGGAATGCAAACTGGTAAAATCATGATGGAAAATAGTGTGGAGATTCCTAAGAAAACTAAAAATAATTCTACCATATTACCATTGGGAATATATCCAAAAGAAATCAAATCAACATATGAAAGAGAAACCGGTACTCCCATGTTTATAGCACCTCAATTCACAGTAGCAAAAATGTGGAATAAACATAGGTATCTATCAACTGATGATTGGGTAAAGAAAATGTGCTATTTATATGTGATGGGATATTACTCCATCATAAAAATAATGAAATCCTGACATTTGCAATAAAATGAATGCAAATGGAGATCGTTATGCTAAGTGAAGCAAGCAAACACAGAAAGACAAACATCATGTTTTCTCTTATTTGTGAAAATTGAAATAGAGTATAAAAATTCCATGGCTATCATGTCATTGCATATTTATTTACTTATCTTCATTGAATCATACCATGTAAATGACAATATACTCTCCCTTCCTCATATTGTGACCATTATCATGAATACCTAACTGTGGAAATCTCTGCAAAGAAAAATAGTGTATATGTGTATGCATATGATATCTACATTTGAAGTGAATCTGGCAAAATGTTAAAAAAAAGTAAAATAAATCTGGAAAAAAGAAAAAAATACTATAAATGTTGGTGAGCAAGTGTTTAAATTTACTTCAAAACCATGCATGAGTGGCAATCTGATATAGATAAGCTAAAGATTATCACTCAAGTAATTATTCACAGGAACACTGTTCTTTCTTTGTTAGTTTCTATTATATTCTCCTAGGAAGGATCTTATTTGGAGAAGAAAGTGACCATATAGACACAGATGGCCTCAGGTTGAATAAGTGGAATTTTTGGACCCGGATTTGACAGGGTGCTTATCAGTGGAAGCAGGGGTGAATTAACACAGTTGGATTAGTTAGTAAACCAAAGAAACCAATGTGTCTCATGTAACTCCTGGAGACTCAACACTCATGAAGCTAATGTGGACACTGAAAGCATAACGTAAACCATGGGATTGAATACATAAGTAGCACTAATCAGGAAAGTGAAAAGAAGATGACATTATGTGAAAATTGAAAAAGTGCAGGGACATGATGATAATAGTAGAGAGAGCTAACCTATAGGTTTTTAGTGTGAAGCTTGATATTTTGGTTGCCATATATTAACAGCATTGAAATGTAGTGTCTTCCTAGATTATCAGATGTCCACAAATGATTCTGCCTTTTTTTTTTTTTTGACAGGCAGAGTTAGACAGTGAGAGAGAGAGAGACAGAGAGAAAGGTCTTCCTTTTTCTGTTGGTTCACCCCCAAGTGGCCGCTACAGCCAGCGCATTGCAGCTGGCACACTGTGCTGATCTGAAGCCAGGAGCCAGGTGCTTCCTCCTGGTCTCTCATGCAGGTGCAGGACCCAAGCACTTGGGCCATCCTCCACTGCACTCCCGGGCCACAGCAGAGAGCTGGCCTGGAGGAGGAGCAAATGGGACAGAATCCGGCGCCCCAACCGGGACTAGAACCCAGGGTGCTGGCGCCGCAGGTGGAGGATTAGCCAATTTAGCCGTGGCAACGGCCTCTGCTTTGTTTTGAGAATGCTTAAGGTAGGTTAGGTTAGGCTATAATGTTTGGTAGGTTAGGAATATTCAGTGTATCATTTTATGATATCTCATTTTATGGATTGGTTTATCGGTACCTGATTCCATCATAAGTCAAGGAGCATCTGAATATATACATATGTTATAGGTAAATACTTGTTTATATGCTCACATATACAATGGGCTTTCAACAAGTTTGTGAAAAAGATGTATTCAAAATATAATGCACATTCTCCATGAACTTTTTTGAAGCCTGTATGTGTGTGTGTGACAGGGTGAGTAATGCTTTCCTTGCTGAATCTCCTTTGGAGTGGTTTATTTCCTCATGTGTTTTGTGATTTTTTAAAATTCTGATCACAGGATATTCAAATTCTATGGGAATTCTTGATGCCTCTTAGAGTCCTAGCTCTATTTGGAGTCTACATTTGACTTACCACCTTGTGGAGGCTATTGACTTTACCTTCTGTTTCAAAGTTCACACAATCAGAACTATAGACCTCCAGGGATGGGAAGATACCCTCAGAGCAGCCATGATAGTGTTTTTGAATTCACAGGGAAAAGTAATTTTTAGGAAAGGGCAAAACAAACTGTAAGCTTTCCTTTGTTCAAACAATAGTGGAGATGGCTGTTTTTATGTTAGAAATTTTTTACTTCTCTTTCAAAAAAAGAAGTTTTTGTAGTTATTAATTCTATGTTCTACTTTGTTTAGTTAGTTGATTCCTGCTTTGTCTATTTTTTTAAATATTTATTTATTTATTTGAAAGAGTTACACAGAGTGAAAAGGAGAGGCAGAAAGAGAAAGAGAGAGAGAGGTCTTCCTTCCACTGGTTCACTCCCCAGTTGGCCACAACACCCGGAGCTGTGCTGATCCAAAGCCAGGAACCAGGAGCTTCCCCTGGGTCTTCCCACATGGGTGCAGGGGCCTAAGGGCTTAGGCCATCTTCTACTGCTTTCCCAGGCAATAGTAGAGAGCTGAATTAGAATTGGAGCAGCCAAAACTTGAACTGGCGCCCATATGGGATGCTGGTACTGCAGGTGGCAGCTTTACCCACTACGCCACAGTGCCAGCCCCTTGTCTCTTTTTTAAATAAACATACATATTAATATTTATAGACATAATGAATATTTATTTACCTTAATGGCATAGCAGTAGAGAAAAGGAGAGGGGGAGAGAAGTCTTCAAATCTACTCATTTACCCTAAAGATGGCCTCAAAAGCCAGGTCTGGGCCATTCCAAAGCCAGAAGGTAGGGGTGTGTGGCAGCTGCCCAAGCACATGGGTCACCTGCTGCTGCATTCTCAGAAACCATTAGTAGGAAGCCAGATTGGAAACAGAGTAGCCAGAACTCAAACCAGCACTCCAGTGCAGGAAGTCAGTGTCACAAACAGCAGTTTAACCCACTGTGCTGCAACCTTGGCACCCCCGATTTGTCTTTAATACTCTTTTTATCTTGCTATTTTGAAATGGTTTTTCTTTTCATAAATATTTGTTCTAAATTTTTATTTTATGGGTTTTCATATTCTATTATAAACAGAATAATTGAATATTGCATATTTTTTCAAATTGCATTTGATTACTTCTCAGTTTTTAGAGAATTGAATGATTTTTCTCTTTCTAGGGTAGTATTTATTGTATAGATTCTTTAAAAATTTTTCATTTTATATATTGAGAGGTATTCAGCGAAAGAGAGAGAAATAGAGAGGGAGAGCAAGAGAAGGCACCCATTGATCTGTCCACTCGCACAACAGATAGGGGCTGGGCCAGGCTAAAGCTGGGAGACAGAAACTCAATCCAGGTTTCACATAGGTGCCAAAGACTCAGTTCATGGAGCCTATCACCTGCTGCCTCCCACAGTGTGGATTAGCAGGACACTGGTACCTGTTGTAGAACCAAGACTGAAACTGGGGCTCTCCAAAATGGGGTGCAGGTGGCCCAAATAGTATCTTAATTGCTAAGCCAAACACCTCTTCCATTTGTAAATTCTTAAATGATAAAATCAATCATTTGAAAACCATATGCATTTGGAAACTGGTTTATATAGATAAATGTAAAAAATAAGAAAACTCATACATAGTAATATATATAAAGATAGATATAAAATATATATAAGTACGAATATAAGCATAACAAATCTTCTACTATGGAGATTTCCATTGACATTCTGTTGTATACGCTCCTGGTCTTTTTTCTCACAGGTGTGAACTCTTTTGTTTTAAACAAAATTTAGCTCATGTTACATGTAAATATTTCCATTATAAATTACATCATGAGCATTTTCATGTCATCATTTGAAGGCCCTTAAAAATGTTCATGGAAGATGAAATTGAAAGATAAATTAACTTTGGTGCAACAGAATTTTGAAATCCATGACATTTATTCATAATACACATTTCCATGAACTCTTTGAATATGTCATATATTTTCTTAGAAAATGATATTTTGACTATGACATCAGTTAATCATGTTCATGCAATATTTTTTATTTAATCAGTCTACTTTTGTCAGTTATTTAGATTGTTTTCATTTTTTGTCATTATATATTCCAGTCATGTGTGGCTTAATTATGGGGACAGTTCTGAGAAATGGGTCACTAGGTGATTTTGTCATCATGTAAACATGGTAGAGTAAAATTATATAAACCTACGTGGTATAGTCTGTAACATACTTAGATAACATGGTGTAGCCTATTGCTCTCAGATTGTAAATTATACATCTTATTGGTGCACTGAACACAGTAAGCAATTGTCATAGAATGGTAATGATTTTTGTAACCAAGCAGAAACAATACAGTAAAAATATAATATAGAGGACACCTGTTTAGGATACTTACATGAATGGAGCTTGCGGGACTTGACATAGCTCTGGGTGAGTCTCTGAGTGAGTATTTAGTGAATGTCAAGGGCTAGGAAATTACTGTAATTACTCTAGACTTTACACAGGCTATATACTTAAATGAAGTAAAAAGTTATCTTAAATAATAAGTTAGTCTAAGCTTACTATAAATTTTTCTTTATAAAATTTTTATTTTTTTGAAACTTTTGTTCTAACGCTTAGCTTCAAACACAAATTGAACAAAATTCCAAGAACCTTTTCTCTATTAAATTGTCTTTTCGCTTTTAAACTCCTTTGTTAAAACCAAACATACATAAAAACTAAATACATACATTAGCGTATACCAACACAGGGTAAGGAGTATCAATATCTCTATCTTCTACCTCCATGCCTTCCTACTGGAAGGTCTTCAGGGACTATGACATGCATGGAGCTGCCATCTCCAGTGATAACAATGCCTTCCTCCAGAACTTCTGACGGATCTTCCCGGGGCTATTTTACATTCCACCTTTGTTATAAGTAAAAGAAACAAAATCTATAACAGCAATAAAAGATGTAGTATAATCAGTACACAAACCAGTAGCGTAGTCTCTTATTGTCATTACCAAGCACTATATTCTGTACGTAACAGTATTTTTGGCATTTGTATGACTGGCGATGTAGTAGTTTGTATACACCAATATCTCCACAAACATATGTGTAATACATTGTGCTGTGACTTTATGATAGCTATGACATCACTGGAGGACAGGAATTTTTCAGCTTTGTTATCATGTTCTGGGACCACTGTCATCATTATGCAGACTGTATATATTAGTATATATCCTCGAACATAAACTTTAGTGTGGATCTAGGATTATTTACTTAAACTGAATTTCCAGGCAGAAATTATGGAGCAAAATGAGATGAACATTTTTAAGCCTTTTGATATATATTGTTAAATTTTCCTATAGCAAAACTATAAATTTTGCTACCACCAACTGTCCATGTTGGAACATCCATTTCTTTTTCCAAATGATGAACTTCAAAAGATTGTTGCCAGCTTGGTTGGTAACTCCTTGTCTTTATTAGAAATTTTTTTCTAGTGCTTGTGAGTTTGACCTTTTTTTTTAATATTTGTTGATTATTTCTTTTTGTTTATGTCTATATGTCATGCATTTTCTTTTGGGACATTCATCATTTTCTAGAATATTTACATAATATTGCATATATTATGTTAACACTAAAATATGCTTTAAATATATATTCCAATAATTTTAAAGCCTCTCATTTATGACATACAGAAATTTAACTCTTTACATATTAAAATATCGACATTTAAATGGTTTCTCTGCTTTTTCTTCACACTTCTAGAAATATTTCTCGGAGGGGCAGAGCCAAGATGGTGGAATAATGAGGGTGCACACCAATAGTCCGGGAAAAGATAGTTTAATAAAAGTGGAGTTACTGTAGCCTCAGGAAAAGGATCAGAAAAAAATTGCAGAGGAAACTCTTCCAGATCTAGTGGATGTGACACGGAGGACCTAAGGGGAGAGCAAGGTCGCCCACCGCATGGAAGCTGCCAGAGCCGTGGGAGCCGCCAGAGCCACGGGAGCCAAGGGAGCCACGCCACAGAGTCTGCGCGCCAGCACTGGAAGGAGAGGTGAGACAAAGACCTCGGTAACCTGAGACATTGGCGGGGAAAGGCAGAAAGAGCCTGCAGAGAACGAGGCCTGAAACCTCACTGGGGAAAGTTCACCAGGCTGACTGGAGGAAAGGAAAAATTGAATAAATAGGGGAAACCAGCACAGACATTAGCCTCTCTCTCCACTCACCTTACAAAACCGAGCAAGACAAAGGGCAGGTGCCATTTTACGTATGTAAAGCGGCGCATGCCATTTTGCATATGTAAAGCGGGTGCCCCTCATTACCCAAGCAGAAAAACCTGACTCTGTTGGAGAGAAATAACAGGAGGTTAGCACCTAATGAAAGTGTGGAGCTAACCAACTGAGACTGTGAAAAACTGAGGTGATGGGGGAGAGAACTCACTGAGTACACAAACTCAGTAACCTGGACAACCTGGCGAGAGAAGGCAGAGAAATTTGAGACCACACTGAGGGCTACATAAACTCTTTGTGTGGTCCTAGAGGTAAGCAGATGAATACCCACAGGGGCCAGATTTCATACATCAACTACTCTCAATTCCACTCAGCTGTGTGGAATTACTTCCCAACTGAGTCAAAAAAAAAAAAAAAGAGAGAGAGAGAGAGAGAGAGAGTGTGATCAAGAGAACAATCTGGGTGAATCACCTTTGGCACACCCTTAACCCTGAAGAACCAAACAGAGCTCTCTGGCCACACCCATCACAGCCTCTATGGATCCATCAAAAGCAGACAGTCCACATAATCTAGAGTCACAGTGTAATGAGAAAAAACACCACACCGAAGAAACCAAAGAATATCTCCAATATGCCAAACAAATGCAAAAACCAAGGTAACAAGAACAAGGAAGACACTATGATGCCCCCAAATGAAATAGACACCCCAATTCAAGATTATGAAGATGATGAGTTAGAAAAAATGCAGGAAGTGGATCTCAAAAAATTGATAAGAACATTAAGAAGTTCTCAAAAACAAATTCTCGAACTACAGAAATCCTTAATGGACAAGATAGAAAATCTCTCTCGCAAAAATGAAATATTGAGGAATCAAAATGAAATGAAACAACTAGTAGAACTTGAAACTGTGATAGTGACGAGAAATCATAATGAAATGAAGAATTCAATAGATCAAATGACAAACACATTAGAGAGCCTTAAAAACAGAATGGGTGAAGCAGAAGAGAGACTATCGGACTTAGAAGACAGAGCACAGGAAAATATACAGTCAAACCAAAGAAAAGAAGAGGAAATTAGAAATCTAAAACATATTGTCGGGAATCTTCAGGATACTATTAAAAAACCCAACATTCAGGAGGAGGCAAGATGGCGGAATAGGAAGGGAGCACACTGATAGTCCGGGGAGAGACAGTTTAATAAAAGTGGAGATACTGCAGATTCAAGGAAGAGTAGGGGAGGAAACAGCAGAAGAAACTCTTCCAGAACGCGTGATTCACAGTGGACCTGAGTGGAGAGCGTGGGAGCCCACAGTTCAGGACACCAGCGGCAGACTCAACACACCAGCGCTGGAACGCGAGGTGAGCCGAACCTCAATAGCCTGAGGCACTGGCAGGCAAGCAGAGAGAGGAGACTAGAGGGAACGACCCCCGGGGGGGGGGAGGGGACTTCACCAGGCTACCTGGAAGAGAGAGAGAGAGAAAAAAAAGGTGACTGGTACGGACACAGGTTTCTCTCTCTCCGCTCACCTCTCAAGGGCGAGCAAGACAAAGAGCAGGCGCCATCTTGGACATACATCATAAGCAGAGCGACCTCAGGTCTGCACCGGCCCTGAGCCTAGCAGAAAAACCTGACTCTGGGCAGGGCGAATTAACAGGAGATTAGGACCTAGTAAATTTGTGGTGCTACTGAACTGAGACTGTGAAAAAAGAGACGGTGGGGGAGAGAACTCACGGAATTCACGTGAGTACTCTCCAGAGACGCTACAATTCCGTAACTTTGGCAACCCAGTAGGAGACTGAAGGAGAATCTGAGCCCACCCTGAGGGCCGAACACATTCCCTGTGTGGTCCTTGGGAAAGAGCTTCCGATCTCTGGCTCCTGTGGGTATATCATTTGCCTGCTAACTACCTCCAACTTCGTTCAGCTGTGTGGAATTACTTCCCTTTTGAATCAAAGAAAGAAAGAGAGAGAGAGATCTACCATGCCTAACCTGGGAGTGTCACCTTTGGCACACCAAACAGAGCTCTCAGGCCACACCCATCTGAAGCCTCTAAGGCTCCATCAAAAACAGACGGTCCACTTAATCTAGAGTCATAGTATAACAAGAAAAAGCACCACAGTGAAGAAACCAAATATCTCCAATATGCCAAATAACAAACGCAAAAACCGAGATAATAAAAACAAGGAAGTCACCATGATGCTCCCAAATGAAAAAGACACCCCAATTCAAGATTATGAAGATGATGAGTTAGAAGAAATGCAAGAAGCAGATCTCAAAAAATTGATAAGAACATTAAGAAGTTCTCAAAAACAAATTCTTGAACTACAGAAATCCTTAATGGACAAGATAGAAAATCTCTCTCGTGAAAATGAAATATTAAGGAGGAATCAAAATGAAACGAAACGACTAGTACAACAGGAAACTGTGATAGTGACGAGAAATCATAATGAAGTGAAGAATTCAATAGATCAAATGAAAAACACAATAGAGAGCCTTACAAACAGAATGGGTGAAGCAGAAGAGAGACTATCGGACTTAGAAGACAGAGAACAGGAAAGGATACAGTCAGACCAAAGAAAAGAAGAGGAAATTAGGAATCTAAAACATATTGTCAGGAATCTGCAGGATACTATTAAAAAATCCAACATTCGGGTTCTAGGAGTTCTTGAAGGTATGGAGAGGGAGAAAGGATTAGGAGGCCTTTTTAGTGAGATATTAGCAGAAAATTTCCCAGGTTTGGAGAAGGACAGAGAAATCCTAGTACAGGAAGCCCACAGAACCCCTAATAAACATGACCAAAAGAGATCCTCACCACGACACGTTGTAATTAAACTTACCACAGTGAAACATAAAGAAAAGATCCTAAAATGTGCAAGAGAGAAACATCAGATTACTCTCAGAGGATCTCCAATCAGACTCACAGCTGACTTCTCATCAGAAACTCTACAAGCTAGGAGGGAATGGCAAGATATAGCCCAGGTACTAAGAGAGAAAAACTGCCAGCCCAGAATATTATATCCTGCAAAGCTATCATTTGTGAATGAAGGTGAAATAAAGAATTTTCATAGCAAAGAGAAATTGAAAGAATTTGTCGCCACTATTCCAGCCCTGCAAAAGATGCTTAAAGATGTGTTACACACAGAAACACAGAAACGCGGTCATCAATATGAAAGAAGGTAAAGGAAGGAAACCAAGGAAAGAAACCTCACAGCAAAAGATCACAGGGAATTCAAAGCATATATTAGAACTTATCTTTGGCAAATGGCAGGGCAAAGTTACCACTTATCATTAGTCACATTGAACGTGAATGGCCTGAACTGTCCAGTTAAAAGACACAGATTGGCTGATTGGGTTAAGGAACAAAACCCATCTATTTGCTGCTTACAAGAAACTCATCTTTCCAACAAAGATCCATACAGACTGAAAGTGAAAGGCTGGAAAAAGATATACCATGCCAACAGAAATGAAAAAAGAGCAGGCGTAGCCATCTTAATTTCAGACAACATAAACTTTACCACAAAAACCATTAAGAGAGACAAAGAGGGACACTACATAATGATTAAGGGATCAATTCAACAGGAAGATATAACAATTATCAATGTATATGCACCTAACTACAGGGCACCGGTTTATCTAAAAGATTTGTTAACGGACTTAAAGGGAGACTTAGACCCCAATACAATAGTACTGGGGGACTTCAATACTCCACTCTCAGAAATAGACAGATCAATAGGACAGAAGATCAACAAGGATACAGTAGATTTAAACGACACTAAGCCCAAATGGATCTAACAGATATCTACAGAACTTTCAATCCTACAGCTAAAGATTTTACATTCTTCTCAGCAGTACATGGAACCTTCTCTAGGATTGACCACATACTAGGCCATAAAGCAAGTCTCAGCAAATTCAAAAGAATTAGAATCATACCATGCAGCTTCTCAGACCATAAAGGAATGAAGTTGGAAGTTAGCAACTCAGGAATCCCTAGAGCATATGCAAACACATGGAGATTGAACAACATGCTCCTGAATGAACAATGGGTCATAGAAGAAATCAAAAGAGAAATCAAAAACTTTCTGGAAGTAAATGAGGATAACAGCACAACATACCAAAACTTATGGGATACAGCAAAAGCAGTGTTAAAAGGAAAGTTTATATCAATAGGTGCCTACATCAAGAAATTGGAAAGGCACCAAATAGATGAGCTTTCAATGCATCTCAAGGATCTAGAAAACCTGCAGCAAACCAGACCCAAGTCTAGTGGGAGAAGAGAAATAATTAAAATCAGAGAAGAAATCAACAAGATTGAATCCAAAAAAACATTACAAAAAATCAGCCAAACGAGGAGCTGGTTTTTTGAAAAAATAAACAAAATTGACAGCCCATTGGCCTAACTCACTAAAAAAAGAAAAGTCCCAAATCAATAAAATCAGAGATGAAAAAGGAAACGTAACAACAGACATCACAGAAATAAAAAGAATCATCAGAAATTACTACAAGGACTTGTATGCCAGCAAACTGGGAAACCTATCAGAAATGGATAGATTCCTGGACACATGCAACCTACCTAAATTGAACCAGGAAAACATCGAAAACCTAAACGGACCCATAACTGAGACAGAAATTGAAACAGTAATAAAGGCCCTCCCAACAAAGAAAAGCCCAGGACCAGATGGATTCACTGCTGAATTCTACCAGACATTTAAAGAAGAACTAACTCCAATTCTTCTCAAACTATTCAGAACAATCGAAAAAGAGGGAATCCTTCCAAATTCTTTCTATGAAGCCAGCATCACCTTAATTCCTAATCCGGAAAACGATGCAGCATTGAAAGGGAATTACAGACCAATATCCCTGATGAATATAGATGCAAAAATCCTCAATAAAATTCTCGCCAATAGAATGCAACAACACTTCAGAAAGATCATCCACCCAGACCAAGTGGGATTTATCCCTGGTATGCAGGGATGGTTTAATGTGCGCAAGACAATCAATGTGATACACCACATTAACAGACTGCAGAAGAAAAACCATATGATTATCTCAATAGATGCCGAGAAAGCATTTGATAAAATACAACACCCGTTCATGATGAAAACTCTAAGCAAACTGGGTTTGGAAGGAACATTCCTCAGTACAATCAAAGCAATTTACAAAAAACCCACGGCCAACATCCTATTGAATGGGGAAACGTTGGAAACATTTCCACTGAGATCTGGTACCAGACAGGGATGCCCACTCTCACCACTGCTATTCAGTATAGTTCTGGAAGTTCTAGCCAGAGTTATTAGGCGAGAAAAAGAAATTAAAGGGACACAAATTGGGAAGGAAGAACTCAAACTATCCCTCTTTGAAGATGATATGATTCTTTACTTAGGGGACCGAAAGAACTCTACTAAGAGACTATTGGAACTCATAGAAGAGTTTGGCAAAGTAGCAGGATATAAAAATCAATGCACAAAAATCAACAGCCTTTGTATACACAGGCAATGCCACGGCTGAGAAAGAACTTCTAAGATCAATCCCATTCACAATAGCTACAAAAACAATTAAATACCTTGGAATCAACTTAACCAAGGACGTTAAAGATCTCTACGATGAAAATTACAAAACCTTAAAGAAAGAAATAGAAGAGGATACCAAGAAATGGAAAAATCTTCCATGCTCATGGATTGGAAGAATCAACATCATCAAAATGTCCATTCTCCCAAAAGCAATTTATACATTCAATGCAATCCCAATCAAGATACCAAAGACCTTCTTCTCAGATCTGGAAAAAATGATGCTGAAATTCATATGGAGACACAGGAGACCTCGAATAGCTAAAGCAAACTTGTACAACAAAAACAAAGCCGGAGGCATCACAATACAAGATTTCAGGACATACTACAGGGCAGTTATCAAAACAGCATAGTACTGGTACAGAAACAGATGGATAGACCAATGGAACAGAATAGAAACACCAGAAATCAATCCAAACCTCTACAGCCAACTTATATTTGATCAAGGATCCAAAACCAATCCCTGGAGTAAGGACAGTCTATTCAATAAATGGTGCTGGGAAAATTGGATTTCCACGTGCAGAATCAGGAAGCAAGACCCCTACCTTTCACCTTACACAAAAATTCACTCAACATGGATTAAAGACTTAAATCTGTGGGGAGCAACCCGGACTAGACTGTTACTAGAATTAAGACTTATTCTATGCATCTGCTCTCCCACAATATGGCGCTGGGAGAGGAGAAAACAGCTTCTACACAGCTGCCTCCAGTTCAACCAATAAACCGTAGGACTTGCTCCTGATTGGAGGAGAGCAGCATACTCGGCGTGTGGGCAGCCGAGTTGGGATTGGCAGAGGAGGACTATAAAGGAGGAGAGAGACGGCATGCACCAGGAACATCTAAGGGGAACATCTAAGGGAACACCTGTGCAGCCCCCGAGAGAGCCGGCCGGTGGTGTGCCGCTCCCCTGCGGAAGTGGGGAATGTGGCCAGGGGGAACTGCCCTTCCACGGAGGTGGAAGGGACAGTAGCCAACCCGGGAAGAACCAGCAGCAAACCCGGGGAGGGCCGAGCAGACGAAAGAACAGCGCAGGGTCCTGTGTCGTTCCTCCACGAAGAGGGGGAGCGACATAATGGTGCCGTGACTCGGATATGAAGCCTAGGCAGGGTTTAGTGTCGTTCCTCCACGAAGAGTGGGAGCGACATAATGGTGCCGTGACTCGGATAGGAAACCTAGGAGGGAAAACCCGGGAAGAACTGGGAAATTACCGGAGAGAGAGACTAGCAAACAGCCTAGGGAAAAGCCGGATAGGAAACCTAGGACGGATAGGAAACTTAGGAGGGAAGAAACGGGAAGAAATGGGAAAATTTCGGAGAGAGAGACTAGCAAACAGCCTAGGGAAAAGCCGGACGAAAGGGTGCCGGAAGAAGCTGTTGAAAGCCTAGGCATAGACTCGGATACGGACTACAGGGGGAAGCTGGGAGAAATCTCTAAGGTCGAAAGCGAAAGTGAAAGCTAGAACAAACAGACTCAGATACGGACTGTGGGGAGAAGCCAGGAGAAATGAGGGAGGAATATTGTTGGAAGAAAGCTTGGGGAAACATACTGGGTAGAGAAAAATGTTGGGGAAATTGAAGCCGCGGGGGGCAGGCCGAGGCGGAGACGAAAGCCACTTTGGGATTCTCAAGTTAGCCCGGGAATAGGGGGCGAAATGTTAAAACCAGAAGCGGAAACATAAGCCTGGTTGGGATCCGTCTGATTAGCCCAGGGAGCAAAGGACGGGTAGCCAAATCGTGGGGCGGAGACGTGAGCTGGGTTGAATTCGCCAGGCTAGCCCGGGGAACTTAGATTGAATACTAGTGGCGGAGACGTAAGCTACGCTGTGTGACTCGCGGAGGCTGCCGCGCGCAGACAGAGCGTGCGGGGCACAAATAGATAGGGAACGCGGGGCTAGCGCGGAGACCGCGGAGTGTGCGTGCAAAGCCGAGCCGCGCAGAGCCGCGAACCCGCGCAGATGAGAGAGGCGCGGGCTGAAGCGGCTCAGAGCCAGAAAGCCGCCGAGAAGCAGCCTCGGGGCGGGCGCCGGGAAGCCGCGGGGATAAGAGAAACAGAAGTTTAGAAGTAAAATGAGAGAAATAGGAATGCTGGAAGATAGAAGTAAAATGGGAGAAATAGGAATGCCCGGAGATAGAGAAATAGAGAAATAGAAAGGCCTCCCCACAATACCGCAATTAGAAGGCTTGGATTCGGTCTGCCCGATAAGTGAGGCGATGAGCACCTGCGGGCGGCTAGCAGCTTATGCACCGCAGGTCACCGAAGATAGGCACGAATCAACACCAATAAGCCTCCCCACAATATGGCGCTGAGAAGGCTTGGATTCGGTTTGCCTGATAGGTTTTGTAAGCACCTGCAGGCAGTTCTAGCAGAGTAGAGCATGCGCTGCAGGGCACCGAACACAGGCATGCATCAGTGCCTAAAAACCTCCTCACAACATGGCGAAGAGAGGACCCGGATTCGGTTTGCCTGATTGATAGGACTTGTAAGAACCTGTGGCAACTCTAGCAAGTAGAGCAGAGTGTGTGCCGCGGGACACCGAAGACAGGCGCGTATCAACACCAAAAAAATAAAAAGGGGGATCTGTGGGGAGCAACCCGGACTAGACTGTTACTGGAATTAAGACTTATTCTATGCATCTGCTCTCCCACAATATGGCGCTGGGAGAGGAGAAAACAGCTTCTACACAGCTGCCTCCAGTTCAACCAATAAACTGTAGGACTTGCTCCTGATTGGAGGAGAGCAGCGTACTCGGCGTGTGGGCAGCCGAGTTGGGATTGGCAGAGGAGGACTATAAAGGAGGAGAGAGACGGCAAGCACCAGGAACATCTAAGGGGAACATCTAAGGGAACACCTGTGCAGCCCCTGAGAGAGCCGGCCGGCGGTGTGCCGCTCCCCTGCGGAAGTGGGGAATGTGGCCAGGGGGAACTGCCCTTCCACGGAGGTGGAAGGGACAGTAGCCAACCCGGGAAGAACCAGCAGCAAACCCGGGGAGGGCCGAGCAGACGAAAGAACAGCGCAGGGTCCTGTGTCGTTCCTCCACGAAGAGGGGGAGCGACAAAATCTACGACCCAACACCATCAAATTATTAGAGAGCATTGGAAAAACCCCGCAAGATATAGGTACCGGCAAAGATTTCTTGGAAAATATCCCAGAAGCACAGGCAGTCAAAGCCAAAATTAACATTTGGGATTGCATCAAATTGAGAAGTTTCTGTACTTCAAAAGAAACAGGAAAGTGAAGAGGCAACCGACAGAATGGGAAAAAATATTTGCAAACTATGCAACAGATAAAGGGTTGATAACCAGAATCTACAATGAGATCAAGAAACTCCACAACAGCAAAACAAACAACCCACTTAAGAGATGGCCAAGGACCTCAATAAACATTTTTCAAAACAGGAAATCCAAATGGCCAACAGACACATGAAAAAATGTTCAAGATCACTAGCAATCAGGGAAATGCAAATTAAAATCACAATGAGGTTTCACCTCACCCCCGTTAGAATGGCTCACATTCAGAAATGTACCAACAATAGATGCTTAAGAGGATGTGGGGAAAAAGGGACATTAACCCACTGTTGGTAGGAATGCAAACTGGTTAAGCCACTATGGAAGTCAGTCTGGAGATTCCTCAGAAACCTGAATATAACTCTACCATTCAACCCAGCCATCCCACTCCTTGGAATTTACCCAAAGGAAATTAAATTGGCAAACAAAAAAGCGGTCTGCACCCTAATGTTTATTGCAGCTCAATTCACAATAGCTAAGACCTGGAACCAACCCAAATGCCCATCAACAGTAGACTGGATAAAGAAATTATGGGACATGTACACTATAGAATACTATACAGCAGTCAAAAACAATGGAACCCGGTCATTTGCAACAAGATGGGGGAATTTGGAAAACATCATTCTGAGTGAATTAAGCCAGTCCCAAAGGGACAAATATCATATGTTCTCCCTGATTGGCGACAACTAACTGAGCACCAAATGGGAAACTTGTTGAAGTGAAATGGACACTATGAGAAACAGTGACTTGATTAGCTCTTGTCCTGACTGTTAATGTACAATGAAATACTTTATCCATTTTAGTATTTTCATTGTTCTAGTATTATTGGTTGATCTCTATAATTAACACACAATTATTCTTAGGTGTTTAAATTTTAACTGAAAAGTGATCCCTGTTAGAAATTTGGAAATCATTATTCTGAGTGAAATAAGCCAGTCCCAAAGGGACAAATATCATATGTTCTCCCTGATTGGTGACAACTAACTGAGCACCAAAAAGGAAACCTGTTAAAGTGAAATGAACACTATGAGAAACGGTGACTTGATCAGCCCTTACCCTGACTGTTGATGAACAACTTAATACATTATCCCTCTTAGTATTTTTTTTTTTTGTTTGATCTACTTAATACTTTTGGTTGAATACTGTAATCAATACACAGTTATTCTTAAGTGTTGAAACTTAACTGAAAAGTGATTGCTGTTAAATGTAAGAGTGGGAATAAGAGAGGGAAGAGATGTGCAATTCGGGACATGCTCAAGCTGACTTACCCCAAACGGTAGAGTTAGAAACATGCCAGGGGATTCCAATTCAATCCCCTCAAGGTGGCATGTCCCAATGCCATCTCACCAGTCCCAGTGATCAATTTCAGTTCACAATTGATCATAATTATAGGACTAAGAACCAAAGGGAGCACATAAACAAGACTAGTGTCTGCTAATACTAACAGAATTAAAAAGGAGAGAACAATCCAACATGGGAAGCAGCAGATAGCGGCACACACAGCAGATTCATAGAATGGCAGATGTCCTAAACAGCACTCTGGCCTCAGAATCAGCCCTTAAGGCACGCAGATCTGGCTGAAAAGCCCATGAGAGTATTTCAGGCATGGAAAGCCAAAACACTGTGGCAAAAACAACAACAACAACAACAAAACCCAAACAAACCTAAATGAAAGATCTCTCCAAGTGAGATCCCAGTGGAAAGAACAGGTCATCAAAGAAGGAGGTACCTTTCTCTGAAGCGAGGAAAGAACTTCCACTTTGACTACAACCTTGTCTAAATATGATCAGAGTTGGTGAACTCAAAAGGCTTCCATAGCCTTGGCGACTCATGACAAGAGCCTAGGGTGATTACTGATGCCATAAACAAGAGTGTCAATTTGTTAAGTCAACAAGAGGAGTCACTGTGCACTTACTCCTCATGTAGGATCTCTGTCCTAAATGTGCTGTACATTGTGATTTAATGCTATAACTAGTACAAAAACAGTATTTTTCACTTTGTGTTTCTATGTGGGTGCAAACTGATGAAATCTTTATTTAATATATACTAAACTGATCTTCTGTATATAAAGAGAATTGAAAATGAATCTTGATGTGAATGGAAGGGGAGAGGGATTGGGAAAGGGGAGGGTTGCGGGTGGGAGGGAAGTTATGGGGGGGAAGCCATTGTAATCCATAAGCTGTACTTTGGAAAATTATATTCATTAAATAAAAGTTAAAAGAAAGAAATATTTCTCAATCTGTTATGAGATAAATATTCACTGTAACTTCCTCAATTTCTTTTATGATATCAATCCTGTATTTACATCATTCTAAAATAAATGTAGCATGTGTTACAAGATAGAAATATAAATATATTTTTTCAAACAGATAATGTCCCCAAATCACTTCCTGTTAATCATTTCTCCCACCACCTTTGTTATATTGTATATTATGGTTTTGATTTCACTTTGGGAAATAGTTATTTAATGGGTTGCTTTTGAATTTATGACCTTTAATAAGAAACTTGCTGTATTTAGGAGCTTTAGTCTTGACAATGTCTGTATTTTGTCACTTGTTGAGTTTTCCATTTTGACCAAAAATGAACTTCAGTTGAGGCATTATTTAACATATACTTTTTATTTTTTATTTATATAAAGTGAGTAAATTTTATGTATTTTATATATACTGATACTTCCCACCCTACCCTGCCTGATGCTCACACTCTCACCTTCACTTCTCTTTCCTTTATTATTTTTCTATTAATTTTTACACTGATATATTTTCAGTTTGTTTCATTATCATAAGTTTAACCCCTCAACTAAGTAAAAAATTCAGCAAATAGTAAGAAAAAATAGTTTCTCAACAGCATAGAAAAAAGGTGCAAGCAATAATCAAATCTCAAAATGTTAATTTTGCTCATATACAATACATTTTTTGTACTCTATTAGTTATTCCAGATCAGGGAAAGCATTTGACATTTGACTTTTTGAGACTGGCTGATTTCACCAAACAATGGTTTCTGGGTTTCCAGTTGTACCCCTTTTGCTGTAGTATTCCATAGTGTGTGTGTGTGTGTGTGTATGTGTGTGTGTACAACATATATCATTATATATACATGTATATCACAATTTCCTTATCTAGTCACCAGCTGATAGACATCTGGGTTGATTCCATATCTTAGCTATCGTCAATTGAGCTGCAATGAACATGGGGGTACAGATAACTCTTTCATATGCTGATTTCTTTAGTTTTGGTAAATTCCCAGGAGTAGGATGGCTGGATTGTATGGTAGATTTATTTTCAGACTTCTGAAGAATCTCCATATTGCCTTCAATAATGGTTATACTAGTTTACATTCCCACCAGCAATGTGTTAGAGTACCTTTTCTCTACATCCTCACTAGCATTTATTGCTTTTTGATTTCTGTATGAGAACCATTCTAACTGGGGTAAGGTGAAACCTCATTGTGGATTTCATTTGTATTCCCCTGATAGCTAGTGATCCTGAACATTTTTTCACATGTCTGTTGGCCATTTCCATTTCATCCTTTGAAAAAGACCTGTTCATGTCCTTTGCCCATTTCTTAACTTCATTGTTTGTTTTTTTGTTGCTGAGTTTCTTGAACTCTTTAGAGATTCTGGATTTTTAAGCCTTTATTAGTTACATAGTTTGAAAATATTTTTGGGGCCGGCGCCGTGGCTCGCTTGGTTAATCTTCCACCTGTGGTGCTGTCATCCCATATGGGCACTGGCTCCTCTTCCAGTCCAGCTCTCTGCTGTGGCCCAAGATGGCAGTGGAGGATGGCTCAAGTGATTGGGCTCCTGCACCCGCATGGGAGACCAGGAGAAAGCACCTGGCTCCTGGCTTCGGATTGGTGCAGCGCCGGCTGTTGCGGCCATTTGGGGGTTGAACCAATGGAAGGAAGACCTTTCTCTCTGTCTCTCTCTCTCACTGTCTATAACTCTACCTGTCAAATAAAAAAAGGGAAAATGTTTCCTTTGCAGTGCAGAAGCATCTTGGCTTGATGTAATCCCAGTTGTCTTTTTTTGCTTTTAGTGCCTGTGCTTCTGGGGTCTTTTCCAAGAGGTCTTTGCGTATAACAATGTCTGGCAGAGTTCCCCTGATGTTTTCTTCTAGTATCAGGTCATAGATTTAGATCCTTGATCCATTTTGAGTTGATTTTTGTATAAGCCATAAGGCAAGGGTCTTATTTCATAGGTCTGTATGCGGAGACCCAATTTTCCCAGCATTATTTGTTGAAGTGACTGTCCTTGCTCCAGGGATTGATTTTCGCTTCTTTGTCAAAGATTAGTTGATTATAGATGCATGGATTTGTTCAGGGATTTCTATTCTGTTCCATTGGTTATGCCTCTATTTTTGTTCCAATACCAGGCTCTTTTATTACTTCTCTGTAGTATATCTTGAAATCTGGTATTCTGATGCCTCTGGCTTTGCTTTTGTTGTTTAAGATTGCTTTAGCTTTTTGGGGTCTCTGGTGTTTCCCTATAAATTTCGCATATTTTTTCTAGATATGAGAATATTTTTGGTATTATGATTGGGATAGCATTTAATGCATGTATTGCTATTGGTAGTATGGACACTTTGATGATATTAATTATTCCAATCAACAAACATGGAATATTTTTCAATTTTTTGTGTCTTCTTTCATTTATTTCTTTAATGTTTTGCAATTTTCATTGTAGATATCTTTCATCTCCTTGGATAAATGTATTCTGAAGTATTTACATATTTTGTAGGTATTAGGAATGATACTGATCTTATAAGTTCTTTCTCACTCATGGCATACTCTGTGTATACAAAGGCTATTTTGAGTATTGATTTTATATCCTTCAACTTTTACCAAACTCTTTTATGACTTCCAATAGTCTCTTAGTGGAGTCTTTTGTTTTCCCTGTATATTTAGGATCATGTCATCTGCAAGCAGGGATAATTTGACTTACTCTTTTCCAATTTGTATCCTTTTGATTTTTTTTTTTCTTGCCTAATAGCTCTGGCTAAAACTTCCAGAGCTATATTGAATATCAGTGGTGTGGTGAATTTTTTTTTTTTTAGCATTATGGGGCTGGCGCTGTGGCATAGTGGGTTAACGCCTGGCCAGAAGCGCCAGCATTCCATATGGGCACCAGTTCTAGTCCTGGCTGCTCCTCTTCTGATTCAGCTCTTTGCTGTGGCCTGGGAAAGCAGTGGAAGATGGCCCAAGTCTTTGGGCACCTGCACCCACATGGGAGACCCAGAAGAAGCTCCTGGTTCCTGGCTTCAGATCTGCACAGCTCCGGCTGTTGCGGCCAATTGGGGAGTGAAGCATCAGATGGAAGACCTCTCTCTCTCTCTGCCTCTCCTCTCTCTGTGTAACTCTGACTTTCAAATAAATAAATAAATCTTAAAAAAAAGAAAGCATCATGTCTGGTTTCAGATTTTAGTGAAAATGCTTCCAACTTTTCCCCATTCAATATGATCAATATGATGCTGAAGTGGGTTTGTCATGGATTTCCTTGATAATGTTGAGGTATGTTCCTTCTATATCCAGTTTGCATAAGGATGAAAGGATGTTATATTTTATCAAATGTTTTTTTCTGCAGCTATTGAGATTAATAATATGGTTTTTACTCTTCGATTTGTTAATGTGATGTATCACATTGATTATCATGTGTTGAACCATGTGTACATACCTACTTGGTCCAGATGAATGATCTTTATGATGTGCTGTTGGATTTTGTTGAGAATATTTGCATCTACGTTCATCAAGTATATTGGCCTATAGGAATTGTAATTAATTCTTCTTTAAAAGTTTGTAGAAATCAGCACAAAGCCATTCAGTCCTGGGTTTTTCTTTGTTGGGTGGTTCATTATTATTGATTCAATCTCAGTCTTGGTTATTGGCCTGTTTAAATTTTCTATGTCTTCATGACTCAATTTTGGTAGGTTTTATGTATCCATTTCTTCTAGGTTTTCCAATTTGTGGATATACAGCTCTTTGTATTAATTCCTGTTGATTCTTTTTATTTCTGTGGTATCTCGTTACATTTCCTTTTCCATCTTTGATTTTATTGCTTTGGGTCTTTTCCCTCTTTTTTTTTTTTAGTTGCTCAAATGCTATATCAATTTTTTTTAAGTCAGCTCTTCTTTTCACTGATCTTTTGTATCTCTTCTGGTCTGAATTTTGTTTATTTTTTCTATAATTTTAATTATTTCTTTCTACTAATTTTAGGTTAGTTTGTTCTTGTTTTTCTAGGTCGTTAAGATGCATTGTTAGATCATTTATTTGATGCCCTTCCAGTTTCTTGATGTAGGCACTAATTGTTCTAAGCTTCCCTTTTAACACTGCTTTTGCTGTATCCCATAGTTTTTTTTTTGTTTTTTTTTTTAACAGGCAGAGTGGACAGTGAGAGAGAGAGAGACAGAAAGGTCTTCTTTTTTTTTTTTTTTTGACAGAGTGGATAGTGAGAGAGAGAGACAGAGAGAAAGGTCCTTTGCCGTTGGTTCACCCTCCAATGGCTGCCAGGGCCGGCGCACCGCGCTGATCCAAAGGCAGAAGCCAGGTGCTTCTCCTGGTCTCCCATGGGGTGCAGGGCCCAAGCACTTGGGCCATCCTCCACTGCACTCCTGGGCCACAGCAGAGAGCTGGCCTGGAAGAGGGGCAACCGGGAAAGAATCCGGCGCCCTGACCGGGACTAGAACCCGCTGTGCCGGCACCACAAGGTGGAGGATTAGCCTAGGGAGCCACGGCGCCTGCCCCATAGGTTTTGATATGTTGTGTTGTCATCTTCATTCATTTCCAGGAATTTTTTGATTTCTCTTTTGATTTTTTTCTATAACCCATTATTCATTCAGGAGCCTATTGTTCAGTCTCCATGTGTTTGCATATTTTCTGGAGTTTCATAAATTGTTAATTTCTAGCTTCATTTGTGGTCAACAAAGATACATGGTATGATTTCAATTTTTTATAATTCATTGAGACTTTCTTTATGGCTTAGCACATGGCTTATCCTAGAGAAATTTCCATGCACTGATGAAAAGAGGGTGTGTTCTGCATCTGTATCTGCAGACAGCAATTAGGTCCATTTGGCCCATTGTATGCTTTAGTTCTGTTGTGTCTTTGTTGATTTTTTTTTTGTCTAGTATCTGTCCATTGATGAAAGTGGTGTGTTGAATCCCCCATTGTTATTGTATTTGAGCCTGTGTATCTCTTTAGATCCATTAACATTACTTTTAAATAGCCAGGTGCCCTGGCATTGGGTACATATACATTTACTAAAGTTACATCTTCCTGATGAATTGATCCCTTAATCATTACCCTTCTTTGCCCTTCTTTGATTCTTTTAACTGTTTTTGTGATAAAGTCTATGTTGTCTGATGTTAAGATGCCTCTCCCTGGTCTTTTTTGCTTTCCGTTTGCATGGAATATCTTTTTCAATCCATTCACTTTCAGGCTTTGTGTATCTTTGTTGGTGAAGTGTGTTTTTTGCAGGCAGCAAATAGATGGACCTTGCTTTTTAATCCATTCAGCCAGTCTCTATCTTCTAAGTGAAGAATTTAAGCCATGTACAGTCAAGATTATTATTGATTAGTATTGACTTGGCCCTGCCGTTTTCCCATAAATATTCCCACTATTTGTTTTGGATTTGCTTTGTACTTTTACTAGATTTTCTGCCTTCACATTCTTTCAGGATGATGACCATCTATCTTTCTGTGTTTCTGTGTGTAGCACATCCATAAGCATCATTTGTAAGGTTGGACAAATGGTGAAAGATTCTTTCAATTTCTGTTTCTTATGGAAGGTCTTTATTTCACATTCACTTATAAATAAGAGCTTCACAGGGTACCATATTCTTGGTTGACAGTTTATTTTTCTTTTAAGACTTGGACTATGCATCTCCATTCTCTTCTAATCTGTAGGGTTTCTCATAGGAAATCCGGTTTGAAACTAATTGTAGATCCTCTGAAGGTAATCTAATCTTTTCTTTATGTTTTGCTGTGGAAAGTTTGATTATAATGTGTCATGGTGAAGATCTTTTCTGGTCATGTCTATTAGAAGTTCTGTGTGCTTCCTGTACTTGGATTTCCCTTTCTTTCTCCGAATTAGAGAAGTTTTCAGTTATTATTTCACTGAATAGGACTTCTTATTCATTCTCTTTTCCATACCTTCAGGAATTCTTAAGATATGTATGTTGGACATTTTAATAGTATCCCATAAATCTTGAACAATATTTTTAGTTTTTCTCATTTTTTAAATAAAATTTATTTATTTATTTGAAAGGCAGAGTTACAGAGAGAGAGAGAGAGAGGTCTTTCATCTGTTGGTTCACTTCTGGATTGGCTGCAATGGCTGGAACTTTGCTGATCTGAACCCAAGAGCCAGGAGCTTCTTTTGGATCTTCTACACAGGTGCAGGGGCCCTAGGACTTGGGCCATCTTCTACTGCTTTCCCAGGCCACAGCAGAGAGCTGGATCGGAAGAGGAGCAGCCAGGACTTGAAAAGGCGCCCATATGGGACGCCAGCACTGCAGGCGGTGGCTTTACCCGCTATGCCACAGTGCTTGCCCTTTCCTTCTTTTTTGTCTATTTCCAAAGTTTTGTTTTCTAGCTCAGATCTTCTTTCTCATGCCTCACCAAGTCTGTTTTTAAAGCTTTCCACTATATTTTTTATATTTTTTATTTGACATGTTGAATTATTCATTTCTAATATTTATGTTTATGTTCTCTTCCGTATCTCTATTTCATGGTAAAATTTTTCATCCATGTATTATATGGATTACTTTAAGTCATGAATTTGCTTCTCATTGCTTTTGAGTAATCTTACAATCATTCTTTTGAATTCCTTTTTAGGCATTTCATGAATCTTTTCATCTTTTCATTCTAGTATTGAAATGTTGTTGTGTTCCTTTGGGGAAGTCATATTGTCTTCCTTGTTCATGTTTCTTGTGTTTTACATTTATTTTTAGGGATTTGTGGAACCACTTGTTGATTTTTCTCCTCTGATGGCTATTAACTTTGAAATTTTCTTCTGTGGCTTAGTCGAACATCTGCTTCTTCAGTGGATATTCAGAGGTGTGTGCTAGCTGGGGCCTGGGACCTCTAGTCAATGCTTAGGGGTGGTGCAAGAGTCCAGGGTGACACTCACATTGGGTGTGGTAGATCTCTTGTAGGCACAATGGAAGGTATGATCATGTTGGCTGGTGTGATAACTGCTTCACCTCCTTTCTGCCAAGGTGATCAATGCCTAGGGTGAGCCCACAGTGGCTACCCACCCCACCCACAATTTCTCAAGAACCACACAAAGGATCTGTGTGATCCTCAGTGTGAGCACTGAACCCTCTGCAATGATCCACCACAGGCTTTCAGGGAATTCTGAGCCTCTGAAGCCAGATACAGTGATTGCCCAGAGACTCGGTTTTGCTCCTCACCCTATCATGCAGTCACAGAACTCCCACAGTCACAGGGAGCAGGAGAGACACTCGGAGCCTTGCAAGGCTGCTCCATGCATGGAGAGGGCCAACGCCTTCCCGCCAGCTGCCTGTCAGTGTTCTAACTTGGCAATTTGAGTACTGGTGCCAGTGATTTAGAGAGGAAGGGAGTGCCTCAGAGGCTTAAGTGGGTACCCTACCCCCTGCCAACCCTCCAGGCCAGACTCAAAATCAGTGAGGACTACAGATTTATCCCTCAGATAAAATCCCCTCATCACATGCACATGAGCCATGGCAGTCTGTACTCACCTTTTAAGATGGCGCTTCCTCCCTGGTATTTTCTAGGAGCCCTTGTGATGAGGATGGCAAGCAAGCAATATGCTCTCACTTCATGGGTTTAGGTGGGCACCCTGCCTCCCTGCTAGTGTTCCAGACCAGACTCAGAGTCCCTGTGGAAGTATCACCAGTGACATAAGCTGTCACACTCTCCTCTCACTTCTCTTTAAGAAGATGGTATCTCCTGCTGATGCTGATTCTGATACTGGTAGAAGCAGAAGAGAGGAACACTACCCAACATTTCACTGCTAAGTGTGGCACTCTGAAGGAGTGGGGTGGAGGAAGAAAGCAGGACGGCTTCATTGCTCCAAGTCTGGCAGTTGTTCAGAGCCCAGTCAGCTGCTCCCCAGTCTGAAGTAGAAGTCAGTTGGTGACTGAGATTTCCTCTCAGCTGCTCCATTAACATATCCTTGTAATGGAAACATATACAGTAGCTACAAGTCATACATTTTACTCATTTTATTATTTAACTTATCTATGATCATTCTAATTCCCTTTACTTAAAAATGATAAATTTAAGACACTTTTATATATTTTAGAGGCATTTGTATAGATCTGAAGATTTTTTTTTCTTTTTAAAAAATTAAGAGTTTTTTGGCTAACAGTGCTTACACATATTTATGAAGTAGAGTGGCAGTGTTCCAATATATGTATACAGAGTGTTGACTCAATAAAGGGTAATTTTTGTCCATGATTGGAGTCTTGGAGCTCATCTCTTGTATTTGCTGAGAAAATATATAATAACTTTTCCAGAACTATGGTCACCTCTTTGTGCTGTGTAACCCTACTTAGGAACTTGTTCCTTCTTTCTATTTGATTTGGCACTTGTTATCCAACCTTCCTCTATGCCTCCTGTTGCTTTCAGCATCTTGCTGTCACTGTTCTGTTTTCAGGTCTAGAATTTATAGTTTCAATATATGAGGGAGAACATGTTATATTTGTAAAATTTCGCTTAGTGAAGTTTTTATTTGGAGGATGTATTTTAGGCTTTTAGTCTAATGTAACTTATTAGCATTTTATGCATATTAACAGTATCCACCAATGTATACAATTCTTGCCTCACTGCGAATTCCCTGGGGTGAAGTGCGTGCCTCCCTTGAACCTATCCTGGCACATGATTTGTAGACAATAAATACATTTTAAATGCATTTGAATTTTACCCAAGTTAAATCCAGTGCAAACCTGCAAGCAGAAATTCCTAAAGAGAGTAAATCCCAGAAATAGTAAAGATTTGAATTTGATGGGAATGGAATTTAGGGTTTATGTTCCTAGAAAAATAGGTTTCCATCAAATCAATAATAGTACTATTGAAATATTCTCCCTTGAGAAATTGTACATTAATGCAGACTTGAAGCTAAGACCCCTCTCCAGTCCAGGTCATGGAGATTCTGCTGATGTCTTCCCATGGTTGGGACATCATGGCACTTGGAAGACACACATTTTCTCCTTCTGTGACAATTTCAGCCTGGAATTCTTTGCTGATATTGGTAACCCCATCAGTCTTCCTAGATAAGCAAGCATTCTCCTCAGTGTTGTGCCTATGATTCTCATAGTGTGTGCATGCTATGGGCTGCTCCTAGAACCCACAGAGGAGCCCCCTTGTCCTCATCTGGCGGTCTTTCCTCTTCCACTCCTTTGGCATCTGGCTTATTTGAGGAATAATCTTCTGTCTTCTTCCCTCGGTGATTAACATCCAGCATTATTATCCCAAGGGCTTTAGGTTTTACAAGGACAATTAGAAAGGTGATTTGGAAAACTTTCTAAACCCCCTGAAGGAAAGAAGGCAGGAAGGGCTTGGCCAACATGAGGAATGCCTACACACACACACACACACACACACACACACGAGAGCGAGAGAGAGAGAGCCACACAAATGAACAATAACTCAGTGAATTATCCTGCTTAAGGTGCTGGGCTCTCTCATTCTCTCTAGAGATGAACTGAATTAGCTCCTTCATGGCCTATGTGTGCAGCAGAGCAAGTTCTCTTTCTGCCATGCAGATGGCCTTCTCCAGGGCAGAGTCACAGCAAGCCTGCTGGAGGCTGTGGAAGGCTGAGGAGTACATTGAACTTTCCCTGGGCTGCTTACCAAGTCCAGATTCAGACACTTTGTGATAGCTTTCTTGTCTATTCCATTTAGACCTCCCTGTCTTCATTGCTTGTCTGGATGTGTTTGATCCTACGCTGCTTTCTTGAATCTTGTTTGATTCCTTATTTTTCCTTCCCTCTGTCCAGTGAACCATAGAAGAAGCAAAATGGTGGCCTGTTTGTGAATACAGCATATAGACATCATTTGTTTGACCAACAGTGTAGGGAAAGCTGTACAGTATACATTTAATTAGTTTAATTTAGTGGCCAATATTTAAACATTGGGAAATTTCATGTAAGAATCATGATTTCCAGCTCTTCTTAGCATTTGGAAGATCTGGCCATGCTAGGTCCACATTTGTTGAAAAAATGGGTTGGAGTTCTTGAAAACATTATGTTAAACGAAAGAAACAAGTCACAAAAAAGTGCATATATTATAAAACTCCTTTTATGTGAAATGTCTGGAATAGGCAAAGTTGTAGAGAAAGAAAGTAAATTCCTGGTTTCCCAGGGCTGAGGGATTGGAAGGAAATACCCTGCTACAGGGTATGTGCTTCCATCTGGGGAATGAGAATGCCCTACGAGTGGTTGTGTTAATGGTCACACTATCTGTAACTATACAAGTTGGATTTCACACCTAAAATGTGTGAATTACACAGCACGTGAATTATATCTCAACACAGATGTTATTTTTTAAAATGGGTTGACCTTAAGCAGAACACACTTAACTTAGATGTGGAACATAAATTCTAGTTTGGTATAGCCCCCATCGTGCCATACCTATTCCCCCACAGTGGGGCCCAGATGGTGTAGACATTTAGGGTGTTTTTCAGCCTTAATGTTCATCAGCATTTTCCACTTTCTAGTATCTTTATTGTGATATTTTCCCATTTCTCATTTTTCCTTCATGAAAATTACCATTATCTGTCATCTCACAGCTCATCTTCTATGGCATTTTTCACCCAACAAGTTTCTAACAAATACATTTCCTTATTAGTAAATATTGCTGTAATAGTAAGCTTCATCACACCAAACTCCCTTACAAGTACAACCTGGTTCTGGATTTAATAAACAAGCATTGTGCACTATGCAGCAGAACAACAGGAAATGGTTTATGGTCCTGAATCCTGTACACATCCCTGTGGCATGACCACGCGGGAGATGCTGCAGGACTGGAAATGGAGCTGTAATCGCTGGCATTTTCAAACAGCTTGTTGACAGACTGGCTTGTGAGAAAAGCAACATTACATTGAAACTCTTAGGGATACTTTAAATTGGTGGATTATATGGTCACTTGATTAAGTTTGGGTTATGTAAACAGTGGAGTGTTTAGATTTAGGCTTGGCTGTTGGAGGCTAGGCAGCTGTTTGTACTTAAATCCAGCATGCAGACTTGTTAATCAAAGAGCTGACTGATTCTTTTTCTTTCTCCCACTCCCGCCCACTTCTTTTTTTGTACCTGTGTTGTTTTTCCTCCTGTCCAAACCCTTTGGGCTCAGGACTGTTGGGAGGCAATGGCAGAGCCTGTTGAATGTTCCTCTGGGGACTGGGAACTTATTTTTTTGATTACATAGTGATGTGCTTCACAGATTTCCCTCACTGTGAGGCAATCACTTCATTTATCCAAGTTCTACAAAGCCTTTATTATTTCGGTTAGTTCATATTTTTGAAGCTAAGTCATCAGTTTGATGCGTTTGTTGTAAAATGTGGTTTAACAGCTTGTTAGCACATTTATTTTTTTTAATGGAATCCAAAGATATTTCATGCTTGAGCAGCAGTGGATTTAAGAGGCGATGAAAAGCCCCGTGATCTGTGCACATTCAGCACCGAACAATGCACCAGAACATCGTGGAGCCCTGCGCGGGGCTGAGACCGCTGGCTTTTTCATGCAGTCTAAGCTCTTTTTCTGTTGTTCTTTTTCTCCTGACAGTGTCTCATAAATAACCAGTGCTGTTGTGCTTATTGGTCTCAGTTGTCTGGGATGCACTGGATTGTTTAAGAAGTCTGAGTTCATGTGGTTTTTTTTACCCTCTGACATGATTCTGTTCTATGCTGCCTGCAAAGCAAAGAGGGAACTTTGAGTGTTGTTTTCGCTCTTTTGCCATGTGGCTTTGTGAAGTTGCCTCAGAACCAGCAAGTTGCAACTGAGTGTTATTGTAGAGGCTGGTGAGTGTCACTGAGACTTTGGAAAGTGAGATCAGGGAAGGGACAAGCCTTTTCCGCAGCTTCCCCACAAATACAAGCAAGATCATTTTCCTGGGAGGCAGAAAAAGTGAACATTCTGTATTTGATCAAAGACAACATTTTCAGTGAAGTTTTGATATTTTTGCCTATCTTCAGACTTATCTTTCTATCAGGTTAGGCATTTGTTGGATAAAGAATCTGCATCCTGGGACAGGCATTTGGCTCAGTGTTTAAGAAGCTGTCCCATATCAGGGTGCCTGCATTTGAGTCCGGGCTCCATTCCTGGTTGATTCCAGTTTCCTGCTCATGTGCATCTTGGGAGACAGAAGGCGATGACCCGGGGAGCTGGGTCCCTGCCACTACATATGAGACCTGAATTGAGCTTCTGGCTTCTGACTTCATCCTGGTACAACCCCAGCAATAGCAGGCATTTGCAGAGTAAACCAACAGTTTAGCAATCCCTCCCCCATTCCCTTTCCCACCACTTAAAAGAAGCTAAATAAAAGCTCTGTTTCTCTTGAGGAGAAACCTCATGGATTTTCTGATTATAGCTAGTAAGTTTAGTACACTATTTTGCATATCCAACAGCAATGTATTACGGTTTCAATTTCTCTGCATCCTCATCGGCACATGTTATTTTCCATTTCTACATTTATTATAGTCATCCTAAATGGGTTTGAAGTGGTATTGCACTGAGGTTTTGATTTGCATTTCTCCAATGACTATAAATGTTATGTATCATTTAATAAACATGTTCATCATTTGTATTTATTTTTAGAGAAATGTCATTCAGATGCTTTGACCATTTTAAAATTGTTACCTTGTTTTTGAGTTGTAATAGCTCTTTATATATTTTGGGTACTAGTTCCTTTTCAGATATATGATTTGCAAATATTTTCTCCCATTCTGTGATATGTATTTTCACTTTCTTCACTTTCCATTGGTGCACAGAAGCTTATAATTTGATGAAGTCTAATTTATTTTGTTGCTGATACTTTTTATATCATATCTAAGAAACCATTTGCAGATCCAAGATCTTGAAGATTTACCCCTGTGTCTGCTAAGAGTTTTACAATTTTAGCTGTTAGATTTAGGTATTTGATCCATTTTGAGTTACCATTGTAGATAATGTGGGTGAAGGATCTGACTTCACTCTTTCACATGTGGGTATCTATTTGTCCTGCCACTGTTTGTGAAAAGATTGTTATTTCCCCGCTAAATATTTTGATACTCTGTCAAAAATTATTTGAACATAGATTTGTGGATTTATCTATGGACTCTTAATTTTATGCCATTGATTTGTACCCTACAACAGTGCCTAGAAATTCAGTTTTGATTCCCTCTTTATTCTAAGTAATTTAGAAATGATTTCTAAATTTTAAATTGAAGGAGTTTATGAGCAATACCTTTTTTTTTAAAGATTTATTTATTTATTTGAAAGGCAGAGTTACAGAGAGGCAGAGGCAGAGGCAGAGAGACAGAAAAATTTTCTATCCGCTGTTTCACCCCCCTAGACTACTTCAATGGCTGGAGCTAGGCCAATTTGAAGCCAGAAGCCAGGAGCTTCTTCTTAGTCTCCCACATGATGCAGGGTCCCAAGCACTTGGGCCATCTTCTACTGCCTCTCCAGGCTATAGCAGAGAGAGCTGGATTGGAAGAGGAGCAGCCAGGCCTTGAACTGGTGCCTATATGGGATGCTGGCACCACAGGTAGTAGCTTTATCCGCTTAGCCACAGAGCTGAACCCTGTGAGTAATATCTTTTTGTTGAGCTAAATTTTTCTTTCACTTGGAAAATGTGGATCTACATATGCTCATTTCGTTTCCTTGAAGTTCAGTGACTTTGCCACATATGACTGTTGTTGCTTGTATCAATTTTTCCTGGAGTACATGTCTGTTTAAAGCAGTAAATTCATATCTTTCTTTCCAGCAAGGTTTTTTTTTTTTTTCCTATTATAGCCCTATACATTTTTTATTTAGAAAAAAAATTTTTTTGGTGATTTTTCTTGCCTCCAGTGAGGTTTTCATCAGTGACCATTTTGAAGTCTGTGTGCTGAGTCAGACATCTGGGCCCTTTTGCTGTCTCACATGGAGTTTTTGTTGCCTTTTTTTTTTTTTTTTTTCCTGTGTACAGGCCCTACTTTCTTGTTTCCTTGCAAGTACTGGATGATGACTCTTTCTCCAGAGGGTATGATGTTGGCTTAGTTGTTTGTTCAATGACTTGGCTGGACTATTATAGTGAGGTCTAGTCCTTTCTCCCCCAGTGTGTGACCTAGTCATTTCCCTTCCATTACTTGCCTTGGAAATGCCAGGCTATTTTCTAGTGTGTTTTAAGGGTAGGCAGGAAGATAGAACAGACTGAAATTTCTATTTGGGTTTATTTTATCTTTGAACACCTCAGGAAATCTTTTTTTTTTTTTTTTTTTAATCTTTGACACAACCCTCTCGATTTCTGGTTGATCCCAGTCACGGCCGTTTAGTCACGCTACCTGTGCTGTAAGCTGGGAGCAGCTTTCTCTTCTTGGCTGTGCCTCACCTCCAGCAGTCTCCTGAGGCCCCCATGATAGGTCATAGGTAATTACAAGTGGCATGTCTACTTCTCCTCCAGCTGCACACCGCCTGCTGCTCTTTGGTTTCAGGTTGGGTCTCTTGAGGGACATCATCCGCCTTTTCCCATGCCCAGACCACAGAGTTCGATTTTATGACTAACAAAGAAGCATTAGATGGGCTTTTAAATATTGTGCCACAACAAGTAGGAAATCTGTTTCCTGAGCAATAATGGAGACATTCTGTGCCAACCACACCTGCCTTCTGCCTTGAGGTCCAGAGGGTATGTGGGCTTCATAGTTTTCATTTCTGGCAATGTATACTTCTTATTTCATTGTAGATGAAGTCAATTCTTAATCTATTATTATTATTTGTTTTCAGCATGTATCAACGAGTAAAAATGTCTTTGATCCATATTTAATCAGTATGACTTGTTCATATCTATTTTAATAACTGATAAATTTAATAATTTTTTGGTATCTTGTTTTCCAAAAAATGTTTTCTCTTGTGGTTTCCTTGTTTCTTTTCACCTACTGTCTTTAATAAGACTGGTGCAATATTTTTGTAAATGTTTGTGATCTATGCATATGTTCCTTTTGTCTTATATGTCATCTCTGAATCACTCAATGCTTTTTCTATTGCTCTTAGCATTGATCAATATTGATTACCTCTCTGAAGAGACAAGGCCTCTAGTAATTTTCCATTATTCTTTCCCCCCCTTAAGTTCTTACCCTGCTTTCCATATTTTATTAAAATCATTTTGTAGTTAGAATATAGATTTGTCTGGAAGCAAACCTCATAGACAGGTGCTCTGACACTGGGTTCTACTGTATCTAACATGCTTCTTTTTTAAAGATTTATTTAATTGAAAAGCAGAGTGACAGAGAAAGGAGAGACAAAGACAGAAAGGGATCTTCCATCCTCTTGCTAACTCCCCAGATGGCTATAATGGTCTGAGTTGGGCCAGGCCTAAGCCAGAAGCCTAGAACTTCATTCTGGTCTCGGCATGGGTTGCAAGGGCCCAAGTATTTGAGCCCTGTCTTCTGCTGCTTTCCCAGGCACATTAGCAGTGAACTGGATCAGAAGTGCTCCAATATGCAGTTCTGGCATCACAATCAGAGGCTTACCCTGCTGCTCCACTACACCAATCCCTGCATCTAATCCACTTCTATGAGTAATCATCCCCACCAATTGTACTGAGATAAATACTAATGGCTCTGTTTTTAACTAAAACTTGGAATGCTTCAAAGAAAGTATGCTCATGAAATTTGAGTCTCAGAAACTTCTGGGTACTTAAGAGCAAGGTCAATCTCTGCATTTAGTGTGTAGCTGTAGAGGCTTTCGAGACATGCTGCATTACATCTGGCTGCTTTAAAGATCTCTCTTAGTGGTAGTAGGTATTGAATTAATAAAAAAAATGGGTTGATTGCATAGAACTTAATTCAATAAAAATTAAGTGCTCACTTCCTACATTTTTCTTTGCCATAGAATATGGCATTAGATGATTTAATATTGGTCACCATTTTGGTGTATCACTTTTTTTTAACATTGAGTAAGGGATATAAATACTTTATAGTGTTGTATAGCTGATGGACTTAGCTAATAAGGTAGGTAGATAAGATAGTAGTTGGGCATAAGTATATATAATTTCCCATTGGAAGACAGACGCTGTGAAGGAAATGTGACCTGGAGCAGGAGAGGTCACTGGATGAAGTGATGTCATTGAAATAGTTCTGAAGTCAGAATCAGGGGACTTTCAGTTGGGTCCTAATTATGATATATCTTAGTTCTGTGGCCTTGGGCAAATTCTTTTACAGGCTGACCTTTTGTGTTCTAATCTATAAAGTGATGCTAATAATATCTAGTAACAGAATTTTGTAGAAATGTGTGATACAACATAGGTGAAAGCACTGGATACTGAACCTAGTAAAAAGGTCAAGGCACATATAATTTTCAAAAATTTCAATGTAGCACAATAAGGATTGTTTATATGTTTAAGGTTAATTTTGTGTTATATAGAGGGGTAGAATCCTAACTGTCTAAACAATATTCATTCTTCCCTTCTATTTTTTTTAATAGAATCCTTATATTATTAAGCATGGGAATGGATGTAACTAAAATCCCATATTTAATAGCCTCACTTATAGCTAGAAATAACAAAACATAAAATGCTTGTTACTGGTAGGACTTCTGGCAAATACTATTTAGAAGGGGCTGGTGAAAAGCAAACATGTTTGATTCTATTCCCTTTCTCACTTTTGCCATCTGGAATACAGATTCAACAACTAGAGCTGCAATGCCATCTTATGCTCATGCTATTACTTTGGAAATGAAAGCCTGTGTTAAGTATGGTGATGCTGAAAAATAGCCAAAACTCTTGGGTTTCTAAAGATCACTGCACTACCTTCCCTGGATTTCTTTTATATGACAGAAAAATAATCTTTAAAAAATATTTGTGGAGCAGCCTGGGCTCAAACCTGTACCCATATGGGATGCCAGCATGGCAGGTGGAGGCTTAGCCTACTATGCCACAGTGCTGGCCTCTGAATATTCTTTTTAAAACACAACAGGTCAAATGGATTTCAGACAGCCGTAAGTGTGTTTAGTCAAATGTATTTTTTTTAAAAGATTTATTTATTTATTTGAAAGGCAGAGTTACAGAGAGAGAAGGAGAGGCAGAGAGAGAGAGGTCTTCCACCCACTGGTTGACTCCCCAGTTAGCCGCAGTGGCCGGAGCTTCACCAATCTGAAGCCAGGAGCCAGGAGCTTCTTCTGGGTCTCCCACACTGGTGCAGGGGCCCAAGGACTTGGGCCATCTTTTACTGCTTTCCCAGGCCACAGCAGAGAGCTGGATTGGAAGTGGAGCAACCGGGATATGAACCAATGCGCATATGGGATGCTGGCACGGCAGGCGGAGGCTTTACCCGCTATGCCACAGCACTGGCCCCTAGTCAAATATATTCTAAGGAAATTGGATGTTCCCTTTTATTTGAGAATAATTTAAAGCAGTGTACAGTTGACCTCCAACAATGAGTGTGTCTCTCTTCTCCCCTGTGACATTGCTGCTCCTATTTTCCCTTTGCTTCATATATCCATTTTCTCCCTTCACTTTCTTTTCCTGAACAGCTGGGAGGAACTTTTGAGCTTCTGGTAGTGAATGACTTAGGTAAGTGTTGTCCTCAGACAAAACCTTGCAGCCATTTTCAGTGTTTCTCAAACCCAGTCCTCAGTGGTACAAAGTCAGTGGACATTTGTTGCACTTTCCACAGAACGCAACAAAACCTCTCAGAGTGCTCACTGTTTTAGAGAAACACTGGAGAGTAGGCTGAACAAGGGAGATCTCAGGACCTGGAGGACCAGGAGGATGTCACTTCTGGCTGTCCTTGGTGCTTGCTTGGCATCAGGCATTCCTTAGCTGCCAGTCATGCACTGGCCCTATTGTTTCTTCTGTCCTCTCCTCCACCTCTATCTCTGTGTCTCTTCACCACAGAGTCTGCTGAGCCACCACTTCTGCTACTCAGAACCAAGATGATTCATAAGAGCATCTCACTTGGGACTCCCCCTGCCCTTCTGAGACATGGATAATCTTTGAGTTTCCAACTCCTCATCCCACCACCCATGAACAGACTCTAGTTCCTTTATTTACTGATTGCAATTGCCAGGGGAGACAATCCGATTGGCTTTTCATAGGTGTGTGCACTGTCCAAGGAAGACTGCAACTTTGGAGGTTCTCAGCCAGAAATTCCTAAGCCAGAACTTACTTGCATCAGCCGTTTTCACTCCACAAAGCCTAAGCCTGTGGGGAAATTAGTTACATGAGGCAATTCAAAGATGGTGCCGAGAGGAAGTAAGGTGAGCGGAATCCAAAGTTGTTTACCACCAAAACTAATTGGCTACACAATATCAGGGGAAGTGGCAAAAACTGATAGCAAGTGTATAGACATATGGCTAGTCCTATGAAAATAGCCCTGTAAAGTGACCCTTTAAGTGATTGGTTGGTCCTTATGCCCTGCCCCAATGACTCCGCAGTTTTGTGTTATAAAAGGCTCTGTTATGCATGAAATAAGTGAGTTCTTGCTAGACTTGGCTCCCCGCTGCGACTGATTGTCTCCGGGATGATCGGGAGGCTGGGGAACTGCAAGCGGAGCGGCACACTTACCTTTCCTCAGGCCCAGTCCATCCTCGTACAGGTGGACTAAGACCCTGCATAAGCCTAATGAAATGACAGTTGTATAAAACAGGTCCTAAAAGTCAGTGAAATTGGTCTCATTAGTAGACCAGAAGTCTGGAGAAATTTCTAGGAATTCTAAAGCGGATGGAACAGGTCTGATGAGTGAACTGCTGGAGAGGTGAAAGTCATTCTCCCTAAAACAAGCCCAGATAAGGTCAAGCCAGAGGCCCATAAATCCAGGAAAAAAGAGCTGATTGTGAAATCAATAGAGTGACCAAAGAACCTTTTGTAGAACATCCAGGCCAATCACCACCCTTTGCCACCCATCAATGCACAGAGGTGATGTGACATCTGACTGCATGGTAAAGCTACGCTTATAGCTCCATGAAGTAGGTCAAAGAGATGTCTGAAAAGGGCACACAATGGGACTGGGGCCAGAAGAAGAATTGTGTAGTTTATTTTTTTTCATGACTCTGACTTTTATTTACTTACTAGTTTTGGAAGGCAGAGACACAAACACAGAGAAAGGCAGAGAGCTCCCATCTACTGGTTCAATCCCCAAATCCCTGTAACTGTCTGGACTAGGCTGATTAAATCCTAGAGCCAGGAATTATCACAGGTCTCCCATGTGGGTGACAGGAACCCAATTACTTGAGCCATCACTGATGCCTCCCAGGTTCTGTATTCGAGGACGCTGGAGTCAGGTATGAAACCCAGGCATTTTATCCGCTATGGAAGATGGGTGTCTGAACCGGTGTCTTGACCACTGGGCTAATGCCTGCCCCAGTATTCAGCTATTTTGTGAGAGAAATCTTCCTGCTCAACCTGTTTAGATGAAATTTATAGTCAATAAATTATACCTCAAAGCTTTTTTTTTTTTTTAAAGAAAGAAATAGCTTGGAGAGGAACGGGATGAGATGCAGAGTCCAGATAAAGTGTTTATGGTTAGGAGCAGACACACGTGTTTCAGTGTCATCAGGTGAAAGGCATCTCCTAGGCTAATTTTGCAGTCCTCCTTTTTCCTACAAAGATCATCACTGCTGTTGATTTTAACTTGATTTCATTTTTACAAAAATATCCTGCGAGTCTCACACTATGTAATTTGCCCTGAAGCCCTCTTCCCCTGAGTCATAACCTCTGCGGGTGGTCATCAGCATTTTGGACATGAAGGTCTGCAACCAATCTCCAAGATGATCACAGTCTTCCCCAGTCCACAGATAGATCCCAGCATCTACTTCATTATCTTTTCCACCCTCTCTTTCTGCCCGAAATAACTTTGAGTCAGTCCTGCCCACAGAGTAGGGTGTTCAGCTGCATAGATCCATGGATGGAACTGCCTCCTGTCCCAGGGGACTCCACACATGCTGTTCCCATCATCCAACAGTAGGAGGTCCAGATGAACTAGATCTGTGTCTGCGGCATGGCCACCACAGAGTCATGAGCTTCTTGCACAGTTTTTAGCCAGTGAGCAAGTGTCAAAACCCGGGAATTTGTTAGGTCACTCATTTATAATCTGCTTAGTTTAAAAAGGCTTTTAAAATATTTCCTGATATTCTTTTGCTAATACCTAGGTTTTATTTTAATCTAGAATTGAGTTTAAAATACTGTGGAGGATGAAAGGTGTGTACATTTTAATAAAATTCAGATAAAGTTAAAAATAGTAAGACAAGGGAATGGAAGTACTCTTCTGATATGGAACCAGCAGACAGGCATCATCATATGTTAAATGCTTTCATCCCAGAAGTATCTGTGCATTTGTAATTTCTACAAAGAAGACACAGGAAAAGAGGTTTACTATGAGATAGGTAATCAGTAGAATCTATTCCTTATTCTACACTTTCTCCTAAGGAAATTAATTTAAAAAATCAGAAGATAGAGGGGTACCATCTCAGGAGGCAAAATACAGGGGACCAATTTTTCTAGAGATGAAGGTGTAAATTGTATCCTCTTGAATAAGGGTGGACTTTTATGATGGTGTTTGTCAAAAACTGCCTTCGAACAAGTCACAAGTCTTAAAAATATACCTACCATATATATGTGCTAGCCATTAAATCCCTCAGTATGTACATAAGAAAAAGCAAAACATTTCTGTAATAAGACTTCCAAATGAATGTTCAAGGCAGGTCTGTTTGTGATTATGAAAAATTGGAAACACCCCAAGTATCCATCAAGAGGTAGGTAGATACACAAATTGTTATACATCCATTCAATGGAATGCTACTCAGAAACCAAAAGGAATTATCTATCTATCTATCTATCTATCTATCTATCTATCTATCTATCTATATCTATCTACCTATCTATCTATCTATCTATCTATTTATCTATCTATGTGTGTGTGTGTGTATGTGTGTGTGTGTGTGTTTATGCATCTATTTGGATCTCAAAATAAACCACATAGAGTATGCATTATGTCATGCTGGAGAGCCCGGATGCAGAGATTACCTGGTGACACAAAGAGGCTCCTGAGAGTAATGTATGTGTTCACTAACCTGACCATGCTGGCTGTTTGACACACACACACACATCTGAACTCTCAAATTTCATATTTTAGATAAGGTAACTCTTTGTCAACTATACATTAACAAAGCTGTTTTGAAATAAAGAAATGCACTTTCTGGAGTTGTGCATCTACTGCACTATATGTGTTTATGTTCTTTACCAAGACACTTGACTGTTCATGAAATCAGCATTTATGTGAAAGAAACACAAAGGAACAACCACCCAGTGCAGACATTGCTATGAAATAACAATCACTCTCTAAAATAAACACCGATTCTCTGCAATTAAAGATAAAATATTTACTATAAAGTTCATTTTGAAGTAATTGTTCTTATTGATGTATTACAGAAAAGTGCACAAATAATAAAGAGTATAACTCACTGAATTTTCCCCAAATGAACACCCTTGTATAACTACCACCCAGATCAAGAAACAATAGTATTTATATTACAGAAGCCCTTCTAGTACTTCTTTTTAGAAACTGGTCCCTTCTACGAGATAGTGTGATTTCTAACACAATAAATTAATTTTAATTAATTAATTAATTATTCTCATTTGATGTTTTGCTTATATGGTTTGTGTATGTTATTGTATTGTGACAATTGTTCATTTCAATTGCTGTACAGTATCCCATTGTATCACTATGTAAGTTATTTATCCTATTGTTGATGGATGTTGGCTTATTTCCATGCTGTACCTGTTATGAATGGTGCTTCTATAAGCATCTTTCTATATATCCTTTTATTAACACATGTGTACATTTCTGCTGGATCCTTGCCTTGCAGCAGAATTGCTACATCATAGGATACATATATGCTCATTTCTCTCAAATGACTACAATACAATATGAGCATTCCAGTTACTCAACATCATCAACAATGCATGACATTTTCTGACTCCGACTGTAGATGTTCTGGTGGGTGTGTAGTGGTATAACATTGTGTAGGTTTAGTTTCCAAAGGCTGAAACTGAGAGGGAGATAAATCTCAAATTAACATGAAGGAACATTGACTTTCTGTTACAGTGGTTCAAAGATGGAATGGTACATAGAGATAGTTCTACCTAAGAAGATAGTAGTCCCCTGTTATCTGAGGTTTTGCCTGTGGCAATTTCAGTTACTTGTGGCCAACTATGGCTTGAAAATATTAAATGGAATATTATAGAAATAAAAACAGTACATATATTTTAATTTCCTGCTGTTCTGAGTGGCATAATGAAATCACAAACCTTTCTGCTCTTTCCCACCTGGGACATGGATCATCTCTTTGTCCAGAATGTCCACATTGTATATGCTGCTCACCCAACTTTGTTAAAACTCCACGATTCAGGATCACCTGAAGCAGATGATCTTCCTCTTGATGTTTCATTAGAACATCAATAGCAGCTAACCCTGTGTCACAATGACTACGTCATTCACTTCATTTCATCTCATTGAACAGGCACTCTGTCGTCTCCTATCACCACAAGAAGTGTGAGTAAAGTATGATATGTTATTTCCAGAGAGAGACAACATTCACATCACCCTTTATGATTTGTTGTAATAGTTATACTTCATCATTATTGTTTTTTTTAATTTTAATTTTTTTTTTTATTTTTTTGACAGGCAGAGTGGACAGTGAGAAAGACAGAGAGAAAGGTCTTCTTTTTCCATTTGTTCACCCCCCAATGGCTGCTGTGGCCGGCGCACCATGCTGATCCAAAGCCAGGAGCCAGGTGCTTCTCCTGGTCTCCCATGCCGGTGCAGGTCCCAAGCACTTGGGCCATCCTCCACTGCACTCGCGGGCCACAGCAGAGAGCTGGACAGGAAGAGGAGCAACTGGGGCAGAATCCGGCGTCCTGACCGGGACTAGAACCCAGGGTGCCGGCACCACAGGCAGAGGATTGGCCTATTGACCCACGGTGCTGGCCCATTATTGTTTTTTTAAAATATATTTTATTTATTTATTTGACAGGTAGAGTTGCAGACAATGAGAGAGAGAGACAGAGAGAGGTCTTCCTTCGTTGGTTCACTCCCCAAATGGCCGCTACTGCCAGAGCTGCGCCAGTCCGAAGCCAGGAGCCAGGAGCTTCTTCCTGGTTTCCCAAGCGGCTGCAGGGGCCATCTTCTACTGCTTTCCCAGGCCACAGCAGAGATCTGGACTGGAAGAAGAGCAACCGAGACTAGAACCTGGCGCCTATATGGGATGCCGGCACCGCAGGCAGAGGATTAACCTCGTGTGTCACGGCGCTGGCCTCCATCATTATTGTTATTAATATCTTCCTGTGCCCCAAAACTTCACCATAGGTATGCATGGATAGGAAAATATTGTATGTTTGCATTTGGTACGATGTGAGATTCCATGCATTCACCAGGGGTCTTGGAATGGATCCTCTATGGATGAGGGAGGACCATTATAGGGGTTAAAAAGGGATTCTGACATTGGGTGGGAAATATTCTAAAGGATATTGCTCTTTTCTGAAGGCTGCTGTATATCTTAGTTCCAGCCACAGTTTGTATTTCCCCCAATGCAAACACTGGGACCAGGAGTAGAGGAGGGAAGCAGGAGTGGGGAGAGGGAGAAACGAAAACTTGGTCAGCCTTGGCCAGCCTCGTGGAGAACTCTGATGCTAAAGTCACCCTCCCAAGTGTGGACAAGTCCTTGAAGGGAGGTGGCAGTGTCTATGCAGCAGATTATAAACATTTTTTAAAAATTTTATCTTTAATTTTCATTTTTTGGTCAGTATATCTGATTTAACCATATCCTCCAAAAATGTCAACTTCACCACAATTCCAAGAGTAGGAAAGTAGTCCCAGAACTGTAGCAATACCACCATTGAGAACCTCTCCTTGCATTCACCTGCCTGCCCAGCTGCCCCAAGGCCATATACAGTCTTTTTATCAAAAGTCCTGCCCATCCCTACAAAAGCCTGCTGTACTGCAGCTTAGGTGTAAGGAATTGGGATTCCATTTGCTTTCCTATCCAGAAGCAATGTGAACTCACAACCTGGCCTAGGGATATGATCCTCCAGGACCCCCAGGGCAGCTTTCACCAAAAGTAAAATGTCTGTTCATAAAATTCTGATCTGTTAACTGGAAGTCGTATTTCTCAAAGCATACAAGAGCCAAGTACTAAAAAGATTATTGGAAAAATAAGAAAAATACATATTTAAATATGTAAAATACATATTTAAAAGAAATATTGTAAAATATTGTAAAAATACATATTTAAAATATTGTAAAAATACATATTTAAAAGAAATTATATTTTGCATTTAAACTGCCATTTCGGATATCAGGAGAACTTGCTACATACTTATTTACAAAAGGGAATGTGGGATTTGTATTCTTAGGGTGAATTGCCAGAGCACACGTTGGTTCAATTTATAGTGGTGTGACAGAGGGACAATGGTGACAAAAATTATACATGGTTGCTTGTAAGTATTTGTGATATGAATAAAGCTGCTGAAAACATCCATATGCAGAGTTCTGGATGGGTATACTTTTCAACAATTACTGTCTAGTATGGTATGTTTAATTTTGTTAAACCTGCCAGACTGCCTTTCAAAGTGTCTACTCAAATGTACCATTTTGCATTTCCACCAGTAGCCAAAGGTATTCCTCTTGTTCCACATCCTCACCAGTACTTGGTGTTGTCAGTGTTCTGAATTTTGACCATTCCGATGAATGTGTAGTCCTGCCTCACTTCAATTTGCATTTATTTGATGACATATAATGTACAACATCTTTTCATATTCTGATTTTCCATCTACATATTTTCTCTGATAAAGTATTTATTAAGGTCTTTGACTTATTTTTAAATTGGGTTGTTTAAATATGAAATATGTATCTGTTTAGTTCTTTTATGAGAGTTTTGGGATTTGTCTCATAAATTTTGTACTTATTTTGTAAAATTTATACTGAAATATTCACTTTTCAGCATGCTACTATAAATTGTACTACTTTCTTAATTAAAATTATTTAGCTGGCACATAAAAATTATACACAATTATGTTTTTAATTTCAAACTCCCCTTGTTCATTCCTAGTAAATAGTTGGCTGTTGATTTTTGCATGTTAACATTTTATCTTGCAATTTCGCTATAATAATTTATTACTTTTGGAAGTTTAGCTATTGTTTATTCATTTAGATTTGCTTCATTGATTATTATGTCACCTGTGAGAGAAGATAGCTTTATTTCTTCCTTCCCAATCTGTATACCTTTTATTTCCTTTTCTTACATTAGCAAGGATTTCTGGTATTGTTTTAAAAAGGAGTGGTGAGAGGGCATGTCCTTGCTTTGCTATTGATCTTAATGGTGTAGCTCATAATCTGTCATCATTCAGTCTGATGTTATCTATAGATGTTTGATAAATATTCTTTATCAAGTTGAGAAATTTCCCGTTCATCTTGATTTTTTTTTTTTTTTGACAGGCAGAGTGGACAGTGAGAGAGAGAGAGACAGAGAGAAAGGTCTTTCGTTTTTGCTGTTGGTTCACCTCCAATGGCCGCCTCAGCCGGCGCGCTGCGGCCGGCACACCGCGCTGATCCGATGGCAGGAGCCAGGTGCTTCTCCTGGTCTCCCATGGGGTGCAGGGCCCAAGCACTTGGGCCATCCTCCACTGCACTCCCGGGCCACAGCAGAGAGCTGGCCTGGAAGAGGGGCAACCGGGACAGAATCCGGCACCCCGACCAGGACTAGAACCCAGTGTGCTGGCGCAGCAAGGCGGAGAATTAGCCTAGTGAGCCATGGCGCCGGCTGCCTTTCATCTTGATTTTTATCATGAATAGATACTGAATTTTATCAGATGCTTTTCTGTATCTATTGATATGATTGTGTGATTATTCTTGTTCAGTGTGTTGATGTGACAGATTATATTAATTGACCTTTGAATATTAAACCAGCTTGCATACTTGGCATAAATCCCATTTAATCATGGTATATAATTCTCTTCATGCATTGTGGGATTCAATTTACTAACATTTTATTGAGCATTTTTGCTTTTATGTTCATTAGAGATATTGGCTGACAGGTTTCTTATGGTGCCTTTTTCTGGTTTTGGTAATAGGATGATACTGATCTCACAGAATTAGAAAATCCTCCCTATGCTTCTGCCTTGTGGAAGTGATTACAGAGTGTTGGTGTGATGTTTTCCTTAAACAATTGATTGTATATACATATTTTAAAGGTTGCCATTCATTTGAATAATTGTATTTATTGGAATAGTTAGATTGTTTTAAGGGAGAGGCTAAATCCTGAACAGTTCAGTAGCTGAACTATGATTTAGTGGTAGGCAGTTAAGGAGAGCCTATCAACCTGTGGGCACAATGCAGTTACAGATCAGTACAGTTTTCCCTGTGATCTTCTGAGTGTAACTCTGTACTGCCAATCACTGCAACAAAGTTCACTAACAAAAAAATGGGGCCTTCTCTTTTGCTATGAGCAGTGTTTATCTAGCTTGGTATTAGTGAGCCTAGTCTTTGGAGACACATGTTTTTAGGTTAATGTGGTCCCCTCAGAACAACCCTGGGGAGCACTCTGTGGTGTTCCCTCAAGAGCTCTTTCAGTAATGGAGAACTTATGTCCCAGCTTCCAGGATACTGCAGAAGATGGCCCTGAAGTATCTCCCTTGTGATCACCTCCCCTTCAAAGGGCTGAATGAAACCACTGACTGATCATCCTAAGGGAGTAGGACCCTCACCCAAACCACAGGGCCATAACAGTTTCTGAGATCCCCAAAGTGGAGGTCTCTTTGATAACTTAACTGCAGATCAACATCTTCTCTCTAATCTTGCTTTCTTTTCCTGTCTTCTACAGATGTACATCCAAGAGCTACCCAAAGGTTTTCAAAAGGTAGTATCAAAACACTGATCCTTGCTTTGGCATTGTGGTGCAGTGGATTTAGCCACTGCTTTTAATGCCAGTGTCCAATAGTGGAGTGCCTGTCCAAGGCTCAGCTGCTCTGCTGCCAATCCAACTTCCTGTTAATGTACCTGGGAAAGCAGCAGAAGATGGTTCAAGTACTTGGACTCCTACTACCCATGTGGGAGACCACAATGGTGTTCCTGGCTCCTGGTCCTATTCACTTAGAGCTTTGGGCAGGTATTGAATCTCACTGTAAGTTCACTCATTTATAAAGTATGTTGCATATTTTCACCAATGGCTTAGGGTATACCCCAGATATACTCTGACTCTGATGTGAGCCAGCTGACTGGAGGGGAAGTTCAGTGTGTTGCATGTTTATTAGAGAGAAAATTGACACCCAGGACAATTGAACTCTAATGAATAATGGAGGATAAAGAGAAAGATCCAGAGCGTGGCATGCTGAGGAAGAAGGACTGAGGAATAGGCTAAGGTTCCTCTCCCCAAATATTTCATATATTTCTTAAAACTTCTGAGCAATGGATAAAATGTAGCAACAATATATGAGAGTACTTCAGCATTTGCATAAAACAAAAAGATTTTATTTCAGTGAAAAACACTTTATTCTATAAATCAAGGAGTATTCAGAAAGTTCATGTAAAACATTTATTATAAAAAACCATGCAAGGATTTAAATTTCTTTTTGCATCAAAATGAATTTATCTTTTAATTCCATTCCTATATGAATTTTTTAAAATACTCCCATAGCCACGGGAAAGATCAAGGAAAACTGGAAAGGGCCCCTGCACCTGTGTGGGAGACCCAGAAGAAGCTCATGGCTCTTAGCTTTGGATTGGCACAGCTCTTTCTCTCTCTCTGTAACTCTGACTTCCAAATAAATAAATAAATCTTTAAAAAAAAAAAAAAAAGAAAAGAGAACTCCCATCTACTGGCTCATTCCTCAGATGTCTTCAATGGTCAGAAGCTGGGCCAAGCCAAAGGCAGGAGTCACAGACTCAATCCAGGCCTCTCTTTGTGAATGACAGGGACCTAACCACTTGAACCATCACTTCTGTCTCCCAGGGTGGACATTAGCATAAAGCTAGGATGGAGAAAAGATCTGGGGCTCATCTCAAGTGCTCCTGTGGGATGCAAGCATCCTACCTGGTGGCTTAACCACTAGGCCACACATCCTCCCTGGATTATTATCATTCTTTGTTAAACACTATCCACAGCCTCCAAAAAATATATGTGGTTTATGAATTTGAACACAATATGATAATATTTTTTTCTAGAGGAACAACTAGTAACAAAAGTGTAGTCTGATTAGCAAAGGATAAACTTATTCTTCCTTGGATTTTATCTATAAAAGAAGCTATCATGAGTATCAACTTCATATTTTCTTTTTTTAAAGATTTTTTATTTATTTATTTGACAGGTAGAGTTACAGACAGTGAGAGAGAAAGACAGAGAGAAAGGTCTTCCATCCAATGATTCACCCCACAAATGGCTGCAACGGCTGGAGCTACGCCAGTCCAAAGCCAGGAGCCAGGTGCCTCTTCCTGGTCTCCCACTTGGGTGCAGGGGCCCAAGAACTTGGTCCATCCTCCACTGCCTTCCTGGGCTGCAGCAGAGAGCTGGACTGGAAGAGGAGCAAGCGGGACTTTAGAAACCGGTGCCCAAATGGAATGCCAGCACTGCAGGTGGAGTATTAACCCAGTGCGCCACAGCACTGGCCCTATAGCTTCATATTTTAATGTGTTATAAAATACTCATGGCAGAAATATTGTTTGAATGTTTTTATTTACTATCCAGTAAAACTAATGCCATAACATTACATTTATTCACTAAAGGCATTTTTATGTGAATCTTAGGAAATACGGTCCATTTACTTTTCTTAAGCATATACTGCTTACTTAACTGAGGGATAATGTACACAGACTACAGAGCAGTGTATTTGTATCACTAGGGAAGCTTGGAAAATCTTGATGCCCATATCACATCTTGGACCAATTGAATCAAGACTTTTGCTGGGAATCAAGGCTTTTTTTTAAAGCTCCCCAGCAATTCCATTGTACAGTCAAGGCTAAGAACCACTGATGAAAAAGGACCGAGTAGTTGCTGTCTCTGTTAAACAGCCCTTTTAATGTATCACTCTTTCTAGTAAAGCTTTTGATTAATGCTGGATTGCAATCAAGTAATAGCCAACTAACACACAAAGTGGTAGTCTGATGGGAAAGTAATTGAATAATGAAGTCAGCAAAGTGGAACCTGGACAAACCAGTAGGCTGCAAGGTATGTTAGTGGGGAGATTGAATTATTACCTCTAGGTTGGCAGAGCAGTCAACCAATTGCTCAGCCTTTTCAGGTGCCAGAGCCTGGGACCAACTTACTTCTCTCACTAGGTCACCCTAGAACTGCAGGTTGGTAAAGGGCAAAAAATATCCGTGGGGTTGATGCCCTTAAATATCTGGAAACACTGGATTGATTCAGGAGATGCTCAGAGTTCCAACTGTACAATTTCCCCAAGTGACTGGATACTTGGTTGGAGTTCCCAGAAATTAGCATGAAATGTTGCCTCATGAATTGAAATGTGTTTGTAAATGACTTGTAAATAATAGTTTCATTCTTTACCAATGTAAGATGGTGGCCTTACATCTTATCCTAAGATCTAAGGCTCAAGTGGAACTGCAGGGCTTTCCAAGGGCTTTCATTCTTTCCTTTTGGAGAAGAGAGCTCTGAAAGGCTGATAGCTCTGCCCTTTTATTGCCCAGCCTTTCTGAGTCACTTTGGGTCCCACGGTCCACCTTGGCTACAAGCCATTACTCCCTTCACACCCATGTTACTTGGGGTGATGTACAGGAAGGCTCAGCTGAGAGAAACAGAGTTTTGACCCCATGATCTGTTCCTAACTCTGAGATTCAGAGCAGGTTGCCCAACTTCTCTGAATCCATTTTCTAGTGTTTAATATGGGAATAAAATTTTGTTACTAAAAGCTTTGATATGATGCGACATATGCAAGAAATTGTTGTGTATGAATTTGATAAAATGTTCAACAAAGACAATTAAGGGAAACAGAGTGTTGGTATCAAACAAGAATATAAAGTATCTCACTAATAAGTTTATGCTGATTATATAAACATATTTTGGACATATTGAGTTAAATATATTGCTAAAATAAATTTACCTCTTTCTTTTTACATTTTAAAAAATGTGGCTATTGGCCGGTGCCGCGGCTCACTAGGCTAATTCTCCGCCTTGCGGCGCCGGCACACCGGGTTCTAGTCCTGGTCGGGGCGCCAGATTCTGTCCCGGTTGCCCCTCTTCCAGGCCAGCTCTCTGCTGTGGCCCGGGAGTACAGTGGAGGATGGCCCAAGTGCTTGGGCCCTGCACCCCATGGGAGACCAGGAGAGGCACCTGGCTCCTGCCATCGGATCAGCGCGGTGCGCTGGCTGCAGCGTGGTGGCTGCGGCAGCCATTGGAGGGTGAACCAACAGCAAAAATGGAAGACCTTTCTCTCTGTCTCTCTCTCTCACTGTCCACTCTGCCTGTCAAAAAAAAAAAAAAATATGGCTGTTAGAAATTTTAAAGTTACACATGGGGGTCACATTTGTGGCCTGCATTAAATTTCTGTTAGCACTGTTCCATTGAACCAACATAATGTTTTTTTTTTTAAGATGTATTTATTTATTTAAAGTCAGAGTTACACAGAAAGAGGAGAGGCAGAGAGAGAGAAAGGTCTTCCATTCAATGGTTCACTCCCCAATTGGCCACAATGGCTGGAACTGCGCTGAACTGAAGGCAGGAGCCAGCAGCCTCTTCCAGGTCTCCTACGTGGGTGCAGGGGCTCAAGGAGCCGGACCATGTTCTACTGCTTTCCCAGGCCACAGCAGAGGGATGGATTGGAAGTGGAGCAGCCAGGACTCGAACCAGCACCCATATGGGATTCTGGTACTTCAGGCCAGGGTGTTACCCCAGTGCACCACAGCGCCAGCCCCCCAACATAATGTTTTTAAAAAAACATTTATTTAATTGAGAGGTAGAGTTATGGAGAAAGAGAGAGAGAGAGAGAGAGAGAGAGAGAGAGAGAGAAATCTTGCATCCACTGGTTCACTCTCCAAGTGGCCACAATGGCAAGGGCTGGATCACGCTGAAGCCAGGATTCAGGAGCTTCATTCAGGTCTCCCATGTGGGTGGCAGAGGCCCAACACTTGGACCATCCTCTGTTGCTTTTCCTAGGCCCTCAACAGGGAGTTGGATCAGAAGAGGAGCAGCTGGATCTTGAACTGGCACCCATATGGCATACTGGAGTTAAGTGGCTTTACCAGGAATACCACAATGCCGGCCTTTGAAGATACCTTTTAAAAACTCCCAAAGGTTCTCTGAGTCATCTGAGGCATTACCTCTAATTGGGCTACAACTTAACAGTTTATCTCCTAAGGGGCTGGAAAGTAGAGTCATTCAGATATGTTACTTGGGGGCAGGGGTGTCTGTGCCTGGGTGATTGACCCCCAATGAAAACCCTACATACCAAGGCTTGGGGGAGCTTCCCTAGTTGGCACATATCACTGCTGGGAGAATTAAGTGCTGTCCATGTGACACCATTGGCAGAAGACTCCAGTATGCTTCTGCTCAGTTTCTCCTAGACCCCTCTCTATGTGCGTTTTTCTTTGCTGATTTTAATCTGGATTATTTTACCATAATAAACCCCAACATGAGCACAACAGCTTTTTTGAGTTTTGTGCCTCCTTCTAAGAAGTCACTTGACTTGATGGTGGCCTTGGGGGAGCCTTGATATATGTTAACCTCCATCTGAGGTTACTGTCTATTATATTATCAACAATGTTATTGAGAAGGAAGAAGGGGGAATGGAGGCAGAAGTAGGGGATGAGAATATGATCCTAAAATCTATCATGTGTGTATTATAAGCCAAGAACTATTTTAGATGCTTTTAATGCAGCCATTATCAAATTTAATCCTTGAAATAACTCTCATATCTGTGTTATATGAGGATAAGAGGAAATAGAGTTCCAATCTCCACCCCGCAAAGGTCAAATTGATAGAGTATGGCATAAAAATAATTCATAAATAAATGGGAGAATCAGATTCAAGACTGGCTTCTTTCAGACCCCAGGCCCTGGTGGCAATATACTTCTGCAAAGATATAGCCACATAGACATGGTGATGGCATATGTAGCAGAGGCTGTATGCTTGACCTGTGCTAGAATTCACTGCTATATTGCTGGGTGTGCTTATGACTTTGTATTTCTCCACTTGACAGCTCTCTCCAAGAAGCTGGTTATGTTTGTTCTGCATCCCAGGAGTGGCTGTCAACCTGTGTGGAAAATCACAAGGGAATAATTGCCTGAGTTTCCTTGCACCTCACTGGGACAATTCTGCAGCAAGTTCTGCAGTCTCTCTTGTGGATCTCAATGGGGGTTGAGCCATGTTGCCCATGGCAATATCCCACTCAATCCCACATGCCCTTTATGAACGTTCTTCATTGTCCACGTCCCTTCTGTATCCCTGTATTGCGCAATCCATCATCCCCTCTCAAGTAAACTCCTTAAACCCAAATCCTAAAAACACACCATCTACTTTTGCTGATATTCCAAAGCAATAAACTAGATAGATCACAACTGAATAACTATATACAAAATAAAACAAGATTTGAAGAACAGTGGTATCATGGATACACCTGTATTCTATATTTTTAAGTGTCACCCTCATAACACACACACACACACAGTTCTTTGTCTTATAAATGACTTGAGTTGAATCTCTATGTTTAATTCTAGCATGAAATATGTACATGCTGCAAATTGCCATGCATAGTTCTGTATTACATGTTTTTGTACTTTAATTTACCTGGCTAATTTTTCTTGTTTTCCACTTTTAATACCATCAGATTGGATGCCTAAATGAATCATCACTTGTAAAGCTGAAAGCTGATATTTTCTTAATCAAAATTAGACTTCCTAATACCTGTAAAAGAGAAAATCCATTGGGGGAAAAGAACGAAAGGAGGATAGTTCTCATATTGTTTTTCAGACAACAAACATCCTTGTATAATCCTATTATGAACATCAGCATACATTTCACAGCCCATCTGGCAAACAATGGAGGTCATGACTCTGTATTTGAAATGCTATACAGGCCATTGTAGTCAGGAACATGGTAAAACCTACAGCTGTGTTAGTGGGTCAGAAAATGGTCACGGTGCATTGCTCAGACGTTGTGGATTAACCAGACAGACTTTTGTGAAGACAGGCTGTGTGTTGGGGAACGTGTTCTTCAGAGCTAAACAGGTCTGAGGGAGTAGTGATGTGAGCAAGAGGGGTGGAGGGGAGAAGAGTATCACCTGTTTTTGGTGACGCCTGGTTAAACTCTGACAAAACTCTAGTGGCTTGTGGAACACAAATTTTCATTATAAAACATCCTTTATGAGACATAAAATATAGTATGTTTTTAGTTAAGGAATTCTTTCCCAGAACATCAAAAGAATTTACTCTACTTTAATCATTTGGCCTGATACTATCTAATCTGGAAGACTAAAAGATTTTGGATTCCATTCCTTAACTCATATTTTGTGATAGTAACTTATTTTATTGACAAATTTTAAAATTTGCCAAAAACATTTAAAATAATTTAAGGTATTAGAGATTTGCTGGATGTGGTTTCATGTACATATTTCCTACTCCAGATAGTTTCTTCCAAGTTTGAAGGAAACGTTATTTGTCACATTTCTTTCTCCATCAGTGATGATGGCATTGATGCTAATTTTAAAAAGAACTATACAGTCTATATAAAATCTAAGTGATTTGGCCAGCGCCGCGGCTCACTAGGCTAATCCTCTGCAATGCGGCGCCGGCACACCAGGTTCTAGTCCCGGTCAGGGCGCCGGATTCTGTCCCGGTTGCCCCTCTTCCAGGCCAGCTCTCTGCTGTGGCCAGGGAGTGCAGTGGAGGATGGTCCAAAGTGCTTGTGCCCTGCACCCCATGGGAGACCAGGATAAGCACTTGGCTCCTGCCTTCGGATAGGCGCGGTGCGCCGGCCGCAGCGCGCCGGCCAAGGCGGCCATTGGAGGGTGAACCAACAGCAAAGGAAGACCTTTCTCTCTGTCTCTCTCTCACTGTCCACTCCGCCTGTCAAAAAAAAAAAATCTAAGTGATTTATAATATTTATTGTATGCCAGCATAATGAAAGTGACATGGACTGTGAAGTTGATGAAGATTCAAATATCTGAGTTCCTTTTTCTACAAGTATCACTCAGAAATTTGACTCTTTGTGAAAATTTCACTTTCAATGTTACATTCATTGTGCTGGCTTACAACAAATATTATCATATCTCTGAATAGGTGTGCATTTTTAATAGAATCTCTGCATAGAAAGTACCATTACTTGTCAAAATGTCAGAAAATAATATCCTCCTTTACCATTCCAATCCCTCAATATCTTCTTGTTATTCCAGAAGACTTGGGATATAATATAATATAAATGCTATTATCATGATAGTACGAAGTAGTACAGTACCTCACAAATAGATGTACCCTTAGCTAACCTCAACACTGGCAACAGGAATTGATTGGGTATATATGATGTCACTCTCTTTAATACACATTTTCAACAGTTAATGAGAAACAGTAATTTTCTAGAGAGAGGAGAACTATGTAAACAGTTCTAGTAACTAGTAAACAGTAGAACTAGTAAACAGTAGAAACAGTAAATGAGAAATAGGATCTTCCACAACTCAAATTGGATGTTGTTACAAGGAAGTGACCAGTTCATGGCAAAGCTATAGAAAATACACAGAAGAAAGTTAGAAAAATCCAAGATACTATCAGAAGAGAAAATTTCTTATTGCATCAGAAATGACTCTACTTTCTGGCTTTATCTGGCAAAAAGATTTTTGTCAATGTCACAATAGTGAGAATTATCAGTTCAGATATTATTGTGGGCTGGCGCCATGGCTCACTTGACTAATCCTCTGCCTGTGGCACTGGCACCCCAGGTTCTAGTCCCGGTTGGGGTGCCGGGTACTAGTCCTGGTTTCTCTTCTTCCAGTCCAGCTCTCTGCTGTGGCCCGGGAGGGTAGTGGAGGATAGCCCAGGTGCTTGGGTCCCTGCACCCACATGGGAGACCAGGAGGAAGCACCTGGCTCCTGCCTTCGGATAGGTGCAGCTCTGGCCATAGTGGCCATTTGGGGAGTGAACCAAAGGAAATAAGACCTTTCTCTCTGTCTCTCTCACTGTCTTTAACTCTACCTGTCAAATTAAAAAAAAAAGAAGATATTATTGTGACAAATAGAAGTTTTAATTTAGTACACTGTACTATGGCTCATGTCTAAGGTTTTAATAAGTAGAGTTCTATTCAACACAAGTAAACACAGTCTCTATCCACTTTATGACTCTGCCATTTCATAACACAGTTGATGGAAATGGCAAAGACAACGTGAACAGGGATGCCTGCTTCTTGTAGATGTGGCTTAGAAATGTCACTACCACTGCTCCTTCCTTTCCACAGGTGAAAATTCAAATATAGATAGACTCCGTTGCAAGAACTGTGGACAGTGTCCCCTGTGGCTGGGCAGCCACTTCCTAATTACCACTATATTGTATAGATAGGAGAATGTTGTAGTGGGAAGCCAGTCATTGCTGCAGGAGGAGTAGAAACTATGAGAAGGTGTTGTGTCTGCTGTCTGACATCAAAAGAACAACAAATAGATCTGCCCATTGAAATTTTAGTCACTCTTCAAGCCTGCTTTTTTTTGTTTTTATTTTTTGACAGGCAGTGTTAGATAGTGAGAGAGAGAGAGAGAAAGGTCTTACTTCCATTGGTTCACCCCCTATATGGCTGCTACGGCCGGCTTGCTGCACCAATCCAAAGCCAGGAGCCAGGAGCCAGGTGCTTCCTCCTGGTCTCCCATGCGGGTGCAGGGCCCAAGCACTTGGGCCATCCTCCACTGCAGAGAGCTGGATGGGAAGAGGAGCAACCGGGACTAGAACCCGGGGTGTCGGTGCTGCAGGTGGAGGATTAGCCAGTTGAGCCACGACACTGGACTTTCAAGCCTGCTTTTTAAAAATCTTTTATAAATTCTTTTGTTTATTTGAGAGGCATAGAAATAGAAAAAAAAATAGGTAGAGAGAGCAAGCTCTCACATCTTCTGGTTTATTCCCCAAATGCCTAAAATTACTGAGGTTTGGGTAAGGCCAGGACCAAGATCTGGGGGCACAATCCAGGTATCCCATGTAGGTGGCAGGAACTTAATTGCTTGAGCTACCTTTGCTGCTTCCCAGGGCGTATGCTGGTGGAAAGCTTGTGTTAGGAGCTAGAGCTAGGTATCAAATGTATGCACTTCTGCTAGGCCAAAGGCCCAGTCTAAGGCTCAGATTTCAGTGTTACTTTTTCCAAGGACCTTTTGTAGGTCTCATCAAGTAAATCCCATAATGCCTGTTAAAGAAGAATGAATGCAATAGATGCTATTGATTCCATAACCTAGGCTGCCTTTCAGGCTGGAGTCTTCATCCTCCACCTGCTATTAAGGTGCGCCACTAATGGCTCAGAGCTGAAGTTCTCCTCTCTCTAGAAAATTACCAAATAGAAGACAATCTGCTTTTGGGGTTAATGCATTCCTAACAGTCAGTAACTGAGGGACATGTGAGTAAAAAAGGTTAATCCCAACATCCGACCACTGTGTGGTGTTTTTCACACTCCAGAGCTCTCCCTGGGGGCCAAGTTGAGGATAAATTTGAGCCCAACTCCTTCCTTTGCCCTGTCTTGCTTCCCTTATTGCCCCCATTCTTGACAACACTGTTCCCATCTCTCTCCCTACAATCAAGAAGGTACACTAGAATTCCTGTTTTAGGTTCTGCTTCCAGGGAACCAGGCTTAAGGCCATGGGCTACCTCCTTTTCTAAAGTGGAGAGACTATCTGTAGTGTCATGAATTACCTTCTACCTCCATTTCATTTCTTAAGGGGCAAGGCAAACCTGAAGAAAGTAGAATCGTAGTGAAAATTTAATCAGAAAATTAAAATTCCAGGGACTTACCCACATTCAGTGACTATTCAATTTTCCCTGTTATCCTTATTTCAAGACTTTACACTGAAAAATAAATCTGGACTCATTTCCAAGCGACTTTTTTCATTTGCCAATATCAGAACTTGCTTTTTCTGTTTTCTCCACATAGAGGCAGGAAGGTGATCACAAATACTTTAGGTTTTTAACCATCAAGGAAACCTCCTTTTAACAGAAAAGCACAAATAAACCATAATACCCCATCTATAACATGCTACACAAGGTGAACTGAGGATAAAATAAAATGTTAATTGAAGTAATGTTATGTTCCTGGGATATAGCAAAGTGGTTACAAACGTTTAATTTTCTTCTTCTTTAGTTCTGAAGATTTCCCACTCTGCTTTTGTTGTTTCCTTATAACCTCATGTGGATAGGAGAGGGGAATCATAATTGGCCCCATTTTTCAGAAGATTGAAACTATCAGTCAGCTTCAAATAATGCAAAACATATGAATATTGATACCATTCATGGCAGTTCACCCCTCCTGACTTAATTCCCACAGTAACAGTTTGGGAAGCCATTGGTTGAGTTTCGATGTTCTCAAAATTCGACTCCATGGTGAGCAGCCATCAGGAGAATGCCTACTTGACTTTTAAAATGTTTTGTTTATGACATAAAGAATATATTAGGTTCTGCAGTGAATTAATGGGTCATTAATATATTTAATAAGAATCAGACATGAAAACACTGGTGTGTTCAATTTATTCCTTTGGATATCATCTACATGGAAGAGTTTCTTTAGGTGAAACATTTTTGGAATGCATTTTAGAACTTCTCTGCAGTAAAGAACAATGAGTTTTGCTTCTAATGAGGACAACATTTCCATAATTTTCTAGATTAATGGTATAAATGTGATTGCTCAGTTATTTTTTGCAAACATTCAAATGTCCATAATCTTTCCATTAGTAGACAAATAGATTTTATATCCTATTCAGTTATACTAAATTTTGTGTGTCTATTTGAGTTACCACTTCTACTTGAAATTTTGATATATCTATTTTGCAAGTGCTCATGGTTTTTCTCTTTTGCGTCAAACCTTCACTATGAAAACATTCCCAAATGTTCTAGGTTGAAGTAATCTGATTCTTCTCTGACTACTCAAAGTGCATCTTCATGGTCTAGCTTCTTACTGAATTACATTCAAGTCATCACTTACTTTTTGACTATCATAAATTGAAAAGCTTAAGTCATACTCTTTTTTTTATTTGACATGTAGAGATACAGATAGTGAGAGAGACAGAGAGAAAGGTCTTACTTCCATTGGTACACCCCCCAAATGGCCGCTATAGCTGGTGCTGTGCCGATCCGAAGCCAGGAGCCAGGTGCTTCTTCCTGGTGTCCCATGCAGGTGCAGGGGTCCAAGTACCTGGGCCATCCTCCACTGCCCTCTGGGGCCACAAAAGAGAGCTGGACTGGAAGAGGAGCAACCGGGACTAGAACCCGGCACCCATATGGGATGCCAGCGCCATAGGCGGAGGATTAACCAAGTGAACCACAGCGCCGGCCCCAAGTCATACTCTTTCTCTGATAGTGTAGGCATGAGGTCACAGTTCCCCCTCATACGTGTGTTGTCATGCTGACTACCACACAGCTAAGCAAAGGGTAGGTGCTCAATATACGCTTGAGTGTGTGAATGTGTGTCCATCTCATGTTCCGTGGCACCATCATTACAGGGTCTGTGAGATGAAAGGGGTCAGGAATGTCATATACTTCCCCGGCTCACTTCCTTGACCCAGTGTGACCCATGGGTGTCATACAAGCAAGTGTAGAAAGGAATTCACTCCCTTGCCCCCTTCTCCCAACACATACTTCTCAGAGACAGCCCTAAAATCATTGGCAAGAGAATATCTACAAGCAGGTCAGAAGAACAGGTCATTTCTGCCTTAGAAAAGGTCTGTGGTATCTTTCCCTCAACAAGGAGCAAGACCCCATTAAAAGTACCAACTGAAGCACAGATAACATATGACTACAGAATAATAGACACACAAACAGAGGTGTGTGTCATTTCTGATGGGAAAATGCATGTTTTCTGTTTCTTGTGTGGTTCTTTCCCAAAAAAGCAACTGTAAAGTATGTGCATGCATACCCTATAAGTGGGTACACTTCTAAGTGATGAATGTGTATTGCTGTCACTGTAGACTTTGGCAACTATTTGAAGTTCACACTCATAGCAAAGAGAAGTAGGAGAGGGACATCTGCTTTCCTTAATGCTGCACTGCAGAGTATTGTGAGTCGTGTGCTGCAGAGTTACACACCACCCAAGAAATGTGTTCAGTGGGCCAGGCTTCATAGGTTACCCCATGAATACAACTATGTTTTTCAACCATTCAAAGCAAAGAGGACTAAGGAGGCTGAAAAACAGAGGCCACGGTGTCATTTTCCAACTTTTATTACCTGAGTGAATTTGGGGATATTATTTGATTTCTGTGTAGTTCAGTTTCCCCATCTTTCCAATAAAGATAATAGTATCTACAAGTCAGAACTGCTTCAATAATTAAGCAAGAGCTATATAAACTGTGTAATATGATGCTTGTTAAAAATCAGCTAACATATCTATTCATTCAAAGATATTTATATCTACCATGTGCCAGATTGTATTCTAATACAAAGAAATCCTTTAAATAAAACATAACATATTATCTACGTTCTGTGATAAATTCTAAAGCTGAGGTGGGTAAGAGGAATTCCTGAATAGGTTCTATGTGTAAACTTTGCTAATAATGACAGTGAGATAAAGACGTGAATGTTAGAACAGAGTTAGCCAAGGACAAAGGTGAAGTGTTTCAGTTCAGGCTGCTGTAACAAAAATATCAAAAACTGGGTGGCATAGCAATTCATTTCTCACAGTTTCAGATGCTAGGGAGTCCCGAGGTAAGGCGCCAGCAGACCAGGTGTCTGGTGAAGGTCCTCTTTTTGCTTTGCAAATGGATGTGTTTTCATTGTGTTCTCATGTAGTGGAAGACAGAGAGTGGGAGCAAGCTCTGGAGTCTCTTCTTATAAGGATACTGACACCATTCATGATTGTTCACCCATCTTGACTTAATTATGTGCCCAAGACCCTGAATACTAATGCCAACACATTATAGATGAGAATCTAAACATGAATTTTAGGGGAGATAGAAACATTCCATCTGGAACACAGGTGAAGAGAGTTTCAGGTAGAGGAAACAGTGAATGCAAAGGTCCTGGGGTTGGAAAATGTCTTGAGCTTGAAGGGGGTTAAAAGAACAAGAAGAGAAGATGAGATGAATAAGGTCATGAAAAGACTGAGCAAGAGGAGTTCTCCAGGCATCAAATGGTTGTAGCTCCTTCTCTGATAGGGAAGAGCCACTGGAGCATTGGGAGCGCCTGACTGATTCATCAGCATCTTTCTCGCTGCTGATTGAGAAAAGAGGGAAAGGAAACAGAAGCCAAATTTGCAGGCTACTGCATAATACAGGAGAGAGACAGTGACTAGAACAGGAGTGGTACCACTGAAGTTCCTGAGATGTAACTCAGTTCTGGTTAGTGGTGAAAAGTAATTGATTAATGTTTGAGAAAGATCCACGATATATAAATCACAATTTAATTCTTGAAAAAAGCAATGTCTTTCTGATATAGAAATATTTTGAAGTTGAAGCAAAAGTGTTAGTCATGTCTAAGTAATAGCCATGTTTAAAGTACCTCTTCCATCCCCCAAATCCACAGAGAATGCCATAGACATGAATAACCCACATATGGGCCACCACAACATATCAGCACTGAGTTCTTTGGAAAGATATTCTAGTTTTTGATAACGTATCTCAAAAACTGAGATCTCATTCTCCACCTGTTTTGGTGGCAAGATCTCAAATGTAGAGTAGGCAGAGATGAGAGAATCTCAGCATGCTGGTCCAGTTCTGTGCCACACTATTTCCATTTGACTACATCTGCTATCAACTGGAAATAACAATGAAGATTTACTCCTTATGAAAACACAATTTTAGCTAACATGACTTTAAAAACCTCCTACTTATTATATAAGATTTTTCTTTTAGCTTTAGTGGATTTTTACAATTAAGAAAATAGATGTAATATAGCAACTCTGAATTCTACTGCTGAAAGCAGGGAGACAGGGAAAGACTGCATGGGTCTGCCGGTTTCTGGAGAGGAAAGCTTCCCTCCACGGCGGGAGCGGGTCTCGTGCGGCTGTCCCTTCTTTGTCTTGACCAGTGCAGGGTCATAGAAAGAACACCCAGTTGAAAGTCAAGGACTGGTTCTACTGCTGGTTCTATCACTAGCTGGATCCATCACTGAATCTCTATCAATACTGCAGAATTCCTTCCCATTCCACCTTTCTCGGACTTGTTGGTTACCTTTCCTTAGTTCCATCAAAAATTGGAAAACTGTGGAGAGCTTGTAGAACAAGATATTCTTTGCTGCTAATTGAAAGAACACCAGTGTTGTGATATGGGGGGAAACCTCTGGGTTCAGGTCCTGCCTTCTGTGACTTTTTCATGGCATGTAAAAACATCTAAGACCCTCATGGCTCCCCTTCAGCAGGTGGATTGAGCAAAGCAGCCCATAGGCCTTGAAATTTACTGCTGCTGTTTTCTTGCACAGCGGCCAGAGCTGTCTAGTGTGTTAACCTTCAAGAGAATTTGAATTATTTTGTTTTGAGTTTTGAAAAAAGGAAATAAGGGCATTTTTTTCATCAGCAGTAAATGATGTTAGAGGATAATGTGGTAATGTATTCAAAGTACTAAAGAAAATTAACTGCTAACCTTGGGTTTCATTTGAACTGTGACTCTCAATGAAGGTGAGGGTGAACCAGCAATTAAGATTCATAAAAATCCACCACCCTTGCTGAAAAAAACCGAAAGGATATAGTTTGGTAAGAAAGAAAAGATTTCAAGGGCCAGCACTATGGCATAGTAGGCTCTGCCTCTACCTGTGGTGCTAGCATCCCATATGGGCCCCAGTTAAAGTCCTGGCTGCTGTACTTCCCATCCAACTCTCTGTCAATGTCCTGGGAAAGCAGTGGAAGATGACCCAAGTGCATGGGCCCCTGCACCCACGTGGGAGACCCAGAAGAAGCTCTTGCCTCCTGGAATTGAATTGGTCCGAGTTGTGGTCATTTGGGGAGTGAACCAGTGGATGGATAGTCTCTTTCTCTGTCTCTCCATCTCTCTGTCTGTAACTCTGCCTCTTAAATAAATAAATAAATCTTTTAAAGAGAAAGAAAGATTTCAAAGGAAGAAATAGAATGCAAGGCACAGTTGTAAGCATAGAAATTGATGAAATGTGCTGGCAAATACATTGCAATTAGTTTGTGCTTAACACCAGGGGGAAATAAAACACTACATACTATCTACATGAAAGACAAAAGAGGGATGTTAGAGGTCACTACTTAAGAATTAAGTGAAAACATTCTATTATTCAACTGTACTGTAGAGTTGATATTGACATGAACTATGAGAGAGAGATCTATTTCTTGAGCTTAGGACAAGAAAAGAGTTATAGATTAATTTATTAAAAATACAGTATGTTTTTAAAACTTACCTGTTGGGAGCCAGTGCTGCGGCTCAATAGGCTAATCCTCTGCTTTGCGGCGCCGGCACACTGGGTTCTAGTCCCGGTCGGGGTGCTGGATTCTGTCCCGGTTGCGCCTCTTCCAGGCCAGCTCTCTGCTATGGCCCGGGAGTGCAGTGGAGGATGGCCCAAGTACTTGGGCCCTGCACCCTCCTGGGAGACCAGGAGGAAGCACCTGGCTCCTGGCTTTGGATCAGTGCGATGTGCCAGCCGTGGTGGCCATTGGAGGGTGAACCAACGGCAAAGGAAGACCTTTCTCTCTGTCTCTCTCTGTCACTATCCACTCTGCCTGTCAAAACAAACAAACAAACAAAAACCAAAACTTACTTGTTGGAGAGGCAAAGAGAGCACCTGCATTTGTTCATTCCCCCAAATGCCTGCAAACTTCCTGACACCTGGTAAGAAGGGAGTGGTCTGTGGCAGGACCCTCTTCAGTGGAGCCAGATTCTTGGGTCCCTGGACATGCTGGGCCACCCAAAAACAGCTGCGTGGTCTGAGGTTATAGACCGCACAGACGTAGTGCAGTGAAGGTTCTGACGTCAGAGGGTCCGAACAGTCTAGCACTGTCTGGACCAAAAAGGAACACTAAACTTGAGGACTCGGAACAGCAGGTGCTGGCACACCCTGCTCCTCCAGGTTGCTTCTCACGAGAGGCAGAGAGGTGGCCATGGCATGCTGTGTGGGCAGGTGCTCCTGAGAACAATTGCCAGACTGCAAGGTGGCACAGGGAGGGTTCTGGGCCATGTCTTGGATGCTGCTCACTCTGGGAACTCCCCTAGCTGGGACTCCCTCCCGGGGACGACACAGGAAAGCAGCTGTGCAGGCTCCGTTGGTCCCCTTGGCTGCCTGTAGCTCACATCTCGTTACCCAGTCTCAGCACCTGGGGGCCCCGGAAGGCCTTGTCCACCTAAGCAGCAGACTCCCTGGTTGCTCCCTGGGCCATGCTGAGCCTTTGCCCCCTGGCAGGGCTTCCCTGCTCTGCATGCACCTCACACGGGGGTTCCCTGACTGGTGGGGTCTTGTCCAGACTTGGGAAAAGTCTTTCCAGTAGCTGCTTTTAGGTGTATGTGCAGGAAGCTGCTGGTTTGGGAGGGTGATAATATGAAGGGGGAAGCTCTTTTTTTTTAAGATTTATTTGTTTATGAAAGGCAGAGGTACAGAGAGGCAGAGGTAGAGAGAGAGTGAGAGAGAGAGAGCGCATGTGCGCACGCGAGAGGCCTTCCAACTGCTGGTTCACTTCTCAGATGGCCACAACGGTTGGAGCTGTGCCAATCCAAAGCCAGGAGTCAGGAGCTTCCTTGGGGTCTCCCATGCGGGTGCAGGGGCCCAAGCACTTGGGCCATCTTCCACTGCTTTTCCAGGCAATATCAGAGAGCTGGATTAGAAGTGAAGCAGCCGGGACTTGAACTAGCACCCATATGGGATGCTGGCACTGCAGATGGCAGTGGTACCCTCTACGCCACAGCGCTGAAGCTCTTTGATGTCCATGCCGTGTCCAGCCACCCCAACCCCCTGTCCAGTGATGAGCACAATGGTCTGATGTTTGATTTTTGTATTTTAAAAAAATAAAGATAAATGGATATTTTAACAAAAAAAATAGATAATAAAAGCTAGAGCTGGACTGCGCTAAAGCCAGGAATTGGGAATGTAATCCAGGTCTCCTATGTGTGGGGCAGAATCCCAAATCAGTTGAGTCATCACTACTGCTTTTCAGAGTTCACATTAGCAGGAAGTTGGAGTGAAGTGCCAGAACTGACAACAGAACGCAGGTCTTAAATGTGGGAAATGGGCATCTTAACCTCTTGGCTAAGTGTCCATTCCTGTGTATGTTAATGAACAGACTAGTTATATATGATGCAGCTTCCCAGCTAGTTCAGGGAAAACTAAAGGTAGCACAACTGAAGGCATAAGAAGAGAACAAATAGGCAGACACATCTTAAGAAGTAGAAGAAGGAAAATAAGAGAGTTGAAATAAATACAAATAGATCAGTAATTAAAATAGTTATAAACAGATTACATTTATCCCTTAAAAATTCTGAATTTACTGCTGAATTGGAAAAATCTGAGCTAATAAATAGGCACAATTTGTACACAAAAAGAAATCTAAAAAAGTGGGCCTTAGATATTAAGATAGGTAATCACTTTTTATTTTTATTTTTTTTTTTGCTTTCAAACTTTTATTTAATGAATATAAATTTCCAAAGTACAGCTTATGGATTACAATGGCTTCCCCCCCATAACGTCCCTCCCACCTGCAACCCTCCCCTTTCCCACTCCCTCTACCCTTCCATTCACATCAAGATTCATTTTCGTTTCTCTTTATATACAGAAGATCAGTTTAGCATACATTAAGTAAAGATTTCAACAGTTTGCTCCCACACAGAAACATAAAGTGAAAAATACTGTTTCAGTACTAGTTATAGCATTAAATCTCAATGTACAGCACACTAAGGACACTAATTCAACACTAATAATAGCAGTATTTCTTTATTGTTTGACCTCACTTGTACTGAATTTTATATAAATGTACCGCCTTACAAATATTCTCTATTTGAGTATTCACATTTTGTACATACACACAGAGATCTATAATTTTTGTTGTTTCTCAGAACATATTTATATTCTTCATGTTAACTCATTCTCTAAACTTTATTACTAAGAGAGTAGAAATCATCTTTAACCTATGTATTTTCATTTCTGAACCATACAATTCATTTTTTTTTTTAGATTTTTTTTTTATTTGACAGGTAAAGTTATAGACAGTGAGAGAAAGAGACAGAGAGAAAGGTCTTCCTTCTTTTAGTTCACTCCCCAAATGGCCACTACGGCTGGTGCTGCACCTATCCAAAGCCAGGAGCCAGGTGCTTCCTCCTGGTCTCCCATGTGGGTGCAGGGGCCCAAGCACTTGGGCTATACTCCATTGCCCTTCTGGGCCACAGCAGAGAGCTGGACTGGAAGAGGAGCAACCGGGACTAGAACCTGGCGCCCATATGGGACGCCGGTGCTGCAGGCGGACGATTAACCAAGTGAGCCACGGCGCCAGCCCCCATACAATTCATTTTTAACAGTTAAAAAATATAACCTTATAATAAAAGTCTAATTAACCTGTGTGTAAAGCCTGTGTATAATGTTCTGCTACATTTAGAAAAATGATTCAAATCCTTACTCTGGTTTAAGGGTTTCTGGATAATTCAGACTCTTTTTAGCTGATCAACTTTTTTACATATTTGTATTTTTTCTATCTTTATATAAAGGGAACAACATTTCATGTATTTCATGTAAGGTTTTAAGAGCATAGTGATACTTTCCACTCTGCCTGCCATCCCTCCCTCACTCCCCTCTTCTTTTCTTTTTCTTTCAATTTTTACAATGACAGACTTTCAATTTACTTCATAATCACAAGCTTAACCCTCCACTAAATAAATAATTCAACAAATATTAAGTAAAAAAGCCACTGTTCCTCAGGGGTATAGACAAGGGTTATAAACAATAATCAATATCAAAATGTCAATTTTGCCCATATGCATTACCTTTTTTTTCCGTACTGTGTATATTATTTACCTTAAATCAGGGAAAAACATATGGTATTTGTCATTTCAGGACTGGTTTATCTCACTGAGCATAATGGTCTCCAGTTGTATCCATTCTGTTATGAAAGACAAAATTTCATTCTTTTTTGCGGATGAGTGGTATTCCATTGTGTATCTGACTACAATTTCTAGGACTGGGTAAAGAAACAAACACATGTTTTTTTTTTTTTACCTCTCCTACTAATCCTCCTGCCATGTGCATTGCCTTTCAGTTGCATGGGTACAGCGAATGATTTTTCACATGAGACCTCTACACATACTCTTTCCTCTCCCTGGACGGCTCTATCGTGGTTCACACAGTTGAGCTGATTAAGTCTATGTTTCATGGGGACTAAATCCTGAGGTACTGGGGCATTTGATTGAGTGTTATTGCTGGGTGTGTCTGATGGGCTGTTTCTGGATGAGAGTAACATTTGAATCAGTGGACTCTGTTAAGCAGTATGCCCTCCCCAATGTGGGTGGGCCTCATTCTACCATTGAGGCTAATTTTTCTTTTTGTCTGTCTTCAAGCTGAGACAATGATCTTTTCTGCCTTTACACTTGAACTTGAACTGGAACTTACTCCCTCAACTTTCCTGGGTCTCTTAACTTACTGACATCAGATGTTGAGATGTTGTAACTGTGTGAGCCAAGTCCTTATAGAATCTCTGTTCCTCTCTCATACACACATTCATGCACATACTTTAATAGATCAAGCCAACATCATGTCCTACCTGAACCTTTGTAACAGCTTTCTAATTGGTTTCCTTGCCTCTAGTCTTATCCTATTCCCATTCATTTGTTATATTACCAGCTAAGTGATTTTCCCAAGACACAAATTTAACCACCTGATGATTCCATGTCCCACAACTTAGGAGATAAAGTTCAAACTCTTTTATATAGTATACCATGTACTTTATGACTCAGCTCTATCAAATGCCATTCAGATTCATGAACATGACCTTGGGTCTTTCACATGTTCTTCCTTTACCCTGAAATCTACCCTCTTTGCAAATTCCTTCAGTTCCCTCCTTTCTCATCGACACTTCCCTGACCCCTCTGCTCTCTCAGGCAGAAGCAATGGCTTTTGGAGCCATGTTCTCATAGCACTCATAGGAAATTTGTGCCGTGAGGTGTGACGATGAATGTTAAACATGCTTACATGTCTGGATTCCTCAGTGGGTTGTGGGCAACTTGAAAGCAAATAGCCGAGTTTGTGCAAGCTTCTGTCTGCACTGACCAGCACAGAGCCTGTTACAGTGGAAGCACTGTAATAAATCTTTACTCAGTAAATGAATATTGATTAAATGAATGACATATGTTCAACCAGTTTCCAAGGTGACACAGTTATCAGTGGCAGTACTGACCCAAAATTTCAAATTTCCACTGGAGCAGGTTTTCACTAGACTGAAACACCATTGTCATGTAATCAATGATTTTTGGTGGGTCTGGGAGAGAAAAAGCAAGAAAATGTACCCTGGGTTAGAGAGGTGAGTTACAGCCACTTTGGGCTCTCAACCTATCTATGCTTACCTTAAAAATTTTGTTACGCACTCCCTGAAAAAAAAAAAAAACAAACTCCAATTAGAAGTCAAGTGTGTGTGTATATATATGTGTATGTGTGTGTGTGTGTATATATATATATATATATAGGAGTGAGGTATAAGTAATAATAAGAGAGAATTTACGGTCAGGCAGATTTGGGTTTGAATATTTATCTCCTCTTTCATCAGCCATGTTTACAGATGAGGAAACTGAGGTACAGACTGTCATTTAACCACAACGTGCCTCAGTCTCCTCATCTGTAAACCTGGGGCCCTATTTGAAAAGTTTTAGTGGGGATGATACCAGAAGACTGACCCTTGCGCTGGTGCAAGTGTTCTCAAATTCAGATTCCATTTTCTGTGTTTTCCAGAGTTTGGTCTGAAATCCCAGCACACCAAAGTGGCTTTTCTGGTGTAGGGCAGATGGTTGTTGCTGATGAATTGTCTGCATTTCACACGCACCTTAACAGCTCCGGGGTGTCTTCACATTAGAGCTCCTTATCACTCATTAGCACCAAGGCAGGAAAGCAGATAAACCTCACCCCTTACTAGGCCCTCTAACCCAACTGGAGGAAACCTCCATTTTCTTTTATCATCCAAATTGTGCCCTGAAAGGTTGCACTCTAACCCAAGGGCTTAATTTATCTTCTGTTAAAAGGAGCAGTTTTCCCTTACATGGAAGCTGTCCTGCTTGGAGTGTGCCTGGCGAGCCTGAGAAACAGCTCTGCCTGTTTCCTCTCAGATGCAAGGGCATGCTTCTTCCCCCTCACCCGACGCCTCCCACCTCGCAGGGATAGATGGGGCTGTGATTACAGACAGCTCAGGCTGCTAGTGTACACCCCACACTGTGAAGGTTGAAAAGTTGACAAAACACCATGAATGCCATTGTATGAAGTCAGCCTTGTGTTTGTTTTATCTACTGTACATCACAGTACACTTCCTGATAGCTGAGAGTTTGTGTTGTTTCGGCTAAATCTGGACAAATATGCATAAAATGTGTATTCAACCGATATTTCACTTAAAAACAAAGAAAGGTTTGTGTCTTTAGATTGCCCCAGAACCCGAGGGCTACTGAGAATTATAAATAAATTTGGCTTCACAAGCCTGCAGTCATAAATGACATTTTTTTAAAATGATGGAAGGGGGGAGATTTGAGTTGTACAGGAACCTTCCGTTTAATTCCCCTCCTCCCAAATATGTCCAAAATGTAAAGAAAGTGCCTTTAAATATAACCCTCAGTTGAAAAGGAGCTTTTGATTCCTGGTTATAGGGGGACGACCTGTTTTACTATTTATATCATTGCTTTGTTTTCTTAAAATTGATGCAGAAGGAACCCAGGTCCAGCTCTTTTAAAATCCTCTGTTTTATCACTCTCTGGTTGATGGGTGCAATCCAGTGTGAGGAAATTAGAAACATGTGGCGTAGATACAATACCTTCTTTTGAAAAGATAGTTCAAATATTCTAAAGAAAAATAGAAATGGCACTAAACAGCATAGCTCAAAATGTGCTTTCTAGATCAGTTGCCCAGCATCACCTGGGAACATGATCGAAATGCAGATTCTTGGGCTTTAGCCAGCACCACTGAAACAGAAATTTTGAGGTTAGGACCCAACAATCTGTGTTGTTGAGAGCACTCCCTGCCCCCACCCTAAGAATGCTGATGCATCAAAAAAGGGCTAAAAATGAGACGTGGACCACAGAAAACAGTAGCAAGGCACAAGGAAGCTGGAAGGGCCAGAGAACCCTGTGATTTGAGGGCACCTAACAGTTCAATGGCACAGTGGAAAGGTGCTAACCAGGCGTTTGGCTTCTATACTTCAGTAGTCCTTGGTTTTGGTTTTCAAGTCTGAAATGGGCAGGCTAATAGCAGCTTCTAAGGGCAGTGGGAAATCCAGACCAAAGCAAGCAAGCTAGAGTCAGACAAGGCAGCTGGGAGTATCACTCATGCTTAGACTTTTTAAAACACTTAGTCTATAGAGTTATTTTGACATAGATAGGACATGAAATTAAATAAGTGCATAGAAATAAATTACTAAATGTGTTGAGAGTACACTTTTGCTTCCTATATGTGAGAATAACTTATAATAGAAAATAAGCCCATGTGGAAAGAAACAAGAAAAGCTGAATCAAACATAGAAAGTATGTATTTGAAGGCCTGGGAAAGGTGTCTAAGCATTCAGATCCTGGAAAGAAAGGAAGCTCACAGAGAGAGGACTAACTTATGCATCCAATTTTCCCTTGAAGGTGAACATGCTATATGAACCAGCAGTTCCATTTGTGAGCATAAACCTTGCAGAAATGCATACAGAAATGCAAAAGATGTATATATGACATTTCATAAATGCACTATTTGCAGTAGTCTCAAACTGAAAATTACCCAAATATCCATGAAAAACAAAGTGATGAATTAACTGTGTTATAGTCACACACATGAGATATTGAGAATCAATTAGCTAGAGCTACATGAAACAACATGAATGGATCTTACGAGTATAACATAATATCTCCCAATTACATGAAAAGATAGTCTATGGTGTTAGAAATGAACATAGCAGTTACTTTGATCTTTGATCATGGCGAAAATAGGAGTGAGAGGTCCAATTGGATTCTAATTGTGTTGTCATCGCTGGATCTTGCACTGTCTTGTTCACTTTGTAGAGATTCAGCTGGCTGAACACTTGTGATTTGGGCACTTTTCAACATGTAGGTTAACAAGATTTTTTTTTTTTTTTTGACAGGCAGAGTTACACACAGAGACAGAGAGAAAGGTCTTCCTTTTCCGTTGGTTCACCCCCCAAATGGCCGATATGGTCAGCACATTGCGGCCGGTGCACTGCACCGATCCAAAGCCAGGACCCAGGTGCTTCCTCCTGGTCTCTCATGTGGGTGCAGGGCCCAAGGACTTGGACCATCCTCCACTGCCTTCCCGGGCCCCAGTAGAGAGCTGGACTGGAAGAGGAGCAACCAGGACAGAATCCGGCGCCCCAACCGGGACTAGAACCCAGGGTGCTGGTGCCGCAGGCAGAGGATTAGCTTAGTGAGCCAGCTGCGGCTGGTTAACAAGATTATTAAGAGGAATATGAAGGGTCTTCAACAAGTTAACAGAAATTTGTACAATGAAAATACTGTGCACAGATTTTTGAACATTTTTGTGCCAAAATAAACTTGTCTTTTAATTCTAATTTCCATGAGCTTTTGAAGTGCCCTTATATTTCTTTACTTATTTCTTTGACATTGTTGGAATGAATTCATCCAGTGTATCCAGGCCAACTAATGGAAGCACCACAGATTACCTGAGAGTAATTGAAGGCAGGAGAATATGGCTGTTAACAATCTCAGATCAACAACTATATAGGCCTGGCTACTCATTGCTCTGTGTCTTTGGAAAGGTCTTTAACTCAAGTCTCGGTATCTCCATTTCTGGAATGGCAGCAGTAGAAAGCAACCTAAAGGATAAAGTGAGGATTGAATGAAAAAGTCCATCTAAAGATCTGGTCATGGCGGGGTGGTTTAATGACCAAAAAAAAGAGGCTGATATCTAAGAAAATTGAAAAGCCTTCCCAAGATTCCTGTCCCTGTGACCACTTTTTGAGTAACAGAAATGTTACTATTACTCACCTAAAAATTAAATAAGGTGAGTTTATGTGGAGAGAGGGAGCAAAATAAAGAGACCATAAGAAAGAGAGGAAGGGAGGACAAAGGAGAATTAGTAGAAGTCATGAAATCATGACTGAGGAATATGTCAAATAGCCTGGGGTCTTGGACACTTGATAAAAACACCATTTGAACCAGGCAAGTTTGAAGTGCTGAGAAATCAAAACTATCTGGGAGAATTCTTCAACCGACTGATGGGTGTTGGTGAATACTCAGCTCCTTTTACCCCTAGAGCATGTGTGGCTCACTGTCTCCCAGAGATGCCTGGTGGAACTGAGGTCCCGTACCCACAGTGGTAATTTACTCAATGGCACATTGACTTTATTTACTACTTTCCCTTCCATGTATAACTTTCCTTCCCCTTATCAGATTTTTATGACATTATCTTCCAAACAAATTCCTCCAACTCCAATCCGTGCCTCATGACCAGTTTCTGGGAGTTTCTTTTCTTTCTTTTTTTTTTTTTCTTTTTTGACAGGCAGAGTGGACAGTGAGAGAGAGAGAGACAGAGAGAAAGGTCTTCCTTTTGCCGTTGGTTCACCCTCCACTGGCTGCCGCAGCCGGTGTGCTGCGGCCAGCGCATCGCGCTGATCCGAAGGCAGGAGCCAGGTACTTATCTTGGTCTCCCATGGGGTGCAGGGCCCAAGTACTTGGGCCATCCTCCACTGCACTCCTGGGCCATAGCAGAGAGCTGGCCTGGAAGAGGGGCAACCGGGACAGAATCCGGTGCCCCGACTGGGACTAGAACCCGGTGTGCCAGCACCGCAAGGTGGAGGATTAGCCTATTGAGCTGCGGCGCCGGCCAGGAGTTTCTAAATGAAGATGACTTGCATGGAACAGCTGGTGGTGCACCCTTAGTTTTCTCTGGAATCTCCACCATGGCTGCCTCCTTTGGAAGCTATCATCATTCCTATACTGCTGAAGGGCCTACCTGGGTCCCCAGTACTCTGAATAGATTTGGCCACTGTGCATGTTCTGTGTGCAGCCCCTTGTGTTTTACATAAAGTGTCAAATGGGACGATTGTTCTGTTACCTAGGTAGCAGGCCCCTTCACTTTAGTCCTTGGATCCTGAAGGTCTAGCGAAGCCAGGAGGAAGCATTCTTGCTATCTGCCAGGGACTAAGGCCTCCTAATGTCTTTCCCTGCATCTCTTCACAATGTCCCAAAGCCTTCTGTCCACTTGGTAGTAACAGAAGTTTCCTGCTAATACTCATTTTTTTCTGAGAAGTTTTGCTTCCTCCTCTCTCTCCCCTCAAGTTAGACTTCCCCACTCTAGGACTGTGCATTTTATTGTTTCTTCTTTCCTAGAGTCTCCATATTGATCTATAGAATTAGTCGTGCTTTTGAACCCAGAATCATATGTGGGAATAAAGAGTTCCACAGGAATTGGCCCATGAAAGCACTGGGATGTTTTAATACACGGTTTTATGCCAAATCGACAACATCTTTGCCCCAGTGAAAGAATCTTCATTATTCCAATTTTTTCAGAACTTTATCTCTTTTCTCCTTGTGTACCATCTTAAACAACTGGAATGAATTTGCTTATAATTATCTACATTCAAGAATAAAAAGGATCTAATTGTACCTACTAGCCTAATTGAAACTCACAAAAGTGTACTAAATCTGACTGTAAAAGTATGCACCACTGATCATAGAATTATCAGGGTACCTCTTCAGTAGCAACACAATGACTCACTGAAGTACTGCTTTCTCTCTCCATACCTGTGAGTTCAGCACAGAATCCCACCCCCCACCCCGGAGATGGTGAGCAGTTAGTAGGGAAGAACAGGAGAGCATCTCAGTCATAGAAGGGACCTTAAGGACGTGTAGCCCAACTTGTAACCCTCCATGTGAAGCATTCTGTGTCCTCTAAGAGGCAGGGAAAACTTCCTGTGGAAGTGTGGGTTGCAATCCTCAAGGATACTTGTAAGTATCACATTATTAAAATAGCCACTGGGCAAAGGGCTGCGATTCCCCAAGCACTCAGGCGGCAGAGATGAGGTCATCTTCCTAAGGGTCAGCTGCATCCCCAGATGTGTTCTTACCTCAGCCGTCATTTGAAGACAGCCAAGGAACGGCTCATTGTGGGGAAAGTGCAGGCATCCATGCCCACACATCCACAGCAGACCCAGCACCTGGCTAAGCCTGGCAGCCAGGAGCAGCCCCGCCCCTTGTTCCCTGCCAAACATTGTGCTTTGTACTTGGCCAGTAATCAAGTTTTGCAGCCTTGGACAGCTAACCACCTTTTCCCAAAGGACCTCACCCACTTTACCTCAGCCCCACCCCATCCCATCCCTTGGCCAGACCTGTAATTACTGGATCTGAAAAGCATCCCAAGATACCACACGGGGGCAGGGCTGCCCCCCAGTGAGCAGCCAAGTTGTGAGGTCTTCTTTCTCCAACATTCCTCTTCTGTGACCATCCTGTGTCAGCCTCTCATTATTTCCCTCCAGAGACTATGGTAACCAGGCCTGCTTCTCATTCTGTTGGGATTAGAACCAGAACAAAATGGAGCCCCCAGCCCATGGCCTGCCCCCATGTCATCCTATGTCCATCTGTGTCCATGTGGGAGGACCTACACATGTCAGCATTCACCCCTCTCGCTCTTCCATGCAGAAACCCCCTTTGCCACCCTTAGACCTGTATATGTGCGCATGAGTCACCTCTAGGTGAACGGAACTGAGTAAGGGACCTTGCATGACCATCAGGACAGGGAATCCTCAGATCTTGATTGCTCAGTATGTAGCCTAGAAGCAGGGATGTCAGCCCTAGGAAGGCACATACACTTGATCATGAATACTCTCTGCTGAGGAAAGGCCAGCATTGAGCTCTCTAAAAGGGGAAAACCGGGATGGCCACTTCCTGTTCAAGGACATTGACACCAACTGACTCTAGTGTTTCCCGGCCTCTGATGTCTTCCTTCTTCCCACTGAAGACATTTGTGCTGGATCAAATCAACACTGCTTATGGTTCCCATCATCCTCTGAAAAATATGCAGTTCGCTGCTAGGTCTTCTGCAATTGGATTGCAACCTGGTTTCTCAATGCTTTCCTTCCCATATCTGAACCTTCTGACCAGCAAACAAGATCTGGAAGGTAAGACCCTGGGAGCAAAGGGCCATGAATGTAGTAACTGCTACAAATTGAGGGGTCTGCTTTCTTGGTTTCTCTCCACCTTGATAATACGTAAGTAATTATATGCTTAAAGTGATAAGTTCCCAAAAAACCTGTAAACATAATAACAAAAGTTAGAGTTTTCAATTTTAAATTGTAGGATTAATGAGAACATGACCTGTGAACAGAGAGTTGAAGATGAGGCAGTAGTTTGTAAGGCTACCTGAGGGAGGAAACTTAGAGACAGAGCGAATCACTAGTGCAAGCATCCTGTCGGGGGTATTTACTTGGTTAGAGAAAAAGTGGGGAGGTTAATGCACTGAGAGGTGAGCAAGTCATGGGCAGAGGGTTGGGAATGACACGGTGTCCAGATTGTAGGTAGTAGGACATCTTAAGCTAAAGAGTTTCACTCATTGATGAATGAGATAGGAGAGGAGGTTTTGGAGGGTCTTGGGCCCATAAGTGGTAACAGGATGGTTCTGGCTGCTGTTGTTGAGAATAGCCAGGATTAAAAACAGGACAACCAACTAGGAGGCTCCTGAGACGATGGTAATCAGTTCAACTTGGCCATGGTGTAGGTGGGAAGAAATGGCAAGAACTTGGATATATATAGAACATGGTTCAGTGGAATTTTCTGGTTTTCTTCATTTGAGGATAACATAACAACTGTGGGGTTAGTCCCTGTCACTAGTACTCATCAAAGAACAAAGAATACCTGTTGGAAACAGCTTCCTCCAGTAAATGCTGCTACTGATAAGAGATTACTGGGGGGCATAGTTCTTCTTCTTTTATTCTTGCGTGGCTTTTCCCTCTGATGACTCAGGCTCTCTATTTGCCCAGTTCCCGTTCCTGTGTCTCATCCATAAATGATTTTGGTGCCATCCACTGTCTTCTCATTTAGCTATATCAGTACCTTTGAAACACACAGGAATATGCCATTCCTAGGTACATCAGTAGACGGGTAACTGTGTAACCAAAAATGTTGATAGAATGGGCTTTGCTTAGTTGGAATTTGGAAGATAAAGCAATGCATCAGTAGTTAAGCGAAAGATCTAGTGACTGTAGTTATTTAATCATTGAGTTTTTGAGCTTTGACTTTTCCCTCTGAAAAATGGAGTGGGAAACATGCCCTTTCAGGACCATTTAATTTTACCTGTAGAGCTTCCTGCTTCCACCATTTGCCACCTGTGTCTTTATTTCCTTTCATCTTTCCTTAGCAGCTCAGCCTAAGGGAAATCTTTTGTCTCTTTGAATTAACTCTTCTTAGTTTTCTGCATTGTGTGCTTTTCTTTCCCAGTAGATGGCAGTATTCAGTTTTGTTACTTCTTTCCCCAGCTTGGAGTGCTGGGCCAGCGGTCCTTTCTGCGAACTTTGTGTTGTTTGCGCTAGAGGTGATCACAGAAGAGGAAGTAAATGGAGGGACTGATGAGCGATGGGAGGCCCCTCTGAAACCCTTGGCAATGCCAAGTGGCCTCACCTTGCTTCTTAAGCAGGTTAATTTAATTTAAGTTAGGAGCTGGAGATAGAAACAACTATGTTCCACATTTCAAAGAGTTATTGCAACTTATTTGATTTTGTGACTCTGTGATGTAGTTAATACAAATCTCATTTAACTTAGACCTTGAGCCTAGAAGTTGTATCAGGATGGCTTTGATTGCTGCTGTTGAGAATGGTCAGGGCAAGAAGCAGCAAGACCAGTTAGGCTACTGAGGGAGGCTGGTGGATTGGTTGGTGGCTTCAGCCAATAGCCATGGGTGGAGGCACGGAGGAGTGGCAGGGAGCTGGAAGTAGTAGAATGAACGCTGGGTCTGTTACATGGAGAACGGGAGTCTCCTTGGTGCTGTTGTTCAGTCACTGCAATCAAGGTTCTCGGTTCCTGCCTGCTCTAGGAATGACTTTATTCTGTGGACATATAGAAGAAAACTGACCCACATGCAGCTTTCAACACCTTGACAACAGATAAATCACAGGTTAGAGGCGGAGGGAGAACTAGATGCCAGATCTTTCGTGGGTGCTTCACCTCAACACTGACTGGGGATGGCGTAGAAACGTCTGTTTCAGTAATTGGGTTTATTTCTTCCCAGAGGAAACCCCCTCTAGGAAAACCAGTCTGTGTAAGAAACCAAGTGAGCTGCTGTGGTTGAAAGAAGTTAGAGTCCCACAGGCCCCACCCTTCCCACAGAATGCGAATAGAAGGGCAACCCTTCCCCTCCACCCCCCCCCCCCCCCAGGAAGCAACAGCCCAATTAATGGGACTCAGAATTTCAAGTGCTGTGCTCCGACCTACGTTGATCAAGGAATTCTGGGATCACTGACACCAGTTTTCCTTTAAAGGCCTGAAGGGATTTTGCAGAGAGGAGAACACAATGAGGATATAGAGGAATTTTTCTAGGGTGTCAGAAACTGGGTGTGTTATTTTAGGGTAGGTGCTGTCCCACTCCAATTTAGAATCCTTTTATGCTTCCTAATTTCCCCTAAGATCAAGTTTAGGCTTGTTAGCATAGATAAAAGAGTTTCATAATCTATCCCCTAATGACCTCCCCAGCCCTGAGAGCACACTGTCCTCCTGGTGTATCTTTGAAGATGCTATGCCCCCTGACACTGATACTCATTGTGGAAAACACTGCTCAAAAACCTGACTTAAGCAATAACCCCTGACAAGTCCCACGATTCTGTTATAGTTCATACCACTGTATTTGTTTCCCTATCAGCTTTCTCCCTTGTTTGTGACTTGCTTGGGAACAGAGACCAGGCCTTCTCCATCCTAATCGTCAAGCATAATCCAAGAAAAGGTCTTACTGTGCTGAATCAGTAGATAACAGGAGATGTTTGGGACCAAGCTGTACCAAGCTGTTGGGAGGTGAAAGAATGCTGTCAACAAAGATGCTAAGGGATGACTTAGAAATTTATTACAAATAATTTAGTCAAATAGAGCCACTGTTGTTGCCTCACAAAGAAATACACCTCTCTCTCTCTCTCTCTCTCTGTGTGTATATATATATATATATATTCAACATGGCATGCCTTCTCTCTATATATATCTCTCTATAGCTATATCTGTCTGTCTATCTATAGAGAGAGCCATGTTGAATATATGTAGTTAGCCATGTTGAATGCCTGACTTTGTAAACAAACAAAGATATCACATGGTTTGTTGTGATTATTGCTTGTGAATGACCTTATCAGAGTTTCCTTACCATCCACTGGGCAATAGGACTTCAATATAACAAGAAAATTGGTGTCCTATTCCTATAGACAATTATTGAACACTGTTTGATGTTACCATCCTTTTGGAGGAAAAGAAATACAACTCAAATTAACTGTAAAAACAAGGTTGTAGTGAATCCCTGACTTTGTTTAAAGAAAGTGAACTACTTTATTGCAAATGAACAGCATTGATTTGTAAGCACATAATAAAAAGAAGACTCATGGCCAGCACTGCGGCTCAATAGGCTAATCCTCACCTGTGGCGCCTGCACACTGGGTTCTAGTCCCGATCGGGGTGCCAGATTCTGTCCTGGTTGCCCCTCTTCCAGGCCAGCTCTCTACTGTGGCCCGGGAGTGCAGTGGAGGATGACCCAAGTCCTTGGGCCCTGCACCCTCATGGGAGACCAGGAGGAAGCACCTGGCTCCTGGCTTCTGATCAGCGCAGCACGCCGGCCGCAGCAGCCATTGTGGGGTGAACCAATGGAAAAGGAAGACCTTTCTCTCTGTCTCTCTCTCTCACTGTCCACTCTGCCTGTCAAAAAAGAAAAAGAACTGTGTCAAACTTTAAAATATCCCCAGCATTGTTTTTGAGAAGTATATTAATTTAATCCAAGGCATCATTTTTAAGATAAGTAATTTGTTTTCTACAGTCTTAAAATTTGCTGATATTTCATGATTAAGAGGAAGGGCAGTATGAGATTCAGAGCATAGGTTTAAATTCCAGCTCTGGTCCTTAGAAGCTGTGTGACTCAGGATAAGTCACTTTGCCATGCTGTGCCTTGTGGTCCTGATCTGTAAAATGACAAAAACGAACTGTTTTTGGGCTGTTAGTGATGTTCAAAGTACTTAGCTTAAAAAAAGCAAAGAAACACATTCTCCCCTAGAGCCTAGGAAAGGAACCAGTTTTGCTGACTCTTTCACTTTAGCCCAGTTAAACTGATCTGGGGATCTGCAGAATTGTAAGAGAATAGCTTTGTGTCCTTTTAAATGACCAAGTTTGTGGTAATTTGTTATTGCAGTCATACAAATGTAATACAGATTTTGGTAACAGATTTCTGCTATTGCCATAAAAATCAATAGAAAATAAAACCTCTTTCACATAAACTTAAATTGAAATCCATTTTTAATAAATCTTATTAGTCTCCAGCAAATAGAAGTGAACTTTTTAAGAACTCAGGAATGTGTACTTTGAAGTTGGCTTTATACTGAAGACATAGGTATAAAAATCCCATATAGAATATTACAAAAGAGAATTCCATAGGAAAGATGATTAAGTCTTCCTGGTTTAATTAAAAAATTTAAAAAGTCTTTGAATTTGTTTATTGTCATAGGATTTGGTCTAATGCCCCTGAATGGCTCTTTACTTTTGTATATTAATGAGGGCCACTTTTTATTTTCCTTGAGTAGAATTTACCAACTTAAAAAATGAAACAGGAAAGAAAGAAAAAGGGAGGAAGGAAATCCTGTTAACAAGAACAAACTTTACAGTCATCACCAACAATTATAATTCTACCCCAGATAGACGCAGATTTATAATCTTCTTTCACTAAATCAGTAGAAGTTGAAAACACTGCAAAGGATGTGAAATATTGAAAAATAACAACAACAATAAAACTCTCAAAGTGTATATTCATCTTATAAGTATGCCCACAATCTCTGCTACCATTAATTAATAGTCATTTCAAAAACTACTCCAGGGATATTTTACATACATTCCCTTAAATAATGTGCCTTCTTCATGTTTTCTTCTACTTGTCTTTGAACTTGGTTCATGATTTGTGAGTAAAAGAGAATTGATGTCTCATTGCCATAAAAATAAATTGTCTGGTTCCTCATGCATATGAGAGGTCTTCAAGAAGTTCGTGAAAGACATGTATTGTAAAAAAAAATGGATTTAAAAATTTTGTAACGCAATGAACTTACCTTTTAATTCTACTTTTTTCACTAAATTTTTGAAATAGTCATAATATGAAGTCCCAAATACATGTAAAGGCACCTTAAGCTAATAGAAAATACTTTCCGATGATTTCAGCAATATTGTTTTGATGACAGCATGTATAACCAGCTAAAACACATTTTGGTGACAACACTTATAACTAGTTCAGACACATTTTCTTATTATCACCTCTGTTTCCTGTATAAATGACACTCAGAGTATTTGCCTGAAGTTGGCACCAATAATCTGACTAGTGTTAGAAAGATGTCTTTAGGGAGAATCCTTGAGATCTTTTTCTTCAGTACTCGAGCCTCCTTCACTATCTTCAGAAAATAAGGCATCATTTACAATGGTTAATGAAAATATGTCCAAATCAACATGGAGGTCAACAGCATAATTTTAAATTCATATCCCAGTTGTAAGCAAGTTAAATAGCCTCATCTTGAGCACAAATTTATTTGTAGAATTGGGAAAATAATAGCTCTTGTTACAGAATTAATGAAGATTAAATGAACTCATGTAGCTATGATATATTTTCAATGAAGGGCATGATTTCCACCACTGAGAAACCATTTAATAGTAGCAAGGACTCTTGAGGCATGAGTCAAAATTGTCTGTGAAAAGATGGAGAAATGTTGCTATCTACAGATAAAGAAAGTTTTTGCAGAGACATAGGTACTAAATAGTTAAAAAAAAAATTCTTATGAAGCTGTGACAAGCCAGTCATTACATAGTTCCCATGGATTCTTTTATATGCAAATTCATCTTCACAGAGTTCATCAGTTAAAGTTTCCATGTTAAAAGTGGCCACAATAGCACACTGACTATATTGCATAGAAGCTGTTGGTATGTTTAGGTTCTTGAACTCACACCTCTACACTAATCAGGACAGTCTGCTGTTTCAAGAACATCGTGTGCTGCCTTCTGACTGTGCATCCACTTGGACTGCTGTCCATTTCAGCAGCCCTCCTTCTCCCTCCACTTACCAAATTCCTTCCTATTCCTCCAAAATACCCTCCTACTCTCATCTTTAACACAGACCCTACCATTATTGCTGTGCATGTTGACAGTCCTTTTCTCTGATCTGCTGCCCAGTCTGGCATCTGATCAGATTTTGAATGATGTTGATATGAGTCTTTCATAGACCCATTGAGCTGGAAGGGGCATTAGAGAGCATCTCGTCCCACCCCCTCATTTTACAGATAAAGAAACTGTACTCCAGAGAGTATGGGCATCCTGCCAAAGATCACTCAGAGAGTGAGTAGGATCCTGGCTTTGTGACTCCTCGCCTACAATTCTTCCCACTTCACCACTCAGATACTGTGCTGCTGCCAGCATCTCACAGTTTTTGGCCATCTCTCTTCTTGATTGGTAAATCCCATTTTTTTTTTATTTTTGGGCCTTGTCCTTTTCATTGGAGAGTACAGTGAAAAGTGGCCTCTTCTTGATTATTAGCATGAAGACATTCAGCACTTTCACCTTAATAGAGGAGTTAGATAATTCCTGTTCTTCCTCAGTTTGTCAGTAGTTAGGGAAAATGTAGGCAACAGGTTGTCAAACTGTTGTAATTTCCAAAATTACAAGTTTGTTATTCTCCCTCTTCTACACATAATATTTTATAAATGCACTCCTACTTTTACAAGCTGTGGTCTGCTAATAAAATATGCATGAAGAATGTCCCTATATTTTAACTTCCGTTCACTATACATAAATTCACTGAGGTCCTATTAAGCATATGCAGGTTTAAAGTGATCTCTACCTCAAACTCCAGATGAATGACATGCTAATAAAAAGCAACCTAGACTTTTAAGAACTCTCAAAAAAAGACAGATGAAAAGACATGTCAGATTAAAAGAACTATCAAAAGAGATGGAAATGTGATTTTGGATTGGGACCTGGAGCATAGCAAATAAAATATTTATAAAAGATACTATTTGGACAATGGATCACATTCCAATATGAGCTGAAGATTTATAGTATTGTATTAATGTTAACTTCATGGTTATAACCACACCTGCTTTGCAATTACATAAGGGAATAAGATGATGTCCTTTTACTTAGGCATTCTTTGATGAAGCATTTTAAGGTAAAGGGTCACATTATTTACAACCTACTCCCAAATAATATAGAATAGATAGCATAGGATATAGTATAGTATAGTTTAGTATAGTATAGTATAGTATAGTATATAGATATACAATACATAGATGGTAGAGAGTTATTAAGTATGACAATATAAATAGACCAAGATAAAGAATTTCTTAAAAGTTAAGATATCTAACCAATCTATATTCAGATGTATTATGTTCCTCCTACAGTCCCTATATGGTTTTCAGCACCTGTTGAGGCTACAAGATCCATTATTTATGTCTAGCCTAAAAGAGAAAGCATTTTGTTAACAGAATTCCACGATCCTCAACTTCCCTCCAAAGTCTTGTACTGTGGGGAGCAACTCGGACTAGACTAAGTTACTGGAATTAAGACTTATTCTATGCATCTGCTCTTCCACAATATGGCGCTGAGAAGGGAGAAACAGCTTCTACACAGCAGCCTCCAGTTCAACCAATAAACTGTAGGACCTACTCCTGATTGGAGGAGAGCAGTGTACTCGGTGTGTGGGTAGCAGAGTTGGGATTGGTGGAAGAGGACTATAAAGGAGGAGAGAGACAACATGCACCAGGAACACCTGAGGAACACCTGTGCAGCCCCCGAGAGAGCCGGCCAGCGGTGTGCCGCTCCCCCGTGGAAGTGGGGAAAGTGGCTAGGGGAACCGCCCTTCCACGGAGGTGGAAGGGTCGGTAGCCAACCCGGGAAGAACCAGCAGCTAACCCGGGAAGGGCTGAGCAGACGAGAGAACAGCGCAGGGTTCTGTGTCGTTCCTCCATGAAGACGGGGAGCGACATTGTACTTTACACTGATTGGTCTGGGTCGGTCACAGGATTAACTCTGAACTAATCACTATGGCCAAGGGGGATAGGTAAGCTGATTGGGTTAGTTTAGATTGCTTGCTCTCATGTTGGAGCTTTGCATGAAAAGTTTTCTGAATCCCCTTGTACTAAACCAGAAAAAAGGGGGAAATTTTTCTCTCTGTCATTCTGTTTCTATCTCTTTTCCTTTCAAGTAAAAAAGTGAAAACAAAACAAAACAAAAAAATTCTGAGCAACTAGTAATTAGCCAAATGTTAGTTTAACCTCTTCTTAAATATTCCATAACTCAAAACCACTCTAAGTGCTATCCTTGTCAGCCATTAACACCTGAGTGTTAATGAGTTTCTGATCCTTTCTTGAGAGAGTTATTTTTAAAGATTGAAGAGGCAAGGCAGAAAAGGTCACTGCACAGAAGGCCTTTGGAAATATAGAAAGTCCCAAAGTTGGACTTCATATACTGCAAAATACTCCCTAAGCTATTCTCTAACAAACATTATTGAATTAAATGTGGACTCTCCTGTTTTTAAGCAGTACCCCCCTATTATTAAGAATTTAACTCTCCTTAAATCACGTAAAACAAATTTAGAAATAAGTGACTAAAATCTCATATTTATTAAAAATATCAGACATGCTCTATCTGGACTTTGAAAGGTGACTGAAATTATGATGCCATTTTAAAAATGAGTGTTAGGAGACTCCTTCTCTTAGCCCACCTTCCTGTTGACGAATGAATCAAGTTTAAAGGCAGAGCCATAGTCTCTCAATAAATAAATAAAACTATTATGAATGCTTCCTTCAGTCCTTGTGAAGCCTCTCTGTGAAAGAAGGGGAGGGGAATGAATAAGGCAAGGATAAGAAGAAAATCCCCAGGGCTAGAGAATATTCCTCACCAAGGCTTTGAATGATTTCTTCTATCATCAGTTTTGTGTTTGCATCACAATCTCTCAAATCACCACTGTTCAATAGTTCAAAGGAGGTAAAATGTACACACATAATAGAATCTTGATTCAGATCTAAGTTTATCACTACTCAACTGTGGGATTTCACATCCAGCCTTCTTACTTTTTTGAGTTTATGAACATGGAAGCAGTACTAATTTGATCATATGGGTGTTCTGATATAAAGAAAAAAATATTTTGGAGAAACTCAACATTAATGAAGCTTTGCGTAGAGACCCAATCAAAGATTTGATAACTCAGAGATCTACTGTAATTGCCTTAAGAATGTTTCATGATTTTTGTTCATATAGTTATGAAAGGTCTTATTCTGAAATTTATTTTGTACAGTCTAGTCCACTTCTGAGTAGGTACTGAGATGTCTAGGAAGCACTTAAAATACAGGTTCCTGGGCCCTGTTCTAGATTTCTATTAGCTCAACAAATCTTAAAGTGTAATCAAGAGATCTATATCTTTAAGTGACCTCTGTGTGATCCTGAGCAGCCAGATTTGGGACCCATTGTTCCACACCTGCAGTGGAGCTGGTACTTGGCTTGGTAATCAAAGCTCCACATTCTACCATTGACTTTGCCATCTATTGCATAATATTTGCAAACTGTCAAGTAGATGGACCCCATTTTTTTTTCACTTATGAAACAAATGACTTAGACAAGGTTATCTCTAAGTTTCTTCAAATAATAATATTTTTTAAGATTTACTTTTATTTATTTCAAAGGCAGAGTTACAGAGAGAGGGGCAGAGATACACAGAGAGAGAAACCTTCCACCCACTGGCTCACTCCCCAAATGGCTGCAATAGCCAGTGCTGGGCCCGCCTGAAGCCAGGAGCCAGGAATTTCATCCAAGTCTCCCACATGGGTGGCAGGGGCCCAAGCACTTGGGCCATCTTCCACTACTTTCTCAGGTGCATTAGCAGAGAGTTGTATTATAAGTGGAGCAGCTGGGAGTTGAACCAGAGCCTGTGAGTTACTAGTGCTGCAGGTGGTGGCTTAAACCACTAAGCCACGGCACCAGCCCCTTAGTAATAATTTTTGAGAGTTTATGAGCAGTCGAGGGGATCTCAAAGAAACTTGGGGTATGAATTGCATAAATTGATAATGGTATGTTCTTAATTAAGAATAAGGGAGGGAAGAAGGATAGGAAGTATCATTACAGGCTTAAAATTGTGTATATGAAATACATGAAATCTGTTATTTTTATATAAATAAAAATTTAAAAAAGAATAAGCTCATAGGGCCACACATCTGATGCAAGGTGTCTTAGTTACTCCATCCAACTCAGCAAGGGCTCAATGACCACAGCCTAGTATTCTCTCACCTGGGGTTACCTGTCAACAAGAGTGTTTGTGACCCAATGAAAAGAGAGACCACAGCTGGCACTGCGGCTCAATAGGCTAATCCTCCGCCTGCGGCACTGGCACACCAGGTTCTAGTCCTGGTCGGGGTGCCGGATTCTGTCCCAGTTGCTCCTCTTCCAGGCTAGCTCTCTGCTGTGGCCCAGGAGTGAAGTGGAGGATGGCCCAAGTGCTTGGGCCCTGCACCCATATGGGAGACCAGGAGAGACACCTGGCTCTTGGCTTCGGCGCAGCATGGTGCACTGGCCGCGGCAGCCATTGGGGGGTGAACCAATGGAAAAGGAAGACCTTTCTCTCTGTCTCTCTCTCTCACTGTCCACTCTGCCTGTCAAAAAAAAAAAAAAAAGAAAAGAAAAGAATTTAGGGCACCTACCTCTGACCAGTGCTCAGGGAATTTTCAAGGGAAACTCCCATAGCTACAAATTGGGTTAAGGTGTGAAAATCCCATTGTGTTAAGGGGGACAATCAGTAAAATGGAATGTGGGGAAAGATGAGCCACACTGACTGACTGGCAAATGTGGTGCATAAATTCAACTCCAAACATAGGCCCCTGGATGCCTTCTCGTCCCTCCCCTTCCTTATCTCACATGGCAAAAAAGGTTTAGATGGGATATATTTCCCAACGCTTATTAATCAGTTGTAGTCAATGGCTCCAGGCCAGTTGGTTACTTAGATCTTCAAACAATTGTGGTCCTCAGCAAATGACCTTCAGCCCTGACCATCATGCCAGACATCTTTTCTCCCTCCACTTATTCCAGATGATTGAATGAAAAGGGTAAAGGGGGTGGAGGAATGTTAAGCTGGAGCTCTTGCCCTTGTCTGCACTACTGAGTCAACACCGTAACATGCCAAGTTACTCAAATGAGTCTGGTCATGTTCTTGTTCGGCAGTAAGGAGGATGCTCTGTATGACTTGCATGAGGACATGAAATGCCAGCGGGATGCATATAATCAGCATCGTGGCCAGTGCCAAGAAGGGTGGGTGGAGTCGTGTGCCACATGCAAAGGATTCCTAAATGTTTACTCTAATTTGCTGCCTGGTTATATTTCACTTCTGTGGGTTGGCACAGCAACCATTCTGTTTAATTCTGGCTCTTCTAATTGTTGGAGGAACAGTCAGGGGATTTTAGACTAATGTTTAAAAACAGTTGTTTGGGGCCAGTGTTCTTTCTCTTTGAGAGTAATGGTGGAACATCCTTTTGTGGTTATTATGCAGATTCCAGAGAAAGATGGGTTTAAACTTTGGTTCTGGTTCTGAGCTGTACCTAACTCCTCCATGCTTCTGCCTCCTTTATTATTTTCACAGCTCCTGATGGGTTTATTGGGGAAATTAAATAAATTAATGTGTGTTGAACATTTAGCATGATGCCTGAAATATAGTAATCACTCAGTGAATGTAGTCGGGCTAGAAGCACCCATGATGCATTATTTTGACTTGTGCATGTATGGGTCTTCCTGGATAGCCTAGCTTTTCAAACATACATATGGTAATTATCTTCTTCAGCCAACAATCAATGGAAGCCAAGACTCATGAATTCCATTCTATGCTATGAACCTGGGAAGCCATATGAACTTGAAGGTTACATTTCTGGCCCTGTTCAGAAATTTTATTGAAAGCTGATGGCAATATATGACTCTAACTGATCTCTATCTAAAGATCTGCAAAGTATGATTGTCCTTGTGTACTCTGTAAAGCCATGCTTGATGCTTTCTCTCTCCCAGTCTGGTGCTCCTCAGGCTTCAATGTGCACAAGAGTCACCTGTGAGTCTTGATACAACACAGACTCTGGCACAGCAAGTCCATGTAGAGCCTGAGACTCTGAATTTCTAACAAGTTGTCAGGAGATGCAAACTCTGTAATTTCATAAATCACACCTTAAATAATGAAGTTAGAGAAACTAGGCTGTGTCTGATGAAAGATCCCTGGTGCCATTGTTCTGGGAGAGAGCAGGGCATTGATAGAGTAGCACTAAGCTGTAATTTTATGTGTATGTAGTGGAGAAAGGAGAAGGAAATGGAAAACTCAAGAGAGTGGCTTTCCACCACAGCTTTATATGAGACTCTTTGGGTGAGTTTTTAAAAATTGACTGCAGAATCCACATGAAGCTAATTGAATAAAATCTTGAAGAGAAGGGATGGTTCAAGGATATGTAGAAACATCCCATGTGATTGTCATGTGTAGCCAAAGTGAGCACTGTTTCTCGTGTGTACCGTGTACCGTTTCTCCAGTGTTAGCATGTATCAGAATCATCTGGGGGACTTGTTAAAGATTGCCAGATTGCACTCTTAAATTTTTCCATTGAGTAGGTCTTCTGGAATACCTGAGAATTTGCATTTCTAAGAAATCTACAAATGAAACTGAGGCTGCTGGACTGCAGAATATGTTAAAAAATCACTATTGTGGTATATAGAAATTCATTCATTCAGCAAATGTTTGCACAGTCCTTACTATATGGCATATCACATTATAGATTGTGGGCATACATCAGTGAATAAGTCATGGTCCTTAGCAATGAAGAAACGGGGTACATCAGCCAGTAAAAAGATCTTACTAGACACATTTAGAAATATATGTTTGGCGAGGCACTGAATCCAGGAAGTGATGTCCAAGTGCCATCTTATTGAAATCAGAATAAACCACACAGTAAATTGGTGCTGGTGTTGTAAGACAACACAGACCATGTTCAACAGAAGGCCATCTCTGTGTTGTGGGCATCCTGAGTGTATCTGGTCTGGGTTCACCAGTGAAGGGTGATGGGGAAGGAAGGAGAAAGAAGTGGGGGAGCAAATCAAATGTGAACAGAAAAAAACTTATTTTCAGTTAAGGACTTACCTGAAACTTATTTGAGGGACTTGTTAGTTGCTTTAACAAATATTTAGCCATAAACTCTTCATCCAATTCTGTAATCTGAAGAGGGCTATCTGAGTTTGAAAACAAATGGTCAAGATGGCTGTGCAGGGGCCTGTGTTCTGGCATAGTGATAAAACTGCCATCTTCATTGACAGCATACCATATCGGTGTGCTGGTTCAAGTCCCAGCTGACCCATCACCAATCTGGCTCCCTACAGATGTGCCTTGAAAAGCAGTGGAAGATGCCCCAAGTGCTTGGGACCCTGCCACCCACATGAGAGACTCAGAAGAAGCTCCTGGCTCCTGGGTTCAGCCTGGCCCAGCCCCATCCATTGTGACCATTTGGAGAATAAACTTTTCCCTCCTTTCTCTCTCTGTAACTCTAATTTTAATTAAATAAAATAAATCTATTTTTAAAAGATGGGTGTGCAGTGCAGCTTGTTAGCAATGGAGCCATAAGAATACTGAAGGTGTTATGTAGACAGTCGGGCACTAGCCTGCCAAATGCCAATTCCACCCTATTAGAACTAATGTTCTTTCTGAACCTTTCCTAAATATAATCAAAGAGACATGGGGGCAAAAGGGTAATGGAGATCAATTTGTCTTCCTTCCTCATCTCACAAAGAAATAAGGTAGCATATGTGTATCCCTAAGTGTGGAAAACTACGGTGGCACCTGGCCTTTCTGACGTTGGTGTGGATTAACAAACTCCAAAACCACCATATTATTTTTAAATTAGAAACTTCTGAACAGACGGAGGATTCAGAGCTCTTACAACTAAATGCTAAGGAAATATTTATTGATGTCAAGCTACTTTAAATTATGGTCTTCTCTCTCCTAAAATATTTCACAGCCATCAAATCCACCACTGAAGGAAATCCTTGGACATTTATAATGCTCCTTCTACTTCTAGAATTTTGAGCTGCTCTGAGCACAAAGATATTCTACTTTCCTCAGTAATTGGAAGGACAAGTGCATTTTATTTTCTGGCTAACTGATTTATTTGTACTAACCTCCTTGGGCTGTGCATTAGCTTGTTTACAGTGCACAGCAATGCAATACAAGTTATGAATTTTGCAGGAGATAAAAGGTAAATATGGTATCCAAGATGACATGACTGGCATGCCAGAGCACTGATGCCAGGTTTGTCTGACATCAAACTTTATCAGTGAGTTTAAGAGTTTCAGGTAAGAGGACACTCTACTTGGGGAAGACTAAAACAAAGTTCAACTGTTACCCTAAGCTCATCTGTTCAGACAGAAATGAAACTTGGATTCCAGTGAGGAGCTGCAACTTGCCACAAGTTTGGATCTGTTGATGCAGAACTTCATTGTGCTTTGGTTCTCACCTTTGATGTTTATTTTAGTCACATGGAATGGTGCCTTTAAAGGCTACACCCCAGTTGGGTGCCCTTTGTGCTTCATTAGCTTAAAAGTTACCTTGGGGCAGATGGTTTTCATAGTGGCTAAGGCTCTGGATCAGAGTGCCTGGGTTCAAGTCCTGGCTGTGCTTTTGAATCCACTTCCTGCTAGTGTGCACCCTGGGAGGCAACTGTGATACCTCAAGTGGTTGGATTTCTACCAACCACCTGGAAGACAGAATTGAGTTCCTGGCTCTCCTCTTTGGCCTTGCCCAGGTCTGGCAGTTGTGGGCATTTGGGAAGTTAATCAGTGCATGGGAGATCTCTGCCTGTCTCTCTGCCTTTAAAATAAATACATAAATTTTAAAAAATTTGAAAATGGTGACCTTGAAGCAGAACTTAGCATAAATACTCATTATTATTTCTCTTTAAGCTTTGGATTTGAGTGCAATCAGTAGGCAAGTTTTCTTCCCCTGTCAATCTACTCATCTTAGAGGCATATGTGCCTTTTTTTTTTTTTTTTTGCCTGACTTCTTTATTCTTTTTGGGCCTTTAGAAATGGTGAAGTGTTCGGCTGGCGCCATGGCTCAATAGGCTAATCCTCTGCCTGTGGCACCAGCACCCCGGGTTCTAGTCCTGGTTGGGGCACTGGATTCTGTCCCGGTTGCTCCTCTTCCAGTCGAGCTCTCTGCTATGGCCTGGGAGTGCAGTGGAGGATGGCCCAAGTCCTTGGGCTCTGCACCCACATGGGAGACCAGGAGAAACACCTGGCTCCTGGCTTCAGATCAGCGTGGTGCGCTGGCCGCAGCAGCCATTGTGAGGTGAACCAATGGAAAAAGGAAGTCCTTTCTGTCTCTCTCTCACTGTCCACTCTGCCTGTCAAAAAAATAAAAAGTATTAAAAAAATGGTGTAGTGTTCATCCCAATACTGTTGTGTGGGAGTTTGTATGAGCACATTTTTGGCAGTTTCACAGTTTCTTATGAGTTTATTTCCCCTGTACACAATGCCATATCATTTGTCAAGTATGTACAATATATACCTAGCCAGGTAACTTTTTAAGTTCAAATTCCAATGAGTAGGAATGCAATTACCTTGACTTCTGTCATATTCTCAGTGTTTTTAGCTCCTTGCTCCTCAAAGTGTGTCTTACAACAATGGCTGCTTACTATCACCTGGGAGTTATTGAAAGCAAAGAAACACAAATCTCAGGGTCCATGACTCCTTGATTAGATTATGTGTTTGGAAGATTCCCTGTCCTATGATTTAGGCACATTGTGTTTGAGATGTTCAGAGAAACTGTTGTGAGGAAATCAGGTTTCTCATCCTCTCCAGGATGCACAGGCTATAAGAAGGAGCCTTGGCAAGAACCTCCAAAGACACAATTCCTTTCAGAGCTTGTTTCCTGTTTGATAAGTCACCAAATCTTTAAAACTGGAATGTGAAGCAAGGGTTCAGCCAAGGAACTGGGTGAGAGTTAATGGATCAATCTGCTCTCCCTCATCAGTGCTTTTACTGTTGACTTCTGGAATGTGTTTGATGAAAAGAAAGCAACTTCTTCAGACAGAAGATACTGATGCAGCCTGCTGAGGTTAGGACCTACAGGAACAATACACCAATGTTATCAGGGCTTCGCTGGCCTCCAACTCCATTCCAGAACTGACAACCAGAGGGAGAGCGTTTTTTAAAGCGCTTGCTGTCAGTTGTCATTATTATAAATAGCCATATGCTTTGCTTCTCCCTGGGGGGATGTAGGCATCACCGTTTGGTTCTTGTTTGGATTAAGAGTTTCTTTTCAATAGCTTTCTAAAAATAGATCTGAAAAATGGAACTAGTAGCAACGTAATGCTGCTTCCATTTATCTTTCCAGAGCATTGGTATGTTGAAAGTCAAAACCAGAGAAGGAAGTTCCTGCTTCTTTCCTATCATCAGATTTGCCCTTTATCAATGGGTAATTAGCAAAGTCAGCTCTACCTAATGCTCTATGTTCACCCCAGCATTTCAGGAAAATAAGAAGTATGAAGAGTCCAAATAATCCTAAACCACTGCTGTCTCCATCAACCCACCTATCAGTGATCTCTAACATCAGTTAATTCTCCAAATAGACATTTTTCATCTTTCTCACCATAGTTAAGTAAGGTTATTAATATGAATCAATTGAGTTGAATTGAGGTTTCAAAATGTGTTTATAAAGAGCAAGACTGACCAATGGTTTATGGTTTATAGTTTATACTTCAAAAAGTTTGTGGAAAAAGATAATGCATATTTTCCATGAACTTTTGTAAAGAATGTATTTATTTGTTATTTATTGCAGAGGAAGAGAGAGAGAGAGAGAGAGAGAGCGAGCATGAGAGTGAACACTCTAATCTTGTTCATTCCCCAAATGCAGGGGCCAATAACTTAAGCTGGGCCTTCCATGTGGTGGGAGTGACCCAATACTTCAGCCCACTACCTGCTACTTTGCTATTTTCCAGAGTGTGCTTTAGCTGGGAGCTGGAATCAAGCACAGAGCAAATTCTGATATGGCTTGCAGGTATCCTGACTGGCATCATAACCACTGGAACAAACACCACCCCCATGAACTTTTTAAAGACCTTTAGCAAATGGTGGTAAAATAAAATCTGCTGGCTCCATCTGAAAGAGGCAATTTTGAGAGAAAAATGCAGTGGTAGATGCAGGACAAAGCTTTACGTTCAGTAGTACTGCCTTTGGGATATAGAGGTGTACCCAGGATCCATTCACAGATAGTATCTGCTTCTTGATTTGTGTTTCTGGGAGCAGGTTAATTTCTCCAAGTTGGCTCAGTTGATGGCTCCTCTACTAGATTCTCCTCCTTTGTTAGCTTTGACAAGCATTACAAGGTGACTGGAATCAGTTATTTAGCAAACCCAGCTGGAGCTTATAAAAATACCTTTTATTTCATTAGCACAAAAAAACTGAGCCAAAGCAACTACCAAGGTCACTGAGTTTGTGTACTTAACTTGGATGGATGAGCTGATCAGAGTTAACCAAAACTCAAGTTTAAATGTGATGTATATGAGTGAAATTGACATGTTGAGATTTGATTTTTGTTTATAGCCCTTGTCTGTATTCCTGTGGAACAGTTTTTCCACGTTCTACTTGTTGAATTCTTTATTTAGTGAAGTATTAAGCCTGTGACTATAAAATAAATTGAAAGTATGTTATTGCAAAAATTAAAAGGAAAAAAAGAAAAGAAGGGAGGGAAGTATCATTATGTGATTAAAATTGTATATATGAAATACATGAAATCTTTTCTCTTTCTACAAATAAGTTTTTAAAATGATGAATAAGGAGAAATATGACTATCCTGAATAGGTGGGACATTTAGTTAGTGTGAAATTGGCATGTTGGGAACTCAAGAAAAACCACCTGAAAAACTCACCTAGGAATTTTGTTGGCTCTGAGAAGGAATGTCAAACTTTCCCACTAGCTTAGCCCATGGATATCAAGGGCTTTATTAGATTAACTGGTCTCTGGAAGAATTTTCAGAGGCTCCAGTTCCACAGCCCTCATTGTCCACAATAGTCTCTGTTGTGAAATGGTTTATTTTTGTGTTTCCTCAACTCTGTTACTAAATGTGGTTCTCCATAGATAAGTGTACTTCTCCAACGGGTGAGGTGCTTGTTAAGCAGCCTGGTATTCAGTCTTCCACCATGTGACTCTTCCTGAGCATGCTTGGGAACACAGGCATGCCTTTATGCAAAGAAAAGGTTCCACCAGAAGCACACCTGATTACACTCAACCTGGATTCAAAGAGCCCTGTGCCATGTCAAAGGAAAATGTTCTATCATAAATCTCCAGAAACGGAAAAGGTCAAAGTCACTCTTGGTAATTAGCCTGCTGAAATACAGTGGCCCTGCTTTTTGTTTAACCTTTTAAGAAAAAGGGCTCCACTCCCACAAGTTCCAACAAGCAGTCTTTTATTAGGCACATCTTCAACACTCTCACCCCTCTTCTTAATCCCTTCCCCCACCTGCAGCCCTGGCAGGACATGTTCTTGGTTTGTTGCTTGAATTCCCTAACTTTGGATGGGTTAGTGTTTCCTTCCCAGTGTACTCTATGCAGTGCTAATAACTATGTTCAGTTCACAGAACTGGACCACTTTGTAGAGTAAAAGTCAGCTATAGATAGATAGATAGATAGACAGACAGAAAGACAGACAGACTTCCAAGAAAAAGTATAATTTTAAACATCCTTTCTTCAGCCATGTACCAGCAGTCTGAAAAATGTTTGGCTCAGCGGTTAGCAATAAGTCAGTTAATTCTGATGCTCTCTTACGAAGTAGTTTTTTTAAAACTTTTTAAAATCTTCTACAAGATAAATAAAATGTTTTAAGCTTATTGTGTGGTTCATACTATAGTGACCATGCTGGGCACTTGGTAGGAATTTCATCAATACTTATTAATGGAGTACAGCTCAGTGTAGAGAGTTTCCTAAGTGGATAGATTTCTATTGGGAATACTCAAAGAGTTGGAATCCAAGCTTGGTTAGACACTAAATGTCTTTGCTGAATATGTCTAGCTATTTTTTTAAAGATTTTATTTTATTTATTTGAGAAGTACAGCTAAAGAGTGAGGGAGAGAAAGAGAGAAAGGTCTTCCATCCTCTGGTTCACTCCTCAGATGGCCAGAGCTGAGCCTATCCAAAGCCAGGAGACAGGAACTTCTTCTGGGCCTCCCACATGGATGAGGGGGCCCAAGGACTTGGGCCATCTTCTGCTGCTTTCCCAGGCCATAGCAGAGAGCTGGATCAGAAGTGGAGCAGCGGGGATTTGAACCAGCACTCATATGGGATTCCAGTGCTGCAGGTGGAGGCTTAGCCCACCACACCACAGCACTGGCCCTGTCCAGCTATTCTTGAGACCAATTCTTGCTGTGACTAAAACTAACATATCACTTCTGAGCTGAGTAATTAATTTCCAGAGTGATCTTTGATTTTTGTCATAGTGTCTACTACTGTTAACATGGTCCCTGCAGTAGGCCTGTGGCCTAAACAAGAAATACTCCTTTGTAATTTTCAGCCACTGAGATTCATTTGTTCCTTTTCGTGGTTGCATAACTTTGCATCTGCTCACTGATAAAGCATGGCTATTTGATTGTTTTGTCTTCTATGCTAAGGCTCCAACTTGGAGCCTTGTAAAGCTTATATTTTACAAATACTTATTTTTAGTAATCAACAAGAAAGAGGATCAGTATTAAACTCAGCTCTGGACTCAATGATGGTCTTCAGTTATAATGTTGGAGTCAGCGTAGCTGCCACTGAATTCTTAACAGCAGTAATGAATTCAGAATGATACCAAATTTCTCTAGGTAGCTTCCACTTTGAGGAACAGAAGTAACTGTAAATGAAGCAATATATTTTAAAGGCACTGTTGCAATTCTCCTTGAATGGCACTAATTGGCATTTGTTGGATCATTTGGCTTCCTTTAGAGACTGTTCTTGAGAATCAACTATGTTTCCTGCCCTACCCCATTTTACAAGATGTACCCAACTCTGGGGAGAAGGAATGGTCATATGTCACCAGCAGAAGCACAGACCCTTCGTAGGACCTGAACACAGTGCTGCTATGACTGTATAGTTAGGAATGGACTTCAGACTTAGTAGATATTTTCCTAGCTGAAACACTGGAGAGAGAAAAATAGCGAATACAGAAATCCTTAGTTATTCTGGGAGCAAAGTCTCCTTCAGTCCAAGTGCAAAGTAGATTGAGAATTTACTTGCTGTTTTCCCAGATTAGTATCCTCCTTGTCTGAGGTTTCCTTTCTGGAAACAGAGACTAAGACAGAAATTCAGGTGTGTGTGATTTATTGAAGAGGTGAGGGAAGCAGGAGGGGCAAGGACTGGAGATAAGAATGTGGTCCAGCTTCAGACATATCCCGTGGGAAGCGCTGGAGCATACATTCCCCCACAGATATGGTCCTACCTTGATATAAAGAAGCTGTAGTTTTTTTAAAAAAAATTATGTATTTATTTTAAAGGCAGAGTTACAGAGAGGTAGGAGAGAGAGAGAGAGAGTGATAAAGAGAGAAAGTGGTCTCTGCTTTCCTAGGCCATAGCAGAGAAAGCTGGATTGGAAGTGGAGCAGCCAGGACTTGAACTGGAGCCCATTTGGAATGCCAGCACTATAGGCGGTGGCTTTACCCACTATACCACAGTGCCGGCCCCAAGAAGCTGTTCTTGTATATTCCTGTCTCAGTCAGAAATAGCTAGCTTTTGTACTACCTTAGGTAAGGGGCATAATCTCTTAGGCTAGGTGGCTCCTGGTGGTTCAGACATTCTCTGGAGAAAATGAGATGAAGGGTAGCAGGGGAGCCACTGGCAGTAAATGCTCAAAGCTGCTGGGGAATGAATGTGCCTGTCCAGTAAAAGGAATATGGGCAGGACATCCACCACACCTGTAATCCTACTCTGGTTATTCCTCTACTCATTCTCATATTTTTCCAGGTCGCTATACCCCCATGCCTCCATGTCCCTTGTTATTAATTTTTTTGTTTTTTTGTTTTTTTTTATTTTTTATTTTTGACAGGAAGAGTTAGACAGTGAGAGAGAGAGAGAGACAGAGAGAAAGGTCTTCCTTTTTCTGTTGGTTCACCCCCCCAAATGGTTGCTACAGCCGGCGCTCTGCAGCCGGCGCTGAGCCGATCCAGAGCCAGGAGCCAGGTCTCCCATGTGGGTGCAGGGCCCAAGCACTTGGGCCATCTTCCACTGCCTTCCCGGGCCACAGCAGAGAGCTGGCCTGGAAGAGGAGCAACCAGGACAGAATCCGGCGCCCCGACCAGGACTAGAACCCCGGGTGCCGGCGCCACAGGCGGAGGATTAGCCAAGTGAGCCGCAGCACCGGCCTCTTGTTTTCTAATATCACAGTTCATTAAAATCAAGAGCTAGCTCCCTCTCCTCTACAATGAAGGGGTGGACTCATTGTTCTCCAAAGCCCTTTCCAACTTTGTGAGTCTATGGTTGTGTTCTCCAAGTAGGTTGAAGGCAGACAAATTTGCCTTAGCCTGGTCTTTTTTAGAGGGAATGTCAAACCCAATAAATCATCCTGAAAGTTGAGGTTTCAGAGCCTCAGATCAGTTAGTCTGGAGAAGGGTGGGGTTTGTGCCCAGCCATACCTGGAGAATTTCTGTCTATGCCAGTCCTCTAGGGAGCTGACTGTGCCAGGCACATGATCTTTTCTTGGTGATTCTGTGCTGAGCCAAGAAGTTAGAAGAAACTGGTACAGTTGCCTTCAGGGGAAAGGATGTCTAGGGATAAAACCAGGGAATGAAGGCAGTTCTGTCCTTGGCCTATAGAGTAGCAGGAGCAAACTGTGCTCCTCTCACTTCATATCTACTCCCTCTGATTCTTTTTCTTTAAAAATTTAATTACTTACTTATTTGAAAGGCAGAGTGACACACAGAGAGAAGTCTTCCATCTGCTAGTTAACTCCCCCAAGTGGCTACAATGGGCAGGGCTGGACCAGGGTGAAGTCTGAAGCTCAAAACTCCACCTGGGTCTCCCATATGAGTGCAGGGGCCCAAGTACTTAGGCCATCTTTTGCTCTTTTCCCAGGTGCCTTAGCAGGAAGTTGGATCAGAAGTGGAGCAGCCAGGAATTGAACTGGTGCCCATACAGGGACACCAGTGTCCCAGGTGGAGCTTAACCCGCTGTGCCACAGTGTTGATCCCTTCTGCTTCCTTTTGATTGGTTACCTTTTTCTTTTCCTCTTCTCCCTCCCCCTCCTTTTTTTTTTTTTTTTTTCCCAAAAGTACAGTAACAGAATGATTGAAACCCTTACTGGCATCTTTTCAACAGACAGTGACTTCCAAATGTGGGGGACTGTCTAAATTGCTTAGTATCTGTCAAATGCAGATCTTCTTGGAGTCATTTCTGTTTAGCCATCTGATTAGGTGGGCTTAGAGTGGAGGAAGTATTAGCACATTTCTTCACCAGGTTTAACTATCCTGCTTGACAGGGGGAGGAATGGATTCTGGCTTCAAACAGTTAACTGTATTTAAATCCAGATCCTGCCACTTATGAGCTATGTGACCTTGAGTGGGGTCTTCACAAGGTCTCTCTGTGCCTTCAGCTTCCTGAAAGTTTCCCGTAAGACTTGAATCTTCATATCCAGTGGGTACATATTGTCCAAAACAAGGGTGATGCAATAATCAACACTAAGATAAATCCTAGTGAAGCTGTTAAAACATTGTTAAGGAAAGGTTTACACAGGCTTGCCAACAGAGAAGGCAAGCACTAACTGGGAAGACACCAAGTTGTTCTCAAAAATCTACATAGAAAAACCAATGCCGGAAGACACTAGAACAATTCCCACAGGGTTCTGAGGAAGAATGTGAGCTGAGAATTATGGGTCCTGCCAAGTCACCCTTCAAGCATAATTTTAAATAATAAAACATCTAAGAGCATTTCTTAAAAACACACAAGACAAAATATTGGAATATTTAATCCTGCCAATGAGTTGAAGAAGGAATACAAAAATCTCAAAAATGGAGCAGCTGTGATAAAAGGTTATTGGTGGTGAGTATTGATGTTATTTAAGTACAGCAGTAAAACTAAACAACTATTGAAGTCACTGTTACAGAACAGAATGCAAGTGTCATAAAATCCAAATATTAAAAGTAATATGCATAATAAAATGAGGAATGGTGGTTTCCAGACTTTTCGTAGAGAAGAGTCAGTCAATAGATAACTATCTAACACTTAATATTTTTCACATAGTTCTGCATTCTTTTTTTGAAGCTGAATAGCATCTTAGTTTTTTTTTTTTGCTTCACTTTCAAAATCAAGAAAAATTATGGGTAAAGCTTTTACTTCAAAATCTTATGATAAAATGATCTCATTTTGCTATTTATTTACTATTTATTGATCTGTTGATCAATGTGTTTCCTTCCTTCCTTCCTTCCTTCCTTCCTTCCTTCCTTCCTTCCTTCCTTCCTTCCTCCTATCCATGTATCCATCCATTCATCTTCTGTCTGTATATATACATGGAAGATGTTTGTGGTGAATACTGATCTTCAAGTGGAAGTAACCATTGTTTTTGGTGAAAATGATTTTAGATAATTTAATCTCTTGTTAACTTTTTTATTTGAATGATTTACTATAAGTGAGCAAGTGAGCATTATTTAAAAAAAAACTATAAATGCATCACTTTCAAAACATGAAGAAATACATTTGCCAATATCATTAAGTGAAAATGACCACAATGCAATTTCATTTGTGCACAACAATGAATATAAGTACGCATAGATACCAGACATTCTTCAGTGATTCCCAGTGAACAAATAGTAATGGCTTCTTTAGAAGAGGGGATGTTGAGACTGAGAGGAAGATGTCCTTCCTTTATTTTCTGAACTTTCTGTAACACATTCATATTGTAATAATGCTAGAAAGTAAATAGCAAAGAGAAACTGCTAAAGACCATCTTTGGAGTGGTACAGGTGGGTCACTGACCAATGCTTTGGTTTCTTTCCTTGCACAATCCCCAGTGCTTCATATTCAGGCGATTCTGCCAGCTCCTGGATAACAAACAGGAAAGCCAGCAGCAAAGCAACAGAGCTGTTTGGTGGACATCATTTTCTTTGTCTGCTTTATACAATCTCTTTAAATCTCAAAATCAAGTTCCTTTTCATATTAACTTCTCATGGAGGACATGGCTTTGCCTCTTGTTTCTTAAAATATCTCAGGCCACTAGCATGGAGGAAAGATATATAAAAAAAAAAAAGACTGACCACAAGATCTGATGGTGTAAAGACAATGATAAATAGCAGTGGACACTTGGGTTGGAGGAAGCAGTGTGGACTGTACTCTCTAGGAGGAGCAGTCACATTCAGCTATAACACTTGCTGCCACAGTGGTGTGTGACACACTGTGACAAAATCCTCTGGAAAAGTTAGAAATTACATTTGTAAGTGAAATTTCCTAGTTTTATATTTACTTTTTAAAAAGAAGTCAGTTATATTTTATTATTTTAAAACTATTTGGGAGGCAGAGAAACACACATACACACATACACACGTGTGCATGCACACACACATGCACACACTGAACTCACATCCACTAATTCACTCTCCAAATGTCCACAACTGATACTAGGCCAGCCTGAAGCCCAAAGTCAGGAACTCAATCCCAGTCTCTCACATGCGTAGCAGAGATTCAACTACCTGGACCAACATCCCTACCTCCCAGGGTAGGCATTAGCAGGAAACTGGAATCAGCAACCAGAGGCTGGTCTTAACCCCAGGCATTCTGATCTGGGTTTGTGAGGATCCAAACTGATGATTTACCTGCTAGGAAAAATGCCTACCCCAGAAGTTTCCCACTTTTAAAATACTATCCAACTAATTCAAGTACTAATTAAAGAGATTAAAGACCACGTAATGAACCTATCCTGGCTGGATTTGGACTGTGGGCTGCCAGTTTTCAACGTCTGTTGTGTATCTTAGCAGGGAACACCAGCACATCATATATATAGATACGACCAGTGGCTGGGTGTGCTTTAAATTGTGTGAAGGATGCTTCTGCCTCCTGTCTTCTTCTGGAACTCTGTAACCTCTTCTTGAGAAATGGGAGGCTAATGAGGAAGTGCCAGAGAGGTGATCACATCCAGTGTTAACTGTGGGTCAGGATCACAGAATTTCTCAGGCTCCATGGATGAAAGCAGGGGTGAACTTCAGCTGTAGGAAACAACCCCCCCAGACATGTCCCATTTGAGGATCCAGGCAAAAGGAACTCTTCTATTCTTTTCTGGGGATGTGACAGAGAGCTAATAACTCTAGCCTTAAAATGTGGGTGGCATACCTCTGAGTATTGGTTGGCATTTTAGCTTCCGCTGGCCTACTTGTACTACCCAAGTTGTGACTTCTACAGCTACTCTGATTTATTACATTATTTTTTATTGAAAAAAAAAAAAAAGAAGAAAACCTTGGACATAGCAAGCAAGGTGTTAGTATACAAGGTGACACGCATGTTGCCAAGATCTTACAATCTTATTACAAGACAAAGCCTAGGATGCCTCCTTTGTAAGGATGTTCTGTAAGATGGCCCAAAATGCTAACAGCAACTTGATTAATAATCCTGTCTGCTTCATTCTTTGAATTTGTTTCCAGGGAAAATGAGCCTTTGATCACTAGGCGCTGACGAGGGTATAACCTGGCCCGAGGTGTTTCCCTGGAGTGAAATATGCAGCACTTCTCAACTCCCAATTCCATTTAATTTATTGTTTGTTTTTGCTCAAGAAGAGCCTGTTTTTACAGCTGAACAGATTTGGAAGCTGGTTTGGGGTGTTTCATTTCCTTACACGAAGAGTTATAATGCAGGGGATGGTAGCCAGCTGTTTCCATCCTCACAGAAGACAGAGCAGACAGGAATGAGCCTTTGCAATAGCAAAAGGGACTTAGGTTAGTTGAGAGAAGGCACTTCCCAGGAGTCACCAAGAAAGGCTGACATTCTCTTCCCTGATGGGCTCATACAGAGTTGTCTCTCGCAGGGATGGCTTATTGGAGAATAAGAATAATGGCACTAGAATCAGCTGAATAACCAGTGATGTTTATTCTAGTACTGCATCTCTGTAAATGACAGCCACTAACCGAGCTGTGCCTGGTGGATATGTGGGTAATCGGGGGTTAAAAATGTTTTGGTATTCCCCTCCCACCTCCCAGGTCTTCCAAGACTTGTTTCCTGCCCATTTGATTTGCAGATAAACGCCATAGCAGTGCTGACTGGAGTAAGCTACAGAGCCAATTGTTACATGTCCAGCACTTTATTTTTTTCTTATGATAAGTCAGTTGTTATTTTCAGCTGCCATTAAAATTTTATTATATAAACTTACAATTAAATAAATTATGTTAAATACGAAGATACAAAATATGTAGAACTCACCATTTCCTGAAATTTCATTACCTTTAATTTTATAAGTGCTGTTGAAGTTATTTGCATCTATTGTATCTGTCTTGTTCCATTGATTGTTGCTTTATTTTATTTTTTAAAAGATTTTTTTATTTATTTGACATATAGAGTTAGATAATGTGAGAGAGAGAGAGAGACAGAGAGAAAGGTATTCCTTCCATTGGTTCACCCCCCAAATGGCCACCACAGCCAGCACTGCGCCAATCCAAAGCCAGGAGCCAGGTGCTTCCTCCTGGTCTCCCATGCGGTGCAGGAGCTCAAGCACTTGGGCCATCCTCCACTGCCTTCCTGGGCCACAGCAGAGAGTTGGACTGGAAGAGGAGCAACCGGGACTAAAACCGGTGACAATATGGGTTGCTGGCGCCGCAGGCGGAGGATTAACCAAGTGAGCCATGGTGCCGACCCCTAAAGATTTTATTTATTTATTTGAGAGGTAGAGTTACAGATAGAGAGAGGGAGAGACAGAGAAAAAAATTTCCATCTGCTGGTTCACTCCCCAGTGGCTACAACAGCTGGAGCTGGGCTGATCCAAAGCCAGGAGCCAGGAGCTTCTTCCGGGTCTCCCACATGGGTGCAGGGGCCCAAGCACTTGGGCCATCTGCTTTTTCAGCCCATAGCAGAGAGCTGGATCTGAAGAGGAGCAGCTGGGACTTGAACTGGTGCCCATATGGGATGCTGGCACTGCAGCTTAGTCTACTACACCACAATGTTGGCCCCCTCATTCTGTGTTGTTTTAAAAGAATACTTGAGACTGGTTAATTTGTAAAGAACACAAATGTATTCTCTCACGGTCCTGGAGGCTAGGAAGTCCAAGATACCATTAGTATGCGGTGTCACCTTTCTTGCTGTGTCCTCATATGTTGGAGGGTGTAGGGAAGGCAATTAACTCCATGACCAGCAGAGTGAGAATCCACTCCACAGGCCCTTTTGTAGAAGCGTTGAATTTGGGGGACACATTCAGACCATAGTAGTACTTATATGGTGGATACACAGTGGTGCCATACTGCCCATTTCTTAACTCCACTTTGAATTCCATCAAGTTGGTAGCTTAAAATCTGTCATGGTGAGAGTATTTACACCATGGAAATTGGAACTCTGTAAATCAGGTTTCTCCCAGAGTCAGATGTCAGGTATTAAACATTTGTCAGCATGATTGTGTGGAAGAGTGACGAGAATGGATGGAAGGGGGAATGGGGAGAAGAGAGAGAGGGAGAGAGAGAAGAGAGAAAGAAAAATACTAGTGTTTACCTAGTAATTTTCATGTCTTCTCAAATTTATCTCAAATCTTTTAAGAGGTAAGTATTACAAAGGTATTTTTGAAGAATAAAATGCTCAGAATTTCTTAAGTCTGACAATTTCCTGTATTTTACCTTGAAACTAAATTAGCCCTGGGACTGGCGCCATGGCTCACTTGGTTAATCCTCCGCCTGTAGCGCCAGCATCCCATATCGGCACCGGTTCTAGTCCCGGTTGCTCCTCTTCCAGTCCAACTCTCTGCTGTGGGAGAGGAAGGCAGTGGAGGATGGCCCAAGTGCTTGGGCCCCTACACCCACATGGGAGACCAAGAGGAAGCACCTGGCTCCTTGCTTCAGATCTGCATAACTCTGTCCTGTAGGGGCCATTTTGGGGGGTGAACCAATGAAAGGAAGACCTTTATCTCTGTCTCTCTCTCTCACTGTCTAACTCTGTCTGTCAAAGAAAAAAAAAAAAGAAACTAAATTAGCCCAAGGAAATCTGGACTTGGTAGTAATCAGACATGTCCAAATCAGACCCTGTGCTACTTTACCACTGACACCTAAGCCAATTCTGTCCCACAGAAAGATAGTATGGGTCAAATGTGCCATTTAAAAATTTCTTAGTAGCCAAATAAAAAACAAAGTTGAGATACGATAAATTAATTTTATTAATTGATTTTACCTAACCTAATATTTCAAAAAATTACATTTAAGCTTATAATCAATATAAATTCTTTTTAAGTAATAAATCTTAAAATCTGGTGTGTATTTTATACTCACAGCATATCTTGATTAGACCAGCCACATTTCAAGTGTTCCATAGTGCACATAGCTAGAAGCTACCATATTGAAAAGAGCTAGTCTGTATTCTCAATGATGCAAGGGCTGAGCTGTAGCTGTGGCCATTTCTTGTGTGGGTTCACACTTTGAACATGCACAGATACTGTAAAAAGAGGCTTATCTCATGTCAGTGCTCATTGGCCGTACAGATCAGCTCATCTCATTCTCAGTTCACAGATGCAGGGATGACTAAATGTCATGAAGGTTGCTGAGTTGTCCTAAGTTACACATTGGGATGCTCAGTGCTTTCAATTAGATCTATGCCTCAGTTTCTGAACTGTGTAGTGCTTAAGGACCTAATGCTCGAGTCAGACTTCCAACTAGCTTGTCTCCAAGGCTCCATCATGTACCAGCTGAGTGACTTTGGACAAATTATTCTACCCCTCAATGCCTCAATTTCCTAATGCATAAAATCAGAAAAATAATAATATTGGGTGATTGTTGTGGTGCAACAGTTAAGCTGCCTCTTATGATGTCAGCATCCCATATCATGGATCAAGTCCCAGCTACTCTGCTTCCTATCCAGTTCCCTGCCAGTGAGTCTGGGGAGCAGTAAATGATGACCCAAGTGCTTGAGCCACTGCCACCCACATGGGAGACCCAGTTGGAGTTCCAGGCTGTTGACATAAGCCTCCCCCAACCATGGCTGTTGTGGCCATTTGGGGAGTGAACCAGTTTCTAGGTCATGGATATATATATATATACATACATTATATATAATATATATTTATGTATATCTGTATATTCATTTAAAATATATTACAATATTTATAATAAATCCTCAAATCTAATAAGTGCAGATAAATGTTCTTGTTGTTACAATATTATAAAACAAACTTCAGGTTTGAATTAAAAGAATACTAGTGTTGAGAATAAAGGGGACATTTTTGGATGGGTCTTCAACTGGAAAGACTATATTGTTTCATAATTGTATAATAATTTATATAAAAATCTATAGTTTTACATTGGGTTATAATTTTGCTTCTTGTTTAGAACAGAAGTGCTATCTTCTGCATGAAATGTCCCTCTTCTTTTAAAAATTGGTACATTTTCATATTTGTTTTCAATAAAACATATTAATGATGTGTAGTGATATCAATTTGTTCTCACTTGTGAAGTTTTGAGTGATTTCATAAAGTAGGTTGCCATCTACTCCATTCCACATTCCAAGAACACTTGAGACACAAACATAAAAACTCAGAGAATTTCCTCTGCAAATAGACTACTTCACAGGGAACTTTGAAAAAGAAATAGACAAGCAAATTGGAATGTATATGTGTATGTAGTTTAGTGGCATTTTTTCAGCATCACTGAAGATTTGGAGAATTTGGTAACTGATTTGTATTTCTCAATAGAATTTTCATGCTGCTCTGTGTGTCCGTGTGGGCCATCCCATATTTGATCAACACAAGCTCTGACATGTTTTAAAGGAGCAGTTGTTAATGTAGTTACTCTGGAATTTCTTTAGAAGTCAGGATGACATTTCCATTACCCAGAAGGGTGTTGTAATTAATGAATGCCACTGGGATAAAGTGAAGACGACCCTAATACTTTTAGATGCTGTCAATGAATTTTTTCCTCCTAATGTATATGCTACGTTTGACCAGGGAATGATGGGAAAAATTTTAATTAAAGTGAAAAAATGTTCAATTCCCCAAGTAGACTTAGCATTGTTCATGGTGCAATTAGGGGATACTTTTAAAGACATGCATAATAATATAATACAGTATTTCCATTAAATATCTGTAAATGACATTGGGTAAGATTAGACTTGAAAGACTTGGATAGTAATATAAAATAATGAGTGATTATATCCTCAAATGAATGTGAAACTTTTACAATTGCTGTTGCTTTTCTTCTTAGATTTTACTATTTTACAAGCCAACTCAAAACATAGTAACTTAAAATGGCCACCATGTTATTTAGCTCACAAGTTTCTGTAGGTTTTTTCCATGATTCTTCTGCTCTGGACAAGATCTATTGATCTCTGCCTGGTTCTCTCATGTCCTGTAGTGAGTTGGCAAGTTGACTCTTAGCAGGTTGATCTAGGTGACTATATTCAGCTCTCTGGTGGTTGGCAGGTGGATCAGTCTTTGTGGGTCTTTGTCAGGGAAATTTGTCCTTGCTCCATGTGTTTTTTCAGTCTCCATAAGGCTCACTTGGGTTTCTTTACATGATGGCCTAAGAATTCCTGAGATTGTGAACATGGGAACTTTTTAAGCCAGATGCAGTACCTGAATCAATAATGTGGATTCTAAGCAAACGAAAATTAACTTATCCATCTTTCTTTCACTTAGCTGCTGATTCTAAAGAAGACTGAATACAGTATTACCTTTTGTTAGGCATGTAACTCCTTTTTATATCTCTTTATAGACTTAGAATTCTTAGAAGACACCATGGTAGGAAGTTTTTGGAAGGTGCCTGGGGTGGAAAATGAAAAGATGGGACTCAGCACGTGAAATAAGCATGATGATCAGCTAGACTCTTGTTGTAGGATATGGTGGTTGTCTTGAATTCTCATGTGTGTCACTCATTCAGCATCCCACAAAACCAGGCAGCAGAGGAGAGTGACAGAAGCTACTTAGTTCAGTAGTCACAGCATTTTCTGGGAACCTAGGCAGTCAACCTATCCCCAAGTATTGAGAAAAAATTTTAGCTGAAAATAAGATGAACAATAAACAAAACTAAGAAGAGTGATACACAACACATTCAGACTATTAGAAGATATTGAGTGAGAGGAAAGTACAGACATGCTTTTAAATATGTAGCATTGGTCATGAAAAGCCCTCAGATGAAGACAAAATATTGTTCCAAATTTGAAGTCAATGATCAACATTGATTTGCTACACAACAATGGAAACTTTTAAAGGAATTTCTCTAACTATATAAGATAAGGGATCTAAGAATGAAGGGTTGAATGTGGTGAAAGGAAGACTGAGATGAAAAAATTAAAAAAAAAAAAACATAGTAAGAAGAGATACTCAGAGAAGGGACAAGGGAACTAGGGATGCCAAGGAGGTTCATGAGCAGCCTGCGTGTTTTGACTAGATGATGAGTGATAATGATAAAGAGATGGTAGATCTCTTTCCCCAGCAAGTAGAACATGTTTGAGTCTGACATACTAAGACCTGGATATGGTTGAAGATTCCATGTCCAGGGCAGGTGTTATGGCAAAGCTGGTTAAGCCAATGCTTGGGATGCCCACTTCCTGTCAAAGTGCCTTAGATAAAGTCTTGCCTCCACTTCTGATACAGCCTCCTGATACTGCACCTGGTTTAATGACCCAAATGCTTGGGTTCCTGCCACCCACATGGGAGACCCAGATGGAGTTCCAAGATCCTGACTTCAGCCTGACCCAGATGGGGTTATTGCAGGCATTTGGGGAGTGAATCAGATGCATGGTCTCTCTCTCTCTCTCTCTCTCTCTCTCTCTCTCCTTTTCTCTCTGTCAATCTGCCTTTCAGATAATTAAATAAAGCTAAGCAACAATACAAAGAAAACAAAAGAAAGAGTTCCATCTCAGTGTGGGTGGGAAACAGAGTCCTCAAGAGAAAGTGACCAGGATGAAGGAGGGGATTTCATAATGCACCTCCCTCTCACCCCATGACCTTGCTGGGTCACTTGCTACATAGCAGGGATAATGTGCACAGATCTAGGGTGTGTGGCCAATTCAGCACTGGGCTTACATTCTTCTCCTGTCCTCCCCCTCCATATCTGGGTGATAGGTGTTTACAAGGTACTTAGAAATCAGCTCCAAGTTCTGAGAAAATGTATAGGAAGATTTCCTGGTGACAGAGTCACCTGGTAGTGGGGTGGCAAATGGTCAGTGGTTCATCTCAGAGCTTCAGAATCTTCTCAGATGCACCCCATCCATTCTCTAAAATCATTAGGAGGGACACAAGCCAGGGTCTGTCCTTATCCTTTCCCCTAAGCACCTATTTTTGGCCAATACTCCCCAGGGAACTAGATCACAGAAAATGGGACGTATATATACATATGTATATATACATATACATGTGTGTGTCCATATTTAAATATAAATATATTTTTTGACAGGCAGAGTTAGACAGTGAGAGAGAGAGACAAAGATCTTCCTTTCCATTGGTTCACCCCCCAAATGGCCGCTACGGCCAGTGCACTGCGTCGATCTGAAGCCAGGAGCCAGGTGCTTCCTCCTGGTCTCCCATGCGGGTGCAGGGCCCAAGCACTTGGGCCATCCTCCACTGCCTTCCCGGAACACAGCAGAGAGTTGGACTGGAAGAGGAGCAACTGGGACAGAATCCGGCACCCCAACTTGGACTAGAACCCAGAGTACCGGTGCCACAGGTGGAGGATTACCCTAGTGAGCCGCGGCACTGGCCTAAATATAAATATATTTAAATATATGACTATGAATATAGACAGACTACAGATGGGAAAAAGAAAAGCAGAAAAGCAAAACTTTTAGACAGTGTGTCAGACAAAATAAATATTAACTTATTGGACAATCAAGAATTTAAAATAAGTTAAATGAATATGTTAGGCCGGCTCCGCGGCTCACTAGGCTAATCCTCCGCCTTGCAGTGCCGGCACACCGGGTTCTAGTCCCGGTCTGGGCGCCGGATTCTGTCCCAGTTGCCCCTCTTCCAGGCCAGCTCGCTGCTGTGGTCAGGGAGCGCAGTGGAGGATGGCCCAAGTGCTTGGGCCCTGCACCCCATGGGAGACCAGGATAAGTACCTGGCTCCTGCCATCGGATCAGCGTGGTGCGCCGGCCGCAGTGCACCGGCCATAGTGGCCATTGGAGAGTGAACCAACGGCAAAGGAAGACCTTTCTCTCTGTCTCTCTCTCACTGTCCACTCTGCCTGTCAAAAAAAAAAAAAAAAGAATATGTTCACAGTGATACAGCAGGGTTTAGTAAAACAGTACAGAAATAAGTTTATTATTATTATTTATTTATTTGAGAGGTAGAGTTACAGACAGTGAGAGGGAGAGGCAGAGAGAAAGGTCATCCACTGGTTCACTCCCCAAATGGCTGCAATGGCCGGAGCTCAGCCCATCCAAAAACAGGAGCCAGGAGCTTCTTCCAGGTCTCCCACGTGGGTGTCAGGGCCCAAGTGCTTGGGCCATCTTCTACTGCTTTCCCAGGCCAAAGCAGAGAGCTGGATATGAAGAGGAGCAGCTGAAACTAGAATAGGCTCCCATATGGTATGTCAACACCACAAGTGGAGGATTAACCTATTGCACCACAGCACTGGCCCCCAGAAGTAAAGTTTTAAGGAAAATTCAAGTGTGAATGTTATTTATGAAAAATAGAGTAACTGTAGGGAAGCTGTGGTTACTAAAGTGTGGTTTTCAAAGCAGCAGTAGCAGCATCACCCAGGAACATGTTAGAAACTTAAATTATTTTATCTACCACAACCTACTGTTTCAAGAACTCTTGGACTGAGATTCAGGCACCTGTGTTTTAAGGCACATGCCCAGGGGATTCTCAGGGACTCTGATTTGAAAACCACTGCTGTAAAGATCCAAATTGACTGACTGGGCTAAACTGAAAAATGTTTAGAAATAAATAATGATTAACTTTTTAAATATTTTTTAAATATTTATTTTTTATTTACTTGAAAGAGTTACAAAGAGTAGGGGAGGGAGAGGAGAAAGAGGGAGGGAGGGTAGGAGGGAGGGAGGGAGGGAGGGAGAGAAAGAGAGAGAGAGAGAGAGAGAGAGAGAGAGAGAGAGAGAATGAATGAGAATGAATATCTTCCATCTGCTGGTTCTCTCCTCAAAAGGCCACAATGGCCAGGGCTGGGCTTGGCTGAAGGCATGAGCCCAGAAATTCATCGGGTCTCCTATGTGTGGGTGCAGGGACCCAAGCATTTGGGCCATCTTCCGCTGAGTTCTCAGGTGCACTAGCAGACAGCCTGACTGGAAATGGAACAGCTGGGACTCTAAACAGCGTTCATATGAGATGCTGGTATCACAGGCAGAAGTATAACCTGCTTCACCACAACACCATCCTCAATGATGATTAATTTAACCAGAAGATGAAGATGAAGGTTTTTGTTTTTTTTTTTTTTTTTTTTTTGTTTTTGTTTTTGTTTTTGTTTTTTTTTTTTTGACAGGCAGAGTGGACACAGAGAGAGAGAGAGAGAGAGAGAGAGAGACAGAGAGAAAGGTCTTCCTTTTCCTTTGGTTCACCCCTCCCCCCCCCAATGGCCACTGCAGCCGGCACACCGCACTGATCCGAAGCCAGGAGCCAGGTGAATAAAGAGATGGAAACACATATATAAAAGTTTATAGTCATGTGAATAGAAGTAAGAATGACAGCATCCATATAATAGGATATCTAAAGGAGAGAAAAAGACCTAATAGAAGGGATATTGACAAAAACTGGTTGACCAAGGGCTTTGCAGAAGTCAGGTAAGAGCAGGCAATTTCACATGGTAGTCCCTATCTTCCTCTCTGTCTTGAAAATTTGAGATGTGAAACACTGGCCTACGTTTTTACATAATGATGCACCCAACCTAACTAGCATGTACTGCCTTTAAATGAAGCATACATAGAAGACAAGAATGTAGGCTCTGGTTACAGGTTGGCTGGGATTGTATACCAGCTCCACAACCAAATGTGTGACTTTAGGTAACATTCCGACTGTCAGTTTCCTCCTTTAGACAGAATTATTATAGCACACCCACCTCATGGTGCTCTTGAAGAATACGTGAGTCAGTATAGTTGTTGGCCCTTCACCTCTGTGGGTTCCCCATCCATGGATTCAACCAACAGTGGATTGAAAATATATTAAACAAAAATGTGCCTGGACTGAAGATGTATAGATGTTTTTGCTTATCATTTTTCCCTAAATGATATTGGTTAACAATTATCAGCATAGCATTTATATTGCATGAGGCATAGTAAATAATATAAGCATGATTCAAAGTATATGGTAGAATGTTCATGGGTTATATGCATATGTTACATCATTTTATATAGGGGACATGAGTATCCGTGGATTTTGGAACACATTGGTGAGGGGGTATCCTTGAACAATTCCCTAACAGATATTGAGGGGAACTGTATATGCAAGACTCAGTATAGTGCTTGGCTATAGTAAATACTTTATGCCAGCTATTATTTTTCTACTTGTCATAGTCCCACAAGTTAGATTGTGATTCCTGCTCTATTTCTTCATGACTCAGACTTTGGTTAGTTTCTGTCATCTCTAGGTCACAGTTTCCTTGTCAGGAACATAGAAATTGACCTGCCTCAACTGCACATCTATACACAAGTGAAATAATATTGGTGTCTATGACTTCTAGCGAATGGGAACTCAGTAAATGGGGATGGAATAGAATAGGTTGTCCTTTAACACTGTCTCCTTCTGTGTAATTCTTCAAAGGGAAGATTGTTCTTTGTCTATGTGGTTTAAATTTTTATCTGCCTCATTATACAGACAATGATTTATCTATGGTTTTTCTAGTTCTCCAAATTTGTAAAGCCAGGTCTGTGTGGCCATTTTTCATTCTGAACTTTGCGTAGAATGATGCAGACACCTCAATAACATCTAAATTTGCATAAGTTTATCTTTCTTGGCAAGGCTCATCCTATAAGTTCAAGTCATGGTTGTTTGTTGTCAGGAATCTATCCCAAACATCAAAATGGATTTTTAAAAGTCTGGGTATCCCATACCACTACCCAAGGATAACAGAAAAGAATCTATTCTCATGCTCACCCAGACATGAAATAGCGCCACAGACAGGAGGTGGCAGTTCGTACATCATGGTGATTTCAGTTCAGCAGGCACTTTTATCATGAGCAGTGCCTCCTGTGCACAGCTATGTTGCTGGTTGCTTTGATATATGTGTGAGTCCTACTCAAATTTCTCCCCAAGGAATACAGCTGAGTTCTTAAATGCAGAGTTTTAGAAATGAATATTCTCAAAAGACATCATTTTCTTCTTTCTCTGAAGCTAAAGCTGTACACGAATCTAAAAGAGCTATGGCTAAGATAAATGAAACACATAGACAAAAATGGTTAAACCTGACTATATGAATTGCCTCCAGTAATATTATCTTTAATAAAAGATAGAGCATGAAGTATAACAAGTAATCGCACAGGTAGGTCTGCTGTGAATATAGAAATGTGAGGCACATTAGCACAGATTCCTGTTACTCCAAGTATGTGAAAAAAAACACTCTAAAACTTAGTAGCTTAAAATCATATGGTTATTATTTCTCACAGTTCTGGGAATGGACAGAGCCAAGAGACTCCTTGACAAGAGAAGGGACAATTATATGCACAGCCAGGGACATTTAGGGACTATCTGCATCAGCATCCTAACTCTGGAATTCTTTTATTTTTAAAGTTGGATTTCTTATTACCTGCAACTGAAATATGATGAAAGGTGAAGACCACCTGGAAAGACAGAACTATAGAAAAATGACTAAGAAAAGTGTTTATATCAGATATGTGTGCTACATCCTTTACAGAAGAAAACAGGAAAATCTGTCTGCTAAACATTCTCGCTGGATGGCATTTGCTTTTCTGCTGGAAGTACCATTAGCATTGAAGACTCAACTTTGCAAACTTGAATTCACTAATTCATTAATAGCAGCTTCCTTTTCCAGAACAAAACTTCTGTTATCTAAACTCATGAGGACCTAAAATATTTGATAACTCAAAAAATGGCATAAAACTAAATGCCAATGACAAATCACCATGAATACTCTAAATATAAATGAGTGAGAAACATTGAGGTCCTCTGACCTGCACATTCTGGAAGCAGAACAAGAGGAATTGGATGAATTAAATATTTAATGGCAGCCTAACTAACTTGTTGATCTATGTTACATTGAAAATGGTTTTGTCAACGGGGTAAAAATGCCAGAAGTCCAGTGGCTAGCCACTCGCTGCATCTACTTTCTGATGAAATATACTCAGGGATGACAAATTATGACCCTCTCTTCCCTACATGCTGCTGAGGTGGATGGAACCAGTGGTGGTCTGTTTATCTTTCATTCCTCTGTTCAATAACTGACAACAGCCTTCTGAAAAACCATTCAGTCTGCATGGGGAGGTGGCTTCCAAATGATTTTCTCAACAGCAATTTGCTGAAGTTTTCAATGATTAGTGGAAAAATGAGAAAAGTAAGGACATTTATACCTGAACTCTGGTACATATGAGTTTACTCCAAAAATTTAATGGACAATGGAATCAATTAATTTATTTTGGTGGAAAAATTTTTTGAAATTCATGAATAGTGTTTTCAAAATGCACATTTTCCATGAATCTTTTGAGGACTCCTCATATATTCCACTTGGATTACTTATACTCAAGCACATCATATGTCAGCTTTTCTCTGTCAAGAGTCACCTTTTTTTTTTTCTTTTGACAGGCAGAGTTAGACAATGAGAGGGAGACAGAGAGAAAGGTCTTCCTTCCATTGGTTTACCCCCCAAGTGGGCGCTATGGCCGCATGCTGCAGCCGGCATGCTGCGCCAATCCAAAGCCAGGAGCCAGGTGCTTCCTCCTGGTGTCCCATGCGGGTTCAGGGCACAAGGACCTGGGCCATCCTCCACTGCACTCCTGGGCCATAGCAGAGAGCTGGACTGGAAGAGGAGCAACCAGGACAGAATCCGGCGCCCCAACTGGGACTAGAACCCGGAGTACCGGTGCCGCAGGTGGAGGATTAGCCAAGTGAGCGGCGGCGCCAGCCAAGAGTCACCTTTCTTGAATCCATCAATAGCTGTTCCTCAGTGTCTGGTCCAGCTTTCGTATCCACATATTGCAAGGCTGTGAAGTAGGTAGATTTTGGATTCAGCCCCTCAGCAGGCCGCTGTCCGTTTTGTTTTTATGTTTTTGTTTCCTTCTTGGCCATGCCCTTGCTCTCCATCCCAACAGCATATTAGATTATAGCTGTATAACCATATATTAAGGAAGATTAGTTACTAAAGCCGCTACCTCAAATCTCAGGAGCTCAACATGATAAAATTTATTCCTCATTAAGTTAAAGTCCTGGGCAGTTAGATCTCTTTTTCCATCTCGTAGTTCTTCTATCTTCAGCACATGGCCTCTGAAATTACTGCGAAAGAAGAAAACGAGGCAAGATTGTAAGTGGCAATTGTGTTATTAGCCTGTCCTGGAAAGGATCTATCTCACTTCACTCACATTCACTCACTCAGTCACATGGCCCTCACTGAATTTAAGTGGATCTTACAAGAGTATTTTAATCCGTCCTGGTGTCAAGAAAAAGAGGAAAATGGATATGGGTGAACTCTCATAGTCTGATGCAATTGGGTTTCCTGAGGAATTGATATCCCTAAAAATAACAGATGAAGGAAAATATGAAATTACACACTAAATATGATTGCCTGTAGAGCTCAAGAGAAAAACTAGTGGTAAATAAAGTTCCTTCTATGGTCTCTCCTTAAGGATATCTACATTATAGAGCTTATTTCAAACTGAGTCCTTTAATCAACATACTGCTTTTTTTCTGAATGATTTTTAAATGTGTTATTCCCCATTAGGACCTCTACAAAAAGTGTTGTGTTCTCAAAGTCTCATTTATTCATTTTAAAATAGCACAAAGGGTACAGGGCTGTACTAAGGTGTTCAAGTGGACATAGACATTCTCAGGTCCAGCTTAAAAGTCCGATCAGCCAACTTAAGAGATGCATCCAGGGGCCAGCATTGTGGTGTAGCAGGTAAAGATGCTGCCTATAGTGATAGCATCCCATATGGATGCCAATCCAGCTCCTTGCTAGTGGCCTAGGAAAAGCAGTAGAAGATGGTCCAAATGCTTGGGCCCCTGTACCCATGTGGGAGTTCCAGAAGAAGCTTCTGGTTCCTGGCTTTAGCCTGGTCCAGCCCTAGCCATTGCAGCCATCCAGGGACTGAACCAGAGGGAAGAACTCTCTCCCTCTCCCCTGCTCTCTGTAGCTCTGACTTTCAAATAAATAAATCTTTAAAAAAAAAGAAATTTTATGTGATGTAGACTCCCAATAGGGAGGCTTATTCTTATGTACAAATTCCTAGGGAACTCCTCACTGATATGAAAATTCGTAACTAAGATCAAATACTAAAGCAATAACATCTGGCCTAAGCTTAAGAGAACCCTGAATCATGGAATGTCCTAATCTATAGCATGAATTATCTGTGAAGCAATAACAGGAAGATAGATTGCAAACGTCTGCTTATAGAATAGGAAAGTAGAAAATTGTATTTAGTGATTTTCTGTTATATGCAATTCCTTTAGCAAACCATATTAAGTAGAAACCACTAATTTCTGTTCAAGGATTAACAACTTGAACATGCTTAACCATGCTTAAGCAAACATACTCAGGGTGAAACAACATGTAAGTGGTAATTCAGTACCACCGAAGAAAAAGAGTTTATTCTAGGTTGGAGCAATAACTAATCTTTATACTCTTCTTTCTTCCCCTTCTATTTATTTTTCTTTCAAAAATAATAAATTCTAAAGCATAAAGGGTTTAGAAAACTATCCTAAGTCACTTGAAGCCAAGTGAGAGAAGAACGTAGAAAGATATCATCAAATGTCCTCAAATAAACTTAAATCTTCCAGTGAAATTCATCCAGGAATATTAAAACAGCATGTGGTATGTAGAAGCTCTATCAAAATCCTTAGAGAAATCATGGATAATGAAAGAAGTTTCTACTTAATAGAAAAGATCAAATGTCTCCATATTTCCAAAGAAACAGAAAAATGTGGCTTTAGAGCAGCCTGTGAATTAAAGAAATTACTGGAAAAATTTATAGACTTGATTATTAAATAATTTATGACCTCCCAGAAAAACAAGCAATAGTCTTATATGTGTCAGTTAGTTTGTATGCTACAGAAAATTGGAAGTCCCATCTTACAGAAAGAAAAATCTGGTATATGCTACATAATTAAAAAGAGCAAATGTCTATAATCTTCATCCTAATATCAACTCTCAAAATACCAATTCTCACAAGCGAAGGTCTGATTGACCAGGCTTAGTCCCAAGCATGCTCCTTTGCTGTATCAGGATCTGGACTCGGGCTATCACAGTCTGAGGCAGGAAGCTTGGCTTGCCTGCTTGCCAAGGCTACAGACACAGAGGGTCATAGTTCATTCTCTAAAAGGAAATCAGGGTTCATTTTGGGAAGAAAACAGGATTCTAGACAACAAAATTGGCAATTTTCCTCTATAATTTAAAAACAGATTGGATTCATGGCATACTTGCCTTTTTCATTTTTTAAAAGTGTTTTTGGACAAGTGGATATCATGTGGGTGAGTCATTCCTCAAGGTCCTTGGCTGAGTTTCTTGTGGCATACTTGCAACAAGATAGAAAAATTGAAGCTGGCAGATGGCAGAATATTAAATCCATCATTGAACCTTAATTAGGATTGATCTCTGGATGGAGAGTGCTGTTCAGCATTATAATAAGCATGAACATGTGAGTGGACAAAAAAGGAAAGGGGTTAGGACTCTTAGTTGCAAGTGACAGACACTCAGCCAGAAAATTTCAGAAATGAAGCTGCAAGTACAGCATAGATTATGAAACATAACCAAAGTGATAAAAATATAGCATTTTTCTCATCACTTGTTGATTTGACTTCTTCTTGATTGGCTTCATGCTACCCAAAATTCTCTGTTACGTTATTAAGATTGTTCCATTACTCCATTCTTATATCCTATCAGACTAGCAACTTCAGACAGTGGAGTGATAACCAGGGGACTCACTGGGATGAGTCTTACTCTCTGAATTAGCCATGTGTCCATGTTTTAATAAAAAACAACAGCCAGGAAGATGGACTATTCTGATCAGTGAGGCCAAAAACCACATAGTCTTCTATGGAGCCTGGGAGTTAGGTCAGCTCCTCAAAAACCACCTTGACAGAGAATGGAGGAGGAATGCTCTAAGCCAAACAAAGAAAACATGAGATGTTGTTACGAAAACAGGGATGATTGTGAATAGACAAAAAAGTTAGTGAATGTATGGTTGGGTGCTGTGGGTTAAGCTGCCCCTTGGGATACTTGTGCCCCATATCAGAGTATCTGGGATTGAGTCCTACCTTTGCTTCTAATCCAGCTTCCCACTAATGAACCTGGAAAGTGACAAATGATGGTTCAAGTATTTGAGCCTTGCCACCGTAAGTGAGACTTGGTTGGAGTTCCTGGTTTCTGGCTTCTTCCTGGCTGAGGCCTGGCTGTGAGCATTTAGGGAGTGAACTGTGAATTGAAGATTATCTATATCTATCATCTATTCATCTGACTGTCTCTATCTATCATCTATCTCTATATCTATCATCTCTCTCTACTCTCCCTGTCACTAAAATAAGTAAAAATAAACAACAAAAATAATGAAAGTCTTTTAACTCATGCTTATCCAATTCACAGATGTCACAAAACTGAAGGAGGTAGCTAATATTTTTTTAAAGATTTATTTATTTATTTAAAAGTCAGAGTTACACAGAGAGAAGGAGAGGCAGAGAGAGAGGTCTTTCATCCGCTGGTTCACTCCCCAATTAGCCCCAATGGCTGGAGCTGTGCCGATCTGAAGTCAGGAGCCAGGAGCTTCTTCCAGGTCTCCCACATGGGTGCAGGGACCCAAGAATTTGGGCCATCTTCTGCAGCTTTCCCAGGCCACAGCAGAGAGCTGGATTGGAAAAGTAGTAGCTGGGTCTCGAACTGGCTCCCATATGGAATGCCGGCACTGCAGACGGTGGCTTTACCTGCTATGCCACAGTGCCGGCCCCCAGGTAGCTAATATTAATAGGAAGGAAGTTCAAAAGATTTCAAAAGGCGACTAGATTAGGTTTAGACTAAGTAAATCATAATTAATCAAAATAAATAGGAAGCTAACATTGGCACCAGAATCTGTTACATAGTGATGATGGGATCATTTATCTTATTGGTGAATCATGAAGGTTTTAGTTGTCCACAAATCTAACTCTTTTTTAACCATCTAAAAACTACTGCAGTGGTAGACTACTTTATACCAGCTAAACTGCCCCAGGGATGATTGCTCCATTTTATTATGCACTGCTTGGGTATTTCTAGTGGATTATGTTCTGTGCTGGGCATGCACAAGGACAAACTATGCAACCAGAAGAAGATGCTTGCAAGGAGAACAGGAATTTATTGTTAGGCAAATTAATCACATATGATATTCTAAAGTCAAATAAATAATTTTCTCTGTAATTCACATCCCATTTATTATGGATATTACATGCAGAGGCAATATACATTTCCTGTGATCTCCATAGCTTTTTCTTATACATTTGGTGAGCAAAAACAAAATATTTCTTGGCTCAGCCTTTATTGCCTAGTGGCAAAGAAATCCTTATATGTTTACTCTATAAACCACAGACATCAGGTCGAGAATCCTTTGGACTTCATTCAGAAGAAGTAGTCATTAAAATGTCTTTTAAATTTCTATTTATTTATTTATTTTAGAGGCAGAGATATATACTAGAAGAGCTCCCATTTACCAGTTCACTCCCCAAAACGCCACAGTGGCTGAGGTTCTGTCAGGCTGAAGCATGAGCCAGGAACTCAATCCAGATTGCGGGGGTTTATTGGACCCAACTATTTGAGCCAACACCTGCTGCCTCCCAGAGTGTGCATCAGGAAGAAACTGGAATCGGGAGCTGACCCAGGACTAGAAACCATGGTCTTTGGTGTGAGATGCAGGTGTCTTAACTGCTAGGCCAAATGCTCAACCCTAGAATATCTATTAACTATACATGCACATGTCTTTACATGTGGATGAGAATGGCTATGGATATATAGACAATAAATACAAATTCAAATGCATACCTCTGTGTATCTGTTCAGCAGCACTGTTAAAAAGCTGTTTCTGTCTAAGAACAGCTATCACAAAGCATGAGAGCTGTCCTAAATCAAGGGGAAGGGCTTTGTTATCTTAAATGGTGTCTTTTTGAACGTTCCTTTAGTGATACATTAACTTTTGTGTTGTTGACCACAGCACAAACCAGTTTTCTTCACTTCCTGTTATCTTGCTCCCACTTTATAGTGAGGCTCAGAGGGTGTTTGGGGGGAGGGAACATTTTTTACAAAGGCAACTGGCAAACAGGAAAAGCCACCAGCCTGCTGGTTATAGGTTAATAAGGACAGCAGGCAGAGGAGTTCCTTAAACTTCCCTTGGGCTGGTCAGCTTCCCTTGAGGTCAAAAAGTCTTAGGGCAGCTTTAATTTGATTTTTAAAGACAAGGAAAAGTTATTTCTGGTTTACCATAAAACATAATGAGCTCCTGGCTGGATCAGAAATGCTGCAGAACTGCTGTGGTCAACTGGCTGTGCCGGTTGGTTGGGATCAGATGAGAATGATGTGACAGGACACACATTGTGAACCACACAATTCACCAGAAATTGTGTTTATCAGCCAAGCAAGTTCTTAGGTACTTTCCCTAAACTATGTCCTCTTTTGAGTGCCTGAGTTAGATTTTTATTTTAACTACTTTAATCGAAATCTATTGAAAATACATTACTCTCTCTCATGTCTTTTAAAGTAGAATATATTGAGCAGAGTTCCTTACATAATCCAATATGATCATTACAAACATCATATTTAAAAATGTGTTCCATTATGTAATAGCAGCCATTTGTTGAAATTTTATTGTGTGCTAAGCATTGATCTAAACCCTGTACAAAATGTAGGTGTATTTAATCTGCAAAAAACTCTGCAAAGCCAGTGTTACAGTTAATTGCCCATTTTGCATATAATTAAACTGAGATCTAGAAAGTTTTGAGTTTAGCATGAAGTTAAACAACCAGTAAACTGTTCTGGTAGAACTAAAAGCCAGATATACCAGGGGTGGGCATTGTGGTGTAGTGGGTAAAACTGCTGCCTGCAATGCCAGCATCCCATTTGGGTGCTGGTTCAAGTCCTGGCTTCTCCGCTATGGATCCAGCTCCTTGCTAATGCACCTGGGAAAGCAGTGAAAGGTGACCCAAGTGCTTGGGCCCCTGCATCCACATGGGAGACCCAGAAGAAGCTCTGGGCTCCTGGCTTTAGACTATTCCAGTTCTAGTTGTTGTGATCATTTGGGGACTGAACCAGTAGATGGAAGATCTCTCTCTCTCTCTCTCTCTCTCTCTGTTTCCTTTTCTCTGTGTAAGCTTTGCCTGTCAAATAAATAAATAAATCTTAAAAAAATCCAAGTATATCCCAAATGCAAAATCCATAACCAAAACCAAATGTGTGTATCTTACAGCATTGCTCCCAGATTTCCAGAAAAAAATGCATATTTATTTATTTTCTATAAATTTTACCAATATAAAATATAACATAAAAGTTAAAATAATTAAAGTACATAACACTCTTATTACAAAGTCCTTATGGCCAATACACAGAATACTTTTGATAATTTTGGCCAAATTCTTATATTATTGACAAATATAAGCTTATGGAAGAAAATGTAGGACAAATCTTTGTAACCTCAATGCACATGGGCATTTATACAAAGAAATGTTAGGCATGATACCAAAAGCATGATTCAAAAAAGAGAAATAATTGAATTTTATCAAGATTAAAGGCTTTTTTCTTCAATAGAAACCATTAAGAAAAGGAAAAGGTGTGCAATGGATTAGAAAAAATATGTGCAAATCATATATTGGATAAAGGGGGTAGGCCTTGATGTTGCAACTAAACTGCTACTTGGGATGTCCACTTTGAAGTGGCTGGTTTTGAGTTCTAGCTCCACTTCTGATTCCAGTTTCCCACTGTTATGCACTCTGGGAGGCAGCAGGTGATGCCTTAAATACATGGGTTCCCACCACTCATGTGGAAACCCCACCCAGATTGAGTTCTGGGCACCTGGCTTTAGCCTGGACCAGTCTCAGCTATTGTGAGCTATTGTGAGCATTTGGGGAATGAACCAATGGATGGAAAACATTTCTGTCTATCTGTTTCTTTGTCTCTCAAATGAAAAAAAAGAAATACACTACAACAAATATTGGGCAAAGGACTTATTTGCAGAATATATGAAGAACTCTCAAAGTTCAACAGAAAGAAAACAGATGTTACATTAAGAAGATGTGCAATTTGGGACATGCTCAAGCTGACTTACCTCAAACGGTAGAGTTAGAAACATATCAGGGGATTCCAATTCAATCCCATCAAGGTGGCATGTACCAATGCCATCTCACTAGTCCCGGTGATCAATTTATTTATTTATTTATTTTTATTTTATTTATTTTTTATTTATTTTTTTTTGACAGGCAGAGTGGACAGTGAGAGAGAGAGAGACAGAGAGAAAGGTCTTCCTTTGCCGTTGGTTCACCCGCCAATGGCCACCGCGGCCGGCGCGCTGCGGCCAGCGCACCACGCTGATCCAATGGCAGGAGCCAGGAGCCAGGTGCTTTTCCTGGTCTCCCATGGGGTGCAGGGCCCAAGCACCTGGGCCATCCTCCACTGCACTCCCTGGCCACAGCAGAGAGCTGGCCTGGAAGAGGGGCAACCGGGACAGAATCCGGCGCCCCAACCGGGACTAGAACCCGGTGTGCCGGCGCCGCTAGGCGGAGGATTAGCCTAGTGAGCCGCGGCGCCGGCCCCGGTGATCAGTTTCTGTTCACAGTTGATCATAATGATAGGACTAAGAGCCAAAGGGATCACATAAACAAGACTAGTGTCTGCAAATACTAGCTGATAGAATAAAAAAGGGAGAGAATGATCCAACATGGGAAGCGAGATACACAGCAGACCCATAGAATGGCAGATGTCCTAAACAGCACTCTGGCCTCAGAATCAGCCCTTAAGGCATGCAGATCTGGCTGAAAAGCCCATGAGAGTATTACAGGCATGGAAAGCCAAAACACTCTGGCAGAAAAAAAAAAAAAAAAAACCCTACATGAAAGATCTCCGTGAGTGAGATCCCAGTGAAAAGAACAGGTCATCAAAGAAGGAGGTACCTTTCTCTGAAGGGAGGAGAGAACTTCCACTTTGACTACGACCTTGTCTAAATATGATCAGAGCTGGTGAACTCAAAAGGCTTCCATAGCCTTGGCAACTCATGACAAGAGCCTCGGGTGATTACTGATGCCATAAACAAGAGTGTCAATTTGTTAAGTCAACAACAGGAGTCACTGTGCACTTACTCCTCATGTAGGATCTCTGTCCTTAATGTGCTGTACATTGTGATTTAATGCTGTAACTAGTACTCAAACAGTATTTTTCACTTTGTGTTTCTATGTGGGTGCAAACTGTTGAAATCTTTCCTTAATATATACTAAACTGATCTTCTGTATATAAAGAGAATTGAAAATGAACCTTGATGTGAATGGAAGGGGGGAGGGAGAGGGAAAGGGGAGGGTTGCGGGTGGGAGGGAAGTTATGGGGGGGGGCATTGTAATCCATAAGCTGTACTTTGGAAATTTATATTCATTAAATAAAGGTTAAAAAAAAGAATTAAAATCTTGAACAAATATTTACTGAAGAGTATTCTGGACCCTGCCGCCTTGGCGCTCACGTCCAGCGTTCTCACGTCCCCAGCGTCGCCAGCCCACTGACCGCCCAGACGACCACCTTCCCTGTGCGTCCCCCACGGCCCCTGTCCAACACCTCCATACTGTTCTGAAAACCGTGGGGCTGCCTCCGTTTTCCTTGAGGTTTTGTGACTGACTTTGGCTACATCCCTTTCCGGGCGTTTGTTTGTTTGTTTGTTTGTTTTTTATTTTGCATACCGAGGGTATTTGGGGTGGGGTTGTTTTTTTGAGATGTGTAATTCTTTTATGGAGTTTTTAAAAAAGAATTTTCATATTGTTTTTTCTAACATGGCTTCATTAAACGTTTAAGTATTTTAAAGATATGTAATATTTGGACCAGATGTTGTGAATAATAGTAGAGATAAAGCTATTTTATTCTGTATTTTTAAAACCGTTCCGTACAAATAAAAAGCTCTCCTGGAAAAAAAAAAAAGAATAGCAAAAAGCACAAAAATTTCAACAGTGTTAGCTATTATAAAATGCTAATAAAAGCTAAGATATTACCACGTAACTGTAAGTATTCATAATATCAAATGCAACAAGAATGTGGAACAATTAGAGCTCTCATGTTTTTTATAGGAGTCCAAAATGACACAGTAACTGCGAAAAATTGATTTACATTATCTAATAACAGTTAAAAAATTTATCACATAACCTGGCAATCCCACTCCTGGGTATTTCTCCTAGAGAAATAAAAACATATACTCATATAAAATATTTACATGAAGATTTATAGAAACTTTAGTCTTAATCTCAGAAAAATTCTAAGCAACTCAGACATCTCTTAAGTGATAAACTGTGGCACATCTATACAATGGAATATTACTCAGTAATATAAAGGAATTAACTGTTGTGTTTGAATAACTTGAATATATTTTAAAGGCATTCTCCTGAGTGAAAAAACTTAGTCTAAAAGATTATTAATTATTTAATTTCATTTATATGAAATTCTCAAAAAGAAAAAGAGACCAAGAGGATGGAAAACAGATTAGAGGGTGCCAGAGATTAGGGGTAGTCAGAAAGTATGACTACGAAGGAGGAAGCATGCAAAACATTTGTTTCGGATCATAACTTTTTTCTGAATCCTGATTGTAGTAGCGGTTACATTCAACTGTGTATGTGTTAAAATTTATAGACATGATCTGTGAAAGAAAAAAATCAATTTTATTGCATATTTGAAAATTAAAGAATAAAAATAAAATAAAATATCCTTACCTATTAATTCTGTGGATTTTTTAGTCTCAGTTATTTCTTTCTTTAAAAAAAATTATTTATTTATTTGAAACTCAGAGTTACACACACAGAGAAGGAGAGGCAGAAAGAGAGAGGTCTTCCATCCTCTGGTTCATTCCCCAGATGGCTGCAATGGCCAGGGCTGCGCTGATCTGAAGCCAGGAGCCAGGAGCTTCTTCCAAGTCTCCCACATGGGTGCAGGGGCTCAGGGACTTGGGCCATCTTCTACTGCTTTCCCAGGCCATAGCAGAGAGCTGGATCAGGAGAGGAGTAGCCGGGGCTCGAACCGGCATCCATATGGGATGCCAGTGCTTCAGGCCAGTGCTTTTAACCTGCTGCGCCACAGCACCGGCCCCTCAGTTATTTCTAAATAGGTAACTTTAGTAGCCCAAGATTTCTAATGAGTTCACCAAGAGTAAGTACTCATTTTGTTCAAACATTGTCTACCTTCTTGGGCAAAAAACACAACTTAATTAGCTCTGGTGTATATAATCTTCCCAAGTATGGGATCTTTTGGTTTGTACCAACCACTTCAGTAGACATTTACTGGTATTCCTTGTCCTGTATTCACTCATTGAAGTAAAATGCTTGCTATCTGCAATTTTATTTTCACAATTTCCTGAATCTGTCGTAACATTCCACCATCTCTTTCCCTCTACCATCGGCTGTAGCTCCAAAGTGCCTCCTTGTATATAGTCTCCCTCCATTACCTGAGGTAGCAAGGGAAACTCTATGCCTAGAGAGTTTCCAGTTGATGCAGTCGCTCTAAGTAGCAGCCCCCTCTGAACCCTGTATCATTCACATCCTTTGTAGATGTGGTTTCAATGGCCACGCCATGTGATTCATGGGTCAGAATTGCTGCGTCTCTACTGCTTAACCCTGATTAGTCATGATTTCAGAAGTGATAATCCTTAATGCTGATTTGTAGTGTTCATCTTAATAATAATAAAGAGCCACAAGAGCCATTGTTACCCTTTTGTATTTTGCAAGGTGAGCCCATGTCCATGTATTTCATCACAACAGTTCAGTGTAAGGCAAGGAATTCCTGGTAGAAGATCCACTAGCATCATAAATTCTGGTTCCTTGCCTTTCTTCCACTTTTCTTCAAATGATTCTAAGGATGCCTCTGTTTTTGGAGTTGGATTTTTCTCACTGGTGTAAAGAACAATGTGGTTGTGGCTGGCATTGTGGCATAGTGGGTAAAGTTGTTGCCTGTGATGCCAGCATTCCATATCAGTGCTGGTTCATGTCCCGGCTGTTGCACTTCTGATCTAGCCCCCTGCTAATAGTCTGAGATAAGCAACGGAGAAAGGCCCCAGTATTTGAACCCATGATACCCTTGTGAGAGACCTTGGAAATAGCTTCTGCATCCCAGCTTTGGCCTGGTCCGGCCCTGGCCATTGTAGCCATCTGGGAAGTGACCCAGTAGTTGGAAGCTCATTCTTTCTCTGTCTTTCCCTCTCTCTCTCTCTCTGTAACTATTTCAAATAAATTAATAAATAAATATTTTTTTTAAATGTTAAGAGCAATGTGTTGGCCGGCGCCGCGGCTCACTAGGCTAATCCTCCGCCTAGCGGCGCCGGCACACCGGGTTCTAGTCCCGGTTGGGGCGCCAGATTCTGTCCCGGTTGCCCCTCTTCCAGGCCAGCTCTCTGCTGTGGCCAGGGAGTGCAGTGGAGGATGGCCCAGGTGCTTGGGCCCTGCACCCCATGCGAGACCAGGAAAAGCACCTGGCTCCTGGCTCCTGCCATTGGATCAGCGTGGTGCGCCGGCCGCAGCGGCCATTGGCGGGTGAACCAACGGCAAAGGAAGACCTTTCTCTCTGTCTCTCTCTCTCACTGTCCACTCTGCCTGTCAAAAAAAAAAAAAAAAAAAAAAAAAAAAAAAAAAAAAGGACAACGTATTAATTCTGACTTCTAAAACACAGATTGGTAAGAAGTTTACTCACTTGTAAAAAATATCACTGTGGTGCCATCAGAGGTTGGGGGAAGAAATTTATCCTTGTCCTGTTGACATCATGTGTTCTACATTCTTTACTGAGATGAATGAAGCCCACTGATGCTTTCCCAAGGGCAGTTTTGCCCTGCCACCTCAAGGCCAACCTGGGAAGACCTAATAGGTGAATTAACACTGTGTTTCCATCTTATTCAACAAGAGCTGCCTGTAATATCCAGCACTTAAAGCTAATGTCAGAAACCTCTGTCTCCTCCATCATGTACTCTTGCGCATTTTAAACTGCTGTCACTACCAGCCATTTTTAGTGTTCTGTATTCCACACACACTCTAATCTTAGAGTCTTTGACCCTAACACAATCAGTATTATAGCCATATTATAAAACTATATTAAAGTGGGATTATTTAAGAAATCTCTTCAATTGCCATCTAACAAAGCAAAAATTTTATAGCATTTCCTAAAAGGTAAACTTTTTTGTACAGCTCACTACCTAGTCGTGAGAAGGAAGTAACTCACCCCTAGCCTCACCCTCGACCAGTCATCCCATTCTTCAGGAAATTGGGAAATCACTGAATGGCCTGATGCATCCATCTTCCTATCTCCACCCTTAATGCTTCTGGTTGGCTGGATTGGCTCTGGTCTGGGGCTACAAATGTTCCTCCAACAAGCTCACAATACTTTTTTTCTAGGGCTAGTGAGGGATGCTTTGCATGGGTGAAGTTCTCTCCTGACTGATGCTTAGTGCTCATAATAATGAAAAGAGGTGAGATACTCTCACCAATGGGAGATTCTGGGCTTGTATAGGAGCTTCCCAGCCTCTGTGCAGGTGACACCAATGAGTTCCCAGTACCTAGCAGTTTTGATTGGGCTAAAACCCCGAGATTCCTAATTCTTTCATTAATTTTGCATTTTCTCATGTAGCATGGCCATTTGTGGCTCCCCACAACACCTGTTCGCTTTTTTCCCAACTCTCTACATTCCGTTCTTCCCTTCACCCCTCCATTCCCTGAGCTTTACATAAAAAGCACTTAATGTCATTGTAGGACTAGAAGTATCTTCATCTCCCTGTTAAATGATCAAGGCCTTAGCCTAAGCTTACATGAGGTTTTTTGTCTGCCAGAGATTGGTTCTGCAGTTGGAAGTCAGTCAAGCAGAGTTCTGTGTTGAGCTGAACGGAAACAGAGTTCTGTGTTGAGCTGAACGGGCAAATGTTTTTCTTTTCTTCTTCTCCTCCTTCTCTTTCTAACTTTAAAATCTCACCTGATTGGCTTAGAGAGTCTCAGCTACCTGTGTTTTGAACCTTGAGCTCCCACCATGCCCTTACTCATAAAACAGAGAAGGGGAAGCAATAAATGATTTCTTTCAATTTGTAGTTTTCAGAGGAAAAGATAGCAATAAAGTATAAATTTTTCAAACAACTTCTTATTCTGATGCTTTCTGGCTTGGAAGACTGAAGGAGGAAAACTAGCCATGTGGTTGACCTCAAAGAAAGTGTATAAATCTGGCTTTTTGGATTAGGGATCAAGAGTGATAGTGACTAGTTACCACTTTGCTTGTTTTAATTCTCTCTAGTCTCTGTAGCATATGAACAGGATTAATGTATTAGTCAGGATTGACCTAGGAATCAGAAACCACTTGAGTAATTCAAACAGAGAAACTCCAATGCAAGAAATCAGTTATGCTGATGATGGAAGCTCTAGGAAACCAAACAAGATACATGAGGCAACAAGGAAATTAGTCAAAGTCGGAATGGTTTGCCACCCCCAGGCAGGAAGGAGAGAAGGAAGAGGTGGTTTTACAGGCTCTTAAGGGCTGGGATCACATTGGCGCAAGATAGAACCACTGAAGGCTGCACAAAAAAATCTTGGATCTACCAAGAAAATATAGCCAGGGGTGGGGACGCTGCCCACAGCAGAGAAGGGTAAGTGTGAAGGAAAAATTTTCCCTTGCTTTCCCCTTTCTCTTACACTCAATTCTCTTAATTTGGCTCCCATTGGGTAAACTTATCCAGAAGCCAACTTATGTGGAATACTGGAAAACCTAGACTGATGGGGTCAACCCCCTCCTTCCAAGATGAAGCTCAGATCCAGGAAAGGACAGAGAATGAATCTGTAGGTAAACAGGTCTAAGACCAGCTCTGTCAGCATGAGACTACAAACCAAGGAGTTGTTGGGCCTGATTTTGGGGCTAGTCCTCTTTACAATGGAGGATTTGTAATCAGGTTAGGAAGCCCTCCGTCATCTGCAGCATCTGCGATGCAACCATGGGAGGGGCCTAAACTGTGGGAGAGCTTCATGGTAGTGCCCTCAAGTTCTCAGCCTTCCCTCGTGAGCTATTTCCAGGAAAACGCCCTCTAGGTAGTCTCCAACCTCCAGTGCTCCGATGCGTACAACATTTTAGTCTCCTAACATCTCCCTGCTGTTCCAAGCTGGAGTTTGCTTTATTTGTCCCCTGTGCCACTCACTTTCACACTCACTGTAAAACTATATGCTTTTAGTATCTAACAGTGTCCAGCACGAGCTGGTTCTTGTCAGGTGTCTGATTGTCTTCTCATTGTGGGCAGTTGGATCCAGAGTCTATGAGTTCTCTTACAAACCTTTCTGCAGTTTTACCCAGTGTTACCTTTCTTGGTACTGTCCAACTTTCTTTAAAAATACAAAAGTAGTTCTTGTGGAATTCTAAATCATTGTTCATGGCCTCCTTTCTCTAATAATTCCTAATGGAAATGTCCATGTAGGAACCGTCTATTAAGCACACGTTATCAGAAGAGAAACTTTCTGGTTGTGTCAGAGTTCAATCAGAAGCACAGAATCCAGGAGAAGGAATTTAATATGGGAGCTAATACAGTGGTAACAGAGCAATCGAAACACCAAAGGCCAGTGAGGCAACATCTTGAAGTCATTTCTACTACTAGTAGTAGGATGAGAAGATAAAGAGAAGAAATGGAGTAATCAGAACATAAGAATCAGAGCCACCCACAGGAGCCAAACAATAGCACAGGTTTCCTGCTGGGAGCAGGAACTGCAGAAACCACAAAGGAGACACAGCCACTACCAGAGACCTTGCCTGAAGTCATGAGGAAGGAGGAGAAATATCCTGGCTTTTCCCTTCTTTCTGCCTTCCAGGCTCTCCAGTGCTTTTCATGGATTAAACCAAGCCAGAAGCCAGCTGGCAAGAGAGTCCAGGAAATGGAGCTTGCAGAGGAAGAGCAGGCTTAAGATTTAAGAGAAAATAAACAAATAACTCAGCATGCTGTTTGCAATATTTGTTCTAAATCTTTATACATTTTAGTAGTTCTAAAATTTCTACTGTGTACTCCCTAAAACATACCCTCCTCTAGGGTCCACTGTTAATTACCCAGCCTCTTTCTGATAGTGGCTTAAATGTCATGCCAATTCAAGATATCACACATCTGGTTCTAGAGAATTGAGCTACTTTTTGACCCAACATTGAACCACAATTTAATAATGTATTGTGAACTCTATCCGCCAACCCTTGCCTGGGGCATGCTACTCCCTAAACAACTGTAACTATGTATTTATGGCCATGTATGTGAGAGGGCACTTTGGTGAGAATGTTGATTGCTATCAGAGCATGCATGCAATTGATAGCAAAGATTGTGTCAATTATTGATACACTTTTCACTTTCAGTTACTGACTAATCCACTGAGGTATTTGCATACCTGATAGATCTTTCTTGCTTCCTGTCTTTCTCTTTCATGATATCTTTATATTTTCTTATTCTTGCCTGTATGGAATCTGTTATGCTTCCTTGTCAGTTCTAAACTAAATGTAAAGAGCAAATATGTCATGTAATGATTTATGTTTATTGAGAAAGCTTATTAAATCCTTGCTAGATCCATGCTATATATTGTACTCTGTGTGTGTACTATGTGTGTGTGTGTGCATGTGTGTGTGTCCATGTCCTTCCTTTCCTTCACTATGATATAACTTTGCCAGATTGATTCTGTTTCATACTTGGAAGGAGTTACTCAATTATACTTATTTTGCTTCTGCTTGAAATATTTTTGGTATTCAGTTTCCTTTAACTGGATTGTGCCTTTCTCTGGGGGTCTCCACTTCCTCAGTACAGAGCACTACATTTGGTGGGTCAAAAGACAAAAGAGCAGCCTCAGAGCTCACCATTTGATTGACAAATGAGAAAGAGACTTAGTGACTATAAAAAGGTCCTCCACCTTGATTCCACAGGTGCTACCTGGCACCACCCATACTTTCTGATTTTGCTCAGGAAGGAAACCTGAAGGAGCAGGGGCTAGCTTTTACATAGATTTCCTGGCCCCTGATGCTTTGTTTTGAAAACCGCCATAACCATCTATTTGTTTCTATTGCTGTCACTGTTCACACTTGATCTTAGCCAAAAGGCCTAGAAGCGATTATTGCAGTTACTCTTATGCAGGCATCCAACAACTATAATGGCCTCCTCTAGACCTTCTCACTATAGATTAGTTTTGGATTGCATAAATAAAAAAGTTTCCATTTTAAACGATTTGCCTCTGACATCTTTGGCTTGATGTTATACATGTGGAATTCACCATGTCATTGTATACAACCAGAGTACATTTGTTCTCTTTGTGGAATATTTTTTCCATTGCTATTGTTTGATTGAATGAATTTCTATTTCTTGCAATTAAGCAAGTTAAGACTAAGGGAGATAATGAAGTATGAAACTGTTCTTCCCAGGAAACCATAGTCATGGAAGAAGAAGTCCCTAAGGAGGCCTCTCCTGTCCTTCCTTCATCAAGTTGGGGCATTCCTTTCATATCCAAAGAACTCTAGAGCAACACTGAGTTTTGTTGAGTGGGTTCAGAGCTCCATATGGCAAGTGTCTCAGATCCTGGCACCACGCCAAAGGACGACAGTTCTTATCTCCTTTTGTGTCCTTTTGCTCAACTATAGGGAGTATTTCTTTAATCTGTGATGGCTCATATCTGAAAATCTTACTCACACTCTGCAATCTTCCATCAGCCCAATGCCATGTGGCATTAACCCTTTACCTGCTGCAGTACTAAGCTGCAAGCTTGCCGTTTTCTAACAGGACTCCAGGGTAGACATAAAGTCTGGAGATAGACAATATTATTTTATCATGTACCTTTCTCCTATAATTCAGACAAACCATTCACTGCAATTTTGCACATATTTCTAGATATGGTGGCCACTTTGTGGGATCAGGATTTCTGTTTTACTTTTTAATAATTAGTTGAGAAATATAACTTGAGATTAGGGACTATGTGAAGGCCACTATGATTTGGGCAAGATTTCTCTTATTAGGCTTGTGCTTTTCAGACATACAATTCTGCTTATATGTCAGAATAGCAGAGTGTGAGTGATGCACACTTTTTTATGGAATTATATCCTCTTTTCCCTTCTAGTAAAAATATCCTTAAAGGACAAGAAAATTGAGGAAGAAAATTTTCATAATTTCAATAAAATGACACTAAGCTGTCGCTCCCCGTCTTCGTGGAGGAATGACACAGGACCCTGCGCTGTTCTTTCGTCTGCTCGGCCCTCCCCGGGTTTGCTGCTGGTTCTTCCCAGGTTGGCTACCGTCCCTTCCACCTCCGTGGAAGGGCGGTTCCCCCTAGCCACTTTCCCCACTTCTGCGGGGGAGCGGCACACCGCCGGCCGGCTCTCTCGGGGGCTGCACAGGTGTTCCCCTTAGATGTTCCTGGTGCATGCCGTCTGTCTCCTCCTTTATAGTCCTCTTCCACCAATCCCAACTCTGCTACCCACATGCCGAGTACGCTGCTCTCCTCCAATCAGGAGTAGGTCCCACAGTTTATTGGTTGAACTGGAGGCAGCTGTGTAGAAGCTGTTTCCCTTCTCAGCACCATATTGTGGGAAAGCAGATGCATAGAATAAGTCTTAATTCCAATAACTCAGTCTAGTCCGAGTTGCTCCCAGTTGCTCCCCACATAAGCAAATTTTCTTCAGAATAAATCCAAGAGTTGGATTTTCATGATAGAAATTAAAGCATGATAATACCAGCACACGTTTGCCATAATATACTATAGGAACATTATTTTAAAGGCCTGTTTTTTTTTTTTTTAATTTTGCTGCTGAATCTCCTTTTTCTTGTTGTCCCTCTCCTCGTGGGATACCTTGTAATAATCCTGACTCTTGTCTGACAATGGGGAAGTGAGGGTGTTTATCCCTGAGGAAGCTGATCAAAGAAAATACCTGCAGTAGATGGATTATCCAGCCCCTGGACAAACACAGTGGGTGCTATTTGATGTCTTCAGGTATTCATGTGCAAACTAGAAAACTGAAGTCACAGTCATAATCTCCTGCTTTTCTTTTAGAGGAATTCTGATATAAAGGAAAATCAAATAAAAAATAGAAAATGGTAATTTGTCTACTGACGGATAAAAGATTTACTCAGAGGTCAAGGCACAAACTGTTTGAGGTCTTCAAGCCCGACTCTTGCACTGTCCTACTGTTCTTCTATCTGTCTTTTGTCTGTCTCTCCTCCCCTCCCTCTTTCATTATGCTTACGGTACAGACATGTTTTCTGTGTGGCTGAAGTTTATATTCTACTTTATTAGAGTCCATGCGGAGAATAAGAAATGATGACAAAAAATTGCTTTAGGCTATCATGGTTGGCAAAATCTATCTTTTTTTATTGATACAATATATAACCCATTTTGTTTTACACAGAGGAACACTCATTCTTTTTAGTACTGCAGCCAGTTTGTGCCTGCCCTCCAAAGACAAAAATTCCAATATACTGTATTTCAGTGTTTATAATCAAAAAAGAAAAAAATCCATGGTGTATTAATAATTGTATATGTTGGGAGATTCAGTATATTCTGGTAGGAGAGAAGTTTCTCCCTGGCAAGTTGTCCATGTGAAAGAAATTGTCCACTACCAACTTCACAAGTCCGTTGACTGGCTCGTTTGCTACCTAAACACCTGCTGTGTCAGATACTGTAGGACATAGCATCCACTGGGTCCTGTACTTTCTTGTCATGACACTGGCTAAGGTCACATGGTGAACAGTGGGAGTGTTTCTGAGATTCATTCTTACACTGGAAAACAGTAACTTACTATACATTCTGTAAGTGACTGTGGACCACTTAATTACTTACCATTATATGAAAACTCTCCCCCAATTCAACCTTCCCTTAAGTAAATCCCAAAGTACCCATGCCCACTCAGCAGCATCTAACAAAGGGACGTGTAATGGGGGCAGCAGTGGGAGTGGAGAGAGACCTATCTTGGATGATTATGAATACACATTTCTTTTGAAAAATTTCAGAATTAAAAGACCACATAAACTATTTTTGAGGTCTTCCCCAGGGGTTGGGAGGCTCTATAGGAGCTGGGACCTGGACACTTAAACTTTCTGGCAAATCTTTGATGGATGCTATCAGTACCTGATTTCCTGCCTTGTTGGCTGCTCATCCATCTCAGGATGCAAATCTTCCAGTTGATTAGGAAGTCCCAGCCCTCCAATGGGGTGTTGCCACAAGTCCTGGAGCCCAGACACTGCTGGGCAAGTAGATCTGACCACACACAGATATGGCTGTTGCCCTGGGCTTTCCAGGCAAGGCAGGCATGACTAACATCAGCTGAGGTTACGGCTTTGGAAATTTGGTTCATTCAGCCCATGAATTAAGCCTGAGACTTCATACCCAGTGTTGGAATCTTAGAATCCCAGCAAAATGGACAAATAAGAAACCTTGCCTGTGTATTAATTCATCAGTTTCCCTCCCCTCCCCTCCCCTCTTCTCCTCTCTCCCCCTTCCCATCCCCTCCCTTCTCTCTCCCCATCCCTTCCCCTTCCCCCCTCCCCATACCCTCCCCATACCCTCCTCATTCCCTCCCCTCCCCTCCCCTCCCTTCCCCTCTCCTTCCCCTCTCCTTCCCTTCCCTTCCCTTCCCTTCCTTTCCCTTCCTTTCCCTTCCCTTCCTTTCCCTTCCTTTCCCTTCCCTTCCCTTCCCTTCCCTTCCCTTCCCTTCCCTTCCCTTCCCTTCCCTTCCCTCCCTTTGCCTTCCTTCTTTCCCTTTGCCCTTCCTTCTTTTTCTCATTTGATTGTCCTAATAGCAAAAATATCTAAAAAGTTGTGCCTTGTATTTTTGTTCTGATCTACCATACCATTGAGTGGTCCCTTAACACTTCCGAGCCTCACTTTCATCATCTATATGAAAGAAGTGAATTTGGTGTTTCTGATCCCTTTCCCTCACTAACATCTGATTTTTCTAAGTTTAGTAGATGACAGTTTTAGTTATGATGCTGAGATCTCCAAGGTGTTAACCACTAAGCATTTCCATGGAATTCTCATGTATAAAGTTTATTTTTTACATATTTATTTTATTTATTTGAAAGGCAGAGTTAAGAGATAGTTAGAGAGAGGGAGAGACACAGAGAGAAAAAGATCTTCCATCCCCTAGTTCTCTCCTTTTAATGGCTGTAATTGCCAGGGCTGGACCATGCCAAAGCCAGGAGCCTGGAGCTTTGACAGGGTCTCCTACATGGATGGCAGGGGCCCAAGTCTTGGGCTGTCTTCCACTGCTTTCCCAAGCACATTAGCAGGCAGATAGATTGGAAGTGAAGCAGTCAGGACTTGAACTGATGCCCATATGGGATGCTGGCATCCCAGGAAGTGGTCTAACCCGCTACACTACAGCAGTGGCCCGAGTAAAGCCTATAAACCCAGTACTGCACGAAGTGCTTGACATGTTTATCTTATGCAGTTTCCCAATAACCAACACCTTTGGGAAATTATGTTGATCACTTCTGATGTCTCAGGTGCTCCGATGAGATTTCCCGGCAAAGCCTATAATGTGATTTGTACAGACAATGCCATAAAACCTAACAGATTATATAATTAAGCCCTTACAACAATCTTAAGGGATGAGTGATTTTATTGTCTTCATTTCTAGAGAAGAGGAAACTGAGGAACAGGAAGTTTAAGTGATAAAGCATCAAAGTTACCCAGCAGTGATAAAATGCCATAGTCATTACCTCCAGTTATCTCCGTATCACAGATGAGAGCAATTAAATGATTTACCCAGGATTATGGAGCCCCTAGATGGCAGAGATAGAAACAGAATTCCACTGCCTCTAGATAATGAGACAGCAATGTCAGAAAACCCGACAAACTTGAAGTTCTCTCTATTTCCCAGATGTACTTGGCAATGATTAGTCCAAGAGAAATACTTTTTATTCTTGTTGTTAGATTTATTCATTACTGAGGGAAAGGGCAAGAGGGTTAACTTTGCATAAAGATCTAGGAAATAAAAACTTGAGTGTTTTTGGGTAATCACTTAATATTTTAACCTGGTTTTATTTGGTGATATTTAAAAGAATTCTTGTGTCAAAAATCTGGATAAGACTGCTTTCCTGGCATCAAAGATGGAAGGAATGGTAGGTGCTGCTCCCTGTGTTATAGGCATTTCTCCCCACCTTGAGGTGGGATTTATTGCAGTGCTCCACCAGGTGGCACTCTGGTGAAGACATGATTCTCCAAGGCTCTCCAATCCTTTGATTTTATGCTTGGAAATATTGTGAGTGGGTTAAGTCATTCCTCCTAAGAGGCTGCCCAGCCAAGAGAATATGCTTGTCCATCTTGTCAATAAGACACTGCCTTCAAACAGACATGAGTCTGTGGATACAAATCCTTAGGAAAGGACCATGGTCTTCAAACAGCAGCAACAACAAAACAGTTTTAAAACATCTTTTAAAGAGGTATTAGAAGCCAGCGCCGCGGCTCAATAGGCTAATCCTCCACCTAGCGGCACCAGCACACTGGATTCTAGTCCCAGTCGGGGCGCCGGATTCTTTCCCGGTTGCCCCTCTTCCAGGCCAGCTCTCTGCTGTGGCCCGGGAAGGCAGTGGGAGGATGGCCCAAGTGCTTGGGCCCTGCACCCCATGGGAGACCAGGAGAAGCAGCTGGCTCCTGCCTTCAGATCAGCGTGGTGCGCCGGCCACAGCGTGCTAGCCGTGGCGGCCATTGGAGGGTGAACCAACAGCAAAAGGAAGACCTTTCTCTCTGTCTCTCTCTCTCACTATCCACTCTGCCTGTAAAAAAAAAAAAAAAAAAAAAGAGAGAGAGAGATATTAGAATAGTGATCTCTGGATGTGTCCCATAGGGCTAGTCTCAGGAATTTGGAGCTGCTACTAAGCTAAGTCCTTTGGAGAATCTGTGCTTCTCTCTAGTGTCTTCCTCTATAAGAAAAATAAATAAATAAATAAATAAATAAGTAAATAAATAAATAAAATAGGGGTGTGTGTGTGTTGGGGAGAGGGTTGGATTAGACATGATCAGGGTTTCTCAGAAAGGTGTTATGTGTTCATTCCATGGAATTTTTGATCCAAACCTCTGAAGTTTTCTAGAAAATCACATGTATACACCTTTTATTGGAAAGAAGGTCTGCTGCTTTTGACATTCTAACCAGAGGCTGTGTCCTTAATGTTCACAACATCTGGATTAAGTAATTTCTGATGTCCCTCTAACCTTCGGTATGCTATGCAGGGTGCTATAATCTTCTGGAAAGGAAACTCTGTCAAACTAATTAACCTCCCTGGCCATGTTCAAGCTACAAGCTTTGTTACGCACCCTCTAATGGTTTTGTTGGGGCGGTCACACCTAAGTCTCGGGAGTCCTGCAACACCCTGTCTACTAGATTAGGTGTCACGTCATGTGACTGATGTGGTTCAGGGAGCAGTGGCCAAGACAGGCCAGAGGAGAGCAGCATGCCAGATCCCACAGGAGTTCATTGGTGGAAGCAGGTGCTAATTATCATCCTTTGGATGAACAGGATATGCATTTTTTGGGAGTGGGTAAGAATTTCTGGTTAGACAAGCTCCAGATTCTTTGCCCTACTTTGAAGGTGCTGCCAGTTCCATCAGTGAGGATGAGATTTTGCTTCCTGATGAGCACCTGTTCAGCCAAGAAGGAAGGCTCAGCAAGGAGGTGGGGATATTATTTTCTGAGGCATTGTCATGCATATAGAGGCTCCTTCCCAAACCAGGTAGTAACTGTGAGGGAGTGTCAAGGTCACTTCTTTCTGGCACTTGAAACAAAAATCTCTTAAGTCTTTTTTATAGGAGTAGGTTTGGCAGCTGAGTAATGTAATTATATAGATTACCAGCAGAAACTGAGATTTCAACCTGTCCTAGATATACACTTATGAGGGGAGGGGCTTAGAGAAGAAGGGCAAGAATATTGGTTGGGCATGTAGCCAGTGGGAGCACCCCGCTATTAAGTAGAGAGCCCAGTCCATGCCTTGTGTCCCTGTAAGGACTTAGCTGTAGGGAGATGCTGGGAGGCAAGAGCAGTACTAGAGAAAGAGGAGCTAGAAGAGAGCATTTCCTCCAAAGTACCTGAGTCAGAGTGTTGTCCAGAATAGGGGTTAAGTTTAGGGAGGGTTGCTTTCCCTTGGACTTTAGAAGTCTTAGGCTGGTTACCTTTTGGAGCAGCCCAGTCTGTTTATAAGCCAATGGTTCCAAACCCTGGCTGCCCATTAAAATCATCTTTTAAAAAATTACTGATGCTCTGGCCCCACCCTAAATCAATAAATTGGAATCTCTGAGGGTGGAGCCTGAGCATTGTGATTTAAGAACAAATCTCTCTTGGGACTTGAATATGCTCTCAAGGATGAGAACCATTGGCCTAGACCATTGATGGAAAATAAGAGTCATATATGCTGATAACCTTTTCCTAAGCTCAGAGAATGTGTTTAATAATTAGACCATTTGTTGTGTACCATAGGAGTTATACACAATGCCTGGTACATAGCAGGTACTCAACAAACATTAAATTGAGTGACAGGGGAGAAATGGGGTGATGATATTTTCTCAGTGCCAGAGTTTCAATTTATTCTTTTTCATAAAAGGCCAGTGAAAAATCATCCTTTCTACTTACTATTTTTCTGCTATTGAAGTTCTTTCCTCTTTTTTTTTTTTTTTGCTCCATTTTTCCTTTCTCTCCTTTCTTTGGAATGATGCATGTGAACTCCATGGGGTTGAGGTGAAAGTATAATGTGTGGAAGTAAGAAGGAAAAAGAAAAAGAGAAAGACTGTTGTAGTTTTTTTGTCTATTTGTCTGGGGGGTTGACTACAAAAGGGCACATCCTTTTCTGTCTGCTCCCATGCCTAGCCGAAAGAGAAGAAACTAGGAATCTTGGAACCAGGCCAACTCAGTGAGAGCCCCTGGTCCACGAAGTAGGTGATATTTTCAAACAGATGAATAAAAAGAATGGAAATAAAACTGAGAGTGTGAAAAAAAAAAAAAAAAGCTTTTCCAAGAGGAGCCCTCTTTGGTTCTCCTACCTATTGTCATTCCTGAGTGGGCTTGCTCATGGTGGTACACATCAAATCCAAGGAAATGAAACATAGTGTGGGGAAAGCCAGACCCACTCCAGTCTTTGTGGGAGAGGGGCATTTCTCATCCACGAAGATGTTCCATCTGGAGCATAAAGGGAAATAATTAACTCCTTAGGGAACTTCTAGCTTAAGCCTCCAGTTAAGTAGACAAAATATGACTTACATAAGGGCCAGTTCAGTTCTCCAGGGAATAAGAGACTTTCCTAGAAACAGAGTCTGCATTTGTCCTTTGTTCCATAGATGTTTCAAGAAATTTTTTCTTCATCTACTCATCACAGTTTGTAAGCATACATTACTTCTTGTGTGCCTTGTTGATGTTTTGTGGGGATGGAATTGTGGATATTTGTTCACAACTGAATTCTCAATGCTTTGTATATTGACATATAGTGGTCACTGCAAATTGCATATTCAATGAGTCAATCAATAAATGAGTAAAATATGTTCAGTGTAGTACTATGTAGCTGGTAGGGGAATGAGGAATTTAAAAAAAATTGGTCATGTTCAAATAATTATCTAAACATCACATTCCTTTTTCATGTATTTTATTGCTTTATGTCACTGGTTATAAAAATCAGATAATTTTCTGCCCCAAAAGCCAGAGAAAAAATAGCAATGGTTTGATTATTCTCATTATCTGTTTATGTTTTCATTTATTAAATCAGTCATTTGATTTTTCTTTCTTAAGAAAAATTTCCGAATTTGATGAAGAATATTGAGTCCCTCTATGTGCAAGAGGAAAAACATAAAAGGCCCTGGAGACGTCCTATGCAGCCTGTAGGAGGTCACAGTGTAGAAGAGCAATTTTGAGAACAGTACTAGATCTTGGGGTACTCTGTGACACCCAGAGAGGTGCCTGACACAGATAGCCACAGCTTTCAAGCAAATATCTGGCAAGAAAACTGGTGCAAACCGTGCTATGAAGACCAAGGAAAAGGTCAATTCCAAAGAGAATGAGTAGAGAATGCATCAGAGGGGCAACTGGAAGACAAGAGGATGGGTAAGACAATCAACAGGACAAATCAGGTGATAAGGATGGATAAGGCACTGTGAACATGACAAAGAGAATGGCTAAAGTACTGAGGCTGGTATTGTGGTATAGCAGGTAAAACCACCGCCTGCAAAGCTGGCATCCCATATAGGCACCGGTTTGAGACCTGGCTGCTCTATTTCTTATCTATAGCTTCCTGCTAACACTCCTGGGAAAGAAGTGGAAGATGGTCCAAGTGCTTGGGCCCTTGCACACACATGGGAGATCTGAGTGAAGTTCCTGGCTCCTAACTATGGCCTGGCCCAGCCCCAGCCCTTGTGTCCATTTGGGGAATGAACCAGCGGATGGAAGATTCTCTTTGCATAATTCTGCCTTTCAAATAAATAAAAATACATCTTTACAAAAGTAAAGAATGACTAAAGTATGAAGGACAGTGAATGAAAGAGGATTGAGGACAGAGACTAGGGTTGAGAGACACGTTGTAGGAGAAGGAGAAATAGGAGCCCGTGGAGGAGAGATCAAGCAGGACTATAGGGAGCAGTGAGAACACCAGGCAGAGGAGTTGGGAAGTTGAACCGGTCTTCTGTAAACATAGGGAGTGGTCAGGAGTGTCAAATGCTGTTGACTTTGGCAAGAACAGCAGCAGTGGTGAAATGGTGATGGAAGGTAGACTACAGATGAGAGATGAGAGAACTGAAGATACTTTGATTAAGGAAAAAAAATGTAAAGAGGTAGCATGGTAACTAGAAGCAGACATCAGATGAAGCTGTGGCTTTTAAAGTGGAAGAGAATTGTCATTTGCACAAAAAATGCCCTGTGCAGAGGGAGAGATGGAAAACAAAGGCGGGGAGATGTGTTTTATCTTTTTGTTTTGCCTCCTATCTTTAAATATTCTCGTTGTCATCTTCACTGGTTATTCTCTCTGAAGCATGTTAGGCTCTCCTGCCACATGTGATCCTGCAAACCACAGGGCATCTAGCCAAGTCTGGTCTCTCATGCTCATCTAGCAGGCTTCTCATGGTCATACTACTTTGTTCCTCGCCCCAGGTAATCTTAACCTGGTTTTCATAGACCCCCAAGGAACTGATTGGTAAAATTATGCCTTAATATAATTCACTTTCTTTAAAATACCATGTACTTTGTTTTATGCTTTGGAAAATGTTACTCTGAGAAAGGATGTATAAGTACTGACTTCCCCAGTGTGCCAAGAATTCCATGGTACAGTCACGCTTCATCTGTATATACGCTCTACATTATGGCTGTGACCACCTCTGTACTAGAAACTAACACCTCCTCCTGCCTCATTTCGATCGCCCATTCACCTTTCCTGTTTAGCCTGACTGATGAATCAGGGCAGTTGGTAGACCAGAAGTGCCTTCTGTGCATTATTCTCAAAGAGGCACAGAATCACCCAGAGGAGGAAACAAAGCATGATGTCAAAATCCAGTATTTTCAAATTCTGCTCTGAAAGCATGATTCAGTACATATAAAAAAGGAGTGTGTATGCCTTTATACATTTTTTTTATTTAAGAGAGAGAGAGAGGGAATGAGAGAGGAAACCCTTCCATTTACAGGTTCATTCCCTAAATGCCTGCAACAGCCAGCGGTAGGCCAGGGCAGAATTCAGGAGCTGGGCGGGAATGAAGTTCAGGTTTCCCATTTGGGAAGCAAGAACCCTATTACATCAGCCATCGCTGCTGCCACCAGGGTTTACAGTTGGAGTTTTTCAATTTGAAGTTGGAGTCAGAAGCCAGAGCCAGGAATGAACCCAGGCACTCTGATGTGTGATCTGGGCATATTAACTGCTGGGCCAAATGCCTGTCCCAAGCACATATTTTAAAAATCTATCTATCTATCTATTGATCATTCGATCAATCTGCCTATTGAGAGAGAGAGAGAGAGAAATGGAGAGAGAAACACACACACACACACACACACACACACAGAGAGAGAGAGAGAGCTCCTATCTTCTGTTTCACTCTCCAGATGCCTGCAATCTGCAATAGCCAACAGTGAGTCAGGCTGAAGTCAGAAGCCAGGTCCTCAGTCTAGGTCTCCTATATGGGGGGCAGGAACTTAATAGGTTGAGCTATCACTGCTGCCTTCTAGGAAGCTGGAGTCAGGAGCCTGAGTTAGATATCAGATCTAGGTACTACAATATGGGGCATGAGTGTCCTGATATCTTAATCTACCAGGCTAAATATCCATCTCCTTTCTAAAAAAGTGATTTATGTATTTGCTTATTTGAGAGTTTGAGGGGAGAGAGAGAGGAGAGAGGAGAGGTTTTTTTAAACAAATCCCTCAGGTAATTTTGATTCTAGTAGACTGAACAACAACACAAGGAATATACATGTCACTTGCCTTTCCGTGGTTTGTTGTTAAATATATGCCAAATATGGTTAACTCTATCAAATATTTTCAGTTCCTGTGAGAACTATCAAGGCCTTAAAATTAAGTCTTTTCCATATTTCCCAGTAGGAATGCTGCCATCTCCAGTATTAACACACATGAACGAACTCTCATCACTGGTATTTGTTCAAGCATTTTCAGAGGTTCATCACAACGTGCACATCACCGCTTCTGGAATCTTTCAGGATGGAGGGAAAAGGAATCATACTCTTTGTGGGGTACAGTTCTATACTTGGAAATATCAAAGTTTGTAAACACCAAAAGAGTTTAAGACAAGATAAAATGTAGTAGGTAATGATGTGGTCAGGAAAACACACACACACACACACACACACACACACACAGTTGAAATGTTTTTCCTGTCAAACAGGTATAAAGCAGACCAGCAATTTTCTATAATACACCAGCAGGTTTTCCAGGGGATCACTTTCCATACCAGGTTGACATTTCAGGTAATCCCAAGAGATACCATATGTACAGATGTCTTACACTGAAGATGGCTTGTGATTGCAGAACTCTTGGCAATAGTGGTATGAGTTTCCACCAATGAATGCATTTGTCAGATCTGATCCATGACTCCCAGCAACAGCAGAGTCACCAATCTCCCACACTAGCGAAAACGTTACCTTAAATGAGGCCTCTGTGGGTTGAAGAAGGAATTAGTCTTTCATCTACAAGTCAGTGGTACAGGTTGGCTCCTATTTCCAGTTATGTCATATTCCTGCCAACAAAGCTGAAATAGAGCCTTATGGCACCTTTTGCCTTTATCAAAGAATTTTAAAACTGTGGTTATAAGTGGAGTTAATTAGGGCTAGTGTTGCTGTGCAGTGGGTACAGCCACCAGCTTGTCCTGCTGGTATCTTGTATGGGAGTGTGAGTTCAAGTCCTGTCTGCTCTGCTTCCTATCCAGCTCTGCTAATGCACCTCAGAAAGCAGTGGAAGATAACCCATGTACTTGGGGCTCTGTTACCATGTGGGAGACCCAGATGGAGTTCCCAGCCACTGCAGTCATTTGGGGAGTGAACTACCAGTTGGAAGGTCACTTTTTCTCTCTGTCTCTCCCTCTTTCTCTGTCACTGTGCCTTTCAAACAAATAAAGTAAATCTTAAAAAGTAGTGGAGCTAATCAGAACGGGTAAAAGAGGTAAGATCTGACTCCACATTTGTACTTCCATTAAAACCCATATTTCATTTATAAGGTGAATTGAGTCTGTGCATCTTATTTCCTATCAGTGTTGTTGGGTTTACCTGCAAAGGCGTGCATGTGCTATGAATACACCAGTATATCAAGCACTCTATGGCTACTTTGGTTCCCAAACAATGTTTGTCTAACTGTGTACATTTTTTTTTGGTTGAGCTAGTATATGCTTAAAAGCACCTTTCTCATTTATTGTTAAAAATAATGAGCAAGAATATGGATATACTACTTCTGCAGATCCAAACTATTTTGCTATAATGACAGCCACTAATGGGCAGCAGTCATCAGTTAAATACCATCAGGAACTAACATAATGACAAGAGAAAGTATGGTATGTTTCTGGTATATTTAACCTCCAGTTTAGCAGGGTTTAGGCATAATCTTCATGGTCATCACATTGACAGCTTTTTTTTTCTCTTATCAGACGCTGGATGTAATTTATGTAGCATTTTTTGGATTCACCTGCATTTCTGCTTCTTTGGATCAAGCAAAGCTATATGAGGGACATGCTCTTTTCTTGTCCTTGTGGAACAACTTGGCTAGTATTTTAACAGCAGGTTTTTAAAATAACAGTACATAGTGGCACCATCAGAGTTCCTCCTGGAAGACACCTGACTGCTACCTGATAACCCTTGCTCTGCTCCCACCCCTTTTCAGCTGTAGAGCTTTCTCCTCTTGTAGAAATGGAAAATGCCAGACACTTGTTTCCCAAGCCTTCCTTTCAGGTAGGTTAAGGACATGTGATCACATCCTGGGAATGGAGGGGGGAGTCTGCACAGAAGATTCTGGATTCAAGATTTTCTTCCCCGATAAGGAATTGGTGATCCCTTCCTTCTGTATTTACTGGTTTTAAACCCAGTATGTGAGGAAGAGTGTGCATGACTGTGGCAGCAGCCACATTGTGACTCTGAGGGGAAAATCAAGAGATTAATAGGTTTTATGTCCATTAACCAGCTCTGGAAACACCTGGCTCTGGACACCTTTGGTGTGATTGAGTATTCTGTTTTTGGCAGTCAAAAGCATCCTAAGAATGCTTTACTAGTTCATTCAAAAATGTTTACTGAATGCCTGCTAAAGGCTAAGGCACTATGGGTGTTATGGTGGGGATTCCAGTGTTAGGGAGGGACAGAAACTAATTAGGGCTCTAAAACATATTTTGTTGGGAATTTGCAATCAGAGAGGGTTTGCTTGAGGAAGTAAGATTTGAGCTGCTGTGAATAAGTGGGAATTAATGACAACTCACCAGGTATGGAGGATTATTTTCATTGTGAGTTTGTGAATGAGTTCATTAAAAAGTGAATCTTCTAAGAGTCCATGAAATCAGTGAGTAGGATCCCAGGAGAATGACAAGTCACTCTCAGTTGTCACATATACCGCAGGCTTGGCTCACATCAGAGCGAGCCAGGGTATCCAAAAGGCAGTCTCCTCACGGTCCTTCCGCCTGGCTCTCCTCCCTCAGGTGCCCCCACACCCACACCAACCGTATTGTGCTCACTCTTATAAATAGAAAACATCGCAGTGTTTGTGGAAGCTGAGGTCACGGACACCAGTTTTCATTTGCTTGTTGTGCTTCTTATAAATGATCTAATAAATTATCCCTTTCGGCTAAGAATTTCCATAATTGGTTTCAGGCTGAGGGCACTTTTTTGTTTGTTTTTAAATAATCAGCCATTTTGATTTATGTGAATGTGAAAATATCTACATTTTTTCCTGTTTAATACAATCTACAGAATATTATTTAACACAAGAAAATCTCCAAAATAGCTGAACCTTTGCACTTACTTAGATTTTTACCAAAGAGTCCCTAGGGCAGAATGAAAACATCTCCGAACTGGGGTAATTTTACAAAAACTGCTTAGAGTCCAACAGCTATTTCTGTACTGTCGGAATTCTGTAAACATATGGGGAAAATCTGTCTGCAGTTACACCAGAGCACTGCTGGGCCCTGAATTCCCCCATCGTTTCATTGTTGGGTAGCACTGGAGCCATAGACTCAGAGTCTGCGTTGGAAAGGCCCCACAGATGTTGCAGTTTCTATGTCTGCCCTGTTAGGAAAGGTCTCCTGTCCTCTGAAAAATCTGGTCCATCCATCCTCTGTCCCTCCCTCCACCCCTCCCTCCTCCCTCCATCCCTCCCTCCCTCCTCCCTCCCCCTCCCCTTCCTTCTCCCTTCCTCCCTCCCCTTTCCTTTCCTTCTCTCTCCCTCCCTCCTTTCTTTTCTCTCTCCCTCCTTTCCTCCCTCCCTCCCTCTTCCATTCCTTCTCTCTCCCTCCCTCTTGCCTCCTTCCCTTCCTCCCTCCCTCCCCCTCCCACTTCCTTTTTTTCTCCCTCCCTCCCTCCCTCTCTTCCTCCCTCCCTCTTGCCTCCTTTCCTCCCTCCCTCCTTCTTCTATTCCATCTCTCTCCCCCCCTCTTGCCTCCTTCCCTTCCTCCCTCCCTCACTCCCTCCATCCCTTTCTATGTTGTTTCTTCCCTTCATCAGTTTTCCTTTCCTCCTCCTCTTCCTTTTGAATCTCCCTTCCAGATATCTGCCCAATTGCTCTTTGCTGTGGTGTTAACATTTTCTTTGAATTGGGAATCACCCTTATCAGTCACAGGGCAAGTGCATGGTAGAGATAGAGTACTTTCTACCTACACCAGAAGAGATTCTCCTGCTTAATGATGGAAAGAATTTTGGCCTGTGGGTGAAGAGAAGGGTACGGAGAGGGAAGTCTGTCTGAATTCTAAAGACAATTTCTACAGTAAGACATCTCTGGGATGCTAGTATCCTTAGTTATGACTGGTCCAAAATATCAGCTACTTTTCCATTTTTGACCAGAAAATGTGTAGGGTCTTTCAGTGTGACTTCACATTTAGACTTTCCATGGCCAAATGAGTTAAAATACAAGGCTTTGACATTTTCCCCAAATGAGATTGTGGGAACCTGTATACTGTTACAGAGAGCAGTGATGAATCCAAAGATGTCCATTCTGCAACTTTAAACTTGTGTCCTTTTAACAGAACCATATAATCTCTAGTAAATGCTGAGGTAACATTATTCATCAATATATGCAGTAGTCTATGAATATCACAACTATTTTGCATCTTATTTTTAAATTAAAAATGTTACTATGCTCAAGATAAAATCTAAAATATTTAGCAATTTAAAATATCAAATGGTTACTTGTATTTAATTTTTAACATAGAAACTTTTAAAAGTGGTGTATCTTAGATTTTCTGTTTTGCTTTGCTTTTTTTTTTTTTTTTTTTTACTTCTGGAGGACTTTGATCTTGCATCTTTGATGAAGGAACGTATTCTTTTAGTATTATGACCATAGGCATCCTAATAATCTGAAATCTAAATAGTCGCTGTTGGCATGCAAGTGTAAAACCATTAAGGCAGGCCTTTCCTGTTTCAATTTTGAAAATTTTAGGACTGCTGGTTATAATTTTATTGAGACAATGTAATTAAAGTTTGTTTCCTGATACACTGCCTTCAGTCTTGTTATTTTTGAAACCTTAACATGTAGTACAATGCTTACCATATAATAGGAGTTCGAGAGCAACTATTAAAAGCAAAGTCCTAAGTATGAGTCGTAAGCATTCTAGATCTGGCAGCTTTCTTGAACCAAGAAGGACTCAAGGGAAACAAAGGAATCTCAACTATGTACCTCAGATTCCTGAGTCCAGGAGTTCACTTTCAGTGGCAGTGTAAATGTGGAAGATTTTTTGTTACAATACATATTTTACTATACGCCCACTGTGCTTCTACCTGTCCTTACCTTGCTTAATAGAAATTATTTTATCAACTTTACAATGCACTGGGTTCCACAGGAATAAAGCTGAATTTTTTTTTTTTAAATGGCTTTTTAGTAAGCCAGATACAATGTTGTGATGCTTCTAAACATTTGGCCTAGGAAGAAATGAAGAAAAAAAACCTCGTAAGGGCATGTTGAAGATCTTTCTCAATAGGACGAAGATATTGCTTGCATAAATTTGAGAATTTCACATGGCTGACCTTACTTGGTATCTACAAGACCTCCTGCTTTAAAACTAGAGGCAAGGATGCATTGACCAGCTAGCTCTTGTGTTGAATCTCAAATACCAAGAATCAATTCAAATATTTATTAAAATTATTACCCTTATCTATTTATATTTATAGATGTATGCTATTAATCACTATCCATATTCATCTGTTATCTATTTATCTATCTCTGAAGCAAGAATAATGCACTATGTGAGAATCTAAAAACAAAATATTTAAATAATTCTATATATCACAGATAATCCACTCTATTATTGCCGCATTGTTTCATAGTTTTGAATGCCTTTATTATGGAAGATTCTCCTATGTAGTAGGTAGAAGCCATGAGTGACAAATGTAATTGAGCTAGAGATGTCAGGCTGGTATATAAAGGGAGTAGATGTTGAATCAGGCATTTTATAGGAACTAAAATACCTGGAAAGGAGAGAGGAAAACATTAGGTTGAGCAAAGTTGGTGAAAATATGAAAGTATGTAACATTTTCCAATAACACAGAAGGCTTTGGGTAACCTGAATGGAGAATGATTTTACTGGAGAAGGTGAGAAAGGATGCTACAAAAATAGATTCCCACCAGAGATTGAAAGACCTATAGGCTAGGCTGAGGAATTTGGTGATTATCTTTTGGACAATTCTACTCATAGGCTCCATAGTAGCTGTCTTTTCATTGTTGAATACACTTTGACTATCTCAGGGCATACGTTACATGTATACATGTATATGTGTATATATGTATATGTTATCCTCATACATCTTAATTTTATGTAAATGTAACATATCCAACATTACAGAGACTCAATAGATATGTTTTGAAAGAGGGGTGACAGGATCAAATCTGTGTTTTATTCAGTTAGACGAGAACAGAAAACTCAGAGAGCATATAGATAGCAGGAAAGACCAGTCTCATTCAATAATGGTGAGAGTTAGAAGATAAATAGCCCAGCTTTCTCATTCTCCTCAGCAGGAGTGAGCCCCACTTATTCATAGAGACAAAATATTTTCTGACAGGTCCTGGAAGTTTTCCTTCCTTTCCTGTTTCACTTCTTTATTTCTCCTTCAGTACTGAACTTACCTTACAAATAAACCTCCCAAATCTTAATATTATATCTCAACTTGTGCATCTGGAAGAAGCCAGTTTAAGAAAGAATCAGAAAGTCATTATAACGCCTTTACAGAATGACTTAGGCTTCAACTGCTGGGAGTAATCATGGAAAATGAGTAAGGCAGAATTCTAAGATAGCCTCCCAAATGCAGATCTCCTGGTGTAAACATATCTTGCTTACAGTAAAATAATTCTGAATATTCTGGCTTACAGAGTAGGTGTGGACAGCAAATAGATGGCATTAAAGCTAACTCTTCCTAATTCTGAGCCAATGGGAGAATTGCTAATCAATCTGATTTTTTAATACACAGAACCAATATCCTTTTCAACCCAGTGATCTAGACAATAACTAATTGATTGCAGTTCACACACATTTGGCCATCCTGGGTTTGATTTCAAGGTTCTAATCTGCATGCTGCTAAGAAAGGATTTTGCAGAAATAATTAAAGGTCCCAAATCAGCTAATTTCAAGGGAGGGTGATTATCTTGAGTGAGTCTGCATTATCAGATGAGTCCTACAAAGGGCAGGGATCTTCCTGGTGACAGAGATTCAAAGCATGAGAAGGATTTGATGTGAGGGAGATTTCTCCTTTGGGAGCTTTGAAGATGGAGGTGCCATGTGGCAAGGAATGTGGGCTTCTAGGGCTGAGAGCAGCCGCCTGCTGACCACCAGCCAGGAAAGAGGATCTCTGTTCTCCAGCGGCAAGGACCTGGATTCTGTCAGAAGCCTGAAAGATCATGGAAGCAGAATCTTTCCCAGAGCCTTGAGATAAGAACCGCTGTGATCAAAGGACTCAGCTGACCCATGCCCAGACTTCTTGCCCCAAGAAACGGTGAGATAACAAACTGTGTGCTTTTAAGCCATCACAGTTTTTGGTAAATTTTTATATAACCAAAGAAATATAATATTGTAATGAAAGTTGTTAGATTTGAGATCCAGATACAGATCAGACATCAACTTATCTGAACTTGTTAGCTGGTTGTGTAAAATGGCTGAAAGGAAAAAAAAAAAAGAATATCTTTAAGGTTCTAGTCTTTGCTCATCATGATGCTGTTAGTGGAACAGAAAATACCTAGAAAGGTAGGTAGGGAATATTTCATTTTTCTCTTTTTTTAATTTGGTGCCTTTGAGTTGAAGATGTCTCATAAGTAATTAAAAATTAACCCAAAGCTTATGGAAGAGTCTGACTCTAAAGAATAAATATTTGGAAGTCATCAGCATCTGTTTAATATTGAGGTCATGGGGAGGGCATCTGGCATAGAGATATTCTTCACTGGTAAGCTCCTCTGATGTTTGAAAAAGGGGCTTTTTTTTTGATGACGGAGAGACATAGAATACTTATGACAGAATATATTAGAAAATGTTTCATCTTAGGGCTGTGTTCCATTTTATTCATAGTAAAAATGTTTTTAATATTCTGATTTTGGGGTAGGATGTGGATGGTAAATATTTAACACTAAATCCACTATTCTCCAATTCTGAGCTGTGGCAGACTTCACTAATCAATCTGCTGATCTTCCCCTCAGAAACAGCATTTTTTACAATCAGTGTTATGGAGAACAACTAATTTGTTTAAGTGCACACACACTTGCCATCCTGGATTGGCTTCAAATCCATATCCATTTAATAACAGATACATCAGGTGGAAAAAAAGCTTGATAACTTTTATGATTTGTGTTTGTGACACAGAGATAAAGATGATGGGTGCTCTTATTGGCTGGCTCATTCCCCAGATGTACACGGTAGCCGCTCCCTGAGGCCAGGCCCGGGGAACCAGGAACTCAAAGCAGGTCTTTCACAAGGGTGACAGGGACTCAATTACTTGAGCCAGCACTTCTGCCTCCCAGGGTCTGAAATAGTAGGGAGCTGGAATTAGGAACCAAAGTGGGATATCAAACCCACGTGCTCTGTCATGGGACAAAGGCATCTATACCAGCATCTTAATGGCTAGGGCAAATGCCTGCCGCATGATTTTTTTATAGGATTTTGTTTCTGTTTTTCTTACAAACAATTTTTTATTTGTATACAAAATATTGAATGATATTAGATGATTTTTTGAAGATGGCGAAAACTGATTCTTAAAAGGGAAGGCATTTGGCATAGCATGTAGGTTGCCACTTAGGAAAACTTCATCCCATATTAGAGTGCCTCATTCAGGTCACAGATACTCTGCTTACAATCTACCTTCCTGCTAATGAGAACCTCAGGAGATTGCAGATGATGGTTCAGGTACCTGGGTCCCTGCCATCTAGTTTCAGGATCCAGGCTTCAACCTGGCCCAATTCTGGCTGTTACAGATATTTGGGGAGTGAACCAATGGACAGAACATCTCTCTCTCTCTCTAGCTCTCACTCTTGCTCTCTCACTTTCACATTGCATTTCAAATAAAATGAAAATAAATATACATTCCAAAATGATTTTTGCAAACTTTAGAATGTGTAAAAAAATATGTCAGGGGCCGGCTCTGTGGCGTAGTGGGTAAAGCTGCCGCCTGCAGTGCTGGCATCCTGTATGGGCTCCAGTTCTAGTCCTGGCTGCTCCACTTCAGATCCAGCTCTCTGCTATGGCCTGGGAAAGCAGAACAAAATGGCCCAAGTCCTTGGGTCCCTGTACCCTTGTGGGAGACCTGGAGGAAGCTCTTGGCTCCTGGCTTCCAATTGGCACAGCTCTGACCTTTGTGGCCAATTGGGGAGTGAACCAGCGGATGGAAGACCTCTCTCTCTCTCTGCCTCTCCTTCTTTCTCTGTGTAACTCTTTCAAATAAATAAATAAATTTTTGAAAATAATGTCAAAGCTGACTTGAAACAACAGGAAGAAAGTATACATAGGGATTTTACCCAGTCTTTCAAGTATCAAATCCTGAATGACACTGTGTGTGCAAGTTGTGAATTTCAAATATTATAATTTCTAGTTCCTGTCTTGAGAAATAAGAGAAGCTTTTGAAGTTCTAGGGATGATGGCATGAGGTTGAGAGTCAATGTCAATGTACGGGACTTGGTCTCTTTCCTACCAGAATGGATAAGATTTGGACAACACCATGCATATTCATTGTTCGTGTGTTGTCCATTTTGCTGCATCATCTTAAAACGTACCAAAACCACTGCCTGACACACATTTATATAACCCAGCCTAAAAACGTAAGCAAGTCCATTGGGTGTTAGTACATTAGTCATAAAATCTGCCACTAATTTATATGGAAATGTATCATTGCATCACAGATGGGGGTGCCTAGGTTGTATTTGGAGAAATATAGGGCTCTGTCTTCAGGATCGTGACCCATGAGTCATACCCAAGGTTCCCAAAGCTGAGGCCAGTGGGGACATGGAAGAACTTGGCTTAGACACAGGGATATGACTCATTAGAAAAGATGAACTGGTTTGAAAAATAACAAGAAACACCTTCTGTTCTCTACATACCTATCTGCTTTCTGTAATAAAAAATAACCCTGGAAGATTTGGAAGTGTTTTTGAAATACGTAAATTTATTATCATTACATAATTTTAAAGATCTTCATTCATTTTTCTATTGGAGGTGGTGATCACAGTGATCCTTTGAATAGAAAATTGATAAAATAGCACTTGCTTCACTTGGAAAAAATATCACTTACCAAATTTACACAAAGTGAGTAAAATTGTGACAGATTCACTTTGTGTGATAGGCCCAATTCTCTAAAATTTAGGAGTCTCTCATTAGTAGTGCATGAAACTCATTAGCAGAAAGTTAAAAGTAGTTGTTGACTTACTGCCCTCAATGTAGTGATAGGTGACCTGCACAGAGAGTGATACAAGTGACATATCAAATTCCCATATGCAAGGGGAAACTTGCAGTTCCTAGAAGGGCAGGGCATATGTGGTTTAGGCCAAACAGAGTAGCACTATTTTCTTAGGATATCAGAACTCGTATTTCATGATTTCAAACATTTAGTTGGAAACAATTATAGCATTTTGATATTTGAACATCATAGAGTTTCTGTAACTATTGATTTTTATTATAAAAATATATGGAAAGCTGTAATTCCAGATATCAAAGACTTGCAATCTCCTTCTCCTGTTCATGGATTTCAGGCACAGAATTTACAGTGCAGAAGGAATATCAAGAAATCTTGGCCACTGGAGAGATGAGAATGAGCACAGATGTAGCTGGCTTTCTGGGAGCTGATTTGATTAAAATCATCTCTCTCTCTACCAAGTTAGGTGGACAGATGGCCTCAGAAGCAGCCCACCTACAAACTACCTCAGTGGCTGGCATGAGTTGCCAGCACTTGGAACCTGCCACCTGCTCCAGATCTCACCATGAGCCCTGCAATATTCACTATAACTTCCTCAACCACTAAGTGCAGAAGCATTTTCTTCCTACCCATTCATTTGCCTCCTAGAGATAGGCTCTGATTTCCTCCTCTCTTGCAGTGTATTTTCCTCTATGTAGCTCTTATCTGCTTCTCATTCTGTCCATCTCTACCGGAGGGGCCTAGTGCATTTGCCACCATCATCTTTCTTTTGTGACTTGTCCCAGTGGTCACCCTGCATTCCCCATTTGTCACCATGAGCCATCCTATTCCCAGAAGGCAAAAGCCCAGTTTCAAAAATAAACCTAATATTGTCTCTTCCCTGGAAATGGTCAATGGCTTTACCTTAATTCTCTAAGGGCTCAGACCACAGCTCCTTCAGCCACTCTGGCCATCAGACGTTTCCTCAATTTCCTACCACAGGATCTGTGAACGTGCTTCTTCCTCCCTAAGCTTGTGGATCTACCACATGCTGTAGCATCAGCGCTCACAGACCCTGCAGCTCTTACCACAATGCGAGCACATTGTTCTATGTGTGCCTTCCTTGCTGAGCTTCAGGAAAATTGTGAGTGTGAATCTAGAGAGAGCATGTTTGTGTCACCAGGCCCTAGTCCCAAGGGTAAATAATCAACAACTACTTGCCCACTATCTTCTAGAGATGTGTTAGTAGCTGGTTTCTGATAATTTTCTTAATTTCTCTTTTCTAGCAAAGTGGTAGCTTGTTGATCTACTTAGAGTTCCGCTTGGTGCCTAAATTTTCTGCTTCCTACTTTATGGCCCTTGTAGGTGCGGTATTCTCTACCAGGACCAACATGCTATCGCTCTTCCAGCTGAGCATTGACGATGATTTTCAGGAATTTGGAGTGTTTCCTCCGTCTTCTACAGAGCTTTGCATGTACATCAGCTAGTGCCCTTTGTGCCCTCAGTAAATATTTTTTGAATAAATCGCTGGAAGATAGATCTGCAACTATAGGCAATTTCTCATTTTTTGAAAAAATTTACTTGTTTGAAGTCAGAGTTACAGAGATGGAGGGGGACAGAAAGAGAGAGAGAGAGAAAGAGAGAGATCTTCCCTTGTTGTGTTGTTGGTGTTTTCCCCAGGGTGGCTGCAACAGCCTAGGCTGAGTTAAGCTGAAGCTTGGAGCCAGGAGCCAGAAGCCAGGAGCCAGGTCCTTCATCTGGGTCTCCCACATGGGTGGCAAGGGTTTAAGCCCCACATCCATCTTCTGCTGCTTTTTCCCAGGCCATTAGCAAGGAGCTAGTTTGAAAGCTGAGCAGCTGGGACACAAATTGTTGTGCACATGGGGTGTTGGCATTGCAGGCAGTAGCTTTACCCTCTATGCCACACAGCCAGCTCTGGCAATTTCTTTAGCCTATTTATCTCACAGTGTCTTCCCTCCCCTGTGAATGAGTTGTCAGATCACTTATTCTGTATGGAGACTGTCAAGCAACACACCCACAAATCCCTGCAAAATAAAGCAAGAAGAAAGAGAACAGAAGCATCTATCTTCAAGGCATTTTTAGAGGGATTAATTACTTTGCATTTCTATATCCTTAAAGGTTTCTCAAGGAAAAACCTATGAGCTAAACTCAATGACAAGCTCAGCACAGCAAGCAGACTCTTGGCTATTGCTGTGTGCCCTTCTTTACCTGAACTCTCTATAATTGGTGAGTTTTGAGAAGGTTGGAAGCAGTTCTCCCTCCCTTTTTTCTTCTAATCATACAAATTTTCTCCAATAGACATCACTATCACCAGAGAGACATAGAGAACCTTAGATTTGTGGTGAAATCTACTTGGGAGTGAGTGGGCAGGCCTCCTTCCATCTTCTGCTCTTGTTCCCAAGGCAGCAGACCCTTGTCTCCCTTCAAACCTGGGCTCCCCCAGCTCAGTCCCTCTTGGCATTTCCAAGTGAGGTTATGGATACACATTGCTCCCAGAACTCATTGCTTTTTTGGAAAAAGCAAAATAAGAGAGGGGATTTTCCATATTCACATTTTTCCACAGAAATGTATTCATAAGCTTTAAACTTGCCCGAGCTATGATAATGTATGTGGTTGGCTTTGGTGCCAACTTTCATTGTGAATAAGATGCTAAATAAAAGAGTTCTTGTCTTTTCCCTCCATCCTCCCCTCCCGTAATTTTAAGTTCATAAGCTCATTTTGTAAGTGAATCAGGTCTTAGGAGAGAATCAGAAATGATGTTGTTATTTTAGCTGCTTAAAGTGTTTGCTTTCAGCCCTTGATAGGAACATGGGGCTTATGACAGCAGCGGCCGAGGTAAACAGATGACTTTATATATAATGCTTTTTACAAGGTGGTTCAGTTCGTTTCTAACCTTGGTCTTGGCGTCATGGAATGAGCCACGGAAATTTCTCCCCTTAACCCTACGCTGCTGCACCTTTTCCTTTCAAGGGCAAGGAAATGTCCATTTCACCTCTGGTCTCCCCACACTTTGTCTACAGAAGAGCTTGCATAGTGCAGGACCCTGACATCTCAGAGAACCCCAGCACTGTCTTCAGCTTCTTTTATTATGGTCATGGTTTTAACCAAGCAGCTTGAATGTTCATGATCAAATCTGTAACCTTTCTGAGCTCTCAGCTGGCATGTCCTGGCATGTCCTGGTTGTCAAGTTTCTGTGCATTTTGGTTCAAATGTTCCCTGCCTGTGTTTACTCCTAGTCACACCACACCTCCTGGGACAGGCTTTGTGGCTTTGGCTCAGTTGCTGACTCAAGTTGCAGACGACACAGGGGACAGTGGAGAGAGGTCTGCAAGATTCTGGCCTGAAGAGAAAACCTCAAAGCCTCCGCACTTCAGAGGCATTGAAGCAACCTGCCCCTCCCTTTTCCTGGAAGGTTCCAGACTGGTTCCATAATACCAGAAGCTGAGAATGTGTAGGGTTAAAGGGGTGTTAACATCAGTGGTAGAGTGAGGACCCAAAGCTCTGATGTTAGGACAGTCTCTGGCTTTCCAACGGAGAAGCCTAGGTTCAAATACTAGGCCCTAAAAAAAATTTAATTCCTGGCCAGGAACCCCAGGCCGGTTCTTAACCCCTGATTTCTTCAACTAAGAAAGAGCAGTAATGATAGCACCTACCCTAGATGTTTGTGTAAAATATTATATGAAAAAATAAAAGTCCAGTGAACAGTCCATGATGTGGTACATGGCAAGAAGTGGTATCATTAATATTATTAGCTATTATGGATATTAGTGATAACTAATGGCTAACTATAATTAATATAAATGGTATCAGTGTTAACATAAACCCTTCATTTTAATATTATAATCTGGTATTAATTATGGGTAGCTAATGGTATTAGTAGTAATAGATATTACTATTTTACAGTGATTGATCTCACAGATGCTGTTTTCCTTCATTTAGAAAATAGAGATATTAACATGGACATTGAAAAACATTCCATGACCTTGGAAATGTTTTTGTGAAGATGAATAAATGGCTTATGCAGCACCTGGTCCATCAGTGATTACAGCGAGCTGCCTTTTATATTAATTTATTTATATATTTGAGTTACATAGAGAGAGAGGCAGAGAGATAGGGATGTGGGGAGTTCTCATTTGCTAGTTCATTCCCCAAATGCCCACAAGGGTAGGGGGTGGGCCAGGGCTGAAACTGGGAACTGGAAACCTAATCCAAGTCTCCCACGTGTATGAACCTAATTACTTGAGGCATCACCACTGCCTTCCAGGGTCTGCATTGAAGGAACCTGGAGTCAGGAACCAAATCTGGGAATCAAACTCAAGTACTCCAGTTGGCACATGGGCATCTTAGCTGCTTTGCTGAATACCTACCCTAGGGTGGGTTTTTTTTTTTTTTTTTTTGACAGGCAGAGTTAGACAGTGAAAGAGAGAGAGAGAGAGACAGAGAGAAAGGTCTTCCTTCCATTGTTTCACTACTCAAATGGCTGCTACAGCCAGTGTGCTGTGCCGATCCGAAGCCAGGAGCCAGGTGCTTCCTCCTGGTCTCCCATGGGGGTGCAGGGCCCAAGCACTTGGGCCATCCTCCACTGCCTTCCCGGGCAACAGCAGAGAGCTGGCCTGGAAGAGGAGCAACCGGGACTAGAACCCGGCGCCCCATCCGGGACTAGAACCCAGGGTATTGGCGCTGCAGGCGGAGGATTAGCCTAGTGAGCTGCAGTGCCAGCCATCTCAGGCCTTCTACTAAGAACACATTGCTTTGCTTGTCAGAAAGTGTGGCTGTCTCATTGCAGCATATCCACTATTGTCTACAAAAGATGACTGCTAAGTTACTTCAAGCCGTGGACGTGGTTATACTAGGCATGAGGCTAAACCACTGGCCACATGTGTGGGAGAAGATGGTCCCTCAGCCTCGCATGTTCCAATCCAGGTCTAAGAATGTGGATTCTGCCTGGCTGACTTGTGAACTCAGGATATGAGCTGCAGGCTATGTAGACACCTGGGAGGAAAAACCTGCATGCCAAGTGCACCTGAGGCCCTCCCCACCTCTGTCACTTGCCTCAGCTTCCTCCTGTCCTTCGGAGAAGTACAAGCAGAGGTAGCACCTGAGATTGTCCCAGAGATTGTCCCAGTGGCGCATAAGGACCAGACTGGCCTGTGCCATAGCTTGTCTGTCTCTTGAAGTCAGGGCTTCTCTCACATGGACATTTCAGAGTCTGATGAAGCCTATGGACTCTTTCATGAAGAGTCAGAATATAGAGTACATGGGATCATAAGTGAAATGAATTATATATCATGTTTTTTAAAATTAGTAGTAGTCTACTAGTCTGTTAAATAACAAGATATAGCAGGGGGCTCAGTCTCATCATTTTGGAGTAGTGATGAGTGAAAATGGTACCCCATGATATCTATGTGATGGAATATTATTTGTGTTTTCTTTTAGGTGCTAAGTCATATGTCCTGATTACACTATTGAGGTTTATTGCCTACATCCATAGTTAAAGGGGGCAAAACATTTCAGTTGGAAATTACTGCAAATAAGGTGGGATTTTCCCTGGTCTGGACTTCAAGATGAGGAAGTCTGCTTAAGCCTGCCCTGCTCAGCTGATGTTGTAGTCCCCATACTACGGGAGTTTCTGGCCTCCAACTTAGAACTGTCTTATCACCTGATTTTCATTGTGGTGCCCCTCTGATCTTCATGTATTACTCCTGGACCCATGGCCTTGCATCTTTGCAATTGCAGAAACTGATGACAGAACCTACCTTCTATTCCTCTCCATTCGAAGAAGGCTGGACTAATTTCAAATATTTCAATGTGCACCACAATCACCTCAAGCACTTGTTAACGTCCAGATTTCTGTGTCCATGCCCTTGATTTGTGTTGATGGGTCTGGGGAGGGGCCCTGGTTTCTATATTTTAGAAAACTCCCTAAATACTTCTGAGCAAGGTGCTCCTTGAAACTTGTGGAGCTTCTGCTAAGAAACAAGTCTTTCTAGCTTGGAAACTATTATCTTACAATGCTTTATTCTAAGCAGCAGATGAAAGGGCAACTGGGTGCAGTTGTATGATACACAAACAGGGAGTAAGTGTGACAGTGTGGGTGGGAGGAAGTTGTGAAGGGAGGAAGGAAGGAGCAAGCAAGGTACAGTGTGAGCAAAGCTCATGTTGAGATTTAATTGACAGGTGGGACCTATAAGAGATGGTTCGGTCATGAGGGCACCATCCCTGTGAGTGATGAAAGCTGCACCACAGGAGTGGGTCAGTTAGAAAGCAGGGGGTAGTTGGGTCCCCCCTCTCTCTCCCTCCCACTGCTCTCCCACCACTTCTGCTATGTTATGACCAGCACGATGGCTCTCTCCATAGGTGACCCTTTGATCTTGGACTTCTTAGTCTCCAGAATCCCGAGTCAAATAAATTTTGGTTCATTATAAATTAGACACCCTTAGCTATTCTTTTATATACAACATCAGAAAATGAACTAAGACAGAAAAATAAGAAAAAAGAAAGAAGGAAGGGAGGGAGAGAGGGAGGGAGAAGGGGAGGGAGGGAGAAAGGACGGAAGGGAGGGAGGGAGGGAGGGAAGGAGAGAGGAAGGAAAAATAAGAGCAAAGAATAGAGGGAAGGTAGAGAGGTAGCAGGAGTGAAGGAAGAAAGCAAGGAAATTGGGAAGGAAAAGAGGGGAGAGGAGGAGAGAGAAAGAGGGAGAGAGGAAGGAGAAAAGGAAGGAAGGGAGGGAGGGAGAAAACAGTTGTGTCTTAAGTGCCAGTAAACCTATGGGAAAAAGAGTTTTTATCAGCAGAATCTAGAGATAAACATAAAATCAGCAAGAAAAGAATGGATTGATTTCGAAATTCAACAAATATTTATTATGTGCTTACTGTAATCTAGGGCAGAGGTTGCAAATTCAGTTACATACAGGGGTCAGGCAAGAAGGTGCTGATAGAAAAGATTAAGACCCTCAGTATTCTATTTACATACTTTGAAGGAAGTAAGTTTGGCTGTTTAAGGAAAACAGGCTGTGTATAAAAAATCATGGCATCAAATCTCAGTTCACAAGCTCCCTAGCTCCCTAGGTCCTCCCTGTGTGGGAATATGGCCTCTACCTGCCATGTTCTGTAATTTGTCAAGAAAATCTGACATTTCACAGGGAGTCTCTTTATGGACCAATGTTAGAAACAGTTCTGTTTACTATTTGTGCATAACAAAACATGTCCACTTGAAAACAAAAATTTCACTATTTTCATGGATTCTTTATGTTGGGATTCACAGGTCATGGTGGGGCTGTCTTGTTTCTGCTCTGTCACATCTGAAGCCTCAGCTGATAGCACTTGGTGGCAGAAGGAGTGAGGGGGGAGGCGGTGGACAGCAGGGGGCTGGAACCATCTAATCATTTACTGACCTGTATGAAATTTAGACTGGGAAGACTCAATGACCAGAGTACCAATCAGGGCCACTAAATATGGGTTCTCATGGGGCCTGGTTTCCTCCCCTCATGGTGGCCTCACATGGTGGGACTTCTTCCACGGTAGCTCAGAGTGTCAAGCATGAGCGTTCACAAGGAGGAAGCTGTGTGGCCTTCTGTGATCCAGTCTTAGAAGTCATACAATATCAAAGCCAGCACTGTGGCATAGTGTATAAAGCCGCTGCCTGTAGTGCTGGCATCCCATATGGGCGCTGTTTCAAGTCCCAGCTGTTCCACTTCTGATCCAGCTATGGCCTAGGAAAGCAGTGGAAGATGGCCCAAGTCCTTGGGGCCCTCACCCACAGGGGAGAACTAGAAGAAACTCCTGGCTCTTGGCTTTGGATCGGCCCAGCTGCTACTGTTTAGGCCATTTGGGGAATGAACCAGTGGATGGATGGAAGATCTTTCTCTCTGCCTCTGCCTCTATGTAATCTGCCTTTCAAATAAATAAATAAATCTTAAAAAAAGAAATCATACAGTGTCACTTCATCCTTTGCATCTTGCTCCAAACAGTCACAATCCCATCTAGATTCAATTGGAAGACAATGAGACTTTGTCTCTTGCTAAAGAAACGACAACTTTACAACCTAGAAGAGCAAACAGGTCAAGAAATATTGGTGTAGCCATCTCTGAAAAAATATATTTTACTGTCATAACTCATTCAATACTTTATTTTAAAAGTGGCTTTCAATACTGTGTATATAATGTTTATTAGATATAGCGAGGGAGGCAGTCAGTTTTGCTCTCTGCTTTATGGTTTAAGAATTCAGAGATGATTAAGACTTGGCTCCACTTCTTCCATGGAATTGGAGGGAATTTTTATGAATTACATATTCAAATTTTTGGTACTCTTATTGGAGTTAAGAGGAGTTGGATGGGAGTGGGAAGGTACTGAGACTAGGAGGAATCATTTATCAGAATGGACTATAGCACCTCTATTCTCAACCATAATAGTTTTACTCTCTATCTAGAGAAGAGGCATTTGCATTCTTTAAGGATTTATTTATTTGGAAGTGAGAGTGACACATGTATACACACACACACACACACACACACACACAGATCTGCTGGTTCACTCCCAAATTAGTGCAATGGCCAGGGCTGAGCCAGGTTGAAGCTAAGAGCTTGGACCTCCATCTAGGTCTCCCATGTGAGTGGTAGGGGCCTAAGCACTTGGGCCATCATTTGCAATGTTCTCAGGCACATTAGTGGGGAGCTGGAGCAGAAGTAGAGCTGCTGAGACTTGAATAGGCACTCTGATGTGTTGAAAGCAGCAGCTTAATCCCTGAGCCACAACACTGGACCTGACATTTGCATTTTTAAGAAGCAAGATTATAAAGCATGAGCCTGGAGACTGGTCTTGTGGTGTAGTGGGTAAAGCCACTGCCTATAATTCTGGCATCTCATATGGGCACTGCTTTGTGTCCCGGCTGTTCCACTTGTGATCCAGCTCCTTCTTAATGGTTTTGGAAAAGCAGCAGCAGATGACCCAAGTGTTTGGGCCCCTGCCCAAATGTGGGAGACCAGGATGAAACTCCTGGCTCCTGGTTTTGGCCTGGCCCAGCTCTGGCCATTATGTTCATCTGGGAAATGAACCAGAGGATGGAAGATTCTCTCTTTCTCTCAGTAACCCTGATGTTCAAATAAATCTTTAAACAAACAAGCAAATGAGCCCTATTGCCCCCTGTTGAGAAGTACTATTCAAAACAGACCTTCACACTGCAATTGGTACACGGGAATTCAGAGGTCATCCTATATATGTCACCAAAATTCTTCATTTGCTTGTGAAAGACATGATGCTCTAGGCTCTCAATAACCCATTGCCCACCTTCCTTCATCCCTCATGATCAAGTCTGTCTAAATATTGTCGCTCCCCCTCTTCGTGGAGGAATGACACTAAGCCCTGCCTAGGCTTCATATCCGAGTCACGGCACCATTATGTCGCTCCCCCTCTTCGTGGAGGAACGACACAGGACCCTGCGCTGTTCTTTCGTCTGCTCGGCCCTCCCCGGGTTTGCTGCTGGTTCTTCCCGGGTTGGCTACTGTCCCTTCCACCTCCGTGGAAGGGCAGTTCCCCCTGGCCACATTCCCCACTTCCGCAGGGGAGCGGCACACCGCCGGCCGGCTCTCTGGGGGGCTGCACAGGTGTTCCCCTTAGGTGTTCCCCTTAGATGTTCCCGGTGCATGCCGTCTTTCTCCTCCTTTATAGTCCTCCTCCGCCAATCCTAACTCGGCTGCCCACACGCCGAGTACGCTGCTCTCCTCCAATCAGGAGCAAGTCCTACAGTTTATTAGCTGAACTGGAGGCAGCTGTGCGGAAGCTGTTTTCTCCTCTCCCAGCGCCATATTGTGGGAGAGCAGATGCACAGAACAAGTCCTAATTCCAGCAACTCAGTCTAGTCCGGGTTGCTCCCCACAAATATGTTTCAGAATTGCTGTGAGGATTTAAAATTCTTAAAGGGTATCCAATAATCGAGATGTGGACATGTGCCTTGCAGTTATGGTATTGGTGTCCAGTCTCATTCATGGAAATGGTGTTCTTTAAAAAAAAAGTTCTGGAGAACATCCCTGTCATCTCTCTCCTGCCCCCAAGAATATGAAAGGGTAGGGTCAAAACCCGCATCCTGTCCAGCGCCGCGGCTCCATAGGCTAATCCTCTGCCTGTGGTGCCGGCACACTGGGTTCTAGTCCCGGTTGGGGCGCTGGATTCTTCCAGGCCAGCTCTCTGCTGTGGCCAGGGAGTGCAGTGGAGGATGGCCCAAGTGCTTAGGCCCTGCACCCACATGGGAGACCAGGAGAAGCACCTGGCTCCTGGCTTTGGATCAGTGTGGTGCACCAGCTGAAGCGGCCATTGGAGGGTGAACCAACAGCAAAAGGAAGACCTTTCTCTCTGTCTTTCTCTCTCACTGTCCACTCTGCCTGTAAAAAAAAAAAAAAAAAAAAAAAAAAAAACAAAAAAACAAAAAAACAGCATCCTTCTAACTTAACAAGGGATCTTTTACTCCAATAAACACTTTACATTTTTGTCTTCGTTTCAGCTGTCCACAAACTCATATAATATGTGTGTGGGAGGTCTCGTGATTCTGTGGGGTGATTCAGAATGTTGTACCTGAACCAAGAGTTGTATGCCCTTCACCACGATCTTGTGTTCTAGGGTGCGGTATGTTGGGGAAGTTCAGGTTTATTGTCCAAACATTAATTGTGTAAATAAGGTGGCAACTCCGGCAGCCCAATCCCACCCCCCTCAGCACTGGCCGGTGTCCAGGGAAGTATATGCTCACAGCCTCTGTCTGAGCTCACCTTGCAGGTAATGGGGCAGGTATGCAGCATTAAAAAGCAGGAAGGCTGGCAAGGCTTGGTAATTGTTTAACTCTTCCAGTGCACACCTCTAAGTACATGGACCACACCCACAAACCTGGCAGGACGTGCTGTGCATGACTGGCTGAAGGTGTTTGATACACTTGCAGCCAAGGAATGAGTTTAGGCAGGAGCCCAGGGTTGACATAGGGAGCCCAGCCCCTGGCCTGCTTGAAATCTCAGGACTCCAAATGCTTGTATTTTCGGAAGGCAGTTGCTCATTCGCTGGGTGAAATCAACCAGTCATGTCACTTTTTGGCACCTCAGTTTCCTCATAACCGTAGTGAGGGATTTGTGTGTATATTATCCCTGAGATACCTTTCAGCTCTGTCATATTCTAGTGCAGGGATTCTCAAACCTGAGGAACACTCAGAATCCCTTGGAGATCTTCACGAAACGCAAACTGCTATGTCCCTAGAGTTACTGATTCAGAAGGTCTAGGACCCAGGAACTGGATTTCTAACAAGTTCCCAGGTATTGCCAAGCTGTGAATGGGGGACCACACACGAAGAACCAGAGTCTCAGGTTTAGGTCTGTAATGCCTGACTACCAGCTCCGTGGTCGGTCTTGGGATAAAGAGGGCTTTAGTATGATAGGAAGAGGGCTCCTTTGCTCAAGGAGTAAGCTGAGATAGCTTGGAGTAATCTCCACCTCCAGGCAGTCAGACCTTTGGTAATCCTCTCCCTTTGGACATGGGCTGAATCTAGTGACTTGTTTCCAACAAATAGAATACCGCGAAAGTGATAGGATGTCACTTTAGAGATCGGATTTTAAAACACTAATTTCCACTTTGCTTTCACTTTCTGTCTCTGACTAGCTCATTCTCCCTCTCTGTTCTTTCTCTGATTTATCTGAAATGATGGCTATTATAATGAGGCAAGAGAGGCACACAAGACAAGGAACTGTGGGCATTCTCCAGCTAATTTGCACCAGGAACTGAAGCTCACACCCTCAAACTTGATCTTGGAAGCAGATCCTTCCCCAGTCAAACCTCCCAACAAGACCCCAGATAAGGTCAAGTCTGATCACTGCCTTCAATGAAACCCTGAGGCAGAGGACCCAGTAAACTGATGCCAAGATTCCTGAGCCACAGAAACGGAGATAACAAATGTGTGTTGTTTTATGCTACTAGGTCAAGGGTAAGTTTTTATGCAACATGAAATAAGTAGCATATATCTGTAAATATTGGGGATTTCTGAGGAACTAGGTAGTCAACATTTGAAAAACTCAAATTTTAAGACCTCTCAGTGGTGATGTGGAGGCAACTTGCACCAGCTCCTGTGGTACCCATCTCTTTCTAACTCTGTATGTATGGATGGATGGCATTAATCGCTTGAGATCAGTATGATGGGAGTATTTATACAAAGGAAATCAGATAATACTGTACTTCGGAAGCCCTCCCATAACCCCTGGAGCTCACTTTATTTTTAGTGTGCATTAAAACCCTGGCTAATTAACATAACAGGTATCAGAAGTGGTTTTGTGGGGCCAGTGTTGTGGCACAAAAGGTTAAACTGCCTTTTGTGTCGCTCCCTGTCTTCATGGAGGAACGACACAGGACCCTGCGCTGTTCGTCTGCTCGGCCCTCCCCGGGTTTGCTGCTGGTTCTTCCCGGGTTGGCTACCGTCCCTTCCACCTCCATGGAAGGGCGGTTCCCCCTGCCACTTTCCCCACTTCCGTGGGGGAGCGGCACACCGCCGGCCAGCTCTCTCGGGGGCTGCACAGGTGTTCCTTCAGATAGATGTTCCTGGTGCATGTTGTCTCTCTCCTCCTTTATAGTCCTCTTCCACCAATCCCAACTCTGCTACCCACACGCCAAGTACGCTGCTCTCCTCCAATCAGGAGCAGGATCAGCTCCTGCAGGTTATTGGTCGAACTGGAGGCAGCTGTGTAGAAGCTGTTTCCTCCTCTCCCAGCGCCATATTGTGGGAGAGCAGATGCATAGAATAAGTCTTAATTCCAGTAACTTAGTCTAGTCCGAGTTGCTCCCAGTTGCTCCCCACATTTTGCAATGCTGGCATTCCATATCGGAGTGCCAGTTTGAGTCCTGGCTGTTCTGCTGCAGATCCAGCTCCTGATGGAGCTAATGTGTCTGGGAAAGCAGCAGAAGATGGTTCAATTACTTGGGTCTCTGACATTTAATGTGGGAGACTATGATGGTGTTCCAAACTTCTGGCTTCAGCCTGGGTGAGCCCAGGCCATTGTAGCCTTTTGGGGAATGAATCAGTAGATGGAAAATCTCTAACTCTTTCTCTCTCTGTCACTCTGCTGTTTTAATAAATAAATCTTTTTTTAAAGGAAATAATGATTTTGTATTGGTGGAACTTATATCTTCCAAGCTATGCATATTATGAGGGGTATCACGTCAGGATCACCCCTTGCATGAATGGCATGGGTTGTCCCCAAGAGTCTGCATATTTCAAAAACAGCATCTTCAGCTTGGGAATATGAAATAGTTCTTATTCTAGATGTTTATCGAGGATTTTGTTGCCTGACTTGGGCTAAACTTTGCCACTGCAATAATTTTTCATCTATTTCAAAGTAAACTTTCTGGCAAGGCTCTGTAGAAGCATATTAGCAGCACAGACTTAAGGCAAGAATTCCCAGCACTGTGCACCTTCTTGTGAATAAATGTTTGTACTTGGGGAATTTTTTTCTTTTTCAGTTGTTCTCATCATCACTCATTATCTGATGGGAAATTGGAGAGAAGAGGTGTCACTTATCTCTAATTATTGAAAACAACCAGTATCAGTAAAAAAAAAAAAAAAAAAAAAAAAAAACACAAAAAAAACTACTAATTGTGTGATGACCAGATTGTCTTAGGTCTCTTTGTGGTACCAATTACTGTAACATCTATAAAACACAGAATTGTTATAAATCTTCATTTCACAGTGGAATAATTTGGATTATTGGCAGGGTAGTCATCTGAATGTATATGCACATGACAGTATTGAATGGTTCCAATACAGCTTTGACCCCAAAGTCAGGCTTTTGCTTCTCTACTCATAGACTTTTCCCCTCCTCTAGTTTTGTGTTATAGTCTTAAAACCTTACAGGAGAAATTTCAGGGAAGGAAACTCCACAGGCTCAGGTTTCAGTACCTTCTCTAACAGGACATCCTTAGTAACCTTGAACTTCAGGGTCATCTGCTGTGGTTTAACACCACTTTTTCATTTCCACTTAAAAGAGCAGCTCTGCTCACTATGCCTTGTAGGAGGATGTCTTGCCCTTAAAACATCTCACCTTCCTAATGTTGCTATGAAGGAACTAATCCTTGAAAGGTGCTGCAAATTCAGCTGACATGAGCTCCCCTTAGATGTTGCATGACCAGGATCTTATTTTTTAGAAAATTGAGCCAATGCAGGGTTGGGGAACCTTTTTTTCTTTTTTTTTCTGCCAAGGGGCATTTGGATATTTATAACATCATTCATGGGCCATACAAAATTATCCACTTAGAAACTAGGCTGCTATTATAGATTATTATTTAGAGTCCTACCTGCGGTTGCTTGGCAGAGTCAGACCAAATGATTTTGTAGGTCTTCTACCATCCACAGTCCTGATGTTCCCCATCCCTAAGCGTCTAGCCTGTCTTGCCATCTCAGACACTCGAGAACTGTGCTTGTGATTGCTGCTAGGTTGTCTAGACCAGATAGTGAGGCCCTGGGATACACACACTGGAAGTCATCATCACAGGGATATTTACCGTGGGTCTATACAGCCCTTCTGTGTTGGGCAAGCACACTTAATTTTCTGTCAAAGTCATTGTAGCATAGAGGTAAAGACTATCAATGTTCAAATCATAGTTTTGCCTTTTACAGCATATATAACCCTGGGAAAATGAGTTAACCTCTCCATGATTGTGTTTTCTTGTCTATGAGATGGAGGTAATACTACTCTCCACCTCATAAGTCATTGTAAAGACTAAATGAGTTAAGACATGTGACATGCTTGGAGTTGTGCCCAGCACACTAAAGTACTGCATCAATGTTACTTCCTGGTTGTCACTATTTCTTCCTAGAAGTGCCCATGTATCATGAGAAGGATGCAGTCAACCTGTTTTGTAATTTATTTAGCTTGTCCTTCACATTCCAGGATTGTTGTATTAGCTAGCTGTTACTATCAATAAATTCCTCCATAATTTAGAAGTTTACAACAAAAGCCATTTACTATCTCACTGTTTGTTTTTAGTTTTTAGGTCAAAATCAGGAGTAACTTAGCTGAGTAGTTCTGGCCCTGGGACTCTCATGAGGTTAAGGTCAATATGTCAGTTTAAGGTGCAACTGAAGGGTAATCTGTTTCCAAACTTATTTTCAAGGGAGTTGGCAGGCTGCAGTTTCTGTCGTGTGGGCATGTCACTAAGTCCAACCCACATCAAACAAGTAGAAAATTAGGCTCAGCAACTTATAGGGCAGGTGTCAAAAACGTTGTGAATGAGCTTTAAAGTCACAATTGCTTTTTATGATTCACAGACCTTGGAAATTTAAATTTAAATGCACTATGGAGATCAACTAGCACAGTTGCCTTAACTGACAGATAAGGAAATAGGAATCCAGTGACTTACCCGAAGTCATACATCCATCTGGTCAGAGATTGGCTTCAGCTCTTCTAATATTGCCATATGTAACCTGTGCCTTGCTCCCAAGTAATGTTGATGGAGTATCTCCACTGATATGCTGTAGTGTGTCTTGATTCCCTAAGGTATTGAGAGATTAAAATGTATGTATTTTTTTCAACACTTGCAGTATCCAGATAGTTAATATTCATATATGTATCATTAGTAACATGTGTGATAAAACATACATCAGGTTTCCAAGATACATCATGAAAAATGAATATAAATGATCTCATGGATTGTTTTATATTGATTGCATGTTGAAATGGTCATGGTTGGATATATGGGATTCATAAAATATATTATTATAATTTCTTTTCTCTATTTTTACTTCTTAAAATGTGGTTACCAGAAAACTTGAAATTACATATAGGGCTTACAGTGCATTTCATTCACCCAGCGTATTTCTTATCACTGCTGTAGACTCGGCAGTTAGACTCCATTATTTTTCGTCTCCCAGGCTCTTGCCTCTATTTCTAACATTTCCTGCCAAGGTGCTTGAGACCTCTGTTCTCCAACCCAAGATACTTCTGACTCTGCATGTGGGTGCCCATGACTCACTTTCTGTAATAACTGAGGGTATCCTGAGCAACTTATGGCAAGGATATTCACTAACATTTATACTCAGACTAGGCATTCCCCGAGAACTGACTTACTGCCAAAAGTTCAATTCCAGAGTTCTGCTTCCTCTTTTGAAACACCACATCAGACTATGGAGCCCCAACTACACACTGCATATGGTTCCTTTGTGCCTCCTTTTATTTTATTTCCTTCTTTCCTGCCTCCCTCCTTCCTCCCTCCCACCTTTCTTTCCTTCCTTCCTCCCTCCTCAATCCCTCCTTTCTTTCTGTCCACCTTCCTTTCCCTTTCTCTGTGTCTTTTTCTTCAACGAGTCAATTCAGAAAAATTCAAATCCCAATTTAGTCTTGCAGAGTTTTGTAAATAATAAGTTACCAATTCTACCTCCAGGCTGGATTGAACATTTGGAAGGTTGATTCTTGAGGGATATCGCAAGATAAACAAACAGGACCTCACCATTTATTGAACAAATTGTCAGCCCCATCACTATAGTGTACGTGTTCAGAAGGTGAGCTTGCCTAGGATTCTTGGTTGAAGTCGCCTCACATCCAGGGAGGAGACATCTCTTGCACGGCCTTTCAAAGCAGTTAGGTTGCATAGTCCATTCAAACAGCCTGCAACGTCCTCTCATCCCTGCACATTGATCAATGAGTGGACCGTGAAGCCTCTCGCAGGCCTTTGCCCCCAATCACCCTCTTGTTGACATTCCAAACTGCTAAGCTCACAAATGTACTGGGAGGACAGTAGCTCGAGGACACTTATTCCCTAAGCGAGAATCCTTGACTTTCACGGTATGTGACTCTGTTATTTTCCCATCCTTGTAAGGGCTTGACATTGTTTCAGAAAATAGTGTTGAATTGGGGAATGTCCTCTCCAGTTTCTTCCTCACTGACCCATGCCATTCAATTTCTTCTTTCTCCTCGAAACCTTTTTTGGAATGAGGCAGGATTTTAAAAAATAAATAATCTCTTCAATATAAAAGGAGGTTGGGGTATTTGAAGATTTGTTTCTTCTAAAACACTTGAAGGAAAGTAAAGGCTGAAAAGAAAAACTGCTGTGTTCTCAGTAAACAAGGACCAATGGATAAATGGGGTAGATTGTGGAGATTAATATATTTGATAACTTGTGATTTGATGAAGGAAAAAATCATTAGTTTTCCCTACTTGGTTTTTTTTTTTTTTTTTTTTTTTTGACGGGCAGAGTTAGACAGTGAGAGAGAGAAAGGTCTTCCTTTCCATTGGTTCACCCCCTAAATGGCCAGTACGGCCGGCGCGCTGCACCAATCCGAAGCCAGGAGCCAGATGCTTCCTCCTGGTCTCCCATGTGGGTGCAGGGCCCAAGCACTTGGGCCATCCTCCTCTGCCTTCCCTGGCCACAGCAGAGAGCTGGTCTGGAAGAGGGGCAACCAGGACAGAATTTGGTGCCCTGACTGGGACTAGAACCCCGGGGTGCAGGCACTGCAGGCAGAGGATTAGGAAAGTGAGCCAAGGCGACAACCTCCCCACTCATTTTTTTGTTTTTGTTTTGCTAATGGGTACATCAAAGGGAGCCCAGAGCACTCAAGTCTTCTATTCCAACTCTCATTCAAAATTTCATAATATTCCTATCTGGCCACAAGGGATGCTAGAATCTACCAAGGAGCACTAGGATCAAACCAAGAATTGTGTCAGCATGAATAAAAGGAGGAGGAAGGAAGGAAGATAGATTGGAGCAGAAGACATCTCCCTGTGGAATTTTCTAGATGATAGCCTTTTGTAACATTAAATTGGGATCTGGTTTGTAAAGAACAGCTTTACCTCTGTGTCAGGAAATGGAAATTACTGTTACTTTGCTGTGGCAGCAGCACAGGCAGAAGCTGGTGGCTTTCTTAGGGAAGTAGTTCCCAATGGTGCGGGTGTGGGGGTGGAGCTTTTATCTCTGAAGCACATTTAGTAATGTCTGGACACATTTCTGATGGTCTCAACCAGGGAAGAGGATGGCCACAGGCAGTGGGTAGAGGCCAGGGATGCTGCTAAACTCCCACCAACATGCAGAACATCTTCCACTAACAAACAAGAAAGATTCACTTGGCCCAAAATGCCAATAGTTTTGAAGTTGAAAAATCCTGAACTAGAGCAAGAGTTGTTCTCTACCCACCCTGTGCCCTGAATGACCCAGTATTTCAAACATCAAAAAGCAAAGACCATGAATGTTGTTTTTGTTTTGCTCATTCATAAGATGTCCCTCTACTGATGACCAGATAAATCAAATGTGATACATATATATGATGGAATACTATCCAGTCATAAAAAATGAAATCATGTCTTTTACAACAAAATGAAAGCAACTGGAGACCCTTATGCTTAGTGAAATAAGCCAGACATCAAAAGACAAATACCATGTTTCCTTTGACTAATATATAGAGCTAATATATAGAGTACAAAACAGTTGTATTGTATATGGGTGAAATTGACATCTTGAGATTTTATGATTGTTTATACTATTATATATTATATTACAATTCTATTTATATTGTTTATATTTGATTATTGTTTATACTTGTCTATACTCCTATGGAACAGTGGTCTTACTACTTCCTACTTGTTGAATTGTTTATTTAATAAAGGGTTAAGCCTGTAACTATAAGCAAATGACAGTATGTTAACACAAAAATTAAAAGGGAAGAAAAGAAAGAGGAAAGGGGAGGGTGGGAAATATTATTATGAGCTTAAAATTGTATATATAAAATACATGAAATCTGTTCTCTTTTCGTAAATAAAAAAAATTCTTTGGTTGATTGAACTAAAAGAAGTTTCAGTTCAGAGAAGCTGGCCAGAAATAGACGTTGACCATAAAACTGTTGTCTAGATTCAGAGAATACATGCTGCATTTCGGTGGACTTTCACCTGGAAATAATTACGCAAAGGTAGTATAATTAAGCACTATAACTGATAGATAAGCAATAGCCTCCTTTGTCCCCAAAGTTCTGAAGTAAATGGACACTCATCTGCCTGGAATGTTGAGGGAGATGTTGACCAGGGCGAGGGACAGAACAGGCAGTCCCGGCATACAGCGTTCTGCTGTCCCCTGGTATCTGCAGGTCCAGATTCTGTTTCTAGACGTTATCACACACTTTACTGAAAAACAATGATGCACCATTTAAAAACTCCTCTAAAACTAACATTGCTCTTAAAATCGTACACATTATTCCTTATGATACTATCTTTATCACAATTACATAATGCTTACGTGCACCACTCCTTTCCTCAGAACCTCACCTTACAGATCTGTTCACTGCCCTTTTCTGCCCTGCCCTGTGTCCCTGGGGGGTGACACTTATTAAGCAAATTATATGGATTCTATTTCTCTTTAGCTTCTACCTGACTCAGCCAGTGGGAGGCACTGGCAAGGAAACAGACATCAGGATATGTATTCCTCTACCTCCCACCTGCTCTTGACCTTGCTTTCCTGGCTACAAGCATCTGTGATTAAAACCCCCACTGGGTGGCACCTCTTTCATGGTTCCAGTTCTCACTAGGATCTGTCAACCCTCCTTTCCTTCCTTTGCTCTTCAGGTCTAGGAGAGGTAAAGTCTACCAGCTGTTGCTAGTCTCAGAGTTCTTCAGTGTCTTTCATTGGTTGTAATAAAACTACCCACATATCACAGAGCTATAGGAACCCTCATTCATTGCTGGTGGTAAAGCAAAATGGTGCAGCCACTTTGGAAGACAGTTGGGCAGTTAATCTAACAAAGTTATATTTAGTTTTACCATGTGATTGAGCAAGTATGCTCCTTGGTTTGCATGAAAAGGAGCTGAAATCTTATAGCCACACCTAGATGTTTATAGTAGATTTATTTCTAATTCCCCCAAATTGGAAGCAACCAAGAGGTTCTTGAACTGGTAAATGGGTAAGCAAACTGTGGCCATCAATGCAATGGAATTCTATTCAGCATTAAAGACAAATGAGCTATCAAGTCATGCAAAGACATTGGGGACTTCTAAATGCCTATCGTTAAGTAAAAAGAGACAGTCCAAAAAGTCTACGTACCCTATAATTCCACCTAGGTGACATAATTGAAAGGCAGAAGTACAGAGACAAGGAAAAAGTCAGTGGTTGCCAGAGATAGGGAGAGGGTGGGAGGGATGATTACATGGATCCCAAAAGAGTTTTCTGGCAGTGAACTCCTATGATTCCATAAGGGTGGATACAAGCCATTCTGTATCTGTTGAAATCCACAGAAGGTGCAACACAGAGTGCATTCTACTGTAAACTGTGGACCTTAGTTAATAGTAATGTGGTGATATTGGATCATCAGTGATAACAAGTGTACTGTGCCAATGCAAGATGTTAATTATAGGCAAAGTTGCAAATTAAGGAGGTATAGAAGATATGGGAACTCCCTACTTTCAGCTAAGTTTTCATAGACCTAAAACCATTCTAAAATGAATTTCATTAATTAAATATAGACATACACATGTGAAAAAAAAAACTGGTCACTTCTCTGTGCGTGATACCATCATTAATTTCTCTCTGATTAAACCCTTTGTTGAAAAATTGTGTTTCCTGCGCAATCTCTGACTTTTGTTTGCGGGATTAAAAAAAAAGGCATAGTGAAAAACTAAACAGGTAAACAGACAAGATGATGACATTATCAAATCCTGTGCTCGTAGAATGTACATCAGACACCAAAATATCAGTGACTCTTCATCTTATTGATTCTGACAAATTAAGAGATATATCTCTTTGATTCCTTGACTAAAAATTAAGAGTGGTCAAACATACTGGTTTGCTTGGGTCAACCCTGATTTAGGCCCACTTTTTTGCATGTAATTAGTAACAGGACCCAATTTTCTTCTCCAAAGTGTCCTGGTTTGGACAAGAACTTGTACTATTGTTGCACCTCTAAGGCTTTTCTTGGGAAACGAGATGGAAAGTTCTACAGGCAGGATCTAGTCCTACTTAGCCCAGTCTGTCTGGGCAATGTCTGGAACAGAGAAACTAGACACAGAACAGAGGTGTGCCTGCCAGGACCAAGTGTTCCCAAAACAAACGTTTTTATCAGATGAAACTATAACTTAGATCTTAAAATGATTGAATGCAATTTGAAGGAATTGTTAAAGTTGAACTTCAGGCCATCTGAGCTCCTCTGCAGTTTCAACAGTGGGGTGGATTGCAGGGGTTGCTTTTAGAGATCACCTCCCTGCTCCTCACACTGTGGACAAGGTACCGAGTCTAGAGGCTTTGCTTCTATTCTTAGACTGCTACGTGGAGGCTCCAGAAGCCAGTTGTCACCTGCCAGGAAGGGAGTCATCTAGTACCCTTCCTTATTATCCATGCATTCAACAGTTACCTACTCTAGCTCAGCACTGTATGGAAATTCAATGGTGAATAAAGAAGGTAAGAAAATTCCATTTTAGTGAGGAGAGAAAACCAATAAACAATTATCAAGTCAGTGAAATAATTCATGGAATGGTGAATGCTATCCCAGACAGGAGAGCGAAAAAAAAAGGCTTCTCTCCAGAGATAAGAGTTCAGTTACTTCTGAATAAAACAGGGAGTCATTCTTGTGATATAGTGATGATCCAGCCCACTTTTCTTCCCTGTGGAATTGGTGAAGCTCCTGAGCAAACAGTGTGCCAAGAGGAAATGTGATAACTGTTTAAATGACTTTTCTTGATAAGCAAAAGGAAAACCAGCCTGCCCAGGAATATTTGTGGGTGCTTCAAGCACTTGACAAGAATTGCTCTCCTATTCAAGGTCATTTGTTACTGGCTGATAATTTCCCCCATCAAAGTGCATTCCTAAAACTAAGTTAAATCGTTTCGACCCATCTCCTGCGTCCATAGCCTATTCTCAGTCACCATGGCTGCATAGCAAATTACCTGAAACCTCAGTGGCTGAAAACAATGGCAACACTGACTCTGTTCCCGACTGTCATTAAGGCAAGTCTCCATGGAATTAGCTCATCTCCACTCCAGTACTTCCCTTCATGAGGGAAGCTCAAGGGAGAAACCCTGGACTTCAAGCTTTTTCTGTTCGTGTTGGGCAGCTGGTACTGCTCTTAGCTGGGACCTTACCTAATGCTGTTGGTTGGAAAACCTGCTTGAAGTCTTTCCAAGTAGACTGATCTTCCTCACAGCGTGGGGGTGGGGAGAGAAGGAGGGAGGAGAGAGAGAGAGAGAGGAAGAGAGAGAGAGGGAGAGGGAAAGAGGGAGAGGGGAAGAGAGAGAGACAGAGAAAGAGAGAGAACAAAAAATCAAATAGAATGCTGTGTTATATTTTGTGGCCTGCTATCAGAAGACTCGTAATAGAAGTTCAGCCAATGTCAGTTGTTCACACCAGTAACAGAGGCTGTCCAGGGTCAAGGGCAGGGAACATCGAGTCCAATCTCCCTGAAAGGCACAGCGTGAGGAGAGCACGTGGGGTGGAATATACTTGTACAGCCATCTTTGGAAAATATAGTATTCCATAAAGCTCTATCCTTAGAACTTCTGATAAGAAGCTTGTATTCTTCTGCTTTCCATAATAACAGAGACCCAGAAGAGCATATCACACACAACTGCAGAGGGTGGAGTACTGAAGAAACGTATGGACGCTCAAAATCCTCACTGGTGGGTAGGCAGAAAAGGCAAGCCCAGAGACTCATTTATTAATAATCTTTGATCTGTATGTTTGGATTAAAATTAGTCATTATAAATATATTTAATTTTCTTTTGGTTTTTTTAAATGGACAAAGGACCAGTCCTGCTGATTGCCTGAGGACAAAGCTCAGCCTCAGCTAAAAATCTATAATCCTTTTTTCTAAAGATTTATTCATTATTTGAAAGTTAGAGTTACAGAGAGAAAGAGAGAGGCAGAGAGAGAGAGAGAGAGAGAGAGATCTTTTATCTGCTGGTATACTTCCCAGATGGCTGCCAACAGCTGGGGCTGGGCCAGGCTGAAGCCAGGAGTCAGGTGCTTCATCTGGACTTGCACATGGTAGCAGGGGCCCAAGTACCTGGGCCATCCTCCGTTGGTTTCCTCAGGCCATTAACAGAGAGCTGAAATGGAAGTGGAGCAGCTGGAACATGAACAAGTGTCCAAATTGGATGTTGGTGTTGCAGGCTGAGGCTTTACCCCTTACGTCACAATGCTAGCTCCTATAGATACAGTTACAAGCACTGATTTGAATAAAGCAAAGCAGCTGTTTATATCTGACTTCTTAGCAACCTTAGTACATACTTGTATGTTCTCTGAGAGGGAGACATAGCTTGAAATTTTTGCCATCTTGTTTGTCCATGGAACCCTTTTTGCATGCAATCATTCAACAGTTCAGGGAACTATTTAGGAAATTCCACCTTTCCAGTGTGTCCTAAGGCAGATTATAGTAGACCCATAGAGAGAGACATTTCATGGGTTTATGAGGGGATGGAAAAATTCTATTATAGGCTGAAGTTGTGAAAAGAATGCAATGTCTGTGTTTCAACTCTGGTTGGCAGAATGTTGTACCCTATGGTACCTGAATGAAATAGCTGAGCTTGATGTGTTCAATAACCAGAGCCCATTGGTATGAGGGCTTCAAGGGCTTGCCATTGATGTAATTTCAGGGGAAAGGCTGGTTCATCTACAAATGACTCAAAATGTGATGGACAGTAGGAAGCTAAGCCAGTGGGTAAGAAATGATACACACTCTTTGAGCTCCACCTCATCCTGCCTCACGTGGTCACATTCAGGACCTGCGAGTGATGAAATGACTTGGAGGCAAAATAAAATATCCTCCAGGACCACAGAAATGTGCATAAGGTCTGTAGGTTAGAAATCTAGACCAAGCTCAGGATGCCAAGATTCCACTTAGAGAAATGGGAAACACATCTGTAGGAATTAATGAGAAACACAGATATTCCACGGGAGTTCAGAACCTGGAAATTAGTGAGGCCAGGAAAAGATCTAGAGGGATATGGCACAGGGCAAATTTCATGGGAGTTTGCAACATGATATTTGGGTGGAAAAGAGCTTGGTTTTACTTTCAGTAGCAAAAGGAAAAATCTCCATTTCATCACTACAAAAGGAACATTTTTGTTCCTTGGGATCCTGGTGAGGCTTCATCTGGAATACCATCTCCATATTTGGCACCTTGTCACAGCAGGGAGTAGGTGAATGGCTACAACTTTAGGATTCAGAGGAATGCCTTTGGGCCCAGGTACACAAATTAAATAAATCAAATCCTTTTGGCCTTCTGGGTATCTTAACTCCTAACGATCACATTAGGACACATTCAGGAAGACTATGAAAATCCTGGAAGATTCTAAGGGAAATGTTCCTGCCCGCAAGTATATGAAGATTAAAACAGCCAAGGAAGGAAGGAGATTATTGCTCTGGGAGAGTGTAGAATTTCAACCAGAGACTAGAGAAGACACTCCATGCCCAAGACACTTTAAATCTTCTACTAGGCCTCTTACGGGCTGCTTGGACACATCCTGTCTCTGATTTCATTTCAGAGTACCTTTGGTATGAGAACATTTGATGATTTTTCAAAAACCATGGATCCTCTCTGATACTGTCAAGGAACCTTAAAGAAGATGGAATGCCCTGCATTATTTAATAGTTGAATGATTGTTAAGTGATATTCTTTAAAGCCATTTACATTTAAGTTAATGTATTATTTCAGAGCTGGGAAAATCTTCATTGTAATCAATATCATAATCACAGCTGCACGATTTTTAGCATTAGTTAGAACCTACTCAGACACTGAAATATTAAGATTGGTTTTGACCCCGGATCAGCTCCAAATAACTTATTTTCAACATCCTAGTCCACATTGCTCTGCCTCTTATATCATTTCCAATTTCCTATTGCTTGTTTGCTTGCTTTTCTTCCTCCTCCCCTTCCTCAATCTCTCCTCCCCTTGCTCCTCTCTCTCCTCCTCATCCTCCTTCTCCTCCTTCCTAGAAATATGTGTTAGTTCAGACCACTGTAAAAAATAATGTAGACTGGCATTGTAAGCAGTAGACATTTATTTCTCATCATTCTGGAGCTGGACGTTTTAGATTAAGGTTCTGGTAAGGTCAGGTACTATTGAGGATCCTGTCCAGGTTATGTATGGATTATTTTCTTCTCATTGCACCTTCACATAAGGGAAAAAGAGTGAGGGGTCTCTCTTGGGTACTAGTTAAAAGGGCACTAATCCCAGTCAGCAGGCCTCTACCCTCCTGATTTAACTTCCTCCCAAATGCCCTCCTCCTGGTATCATCCCATTGGGAGTTTGGATTTCAGCATATGAATCCGCTGGGAGCATAAACATTCAGTCCATTGCAACTTGTACTTCTCTCTTCACTTCCTTTTCCATTGGAAGACTATATTTCACCTTTTACTCAGCCTTTTTGGCTCTGTTTCCCCTTTTCTCATCCTTTTAATTGTAAGCTATCCTTTATTTGCAAGAAATTTCTTCTTCAAAAAGAACTCTAGAGTGATTGTCCATTCCCAAAGGACCTTGGCTGCAAGCTGAAATTGCCTTCTAAGTACAAGTATCTTCTTCATGAATTATCTGGTGTTCAACTCAAATCTGGAAGAAGGAAATTAGTGTCTATTAATTCATTTATGAAAAAATGACTGAGGAAAAGAGATGTGCTAACCAAAACTGTCAAGGGTTGTCTCCTTTTCTCAAAAGCTCATCCACTGGCAGATTTCGGTAAACCCAAGTGAGATTATGACAGGCCTTATGGCTAGGTACAGATCACAGCTAGGGGACATAGGAAAACTTTTTGCCACTGGGATGTTAGGGGGTGATATTTGAAGGAAGACTTTTAGTCTAGGGAGAATTTGAGTGTCCACAGGGTAGAAGAAGAGAATGTGGCAGTTTAAAAAGAGGACACATTGTAATATGGAACCTGTTTTGAGATTAATGGGCAGCAAGGGGAGGAATGATGAATGATGTTGGTAAGGCCAGTGGTATAAAACTTACAGAAAAATAAGAGGTAACATATATAGAAATAACAGCACACAGTTGGGACTCAGAGAGAACTGAGTTTGAATCCAGGCTTCTCCACTCACTGGATGGGTTACTTGGTTGAGCTCATTTCTGAACTTTAAAATGTGATTAATATGGCCCACATTGGTGAAAACTATTAATATTTATAAGTTGTAAAAATTAAATAAGGTGATGACTAAAAACCCTTGGCATAGTGTCTGCTATTTGGTAAAATTTCTAATGCACCATGGCTATCATCAATATTATTTCCAGAAAACTTGCATACTCTTTACGGGGAAAGAAGAGGGTCCAAGTGCTTTAGTGTATAGATGTTGTTTGTGGAAGGAAAGGGAATGGTACTTGCATATATAGACACATACATACAATAAATTGCATTGTGGATCACAGTTCTCTACCCTTCTGTGTCCATGGTCTTCATAGTGTGTAAGTAGTCTCCTTCCATGTGAGAAACCTGAAATTCCCCACCCTTAAGATCTGACATAGCCAATGAAATTGATAGCAATTGTGACATAAGTGAAGTCTTTAAAAGTGCTTGCATGCCTGCATTTCTCACTCTTTCTACCTCTGCCATTTCCAGGAGAAAAATATGCCTAGGCCAGCCCACAAGTCCCAGGAGGAGGATTAGAGTCACTTGGAGCAGGGACAGCCCCATAACTGAGTGGATATCAGAAGAACTGCCCAACCACATGCAGTATAGATCAGCCAACTTTAATTATGATATTCAATTTCTTGCTATAGGTAATTGCTGTATGGCATCACTAATATAAAGAAAAAAAATTAAATGTTTTTCCAAGATGGTAATCTATATATTCATAGGAGCCTACCTACTAGACAGTAAATATTTATAACTCAATACTCTATGAGGAGATATTTATTTCCCTTAAGAAGTTGAGGTATTATGTATACACCCTTAAACTGGGTCTAGGATATTATGCTGTTGTATTCAGTGAATATATCATATGGGTCATTTTGTGCAACAGCAAATTTTCATTATGGTATGTTTTCTGTTTAATTTTTTTCTAAATTTCAGTAGAACAGAAACAGCGTCATTCATTTCAATGTGATATCCTCTTGTCTGCCATTCATACAAGGGGTTCCAGGTATTATTGCAAATGTGCCTCCCTAGGTACCAGGAGGGCTGCCATCTTTTCTCTTCAGAGTTCACTTGAAAATACTTCTATACTGGCAAAGTCCTTTGAGTCAATCATGTAGATAGGAAAGGGAAATGTAGAAAATAGTTTGAAAGCACCTGAGAGGAAGCTGTAAGAGGTTATAGAGAAGGGGTCTGTAACCTCTGGGCAGTATTGCAGCAGAAGATTAAGCCTTAGAGTTGGCCAATAAATGAGTCTGTATGCATGAAGCACTTAGAATAGTGCCTGACACACAGTGCTCAAAAGATATTGAAACATGTTCCTTCAAAACTTAGGAACAAAGCTAAACAAAAATTAAGTCCTCTAGAAGTTGGCTTTGAAAATAAGTCAATTATTTTCACCTTGTATTTTGACATTTGAAATAAACCTTTATTATATTCACATGCCTTTAAGTGCACACAGCATTCCAGATTAAAGAGTTTCATAGCCACCATCCCTGCCCACAGATGAAGAGAGTACACCACAATATTTTCTTTTCATTTTGTTCCTCTTCCGTGTTTAGCAGCTTTTGATGATAGCTGTCCATGGAACACTGTATCATGGTCGTGCAAGACTAGTAGTTGCGAAGATGCTCCCTGCTCTCAGAGCTTAGACTCTCCTTAAAGTGATGAGATGCATGTGAGGGAAGTGTGCCAACAAGATGGGCAAGGATGTCCTAAGCAAGAAAGAGCAAGAAGTCAACCAGTTCTGAAGAGAGAGGACCTGTAAGGAATGGGGAATAGTATTTCATTTTGAAAAGTTCTTCTCATATGCAACTAAAAACTGATGCAGGAGGCATGGAGGAAAGAAACTAGGTTGGAGGTCACTTGCTTACTTTCTAATTCAGAAGGTTGGAGACCAGAGCATCATTCTCCACCATCTACAGGAACTCTAGGCTTACCTTAAGTAGTTGATCTGATCTCAGTAAGAAGCACCTGGAATTTATTGAAGACTACTTTATGTTGTTTCTAGTTGGACATTTACAGCCATGTTTCAGTCTCTATGTAGATCACATTCTACTGTTCTTATTATCTTGTTACATCTATCAATGATCTTACACCCTTTTTTTTAGGGTTTCTTAAAATTCCTTTTTCTTTCTTTCCTTTTTTTAAGATTATTTATTTGAAAGGCTGAGTTACAGAGTGGCAGAGAGAGAGAGAAAGAGAGATCTTCTATCTACAGAGAGAAAGAGAGAGAGAGAGAGAGAGAGAGAGAGAGAAAGTCTTCCATTGACTGGTTCACTCCCTAGGTGGTCGCAACAGCCAAAGCTGCACCAAATTGAAACTAGGAGCCTGGAACTTTCTCCGGTCTCCCATGTGGGTCCAGGGGTCCAAGGACCTATGCCATCTTTCACTGCTTTCCCAGGCCATTAGAAGAGAGCTGGATTGGAAGTGGAGCAGCTGGGACATGAACTGCTACCTACACGTTGGTGCTGCAGGGGGAGGCTTAATCTACTACACCATAGCACCAGCCTCTGGATTTCAACTTTTTGCAGCAAAACAAATTGACAATTAATTACATTCTCTATAAACATTTTCAAGTACTCTCATAGATTCTATATGAAGCATATTTCTAATATTTAATTAATTTAATATTAATTACATTTAGCCTGATGATCTATTAGTTCTGAATATAGGAATAAAAAAGCTAAACAGATATTGTAATAAAAATACAGACTTGGTGGGGCCGGCACTGTGGCTTAGCAGGTAAAGCAGCCATCTGCAGTGCTGGCATCCCATATGGGCACTGATTCGAGTCCCAGCAGCTACACTTCTAATTCAGCTCTCTGCTATGGCCTGAAAAAAGCAATAGAAGATGGCTCAAGTCTTTTGGCCCCGCACCCACGTCGGGGACCTGGAAAAAGCTCATAGCTCCTGGCTTTGGATCAGCACAGCTTCAGCCCTTGTGGCTATCTGGGAAGTGACCAGCGGTTGGAAGATCTCTGTCTCTCTGTCTCTCTCTCTGTCTCTGTCTCTCTCTCTCTCTGCCTTTTCCTCTCTGTAACTCTGCCTCTCAAATAAATAAATAAATTTGTTTTTAAATATAGAGGAAGGCACAGATTTAAAAAATGGAGGCAAAGAATGTAGAGGTATTGCTTTGACATTCAACTCCACCTTGATGTTAGTCATGATTTAGATAAACATGTTCTTAGTACAAAATCAAATTTGCAATTGCTACCAGCATGACTGAAATTTCTCAATCAACAAAAGAAGATTGCTTTTGAGTAATGAGTATGGAATTTATTCCTCTAGGAATTGACCAACTTTAATCATTAAGATAAGAATGTCAAGTGCGGCTGACGCCGTGGCTCAATTGGCTAATCCTCCACCTGCGGTGTCTGCTCCCAGGGTTCTGGTCCCTCTGGTCCTGGTTGGGGCGCTGGATTCTGTCCCAGTTGCTCCTCTTCCAGTCCAACTCTCTGATGTGGCCCGAGAAGGCAGTGGAGGATGGCCCAAGTGATTGGGCCCTGTACCCCCATGGGAGCCCAGGAGGAAGCACCTGGCTCCTGGGTTCGGATCGGAGCAGTGCACCGGCCATAGCGGCCATTTGGGAGGTGAACCAACGGAAAAGGAAGACCTTTATCTCTGTCTCTCTCTCTCACTGTCTAACTCTGCCTGTAAAAAAAAAAAAAAAAAGAATGTCAAATGCTATTATGTTGATAAATATTTCATAGCTCTAAATGCATCATTTCCTTGGAACAAAAGGTAATAAAATGCTTGAGACCAAAAAAAAAAAAAAAAAAAAAAAAGGAAAACAACAACTACAAAATGAGACAAAACCTCTGTGATTAATGTGGCTAGAAGCCCTCATCTGACATACTAGTAGACCAGGGGAAAAGAGATCATCTTTCTAACTAAAACTTTACAATCAAAATACACTTCCTCGGCTGGATCAGCACTCATTTTGAAAGGGGATGTGCTGCCGGCGCCACAGCTCACTAGGCTAATCCTCCGCCTTGCGGCGCCGGCACACCGGGTTCTAGTCCCGGTTGGGGTGCCGGATTCTGTCCTGGTTGCCCCTCTTCCAGGCCAGTTCTCTGCTGTGGCCAGGGAAGTGCAGTGGAGGATGGCCAAAGTGCTTGGGCCCTGCACCCCATGGGAGACCAGGAGGAAGCACCTGGCTCCTGCCTTCAGATCAGCGCGGTGAGCCAGCCGCAGCGCGCCAGGCGCAGCGGCCATTGGAGGGTGAACCAAGGGCAAAGGGAGACCTTTCTCTCTGTCTCTCTCTCTCACTGTCCACTCTGCCTGTCAAAAAATAAAAAAATAAAAATAAAATAAATAAAAAAAAAAAGAAAGGGGATGTGCTTCAGAAAGTTTAAATGGACTTTTCCATAGTTTGGGAGCTTAGGAATATACTTATACTTTGTATAACTGTGTGGGTGTAAAACTGTTCAAGTCTTTACTTAGTATATACTAAGGTGATCTTCTGTATATAAAGATAATTAAAAATGAATCTTGATAAAGAATGGGATGGGAGAGGGAGTGGGAGATGGGATGGTTGTGGGTGGGAGGGAGGTTATGGGGGGGAAAGCTGCTATAATCCAAAAGTTGTACTTTGGAAATTTATATTTATTAAATAAAAGTTGAAAAAAAAAAAGAATTACATTAAAAGAAAAAAAAAAAGAAAGCTACCATTAAGCCATTAAGCCACATCAATAAGGAGATGAGTGATGAAGATACCCTGTAATTCTCATTATCTTTTACTTCAGATTTTCTTATTTATTTATTTATTTATTTTTTGACAGGCAGAGTGGACAGTGAGAGAGAGAGACAGAGAGAAAGGTCTTCCTTTTGCCGTTGGTTCACCCTGCAGTGGCCGCCGCAGCCGGCGCGCTGCGGCCGGCGCACCGTGCTGATCCGATGGCAGGAGCCAGGTGCTTTTCCTGGTCTCCCATGGGGTGCAGGGCCCAAGGACTTGGGCCATCCTCCACTGCACTCCCGGGCCATAGCAGAGAGCTGGCCTGGAAGAGGGGCAACCGGGACAGAATCCAGCGCCCCGACCGGGACTAGAACCCTGTGTGCCGGCGCTACAAGGCGGAGGATTAGCCTAGTGAGACACGGCGCCAGCTTTACTTCAGATTTTCTTGCTTGCTTTGTCTTTTTTAGTACTGCTTGCATTTTATTTAGTCTAATGCTTAAATTCGTTTGTAAGTTCAGGGAATAAGGAATAGTGTGTTTCCAGAACTATACTGAGACAGGAAGGGCAGACAGCTGGATGTTGCCAGGTGGCATGTTCATAGGTTGAGGAACAAATAAGCCCGTTTTTAAATGCCCTCAGGAGGACATCTGTGGATTTTAAATCCAGATTATGGCTGATCCTTATTTTATCTTAAGTGACACCACCTACTCTGGTTTGACCAGGACTCAGCTCCCAAACTCACCGCAGACAACTCAAACCCTGATGTCTTATGTTAACAGTTAATGGTTGATGGATGAAGGGTGGAGATTTGATCTAATTGTGGTGTCTGGGAGGCGGGCCTAGTGGGAGGTCTTTAGGTCACTGAGGGCCATGTCCTAGGAAGGTGGTTGTCACAAAGAGGGCTGATTCGATAACCAGAGTGTGCTCCCTGTGTCTGTTTCCTGGCTCACCAGGTGATCATTCTTCCATTATCCTCTACCCTACCAGACGTCTGAACCAGTGGGACCGCCCCATCATGGGCTGTGAACCTCCAGATGGTGAGCAAAAACAAACCTTTTTCCCTCCTAAATTACTCCTCTTGGGTATTTTAGCTGTAGTCATGTAAAGATGACTGATATACCGCCACTTCTACGAGATGTTCACATTAGGAATTATTTACCCCTGTTGGCCAAAGACTTGTAATCAGATATTCAAGAAAATACAGTTAATCTGCTTTTTTTTTTTCTGTAATTATTCCCATCTACTGGCATTCCCTCTGAAATTCACATTCCTGGCCAGCTGGGGATTTTGCTAACATTAATCATTTGAACCGGTTGTGGTGCAAATGGTAGAGGCAGCCAGAATTAAATACCTCTCTTTTCCAAGCAATGCCTTGTTCCCGAGTTGTGACTCTCATACTGGTTTGGGGGCCTGTAATATGCAGAGTTGATGTGAATGTCTCTTTTCTACCAAGAAATCAGGGAGGATGGGAGGAGGGGGGTCACGTGTTCTCACACTCTTCTAGCAGGATAAAAAGGCAGTACTGGGCACCCTGGACCACACAGAGCTCCAGGGAAAGGAAGTCTCCATACCTGAAAAAGTCTTCATTTCCTGGAGTCTGAAGGCAGAATTTTGTCCAAAATCCCCTTGCTGGCCAAACAACAAAAGGGAATCAAAGACACTAGCAGCGCCTGACTCCTTTTGCTTTGCCCTTTTGTTTACTTTTGATCAGTGTTTTACATCATTTTATTTTGGATTGATTAAAACAGTAGATGCACTCAGCTCCCACCTTGGAGGCAGATAGGAAGTAGCAGTAGGCATTTTTGATTGAGATCATCTTCATTCAGCGATTGGCAAACTGAGGAGGCTTAGAATGGTCTGGTAACTTTCAAAATGAGTGTCTCTCACTTGTGACTAAGTGGATCGGAAGCTATGTAGATGCTGCGTATGTCTGCACCCTTTTATGTGAAACAGATATCGGACTTCACTTTCAAAGATTCTTCAAGCTGCTGGGCGGTCATCTTTCTCCTCTTGCCTGCTCCAGGCCCATTTGCGCACCGGGTGCTTTCTGACAGGCCTTTTCACTGTTTACCCCTCCCACTCATCCCACTCAATGGGAGTAAAATTAGCAGCTGACATTGACCTCCAAGATCAGAGATCTGGCGTTGCTTAAATCTCCAAACTCTTATCATCCACAGTCCCTCCAGTTCAAATTCTCTTCAAGACCCTGAACTTACAGGCCCTTTCTGTTGTTACTTTCCTGATATTTCAGAACCACAGCTCCAATGACACTTCTTTGGAGACACTTTCTCATCGCTGTCCCTCCTCTCTAAACGTCCCACAGCATCACATCACCTTCTTCTGCCTCTTCTCCAGCATCCGTCACTTACCTATCATTTTCTTATTTTCTTATTTATTGTGTGTCCCTCTTGATAAGCAGAATATAAACCCCCAGGAGACAGAATCATCTGATATAGATGCCATATCCCAGTACTTGAAATACTTCCTGGCACAAACTAATATTCAATGAAGATGTGTTGAATGAAGTGTGGATGAATTATCACCATTATATTAGTAGCACCCTACAGTCAGAATGAGTGACCTCAAAGACCATCTTCTTATCTCTATTTTTAATAAATTCTTTTCTCCTTGTATGCTATTTTATCCCCTCATCTCTGCTAAACCTACTTTTGTTCAGATTGCCCCTGCAATCTCCATTTAAGTGTCATATCCAGTTGTCTCAGACAGGATTGAGTGCTTCCTTTACACTTCTGTGGGTAGAAGCCAAGTGCACTACTCACACTCTGCCCACATTCTAGAAGCAGAGACAGTTGTATTTCTTTAGCATCTACAGTGTCCCATACAGATTCTACCCCCTTGAGAGAATGCCTATTTGTTTTATGCTGAAATGTGAAATCAGAGTTTCCAAACATGTCATCTTTTATTACCTTTCTGTGTTGTACACAGAACGCCCATGATACTGATTTCTTGAATACATGAATGCATACTGAGAACTACAGAGTTTTCAGACATACAAATTTTATTATCTTTCCATGTTTGTGTGTGAAACATGATGAGTACTGGCATTGTGGTGCAGTGACTTAAGCTGCCACCTGTAACTCAACATCCCATATGAACACCAGTTCAAGTCCTGGCTGCTCCACTTTGGATCCAGCTCCCTGCTATTGCACCTGGGAAAGCAGTGAAATATGGCCCAAGTACTTGAATGCCTGCCATCCATGTGGGGTACCTGGATGGAGTTCTTGATTCCTGACTTAAACCTGTTCCAGCCCTGGTCATTGTGGCCATTTGGGGAAGGAACAGTGGATGGAATCTCTCTCTCTCTTTCTCTCTCTCTCTCTGTGTATCTGTCTCCTCATCTGCCCCCCATGTAACTCTGCCTTTCAAATGAATAAATAAACCTTTAAAAATTAATAATAACAAAAGTGTCCATGCTGTTCCATGGGATAGGCATAAGTCCTCAGCCTGGTGCTTTTTTATCTCCATGTTTCATCTAGTAATTCACAACTTAGGGCTTTCATATTTTGCCAGGCTGCAGCTGAGGCCTTTGCTTGGATGATTCTCCTCACAATTGCTCCAGGATGAAGGGGGTATTGGGCCAATCACCATGGAGTTCACAAAATTAAAGTTTATCTGCTTGACCTCACCAGTAGGTGCTAGTAGCAGGATTTGAAGTCAAAGTCAATTGTGACTGGTAGAGCCTTCACTGATAAACACAGAGATAAACTATAACTTTATAGCAAGTTTGACACAACTGTGACCTATAACTTCTGCCCTTGTAGACTTGTGTGGTTATAAACATCACACCTTAAAAATTGGAGTAGGTTCTTCTTCTAAAACAGTTCTCTGACCTCAGGAAGGCCTAAAGATAAAGTCTTCACATCCCTGTTGTACAGTAAAGACCTACTGCCTATGGCCTTGGTCTCATTCTTCAGTATGCGCCTTCTAACTCCACCCTGTTCCTCAGCATGAGCATAGCATGCCAGATATTTACAGCCTTTTCCTGTTTCTAAACAAATCTTGATTTTTTTATCTTTTTGCTTACTCCTTTTTTCTGAATCCATCCATCTCTCTGCGTCAGGCTCATGCATGTATCCTTTATACCTCTTTGACAGAGTTGGCCAAATCTTTCTTGACACATCCACTGCATTTCTCATTTACCTTCATTATCTCTTGCCATCATGAATTGTATGTGATGTTTTATTTCTCTGTCTCTATTGTTGACAAATTTCTAAGATCAGGATCTGGTTGTGTCTAGGACATACTTTGGAACATGATATAGTCTCAAAAGCAAACAGACCAAGAACTTGCTATAAATAAAAGACCACACACACCAGAATGGTTGAAAAATAAAAATGTAAACTTCTATGTGTACAAGTTCTTTGTAAGACCATTGGGCTTTATCTACTGAAGCTGAAAATGCCATAGGGCCCAACAATTCTACTCCTGAGCTTACTCACTAAAGAAATGAATGTTTATGGTCATCAAAAACTTGTTCAAGAAAATTTATAGCAGCATTACTGGAAATAGTCAAATACTACAAATCACTCAAATACCCACCAACTGCAGAACGTATAAAGAAATGTGTGGGGCCAGTGTTGTGTTGCAGTGTGTTAGCCACTGCTTGTGATGCAGACATCCCACAAGGGGGTGCCAGTTCAAGGCCCAGCTGACCCACGTCAGATCCAGTTCCCTGCTAATGAACCTGGAAAAGCAGCAGACGATGGCTCACCTACTTGGGCCCCTGCCACCCACCAGGATGACCTGATGGAGTTTCTAGTTCCTGTCTTAGGCCTGGACCAGCCCTGGCCATTGTAACCATTTGGGGAGTTAACCAGGAGGTGGAAGACTCTCTCTCTCTCTCTCTCTCTCTCTCTCTCTCTCCGCCTTTCAAATAGATAAAACAATTCTTTAAAAATTGTGGTGATACATGTATATATATATATATATATACATATATATGGCAATATACATCAATGAGAATGAACAAACTAGAACAAAATTCAATGACATGGATGACTTTTACAAACTTAACATTGAACAATAACAAAAAGCTAGACAGAAAAGATTACTCTTTATGATTCCATTTATATGGTTTAAAAATTTACAAAAATGAATCTATGGAGTGAGAAGTCACAAGAATAGTTACCCTTGGTGTAGCAAGTAGTGACAGGAAATGGACACGTAGTGGCTTGTTAGGGGCTAGTAATATTTTGTCCTTACCCTGGATCTGATCATACAACTGTTCAGCTGATAAAAACCAAGCTGTGATCCTTTTCTGTGTCAATTTTGTATTTCAGTACAAAAGTAGAGCTAGAAGGTAAAAGCAAAAGCAGAGAGAGAGAGAGAGAGAGAGAGAGAGAGAGAGAGATTTTTTAATAAATTAGTAAATAAAAATTCTGCATCTTTATGAAATCCCATGCCCAGAGTCCCACAATTTACTTCACCTCTTTGTTCAGAACCACAAGAACTGTGTCTGAGTTAGCAGTTGGTTGGGAAATTTTAATGAGCTTTTCTTTAAATATTAAGATTTATTTATTTTTAAAAGGCAGTGACATGGAAAGAGAGAGAGACAGGGGAGGTGGAAAGAGAGAGAGAGGGGAAGAGAGAGAGAAAGAGATCTTCTTTTTCCTGTTCACTCCCCAAATGGTTTCAATGGCTGGGCTGGGCCAGGCCAAAGCCAGGTGCCAGGAACTTCAGCAAAGTCTCCCATGTGAATGGCAGGGCCCAAGCACTTAGGCCATCTTCTTCTGCCTTCTTAGAATTATTAGCGGGGAGCTGTATTGGAAACCTTAAAGCCAAGACACGAATTGGAGCTCCCATATGGGATGCTTCTATTGCAGGTTGCAGCTTAACTCACTGTGTCATAACGTCATCCCCAGTGAGTCTTATTTTATATCTGAAACAATTCAGTAGAGTAATATCCAACTTAATTCTCAACGTTCCTAAAGTGCAAGGTGGTACCCATGAGAATAGATAGGTCTTTCTAAGTATTCCCATGGCTGCCAGGAAGTGAATGAACAATTCTAGATCATTCCACCTGAAACAGTTTTATTTAGCTTGCTGGGTGACACATGATCATCAATTGTACTTGAAGGAAGTGGGCATGTTTAAATGCAGACATTTTTTCATTTAGAAACTATGGGAAAGATGGGAGTGCATACCTCCTACTAATTTTCAGGAACTGGATTCTATTCACAAGGCAGTGGTTCCCTCTGATGATACCCCCATTACAGGGACCACTTTCCTGCTATTTCTTTCCTAGGTTGCAAGGTTATATGTCTTCCTTCTATAGAAGTGGGATTTGATCTGTATTTCTTGGCTAATGGAGACATGTGAAGATCACATGCAAGCTTTGTCAAACAGAAGGCAGTATGCTGCTGAGGAAAATGATTTTTTGCCCTTTTCCTAAAGCATGTAAGTGATAATGTTAGGAGTTATGCTGGTGCTGAATTTCAGATCAGGTCAACTGACAAAGGGCTCTGCTGTGAGTTCAAGAGCATCTCTTTGTACCTGTTGGCAACTCCTTGAAAGCAGAAAGTCAGCGTCAGAGTGTCAGCTGCTGTGTTTGATATTCCTTGATTGTTGACACTAGATATGGAGGAATATTGTGAATTTGTTTTTGAGAAATCTTTGTATGTTTGTGTGTGTGGTCAGCACATTACAAATAACTCGAGGACAAAGTACTACTCAGAAAATCACAGGTCATAAATCAGCAAGTAAAACTATTTGAATGACATCTCCTAGCTGCTAATCATTTTCAGAAAGGTACACACCTTTCCTTTTATAGATAGTTAAAAGCAATTGTGTCTGTCCTATATGCTTACAAGATTTATAATTGTCTTTGGTGTGCATGTAAGATTATGTGTTCATATATAAATTCAGTCGTCAGAGCCTCATCTGTCTGATGAAACATATGAAGCGATGTTTTATTAGAAGAATGCTCAACAATTAACCTGACTCTTTTCCCTTACTGCTTTGACTAAAATTTCCCCTGAAGGTATCCAGAATTATTTGAATTTCTTGTTGGTACAAAGTCTGTCTCTTCTATTTCTTCTACCTTATGCTTCAAATCAAAATTTCTCTGGGAATTATGTGCCTGTGTTTATTATAAATTAGTAATAGTCATATCAGTTAAATCTTAATGTGCGTCAGTTTAAGATTCTTTTTTGAAGATGGGTTTGAATAGGAAAGGGGTGATACTGAGAGACTTTGCAAGGAGGAAGAGAGAAGGAATTTTCAGTCGTGTAGAAGAATGTGTTAGCAGGGTTCTTAGTGTTTGAGGTGACTTACAAACTTTTTTAGGATCTGAGAAAGATTATGGATGCCCTCAGAAAAAAATATACAAGCAATAGTACCACACAACTTTTGTTTTGTAAACGTGAAAACTATTCTGAAATAAAAACTTAAAAAAATAAGTTAGCTGGAAACTTAAAAAAAAATGTTGATGGCTGATGGCTGTCCTAATTTGAATTCTTCCAGAACAAGATCCAACACATGGATTTGAAGGCACATAGTTTAATTGAAGAGAACATGGACATGGGTAATTGAAGGGACGTATTGACATGGGAAGGGAAAAGCAATAAAGGGTCTATTATTAAGGCGCTTTTTCACAGAGATGACTGAACATTAAGCCTATGGGGAAACTCTGGAACATGAAGCAAGAAACATCAGTGTTGCCCCAGCCAAAAGATCCTAACACTCATTGAGTGAGCTACTCTGATAGGACACAGGTTTGCAAACAGAGCCATTGGCAGCATGGAGGGCAATGCAGATTCTGAGCCCAAGGGCATTTCCATAACAAGGATGAGGTGTTGGCCTTGGGGTCAGCTGGCATGCATAGTGATGGTAAGAAAATTCAAGAGAATAAATGTAGATATAATATGCTATACATATACCTCAGCATCTCCTCATTGGAGATCCTCAAACACCATGCTGGATCAATTTCTCAAGGAATTCTGATTGTGGGGAAAGGGACACCTAAAATTAAGATGGCAAATTTGGAGATGAGTTCACCTATGAATGAACATCTTTCAGAAAGGCCAAGTTATATGAACACCAGTATTTTCAACTTGGAGAATTATTCTAGAAGGAAAGGATTCGATGAGTCAATGGACACCTTTGGGAATAGTGTCGGGAGTCCTAGGGACTCTTTAATCTCCTCTGACTCACTGAGTCCCATAGGGACTGTCATGTGACCTCTCTTTATGAGAGTCTCCTTCCAGGGAATGGTATAATAATGGCCTTTGTCATTCTTGGGAAGAAGAGTGCCCAGGTCCATGATGCTGTGAGACTGTGCTTCAGTGTCCCTGTTTGACACTCGTCCCATCTGTAATCTTTAGTCTAAAGCAATGAATTAAATCAGCAGGGAAATTCTGTCTCAGACTCAGAAGCTGAGTCTTAGAGAATCAAGTGGAGGTACTAGCATCATCCAGGGAGTCATCATCATGGTAGGAATTAGGTACTAGAAAATCTAAATTCCAAGTTATTCCTCAACTCTCAGGCCTAGTTCTGCTTCTGGAGATGAGGAAATGGGTTTTAATAATAGGCCTAGTCCTCCCATGAACCAGAATGACTTATTCACAACCAATAGACAGAGTCATCAAGATAGGTTAACTCTTTCAGACCATAATCCCATGACAGAGGACAGACTAAATCCCCTGGGAAATGGGAATACCGATGCTCCTTGACTTACAATAGAATTAGGCCCCAATAAACTAAGTTGAAAATGGATTCAATATACCTGACCTATAGAATATCATGGCTTAGCCTAACCTAAGATTCTCAGAACACTTATATTAGCCTGTAGTTGGGCAAAATCATGTAACACAAAGCCTACTGTATAATTAAGCATTGACTATCTCATATAAATTATTGAAGACTGTATTGAAAGTAAATAAAGAATGTTTAAATAGGTGTGCTAAAGTTGAAAAATTGTAAGTTGGGAACCATCTGTAGTTGGTTAATCCACTTTTCTGCTTTTCTGTGTTCACTGAAGCAGGGTCATGAGTTTCCTAACCCATCTTTTTTTTTTTTTTTTTTTTTTTACAGGCAGAGTTAGACAATGAGAGAGAGAAAGAGACAGAGAGAAAGGTTTTCCTTCCATTGTTTCACTCCCCAAATGGCCTCTACGGCCAGCGCATTGCGCCAATCCGAAGTCAGGAGCCAGGTGCTTCCTCCTGGGCTCCCATGGGGGTGCAGGGCCCAAGCACTTGGGCCATCCTCCACTGCCTTCCCTGGCCACAGCACAGAGCTGGACTGGAAGAGAAGCAATTGGGACAGAACCAGTGCCCCAACCGGGACTAGAACCTGGAGTGCCGACGCTGCAGGCGGAGGATTAGCCTATTGAGCTGCAGCGCCGGCTACCTGACCCATCTTGTACTCATGTCATTGGCACATTGCTTCCATTTATGTCTTTTGGCCTCTGCTGAAGCATTTTGAAATTGTTACATGAATTAAGAAATGGCAGATTACCTTTGGAAACATTCGGTCATTTCTTTGGTTATCAAGGCTCGAGGATTAAAGGAGGGGTTGGCTACAAAAGGGTAACACAGCAAGGAATTTTAGAGAGTAAAGGAACTGTTCTATATCTGTATATCTGTCAGAGCTCTGACAGCACTATGTCACAGTTTCTCTCAGAGTCAACTCTGTGGCCAACGGAAGACTGCCCCCCCCCCCAAAAAAAAACCCTAAGCCTGACCAATTGCAGCAGTTACTACAATTACTATTCTTAAAATCCAAATCTCTCTAACACACACACACACGCACACACTCTCAACACACTCACACGGAGAATAACAAGCTTCACAAAGTGCAAACATTTCCATCGCTGCCAAAGGTCAGGCTGAGGATGGAGCTCAAAACCTCGAATTTGTCCAGCTGTCATCTCCCAGTCTCAGTCAATACCGTGAATGTCCAGTTCTATCCCGAACATACCTACAAATACATCGACTTGGAAAATACTGGCACATAAATTTAGAGAGGTTTAAAGTGGGAATGAATACCTCAACCTACGGGGTGGAAAAACCTGTGCCCTGCTCCTTGTGGGCAACCCAACCTGTTTGAACTGCTAAAAACACTCAGGGCAAAACAAGGAGAGCTGAAAAAAATAAGCTTTTAAGAAAACAGTTCTCTCAATATTCCTAAGTTTAATGGCTCAATATTTAGCATGCGTTTCATAACTGCAGCTTTTTTTGGGCGGAGGTAGGTAGGGGAAATGGGGATATAGTAAAGGGTTTTCAAAACACTTGCTATTTGTCAGGCTTCTTTTTTTATGTACCATAACGCACAGAGCCTTCTCAGCCATGGGGTCAGACTGTTTCCTTGCCATGGAATTGAACACTAATGAGGAAAAGTGGGAAACTGGGTTAGGCTACCATGGAAAATATGAAGGGCCCTGGAAAACGTCATCCAAAGTTCTGACAACAATTCCAGGGTTACTGGAGAAACTCTTTTCCCTTTTCCCTCTTTCTTCCAGGTCTCTAATAATGCCCCAGAGTGATGACCCTGACAATGAATCATTAATGGGTCCTTCACCCAAGAGGCTTGCAGTCTAGTGGGGCAGACAGAGCCACGGGCAACCAAACCAGTGGTCACAACAAGGCGAGATGAGGGCCACTGCTGAGGGACAGAGAGTCGAGGGAGAAGTCAGTCAGAGATGGACAGTCCCTACTTATCTTTGGCTCTATCATTTGTTAGCTATGTGGTATTGGACAAAGTACTTAACGTCTCTGAGTCTCGAGACTTTAGTCTCTCAAGAGGAGATGCTGTTAGCAGTACCTAAAAATGTGTTTGAGGACTAGAGGAGCAATCTGTGCAAAGCACTTGAACAGTGCGTGGCACATCTAGTGATCACAAATGTTGACTGGGACAGTGACATCTATGGGAAGACCGGGGAATGGGGGAGGCTTCAGAGTAGCAGGGGTGTTGAAGCTGAGTCTTCAGGACAAGGTGAACATAGACCTGGTAGATCCAGAGTACTTGCTTATGGAGCTGGGAGGATGTCTCAAGCAGAGGGAGAGGGAGGAGAAAGGGTGGTGGGTGGGAAATACCCTGATTTGTTTATGAGAGGACCACATTAAGATCTTTTGGGACCTAAGAGTGAAGGGACTGTGGTCTGAAGCCCCTCCCAAACATATTGTGATATCAGTGATAAAGCACAAAGTAAATGTGAGGTGCATTTCTTTTTTTAATATTTATTTATTTTACTTGAAAGTTACACAGAGAGAGGAGAGGCAGAGAGAGAGAGAGAGAGAGAGAGAGAGGTCTTCCATCTGATGTTTCACTCCCCAACTGGCCGCAATGGCCGGAACTGCACCGATCCGAAGCCAGGAGCCGGGAGCTTCCTCCAGGTCTCCCACGTGAGTGCAGGGGTCCAAGGAGTTGGGCCATCTTCTACTGCTATCCCAGGCCATAGCAGAGAGCTGGAGTGGAAGTGGAGCAGCTGGGACTCAAATTGGCGCACATATGGGATGCTGGGGCTTCAGGCCAGGGTGTCAAACCTCTGTGCCATAGCGCTGGCCCTGTAAGGTGCATTTCTGATATGACCTTTAGCAACTTAATTGGATGCTTTGTTTTGAAATGTGAAATTTCAAATTCCATGACAAGATTGTTGATTTTGTGAACACCCAAGAATGCTACATCTCGCTGCAAGAACATACAGGGACTTCATGGGCTGCTATGGATGCAGCGACCAGGGATCTTGGAAGGTGAAGACTAAAAGGTAGATAAGAGACAAATTGAGGAGCACTGGTTTCGGGGGCCTCCTAAGGATTTGGGAGGAGAAAATTTGTGAAAAATTTTGTTTGAAGGATATATAAATGTTAAGTCTGTGGGCCATATCAGGAATGTCGGTGGCAATTTCTAGTGGGAATGGAGGGGAATTGGTGGGAGATCAAAAATCACTTAATGTAGGAAATAAATTCACAGCGATCCTTGGTTTCCAGAGGTATGGGTTAAGGAGTGGGTAAGGAGAGCCCACGAAGAGACAGAATAAGGAGACTCCTGAAGCACCAATTGTTAGGAACTGTTGCAGTATTTCCTCCCTGCTCAGTCCTCTTTCCCTCTGCTCGGTTTTCCATCAGGCTTAATTTCACTCTGTCCTATCAATATGCTGATTACAACAAATGGTAGATTGTGTACAAACATTCTAAATGACACGTCAATCCATATGTAATTTTCCTAGATTTCAACCAGAAACAAATCTCCTTTTAATTCCTTTTGCAGACCAGAATTTTGGCATCATAGAGCCAGAACATTCTGGCGGAGTAGGAACCTTTCCACTGTACGTGGGCACATGGTGGTGACACAGGCCTCTCCACTTGGCCTTCTGTTCTCATGTGTGTTTGGTAAGAATGTTGTAATCTCATCTTTGGTTGGAGCCAGATCTCTCTGCTTGTTTTTGATATCTTGAATTTCTACTTTGGTTTTCACCCCACATTTGTTTACTAAGGCGTGTGTGCAGATGTATACATGCACACACACACACACACACACACACTTATGAACCAAGAGTGAAGTCGGACTGCATGGAGTCTGACCATCTAAGGATTTCAGGCCTACCTAGTGAAACCTATTGGCAACCTGCCATATGTGTGATCTGTTGGTAGTGTCATCATTATTCCTTTTTGCCATGAAACAAAACATACTGTTATCATGTCATGTCTAATGACTCAGCCAATGGAAACCCTCAGCTTTTTAATGACATTTTCATTTAGTCAGGGAATATTTTCCAGGAGCCAGGAGCATTAATTTTTGGTATCTTCAAAATTTAATGCAAGACTCTTTAGATATCTGTGTTTTATATTCCATAACTCTCTTTGAAATTCATGTCCCTTTTGTAGTTCAAACTTTCATTTGCTTGCATTAATATATTTTTCTGAGTGTTAATACCATCCTTCCTCATTTTTAAATATTTATTTATTATCTACTATATGGAAAATGTCACAGAGATAGCTTGTATATATGTTCAATTTGAAAAACATTTAATGCAAACACAGAGACCAATAGCAAACACTCATATGGTACTATTTCAGAATTAACAATGGTAGCATTTTTACCATATTTTTTAAGGCAGATAATGTATGTGTGACTCAAAGAAACAAATATTCCTGGTGGAGTCCAATTCTTTTCCTTTTCTGTGCTTTCATAGGGAATGGATCATAATTCAAACTCTTCAAGAGAAGGATTCAAGGCTTACTCTACATTATCACACTTTGTTCTGATATAAGTGCTTGGTACATAATAGCTGATCATCAAGCATTTGTTGATATGTTTGGTCCCATTCTGTTGTAGCTGGGATTGACACCTATTGGTCACTTTTCTGTACTTTCTTCACACTTTTCTTTATTTAAGAAAGCTAATTCCATGACTTCCCCAAACATCTATAAGTTCCTATGTAACTAGATGAACTTTTAGGCAAGTTACTCTTTCTAGGTCTCAGTTTCTTAATCTGCGGGATAGGAATAAAAAAATCACTCCTACTTCATAGGCCTATGGTGAGGCTTGACTGAGTTAGAGCATGGGCTTATTGTTTAGTGAGTGCTGAACAAATGTTAGCTGCTGTTGTTCTTTGTTTATTTGTTTATAACTAACATACTTCCTCACCGGTTCACAGTCCAGTGCAGAAGCAAACAGAAATCTTTATAGCTTCTAAGTGCTGCAATAGAAGTCAGTGCAAAAAAATGTAGATAAGAGAGTGAACAGGGAAACGAGGAAGGCTTCGCAGAGCAGAGGTGAACTTTGTTCTATTTCCTGGAGAAGAATCCAGTTTCACTGAGGAAAGAAAGGAAATGTCAAGTCATTGTACGCAGATGGAGTCACGTGCACAAAAATGATTGCACAGAAATGCAGTGACAGTGGTGGATGGGTGGCAAAGAGATATGAATGAGGGGTGGGCGGGATACATGGGGCCCCATGCAAAGAGTAGGAGGCCAGGGAGGGAATATCTCCCTGTGTTTATGGATAACTGAGCCTGCTTCTTCCCAGGAGCTTGCATTCCAGGTGCAACATTATTATGTGATCTATGAAAAGACTTATAAGTAATGTCCTCACATCCGAGAACTCCGATTTCATCACACTGGCAACCACTGATGCTTGTCCAAGAGCAAGATCCTCCAACACAGTCTAGTTGCTGTGATGTGACTTGTGATGGAGCTATTATCACTGACAGCCAGGGCCCCCTCAGCATAAACCCCAATTTCAGAGATTTCCAAGATCCAGTGGTCCTGTCACAGAGTAGAATACACAGACCACTTCTAATGCACCTGCCACCCAGCTGAACCTGGTGAGAAGGTGTGTGGACCCCGAGTTGTGCTCAGGATCCTTGCTCTATTCTGCTGCCAATTTTCCCATTGTTTCCTAGGAATCTCCTCTCTTCTTTTTCACCCTGTTCTTGCACAGAAGGCTGGCCCCTAAGAATTGCGCTCCCAGGCTCCTGTGTGCTGTGGCCTGTGTTGTGTTTTTGTTGTTGTTGAGGGGCCTCATAGGGTGTAGAAGGGCAGGAAGAATCAGAGAGGCTGGGATGCATATCCGTCTCACTTCCTCCTAAGATTCGCTATGGTTCTGGTAGTGTCCATACTTCCCTGGAGCCACACCTCCTTCCGCGCGTCCTGTGCTCTCTGCCCCTGCACTCTCCAGGCTCCATGGACATTCACTGCCTCCTGGTTCTTCAGCTTCCTGATGGTGCCTGGCTACTCCTTTGGGTTACACTAACTCTGCCTACACCTCCACTAAGAGCACTGTGTTATTCTCAGTTAAACCCTCTTGGACATATCATTTCATTCTTGCAGATCAGTGACTTCCTACCTGCACATGACTTTGTTCAAGGGGGGCTTAAACTCCATATGCAGACTCAGGATAATAATGACCTCAACTTCATGAGGTGGTTAGGAGGAAACCTTGAAATCATGTGTTTTGATATAGTATATTTAAAGCCCTCAGCATGATGCCCGATTCATGGAATTGAGTAAACAAGCAACTATCATCCTTGCAACAACTATTGAAATGTTTATCATTATTAGCATTCAGTAGTGCTAAGGGATGTTAGCTCTGGAGAGTACCTGGGACAGTGCCTTGGACAACCCTCTCATTTCATATTTGAGGAAACTGAGGCCCAGAAGGCTTGCCCAGATCCACACAGCTAATTAGTGGTAGAGCTAAGGATAGTATCAGCCTACATTGAAAGAAGGCCAGCTGTGTTGACATCAATTCTATTTAACTTCTTTAATTAAGGTGTTGATTCCTTCAGTGACGTCATCCACTTGTTTTAGAAATGAGTTACATAAGCTTGTCTCCCTCCACCAACACTTTATTTGCTCCCTCTGAGTAGAGCATCAAACTGTCCCAAAATAAGCAAGAATTCAAGAGAATACCCCTGTTTCATTGCTCTTGCTCCCAGCTGCTGACTCATTTACTCCTGAGTCTGCAAGCTCACTCCCATCAATCACCCGTCTTCAGAACATGCCGCGGCCGTCCGGCCTCACAGGGCAGCTGGGGTTCAGCAAGGCATCCCCTGGGAGGTTGCACTGAAACACAGGTGGTGAGCACTTACAGGTTCTCCCTCTACACAGAACACATACCCAGCTCCTGATCACCTCCAGCAGCAGCTCCTTCTGGGTTTTAGAATCTGTGTCAGGCAGTACTGATAGGGGACAGAACCCAAGCAGGTTTGTCGTCCAGCCACATAGTCTGGGAGCAGTGGGTGAAGAGGACAATCGCCCCATCATCCTATTAGCAGGAACACAGATCTTTCTCTGCTCTTTCTCAGCCACACATTGCAAGTCGGTGGTTCCCTCTCCCAGCGTGAGTGATTCATTCCCTTTCCAAGCTCAAATAATAGCTGCTTAATGATTCTTCTTTTTCTCTAAACAGTAACAACTTTCATGCCATTCCTTTCAAATCTTGCTTTGCTCCAAGATCCTGTGCTTAGCTGACGTTACCTGATCTTATTTCACAGCACTCCTGTGTTTGCAAGATACCCAAATAAGTGGCTGACTCAGAGAGAAATCTTAGTCAAACCATTTGTTTCATTGCAGCAACGATCAGTTCAGGTAAAGGCAGCCAGCGGGTAGCCCAGTAAGGGCAAATTCTTCGTGTCCTCGAATGATCTTTCCAGCATCATTACTGGGCGGTCTGGGCTCCCAGGGAACTCCTTGGGCTCAAGGCAACATTTTCAGTCAGAGGCTTGTGCTTTAGCATTTCCAGTGCACGTCGGAACCACCTCTCAGACTACCTGAAATAAGTCACCAGCATTTCTAACCCTACGGCGCTTACATGATGGAAAGAGAGAGCTGAGACCTGAGCCTGGCATTGTTTCTTTCCTTATGTGTAGTATGTAATTTGTAGTTATAGTTATTAATGTGGTGAGAAAGCTTAACATGAGGTTCACCCTCTCAACAAATTTTTAAGTGTGTATGTGATTTTTTAAAACAAAATAAAACCTCCCAAAACATAGGGGAATATGTCCTACAATATCTAAAGGACAAGGATAAAGCAAAGTGTGTGAAGATTTCAAGAGCAGAGGGAGGAAGCTACATCTGGATAGCACTTCTTCCATGTATCATTGATTTTTGCGTGCATTACCTTATTTAAATTTCATATTACATAAGTGAGACCTTTGGTAAGAGTGCCAGTGTACAGCGGTGTAGGTTGTGCCCTGCACAAGGTGTGGTAAGGACAGATAGCACTGGAACCCAAACTGTGCTCTGCCTGATAGGCTGCAACCCTACTCGGAGGAGGGAGTGTCTTTTCCTAATTTGTATTAGTCTAGTTTCCCCCAAAACCTGGCCTTAGGTAAGGATTGGACGTAAGCAATTTGCAGTCAGCTGCAGGAAGAACAGTGGGGAAGTGAATTGAGAAATGGAAGGAAGGAAGGGCACATAAGCTGATGAATGGTTAACCCGAAACAATGGAGGTGATCTCTGAGAGACTGTGGAGCACTCCTCAGAACAGTCCTGATGGGAATCAAAGAACCTGGGACATTTCTCTCCTACCAACTCCCATACCTATGAGTTAAGGATTGCTCCATGGGTCACATACAGCCCTGTGACCAGACACCAGCTTCAGGCAGAAACACAGGAGGTCTGAGCAACCTGCAGGTGACCTCAGGGTGGGCAACGGGTAATAGTGGGCCTGCCTGCCAGAACACTCAGAACAGATTACCTGCATACAAACGTGTTTTGATTCTTTGGACATCTATCTTTCAACTGTTGTTCTTACAGTGAAATGACTGTAAAAATATCAATTGTCCTGCCTTTAGAAGGAGAGTCAATGGCAAAAGATGAATTACGGAAGGCTGGGTGTCCAACCACATTCCAAACACAGGCTCACCTGGTAAAATCATTGACGTGAATTCTCAGTAATGAACAATTCCATTTTAGAATTGAATAGACGGAACGTCTTCCGCATGGACAAGTTTTACCAGCAATTCGCACCTCCCAGAACTTGTTCAATATGAAGTAGGTGGCCTGGTGGCTGAATGAAGACAAGAACTTTGAGAGCGTGGGCACACGCTGCCCCTGTGAGTTTCACAGTGTTAGTGAGTCACAGTGTGGCACACACTGCTCCCTCTGAAACTGTGTCCAGAAATGTTGCATGTGTTTCCTAGGCAGTCACAACATTGAGTATGTGTATGCCTGTGAATGTGTGTGTATGTGTGTCTGTGTATGTTTCTGCATCCAGATCTTTCTTGCATCAGTTGCCAGCCCTGCCAGCCCCTTTGAAACTCCCTGCCCCGTAGCAGGCATGAAGGCCAGGGCTGTGCCACCCGCCTGAGGGAAGAAACACCCCCTCCTCCACCAGCCATGCGGAATAGCTCCTGCTGCTAGGCTGAGTAGTCAGGGACTCTCCACATATCGTAGATCCTGTTTCCTGGGCTGCCAGAGGGCGACGTAGGAGCTGTTACACTGCGGTGCAGTTTTGTTGTTTCGTGAATGGCGTTTCCTCCTATGCCCTGAGCATTTTCTTTTCAAAGAGAGAAGAGAAGCGAAGAGAGAAGTCTATTCCAATCTCAGCAAGGCACAGTGTGAACAGAATCATTTAGGGGAGGCTCACAATGGTGTGTATTTGAGTGGCAGTGTCTTGTGGTTAAGTCCAGGGTCCCATCTTAGAGGTAAAAACACTGAGACCAAGGGTAGCAAAGTGATTTATTCAAGGTCAGGCAGACTTTGGTCTCTGTCTCTTGGGTCTGTCTTGCGCCCAGGCTGCTTGTGTTTCCTGTCACTCCCAGACCAACACAGTTCCCTCAGTGAGCTTGGAAAAGCTACTAGAGGTGCTGCTTATTCTCCATGGACCCTCTATGATATGTCCCGGGCCCTTCTGTGCCCTGCCCTGTGCGCAGGAAACAGACTTCTGGGAACTACTTCCCCCACTTCCTAACTTCCAGCCGATGTTTAGCAACAGGTTGGGGCATTTATTCCCCACCTCACTTCAGGTCAGGTTCTGGCTTTGACAGCGGTCATGCTCAATAGGAGTGACTGTGGCTCCCATCAGTGGCCTCCCTCCACTGTTTGCAGTTTTTTCTGATCTTGCTCCTATAGTCACTGTACTCTCTCCCCTCCTCTTTAAGCCTAGGGGTGTAAAATATTTTCTGCGAGCCCAAGGCGCTGGATCACTGCCCATTCCCTTCACCTGCCTATACCTCCTTGTGCAATGCCTACCTTGCTGAATATTCAGTTAAAATACCCGAGTGGACTAGGGCCTTCCTTCCTTTGAGAAATGGACGTAAAAATTGCCTGCTGAGGATTGCAGTGAGAGTCACCTGAGGTCATGTATGCAAACATGCTGTCTGTCTCAGATGAAGTTTGTTTTAACCAGTGACCAACTAAGAGTTTGTGGCCCAGCCACAGCTTCTGCCTTCACTGGATTTCATGTTGAAGTGTAGCAGAGGCTCCCCAATCACCCTTTTCCACCCTGGTATAGCCAGATTGATACTGCGTGGTAGAGCCTGGCAGTTTGCATGTTCAAGGCAGTGACATTATGGCCTAATCCCTTGATCTGAATGCAAAACAGAGGGACGTCACACACCCTGGCTTCGTTCCTCAGGCAACTGCCGCCATTGATCTGCACAGGGTGCCCTGCCTCTCCCGTCTCCACCTGTTACTTGAAAGCCAAACCAGAATGACTCACTGGCGGCCTAATGCAGCAAAGAAGGGAAACAAGTTCTTGACAGGTGGAGTGGCCCCAGCCATGCTCCACTTAGAGTTCCGAGCACCAGAACCAGCCTCCGGGAAAAGTCTGCTCTGAGGGCCTTGTTCCCTGTCCCACTCTGCTGATTGTCACCTTTGACAGATGCTCTCCCCTGACCTCTCTGCCACCTACCTCACCTCCAGAGCACTGCTCCTTCAGTTTTCAGTGGCTTAACCAAGGTGTCTCCCACATCACTTTAATGCCAGTCTGTGAAACTCTGGGTGCCTACAACATGTGGGTGCTTACTCAGATGCAGGGAAGGGAAAGACAGTCGAGGCTGTTATTTCATCTGTGCCAACAAGTACCATTGTGATTATCTTTGAAATTACCTGATTAATTAAGATAAACATTGCAAGAAACCCGCTAACCGGGGGGGGGGGGGGGGGGGGCTTCTGGTTGGCCCTGGCCATGCCTTGTTAGTGGATTTAGAAGCCAGTCTTCTTTGTGTTCCAAAGTCAGCTCTACCTGCTAAATGCTCTGTGATGTGGAGATGATAACTTAACCTCTCTGTCCAGTCCATGTGCTAGAACTGACTTGAGAAAAGTAACTGCCCAGTAACTCTTCCCAATCCTGTGTTCCCTGATATCACATTGTCAGTTTAAGATCTTCTATGATGTAGTCAAGATTAACTCCTGCAGATATTGGCAAATATTACATATTTGGAACTTATTTATTTAGTTTTGGCATGGGGGACCAGTTGTGAGCATTGACCAGCACGGTTCTCTTTCTTTGTCTACCTACACTTCATCACTTTTAGAATGGAAATAATAACAGTATCTATTTCATTGGGTTGCCATGAGGATTAAATTATATAGAAGACACATATGTCACAGGGTGTTTACTAAATAAATGTATGTGTAATCTGCCCTTGTGATTACTTTAATAATCAATAGAGTTTCTCCTGGGGGTTCTTTTGGCTGCAATGAGATCTTCTAGTAACTGCAAACTGTGCTGGCTAGGAGGGGGACATCTGCCCAGTTGCTATCCAGACTCCACTGAAACTCCACTTTCTGAAACAAAGCAAAGGGGTGGGCACTTGGTGCAGCAGTTAAAATGCCACTTGGAGCACTCTGGTCCCATATGGGAGTGCCTGGCTTGGAGTCCCAGCCCCACTGGCTTCCAGCTTCCTGATAATGTGCACCCTTGAGGCAGCAGGTGAGGGCTCAAGTCGTTGGGTTCCTGCCTTGGGAGACCAGAGCTGGGTTCTGAGCTCCCAGCTTCTGCGTATCCCAGTCCTGGAAGTTGTGTGTATTTAGGAAGTAAACCAGTGGATGGGAGATTTTTCTCTCTCTTGCTTGCTCTCTCTCTCTCTCCTTTTCAAATAAAATGAAAATAAATAAATAAAAATTAAAAAAATAAAGCAAAACCCAAAAGCAACCCTGTGCTTGGGAGTGATTCTACTTCCTTTTTGGAAAGCACAAGTCTGTTTCCTGGGAATCATCAGTGAATAGAGACAGGAGGGGTAACCTTCTTGACCCTGGGTGACCCTCCGACCACCCTGGGAGGAAGGAACGTATTAAGTAAGTGCTGACCTGCAAAACCCACCAGCACAGGTGTCCAACCATTTCATTCCCGAGAAGCCGGAGTTGAGTTTCTGAGGTTGCTCGGGAGGGTTCAGGACGTGCGGCAGGGTAATAGGAAGGACATGGGGTGAGAAAAAGGTGCCTGCCAAGTTACTGAGAGACACATGATAGCTCAACAGGGAACTAAGAGTCGGGTTTAATATGTTGCTGCTCCACACTTAATAATTGAGGTCAATGGTTTATCAAGTCCTCACTAAGGGCCACAGAAAGGACACACCTCAGAGTGCAGAGAGGCAGCAGCAAGGCCCAAGGCTGCAAGCAATGGAGTTAGAGCTTACGGTGCCAAACCTTACCTGCTGGTATAATCTGGACATGTTCCAAAGGACCTCACCCCTGACTTCCCATCCTGTCCAAATTCCCACTATTCTGTTAGGATGTGAAGAACTGTTGGAAACATAAGTTTTCCCCATTGGCTGAAGGCAAGGTTTCCACAAAGACAGGTATAGCATTCACACAGATGCTCTTGTCTGGCCAGTTACCCCTGATGGCTCCCTGTGGACAAGGCAGGCGCGTTATGAAAAGCAGAGAAAGGCTTGATGTAAGGGCCATTTTGGTCCTTTGGGTAGCCACAGTGGGAGCAGCCAGAGGCTGAATTTTCTCTCAGAAAACAGCCAGGTACAGGGAGGGGCACAACAAAACAGGGAGTCCTGTCCACACTTGAGATGGAAGCATAAAGGCAGAAGTAGGGCGTGCCAGAGGCACCAGGCAAGCAGCTTTGCACTGGACACTTGACCGCTGCTAACTGGTGAGTTGGAAGGCTCAACAGGAAAGCAACGTCTGATAGCCAAAGGGATCAAAAACGGGAAGGGCACTCAGAGGGCAGTGGTTATGACGGGGCTCCGCGGACCAGTCGGCAGCAGAGAGGGTGTATTTTTGGCCTGTGGGTCTCGTGAGCTGAGGGGAATCAGCAAAGGGAAGCTGAGCATTTAATCCTACACAAATCATCGGTGATTCGCACCTTATTAGTACTTGTAAGTAAGAAGCTGTCAAGGCTTTTCAACTGCAGGTGTGAGTAGAGAGTGGTCAAGCCTGGCAGGGGTGGGGGGTGGAGGGGCTCTGTCTTGCCCTGAAGGTTGTCTGCTTGAAGAGCAGAGGTGTTGAATGTTCCTGAAATCACCTTAGCATGCAGGAGAGAAGCAGCCTTTCCCCCATCCATCACATATTATCTGGATGTGTTAAATGCCAGGCCTATGCCCTGTACTGTGAATTTGATTGTGAGGCACTAGGCCTGGGGAGATTCCTCCCCCACCCCATATCCCATGTTATGCTTTCTCTGACTTTTTCAGTAGACTTCTGAGCTGGTTGTCGCCACCCATTGAACTCATTCCACTCATGTCTCTCTTGAGCTCTGTAAAGCAAAGTAAGCTTGAACCCAAAGCACTGGGCAGAGGACCTTCTTTTCTAAGGGTTCAAGCTCTATATTTTTGCCTTTAAATTTGACCTGGCACCCACTCTACTTTGAAATCAACGCACAGGAAACATTGATTTCTTGTCTGCAAGATGAATGCAACCAATGGTTCATGCCCAGTGGAATCTTGTGAGGAGTCCATGAACATGTATCTAAAGTGCTTACATAGTGCCTGACACCTGTCTAGTAAGCTCTAAATGTTAGGTATTGGTGTTGTCATTTGAAACTGACCAGAATTGCACTGGGTACTGGTTTGTGGGCCGTGTTGATACACCAGAGACTGAATTGGTAGTATAATATTTAATGTCTGGAGCAAAGAGAGAACCTTCTAGAAAGAACTGTGCACTCCTGAGAGATGAGCCTTTTCGTACCTCAGACTAGATTCCTCACAAAGTTAAGTAAGTGTTGTGTTTTCCTTTTTAAAAAGTTTTATTTATTTACTTATTTGAAAGGCTGATTAATGAGGGGTGGGGTTATAGGAAGAGAGAGAGAGAGAGAGAGAGAGAGAGAGAGAGAGAGAGAGATCTTCCATATTCTGCTTCATTCTCTGAATAACTCCAACAGCCAGATCTGGGCCATTCCAAAACCAGGATACAGAACTCCATCCTGGTCTCCTATGTGGATGGCAGGAGCCCAAGCACTTGGATCATCTTCTGTTGCTTCCAAGTTTCATTAACAGGAAGCTGGATCAGCAGCAGAGCAGCCAGGACTCAAACCAATACTCCAATATGGGATGCCAGCAATGCAAGTGGCATCTTATCCCACCAAGCCGCGACATTGACCCAAATATTGTATTTTTCCCACTATTGCAAAGGCACTACTACCTACATGGAAAGGTGAATGTAATCTATTTGTTTGCTCTGAGAGACAGAAGGAAATAGTGAAAATGGACAAATGAATGAAAAAAATTTGTAGACTTGTTTCTTTGACTCTTATAATAATAAAATGTGTGGTAATATTTTTATTTTGTTTCAGGATTTTTAGTTGTTTTTCCTTTTTACTTGTTCTTTCAAAGGAAACAAATCTTTCTATTGACACTGAAAATGAGTCATATGAGAAGTGTTGCTGCTTTCCTTTTGAGGGATTTTTTTTTTATCTAGTTTTGTTTCCATCAAGTTTTAGCAACGGGAAAATATGGACTTCCAGCATCCACAGGGATATGATCAAATGGAAACATATGTCCCTTGCTTGGCCATTACTACAAACCATGAGAAAACTCACAAATCACACATAGATAGGCCTTCTGGAAAGCCTGGTAGCCAAGTATCCTCCCACTTCCTTTACTGTTCTGAAACCAAGTGGACATCAGTGTTTGAGAAAAGCAAGACTGATAAAATCAGCTGATGGAAGGCCCATATTGCATACAGATCAATTCTTTTTATTGCAGAAACACTAGAGAGTGAATGAGAGATGAATTGGTGGGTATAAAGGCCACATGCACCTGCACTTGGTTCCTGTCCTGCACAACCAAAGAGGTCAATGTATCAATAATTGATTATAATTTCTGCAGGAATGAATCACAGACCAAGATGCTTCATGGCCACATTTGTGCAAATGCAAATCAGTGGTTTTACATGGACAATAATAGTTAAAGGCATTTATCATCCCTTTGGGAAACCAGAGACGTCCCCAACATTGCTGAGCATGCTGTGAACTCTCTGAGTCAACTTTTAGAATCATTCAGCATTTTATTTTCTGTCTTCCAGCACAAAATGGACATATCCTTGGTTTATTTTGACTAAATAGAAAATTCCCTCCTTTACCATCTGGTCCTAAAGCATCACCTGGTATTGAGTAGGAGCAGGATAAGCATTTGCAGTTGGAAGGACTCTGTTCGTAGTTCACGTGCCTGATTATTTTTTTAACTAACCTGATTAGGATGTCCAACTATCATGACCAAAATGCCTATCTTCAGTTAAAGTCCTCATCCCCTAAGGAAGTAAAATAATTTAGCCTCTCTGGCCCTCCACTTCCTCTTTTGCAAACAAAGTGTTTGGGTCTTATCTGGCTACTTCCAGTTCTGTGAAGGAAAGAGGTCAAATTCATTTTACATGAAGGGTTGCTTTTCTGTGTTGTGAGATATCTGATTTTTAGATTCCTTTCCTTTTTAAATTCTTCTCCTGTCCTTCCTGCTTTCCTCTTCCTGCTTTTCCATTGTGTTCTGCTTACAATCACCCAACAGAAAATAGGCAAGTTGGGGAAAAATACATCTCATATACTTGTTAAGAGTATACTCTCGAAGAAACTATGTCATATGAGGACTCTTAGGATGCCGTGTTCCCTGTGAGTTTATATTTTTTGTTCCCTCTGTCTTGGAGTTTCATGTGTACTGAAAATCTGGCAGTAACCTATTTTACTCTTCCAGATAAAGTGAAAACCCATACTCATACATGGGTTGTTTTTATTTTAAAGCCATGTGATTAGAGAAAGCGATTTGATCTTCCCCGAGACATCTTGCTCCAACCTCCTTGCTGTGTGTAGCGACTTTACCTATTTCATGTGACTCTGAATCATGTGCCTAAAGGAAATAGATAACCGTTGAGGCAGAATTCAGCTCAGCAAATGTTTATTCATTATCTGCTGTTGTGCCTGACTCTGGTGCTAGGTGTATGGAGGGTACAAGGATGAGTATACCAGAACCTGTGATGTAGGAGGCAGTAGGAGCTGGGGGAGAATTTACTTATCTGCAAGTTTACTTCTGCATCCTAAGAGAGTCCCTGTGTGCTTGGATTGCTTGGTGAAGTCCTTAGGGTCTGCTATATCCTGGAGTGATTGGGTGTGGAATTCAAACCTTCCTCCCTTGGCACTGGGATGCCATGGCAGACTTTAAAACCAGGAAGCCATGATCCCATTGATGTCTTGGGAAGATGAATCTGGTAGGAGTAGGTGGGGTAGCTGGTGGACCAGGGGCAGGGAGGGGGCCTGGAAGAGCCTTCTCCGTGTCCTGCTCCTGGTTGTACTGCTTCTCTGCCAATCCCCACTCTATGTGGTTGCAGCAGCTCACAGCTATAAAAATGTGTTGACCCAAGAGGTTTAATATTAACCAAAGTTATAGTCAAAGTCAATTTGGAGGATTCAAGAAAAAAATCTGATGCTAATAGAGAAATAGAAGTCAATATTTGTAATGTGAGTCACAGGCTCAAAATAGACAAGTAAAACACATCAGCGCTAAGTTCCCAGAGGGCTGTGGGTTCCACAGTGCAGCAGATCTGTGAACCAGGCCTGACCACCCTCTAGGTCTATTTTAAAATTTCCTCTGGCCCCTTCCTCTAATTCCTAAATTCCAGAGCATGATATTCTGGGGGAACTCACCAGATATTCAGCCCTGATGAAGTCATGGCTTGTTTTGAGTGGGTCAATGGAAAAAAAAAGTTATTTTTTTTTCCAAGTTGTGAGTAACCTTTCTCTCTAGTGACGTGACATGGAACTAAGTTATCATGATTTTATTTTGTACTCTACAGTTAATTCCACAGTGGCTATCATTGTTTAACACCTAATCTCTTGCTTGGTGCCTATTTTGGAGAAGGTAAAGAAAGGAGAAAGGAAAGAAGCAAGGCTATCTGGATAATGTATATTTTTTTTGTTTTATCAAAGCTTTGACAGATAAATAGCAAAGAGGGGCATGTTGTCCATTGAGGGGCTCTGACAGGTTGGGGAGTTTGGAAAATTTTACTTGATAAGATGGTCCTTATGAGCATTAGCAATGTGGCTTTGTTCTGGGTCTGATGTTAATTTTGGACTGAGACTTGAGTGTGTTTTTCTGGGGGTTAGGAAATGAGAGGATTAATGAGGATGAAAGGGAATAGAAGGAAAACCATGGGGCGCATTCCCTGCGATTAGAAGTCACTTTCTCAACGTAGTGCTGCACTCAACCTGTGTTGTGAAATGTGCGACAGGAAAGGCTAAGACTACCTACATTTTATTCAATGTATTAGAACATCATGGGGCCAGAGAGGATCTTATCATTAGTGCCCACAGGAAGAATAACTCATTAAAAATTGAGAGCCAGGGCAGGTCCGATATAGTTGGAGATTTACAACCCAGACTGTTTTTTAGATGATTCCTCCAGAAGATCTGAGAAATGTGGGATACTTGGTTCTCCCATGGTTTCCTTTTATTCAGTATGCAGGAAGCCCAGCTTCGAAAGTACAGCTTGGGCAATGTTTATTTCAAAGAGGAGCTTATATTACCTGATTCTGAGACTAAAGATCATCAGAAAAGGAAGAAATAAAAAATGGTGACATTGGATAAGGCCATGGCAAGTTAACTAGCAACTAATGGACCACACTGGGCAAGTGGTGTGAGCACTCTGTCTTGGAGCTGACCATTTCTCCTCCTTTCTAATCTAGACCTGGTCAAGATTGGGTGGTTATCATAAGTCACCGATCCCTGACCTGGCATCTGCTTCCTCATCAGCACGATGGTCATAATATCTCCCTCCCAGAATGTTTGGAGAAGTAATTAATGCTTATGAGGTATTTTGAAATCACTGATAAAAGACACTCTACCTGCCCAAGGTGTTATTATATTATTTTATTTTCCTCTTCATAGTCAGAATCAGGCCTGTGATAATTTAGAAATAAGACAAATTAATAAAATGTCTAATATCAAGGCTTCCTTCTATTAAACTGAACATTGTACTTGACTTATATATAAAATAAGTGTGCTAGGCTGTGTCTTGGGAAATCTCAACTGCTTTCGGGTTTGACTGTCAAGTTGCATTTCATAATTCCACTCAGACCTCCTTAAAAGTGGGGAATTATTAAGAGCAGGTTGTCTGCTCACCTTGTCATCAAAATGGACTCAGTACCTGGACTCCTAAATGCCCCAGCTACACCTAACATATTTGTTTCTGTTTCTCTAGAAGACTGTGGATCTCTTTGGACAATAGAGAGGATGTATAGCAACTGGTAATTTCAGCTTATTATACTCATGTGAAAATTGGATTGTCACCAAAACCCTCCAGGATAGTACCCTCCCTTACAAAACTCACAACTATGATGCATGTGAGCTGTAGATTAGGAGGGCAATTTTTTTCCCCCAAGGAAGAGGCACTGGCCTGAAAGCTAGCATGGTTATTATAGGATACTTCCATCAGATCTTTCGAAAGAAAGGTGGAGATGACCCAAGGGCAGAAGGTCACCTACGTAATAAGAGCCACGTGAGGCATTAATTAGAATGGAATGCTCAAGGAGGACACATATGTCCTGACCACAGAATTCCCATTAAATTATTCTAAATTGATCTTCATCTTCCTTGAGATTTTCCAAAAGGCTATGCACTTCTCATTTAATCTAGAATTCTTTGTAAGAAGTTCATGGATGGAACTCAGAGGATAGAAGAATGCCTTGAAATGAATATAAAATGTAATTCCTTGTGTATTTTTCTGGAGAAATAGTTTATTTCTCTTTCATTATATTCTGAACATGGTCTGTGCTCATTAAGAAACACTGTATCAAGCGAACTAGTGTAGAGGAATCATGTGCAGTTGAACAAAAATGTGAGTGAAATTGATATGCAAGATACATTTGTCTTTACATATAAATTAGGCATGTTATTTTCAGATAATAATTGTGTTTTCTTTAGTGCCATCCTGATTTTATTGTCCTGTAATCTTTATCCAATCATATCTGCTAAATCAAAGTCTGAAGGTGCATGCAAAGTATGTGACCTTGTACCACTTGTATGTATAAAAAAGCATCCTCAGGGGTGTGTCACTCACAACCCTTCTCAATAGAGAAGATCATCTCTTGGAATTTGACTTACGGTTGGTGGTGGGGAGGGAGGATGGGCAGGGACAAAGGGTCAATGTCAAGGTGAGGCTGAACCCACATATTCAAATCAGCTTCCATTTCCCGTGCTCCACCCCATGCTACATGCAACACAAGCGTTTCAACCAAGAAATAGACTTTAGGGAAAGGACAGGTAGTACAGGCTAACACTAGATCCTGGAACAGGGCAGGGACATTTGTAGCAGGTTAAAAAGGCCACTTGAATTTTAAATTGAAACAGTTTGAAGAAAACCCAATGGTCCATGTCTATGCAGGGTGACCCAGATGGAAGATCAAGGCTGGAGATAGGGAGAGGGGGTAGGGATCACTCCCCAACACAATTCCTTTGGGAAATGGATTTGATGGTTTGGCAGGTATAAGCTTCAAGCTCTTCTTCCACCACATGAACAGCAGTTATCCAGGGGTATGCTCCAGGCCGTGTCTTGAGTGGCCCAAAGTTAGCTAAGGCATGTCAGAGACCAGTCCCTCTGAAGAAAGAAACTGAGATTGGGAAGGACAAATACTGGGGGGCCACCTTGCCTAGCAGCCTGACTACAGAGAGCAGCAGGGCCTGTGGTAGGTTGCCTGAAGAAATAACAACCCCTGGCTCTTCACTTCTGCCATGCATGCTGCTTCTCCACTTAGCAAGAGTCGGTTTCTCTGCCTCTTGAATCTCTGCTGATCTTGAGCCTTGCTCTTGCCAGTTGAACACTGCTGAGGGGATGTTCTGGGATCTTTAAACTCAGATCTACAGAGGTCTACTTTAACTCTTGCTACATGAAATAGCCCAGGTATTTATTTATTTTTTGGAAAATAGGGCCTATCTGCTCATGTTCTTTTTCCATCGTTACAGGCAAATGAGCCTCTGGACAATGAGAAGCCACAAGGAAGTCTCTTAAGAAATCATGAGGTGGAAAACTAAGTTGTTCCAGCAAACAGCCAGTAGCCAGTGCTGGGTCATTTTGGGTCCTCATACAAGTCCAGCCCAGCCCAGCCCTGCCCAGCTGACATCTGAGTGTAGCTACATGAATGAGTCCAACCAAGCCCATACGAAGCAGAGACAAGCATCCCACTCCGCCCTGCCTGAATTCCTGACCAACAGGATCTTGAGCAAATGCATGGTTGTTGTTTTAAGCCACTATGTTCTGTGGTGATTTGGAATGCAGAGCCATGGATAACTGAAACTGGGACTGGGTATCGTGGGGGAACTCAGGCAGAATTCAAGATGGTAATCTCTTAGTTGTACTATGTGAATTTTGAAAATGGGAGATACAGACAAAAATGGGACAGCATTATATCTTTCTAGTCTAAAACCCAACAGTTCCCAAAGTGCAGCTATTGGGGGACAGCAAAATTAAAAGTAGAAAGGAAGCAAGCCCTTTGTAAATACAAACAGCAACATGCTTAAAGAGGACGATCTCCTGTCTCTCCCTCTGCTGGGGATGAGACAGCCTAGGCTCTTTGTCTTTGCAAGGACTATTGAAGGTAGCTCTCTAGATGGATGCTGGAATGGACTGTGGGGTTACCACAACCAACGGGTGCTACTCATACAATCAGCTCCCATCCTCAGTTCCCAGTGAAAAATCGAGTAGTCGACCCATACCAACCAGGCTCTACTGGAGGTTGTGTGCCAGACATTCAGCAATCATCCTAAACGGATAAATAAGACTTAGTTTCTACTTTCACCATCCTTGTTTGTGCTTTAATTATTTGTCTCCCTTCCAAAGTCACCCTTGGTGTCAATTTTTACTGGATCTCATCTAGCTAAAGTGTGGTAGAGAAATAGAAATCTCCTGGGAGAGCTGTTCCAGCTCTGCTGGCCTCTGGGACAAGAATTCAAGTGTGACTGCATATTCTACAGCTCTGCCTCCTACCATAAGAGGGTACAGATTCTCATGGCTTTGTAGGTAATTCTGATACCAACACCATTCATAGGCAGAAGATTTATCCTCAGCAACTTAGTGGATAGGGAAACACTTAAATATTCAAAAATGATTTATTGAGTTTATTTTATACAAGCTCAGGCTGAACTAATTGTCAGGGGACAAATAAATTTTTCTGATATGTTTTCCTGGGCACAGTGTGGTGGTTGCTGTTGCTGCTGTTTGTGCTATTTCTGGTAGGTTTTGCTATCTCCATGCTTTGTGCTTCAGTTCTTGGAGGTATGCAGAAATTGAAGCAGAAGTAACATTTATATCATTATTCAATCCTAAGAAAAGTAATATCTAGGTAAGAGAGGAAAGGGAGAGAAAAGAGATTGTCTACAAGTCAATCCTTCCTGTTACTATTTAACAGAAACCATGAAGAATGGACCCAAACTTAACATACTTTCAAGACCTGACTTGGGTGTTTATGCATGTGACATTATGGGGTTCTACAGGTTTTGGCATTGTGTGCATCTTTGCTCATTTCAGAACTTACTGTAATTCCATTAAGTATCAATTTAACTTATCAAACAGTGCCACGGAGAAGGAACAATTTACCTTCCTAATCTAACTGGGAAGGATTTTACTCAGATTAAAAAGAGTTAAAGTTCCAAGGGAATGGATAATTCTCTTTTGTTGGGAAAAGTCCTCCTAATCTGACATTTCCTCACATTCCAGCGGTACTTATGTTGGAGGAACTAGGAGATTTCCGGGTCCATGGTATATGATTTAATGATTTGTGGAAGGCAAGAATGTTAACTTAGTTGATTACTCAAAACTGACTGATAAGGTATCAGACAGGTTAATTTGCTACTTTTCTAACCTCTCCCAAAGAACTTGAACTGAAATCTCCCTCCCCATAGGCCATCTTTATTGCAGTCCACATGTAAGGAGAATTTATGAAGGAAACACAGTTTTGTTCCTGAGTTTTCCTTTGTTCCATCATTTCATTCCAGACTGATGGCCATTATTGATGATAAATGCATCCTTTCCTCAATAGCCAGTGGTGATGTCACAGTTGGAATGTTTTGACCTCAGATGGATAAAGAACACCAGCAGGCCCTGTTTACATGAAGAACTAGGGCTAGCACTAGGGGTAAAGAGTAAGGTATTCTAATTTAATTTAAACACTAGCTGCTATCAGAGTGTTTTTAAGGAGACAAACTTACATGGATCTTGTGATCTAAAGAGGTGCTTTTCCCTTGGCTATCTATTCTTTACCACCAACTCCTCCAAAGAATCTGATAAATCCAGATGTAGCCAAGTCACCTGAAGTCATCTTCCCCTACAGGGGTTTAGGAACGCTCTACTTCCCTTGGTCTGGGAAGTTTGTTTTGTATGTATTCTTTTTTTTTTTTTAAATCAATGTATTTGAAAGGCAGAGAAAAAGAGAGAGAGAGAATCTTCCACCAGCTGCTTTGTTTCCCAAATGCCTGCACCATCCTGGGCTGAGCCAAGCTGAAACCAGGACCTTGGAACTCAATGCAGGTCTCCTGTGTGGGTGGCATGGATCCAAATAGCCATCACTAGCTGCCTCCCAGGGTGTACATTAGTGGGAAGTTGGATTGGAAGCTGAGGAACCAGAACTTGGATCAGACACTCCAATATGGGGCAGAATCTTAACTACTGTATCAAACACCCACCCCATTGTTTTGTATATATTCTTAAGAAGGGACCAACTGTCTAAGATGAGCCAATTTAGGAATTGTGGCTTTATGTGCTTTTACTTCAGGAAACAAGGAGGTTAAAGTCAAAAGACTTAAAAGTGCATTACAATTTGAAATGGTCTCAGTTGCATCATTGAAGAACTTGGCATTTAACAAACCAAAGGATGTTTCTCAATGATAAAATAGCCCTGTGGGAGGACACATAAAACATTATACTACTATGCTCTCTTATATTAGAGATTTTGAAAAAATACTACCAACTCCAGGGTATAAATATAAAATTTATAAAAGTTTATACGAAAGATATACATAAGAGTATAATTTAGACACCCAATATATGTTCAGTCAATTCAAAATGACCTAAACTTCTCAGCTCAGGTTTTATTACTTTTAAGACACGTGTAAATTCATGCTTTGACTATTCATTAGGGAAATCATATTTTTTAAATTCAATTGGGAAAGTGCTGTAGATTTCAAATAAGGATTGAATGAGAAGTAAAAAAAGAATTCAGATTTAAGAGGTATCACCTGAAGCATTGTATCATTAACATTGCAATGGTCACAACAATTGCTTAACATTATAGACCTGAGAAAACTGGACAGAATTTGGAAATGGTGTTAGTCCTGAGAAATACCTTGACGATTATTAAAATCAAGTCAAGTCTGAAAAAATAGACTTCATGAAACATTTTATAATAATTACATGCATTAGGCAAATATTCAATTTGACAGTGAGAAAAATGAAAATCTTCAAGGAATCCATTAAGACCACTTAATTTTTTCCTAGTCCAGATTCTAGAAGTACTCTATGTATAAGACAGCTTCTGAAGACATACAAAGTAAGCTGTCCCCTTGCCACTCTGCCACCAGGTAGAAAGCTCTCATTCCCCTTTTCCATTCATCTCAGAGGGCTTTCCAAGAGGCCAGGCCTACATCCCTTTGGCGTTCTAATTAGCCTTGGTCTTGGCTTTTCATTTATTCTCTCTAATGGGTTAATATGCAAAATTTGTTCTCCACAAAGGTGTTGAATACATCATTGTTGACAAAGTTTGAAAGAAAGTGGCCAACCAGGGCCGGCGCCGCGGCTCACTAGGCTAATCCTCCGCCTAGCGGCGCCGGCACACCGGGTTCTAGTCCCGGTCGGGGCGCCGGATTCTGTCCTGGTTGCCCCTCTTCCAGGCCAGCCCTCTGCTGTGGCCAGGGAGTGCAGTGGAGGATGGCCCAGGTGCTTGGGCCCTGCACCCCATGGGAGACCAGGAGAAGCACCTGGCTCCTGCCATCGGATCAGCGCGGTGCGCCGGCCGCAGCGCGCCGGCCGCGGCGGCCATTGGAGGGTGAACCAACGGCAAAGGAAGACCTTTCTCTCTGTCTCTCTCTCTCACTGTCCACTCTGCCTGTCAAAAAAAAAAAAAAAAAAAAGTGGCCAACCAGAATTCAGCCTTTCCAACTATCTCAGATTACACTGAATTGATGGCAGCCCACATCACACCTCATTTCTTTTCTTTACTTTTCTTTTCTTTTCTTTTTTCTTTTTTGACAGGCAGAGTGGACAGTGAGAGAGAGAGACAGAGAGAAAGGTCTTCCTTTGCCGTTGGTTCACCCTCGGCAAGTGGAACCAAGTAGCACTCCACTACTTAATGATTATTAAGAATTGAATTCTCTCAACTCTAAGACTTTTTTGAAAGAACCATTGCGTTGAGATGGGATGGATATCTATAGAGCAGAATGTCACAGTTTCAGCAGCACCCTGAGATGGGCAGAGGGAGGAGGGCACTCAGGTTGCAGAGGCAGAAGAAGTCGGCACTGCCTATGACAAGGCAAGAAGAGAGGCAGGAGACTAGCCAAGAACAGCCAAGGGCAGGAGGGGAAGTCCAATTGGTGCTCAAGGCATGTGTCTTTAAGCCAGCCTGGCTAAGGTTCAAAAACTAGCTCTGCAACCTCCTGGTTATGTGACATTAGGTGTGTACTTAACCTCTCTGATCCTCAGCTCCTCACCTCTAAAATTATGATAATAATGTTGCCTTCAGAGTGCTGTCACAAGGACTCAATGGCACAGTGTGTGTGAATCATTTATCACAGTGCCTAAGACAAATTCAATAAACAGTTGGTGTCATGTCAAGCATTATATTATTTAAATGAATTTTAAAAGCTGGTCCTGTGATAAAATGCATCTTTGCTCCAAAAGAGGTCTGTGAAATGAAGGCATTTGGAACCAAGGTACAATGTTTGTTTTATGAGCAATTCCTATTCATTAATTCACTCATTCAACTAATATTTATTTCTGAACCACATCTTTTCAGGGACTGTTTCAGTCATTCAGGATATAGAAACAAAGAATGTGAGTCTTTGCCCTCAAGGAGCAGCTGGTCTAAGCGAGACAGCAAAATAAATAATATAGCAAAATGTGGGAATTAAAATAAGGTTGCTGGGGCAGCTTTAGGGCATAGGTGGTAATTGGGAAGCAAGGTGACTAACTGGGATTGTGGGAGTACAGAAAGCCTTCTTGGAGGAAGCACTCAGTTTGAGTAAGATGAGTAGGGGTTTTTCAGACTGTAAAGTGCAGAAAGACTATTTCAGTTTGAGACACCATCAGCAAAACTACCAAGCCATGAAACAGCATGGTGTGTAAAGAAAATAGGAAACTAGGAGAATGTGTGAGGCATGGAGATTGTGGGAAATGAGGCTGGAAATCATTTGGGAGTGTTGCCTGTAACATTGTGAAGCTGTAGATAGAAGAGGTTAGAAGGAGGCAGAGGTTGACTATGAGGAAGCTGATGAGAATAATTGATGTGAGCCTGGAAGAAATGGGATGAGATGAGAAGCAATGAGGGCACAGGTGGTTTGGTGTGGCCTTACAAAGGAAGGACACCTCATCATATGAGAATGTAGAGAAAGAAGCAAGTAAAGATGGGTGTGGATGAAGATAAGCTTCGAGATAGTGAAAGATAGAAGTTCACCTGGAAGGGCTTCTCTACATTTACTATAGTAGAAGCAAGGTTGTTCACTGAGGTGAGGGGTGTGGGCATGGATTAACTGAGCTGAAGATTTGAGGAGGGGGTGAAAGTCCAGAAAGTCTTCTGAGTGGTTCATGGAATTGAGCAACCATGAATAAATGAATTGTTGAATTGTGCAAGGTCACAGTAGAGATTAAGACAATGCATTTGTGGTGGCACAAGTTGGCACAACTGAGTAATTTTTCTCTAGCCATGTTCAGTTTCCCAGATATGATAAAAAAAAAACAGCAGATGATGTTATCACTTCAGATGCAGTAAGAAAGAAATAGAAACACAAAGAAAAAGAATATGCTTGTGAAAAAAGAGTTGACACGTTCATATAGAAGACCCAGGCCACATATGAAAAGGCAAGAAGTCAAGAGATGTATAAATATCAAGGATGGAAGCATTGAAAGATCAGTGATCACCATAAGGAGAGTAGAAGAGTCTTGAAAGGATAGGAGGTCATGAGGTAGGCTATGAGGGCTTAAGTTCTCTGAAATATAGCAGTTATGGCTAGTGGCCAAGTCTAGGGTGTGGCTGTTGAAGTGATAGATGCAGTGGAATGAAGATAAAGTTCACTTTAAAAAAATAGGTAAAGAAATTATGAGTGCAGGTATTAAATATGCTGACTACATGGACATTGGAAAACACAATCAGAAGAGGTAGATTGTCAGCTGTGGTTCTGTTTCCACCAAATGACTGGTTGAATCCAATCACTGATGACAATGATAAGGGCAGTGAGGTGATTACATACACTTGAACTTCAAAGAGAAATGAGCTTTTTCACGTAGGATGAACAAGTAGTTCTGGAGCCATGAAACTGTGACCCATCAGGGTGAGATGGCATCACGAACTGGAAACAAAGGGACGTTGGATTGGAGAGTTTATATCAAGAGTGTTGAGAAGCAGTACTGGCCAGACAGGGCCGTCTAGACATAGTTGGGGGTGGGGTGTGGATAACAGCTGGGGATCTGAAGAATCCTCTACACCTGGCCACAGTGGGTTGGGTCTGAAGATTGGCAGCATCAGCATTGCCTGGGAACCTGTTATAGATGCAGGATCAGGGCCTCCAGCACAGACCTGTTGAGTCGAAGTCAGCATTTTCACAAGGTCCTAAGGTGATGTGTGTCAACTGAAATTCTAGGAAAACTATTCTGAAATAGGATGACTATAGATGGGAAAGAGAAAAGTGATACAAATTGTCTCCAATGATCCTAGTTCTCTGTATCCATGCCCACAAGAGAAATTAAACTTCTCCAAGGAAGGATAAAATGGTCTTCAATTCAAGGTGTTGAAGCAAATTTAAAACCAGTTTTAATGCCTTCCATGCAGACTCCATGGACCATTTCCTGTCTTACATTCACTTATGCCAGGTGAAGGGTGTTGGCAGCTAACAGGTTTTTTGCCTTGATGGAGGAGGGGGGCAAGGACAATAATAAAAAGAAATTGCTTGAAGGGCACATTGCTTTCAGACATGGAGTGATGTTAGGGGAGCCAGGAGACAGAGCCAGGACCCAGACTTCTCCACCACTGTGTGTTCTATGCATCGAACCACACTTCCTCTTCAGCCAGTCCTTCCTGGCCAAAACACTAAGAGGAAAGGAGCCAGGGAACCGGTAATTGTATAGCTTTTCCAGTATATGGCTCCAGATCCACATAACGGGGCATGTCAAAGCCTACTCTCCTCTGAATGTTTAGTATTGACCAAATGGGCTGGAGGAAGTAGGAGAAATACCGTGAAAAAAATCCTGGGCTGCACCTCAGAGTCTAATAAATAATTACTAATGGGAAAAGAAACAGAGGAAAGAGCAAGAGCAAAGCAGCAGGCAAGACAGGCAGAATGGATTCTGGCCCAGAGGAGGGGAGCAGACTGGAGGTGAAGCACAAAATGTAACACACCGGGAACATTGACCCAGAGACAGCAAGATAGAGAGCAAATCTTGAGGAGGAGACTCTCTGTCCTTATATCTAGTCCCTCTGCTCCCAACATATTTTGGTGACTTAGGAAGCTCAGAATTGGACTGTTAAACCATGCAACATGTGAGATTTATCCTAAGTTAAACGGATCACTTGCCCTTGTAGGGTTTTGGATGCTGGCTCATTTTAAAGAAAAGAAATGGAAGGTCTTTGATAAAATATTGATGTGATGGAGATTTTAACTCAGCAGAAATGACTGAATTGAGAAGCACGGGCAGGTGCCATATTGTAACTTGTCTACCTCTTAAATTATGTAGTACATGTATCACAATATATTGAATTTAAAACCTGAAGTATGACATTCTATAAATAATTCATACCAGCTTTTTCATTAAGTGTGAGCTGAGCCTTAGGATAATGATACTTGATTTTTGTTAGTCTCTCATTTAAATACAGATGTGAAAAAGGAAATTTGTTCAGCAGTGCTATAGGTAAGACAGGCATGATTGTATAGAAAACAACTGAACTGGTTGGCGCTGTGGCTCAATAGGCTAATCCTCCGCCTGCGGCGCCGGCATACTGGGTTCTAGTCCCAGTCGGGGTGCCGGATTCTGTCCCAGTTGTTCCTCTTCCAGTCCAGCTCTCTGCTGTGGCCCGGGAGTACAGTGGAGGATGGCTTAAGTCCTTGGGCCCTGCACCCACATGGGAGACCAGGAGAAGCACCTGGCTCCTGGCTTCAGATCAGCGTGGTGCACTGGCCGCAGTGCTCCAGCCACAGCTGCCGTTGCGGGGTGAACCAACGGAAAAGGAAAAGCAGCTTTCTCTCTGTTTCTCTCTCTCATTGTGCACTCTGCCTGCCCCTCCCCCCCCAAAAAAACTGAAAATCTCTCTCTGTCTCTCTCTCTCTCTCTCTGTCTCTCTCACACACACATACACAAACACACTTAGAATAGCTCAGGATAAAAATAATGAATACATTAACTTTTAAAAAAACGTGTAGTATATTCACACTCCTCATAACAGTTTCTTTAAAATACATGACTAATGGGGTAATTATTTCACTTGGAAAACCATTTTCTTTCACAGAAAGTTCAGAACCCCGGGAAACATGCCTGGGATTCTTAGGATGACTGATTCACACAGTAAGCATCTGCAAGGCAGTGCCTCGATGTCCTCATCCTTGAGGTCCTTCAGGACCCCACAGCCCAGGGGCAAAACTCTATTCCCATAACACTTGTGATCTAGTTCTGGAAGGTTCTTTATGGACATTTGATAGTTAAAATGATCAGGCAAAACAAGAAAGTCTGCAATACTTCAATCAAAGTGCATCTTAACTGCAGGGACTGGTCTTGCCAAGATGAGGTCCATGTTTTGCAGAAAGGAGGGAACTTGAGCTGATAGGTCCAGAAGCATTCGAGCTCTAAAACATGGGTGGAAATGCACGTCCGTTCTCAATAATTCACTTGCTCATGTTGCTTCTTTTGAACTCATAGGCTAAACAACAGCCATGCTAACATACTGCTTTTGAAAATGTTGTGGAACCTTTGGAGAATATACTCAAGACTCCTTCCTCTCCCCCATCCCTGTTATATCTGGTTTAGGGGAATATGCAAAGTTCACTGACATATCTACACAAAACTGAGTAGGAAAATGATGGCTACATGTCTGATATGACCCAAGGTGAGCTCTTTTTAAGTTATAAATGGACATTTTTTTACTTTGTTCTAGATTAATGTGCATTTAATACATATTTATAAATAGAATATAAAATGTGGACGAAATGCTCTAGTCTTGAACAGGGAAATGAATCCCTCAGGTGAACAGTCATTGAGTATGAACCTGTGCATAGTGTGGTATTGCCTGCATACAATGGTGGCGATTGAGAGACAGGAAAGACCACTGCTAGCTGGAATATTTAGTGAAGATTTGTGGAAGAAAGGATGTTTTGTATGAGTCTTGAAAGAAAGTCAGGGTTCTGTTAGACATAGGGAGAAGGAAGGGATATGAGGGAAGATGTAAAATCACAGAAAGGCAGGGAATGAATGGGAACATGAAGCCAGAATGTGGGCTGTACCTAGGTCACTGGAACAGGAACAAGACCAGAAGTGTCAGAGCTTAATTTTCTGAGATCATAAAGCCAGATTGAAGAGGTGAAGGATGAGCAGTGGGAGCCCTTCGAAAGGGGGAAGTAGAGAACAACATGGTTAATGTGGGCAGTCAGAAGGTTAACTCTAACTGGCAGAGCAGAATTGGTTGGACTGCTCAGGGATAGTGATTAGAGAAGCCTGTTAGGAGGCCACGTGCAGGCACTTCAGGTATGAGATAAAAGTACCTGAGCTAACATGGTAATGAGGGCAACTCACCATCTCTGTCTTCTTGCCTATAAGTCAATTCTCAGACTACTGTCTTCTAGCTTCCTCTACCAAACATATCCCAAGCCTAGTCTATTACTTGCCTCCCAAATCTGCTCATCCCCTTATGTACCACATCTCCCTTGAGACATACGCTACCTCTAATGCCAGTCAAACAAAAAATTCCAAATCAAGCCTTACTGTTTTCTCTGTGGATCCTCCTTCATCCCAGCAACCTCAAGTTCTTGTCTAATCACCAAAAGATTTCCTAAATTCGACCTCTCATGACCACACTAGCTCTACCTAGGTAATCTAATATTTTGCAGCCACTTTATAACTGCAAAATATGGTTTCTCCACATCTAGTCATAGCCAAATAGAGTAGTGGTTCAACACTTGAATTTTGATGCCAAACTTCCTGGATTCAAATCCAGGTTCTTACACTTGTCATGAATGGCCATTGGCAAATTTCTACACCTCTTTCTGCCTCCACTTTGTCATATGTAAAATACTAAATCACAGTAGCTCATATGCTCTAAGGCTGTCAGAAGACTTAATTAAGCTAATATTTGTATAGCACTTAGAATCTGGCATGTTATAGATACTATATAATGTGTTCTGTTTTAATTAATATAAAAAACAATCCACTTTTCTTACTACTGCCAGATTTGATCAAGTTTGTCTTCTGAAACTCTGAAGGCCAAACTCTAAGCTGTGTGACAGAAAATATAAACATTTCTATCACCTGTACCCTTTTTCATTCTCCCACCTTATCTCTTTCCACCCTAGCTTCACAGTGTATGCTTAGACAATATTGAACTCCATTGTAGTTGACTAATCCTCTACATTCAATCATGTTTTCTGGTTCTCATCAGAATAGTCTGCTTGCCATGTTTCCAATTCCCTTTATTTGGTCTTGCGTACTCATTCCTGAAATGTCAGCTCCCCCAGCCAAGAAAGTCTTCTATAAACACCCAGGCTAGCCATATGCCCCTCCTCTCCACATAAGATAATTTTATCACGCAGGAATTGGATAGTGCTGAAATCATCTTCATGATCCTGCTCCCAAATCAGATGGAAAACTTCTTGAAGGCAGGAGCTATGTCTTATTAATCCTTAAACCCCACAGAGGCATGCTAGATATACAGTAGGTTTTCATAAACATTTATTGAAATAAAGAAAACCAAACTTAACAGACTTGGCAATTGACTAAACATGGAAATACTGAGAAAGAGGGAGATTGGAAGCTGGTTACAAAGTTTGAAGTCCAAGTCACCTTGAAAATCGAAGTCATATTTATAGAAATTTGGAAGGCAGAAGTAAGATCTTTTTTGAGAGAACAAAAATGCAAAGTCCTAATAAGTCAATTTTTAAACAAACTTAGCTAGAGAGGCCAACAAAACATGTAGTGAGAAATATGGACTATGTGTTACTAGAAAAAAGGTTATGGTAGACTTGAGACTGATTATGTATTTCATATTCATTAGATTATACTGCATAACAAACAGCCCCCAAATTTTAGTAGCTTATAATAGCAAAAGCTTACCGATACTCACACAGCATTTCTCCTGGGATCAGGTACAGCTCTGTGGCTCTGCTGCTCTATTCCCAGGTACATGTGCATCTGATACAAACTGTTCTCATGTTAAATGGCCGAGTAAGTGACAACTACAAAAGTACATTTAAGCCCTCAGCTCAGAAGTGACACATATAATCTCCACTCATGTTCTGCTAACCAAAGAAAGTCATCTGGCCAAGCCTGTTACCAACATAGGAAAGCATGCCAAGGGGACAGGCAGGAACACAATATTATAAACAAATGGAGTTTGCCCCTATATTTGCAGGGGATATGTTTCAACACCCCCAATGGATGCTTGAAACTGAGGACAGTACCAACCTCTATATAGCAGACCACATTCTTTCTTATATCATCACACAGACTACAGTTTTTACAGTTGCAGGGGTGACTGCAAAACTAGCATGAATTTTTTTCCATCTTCACAATTTCATGGGTAGAATATTTATTCTTACAGTATATCTCAGTAAGTTTAAGATATGATATTTTCCCTTCCTTAAGTCAAAAAACTTTAAAGGAAACATTTTCACCTTCAGATTGTCAGCATTACAACACTTTTGTGCTTTGGAGCCATTAATAAGTAAAGTAAGGGTTACTTGAACACATGCACTATGCTACTGCACTAGTCAACCTGGTAAACAAGATGGCTACTAAGCGACTAATGGGTGGGTAGCATATACAGTTTGGATATGCTGAACAAAGGGATGATTCATATCCTGGGCAGAACAGAATAGGGTGGCACAAAGTTTCACTACACTACTCAGAATGACATGCACTTTAAAACTTGCAGATTATTTACATCTGGAATTTTCTGTTTCATATTTCCAGACTGTGGTTGAGCACAGGTAATTGAGCCTATGGAAAATGAAAATCCACATGAGTAGGGATCATGATAATGTCCTTTAAGCATAGCGGGAGTAGGTGGAATTGTTTACCTAGATCAGAACATATATTCACAGTTTCTGGAGGGGAAAGAGAATCCAAAGAAGTGACAAAGGAAATAGCTCAAAGACAGGGAGGCAAGGAGGAGAACTGGAGTAATACATTTTCATTGAGCAAAAGGAGGCCAGACTCCAAGGAAAGATAGGTTCATTGTTCAGTGACATGGATATCAATGAAAATAAGAAGTGCATGTGACTGTGAAGAGGAAAATGGAAATGTTTGATAAAGAAATTCATTACCTGTGCTGATCCCATCACTGCACAGATTTATGATAAAGTTATACTTGGCTAATCTAGTTTCAGAATGACTTTCATGGGACATTGTCTAGAACAGGTTTGGACACCACATGCTACAGCAATTGAGTTCTGTGGATCAAAAAATAGGAAACTATTAGCACAAAATACACCAATACTAATACTCAGCAAAAATCAGGGGGATTGTCACAGAAGTGGGGAGACCTCTCCAGGCCCTAAGTTAGAGAACAAGATTACTGACACCGGTTAGGTGATCCAGAATTTTACTCAAGAAAAGAGTCCCCTACAAGCTAGAAGATCCAGCAACATAGTGGTAGCTTTTGTGAAACAGTCAACTCTCAATGGCATTGGAGTTTTCAACCAGAATCTAAACAACTATACAACAAATATATGTAGGAAAGTGCATGCAGTGGGCAAAGAGTTGGGCTAAAACATTATCACTCTTGCTTCAAAATATAAATTACATAGTTTTGTGGTCATTGTGTGAAATATGTTAGCAATATGTCAGTGAGCTTTTGACTACCACTTACCTTTTTACTTCTTTAGCTCCTCTGTGTACCAAATGTTTATTTTTATCTATCCCTATTAAACATGTCTTTTCATGTACCTGAATTTTTATGGCTTTGATTGTGTCACCTGTAGCATTCTGGGTTAAAGCCGTGGCCTGCAGTGCCAGCATCCCATATGGGTGCCGGTTCAAGTCCCAGCTACTTCACTTCCAATCCAGCTCCCTGTATTATGCCCTGGAAAACAGTGGAGGAAGGTCCAAGTACTTGAGCCCCTGTGCCCATGTGGGACACCCAGAAGAAGCTCCTGGCTCTTAGTTTCATCCCAGCCCCACCCTGGTTGTTGCAGTCATTTGGAGAGCGAACCAGTGGATGGAAGATCTCTCTCTCTCTTTCTCTTGCTCTCTCCCTCTCTCTGTCTCTCTCTGACTTTCATATATGCTGTTAAATATAAGAGTGGGAATAAGAGAGGGAAGAGATGTGCAATTCGGGCCATGCTCAAGCTGACTTACCTCAAACAGTAGAGTTAGAAACATACTAGGGGATTCAAATTCAATCCCATCGAGGTGGCATGTACCAATGCCATCTCACTAGTCCCAGTGATCAATTTCTGTTCACAATTGATCATAATGATAGGACTAAGAACCAAAGGGATCACATAAACAAGAATAGTGTCTGCAAATACTAGCTGATAAAATCAAAAAGGGAGAGAATGATCCAACATGGGAAGTGAGATACACAGCAGACCCATAGAATGGCAAATGTCCTAACAGCACTCTGGTCTCATAATCAGCCCTTAAGGCATGTGGATCCAGCTGAAATGCCCATGAGAGTATTTCAGGCATGGAAAGCCAAGACACTCTGGGGGAAAAAAAAAAAAAAACTAAATGAAAGATCTCCACGAGTGAGATCCCAGTGGAAAGAACGGGTCATCAAAGAAGGAGGTACCTTTCTCTGAAGGGAGGAGAGAACTTCCACTTTGACCATGGCCTTGTCTAAATATGATCAGAGTCAGTGAACTCAGGGGGCTTCCATAGCCTTGGCAGCTCATGACAAGAGCCTAGGGTGATTACTGATGCCATAAACAAGAGTGTCAATTTGTTAAGTCAACAACAGGAGTCACTGTGCACTTACTCCTCATGTAGGATCTTTGTCCTTAGTGTGCTGTACATTGAGATCTAATGCTATAACTAGTACTCAAACAGTATTTTTCACTTTATGTTTCTGTGTGGTAGCAAACTGTTGAAATCTTTACTTAATGTATGCTAAACTGATCTTCTGTATATAAAGAGAATCGAAAATGAATCTTGATATGAATGGAAGGGGAGAGGGAGTGGATAAGGGGAGGGTTGCGGGTTGGGGGGACGTTATGGGGGGGAAGCCATTGTAATCAATATTCTATACTTTGGAAATTTATATTCATTAAATAAAAGTTAAAAAAATAAAAATAAAAATAAATAAATAAATGAAAATTTTTAAAAAAGGAAGAAAGAAAATGACCTTATTTGGAAAAAGGATCATTGCAGATCTAGTTAAGATGGGATTATTTTGGAGTGGTGGTGGTCCTTAATCCAAAGGACTGATGTCCTTATGAAAAAAGGAAAAAGGACAAACAAGGAAGAATGCCATGAGACAACAGAGGAGGCAAAGATTGAAAGTCTTTAGTTATAAACCAAGAAATGCCAAGCACTGAGAAACCAGGAGAAGCTAGGAAGAAGCAAAAAAAAAAAAAAAAATTATCCCCCAGGCCTCAGAGGGAGCATGGTTCTGCCAACAGCTTGATTGTGGACTTCTAGCTTCAGAATGGTGAAAGAATACATTTCTGATGCTTGAAAGCCAATTCAGCTTGTGGTATACCTTGTTGCAACAGCTGAAGGCAACCAGTGCCTTTAAATAAATTTTGAAAAGTGATGAAGCAGTGTTTGTAATGTCTTCTGATGACTGTTACAAGCATTGATTAGAGGAGCATTTTTACCTCAAAGCTGAAAATCTCTATCAGTATGAATCCTACCTTCTATGAAGATACAGGAAAATGAGTGTTAGTATAGTAACCTCCTGCCAATAATTTAATGTCAATCGAAAAGCATGCTGTTTGTGAAACCAACTTTCAAGGATTGTCCATGATTTGATTAGCTCCATTGTAATCTCATTTGTTATTAAGGTTTTGAGTTGCTGTTGGAGATAAATATTTCTGGAAACTCCCTTGAGATGTTTAGGAGTTGAGCAGCTTTACAGCGAGAGAGAAAATATTCCCATTTGATTGGATAAAATTATTTTGCTCACTGTGGTTTGAAATGCAGCTGGAATGGAAACTTTATAGCACTCCATGATTTGCATTTTACAGGGAAGCTCTTGACATATACTGAACTGAGGTCACAAAGCAAAGGATGTTAGGCTTTCAATTGGGACATGTCTTTGAGACAGGTGATTAGTGCTTCAGAAGGTGTATATGGCAGCTGTGGTAGAATCCTCATGTAGTTGCACACAAGGGCAAAGACATAACATGACGGATACAAAAGCACCTAGGAGTGGAATGAAGCAAGTAGCCATGAGTGCAGAACACCTTTATTTTACAGAGAAGGCCTGGAGACATGCCCAAGACAGTCACAACATACATGGGCTCAGTCTGGATTCTCTAACTGATCCAATGGTTATTAAGCACCCACTATGCACATCGGTCGGCTGCAGCCACCTGGAGGTTACACATGCCATATCCAGAGCATTTGGGTACATAGGAATTTCACTCACAAATTTCCAGATGAGATAACCTAATCTTAAACAGGACTTGCTGCCTTTCCAATAACATATAACAAGCAAAGGGCAGCAGGGACTTGGAGCCCAAGTCTCCTCCTTCCTAATGTCGTACACTTACATTGCAACAAAAAAATGTGAATGCCACAAGAAAGTTTCACAAACATTTGTATAAAAAATACAAAAAACTGGCACAGCTTGTGTCCCTCCTCCTTCAGAGGAGTGATCCTCAAGCCAAACTCCAGTGTGCTGAAGATGTTCTCATCAGTGGCTTTGCTTTATTTTGAACGAGGAATTTCCTTCCACTTTGAAATTATATGACCAGAAGGAGAATTCAATCCAATCCAACTGTTGTCATAAAATTTTAATCACCTCGGCAAGAAGCCATTTTCAAACTGCCTCCATTCTGCATTAATACTTCCTCAAGGAACACACAAAGACCTGTGTATCTGTAGAGAAAGCAGAAGTTTGCAAACATTTTGAGATCTGGAGCCTAATCAGTGCTGAGTCATAAAAAAGTTACCTTCTTTTCCCTGATGCCAAGAGTTCTGCCCCCGAGAAGAAAATCTCATGGCTACTGTATCCTTGCTACCACCTCAGTCCACCAATTCCCTTGAATCGCTCAGTTCTACTCAGCAAGCCAATTAAACAGCCCAAACCCCCTCATTCAAATCTGTTATAAGGCCATCCCAAAGGCAGGATTGTGCCTGGAAAGAGGCCAAGATTAGACAGAAGAATTTAGAACCAATCAAATATGTAATCAATAATAATGAAAATGTAAGTGACTGGTTTAGGACATCTATTATATGCCAGGAACTTTCTATACTGTATTGTTATCATACCTTACAAACCAGGGATGCTTCTCAACATTTTCAAGAAATAAATGCTGTGCATTTTACAATTTAGTCAAAGTCACCCAGTTACGAAGTGGCAAAGCAGGGACTGAGACATAGGAGAACCTGGGTCTCAAATTCTCTGCTTTCTTCTTACTCCATTTTGCCACTCTGTAAATACTAGCTTTGGCTTCTAATTAGCAGAATAGAAACTGCTTAGCTCCTTGCAGCCCTGTGCTCACAGTCTTTTTGCTGATAGGCAGACATTGACAATATGCAGATGGAAGTAAGCTGAAGAAGTCCCATTCATGGTACTAAATGAGGGTAAGGCAAGCAGAACTGGGTGTCTGGGCCACAAACTTTTCAGCAAGGCTGACTTTCAGTAAAACAATACAAGAAAAACTACACTGAGGACAGAAGTTTCAGTAGCTAGGGTTCAGCAAGTGGCTTTTTAAAAAAAGATTTATTTATTTATTTATTTATTTATTTATTTGGAAGGCAGAGCTACAGAGAGAGAGGGAAGGGAGGGGAGTAGGGGGAGAGAGAGACAATCTTCCATCCACTGGTTCATGCCCCAAATGGCCACAACTGCCAGAGACAGACCTACACAAAGCCAGGAATCAGAAGCTTCCTTCCAGTTTCCCACATGGGTGCAGAGGCCCAAACACTTGGGCCGTCTTCCACTGATTTCCCAGGTGCATTAGCAGGGAGCTGGATTGCATCTGGAGCAGCCCAGACTCAAACTAGCACCTATATGGGATGCTGGTGTCACAGGCAGTGGCTTTACTGGTGACACAACCATGCTGGCCCCCATCAAGTGGCTTAAAATAATGACCTGCTCTTTAAATCCCCCAGATTCTATCCAGAGATTTTCTTTCCCCGCACAGGTGGATTAAAGTTAGGAATTTTTGATAAAAAGTGATCTTGGGCTCTCCTTAGAGGAGGAGGGCTCAATTTTGAAACTAAATCTAATAAATGTTAACTTTGATCAGTTACCAGCTGGCATTTTTAAAGAAAGATATGGGAGAAAAGGAACATGTGGATTTGACACGGGAGTAGGCAGTTACGTGGCTAAACTACATATACAAACACAAAATTTATCACTTTATTAAAACAGGCTGATTGTATACCTATAATGTGAAGATTTCTCCAGCCCTTGGTCTCCATGGCCTTGTAGGAAAGTTGTTTAGTAACAGAGTCAACTTGTGGGTGGCAACATCCATCATGTGGGGCCCAAGAAAGTGAGTAGAAAGAGGAGTCATTGTATAATGTACTGCAACCTAATTTAGTATGTAAATTAGCTGAAAGCCTAACTGAAGAGAATATCTTTGGGGCCAGTGTTGTGGCGCAGTGGGTAAAGCTGCATCCTGGCCGGCGCCGTGGCTCAATAGGCTAATCCTTTGCTGCGCCAGCACACCGGGTTCTAGTCCCAGTCGGGGTGCCGGATTCTGTCCTGGTTGCCCCTCCTCCAGGCCAGCTCTCTGCTATGGCCCGGGAGTGCAGTGGAGGATGGCCCAAGTCCTTGGGCCCTGTACCCACATGGGAGACCAGGAGAAGCACCTGGCTCCTGGTTTTGGATCAGCGCGATGCGCCGGCCGCAGCGCGCTGGCCGCGGCGGCCATTGGAGGGTGAACCAACGGCAAAGGAAGACCTTTCTCTCTGTCTCTCTCTCACTGTCCACTCTGCCTGTCAAAAAAACAAAAAAACAAAACAAAACAAAACAAAACAAAAACCTGCATCCTGCGATGTGGACATCCCATATAGGCACCAGTTTGAGTCCCAGCTGCTCTACTTCTGATCCAGTTCCCTGCTAATGCACCTGGGAAAGCATCAGAAGAAGGCCAAGTGTTTGGGGCTCTGCACCCACGTGGAAAACCAGAAAGAATCTCCTGGTTCCTGGCTTTGGCACTGCCCAACCCTGGCCATTGCTGCCATTTGGGAAGTGAACTAGAGGATGGAAAATCTGTGTGTGTGTGTGTGTGTGTGTTCCTCTTTCTCTTTCTCTCTCTGCAACTCTGACTTTCAAATAAACAGATAAATATATTTTAAAAAAACAGTATAATTTTGTAACAAATGGCTGTGTCTCAGGCAATGTCGGCAAAATAGTTTTGCTTCTCAAAATCCCATTTCTACTGTTTCCTTGGTACCAGTTGGTGCTTTGTCTCAATGAGTTCTACTCAGTACTCCAAATCCACATGATTCAAGTCACTGAATTTGTTGAGCTTCTATTAGTCACAGCACCCAGCTGATCAGACAGACCATCTTCAAACAAGGCCAATGTGGAGCTATAACCAATCCAGCTGTTTCTTTACTTCACATTTGTTCTCCATGCCTAAGTGCTTTCTGCCCACATTGAGGAGTGAGGCCTCTTGAACTGCTTGGTTCTTGTTCTTTACTCAATCAAGTTCTACTAAATTTGTCTGAAAGTTTTCTTTTTAACAATGCCAATGCTAATGTCCCTGTTTTGATCTTTGTATTATGGTCCTATAAAGAGCTGTTATCCAGGGAAGGTGAGTGAAGAGCATACCAGATCTCTTTGTACTGTTTTTTCAAGATTTTTGAAAATTTCTTTCAAAATAATTTTTTTCAGATAAAGTTCTACTTGTTAAGTAGAGAGAGGACCTGAAGTCAGACTGAAGTGTGGAAATCAGACTGATTGGGTTAAAATCCTAGCTCTACCCCTGCCAAACTGTGTAGTCTTAGACAACTGCTCTAAACCCAGATTTTCCAACTGTCAAGTTAAAATAATAAAACAACTTCAAAGGTTTGCTATAAGCATAGAATAAGATGACATGGAAATTTTATAGCATAGTGCTTGACAAATGATAAGTGCTCCCACTATAAGCTATCTTCATTATTTTTCATCGGCAGATATCTTTTCCTCTGAGATGGGTGCCCAGTGAACACATCCTCAAGAGGGTATTAGTGGTTGATATTGGTATTTCTGAAAATGTTTGCCTTTTAATGAAATTATCATAAAATTGTTTTGAGAGAGTTTAGTGGAAAATTATATATTCTAAATGTGACCCCAACAGTATCTCCCATTCTATTGCTTTTTCTAGAACCTTGCCACACCTCCATGAAGAGGTAGAATCAATGTACCTTATTTTATCTTGGCAGCCTTTGGTAAGTATGGAGTATGGTCAAAGTGATGCTATGAGATTTCCAAAGACAGGTCTTTACAATGCCATGTACTTCATCCTGTATCTTGGGATGATAACCCTTGGAATGTATCCTCAAGGCAGAGATGAAATCCAAGAAGTTCACAGAAAGGCCCATAAAAATAACAAAGGCCCATGACCACATCTCCAGGTGAACTCAAAACTGAGAAGTATACTCATCTTGCCAGCCACTTGAGTGAACCATCGTGAAAGTAAATCTCTCAGCCCCATTCAGAACCACTCAGCAGAAGGCACTTGGAGCAGAGGTAGCTTTTCTCACCAAGTCCTGCCACAACTGCAAATTTATAAGCAAGAATATTATTATTTTCAGCCATTATGCTTTGGGGGTAGTTTACTTAACAGTTTTAGAAGAAAATTCTATTTGATAAGGGATCAGGAAAAAATGCCATTTTTTAAAAATGTAGGCAGATTTGAGATCAGGAACTACAAATAGGATTGAGTAGATTTGAGGACTATTCAGTGGACACTAAGTATGTCCATTTGTTCATAGTGCAAGATAACTGAAAAGTTTTTTCCAAAAGATGAGAGCATGAAACAAAGTGAGAACATCTAATACTGGAGCAATAAAATGGGTAGAGCCCTGGTGTTGATTTTCAGTGATGATGGTGTCTACTATCAGAACCAATACCAAAGTTAGTTTCCAGGGATGATCTACTGTGATAGATGAAGTTTGGGTTCTAGGTTCCAGTTAACCACACCACTCCTGATTTCTTGGTTTAAGTTCGTTAAGAACAGACCCAAATCATAAGACTTCAAGTCCAGGATTCCATTTTGACTGATTGAAGATTTCCAGTATTCTGTGTCTGTGAAAGACATGGCTTGAGAGGTAGCTGCTCACTCCTTCGCTTCTGCATCTAGACCTTGCCTGCAGGAAGAAATGGGTTTATGGGGTAGACACCACCTGGTCAGATGCCTTAAGGGTCACTTCATGGCTCATATACCAGGGAAGAGCCTAAAGCTGTCTAGACTTGCTTCTAAGAGATCAACTACCCTTGAGCACAAATATGCTTATCATAAGGAAGTAGAATGAGCAACTGTGAACAAGGAACTGTCAGTTACAAAGCCAAGGAAAAAGAGTCCAAGTGGAGCCCAGTGTGCATGGAGAATGGACTTTGCCCCATCTCACCATAAACTAAGTTATTCCTTATACTGTGGTGGATGAGTTAGGGAGAAACTAAGAGAGAGAGCAGAAGCTTTCTCTCCACACTTTCTGAGAAGATAAAGCATCTTAGTTGTGGTCTGAGACAAAAGGAGACAAGAGCAATTTTCTAATTAGATGCAGGTTTGTATCAGGTCATGTGAAGGCTCCCTAACTTGGGTGACATCAGGTAAAGCACAGATGGTTGGATTCCTCTCCTGAGTTTCCAATTTAGTAGGTCTGGGGGAAGGCCTTTGAAATTGCATTTCTAACTAATTCTAGGTAATGATGATACTTTTGGTCAAGAGACCATGGTACAGGTGTCCAGAAGACACCTGCACACAGGTTTTCTCAGCTAAGTCTCACATCATTCATAATTGACAACAAGTACCCAGAGCTTGGTAAGAACCGAGGTTCTTATCCAATCTCACATAACACTAAACAGTAGACCGAGGCATCAAACTCAAGTCTTTTGACCTAACTTAAGGATTCTTTTCATTCACCTATAACTGCTTCCTAGAGTAGTAGCAAAAATGAAGAAAGAAACTTTGACATCTTTTTGGTAGATAAGAAGCATGGATGGATATTTTGGGTGTTCTTCAAGTGTCACCTTTAATTTTACAATTCCTTTTGAAAGATTCCAAAATTTTTTGTGTATACTAAGGGGGAGAAAAGGACAAGAAGAGGCTTTGTCTCTGTTTTGTTCTACCTGGACAGGCAGAGGTAGGAAGAGTTGAGTGTCTCAAGGAACAACCAGGGTTGCTAACAACCACTCTCTTACCTACAGATCAGGCAAAATTTGGTGTCATTGGAGTTGGTGGCTATGATTGGAAATTCATTTTAAAAATAAGCCATTTCTTTATTAACTTTATTAACTTTTTAAAAAAATGAATTATTTATTTCAAAATCAGAGTTACAGAGAGAGGGAGAGATAGAGGGTTAAAGATTACATCTACTGGTTCATCCCTCTAATGGCTACAACAGCCAAGCCTGGGCCAGGCCAAAACCAGGATACAAGAGCTTCCTTTAGGGCTCCCACAGGGGTGGCAGGGGCCCAAGCACTTGGGTCATCTGTTGCTGCTTTCCCAAGCACATTAGCAGGGAGCTGGATTAGAAGTGGAGAAGTTGTGACAGGAACAGGCACCCATATGGAATGCCAGCATTGTAGGCAGCAGCTTAATTCACTGTACCACACACCAGCTCCAATAAGCCTTTTCTTTACAGATGACAACCCTTAACCTATGTAAATTTAACTTCAACAGTACTATTTCAAATAACATTGAGGGGGCGTATTTTGAGGAGTACTTTATATGACCCTTCAAATTGCCCCCTTTTGCTTGCAATCCCATGGGCAGACTCATCATCAGTTCTTCAGACCCTTTAAGTAAATTAAACAAACAAACAAAAACACTGAAGACCATCCAGTGCGAGGTATTCATGGAGATCATGAAACAATGGATCCAATTTGGTATGTCTTCTTTTTCATGACAACAAAATGAGGACCAGAACTCTCATGGAATTTTTCAGAGTCACACCAATTTTTATGATGCATTATTATTAATTTATCAAGGGTAATTCCTGAAGCCTTACCTATTACACCTCAATCTATCATCACAACCATTTGGGGTTTCTGGGAAATGAATTGGGTACTAGACACCTTTTCCTGCCCCGAGATTCTATTTTATAAGCCAAGGGTAGCAGCATTCCTGATAAATAATTTCTTAGTTCCTGTGCTGTGGAAGACACACACACACACACACACACACATACATACACACATAGAGGGAGAGAGAGAGAGGATAAGGATTGAAAAATATAAAAGAAGCTGTTGTATTTTTGACACTTTATTGAATAATAATATACAGAAATATATATATTATTAAATGCAGATGTTGATGAAATTTCACAAACTGAACACGACTGAGTAACTATATCAATAAACAGGATATTATAAGCCCCATAAAAGTTCCCACTGTACTCCCTTGCTGTCACTATCCCACCAAGGGTAACCACTATTCTGACTTGTAATACTATTTTTGTATTCAGGAATGTGTATAAATGGACCATCCATTATACTCTTTTATATCTGGTTTCTTTTGCACAACCTAATATTTATGACACATCCATAGTGTCATGTGCAGTTATATAACATTCAGTGTCACAGTTGTATAGCAATATATGATATATATTACTACAATTTATTTGTCCATTCTACTATTAATGGGTACTTATGTAATTATTAGTTTTGAATAACACCACTATGAATATTCTAGCATACATCCCTTGATGCACATATGCATGCATTCCCTCTGCACATAAACCTAGAACTGGAATTGTTAGGTCACAGGCTTATATGTTACATTAATACATACTGCAAAACAGTTTTCAAAATCACTTTATTTTACCCTAAGCACAGCATGATAGTTTTGTTTACATTCTTGCGAACACTAAGTATTGTTGGAGTTTTCCATTTCATCCATTCTAGGGAGGATATGGTAGTAAATTGATTTAGTTTTTTGCCCTAAATTTATTTATTTATTTTATTTGAGAGAAGAAGGTGGGGGAAGAGAGAGAGACAGAGACAGAGAGAGATTCCATCTGCCAGGTCACTCTCCAAACGGCCTCAACAAAGATGACTGTGCCAGACCAAAGCCAGGAGCCAGGAACTCAATCCAAGTTTCCTACATGAGGGGCAGGGACTCAACTACTTGAGCCATCATCACCTGCTATCTCCCAAGTTGCAAATTAGCAGGAAGCTGTAACCTGTAGCAGAGCTGGGACTTGAACCCAGAAATTCTGATATGGGATGTGAGTGTCCCAAGTAGCATCTGAACTGCTATGCAAAACATATGCTTCTGTTTTAGTTTTTTATTTGCAGATGTGGATACTTGGATATTGTCTGTTGAAGGACTTCTTTAAAACCTTTGTCCATATTTCTAAAGCCTTCTTAACTTCTCTCTTCTCTATGTTTTCTACCTTTTGTAAGACTGTATCTTCCTTCTCTTAAAAAATGTGAATGACCAACAGCAGGTGAATGGATAAATACATGGTGGCAGATCCATTTACTGGAATCTAATAATAAAATGTAAGCCATATCCGGATACTTGTAGCATCAATGAAACTAAAATTGCATCATTCTAAGCACAAGAGGTCAAATACAAAAGAGCACATATTGTATGACGCTAGTTTTTTTCCCAAACAGGCAGAACCAGTGCAGAGTGACTGAAAACAGACCAGTAGTGTCCTGGGGTTGGAGGAACATATCAACCAGAAAAGGGCATGAGGGAACATTCTAGAGTGATGGGAATGCCCTGTCTTGATTTCAGAAGTGGTGATATGAATGTACCCATTTGTTAAAACTCCTAACTCTACAGGTAAAGTGGGCATTTTAATTGCTTTGAATTATATCTCCATAAAACTGATTACTTTTTGTGACTGAGCCCTACGTGTGTAGCACTTAGAATGGGATCAAAAGTGACCATTTCCTCAGCCTCAGGGCTGATGCCCAAAGATGTGCATGGGCCCCACAGGAGAGTCCTATCTCCCTAGAAGGAAGGGCATGGCTTCCAACACCTTTCGAAACAACTGTTTTGATTGAAGACGTACAAAAGCCTGGTGCTGGCTACTTTGGCCACCTCATCCCCCACAAATGGCTTAGTTTCCGTTCGCTGACGGCTGCCTGCCAGTCACCCAGCGAGCCGGCCAGCACACTTAACAAGCTGGCCCATCACCTCGTTTCAAATATACAACGCGAACACAGGCGTTTCCAGATCCTGGACTGGGAAGACAACACTTGCCCAGCTAGCTTTCCCAACATTTTACGTTTCAGGAGCCCAACAGCAGTCTTTTTTCTCTCTCTCTCTCTCTCTTTTGACTTTCTTGGGAAACCTGACAGGGTCCACATTTCAGAGAGCGCCTCTTCTCTCCGGCACCAGAGCTGTGGTATTTTAATAGCCACTCTCAGCCCCTCCCCTGGGAACATATTATTATGTGATCATTAGTGATGGGCAAACCTCACTGGGTTTCCAGGTTTGAGTCTGTGCCAGAAGTTCAACACTCCTCCTTTCTGGCAATTCAAAATCCCCTCCCATTTTGTTTACTTATATTTATTTTCTTTAGTTTTATCTTTCTTATCTACCTGGGCATGCTTGTCAGTTATTTAGCCATTTTTTAAAAATTTTTTTCTTGTTTTTTTTTTTTTTTTTTTTTTTTTTTTTTTTGCCACAGAATAAAGGAGAGGAAGGAGATGAGGAGAAACATGACTTCCCTGCTATTGACATGCCTGGTGCCTACCCAAATTGTAATCAGGCCCCAATTATTGGCAGAGTCAAAAAAAAAGTGACCACACACTTGCTATATGTCTTTATCACAATTCTGGGGGTGCCCAGTGAATTTATGGGTAAATAAAACATGAAGGTTTTTCTTGGAGGGCTACCATTTCCATCAGGATGCTGAGACAACCAGATAGGTAGATGTTATTGACAAAGGTATATAAATATCACTCCACTAATAGTGCCCTAACAATGATGCAGTCAAGGAGGGCTGACCAGGAAGCTGTAAGAACTTGCAAAGCAATTTCTGTTTCTGGATTACAAGAATAAGGCATTGAACTCACTATATCTAAACTCAAACACTCCTGTTGAAGAGTCTCCTATTTTTCTTCTCTAGAAAACAGGAACACTAATATTTATTCCCTGATCTATTTTGTTGGTTATAGAGCTGAGTGGAGTACTGAGTTTGTAAGTTAGAGATTACATTCAATTCATATCCAGTTAGCCTCAACCACAGGCTGGAAGTCAAAGCCTGCATTTATAGACTGGACCCACCAGTCAGGGGCTGACTGCTAGGGTCATGGGGATGGTGGAGACATGGAATTTCAAGCCCTTCCCATCTTCCATTGGAGGAATCCCAGAATACAGCATGTCCTGTGACCTTGTAGGAGGCTGGGAATGTCCAGGTCAGAGGCAGCAGCTGGCCTAGGAGGGCTGCCAGAATTTCCAGGACACTGATGCATTCAGAATAGGAGAAAAGGGAACATGGGAGGGGGTGCCTGGCAGGGGGGAGCAGAGGCAGAAAGCAGAGGGAGTGCTGGAGCTGACAAATTCAGATTGGTGTATTTCACTCAGTGTGAAAACACCAGTGAGTCACTTATGCTAATATGTATTTTCTCTTTAACGCCGCTTTCCCGGTTTCTCTGAAACTATACTGTGTCTACTATGAATAATCTCACAGAGTTACAGCACAAAATTTGTTCTTCTACCCAAAGAGCAGCCACTTGTTTTTGGATCAGATTTCTCTACTGTGTAACTAACTTGGGGAGGTCATTTCTGCCACAGTTAAGACCCTTTTAGTGCAAGTGAAGCTGCAGTTAACACACTTGTTTCTTAAACTGTTTTTCTGAAACACTGATCTGTGCCATATTAATATTCTTTATTCTCTTAAGTTTTGATTCTCCCTGAACACTTTATATGCTGATTGCTGTCTGTAGACTGTCTCAGGTGAAAAAAAAATGAATGTTTTCAGAGTACTAGAATTTATATGTATTTTCATTTTATGATTGCACTGATTTTTAAAGTGGTTTGACAAACTAGAAGTTGACAGAAGGTAGAATGCACGTAGAATGATAATACCGGAAATGCACACGATAACTAGGTGAAGGAAGGTAACTCAATTTCATCTCAGTGCTGACTCCATCAATTAGCAGTGACTGCTGGTAATGTTCTTTTAATAAGGATCCTGAGGCCACTTCCAGGATTAGCAGAAAAGAGGGCCAAGAGTTGATTAGTCATGTCTGCCATGACAGTGTCTTTGTGGTAAGTGGGGAAGGGGAGGGGCAGTGGGATGTCATCTCAGACATTATGTGCAAGTATTTTCCTGGTCTTGACCACACGTTCACTCAAACAAGTAGTATGTCAAGGGAAGTTTTATAGTAACTGATTGTTTTTTAAAGATGTATTTATTTATTTGAAAGTCAGAGTTACACAGAGAGAGAAGGAGAGGCAGAAAGAGAGAGGTTTTCCATCTGCTGGTTCACTTCCCAGATGGCCGCAATGGCCAGAGCTGTGCAGATCCGAAGCCAGAAGCCAGGAGCTTCTGGGTCTCCCATGCGGGTGCAGGGGCCCAAGAGCTTGGGCCATCTTCTACTTCTTTCCCAGGCCATAGCAGGGAGCTGGATAGGAAGTGGAACAGCCAGGACTTGAACCAGTGCCCATATGGGATGCCGGTGCTTCAGGCCACAGCTTTAACCCACTGAGCCACAGCGCCAGCCCCTACAGTAATTGATTACATTGAATAGAGACCTGAGTATTTAATTCTCAGTATACGGCTGGATCAAAACACTTCTCAGAGCACTCTTAATCTGGGGAGTCCTCATCTCTGTAATCTCATTTTCACCCTGAAGCACAAGTAATGGACTTGTAGACTGTTCTGTAGTGTTAAGACATGAACAATAGCAGTGCATTTACAACTCGATTAAGAAATTTTAAGTCCCTTTCATGTGTACACACACATGACATAATACCAACCTCCTGCTCCCTTCAGATTCCTCTCTGGTTCCATGTTCTTTGCACATCCTGGACAGAAGTCATGTGGCTGATGCTGCGAGAGAGGGGGGCATTTAAATGAGGAAATGATTCTGTAATTCTATAACTATTTATTGTTTCTCTTGTTCTCTTAAAGGCAAGGTGAAGAACTGAGCCATGGGATGCTTTACCTGAGCCAGAACTGAGCCTCTAACTCTAGTTAGTGCATTCAAGAGAACTGCTGTCCTTTCTTTGGCGCTGCATAATCTCATGAATGCACCACCTCCATGAAAAGTCCTTGCATACATCTTGTATCTTTGAACTTCACTAAATGTGGTTGTTCATCTGAAAAAAGTAAAAACAGAATCTACTGGTTTGTTTTAGTGTGAAACAAACTTTTTTTATGTATTATAAGAATTACAAATTTATAGCCATAGAGTACCAAGGTTACACTTTGGGCTAAAACAGAGATAATTTGCTTACAGGGGATCCAAAATAATAGTATGTATGTATATATAAATGTTCATAACAGCTGCTGAGTATAAAATGTATGCTATTGTGCTAAATAGCAGAGAATTTGCTTTAGAGTGTCGTATTCAACAGCCCTTACCACAACAAAGCTGCAGAACAAAGCATCCATAATTTTTTGGGCTTAAACAGCATTTCTATTTCTCACTCATGGGTCTGCTGGTCATCTGGGGCTATTCTGCATCAGGCTGAGTCTTGTCTAGTCTTGCCTGGAGGCATCATATTGGGTTCAGGTCTGCTCCATGCATCACATTTTGGGTCTCAAACTGATGAGGCTGCTGTTAGCTTCATAGCTTTCTTTTTTCTCTTTGAGTAGAAAGGAGTGAGGGAAATCGCCTAACCCAGGAGCTGACCCACAGTCATTTCTAACCACACTTCATGGCTTCAAGTCAGTCCAATGTCCAATCCCCCTATTGATAGGGGAGGACTTGACTACTTCTAGGAAGATGAATTGCAAAGTTACATGGCAAAAGATATGCACATTGAATTCTAAAACAGGAAGAGCTTAGGAATTGAGAAAACAAACCCATTCCCTAAAAATAATATTAAGATGTTCTGATTAAAACATAGGGAGGTGATATAAAGGAGTGAAAATAACAGCAACCATCATCATAATCATCAGATTTGGGGGCCAGGGCAATCTAAGTTTGATTCTTGACATCATTCCTTCCCTGGTTTCAACAACCAGCAGGCTTTGTGAACACTAGGACTGGTGAAAGGTTAATCAGGAAAGCTGTAGACCTCTATCCCTATGTAGATGTGTATCTCTTTTTGTTTGTATGTTTCTCCACTTGAATGTTTTATTTCCACACTTGGTAGCTCAAGTTACTCAAAGGAGTAATTGACTCAGCTAATAATCCTTGTCCCAGCTAGGGCAATGAGCCACACCTGGTGCCACTGAACACACTGATCAAGGCAGGTGCATACACTAGGTACAATCAGCCATGGCTGGGAGAGTCTTCTAGATGAGTTTTTCTGGCAGGCATAACAGATTGTACACCAAACAGTTATATTTTTAAAGCAAAGCTGCTATTGGGTGAAGAAAGAAACTGCATTATTCAGACCCTCTTGAGAATCTAGTTGGACCATGTTAGCAATCTTCCTCACTGATGTGTCTCACTTGCAAACAAAGGGTATGCTAGGTACTGTTTCATCACTCCCTGTAAATACCTAAAACAATTAATTTATAAAGAGAAAAAGTTCAGTTAGTCACAGTTTTGGAGGTACAAATCCAAGATTGGAGGCCTGTTGGTTTGGTATCTTTGAGAGCAGTGGATGACAGTGGCAGAGCACATGCAGAGGGAGGATCACACAGCACGCCAAGAAGCAGAGAGTATGGCTGGGCTCAAACTCAGACTTCTGTTAACAACCCCCTTGTGAGAACTATTTTCAGAGGGCACTCTCCCAGTAAACTGAGGGCATCCCACCAGGGCCCATCTCCTAAACAACAGAATTGGATTAAATTTCCAACCACATAGTACCATGAATTTATGACTTTGGCTCTTAAATATCTGCATGAATTCAGGTACCAAGTAATATTTAACCTAAAACAAAAGGGATTAAAAAGCTGTGTCTTTTCTAATGTCCACTTTCCCACTCAGTACTTAAACATTGAGGGCTCCAAAATGCTATAGGAAGACTGAGCCACAACATGGGGAGGGCCTGGGTCTCTGATCACATGGAATGCTTCTTTTGAGTGAGACAAAGGTGTTTAAAAATTAACATGTTGGAGTTGTTAAATATCAGTTAACACAGAAGGCGTATTCCACAGGGTTGGGATAGAATGGTTGCTCCTAAAAAGAGCCGGTAGCATTGTATTCACTTGGCTTTAAGTGCGGAATGAAGCAAAGTATACAAACTGAAGCAGCAGAACAAAGACTTCATCCGGGGAGGATGAACAAGTCCCTTGAGATGGCCTCAATGATGCCAACTTCAGCTGTGAAGGTTATATTTGGGAAGTCAGCCATAACAGTTAGGGGGTGTGGCCTTTGAGAGGGATGAGTGGGAAACCCTGCCATTGTCCACATTCACACTTCACCCATAGAGAATTTCCATTCAACACAGGAATGAGAGGATTCTCTTTGTAGGCGTGTTGCTTTCCTGGACATGGTTTCTGAAATATCTTTCTTTAGGATGAAGCTTCTTTTTCTTTTTTAATGAGGGGTTCTTCTCTCCCAAATGAACCAGATTTAATCGAATTTTAAAAGCCACCTGCTGTCTAGTGAGGTCAGATTTCCTTCTTGCTCTCTGTTGGTAATCTGCAATGGCACTTGCCATACTTGCATAAGCTCACCAATGATAAAGAGGAGCAAGAAGCTGTCCCCTCATCACTGACCACACCTTGACCCCAGTTTCGAGCTTGGAACTTTGGGAGGGGGCAGTGGTGATGGTAGCCTGCTAAAGAAGACCACCTTGACTGCTTGGCATACCAAGGCCAAATGGGAACGAGAAAGAAGAAAACCTTAATCCTCCCCTAAATCTCTCTTCTTCACTTTCTCTCTCACTCTCTCTCTCCCCCTCTGGTACAAATCCGTTTGTCCAATCGCTGCAGCCATCCAGCTGGCACAGTACCCACAGCAGTTGAATTGATTCCATGCTCCAACACTTCCTCTGTGAGCTGCACCACAACAGCTTCTCTGATTAAAGAGGATTCTTGTCTCCCTCTACTTGGATTGATGCTGCTCACCTCTCTTGAGCAGAGCCAGCCTCAGCTCATGCTGCCTGTGTTTCACTCACCCAATACATCTCCTTTCCTGTGCCAGATACTTTTATATGGCGGGAGTGACTTCCTTTTGGACCCCGAGAGTCTGCTAGCTTGGTAGCTTCCAAGTAGGAGAACAAAAGCAGAGATTCCCTTTTGGAGCTCTATCACCAGAGTCATAAACACATCAGTGGTGCTAGAGGGGCCTTGCAACAGTTTGAAACAAAGGCTTTATTCTGAGTCTTCCCTTCCCCACTGATAACCAGTCTGTCATTGCAAATGGGAAGGGTGGAGTGGGGGTGGGGGCAAGGCCTAGAAGGGAGGCAAAAGGGAGTGCAGAGCTGAAAGCTTATTAACCTTTCCAAGAGGCTTGTGATTCAAGCTTGTGCAGCTTAACATTTTTTTTCTCTCCCAATTATTTTAATGATGCTGCGGAAAGTCCTAACTTCTGTGCTGAGGCTGTGCTGCTGCCACGGTCTGGGCTGGTCACATGGTAACATTCCGACCCAGGCTGGGTCACCCCGTAAGAAAAATCAGCTTGGGAAAACCACTCCTCCTGCTGCATGCATCGCACTCTCTCTCTCTCTCTAAAGGAAAAAAAAAGCCTCCTTTTTAAGAGCTTTGAAGCTTAAGTCTTAGATGTGAGCCCTGCTTCAGAGTTTATTAGTTATTTTTTTATCCCCATTCACCACTCCTCTCAAAAAAGTTTATGTTCACTCAGAATGGCAATTATTTGACTCTAATTCAAACCATTTTGTGTCATTTAGATCCAGGCACATTGCTTGATCTCAATAATAAGGGAATGTACCGAATACTTTTGTTGCTAAAGGAACTGTAGTCATATAAGCCAGTTCATCAATCATGGGTTTTTTTTTTCCTTCTTTCTCAGTCTTAATGTATTCCTCATTTCATTTTGAGCATGAAAATTAAGCCTATAACATAAACTTAAAAGCCAACTACTGTAGTCTGTACTTTGAACCCAGATACAAAAGCAAACATTCCTTCCTATTAGGTTTAGGATCAAGATATATTGATTTAGGAGGTTTACTAAAACTTAGCAGGAGGCTGATTGGGGGCTGGAGATGTGGCAGGAACAAGACAGGGGGAGTAAAAGAGAAAGTAACTTCTCTATTTGTGTGTGTGCATGTACACACTGTTGGAGGAATTACTGGTGTTTTAGTAGTTCACTGCAAACACGATCATGGTCAGTCTCCCTTCCCATTTAGCAAGAGCAAGTGGACACTGGCAGAAATTACAGAGAAATCTCTTCCTGTCTGGATTGTCATTGACACATACACTAATTTTCCAACCATTGATTGGCACCATCTGATAGGGAGTTGCATTTCTCATAAGTGTACACAAGTTGAACACATCTGTGTAATGGGTACCCAGACTAGGAAATAGAACATCAGTTGCACTCCAGAAATCCCCATTATGTCTTCTTCCAGTCATGATATCCCCAAGGGTAACCATTATCCTAAATCCTAATACTACAGATAACTTAATCTGATTTAAATATACCTCTGTTTTAATCTTGTTTTGACTGGATAAATGGAATCATAAAATGTATTCTTTTAGATCTAGCTTCTTCCATGCAATATTATGTTTGAGAAATTGATCCTTATTTGTCATATAGCTGCAGTTTGTTCATTGCTTTTGATATTAATATTCCAAAAGTTATATACACATTCTACTGTTTACAGACATTACAGAAATTTCCAGTTGGGCTTCTATGAATAGTGCTTTTATAAACACTTCTAGTACATATCTTTGGTGAACATACATATGCATCTTTGCTGGCCTTACTCCTAGGAGATGAATTTCTAAATATTGGGTGTGTGTGTGTGATTGGTTTTGGTAGAAACTGCAGAACAGTTTTCCAAAGAGGCCATTACCAATTTATGCTTCCTCTAGTGATGTATGAGAGCTCTGGTTACTATACATTTTTGTCAATACTTTGTATTTTCAGTGTTTCCTTTGCTATTCGGGAGGAAATGTAGTAATATAGCATTGTAATTTGATGTACATATCTCATATCCATTGAGTTTCATTTCTGTGCTTTAATGAACACCCAACCATCCCTTAACCCAACAAGAGTCAATCTGACCATCAAGTGTCCCTTCTATAAAGACTCTCTCTGTTCTTTACTGCTGTTTCCAGAACATCTTCTCCATCTATCTACATGGATTTTCTTCTGTTGAGCTCTGTAGAACTTATAAGGAGCCACCCATTGTACTTGATTTGCCCCAGTGTAGTGCTATGCTATAAGTGTTTCTCCTGTGTGATTCTGTCTTTCCAACTGGAGGCCGAGTCCTCTGAGGACAGAGTGCATCTCAGCAGGTCCTTGGTATGTGCACTAACCCACTGGAATGGATCCAGAGGAGGTGTGCTATGCTCTGACAGACTGGACTTTGTACTTTTTGCCCTGTCATTCTGATGCCCAATAGCTTTACCCTATATATCTTTGACTAAGACCACTCTTGAAATACATAGGATAGGTAAGAAAAACAAAGCACATTTCTTGAGGTTAGAGATGGATTTGAAATTTTGCACCTATCAGTTAAGGTCCTTGTAATCTTAGGAGTTTGCTTTCTGATTCTAAGCCTCTATTTCCACCAGTACAGGAATAGAAGAATATGAGCAGAATTGTAGAGAGGATCCAAAAAGATAACATAGCAAAGTGTCTGGCACATTGCAGGTGCTGAATGAGTCAGTTCTTTTCTCCATGCCCTTCTTCTTTGGCAAGGTTTCAGTCTCTGAGTCTCATAAGAGGATAAACCTCAAACCATTCTGTAGACCTTTAGTTTACTGTGGCAGTGCCCAATCCTTCCTAGCCAGCCTCTCTGATATCGAGCACTATTGTGAATTAGGTGGTAACTTTTGAAATAAACTTAATAACTTTTTCAGAAAATAGAATTTTTAAGTAAAATTAAGAAGACTGTCTCTTCAGAAGCCTAACCAAGACCCCTGGCAGCACGAATCTTTTTTGAAGCAAGGATAGACAACAGCTTTCTGTGTACTCCACATTTTTCTCTCTGCTCAGCCCACTACAACAAAAAGCAGGTACCTTAAGTGCAGCTAATGCAAGAGGGCATATCTCTCCGTTATTGAGAACATGATTAAAATGTAGACATCTCTGGTTCCAAAAAGATTATTGGAAGAAGTACACAAAAGAAGGGATTTGCATTTGGCCTTTTTTGCTCTTCCCTGAAGTTTGGTTGCTTTTCCAATGGGAGGGTAAGCTCTAGAGCCAATGACTTTGCCCCCTAAGGTGACTCAGGGCTTGGAAGGGTGGCCTCTATTTCTTTCTTTTTTTTTTTCTTCTTGAACCTTGCTGTGCTTTGCCAGTGTGGATTGGTGTGTCCAAAGCCAATTTGGCAGGTCATTAGTTTGTTTCCTCTGATAGTGCTACACTGTAGGCAGGGTTACAAAACAGATTCCAGCTGGCTAGACTTCTGATATGAATATCTCGAAATGGTTCCACAGGCTTTGGTTAGATTTAGTGGTCAAGATTCTGGTACACTTTCTTTTTCTTTTTAATTTTCAGCCAATTTGAGTGGAACCACATTGTAATACAACTCAATGTGCTACATACATTTTTAAAATTCACAAATCAAACCATGAAATAGAAATCCTAGATGTTAATCCTATAAGCAGATTTGTTTATCAAGTGACTTTCATATCAATGCTTACCCTTTGCCCCTGGCAGGAGAGTAATGGATGGAAACGTTAGAGACATGGAAAACTTATTTGATGACCTTTCCAAGGCTCTGTCATTTAATCAAAAAAGGGGATGAAATATTATTATTGCCACTTTACAGAGATGAGAAAACAATAGCTTACAGAGAGCTAATATAGTTTTATCAAGATCGCACATCTGTGAATTTGGGATCAGAAATCTTGGGTTGTCTAGATCTTTTCTCTTCTTTTCCTTCCTCTTTTCCCTGTCATGTAGAATTCATGTGACATTCCTTATTTTCCCTCTCACCTAGAATTCATGCACCCTTGACACAAATAAGTTAATCTTAAAGTTAGACATGACTTAAAAGGTCCATTCAAGTCCATCAAAGGCAGGGATTCCTTCTGTGAGGTCCATGACAACTCATCAAAACTCCGGTTTCCTACAATAATGATTAACTTATTTCTTTACAGGGCTACTAATGGCCATGTTGTGTGGTTCCTGCTCTTCCTTTAAGAAAATCCACCACACACTGGTACATTCATACAGACTCACAAGTTGATTGTGCACATCTCTTTCCAGCTTCACACTTAGTGATGCCACTTTGGTAGCTTGGCATCAGCTATCATGGGTATGTTACATTTGCAGGAATTGCCAAAAACTACAGATCAGACCTTCCACCTCCACTTCTACTCACTACACTCAGAATCGATTCTTAAATATTGATCAGCACACCATTGCTTCAAGCTTTTGGATGGGGAGGAGATTCTTCCTTTGGCCATATATAGAAGAAGTGCAGGGGCCGGTGCTGTGGTGTAGGGGGAAAGCTGCTGCCTGCAGTACTGGCATCCCATATGGACATCGATTTGAGTCCCAGCTGTTCTACTTCTGATCCGGCTCTCTGCTATGGCCTGGGAAAACAGTAGAAGTGGCCCAAGTCCTTGGACCCATGCACCTACAGAGGAGACCTGGAATAAGCTCCTGGCTCTTGGCTTCAGATCGGTGCAGCTCTGGCCATTGCGGCCAATAGGGGAGTGAACCAGCGGATGGAAGACTTTCTCTCTCTCTCTCTCTCTCTCTCTCTCTCTCTCTCTCTCTCTCTGCCTCTCCTTCTCTCTCTGTATAATTCTGACTTTCAAATAAATAAATAAATCTTTAGGAAAAAAAAGAAGTTCAAATTTTCCACAGCTGCTCCTCAGAGATTTCAGAACAGCTTTTTGTCCACTCTGTCTTTCTATAACAGCTTCAGAGAGATGTAAGTCGGAGTCTTATATCAGTACTTTAGTTGTTGTGGAACTGTGACCAAATTATTTAATCTCTATAAGCTTTAATTTGCTTGTATATAAAATAGAGATGTTTAAAAACAGTGTCTATCTCTAGGATTACTGTGAGGTTTAAATGAATCTGGATGTAAAATACATTGCCCAGTCAACAGAAAGCTCTCAACTTTAACTTTTATTACACATTTTTTGTTCATCACTGAAACAGTTAACCAGGATTTGTAACAAATTATTTAGACTGGTCAGAATGCTGGCTGGAGCAGATGGATCACACAAGGGACTTTGTTGCAGAATATAACATCAGGACCCTGTGCAAAAGAGCAAGACTACTTGAATAGCTGAGGTAATGAACAGGGCATATTGAGACAGCAGCATCTACGAGCAGCAGAAAATTGTAACTGCCCCAAGATCTGCAAGGGAAGGGATCAGTAGTATCCAACATGGCAGCTGGACAGGAGCTGGGACAAATTCACTGTTACACATGAGGCCCAGCAGAAAGACAGCAATCTGTGACCTCTCCAATGCTCTTCTCCTGCCCTCCAACCTATGGCAGTACCCTCTAGAAGCCAGAAACCACAAAGGCCTGTGTGGGATGACTCCACCCATAGAGATCACTGCATGGGGCACAGTGTAGGGGAAAGAGGAGAGTAGTGGATTGGAGAGGATAGGGTAAGGATGGAGAATAACCAACCAACCAGTATTTGAATTTTCAATTGCTTTTTCAATCAATCAAATCCACCTTGTATATCTCTTTCCTGTAGAAGATACATACTAAGAAACTATACATAAGTAGAATTTTCAAGCATGGAAGATCTTAGTGTGAAGAAATAAGTTCAGTTTGTGAGTTAATTCTGCCTTATATTTTATATTATACACTTAAAAAAAATCTAGATCTTGGTTTGGCAGAACGCCTATTGCCCTGTGCTCCTTGAGTCCCCCATACCCCAGGGGTCTCATGTTGCCTGATTGATTTATATCATTCCATTTGTTGGCTATATATCCAGGACTTGCCATCATTTTCTTTCTCTTTGCAGCATCATTGCTATTGTTCATGCATGTTCATTGTTCATGCATATGTTTCCTGGTTTAAGGGTCATTAGTTATTCAATTCTATCAGTATTCATCCACTTCTGAACTACCCCTTCCTATGGAAAAAAAAAACAAAAACCTGCAGGACCTGAGTTGTATGAAAGCTTTCAGAATTCCTTAGTGCAATGCTGTCATCTGTTTTCTTAAAGAGGCATTTTATAGTTCAGGGAGAGTCACTTACAGCAATCTCATTCTACTGAGGCAGCACATGTCCCTGTTTGTTCAGAAGTCTTGACTGACATGAAGTGCTTGCCCTTTAACCTGGGTCTTTCTCAACCTGTCAGATTCTAAGAGGTCACTGCCTCTTTTCTCAACTCACTGTTTATACAAAATTCTGTGGTCATTCACACAGTTAATAAGGATAGTATGATTTAGCCTTTAAAAGCTATTTCCAGGAATCCCTTCTTACAAAAATGAAAGAGGAAATTTGATGGGTCAAAGAAATCTCAATGAGCTGGGCAAATAGATTCTTGAGCTGGGTCAGCTTGTACATTTTGATGTTCACATTGGGATGGCTGTCTCCAGAAAAATGACAGAGGTCATTACACTCCTCATCAGTGAGCATGTTTATACTGGAAGTTGACTACTGTCAATCTCATCATTATTGACACTTCAGTTATAAATAAGTCTAACACAGCCTCTCAAACTCAAATGCCTATAGAAAACATGCAGGAAATGTTAATGAATAACATAAACCACATGGAAGAAAACATTCCTTGACAAGTATAGATGCTCCAGGTCTTTGTTTCCCACAGTGGATAGAAATGTTGGTGTAAAACATAGTTAACTTTTATCTTATTCTATATGATGACAGATGCCAGGAATACAATAAGGTGTGGTGGGGACCGGGGAAAACTGGTGAGTACGTGTCCCATCAAAAGCATACTATGTGGGAATGAAGATCTGATGTTGTCAAATCTTCTCCTTTTTTAAAAACAAAGTGGGGATTCTAGGTGTTTATGGGAAATTTTACAAATTTTAGATATTGGTAAAACATTTGAAAAAGTCGCAAAATTATTTTGGAGGCCAAATGTGACACTTTTTAAGTCACATATCACCTGCTGGCCACCAGATAGCTCTGGCTGGACTCGGGGAGACCCTGAATATAAGGTACTGGGGCCGAGTTTTACATAGAAGGAGGAGAAAGGATTGGTTACTCTGATTTTCCTCTACAAAGATAAAAATATGGGTATTGTAGAAGCCACAAAGAAGGTATTCAGCTGCCTTCTGGGACAGTTCTATGTCCTGGTCACCTTTTTCCCTGTGTCTCAGAGTCACGTCTTCCCCATGTGCAGGGGCACATGCACGCATACACTCACACCTGCCCCCCCTAAAAGCCCGGTTACCTAAGAATGCTATTCCTAGACATCCACCCTGTGTTTAGGTGACTTAGCTTGCTGCTTGTGCGTTGTGCTACCAGAGTGTGAAAATATCTCCATAATGACCTGCCTGTATCACTTAACCTTAATTTATCCATGTTTCAATGTAATTTAGGCACAGCCATGGAAAATCTCTGGCTCATACAATCTGTAAGCATGACACTGGTGCCCCTTTGCTAGCTGTATACATTGAAAGCTGATTTTTAAGTAGCTACCTGCATCTTAAGGAGAACACAATGTTTGCCAAACAGCAGGGAAGACTTCTAGGGTTGTGCAATTCATTGGCCTGGTGAGAAGACACATGTCAACTACTGTTTATGACTGTGTGGATAAAGTCTCCTTCAACAAGGAAATCAGCATAGAGGATGGTGGATGCCAGAAAACATCGTTGAGTACTTTAAAGTGTTTCAAAACAACTCTGGCTTCTGCTCCTGGGAGGGATTTTTCACAACCTTATGGAAACAAGATAATTCTGAAGTTAGGGCAGGGTCAGGTGAAGAAGGAGCCCCCTCCAGAGGCAGCCCTTAGGTTAGCACCCTCTTTACCCAGACCACCTGTAGCTTGTGACCTGGTCTGCATCTTCTCCCTCTACACTGTTCGATCGGCATTGCTGTGGTTCTGATGTGGACTGCTGACTGGGCTCAGAGCCTTTGGATTCTGAGATGGTCCACATCCTGTTTGCTACATGTGCTTCCCTCAGCTCCTGATGTCAGTATTTCCAACCAAAATGTATTAACTTTGAACCTTTGGCTCCTGACCTCTCTCTCTCCCTTGCTAAGAGGATACTACCCTTGATTTCACATGGGGCTGATTTCCCGCCCCCTCCAAGAGCAACGACCTCATGGAAGGATACACAAGTTCCTTCCCCTGACAACAACCCCTCTTGCCAGATGCTGTACCTTGGAAATCCTACCTTATTTGAAAGTGGATATTGCCCCTTCATTTGCTCTAATTAAGCTGATTGACTACTTGAGAAAAGGACATACGAGAGTCAGAGTCCCAGAATTATCATTTTATGCCTTTCCTCCTAGTTTAAAAGAGATTTTTTTTAAAAAAAAAAATGGGTTTCATAATGAACAGAAGCATTACGTTATTGACCTGAAAATAAAAAGGCAAATGCTTATTAAGGCGTGTTGGTCACTATGTGTGAGAGGACAGGAATTCCTGGTGATGCAATCTGCTTTATCCAGCAACTGAGTACAGAAAACCTTTTCATATGTGCTCAGTCTGCAACTGCAATAAAGCTTCCATGTAAACAGTGAGCTCTGACTGTGGATCCCAGCTTCTGTGCTGGCCTTCAGACCCCTGGGGTTGTAGCAGCATTTACTGATGGAGTCAGACACCCAAATTCTACACGCAGGCACCCACAGGGAGGTCAGGCAAACAAAACGATTAGGGGAATGATTGCTACCAGGTCTCGGTAGTCCTGGAGATCAATGAATATGTTACTTGAGAAAAAGAATAATCAGTGTAAAGATTAACCACCTATTAAATCATGATAGTGAGAGGAGTTGTTTTTGATGAACTTTAATGCATTGTATGCTATGCATGAACTTGACATACTGCACATTGTCAGGGAGAAAATAAGTAATGTATGGTGAGGAGCCCATAGGCATATAAGAGAATCTAATTGCATCTGAATGGATAATTCACTCTTAGCCAACTCAATTCTGGTGTCCATTAAATGAACTGCAATTACTCCTTTATAGATAATAAATATGGCTTTGTTATCTCATGAAAAAATACAAATTATTATAAAGGTTTATAACATCCTTTATTTAGGTAAGTGGTATAGTTTGTATACAAAAGTGTCTGGTAATAAAATAACCCTACTCATTTATATGTTACATTAGAAACAATGGAGAACTGCTTCATTCGTGCCTATGAGGGCCATGTTAGGAAAAGTAAAATTATTCCACATGGACCAAACAGAAGGAATTAAGTGGGGGGATTTGATAGAAGCAAGAAGCAGTTACAAAGCCACTGAGGCAACTGAGAGATTAGTAGTAGCATGAATCAGTTCCACCTGTAAGGTTAGCAGGAGGAAATGTCACCAGAGCCAGAATCTGGTGCATCCACTAGAACCTACAGCCCTGGTGAGGCCTTTTCAGTAGAAGCTGAAATCATAGAAAAGTCAGCCATTGACAGAGATGGTGTGTGACACACACAGAAGGGAGAGAGATATCCTGGCTCCTTCCATCTCCCACCCTCTACTCTTTTATCAGAGCTGCCTTTTGGCTGAATCTACTTGGGATCCAAGGAGAAAAGGAGTCTAGGAAATTCAGTTTCATAGCAGGACATGAGAAATATTGCAGACTGGTAAATGATTAAGGCATTGATACATGTCCAGGAAGGTATGTATATTCCCATTAGCTGGTTTTTTTTTTTAAATTATTTCTTAATGGACTTTGACTAGAAAGTGTTAGTGTCTCCCCCCATCCTTTTTGCGTTTGCAAAGTGAAGGAAAATCACTCAAGTTGTGATATTCTTGCCAGTAATGTACCCTGTGAGTTATCTAGTTGTGTCTCTCTGTGCTCATGCAGTTTCATTTTTCTTTAAATGTTATTTGCTAACTTCCCCATCTTTTTTAGCACTGGGATTCTCCAGTAAACAGAAATGATGATTTCATTCATTTTTATAACCCAACCCCTCAGAGGGTGAGGCAAGCTGGGGAGGAGGTAAGGGAGAGCACGCTGGTAACTATTTTAGACTTGTAAATTTTATAAGTTCAAATATCTTACTCAATGCTAGGACATGAGCAGGGAAATGCCTGGTTCAATGATGTAAACACAGCAGACTTCAGCCCAGAATGTGAGAAGGGAAATACAAGCAAAAGAGGTATTTCAGAGACATCCCTGCTTTTTAGAGGCTAGCTAGTCTTAGCTGCTCAAGTTCATCCGAGTTTTAGCAACTGCTTCATTTTCTGTTCTCTACACTCCAAAGTGCAGAATGATTTGATTCTGAACTGTTTCTGAACCTGTGAGGCACCTCTGAAAAAACACGCATCTTTTATCGAACAGATACTTCCACCCCGCCTATGACTGTCAGCACTGTTGCAAACACTGAACAGATCTTCTTACACTCGACTTTTTAAATAACTGTGTAAGGCACAGGTATGAGGACAGGTGGTCTGTGAAGGACTGTTCTTTCTCATCATTTTACAGATGCGGAAACCGGAGCACAGAGCGATGAGGAGCAGTCCTGCAGTTACACAGAGTTGATAGAGAAGAATTTATACCTGGACAGTCTAGTTGTAGAGTTTGTATTGTGAACAGTAAGTTCTGCTGTTCCAGGGTAGTCACAGTCACTGCATAGCAAAGGTTCCAGCAAACAAAGTGGAAGCTGCCTGGCCTCTTGCGATTTGATTTCAGAAGTCATCTAATGTAACTTCCATTGTGATCTCTTGGTCAAAGCAGCGACAAGCCCACTCACATCTAGGAGTGTGAGAGAAGTGACAAAGTGTCAAAGAATTTGCAGCCATGCTTTGAACCCGCCGGAGTGGGCAAAACACCAGCAGCAATAACCACGATATTTGATACCCAGAATGGTGGGTTGGTTTTTATTTGCTGAAATGACCTTATGGTTTCCTATATTTGGTCTTCATTTATCTACAGCAGGAAATGGAAGGAAATAGAGTCTTTCCTCAAGGCAGTTCTCTGTTCCAACTAGTGTTCCTCTAACGCCTCCCTTAACTCTGACAACCTTCTAAATGGCATTGGACAGGACTTCCACTGGCTCAAGTTTCATTGATGTAGTTGTACCCAAATAGAAAATGTTCTGTTGCCTATATTCAAAACACATTGCTAAGCCAATTTTCTTTAAATTCCCCTGAATTTCCTCCCCTGGGAAGATTATACAACTGCCAAGTTTGAATCTTAAACTTTCAGATACTTTTGAGTAACACTTAGTGGAGTGGCGGGGGGAAGTATTTTGCTAAGGTGATTTTGGTCTGTATGTGTGTGTGCACATGTGCGTGTGTGTGTGTGTGTGTTGTCCTCAGATAAAGCTGCAGGTTCTCTATTTTAACTGTGAAATCCTGAACTAATTTAGTTTAAAACATTTCAATACAGGTCCAGTTTATAGGACCAGTGGCTATCAAAAATTTAAGCTTTCCCAGAATTCTATGATAGAGAAATCTTGAGTTTGTGACCAATGTTGCTTTTTAAAAAATAGCTCTGGTGGATGCCACAATTAGAGTATTCAATGACATTTCTTTATGATGAGTCTCAAGGGAACAATGTGATTGATTCATAGAGAAAAATTTCTAAGGAGAAACATTTCCTTCTGTGTTGTTGTCATCTAAGACAGGAATTACCCATGCAGAGAAGCAAATATTGCAGGGATTGAGCTGGATCGTCTGTTGCACCTTCGTGGCCAAGGTGAATTCTTATTATGTGGCTGCCTCCCAGAAATATCCTTTCCTCTCCCAGCAATGCCTGAGCAGACAGAAGAGGAGCCCTGTAACCTAACAGTTCACTGCTGCATTCTCAGCTACAGAGAATAATATTCAAGGGACTCCCAGCATGTTTTTATTAAGAATGAACCAATATAAAAGAAAACCATCCAATCAGTTCAGTAAGCACTTGGATAAACCCCAGTCATCAGGACTACTATATGTGGAGTGAATGAACAGATAGAGCTGACGTGATTAGAAAGCCAGCTCAGGCTTCCTAGCGCAAACAAGCTTCTATTAAAGTCTGCATGCGCAACGTGGAAATCAGAAAGTGACTTTGTAGCTTAGACAGCATAAGGTAGGGGTGAAGACTGCGGCTTCTGAGATTGAACCTCTAGGATTTGCGTCTCATCTCTGTTCCTTGGAGCTGCCTGGCTTTTTTCTCTCTAGGTTTATTTACTAAAGAGGGAAAGAGAGAGAGAGAGAGAGAGAGAGAGAGAGAGAGAATCTTCCATTTGCTGGTTCACTCCCAAAATGGCTACAATGGCCAGGGAGAGGCCAGGCTGCAGCCAGGAGCCCCATCCAGAGTGGGTGCTTGGGTGGCAGGGACCCAAGAACCTGGGCCATCCTCTGCTGTCCTGCAGGTTTATCAGCAGGGAGTTGGATCAGAAGTGGAGCAGCCAGGACACTAACTCATTCCCATATGGGATGCCATTGTCACAGGCAGTGACTTAATCCGCTAGGCCACAATGCTGGCCCAGAGCTGGATGGCTTTGAACAAATTACTTAATCATCCCATACCTTTTATTTCCCCTCTATAAAGTGGCGATAATAAAGGTGCTTACTTTACAGTGTTGTCAACAGGATCAAATAATTTATGCTCAGAGTAATTGGCATGGTGTAAGTGCTCAGTACACCTGGCTACCTTTTATGCCATTGTCTGCTTGCTTCTGTCATTCTTCACAATTCATTGCCACAATTTCTCTAGCCACCACACCTGAGGAAAGTGGGATAAGTCCTACCTCCGACATAATCTGGTGGCGAAGGGAAGTCACTTATTGTCACTGAACTTTGTGAGATTATAAGGATATCCTTGCATGCTGAAATCTGCTTTTAAACCCAGGCAGCTAGAGCATATGTCAAATAAATAGTGAATAAATAAATAAAAAGTAGGTATGTACAGTTTAAATAAACATGGTAGGGTGAAACCTAAGAGTAAGTTTTTGTTTGTTTGTTAGTTTTGAAGAAAAGAATAAGAAAAAAAGAAAAGCAATAAAAGAGAAATATACCACCAGAGATTAAATAAAAGGAAGGACACACTACTCATACTCATAATGACATTTGAGGTGGGCGAAAAGAGAAGAAGGGAGAGAGAGAGAGAGAGAGAAGAACAAGACAGACAGAGAGCACTTCCATCTCCAAATGCTTGCAATGGCCAGTACTGGCCCAGTCCAAAGCTAATAACTCAAAACAGATGTCCCACATGGGTGATAGGAACAGAATTACTTGAGCCATCATTGCTGCCTCCCAAATTTGCATTAACAATAAGCTGGAGTCAGGAGTCACAGCCAGGCATTGTACCCAGCTACTCCAATATGGGAGGTGGGCCTTTTAACTGTTAGGCTGAACACATGTCTCATCACATTGACATCTTTGAAAAGAGACAGCCAGATTCAGAGAGAAACCTGGGGCTCTGGGAGCTCCCTCCCTCCTTCCAAAAATGCACCTGTTACCTCTACTCTACCTCTAAGATGGAGATTGTTAGAGAACATCTATCTTCAAATCAGGGAAGTGTGCATTCAGAGTGTATGAAGGCAGTCCTATTACTACAAGAAGAAATATCTTAATACAGAGCCTACAAATTATCCTAACAAATGAAAGGGAGATTAGACTATATACAAGAATACAAGAAAATGTTAATCTGATATAATGCAGGGAAATATACTGTTAACCTGAATAAAAATAGTTTGAAACAGCAAATCTATTAAATGTGTATATATCATTATATAATGTGTTTAAGGATAAACTAGTAAATGGTGACAAACAATATATTCTTCTGAAATTGCAACTTCAAAGATTAAGGTCATTTTCTTAGGAATGCAAGTAGAAAAATCAATTTCAGTCTAAGGATAAACATCAAGCTGGCCTTAGGTTTCTTTACAGCAAATATAAGTCACCAGAAATAATAGAGCATTGGCTTCAGGTTATTTGAGATGGAGGTGGGTGAGTCAATGGGGCTTTCACATAAAAATCACAAAGTAAGGCAAGAAGACATGTACATCTAATGCCAAAACACTTACATGCAAAAACCAAGTACTGTAACTCTTTGAATTAAGTTATTTAATGTTTGCAAATCACATACAGGGGCCAGCTCTGTGGCATAGCTGCTCCACTTCCAATCCAGCTCTCTGCTATGGCCTGGGAAAGCAATAGAAGATGGCCCAAGTTCTTGGTCCCCTGCACCTGCATAGGAGACCTGGAAGAAGCTCCTGGCTTCAGATTGGTGCAACTCCAGCCATTGCAGCCAACTGGGGAGTGAACCAGCAGGTGGAAGACCTCTCTCTCTCTCTCTCTCTCTCTCTCTCTTTTAGCCTCTCCTGTCTCTGTGTAACTCTTTCAAATAAATCTTTTTAAAAAATCGCATTCAGTGTTTACCCAGCACATGGAAAGTATTATGCACAAGTTAGTTAATTCATTAAATCAAAAAAAAAAAAAACTGTCATGAATCTCATAGGCTCTTCCTAATAAAACCTTCCTTGTCAGGAGAAGCCCTGATAACCCTAGGGGTGTGTTCTGAACCCATTCATTCACAGACATAAATAGACTCAATAAATGAAACATGATTTCAAAAGGTAAATATTCTAATTCTTAAAAAGATAATAATAGAGTAACCATTCATCAAGGAGTGAGGGACAGATCTGAGAAGATGGGTCAGAGTATTAATTTCCCAATTTTTGTATGAAGAATTGTTAGATAATATCTAAGGCAGATGAGTCAGAAAATAGAGCTTCCTATTATTTGATCAATTAGTATGAGGAGCTCTTTCAAAAGTTCAAGTAAATGTATATCACAGAAGAAATATGCATGCATTTCAAAAAATTTTTACTGTACACTAAGTATACTTACCTTTTAACAAATTATTTATTTGTTTGAGAGACAGAACCATTTGCTGGTTTACTCTGCAAATGCCCGCAACAGCTGGGGGTGTCAAAGCTGGGAACAGGGCTCTCAATCCAGTTTCCCATGTGAATAGCAGGAACCCAACCCCTTAAGCCATCACCACTTCCTCCCAGTCTACACTAGCAGGTGGAGTCATGAACCAGAGCTGGAATCGTATATTAAAGTATCACACTGTACATCTTAAATACCCTTTATATTAAATATCTTTAAAAGAAGTGCGACTGAAATAAAAAAGATATGCCTAGATGCATGAATACATGTCCATAGGGTTCAGGAAACAGTGTGAAGCAAAAAGGAAAGAAACTTAGAACACAATTCTGAAAGTGTCCATTTCAGCACATGTGATGGAAGAATTAAATAGCCATTCATTTTATGATTAATCTACCTCACTCAAGTTATTTTAAAAGGACATTGAGAGTCAAGTGGATAAAAATTGTTCTCATTCGTTTCCTTTAGTGGCTTAGTTGAAGGTAGGATCACTGAGTTTTGATTTTAATTACTGATGTGGGACATGAAACAGGAGTCAACAGATGTGAAAGTCACTTCCTCTCCACAACTATTTTACTTGTTTATTGCTGGAAATGAAGGGCATGTGAGAATGCATTTCAGATAGCTCCCATTTGTTCCATACTGAAAATCACTTATAATATGTAATTGAGGTAAATTAGAGTGAATGCATTTATGGGGAAAATAACCAAATAATTTTGGTTCCATCTAAGTCCGTGTTTGGCACCTTGACACACTGTTAACTCTGTAGCTAAAGTGAAGTAAACTCAGATTTACTCTGAATTCAGGTAAGAGCAATATTCAAATAACAAAAGATCTTTTCTCCATATACTACTTACATGAGAAATAAACAAAGGGCAAGTAGTTCTGATTTCTTTCTCCCTCCTTCCCCTCCCTCCTTCCTTCTTTCTTTGCAACAGCCACTTTTAGAGTGTCTCAAATGCTCAGGACAAATAAAATACAATTTCTACATTTTTCCAGATTAATACTATTAATACAGGGCTAATACTTGGTTATAAATATTCCCCAAGGTTTCCATTATAGAACTTTACTAAACTTAAGATATTCAAAAATAGATTAAATTACATTCTGTGAAATTTTCTTACAATTGTGTCATTACAGCAAAGGATATATGAAAAATGCATTTTACTTCTCCTTTAAATTGGTATATGTTTAATCAGCATTCATTCATCATATGAAAATAATTCCCCTAAATCCCTATCTTTTCTGTCTACATTGTCATTTACGTATTTAATAAGATGCTGAAACAGTAATTTGCTAAATTGATACGAAGTTAGCAAAAGTCAATTGTTAGAAAGGCAGATCTATTGCTGCACTAATTTTCAAGGCATTCAGTGAAATGATAACTGCTTTCCTTAACAGTCTCACAACTTTTTCTACTCTGACACACTAAATAGTGCCCATCTGTTAGCACTTTATGCATGCAAATTGGTCTTTTAATAAATGAAATGTTAAACCCAAAACTGCTCACTAACAGCCTAAAATGATTAGGTTTACTTTATGAAAGGACTTAGCTTACCTATTTGATATGTACCTACTGGCATGAATGACTTTACAGGAATAATCTTAAGGACATAATCATTAACAGTGGTGGGAGTTGAAGTTTAGGATTCTGGTACTCAAACAAGTTTTTGTCAAGAATTTTTTCACAATTCATGCATTTATAGATAGACCATGTTCTTCTTTCTGCCCACTGTGTTATTCCAACTCCTTTTCGTCCCCTGTGGGCAGTTAAGTTCCATCAAATCTTACCTTTTCAATCTCTTTTAGACTTCTCCTTCACCACACACTTCTGCTGAGTGCAAAGACTCCCCATGACTTGCTTAAATAATTACAACAACCTTTTACTTTGTCCTTCTGCCTGTAATCTGGCTCTACTCCAAGTCATCATGCCCACTTCTACCAAAGAGATTTTTCTCAAAAGCAGAATAGATCCTATGGGGAAACTCCAAATTCCTTTGCCCAGCAAAATGCTGGCACTCCTCTCTCCTCTCCCAGCCAGTCACACTAAATTGCCAATCATTTCTTTAATGCATCTTGATGTTTCATGCTTTTCTGCCTTTCCCCCTGCTGTTCCTCCTGCCTGGAATTCTTTCCCCCCTTGTCTATCTGCCCAACACCTGCTCAGTTTTCATGATCCAACCCAAGTATTATGTCCTCCCAGGAAACCTTCTCCGACCTTCAGGTGAAGGTGGAAACTCTATTCTTGGTTCAATTTCTGTACCCTGTATAATCTTCTATTTAGTTGATTTGTGTAAATCATGGTATTCATCTTTGTAGCCCTAAAAACTTAGCAGTACTTGGAAAAGCAAAAGTCATTGACTCAATAAATGAACCAAGTGTAGGAAATAGGTCTCCGAAGTTAAGGTTTTTATTTCATTTTTGGCATAACGCAATTCAATACAATTTTGAAGCACTCTCCATAGGTATTATCAGGTGAGTAGAAAATCCAGGGTTTATTTTATGTTCCTTCAAAAGGTAACTTGATGACAAGAGTTTGGGTACAAGTAGCTTGAGGGAAGGCAAAGAAAACAATTAGGGGAATAGAGAAGTGAGACAAAGAAAGGAAGGCAGCTTATAAAGGATGTGTCATTAAACCAATTATCACTGTGGCTGAATGGAACTTCAGAAGTCAGTTTAGATCATACAGCTCAGAGTCATCCAATCTGGAGGCATGGAGCAGGTGCGGTACTGATGCAGTAACTCCCATCATCCCTTGATTAAGTGCTGTTCCCACGAGATGTTAATTCCATAACACATGTGGCTAGCAGCACATGTGGGCAAAGCAAAATGCACCAAATGGGAGTAGCCCTTGGCTGGCAATCGGTATGTACTGCAGTAGTCAGGTCTGAGGGAGCTGTCGTGGACATTGGCTTGTTGACTACAGCTGGTCCTCACAGCCATTGCGGTCATTGCAGAGTAAATATAAGTGGATGAAAGACAACACTTCTCAAAATTTCTCAGATTACACGTACCTCATGCTATTTGCCCAGTAAGCAAGTTCTACATTAATTAGGGCAGGAAGCAAAACCCTTTGTGTCTAATTGAGACAATTTGTGAAATGCACCCAAGACGATAATCTCCTATAAGAGTCATTGGCCCAGGTGATTCTCTTGGGTTGCCATTGTTCAATCTGAGATTTTTCAATTACAATTCTAAAGTCACTACCTTCAAACCTTTTTTTTTCCTTTGCAAAATTCTACTGGATAAACAGGTAACCAGGATGAAAAGAATTTGCCATCCATCCCTTGAGGGTCCTCTGGAGAGATGCACAAGGAACAGTTTAGGAGTAGTATGCCAAACTCTGGAGGCTTTGCATGGCCAAACAAGTTGTCAAAGGCACAGACACATACAAATAAAGTTTTAAGTAGATGAAGAGTCCCTAGGTATTATTTAGAACCTTCAAATAAACTATTCTTCTAGTAGATTTCTTCTTGTAAAGAATAAATGGCCACACAGAAATTCTGGGATGAAGCCAGCATATGAACCCTGTGATGGTATTGTTAAGGGTCTTTGGATAACTGCATCTGTTAGGTGAATGGTTTGGAGACAGCTTTCACCTCCTGGGAAGTCTTCTCCTTACATTTCTTTATGACATGCACCGTCCCTTGGCAAATTACAGCTGAAAGGCAGCTCATGAAGAAAGAGCAAGAAAGGTTAAGACTGCAACATTTTTGTGTGTAAATTGGTTATTTTTCTGTGATACAGTTAGATCTTTTTGGAATTGTGAGCTTTCAATCTTTTAAGAATGAGGGCATTGGGACCAGCATTGTGGTGAAGCAGTTAAAACTATTGCCTGTGATGCCAGAATCCCATATGGGCGCCAGTTCATGTCCCAGCTGTTCCACTTTTGATCTAGCTCCCTGCTAGAGCTCAAATGCTTGGGACCCTGCCACCAATGTGGGAGATCCAGTTGAAGCTCCTGGCTCTTGGTTTTTTCCTGGCCCAGTGCTGGCCATTGCAGACATCTAGGGGAGTGAACCAGCAGATGGAAGATCTTTCTCTCTCTCTCTCTCTCTCTCTAACTCCGACTTTCAAATAAATAAATATTTCTTTTACAAAAATAATGAGGCCATTTTCTGAATTCAATCACCTTTTTAAAGAGGATTTATTTATTTGTTTGAAAGGCAGGGATAAAGAGAGAGAAGGAGAGAGAATGAGAGCTGGTCCATCTGCTGGTTCACTCTCCAAATGGCAGCAACATCAGGAGCTGGGTGGTCGGAAGCCGGGAGCCAAGAGCTTCTTCCAGGTCTCCCACATGGGTGCAGGGGCCCAAGCCCTTGCGCTATCCTCTGCTGCTTTCCTAGGCACATAAGCAGGGAGCTGGATCAGATGGATCAGCCAGGAGCTTGAACCAGTGCCCATGTGGGATGGTGGCATTGCAGGCACAGGGCTTAACTTTCTATGTCACAGTGCCATAATTATTTTTACTCATTTAATAAATGAGGAAGGAACTCCCTAAGGAATTTCTTTAAAGAAGTAATCTATTTCACTTTTACTTACACCCCTGGCAACTTGTTTTTTCAAATATTTTGAAAGTGAAAAATATGGAATATTTAAATGTGCCTGACAAATCAAATCAAACTAAAAACTATTTAAGAGTTCGTTGAGACATCACTGATAGGTTCTAGTGATTCATACAAAAAAGTTCAAGAAATTAAGGAAACTGTGAAAGAAGGCACAAGGTATTCAAAAGTGCTGTAAAATAGTCTAGAAATAATGGCAGATTCAGAGGCATAGCCCCTTAAAGGGACAAGGTTTCAGACAAAAGGGATGAGTGAGGATATGCAAATGTCAAAGAAGTATTTATAAATAAATTGACCACAGGTCTGCTATGCCTAGGGCAGTCCCGGTTTACCTCTGCTGTTCAGTGCAGTGTATTAATATCTTCTCATTCCAGTCTCAAAGAATGAACTTGTTTGAATAATGGACTATTGGGTATCCCCATTTTCAAAGAAAAACAGAAACTATAGGATTAGGACAGTTGTGGAAAATGCAAGTGATTCTGAGAGCTATAAAAAAGCAGAGCAAAAGGCACCAGTGTGGAAATGAAAGTCATGGGCAGGAGGCTGTCCTTGCTGGATCAGAAATTCTCTGGAGATGAAAGGAACTGGGTATGGAGGTGCTACACTGGGGAGTATGTTAAAAGCCAAGGGGTTTCTCAGGGTAGCCTCTTTTGGAAAATTTGATTTACTTATGGGAGGTGGAGGGGGAGTACTTCCATCCACTAGTTCACTCCCTGAATGTCCACAATGGCCTGGGCCAAGCTAGGCTGAAGCTGAGGACATGGAACTCAATCCAGGTCTCCTGTATGAGTATCAGGAACCCAACCACTTGGGCCATCACTGCTGCCTCCTAGGGTCTGCACTGGCAGGAAGCTGGAGTCAGGAGCCAGAGCCAGAACTTAAACTTAGTACTCCGATGGCTGATGCAGGCATCTTAATTGCTGCCCTGCTAAAGGGAGTCTAATTTCTTTGAAGACTATGATTATTTTTCAGACGTGTGCATTCAAACGACCCATATTTTTAGAATCAATGAAAGAAAATAACATAAAACAAAATTCTTTAAAGGACAAATGATCTTAAGTGTATATGTATTGGGCCAATGCTGTGGCTCAATAGCCTAATCCTCCGCCTTGCGGCGCCGGCACACCGGGTTCTAGTCCCGGTCGGGGCACCAAATTCTGTCCCAGTTGCTCCTCTTCCAGGCCAGCTCTCTGCTGTGGCCCGGGAGTGCAGTGGAGGATGACCCAAGTCCTTGGGCCCTGCACCCGCGTTGGAGACCAGGAGAAACACCTGGCTCCTGGCTTCGGATCAGTGTGATGCACCGGCCACAGCGCGCCGGCTGCTGCGGCCATTGGAAGGTGAACCAACGGCAAAAGGAAGACCTTTCTCTCTGTCTCTCTCTCTCACTGTCCACTCTGCCTGTCAAAAAAAAAGTGTATATGTATCATAACACAAATTTTACAGCTTTATGCCTTCTACGTGCATATCTTCTCATTTATCCTTCCCAACAGCCTTGAAAGGAAATCATATATTATTCTCCATATATTATTTATGAGGAAGTGGAAGCTACGAGCATTTGTTACTGACTTAGATCTACCCAGTAGTAACATTTCTGATGAGATATCCATTGTTGGGCAAAACCTATTTCAGGCCAAACACTTGAAGATACATGGAGTGAGTAGCAATCAGGGTCTTGTTGTTTGTACAGCATTTTAAAATTCTCCAAGTCCATACATGTCCCCCATTTGACCTCCATCACGCCTGTCTGTGGCAGGCAGAACATGTATTTATTTACCCTGATTAACAGATATGACCATTTTAAAGTCAGCCATCCATGGCTGAAGCAGAATTAGAACCTAGGTCACCCAACCACGTCTTGGGCTGTGATCAACATAGAGCACTTAATGTGTGCATTCTAAATCGAGCAGCAGTCTAGTCAATTTGGAAAATTTATCCTTAGGACATCAAAAAAGATGTAGTGAGTATCTGACAGAAGCAAGAACCTGACTTGGCCAACCTGCCCTGGTGTTGCCTCTAACTTCTCATGTTTAACTAAACCCCAAATGTGTAAAAGTTTGATTGACTAAATGCTGCTCTTTTGCTGAGGCTCCTGATTCCTGTGAGAGAACCTCAGCCAGGTGAAGTCAGTAGAACTGGTGCTGGGAGTCACACCAGGAACTCAGTGATACACCTGCTAGGAGCCAAGAGCTTTCTCAGGGGAGTTGCCACAGGTTTCAATGGCATGACAATTATAAGGTAGATGGGTCATGTCATGCCTGCAGTGACCTCTACAATACTTAAGGATCATTATTTTGATGTTAATTTGCATAATGGGTGGCCTAGCAAGAACAATGGTGAATGCTAATAGCTGCAGGATGCAATAAAATTAAACATTATCTAGGCTGAACTGCTAAAGGAAAAGTTGCCAAAGTATGACTCTTTAAGCACTTAATTTCATCCCAGGTCATATCCACACACAATCAAATGTGGACTTCCAATATCTCTTGAAAAACTGGCAAGAAATGTCTAAAATGAAATAGTGGCAACCTCCTTTACAGAGAATCCTTACTTGGTAGGCTTTATATTTTCACATAACCTGCCTATCCCCTCTGAGATGCCTGAGTTTGCAACTACCACTGCCTTATTCCCAAAGAACTCTCTATCCCTACCCTTGCTCCAGCTCACAAGTGCTGGCAGATTTACCAGAAACCAGCAAGAATGAATCTCACCCTCTAGATTGAAACATTTCAAATGAATCTTTGGAAAAGACAGAACCAACCATGACTAGCAGTAAGGGATGTTTTCAAAGCAAACAGACACTGTCACTCGAAAAACTTAAATAATCCTGCATTCTGAGTTGCAGGTATAAATTAGAGATTAGCCAAGAGAATAAAAAGAACTAGGGGCAGGTGTTTGGCGTAGTGGTTAGGTCACCACTTGGAATTCCAGCATTCCATGTCCATGCCTTGGTCCAAGTTCCAGCTCCCCTTCCAATTCCAGTGTCCTGCTAATGCCCACTCTGGGAGGTAGCAGGACAGCTCAGGTAGTTGGACCCCTGCCATCCATGTGGGAGACCTGGGTTGGTTTCTTCAGTCCTGGCTTCAGCCTGGCGTAGTCCTGGCTGTTGTAGGCATTTGGGGAGTGAACCAGCAGATGGAAGATCTCTCAGTTCTGCATCTCTCTGTCTCTGCCAATCAAGTAAACAACAACTGAAAGTAACCTCTATCTAAAGTTAGAACTTCTGACAATTGCTTTTGCCTGGCAAATGAGAAGGTACAGTCACCCTGAATTTTGCACCCCAAATCCATCTTTCAAGACCATTTTCTTTATTTGTCGACTTCTTTCTCCCAAGCGTCTGGACCCATTTCCACCACAAGAGGGCAGCCATCTCTTAAAAACAGCAAGATAGGAGCGCCTAGCTCTTCAAAGAGAAATAGGGCCAAAATTTAGAGAAGCCTGCGCTTGGGGAATCACACAATCTACATAAAAGAGATCCTGTGATGGACAACACTGAAATGGAATACAGTGTCCAGGAATGCCAGTTTTCTTAACTCAAGAGTCTTCACTATCGAAGATCATTTATTACAGTGCCAAGGTCCCCATTTCCCAAGTTGGGAAGGCCAGAACCTGTGAGGCAGCCTTGGTATCACTCCCAGAGGTTTATTTTTCACCTTTTCTTGGGGCACATCCAACAGCCATCAGCTTTCTCCTCCTCTTTGAGCACTACCTACTAACTTAACTCTCAAGTAGGTTTTGTTTTGCTTTGTTTTTTGAAACTCACTGATGACAGAAATAATTACTAACTTCGCAAATTTGATAGGGAAGGAAATCATTGTAGAAGCACAATAAACACGTTTTGGCTTCAATGTCTGTCCGTGGAATATGTTTGCTGCTCACTTATTTGGTGTTCCATGATTCAGAGTGACAGTCAACCTCCATAGCATTTTTTTCAGATGGTCATAAAGTACCCCAGTTCCTGAATATTTTGCTCCCCCACTTCATTTTCCTAGCAGGCAAGCTTCCTCCAAAATACCTTATTTGACCTTTATACCTTTAGAAACAGCCAGTGCCTAATTCCCCTCTGTGGGTTGCTAATCCGATTTATGTGAGCGGAACCTAGAATTATTTTAGTTCCCTGAACGGGGAAAAAAAAAAATACACGTGGACCATAGACGCTGAGTAGCTCCCGCTCTGACCCCTCTCTGTGCTTTGCAGATCCTGAAGCTCTGGTGCAGGAGAACCTGATCTGGCAATTCGGCCTTTTCCAAAAATTTTCCACCCGTGGCTTTTGGAATCATTTGGGCAACCCGGTGGTGCTGTGCGTGGAGGCTCCGGAAATCCTGGGACGCATGGAAAGAAATCTCCGGAAAGTTACGGTGCGGCAGCTTGGGGCGGTGGGGAGCTATTCCAGCTGAGGGAGACAAGTGCCTTGGCCACAAGTCTGAGCTCTGTCTCTGGGGACCCGCTGGGGGATAGGAGGTTCTGAGGTCCCAAACCAGAATTGCCTCATACGCTTGGATCTCGCCCTGCGTTGTTTTACCTGCCCCTGGGCTGAGCGAGATTCACTTCCCAGGGGAAGAAGTGACGGCTTCCATAAAACGAAATAAAATCCTAGCCACCCTCCCCTCGCGCTGCCACACACACACACACACACACACACACACACGTGTCGTGTATAGGAAGAGACGGCCAAGTCACACCCGCAGACCCGGGTTTAAAGGGACGTGTGACTTGGTTGGAAGCACACGCGTGTATTAGGTATGTTTTCATGAACACACATGCGCGCACACGCGTTTGAGTGCAAATGCATACCCAAATTTATGTAACTGTAAATGCGCACACATGGATTTCCATCTGCAGCTACATAGATGTCTCTGTGTTAAATATCGGCCAGTTTCCAGCTTCCCCTCGCCGGGGAAATACAGAAGCGTCTACCACACCACGTCTGCACCAAGATGCTCTGTAACTTCCCTGAGCTCTTTTCTGAAAAACTTCAAACTGAAACCTGAATAACGGGCCCGGTGGAGACACCGAGGCCAGAACCTGCCGTCGCCCCGCATCTCAGCCCCGGAGAACACGCGAGGGTCGGGTACAAGGGTGACATCTCCGGCCCTAGGGCAGGGGGGTGGAAGCGCCAGCGCCCCCCTCGGCGGCCGCGCGCCCCCGCCCTTGGCCCCACCCCGCTGCGGCTGCCCCCGGCGCGCCGTCCACACCCCTGAGCGCCGCTCCCGCCCGCTCGGGGATCCCCGGCGAGCAGTGCCGCCGAGGGGGAGGTGTTCGGCCGGGGCCGGGAGGGAGCCAGCAGGCGGCGTCCCCTTTAAAAGCCGCGAGCGCCGCGCCACGGCGCCGCCGCCGCCGCCGTCGCCGCCGGAGTCCTCGCCCCGCCGCGCTGCGCCCGGCTCGCGCTGCGCCCGCCGCTCCGGTTCCCACACCCCGCCGGGGATTGGCAGCCGCCGCCGGACATCAGCCGCCGCCGGCGACCCGAGCGCCCTCGAGGCGAGCGCCGCGCGGATTACTGGGCGCTGCGAGGCACCCGCGCACCGCAGACCCCTCGCGGGTTGGAGCACCCGGCCGTTGCGCGCCACAGCTCGGTGGCCTCGGCTGCCCGGGCCGCGCCGGAGCCGCGGACGGGCGCGCGGAGCGCCGGAGAGTGCGGAGCCAAGCCCGAGCGCCGCGATGCCGAGCACCTCCTGCCGGGGATCGGGGGCTCGAGACGTGCCAGCCGAGGTGTGATCGGACCCCAAGCCGGCCACAAAGGGCACTTGGCCCGAGGGCTAGGACAGCAGCGAGGGCAGAGCGCGGCCACCCGCTTCGGCGGCCCGGGACTCGGCTGGGCTCGCGGAGAATGCGCCCGAGGACGACGGGGCGCCGGAGCCGCGGCTGTTTCCACTGGCCAGCGCTGATGGGGGTGCGCTGGCGGCAGGCAGAGTGATGCGGGGGGGCAGCTCGCCGGGCATCGAGATCGCCGCTGTGCCCTTCCCCGGACCCGGCGTCGCCCAGGATGGCTGCCCCGAGCCATGGGCCGCGGCGGAGCTAGCGCTGAGCGCCCGACCCTCGCCCCCCGGAGTCCCGCAGGCGGCCCCGCGCGCGGCCACGCGTCCCGCGGGCGCTGGTGCCTGAGGACGACGACAGCAGCAGCCTTTCCTCTCTGCCTTCCCTTCCCTTCCCCGGCCCGCACTCCTCCCCCTGCTCGCTGTTGTTGTGTGTCAGCACTTGGCTGGAGACTTCTTGAACTTGCAGCCTTAACTTGCGCTGCTCCCCGCTTCGCGCCGGTGCCCGCGCCCCGGCGGAGCCGCCTCGCTGCCTCCGAGCCCCGCCGCGCTGCAGCCCTCTGCCGGGCCGAGCCCGGGACGCCGCGCCCTGCGCGAGGAGAGGGACTCGGCGGCCGGCGCCGGGAGGAGAAGCCGGAGGCCACGGGAAGGGAGCGGACGCCCGGTCCCCGCGCCAGGTCCCTGGGCCAGAGCTTTTTCCATGTGGAGGCTCTTTCAATGGACGTGTCCCCGCGGGCTTCTTAGACGGACTGCGGTCTCCTAAAGGTACGGGACGCGCGGGCCCCGGGGTGCGGGGCGGGCGCTGGGCTCGCGCGGCGGCGGCGGCGGCGGCGGACCCCCCTCCGGGGCGCGGCCGGGCAGGACGTAAACAGACCCCTCTCCGGGGCCACGTGCAGCCCAGCCCGGCGGGGGCGCCCCCTTTCCCCGCGCCCGCACGCTTCCGCCCCTCCTCCGCTCTTCCTCGATATATTATTAAGGCTGTTAACACTTAGATGATTTTTTTAAAAAATTAAAAAGTCAAAGAGCTGCCTTGGAGAGGATGGCCCCTGGGTTTCACCCGTTAGCTGCCAACCTGTACGCCGTGGCACGGCGCTGTCTTCATCAAGATTCTGGGGGAGACCCGCGCTCTCCATCAGAGCCCCGTCCCCCGTAGGAAAGCGCTGGGCGTTAGGGGTTCTCTCCGCCGGTTGCTAGAAGCGCTAGAGGGCCAGGGTCCCGCTCGCGCCGTGGGTTTCCCCGCTGGCACGTGCGCGCGTGGAGATCGGCCCTTTATGTAACGCCGGGAAGGTACCTGCGTACGCGACCGCACCGGGGGCTCGCGGGCGGGCGTGGAGCGGGGCGTCCCGACACCCAGCGGGCAGCCACCGCCAAGCGGCTTCAGAAGTCGTGGCCCTGAGTTTGCAGGGTCTGGAAGTGGTGAACTGTGGCTCAGGAAGTTCCGTGCCCCGGTTCTCAGGAAGTCACATGCGCGCGCGTTTATAGGCAAGGGAGCGCTCTGAGTTTGGCTAGGCGCGGCAGGGTGTCAGATCAAGCGGTGATCCCCCAGACTCCCTGCATGGCTGCCAGCTCTGGTGTGTGTGTGTGTGTGTGTGTGTGTGTGTGTGTGTGTGTGTGTGTATGGGAGGGGGGAGTGACAACCACTTAAGTTCAGTGGGGAGGGAGCGAGGGATAAGGCCAACCCCCAAATCAAGTATCAGACGGGCCCAGGCTGGGGTGGGAGAGAGAAAAGTGCTCTGGGTCAGGAACTTGGGGCCCTCCATTCCCCCACCCCACCCCAAACGTTAGAGCTGTGGCCGCTCTGACATAGCCAGCAAGTGCTGCAAGGCAGGAGGGCGCCCTGGAGGAGGAGGCGAGCGAGCGCAGCGGGAGCCCAGGCCGCGGGGGCGGGAAGGGAGAGGACTGGGCGGGGAACTCGGGTGACTCACGTCGGCCCTGTCCGCAGGTCGACCATGGTGGCCGGGACCCGCTGTCTTCTAGCGTTGCTGCTTCCCCAGGTCCTCCTGGGCGGCGCGGCCGGCCTCATCCCCGAGCTGGGCCGCAGGAAGTTCGCGGCGTCATCGGGCCGCCCCTCGCCCCAGCCCTCGGACGACATCCTGAGCGAGTTCGAGTTGCGGTTGCTCAGCATGTTCGGTCTGAAGCAGAGACCCACCCCTAGCAGGGACGCCGTGGTGCCCCCCTACATGCTGGACTTGTACCGCCGGCACTCCGGCCAGCCTGGCGCGCCCGCCCCGGACCACCGGCTGGAGAGGGCAGCCAGCCGCGCCAACACGGTGCGCAGCTTCCACCACGAAGGTAAGGCGAGGCGCGCGCCGCAGGGGCAGAGACGCGGGCGGGTTGCTACCCGCAACGCCGAGCACCAAGGCCGGCTGCGGGCATCCCTGGAGAGGCAGTTCAGCCAGAGCTCTGCGGATGCTGTCCCTCTTGCTTCCGTACCGACCTTTCTGAATCTGATTTTCAGGCACTGCTCGTGTGGCGGGCCAGCCAGGGATTCCCCCTTGGTCGGTCCGTACCCGTTTCCTGGCACGCAGCCAGGAGGGCGACTCCTCCTCCAGGAACCAGAGCGGAATCAAGGGATGGGGAAGACGAGGCTAAAAGGCATGCCCCTGGTCAGCTAAGCGTGCAGGAATTCCGCAGTGGGAGAAGGAGGAGGTTTGGGATTTCTTGAAGTCTGTTTGGAAGCCCTTGCTCCATAAATCTGTGTCTCCAGCTTAAGCCAGGGTTTCAAGCTAGACTGAGGCAAGGGCGGAATTCTCAGATAGTCTTGAAAAATCAAAGCCCAGGGCCCCCAAGTCTTCCTAATTTACAGTGGATCTGGGCCTGCGTTGGAAGATTTCGAATCCCTATCTAATCCCCGTGGGAGATCAATTCCACAATCAATCTTATTGTTTCCACAATGACTTTCTTGTCTCGTGCTTAAATCTGAGATAGGCTCAGAGTAGAGACAAAGCAAGCCTTCAGATAAAACCTTTTGCAGCAGCTGCCTGTCTTCCTTCACATGCATTGAAATGTGATTTTTTTTTTCTTTTATGATCCTGGATGTGGTTTTCCTAAGGTAGGATATTTCTGCTGGTTTCATCAGGAAGGCATTTAGTGGATTTGAAATGTCTTAGGGCAGCTATGGAGCTCTGTTGCACCTAACTTCTTAGCACCGTTAGTCAACTACATGCTACATTTCCATTCTTTTGTTCTTTTAAATGTGCCTTTGGCTTAATAGCTCTAAATACAGAATGCATTCCTGCGAATTCTAGAAAAGAGTGGAGTTACAGATCACAGAACAGCCACTTGCACTGACTGATGTTCCCTTTTCCTTGACGAAAACAATTTTCTCTCAGTGGGACGTTTTCAAGAACGATGGGTGATAATGAGAAGAAGTCCCAAAGGCAGGTCCCATCACACAAGCTACTTCTCATCCCAGCTGTCACAGTGAAGGGAGCTGGGAGCTGGTAGCACGTGTTCCAGCACATTTTGAAGTAAAGTGTTTTCTGAAGATCTGAGGATCAACATCTTTTTCTATCTGTTGAGAATTCAGCCACTGACAGCAGAAGTTTGTTGTTACAGGAGAAAGGTTTTCCTTCCTGTGTCTTCTGTCATGGTAACCATGAGATGACTACAGGTTCATCGCTTCCAGTTGACACAGATTAGAATAGTATTTCTGGATAAAAAGGGAATAGGAGTTAGCTGGATAGGTCTCCTCTTAACGTTCATTTTTAAGGCTAGGAAGGTATGGTGTCTTTCTCATAACTTTGAGAGGAAGATTATTTAAAAATCAAAAGCACCTGAGACTTTGACATGTGTAACTGTTTCAGCAATGAAGTGTGCCTGTGTCTTTTTCTAGAAATGGCTTGATCAAGACCTAAGCAGGCTACCCAGAATATAGTAAGTTATTTTTGGCCTTAACAGCCGGGGCTGGGTTGATCCGAAGCCAAGAGCCAGGAGCTTCTTCTGGGTCTCCCACATGTGTGCAGGGGCCCCAGGACTTGAGCCATCCTCCACTGCTTTTCCAGGCACACCAGTGAGGAGTTAGATTGGAATTGGAGCAGCTGGGACTCGAACCGGCACCCATATCACATGCTGGTGCTGCAGGCTGGGGCTTTAATCTGCTGCACCACAGCACCGGTGCTAACTGCTTGTGTTTTTAATGAATTTATGTGTTTCAAAGTGTCAATGCTATGTGCAGGCAATATAGGAGTTACCAGCTTGCTTACCAGCAACTTGCAGTAACTCCAGATCTTAATCAAATAGATGATAGAGAAAAGCTATGTAATTTTTGCCCCTGATGTCAACAAATCTGTTTCTTTTCTCATTATGACTCTCATCGGTCTCTCATTAGGCCAGATGAAGCACATTTTGAGGACTGTTCATTGTTGTGTAACCCAGCACTTGGTTTTTTTAAGCATCCTTGTGCCATGCATGGGACTAAAAATTTTTTAGTAAACCATGTGATGAAGGCTGCTGGCTCAAGAGCAGAATGTAGTCTAAGAAGCATTCATGGACATTTATTTGGTAAAGGACCCAAAGACATGCCTGTAGGAATTAACCTGGTGTGTGTGTGTGTGTGTGTGTGTGTGTGTAGGGGGATTGGATGGATTGATGTAATCACAAGGTAAGCAATGTCATGATGAAGTTCTTTCAGTCAATCAATGAGTATGATGGGACCTCACAATAAGGTGCTTCAGAACAAAATTATCACTTGTCATTTTTCCTCTTGTAGTTGGTCTGATCTTTTCTACAACAACTTTTATCCTGGAGAGAAGAGGCTTTGCTAAAATTCTGTTTTGTTTTTTTTTTTCAAAGTCATTAAAACACACACATCCACCACATAGCCCTTTCAGAACTGCCATTGAGGGTAGAAAAATTAGTTCTTCAACTGAAAAGCGTGTGTTATTTCTCTGCTGCTGTTGGCAACACTTTGAAATTAGTTGACTGTTCCTACAGCAAAAGTCTTCATGCTTTGCAGTCAGGCTGGGATATGAGGGTGGCCGGTCCATAAGCTGATTCTCCAGACATGGCCTGAACTGACTGAATTATTGGCCTCTATGTCTAAAACTTTCAAGTAGAGATGAGCTCTGTTACCATAAATATGTGTTATAATATCCATATAATAGTAAGCATCAAGAAACAATCTTTTCCTTGTGAAGAAAAAGATATATCAACAATCCCAGTACAGATTTGAATATATAGTCACCCCCTAGGTCACCCCCAAGCCCTGGTACTCGCCTGCTGGGCATCCTTGGTGTCCCTGGGTACTTCAGTGTGATTGCTTGTTGAGGGCAAGGCTCTGGAGCTCGGTGCTAGCCCTGTTGTTTTCTTTTCCACCTCTTTTTCTAGTGGTTCCTGTATACTCTCATATTGTCATATTGAGCTGTTTTGTGTTTTTTGTTTTTTGTTTTTGTTTTTTTTTTTTTTTAAAGCTGTCCTTTATATGGTCCAAGAAGTAGTCAGATGATAATAAGAGGGCACCAGAGCATTCCTGAAGAGCTGGAGCTAAGTGACCAGGCTCTCTCTCTCTCTTTAGTTGCCATTTCCTCTGTGGTCTTTTAAAAATATTTTTCTTTTAAGTATTTCCTATTTTGTCTCTTGTAACTGCATCAGTTCTCTAACCATGATTCTTATCTTCTGGAAAATCTTGTGTATCAGTCCCTATCATTTTGTTTTAGAGCCATAATTTCCAGTGCTACTCATTGGCCAAGTAAACTAGATTCTGTTGATTTAATGGGATTTTTTTTTCATTGTCTGCAGAGTCAAGCAGAATTCTCAGAGCACAGTAATGCTTTATCTTTTTTTTTTTTTTTTAATGAAATTTAGTGTACTTGGGGACAAAAAGACAGCCACAGAAAATAGTGGTCCCACAGCCCAGAGGGCTTGTCCACTTGCCTTGCTGCTCCTTTAGTTCTGCCTGCTGTCTCCACCTACCTGGGAGGTGGTACCTTTCTCTCCCTTCATTTAGGACAGAACTCCCCTCACGGCTGTCATGCCATTCAACATCCCTGTGCCCCTAGTGGTTTTGACTCCTCCCCCCGTTAGATGTTGCCATCTGTTGGCTAAAAAAGTGAATCACCGCAGTAGGCTCAAGTTCGCAGCTCTGCTTAGCAAAGTTGCTTTGACGTTGCTTAGTGCCAACTGTTTTATTTACAAAATGGAGATAATCGTAGTTTCTCTCTAATCAGTTTGTTGTGAGATAATTAATATAAAGCCATTGGTGCCAGACCAGGCATGAGGAAAGCACTTTGCACATTAGCTCTCATTATTGTGATGACTTCTTTTTATTAATATCATGTTTTCTCCTTTCTCTATGGAAGAGGAGCCAGTATGGACCCGAGTAGGCTGAGCAGCTTCAGCCCAGTCTTATTTTGAGGTAGATGAAGAAATGACATCGTGCAGATATATGAATGAGAACCTCGCTTTTGAAGGAGGGGTTTGAATGTCCTTGTTGCCTTATTTTTCTGCATTTCACCCTATTTTTTCAGTCAGAGCTCCATGCATTTGGTTAAGAACCTAGAGACTCACTCACTCACGTGGCAGATAAGTCAGAAAGCTCAACTCCCTTAGCAAGTTTGCTTCTTGGGGTATTTAGAGAGAATTAACAATGGAATGAGCCTTCAAGAAAGCGTACGTTACCTGTTTGGGTAAATGCACTATATGGGTATTTTCAGAATTGCTGAGCTTGCTGGAGAAGGTGTTTTGCTTTACTTTATTTCAAATAGGGTTTGAATTTTCCACCCTCAAGAAAAGGTGATACTCCTCCTTTGGAGGAGGACCGGGATGAAGTGGTATGTGGGCTAACCTGGGACAGTGGTTTTCCTGGGTGGGAGGTTTATAGGAACCTTAGACTTACCCTTCTGACCTGACCTTGCAGTCATGGGTGCTGAAATGGGCACATTTGTGTTAGGGTGGGCTGGGATCTTTGGGCAATAGGTTAACTGAAGCTCAGTTTACAAGTTGGAGAAAGGTTTTCATGTTACCTGTTTGATTTAATAATGCAAAATTTCTCCTTTGTTAAGGCAGCTTACTTCCAGTGAGATTTTGAACCACATGGAATTATTGTTCTCTGTGTTTCTGGTGTAATAGTGGCAATTTTATTTGACTCAGTCTTATCTTTATTTTTTGAAGGGCCACTGTCTTATTTTATGCCTCTATTATACAAATGTCTTTCTGACTTTATTTACCTGTCTTTCATACTTCCCTGGGATATTGTCGCTTCATTTTTATCCTCTGGCTATTTGTGTGTGAGGTGTGTGTATGTGGTGTGTATGGTGTATATGTTGTGTGTGTGATGTGTGTGTGTAGTGTGTGTGGTATCTGTGTATATGGTGTGTATGCATGTGGCTTATGTCAATCTGGTGCGTGTGTATGTGGTGTGTGTGGTGTGTGTATGTGATGTGTGTGTGGCATGTGTCAATACATATGGGTATGTGGTATGTATGTGGTGTATGTTGTGTGTGTTGTGTGTGGTGTGTGTATGATGTATGTGATGTGTGTGGTGTGTGTATGTGATGTATGTGGTATGTGTGATGTGTATGGTGTCTGTGTTGTGTGTGATATGTGTGGTGTGTGTATGATATATGTGGTATGTGTGGTGTGTGTGATGTATGTGGTATGTGTGGTGTGTGTGGTGTGTTTGTGTGGTGTGTCTGTTGTGTGTGATGTGTGTGGTGTGTGTATGATGTGTGTGGTGTGTGTATATGATGTATGTGGTATGTGTGATGTGTATGGTGTGTGTGTATGTGATATATGTGTTGTGTGCATGCTGTGTGCATTGTGTGTATGTGGTGTGTGTGATGTGTGTATGTGGTGTGTGTATGTGATATATGTGTTGTGTGTGCATTGTGTGTATGTGGTGTGTGTATGGTGTATGTGGTGTGTGTGATATAAGTGTTGTATATGTGTTGTATGTGTGTTGTGTGTGTGGTGTGTGTGGTGTGTGTGGTGTGTGTGATGTATGTGGTGTTATGTGTGTGGTGTGTGTATGGTGTATGTGGTGTGTGATGTGTGTGTTGCATTGTGCGTTTTGTGTGTTGTGTGTATTGTGTGTGTAGGTGTTGTGTGTGGTGTGTGTATATGGTGTATGCGGTGTGTAAGGTGTGTGGTGTGTGTGTGGTGTGTATGGTGTATGTGGTGTGCGTGTGATGTGTGTGTTGTATGTGTATGGTTGTGTAATTTGTGTGGTGGGTGTGCATGGTGTATGTGGTGTGTGGTGTGTGTGTGTGTTGTATGCATGTGGTGTGTATGACATGTGTAGTTTGTGTGTATGTGGTGTGTGTATGTGGTGTGTGGTGTGTGTGTGATGTGTGTGGTGTGTTGATGTGTGTGGTATGTGTGTATGTGGTATGTGTGGTGTGTGGGTGTGAAGTGTGTGGTGTGTTGATGTGTGTGGTGTGTGTAGTATGTGTGTGGTGTGTATGGTGTGTGGTAGGTGTGTTTGTGGTGTGTTTATGGTGTGTATGTGTTATGTGTGTGGTGTGTTGATGTGTGTGTATGTGTGTATGTGGTATGTGTGGTGTGTGGGTGTGAAGTGTGTGGTGTGTTGATGTGTGTGGTGTGTGTAGTATGTGTGTGGTGTGTATGGTGTGTGGTAGGTGTGTTTGTGGTGTGTATGTGTTATGTGTGTGGTGTGTGTGTGTGTGGTATGTGTGTATGTGGTATGTGTGTATGATGTGTGTGGTGTGTGTGGTGTGTCTGTGTGTCTGTGTGTTTAAAACTCCTTTCATTTTTAGTTGTGGATTGGGATTCAGAGCTTTTGTGGTGGTTGTGATTTCTCAGGACACTTCTGTTAATGTAGCTGTTCAGTGAATGCCCTGGGCAATTTGCCTTTCCTTGCCCTCCTTGAAAGAAGAGAGTGTTCTTGGGTGCCTCGGATCAGAGAAGGCAAGAGGTCAGGCACAGCTCTGGCTTTGGTGTCACAGGGCCTGAGGATGCTGCTGGTGCTAGCCCTTGCTGAAATAATGTCTTGAAGACAAACACTGGAAGGCACCTGAATCAGAGGGAGAAGGGGAAAAAAGCTAAGTGCAATTCCTGGTCTTTGTTGGGAGCCCCCCAGGAAGAGCCCTGGTTCCATTCATGGGAAAGTTATTTTCATGACTTTGCCTGGTCTGAAGTGCTATTAACTTAGAGAGCATTTAGAATGTGGATGGATCCTGAGAGCTGTCCCGAAGAGATCTGGACTAACAGGCCCCAGAGGACCATGGAGGGCTCATTTCTTGGCCTGATGGTCCCTGTGTTTCAGCAGAGGATCTTCAGAACACCCTTCTGTCCAAGTCCCTGCCAGTGCCATCAGCTCTTCTACTAATTTTTATGTTGTTTAGCAAAAAGATGCTGATAAATATGCTGCTCTGGCAATCCACACTTGAATGTGGACAACATCTTTAGGACTGTGATCAGTTTGCAGCATCCTTTCACCTAGGATCCTGCTAGAATGCAGACTATCAGAACTGTGGAATCAGAGCCACACTGGGAGGCTGTGGTATCCTGGTTGTGCTGTGGGAACAGTGCAGTTTTGAGCAATGCAGTAGGAAGCATTGCTCCATGATTCGGTATCCAGTGCCCCGGCTGCCCCCAGAACTCCTGCTTACCTTGTGATGACAGTGTTTCTTTGAAAGCTTTGATGGTGAAGCTTTACACAGTAGAACTTTAGAGTGAGTGATATGGCATAATGCTGTTTTGCTAAGGCATCTAGGTTCTCTGAATGACAGATAGCTGTTTGCCTTCAGCAAAAACACAGCCATGAAATGAATAAAAATATAATCTCTTTTATGGTGAAGACATGGGACTGTGACAAAGTTGAATTTTTTTTGTGTTGTTGTTAACACTTCATTCTAACTGAAGTAGGTAAATGTTTTGACAGTGAAAATACCAGATGTGATAACTCTGTAAGAAAGTAAGTGCAAAGATCTCAGATTCTAGTGTTGTTTCCCATTTAATGATAGTGTTGTATCTTTGATGGTTTGCAGATTGTAAGGATTTTAAAGTGCTATCTCATATTTTATCATTTGCTTGGAAAGCAGTACTTCTTAAAATTGCATTCAGGAATCTGAAACCAGAGAAAGCTTTCATGCATGGCCCACTTAAATGGCTATTTTCAAATAACGATGATGAAGACAGACATGGAAGGATTATTCTGTAATAGGATGAGATTGTTCTTTATATCATGAGGATCACAATGGTATTTTTGTAAATTTTTGCAATTATTTTTTGGTTTTGTATCTTTCCTATATCCTATTAGTAGGTAGAAGTATGATTTTAATATGGTTTGATTTTTAAAACATAGAAGAATTACAGAAGACAAAGTCATTTCTTTTTCTTCCAAAGTCATCTGAAGTGAGATTTTGATTTTTGAGGTCATCAGGAGGTGAGAGAGCAACTAGCAGTTGGGAAGCCATTTTTCTTAACATTGGTTGGTCTGAATTCCTGCAGCGTCTCAGTACCACCCGTATGTTCCCAAAGAAGTAGATCCCTGCAAATGCCTTTGTCCCTGGACTTTTGAGCCAAATAGTAGGGTGTGCTTTGCAAAATGTCATCGTTGATGTTGAGTTTCAGAGTCTTTAATTAGGAAACTGAAATCTGTATATCGAGATTTGTAAATCACCTAAATTGCAGAGTAATGTTTTAGAATACCGCTTAAAGGATTGACATTAAAGCCGTTTTTTAAAAAAAGAAATGCAATAATTTCCTCAAATCCTCACTCATTAGACCTCTACTAACTATAGTGCTGACTTTTTTTTTTTTTTTTTTTGCCCTGAAGTCTGTGAATTCCAAAGAAATACTTCACCATTTCCCCTACTATTATAGCCACCTGGAAGCTGTGTTCCTATATTGGATCAAAAGCATAACAATTAATTACGAAATTTTGCTTCGTTCAGTACATGAACATGTACAAAAAGAAAAAGGGAAAACTATTTTTTTTTTTTTTTACTTTAAGGGTATGTTTAGATTTTCTGGTTGTGGATGTTTTATGTAGATTAAATCAATTCCTTAATGAAGTTTGAAAATTCTCATAAATAATGGGGTTGTTGTTACATTTCTAGATTGTCCTCACTTCTCTCACTGAGTGATTATTTTTTTCTTTTTCCCCCATGTTCTATGTCAATTAGAATCGTTGGAAGAACTGCCAGAAACAAGTGGGAAAACCACCCGGCGATTCTTCTTTAATTTAACTTCCATTCCCCCGGAGGAGTTTATCACCTCTGCAGAACTTCAGGTTTTTCGAGAACAGATGCAGGAAGCTTTGGGAGACGATAGCGGTTTCCATCATAGAATTAATATTTATGAAATTATAAAGCCTGCAACAGCCAACTCGAAATTCCCCGCCACCAGACTGCTGGACACCAGGTTGGTGAATCAGAACACGAGCCGGTGGGAGAGCTTCGACGTCACCCCTGCCGTGATGCGGTGGACTGCACAGGGACACGCCAACCATGGGTTTGTGGTGGAAGTGACCCACTTGGAGGAGAAGCAAGGTGTCTCCAAGAGACACGTGAGGATTAGCAGGTCTTTGCACCCAGATGAACACAGCTGGTCACAAATCAGGCCTTTGCTCGTAACTTTTGGTCACGATGGGAAGGGGCACCCCCTGCACAGAAGAGAAAAGCGTCAAGCGAAACACAAACAGCGGAAACGCCTCAAATCCAGCTGTAAGAGACACCCTTTGTACGTGGACTTCAGCGACGTGGGGTGGAACGACTGGATTGTGGCCCCTCCGGGGTATCACGCCTTTTACTGCCATGGGGAGTGCCCCTTTCCCCTGGCTGATCACCTGAACTCCACTAACCATGCCATCGTGCAGACTTTGGTCAACTCCGTGAACTCTAAGATTCCGAAGGCATGCTGTGTCCCAACAGAACTCAGTGCTATCTCCATGCTGTACCTTGATGAGAATGAAAAGGTTGTATTAAAGAACTATCAGGACATGGTTGTGGAGGGTTGTGGGTGTCGTTAGCACAGCAAAATTTAAATAAATAAATATATATATATTTTAGAAAAAAGCAAAAACAAACCAAAAAAAACACAAAAAGGATAAAAAAAATACCAGTTGACACTTTAATATTTCCCAATGAAGACTTTATTTATGGAATGGAATGAAAAAAAAACAGCTATTTTGAAAATATATTTATATCTACAAAAAGAAGTTGGGAAAACAAATATTTTAATCAGAGAATTATTCCTTAAAGATTTAAAATGTATTTAGTTGTACATTTTATATGGGTTCAACCCCAGCACATGAAGTATAATGGTCAGATTTATTTTGTATTTATTTACTATTATAACCACTTTTTAGGAAAAATAGCTAATTTGTATTTATATGTAATCAAAAGAAATATCGGGTTTGTACATAATTTTCCACAATTGTAGTTGTTTTCAGTTGTGTGTATTTAAGATGAAAAATCTACATGGAAGGTTAGTTTGGCAAAGTGCTTAGCACATTTGCTTTTTTTGCAGCGCTACTGTTAAGTTCACAAGTTCAAGTCCAGAAAAAAAAAGTGGATAATCCACTCTGCTGACTTTCAAGATTATTATATTATTCAATTCTCAGGAATGTTGCAGAGTGGTTGTCCAATCCATGAGAACTTTCGTCCTTATTAGGTGGAATATTTGGATAAGAATCAGACATTAATGATCTAATATGGAAGCCCTCCCCCCACCACCACCCCTTAATTTGCAGAAACAGTAAAGCAGGACCAATAGAAATAATTTGGAAAATGATGAACCTGCAGGAAAGTGAATGATGATTTGTTGTTCTTCTTTCCTAAACCAGGGATCCCTTCAAAGGGACTGATCTGGCCAAAGTATTCAATAAAACACGATTTCTTCATTATTGATATTGTGGTCATGTATATTGAAAATTGGTATCTGGTGGCCCTCAGCAGGAGTTGGAAATCTGTTTGTACTTTACCATTGCCTTGTTCAGGAGCTCTGTGTGTGCTCTGCAGGGCCTCATTTTCTAACGTTGCCCACCACATGGCAAAACGGTGCACGTTGTGTTTTAACTGCTCATCCCCTGTTCTCTGATATGCTTGCTTTTCTTTCCAAGGTTGTGTTCAAACACGTTTCTCTAAATGTTAAACTTATTTCAGATAATAAATATCAAAGCTCTGGCATTTCATTTCTATAAAGTCCAAGCTATAAGTGGAAATGGTGCATTTGTACAGCACTCAAAGTGATGACCTCGTGTTTGCATTTCTGTTTCTGATGGTCCTTGTTTCAGAGGGAGGTGGGGAAAAGTGAGGAGTAGTTGGGAAATCTCAAGTAAGTCATTTGATAAGTTCTGTTTGCACCAGAGGCATTACCAGTAGTTCAGTATTTTTCATAGGAACTTTTTAGGGACAGAAAGATTTAAGGGAAAACCGAAGGTTACAAAACAAGCAAAAGCTGGGTAACCCGAGATAAAGTTTCAGAGATGATATCCCATGCCACAGAGGCAACAGTGCCAAAAAATTAGAAAGGGAAAGTGTCTGAGATCAGCTTCTAGGCGCACATCTGCCAACTGGCCTGCAGCCCAAACAGAATGAAGTCAAATTAGGCTGGTCAGAGCGAACTTAGCCGTGGCAGGGCTTCTGTGCCCTGGGTTGGAAGCAGATCCGAGGAAGGTTCAGTGGCTATGTTTGTAAAACCAGGGAACCCAGAACTCCTCACTGTTTTACCAGCCGTGTTCAATTCCCAGGACTTAGCGTCCCCTCTGATGTTGCTCTGCTGCGTGAAACCTAGGTCTAACCTCCTTTCTTAGCCCCTGCCTTGAAATAGGCTTCAGAGACAGATGTGCTTTGTGGAACAGGTTGTCATCAAATTCTTCCCAGGAACTGGCTTTTGATGACCATAAACATAGTTAGATTTAGGGAGCTTTGAGCTTCTGTAGACTTTACTTTTCAATGAAGACTGTAATTAAAGTTTTACTAATACTAGTTGCCTTTTTAACATCTTTGAGCTTCTTTTTGCAACTATTTCTTTTGCTCTTGCATGGGTGAGAAGGGTGCGATTAGAGCCAGCTATGGAGGGCAAGGCTCCTCTGTGTTGAGCAGCCATTCTCCACCCTCCTGCAGGCTATATGGCATTTACCTCTTAGAAAATAATAACCCCTGCATTTTGCACTTCCAGATTCTCTCGATGAGAGTGTGAAAGGGTAGCACAAGAATGTTCTCCTTTGGTAGTTTGATTTATCTTTTCGATGGCTCTCTGGGTTCTGATTGTCTTGGACAAATTTGCTTCCAATGGTATCAGCTCAAATACACTCTCTTGTAATTATATATATCTATTTAATATATTATATATGTATAATCACTGATATGAAATTATATGCAATATATATTACCTATGAATGGATGATGGATTTTTCAGTTCAGTTTAATTTCAGGTTTTTTTTGACCATTGAGAATGCTGACTCTCCACAGCTACTTTGAGAAATGATATTCTTACAAGCATTTGCTCTTCTTATAGACCTAATAATAGCTCACAGTCGTTATGAGGAATACAGCCTCGTAACTAACCCTGTGCCATTTTTTTTGAATTTCAGCCACTATTCTGTAGGATGTTTTGAACAGTTTTAGAGGTGGACTTTGTGTGTGTGTGTGTGTGTGTGTGTGTGTATACCAACAAGTAAAAGTTTCTGAATTCCAGGGATCATCTTGACAAATTTGTCATCTGTTTCTTGTGCTTGTCTCTCCAGCAAGCATCTCCATTGCTTGGTTTTAACCTGTGTGGCACATCCAGATTGCTCTCTTCATCTTTTGCTTTCAAAATTTGGGAGAAACGGAAGGTGAGAGGCTTACTCATCTGCCTGTGCTCCCATCTTTTCATAATTTCTGCTCCAGCTGCTGCTTTAAATGGTACCTCAAGAGGTGGAGAATGGAGAGATGATGTGCAAACCTGTCGCTATAGCAAGCCACGTCATCACTAGAGAACCCAAGTCCATATTTTTCCCTTCAGATTTTCATGGGGGGGGGGGTGTGGTAATCACCTATACAACCAAGAGTACATAAAGCACCTTTAGAAATAGTGTTTGTACTCTCCCGGCAGATTAGTGTCAGGTATTGATTCACTGAATGCTTCTGTGTCATAGCCTCCTGATCTGTTACGAGGCAAAAGGGACACAGCCATACAGTAGAGAATAAGTCTAGAGGAACTGGGACGTGAACTGGCAGACCATGAAAGCAAGAACGCCCTGGCGCTGTTTCTTCCCTGTTTTATTGTCTGCATGGGATGAGTAGGCTGAGATGGGGAATGAATGTGTGTGTGCTCCAGTCAGGTAAACTGCTTTTCCTCTTGGCTCCTCCCTGCTGACAGAAATTACAGCTTTGCGGTATTTTTCGGGTTAGAAGTTTCTGATCGTTTCCCTGCCTGGCAGACTTCAAAGTGAACTTCTACCTAGGGATCTCTGTGCTACATCAAACCTCTTAGATTTTAATGTGCATCTGAACTCACCAGTAATGTCTTGAAGAGTATGAACGTGTGATGTGTACACAGACGCCCCCAGAATCATGTCATAGCATAGATTCTGTTTCAGTGGGGCTGTGGTGGGGCCTGAGAGTCTGCATTCCTTCCAAGCTCCCGGGTGAAGCTCTAATGGATCTTCTCAATCGTAATTGCAGAGGGAGAACCAAATTTAGGCCCTTCTATAAGAAGCAGCACTTAAAGCAAGAAATAAAGACAAACCTGTGTGCTAGACGGCATCTGAATGCATTCTGCCGTATCTGAAATGATGCCCTACATGTTTTTTTTTTTTTTTTTCAAAGGCATTTTTTCCTCTACAAGATGACTGGCAATTTTGTGTTCTGGCCACCCTCAGACATGAAAACACTTGGTTGCTTATCTTGTAAAATCTTCTCTGCTTGCTTGCTTGGGCATGTATGAAGTCAGTTTAGTCAAATACGTGTCAGTACATCTATGTGGATGGGGGAGCAGGTGCAAGCCCTTAAAAACGTTCTTTAAAAAAGTTTAGCACTTAAGTCAGTCCACTGAGCTGATCCTGTGTGATCTTAGTGCCAAGCGTCTGAGTTAAAAGTTTTCGCTTTGAAGGCAACAAATATATGTCATACATTTGAAGCATTTGTTTATACTAAAAATGATGCTTTTTTTTTTTTTTTAAAGTTCTAAGGCAGTTCACTATATGCCACCACTGAGCCTAGAGGGTGGTATCAAGCTTCCAAGTCTGGAATTAATCTGGAATTTGAGGTTTGATATAATGGAAATTGGAATTTTCTCTGCCACAGTTGGCTTCGAATAAGGTCCTTAAGTGAAAGGGCTTGGGCTAAAAAGTGCAAAAGGAATTGAAAAAAGGGATCAGCAGGGAACAGTTTTCTGTTTTTGTATGGAGCTGGCACTTCAGCAAAACATCCTTACTAGGGTCTTTTGTTTCACAGCCTCTTTTTACTATTATTTAGGAGCACTTTGAAAATTTCTTATAAGCAACTGAGGTTTGAATATCTGTTGAAGAAGTACTAGAATGAATGGCTTCCTAATGTCAGGTACATGCTTTTTTCTATGGTGTGTGTGTGTGTGTGTGCACATAAATTATATATATATATATGAAATAGGGAAACCCAATTTATTCCTATTTGGAGACCAAATGCTAAGTGTAGAGTGCCTAGTTTTTTCTTCGAGTTCATCATTTTGTTGAATCTGTAGTTTGAGCTGAGGCACTTGTACAGTGCTCCAGGAGACACTGCCTTCACCACTGCTTGAAAGCTTGTGCTGCACGGAGCCTTGGGCCCCACTCCCAGACACCGCCAGGAGTGCATTATTCCTGCCGTCCATTCTGATGAGGTCTGTAAGCAAAGCGATTTGCTTAAAGCTCCCCTCTCAAGGAGCGGGGTCTCATCTGGTCTGCATTTACCCTGGAACTGCTTGGCCACAACACCACGAGCGAATAATTATTGAACTATTTTACTGTACAACTATTTCCAAATTGTTGATTTTTTATTGATTTCAGGAGGCAAGCTAATTGCCCCATGGCAACTTGATGTTAACGTTTAATGAAGATCAGGAAACAGAGTTTATGAAAAGCTTTTGTGTAGTAACTGCAAAGTTTCAAGAACTGTTTTATACTTCCTGACAGTACTGGGCCTAGCTTAATGGTTTGTTTTTATTGCTTAAGAGTGTAAACCTTGCTTTAGCCCAGTGTGTGGAAACTATACCCTCATCCCACATTACACACTTTCTCACTGCCTTTTACTCACTCTGGACTTCCTCCTCTGCCATCTACAGTCAGGACTTTTTCTGTTTTAATGGGCTGAAGGGAGTTTCTATCTTTGCACGCTGAAGAGTCTTACACACACACAAGCACACATGCACACGCACGCACACTTACCAAGTTAAGTGTCTGTATTGTTTCACTTTGTTTTGGGTGGAGTTTTTTTCCCTGCACTTGGTTGCTAGACGACCAAGCTGACAAAAGTTAAAGATTGAAAAGGCATTTTTAAAGATGCCAAATCTCAGTGGTTGGACTATTTTATCTCTGTCTTTATGTGAAAGGCTTACTTTTCTTACCAGGTTCCCCTGGCCTTTTGTTAGGTGCATGGCTAGTAGATTTTCTCCAGTTCTTAAGGCATTATCTGTTTGAGAACCTTCTGAGTTGTTGTTTCTCTTTGCTGGAACACGCTTCCCACCTGATTGACCAAGAAAAAAAAAACCACCACCCAGCTTAGTTTCCAAGGGTGTGTTGTAAATCACTAATAAAGCTGAGCTCTGGCTCCCAGCTGCTTCAGTTTTAAGGCAAAGAGGTAAAGATTGCTTTGTGAGGCAGCCATCAGCAATACGAGGTCTGGTGTGTAGAGAATAGTGTCTCCAGGAGGCTACTTCTGTGTTGCACCGTAGATAGAATTGAAATGCTTTTAAAAATTCTCAGAGGCCTAATTTTAAATCAAAGTCATTGGCTCATTGCAGGAAGATGCTGCAGGAGTGTGTTATAAATACACGATCTTTATAGATCTGCCAAGTTGGACGTGTGTTCACAAGCTCATCTCGCATGTGTACACAATTTGTAGCTGCCATGCGTTCCTCACCAAAGTCTTTCCTTTTTCCTCCTCCACCCTCTGACGTGCTGCTCCTCCTTGTGGGGCTCCCTTTGTTGGAATTCAGTCAAATCCATGGAAAACTTGAACCACTTTCCTGATTCATTTACAGGCAGGTTTTCCTGGCATGGGGATCAAGCAAGGGGCTCTGAAGTGTGTGCATCACAGACTGTCTTGGAAAGTAGGATTCTCTGAAGCCCATCTGGCCTGTGCATGTACATTTGACAGAAAATTCTCCTTGAAAAAAATCTGACTGAGTTGGAAATTGCTCGATACTTGGTTTAACCAGGAATCCCATAACCCTCCAAAGCATATCAATGTTGTCAATTTCACAAACCATGACAATAACTATGCTGAAACAGCCAATCTATGAAATGAATCAGGGTGCAAACTTACTGACAATAGAGCACTAAAGAGAAACAGGAAAAGAGTCCCAGGAGAAAATTCCAATATTTCCTAATCTCACAGGATTTATTGTATTTTTTGTTCAAAGATGGCTTGGGTGAATAATAGAAAGTGAGGAGAATTGGAGAAGTCAGGATATATATATATATATATATATATATATTTATTTATGTATATATACACACACACATATAACCTTACAAACACATACATTGAAGACTATTTCAGAAGGTTGTAGGAAATGCGATTGAAAGAAAAAATTTTTTTCAATGCAAAAAATTTCTAAATCCCTACAGTTTTTTTTATAGTATGAATTTTCCACAACGTTTTGAAGACCTATGCATGGTACATGAATGAGATCAACACAGCTTTCAGCGGCAGATGGATAATTTTTAAATACTTTAAAAACGTGATGGTCCCTTTCTTGTGTGGAAAAGCGCTCAGAACATACTTTTTAAAAATATTTATTTATTTATTTTTATTTTTATTTGAAAGGCAGAGAGATAGTGACAGAGAGAGAGAGAGAGAGATTGATCTTCTACTGGCTGGTTCACTCCCAAAATGTCTGCAAAAACCAAGGCTGGGCCAACCGACAGCCAGGAGCCTGTGATTCAATCTCAGTCTCCCATGTGGGTGGCAGGGACTCAAGTACTTGAGCCATCATCTGTTGGAATGCAAGGAAAGGAGCCAGGACCCAAACCAGGCACCTGGAGATGGGATGCAGGACTCCCAAGCAGTGTGTTAACCATTGTGCCAAACGCTCACCTCCAGAGCTCTCTCTATTGAACTTCATTGAAACAAATATTTCTGGCTGACAGAGACTCCAAATTTCAGGAATTCCAGAACCCGTTTTTTTTTTTAAGATTCATTTTATTCATTTGAAAGGCAGAGAGTTTCAGAGAGAAGGAGAAAGACAAAGAAAGGTGTGTGTGTGTGTGTGTGTGTGTGTGTGTGTAGAGAGAGAGAGAGAGAGAGAGAAAGAATCTTGCAGTCATTGGTTCACTCCCCAAATGGCTGCCAGGCCAGAGTCAGGAGCCAGGAACTTCGTCTCCCACATGGGTGCAGGAGCCCAAGCACTTGGGCTATCTTCTGCTGCTTTCCCAGGCACATTAGCAAGGAGGTGGATCCAAAGTGGAGCAGCCAGAACTCTAACCAACACCTATATGAGATGCTGGCATTGCAGGCAGTGGCTTAACCTGCTGCACCATAATGCTGGTCTCCAGAATTTTCTTCCCAGGAACAGTTTCCCAAAGTAAACTATAGCCATGCCTGATACAAAGTATCAGAATTTATATCAATATTGTATTTGGAAAAAAATTATCTTTGGTGGGTTGTCATATGAGATAATATAGAAAGGGTCTTCACAAAGATGCTCATGGAAAAAGCATGATATGAGTATAGTATTCCTGGATTTCAAAATTTCTTTCACCAAAACAAACTGTTTTTTTTTTTTAAACTTCATTTTCCTTCCCTTGTTTTGAGTACCCTCTGTAAGTGAGCTCTCTTGGGAGTATCCTCCATGCCTAAGTATCCCTTTCCATGACATACCCAGGTTAAAGCCAGGATGTCAGAAGGATGTTGCCTTTGTGCTTTTGTTTAACCTCACCCCTTGGTGTACTTCTGAATTCATGGAGGTACTTTTTTTAAGCTTTATTTATTTATCTGGATGGTAAAATTAGAAAGAGAGGGAGTCAGGGAGACAGAGAGATCTTCTATTCACTGGTTCACTCCCCAAATGGTTGCAGCAGCTGGGGCTGGGCTAGAATGAAGCCAGGAGCCTGGAATTCCATCCAGGTCTTTCATGTGGGCAGCATCTTCTGCTGCCTTGCAGGTGTGTTAGGGAGGTGGATAGGAAGTGGTGCAGCTGGACTCGAACTGGTGTCCACACGGGATTTCGTCACAGGTGGCAGCTTAACCCACTGTGCCACAATGCTGGTCCTTCACTGAGGGTACTTCTAAGGGTTTAGCATGAAGGAGCTGAGAGGGTGTTGTTAGACAGTCCTATATCACTGGGGTGTGTTCTTATAGCATGGCGGCCAGGATTGCAAAGCATCTCCACCCCGGAGACATGAGGGAGAGGCCATTGAAGCTATAACCCTGCTATTATTCCTGGGAAAGTTAGTTAAGAAATGTTGCAAGGTGGGAGGACAAGTCCCTTTGTACTGTTGCTGGTAAGTTCTGGGGTGCTAAAGTTTCAGTCCCAGTGGTAAAATTAAGAACCTCCCTCTCCAGCAGTGTGGCCAAATGTGACTCTGGAGGTCTCCTGCCTAGTGGATCAGACAAGTTTTGACCTCTTGATCTCCAAGGAGTTTGGGAGCTGTGAGACTTCTTGGTGATGATGGGTTATGGGTGGTCCTTGTCGGGTGGGTGCAGAAATTGGTACCTTTGATCTTCTCCCCATCACTTGCACAATCCTCAAAAAAACAGGATTAGACTTGTCTTCCACATCCCATTTTACCCTCTGTTCTCTTTCTCTATTTCTCAAGACCTTTTGTGCAGATAGGGAAATGTGTTGGGTGAGCAGCTGTGGGGGAAGCCAGCACCATCTGGGTCAAGGGGAGCACCAACAGTCAATGCAGCCGGGTACCCACAGTGATTGTCCCCTTTGTTCTCTGTGGTGGAAAATGCTCTCCTCCTGCCATCCGGCATCCTTTGGGACACTGCAGAGGAGGCAGCTCCCATGGTGGCATGGAGCAGGGAGGGAGCTGGCAGCCCAGTGACCTGAAGGAATAAAGTGCTTCTGCTCTGCAGCCAGAAACTGTGATTCCTTTATTTTAATTTTGAAGTTAACATTTTTTCTCATGACTCATTGATAATTTACTATGGAAGCTGAAAGGCTAAACAGCTATTTACTTTTTAGGAATGTAACACATTCGCTGAGTGGAATGCATACTCTTCCTTTGAAATGGAGGTGGAGGGCACCGGAGGCCTCAAGACACACAATATGAGGAGGGGACATTGTTTTCATCCTTTCCCTCCCAGCTCCCCCATGCACTCCTATACCTGCTGATCATCCTGGAAGTGACAGTGAGGCAGCTGGTGTCATATTAACAATGCTTGTATCTTGACTTGCTCAGAATGCTAAGTAGAAACGTCTCTGCAGTTGATGTTTGCCTCTTGTAATTTACCTCCTCTGGTCTTTGTTGTAGCATTACCAAGTGGGGGTAATATGTCTCATATTTATGTTGTGATTCTCATAAGTGAAGATTCTTTCCAAGGTCAGGGAGATCTTTTTGTACAGCTTTGCTGAGAATAGCACAGGAATTCTGCTTAATGGGAGAGGAAAGTCTTGGGCTGGCATAAGGGTATATGGTAAATTAAAAATAATACCCTTCTGTGCATACACACATGCTTACTTATCCTCACTAACTTTCTCATATGAAATGTAGTTGGAAATGGTAACTTGCTATATAATTATGAATTGCTATTATGATGATGATAGGTCGCTTATGAGGAAAGCTGCACAGAATTAATAAAAACGTGATTCCTCCAACAACTCCACGAAGTTTTGCACATCTTCAGAGTAAGGTCAATGGAATGATGCTTGGAAGCTTACTTTAATGAGTAGGTACCAATTATTCTAAATCAGCATAGCCAGTGCATTTCTGCATCAGTGCACAGTGCCTGAGAGCTCTCAGAAGCCGTCCAGACATTTTCCTTGGAGACGGATTTATTATTGTGAGTGTACTAGGGACATAGGAGCATCCTAGATCTGTCACACATGACCTGTCATCTTTCCCTCTTTCTTGTCACGTTCTGCAGCAGGAGAAGTTATGGATGAGGTGAATAGCAAATGAAATGCAATGTACCTCAATTCCCAGTATTCATCTTCAAAACAAAATCAGCTCTCAGGTGCAACTCTCAGCATTTTATTCTAAAGCAAAGTATCAGGGTTTGTGAACAAAAAAGTTAGAACCACACTATTATCCAATCCAGAAACTTCTAGCCACACGAGTCAACTTAACACTTGATATGTGCCTATCCCAAAATGAGATGTGCTACTGGGTAAGTATGAAAAAAAAAGTAGGATTTTGTGTTAATAATTGTTACATTTATTACATAGTAAAATTATAATACATTGTATAAAATGAAAAATATTATTTCACTGTTGCTTTTCAATTTTAATTTTATTTATATTTTCTTTTCAATATTTTATTATTAAATTTTTTGATTAATGCAAAACACATTTTCTGGGTTACAGTACAATGTTTCAACACAGATATATAGGGTAAACCAGTCAAACAGGCAACTAATTATTTCATTTTCATATCTTTTCTTTATGTTAGGAGCTCACCAGCTTCTCTCCTGCAGTTCTTTACATGGTATATAATACAGTATTACAAACCATAGAGAATCCATGCTACTGTGAAACACTGGAACTTCAGTCTGATCATATTTGGTACCATTTATGCAGCCTCCCTCTAGAGGCCCCTCACAATCTTAGTAGACTCTAATAATCACCATTCTAAGTTCAGGTCAGCCCCTCCCCTCCCCTCCCCTCCCCTCTCCTCTCCTCTCCTCCCCTCTCCTCTCCTTTCACAAATGAGATAGAACATGAAGCATTTGTTTTTCCATGTCTGGCTTATTTCGCTTAACATGATCTCTTGTTTTGTCTATTTTGCTGCAAATGTCAGGCTTTCATTCATTTTTGTGACTGAATACTATTCCATTGTATATGAAGACCATGTTTTCTGCATTCATTCATTCATCAGTGGATAACTAGGTGGATTTCGAATCTCAGCTATTGTGAATAGTGCTGCAGTGGACATGGGAGTGCATGTATCTTCCATAGGCAGATTTCATTTTCTTTGGATAGTACCCAGAAGTGAGTTAAATGGTTCATACGGAGATCTATTTTAGCTTTGTAAAGGATCCTCCGTACTGTTCTGGCTATACATTCACACCAACAGTGTAAGTGTTCCCTTTTCTCCACATCCTCCCCAGCATTTTTAAAAAAGATTTATTTATTTATTTATTTGGAAGGCAGAGTTACAGAGAGGCAGAGGCAGAGAGCAAGAGAGAGATGTCTTCCATCTGCTGGCTCACTCCTCATATGGTCACAACACCCAGAGCTGCGCTGATCCAAAGCCAGGAGCCAGGAGCTTCTTCTGACATGCAGGGGCAGGGACCCAAGCATCTTGGACCATCTTCTAACTACTTTCCTAGGCCATAGCAGAGAGCTGGATCAGAAGAGGAGCAGCCGGGACTTGAACCAGTGCCTATATGGGATGCCAGCACTGCAGGCGGCAGTGCCACAGCGCCCCCTTCTCCCAGAATTTTTTTTAATTTTGTGTTTTTGATAATAGACATTTTCATTAGAGAGAGATACCTCGTTGTAGTTTTGATTTGCATTTTTTTCAAGTGTTGGTAGCCATCTGTACTTTTGAGAACTGTCTGTTCAGATCTTTCGTCCATAACTTTATGGTTTTTTTTTGTAGTTCAGTCTTTAGTTTCTTATGTATTCTGGGTGTTAAACCTTTTCCAGGTAGATAGTTTTCCTCCATTCTTTTTTGATTGTCTCTTCCATACTGTTCATTGTTGCCTTTATGTGCAGAAGCTTCCTACTTGGGTATAATCCCCTTTATCTGTTTTTGTTTCTGTTGCCTGTGTTTTGGGGTCTTATCCAATAAAATTGTTGTCTATGCCAGTATCTTCAAGTGTATTCTTGTAGTAGTTTCAGAGTTTCACATTTCACATTCAGCTATTTGATCCATTTTGGGTAGATTTTTTTTTTAATCTGGTAAGAGGTAGCAGAGGGGTTATTTTGCTTCAGTCTTGTCCATACGGATATTCAGTTTTCCTTGCACATTTATTGAAGAGACTTGCCCTATACCCAGTACATGTTTTTGGTGCCTTTTGAAAGATCAGTTGGGTGTAGATTCATGGATTCATTTCTAGGATCTCTATTCTGTTCCATTGTTCTGTGTATCTGTTGCTATGTCAGTACCCCAATGTTTTGGTTACAATAGCTTGTAGTGTGACTTGAAATCTGGTATTGTATGCCTGTAGCTTTGCTCTTCTTGCTCAAGATTAGTTTTGGCCACTGAGGAATTTTTGTATCCCCTCTGAACTTCAGGCTTTTTTCCTCTAGTTTTTTGCTTTTGTCAAAAAAGGTTTATCTATTTTTATTTAATAAAAAGAACATCAGAGATAGCTTGAGATAAAGATGGAGAGAGAGAAGAGGGGGCAGTCTTCCATCTACTGGTTCACTCCCCAAATGGCCACAATAGTTGGAGCTGGGCCAGGCTGAAGCCAGGAACCAGGAATTTCTCCTGGCCTCCCAACTGTTTGGAAGGAGCCCAATCATTTGGGTCATCTTCTGCTGCCATCCCTGGTGTACTGACAGAGAGCTGGATCAGAAACAGAGTAGCTGGGACTCCAACTGGAGCTCCCTTATAGGATGCAGGTTTCACAAGCTACAGCTTAACCACTATACCACAATGCCAGCCCTGAGAGGGACTGCTTTGAATACATAAATTTCTTCGAGTAGCATGGACATTTTAATAATACTAATTCTTCTAGTCCATTAATATAGGAGGTCTTGCCAGCTTTATTTTTTAATGTAGTTACTAGAAAGTTTTAAATTACATGTGTGGCTAGCATTTTATTTCTATTGCATAATCAATGAATTAGAGTACATTCCTATTACTCATATTTACTTCCAGACTGATGGCATTTCTCAGCTGGCAGAGATAAAGAAAGAGCTAGAGGGGCCGGCATTGTGGCTCAGTGGGTTAACGCCCTGGCCTGAAGTGCCGGCATTCCATAAGAGCGCTGGTTCAAGTTCTGGCTGTTCCTCTTCCAATCCAGCGTTCTGCTATGGCCTGGGATAGCAGTAGAAGATGGCCCAAGTCCTTGGGCCCCTGCACCCACGTGGGAGACCTGGAAGAAGCTCCTGACTCCTGGTTTTGGATTGGTGCGGCTCTGGCCATTGCGGCCATCTAGGGAGTGAACCAGCAGATGGAAGAACTCTGTCTCTGTCTCTACCTCTGTCTTTCAAATAAATAAAATAAATCTTTTTTTTTTTAAAGAAAGAACTAGAAACTTAACTGAAAAGTGATACTGTTAAATATAAGAATGGGAATAAGAGAGGGAAGAGATGTGCAATTCGGGACATGCTCAAGCTGACTTACCTCAAACAGTAGAGTTAGAAACATACCAGGGGATTCAAATTCAATCCCATCGTGGTGGCATGTACCAATGCCATCTTACTAGTCCCAGTGATCAATTTCTGTTCACAATTGATCGTAATGATAGGACTAAGAACCAAAGGGATCACATAAACAAGAATAGTGTCTGCAAATACTAGCTGATAGAATCAAAAAGAGAGAGAATGATCCAACATGGGAAGTGAGATACACAGCAGACCCATAGAATGGCAAATGTCCTAACAGCACTCTGGTCTCATAATCAGCCCGTAAGGCATGTGGATCTGGCTGAAAAGCCCATGAGAGTATTTCAGGCATGGAAAGCCAAGACACTCTGGGGGAAAAAAAAAAAAACTAAATGAAAGATCTCCACGAGTGAGATCACAGTGGAAAGAATGGGTCATCAAAGAAGGAGGTACCTTTCTCTGAAGGGAGGAGAGAACTTCTACTTTGACCATGGCCTTGTCTAAAAATGATCAGAGTCAGTGAACTCAGGGGGCTTCCATAGCCTTGGCAGCTCATGACAAGAGCCTAGGGTGATTACTGATGCCATAAACAAGAGTGTCAATTTGTTAAGTCAACAACAGGAGTCACTGTGCACTTACTCCTCATGTAGGATCTTTGTCCTTAGTGTGCTGTACATTGAGATCTAATGCTATAACTAGTACTCAAACAGTATTTTTCACTTTATGTTTCTGTGTGGTAGCAAACTGTTGAAATCTTTACTTAATGTATGCTAAACTGATCTTCTGTATATAAAGAGAATAGAAAATGAAAAAAAAAATAAAGAAAGAACTAGAGACAACACTTGTATATAGAGTTGCAAATGGCCAGTTTGTTAAGGATGCTGTACTCTGATACCATGTCTCAGCAGAAAAAAGGTTGCAGCCCACCGACATATTGGAAAGAGAACTAACTTCATCTTCTGGAGGTCTGTGGTGTACTTCTGGCTTTGCAGGCAATTCAATGCATGTCCCTTGGGATGTTAACCTATCAGTACCTTTGTCTCTGCCTTCAAGCAGAGTATTCTTGTCACCCTTTCTACTAAAAGGGATTTTTATTAAACTGACAAGAGCAGATAACTGCACTTGATCTTAGCCAAAAGGCCAAGAAGTAAGTGATACATGGGTTTTATAACAACTGTGACTATGTCATTGTACACTGAATTATGGAGAATGGTAAATGTAAAGTGAAATTTGAATGAATAAATGGACCCTGTATTAAGTGTCTGTTGCTGGAAAACAAATTATCCCAAAATGTGTGATTGTTGCTAAAAAGCACTTATTATCTCACCTGTTTCTGTGGGTGGGGAACTTAGGAGCAGCTTAGCATAGCAATGGGCTTCAAAGGCCCTCGGGAGTTAACTAGTGTTGATGTCCCTTGAGGATCTGCCTAGGCCTGGAGGGTCCCCTTCTAAGATGCCTCTGATCTGTGCCCCTACCACCACGGGCCTCTCCATGTAGCTGTTTGAGTGTCCTCATGACATGGTAGCTATTCTCCCCCAGAGTATAAGAGTAAGCAAGACTAGGAGACTAAAGAGGGAGTCATGAGGCCTTTCTGATTTGGTTTCATACCCTGTCGCTTCACCTTGCTTTATTTATTTGGATCAAGTCACTAAATTAAGCCAAGCCTCCAAGGAAGTGGGGAGGGGTATGACGCTCCATCTTTTGAAGAGACTGTCAAACATTTTGTGACAGAAAATAAATATCAGTTTCCTTAAAAATTCTCTCTCTCTCTCTCCCCACTTTCCTCCCATCATTTGTGGGTAGACAAAACATTTGCATGTCCCTTTGTTGAGGAGTTGGGTGTTTGTTTTTCCCTCCTGTAACTGTTTTTGCATCTTTGAATGTAAGGCACCACCCAGGAGAAAAGAAATCCATGCTCTAATGGCCAACACCCAGTTCTTTCTATTCTAGAAAAGATACAATGTAGGATGAGCATTTCTCCCAGTCCCTCGGATACATATAAATAGCACCAACAACTTGAAGGAAATTGCTTTATCAGAAATCTTTTTTATAGAAGAGACATTTTATTTGAAAGGTAGAGTGACAGGGGCATATGGAGACAGAGAGGGAAAGAGATCTTCTATCTGCTGGTTCACTCCCCAAATGGCTGCAATGGCCAGTGTTAGGCTAGGCTGAAGCCAGGAGCCAGGAACTCCATTTGGGTCTTTCACATGTGTGGCAGGGACCCAAACACCTGAGCCAACTGTTGCTTTTTCAGGCCTGCTACCAGGGAACTACATTGAAAGTTGAGCAGTCAGGACTATAACTGTGCTCTGATATGGGATGCTGGCATCACAGGGAGTGGCCTAACTAGCTGTGCCTTAGGAGAGATCCAAGACAAGAGAAATCAGTAAGTCAGTAGCCTATTGATATCTGTGTTAAAATTTACAGCACAAATAAAAATAACCTCAAGTCTTTGCTTCTGAACCAGCTTTCTGCATGGAAAAGCAGCAGATGTCTTTCTTTAAAGATTTATGTATTTATTTTGAAAGTCAAACTTATAAAGAGAAAGGGAGAGAGAGAGAGAAGAGAGGGAAAGAGAGAAAGAGAGAGAGAGAGAAAGAGAGGGAATCTTCTATCTGCTTGTTCAATCCCCAGATGGCCACAATAGCCAGCACTAGGGCAGGGAAAAGCCAGGGGCTTCATCTGGTTGACAGAGGCTCACACACTTGGCCATCTTCTACTACTTTCTTAGACCATTAATTGGGAGCTGGATCAGAAGTGGACACAAACTGGCGGCCATATGGGATGCCAACATTGCAGGCAGTGTCTTTGACCACTACCCCACAACACTGGCTCCAATAAATAAACCTTAAGAAACAAACAAGGTGGGCGCCGTGGCTCAATAGGCTAATCCTCCACCTGCAGCACAGGCAGCCCGGGTTCTAGTCCCGGTCAGGGCGCCGGATTCTGTCCCAGTTGCTCTTCTTCCAGTCCAGCTCTCTGCTGTGGCCCGGGAAGGCAGTGGAGGATGGCCCAGGTGCTTGGACGCTGCACCCACGTGGGAGACCAGGAGAAGCACCTGACTCCTGGCTTCGGATCAGCGTGGTGCGCTGGCCTCAGCGCGCCACCGGAGCGGCCATTGTGGGGTGAACCAATGGAAAAGGAAGACCTTTCTCTCTGTCTCTCTCTCTCTCTCTCTCACTGTCCATTCTGCCTGTCAAAACAAAAAAAAAATTTTGAAAAAAAGAAACAAACAAAAATACTAGGTTAGGAATTTTCATGGGATTTATTGAAATTTAGTTATTTTTCACAAAATGATTGCAGGATCCTCCTTTAGAGCTTTATCTTACTCCTTTAGAGCTTATCTTGAATGTCATTCTTTTTTTTTAACTTTTATTTAATGAATATAAATTTCCAAAGTACGACTTATGGATTACAATGGCTTCCCCCCCACACCGTCCCTCCCACCCACAACCCTCCCCTTTCCCACTCCCTCTCCCCTTCCATTCACATCAAGATTCATTTTCGATTATCTTAATATACAGAAGATCAGCTTAGTATACATTAAGTAAGGATTTCAACAGTTTGCTCCCACACAGAAACATAAAGTGAAAAATAATAGATGATTTTTTTTAAATGATGACGAAATCAGATCAGACCTATTGTCATGTTTAATCCCAGTGAGAGTCAAGTTGGGAATTGATAATTTCTTTTTTTTTTAACAGAAGATCAGTTTAGTATGCATTAAGTAAAGATTTCAACAGTTTGCACCCCCATAGAAACACAAAGTGAAATATATTGTTTGAGTACTCGTTATAGCATTAAGCCTCAATGTACAGCACATTAAGGACAGAGATCCCACATGAGGAGTAAGTGCACAGTGACTCCTGTTGTTGACTTTACCAATTGACACTCCTGTCTATGGCATCAATAATCTCCCTATGCTCCAGTCATGAGTTTCCAAGGCTATGGAAGCCCTCTGAGTTCTCCGACTCTTATCTTGTTTAGACAAGGTCATAGTCAAAGTGGAGGTTCTCTCCTCCCTTCAGAGAAAGGTACCTCCTTCTTTGATGACCTGTTCTTTCCACTGGGATCTCACTCACAGAGATCTTTTGCCAGCGTGTCTTGGCTTTCCATGCCTGAAATACTCTCATGGGCTTTTCAGCCAGATCCGAATGCCTTTAGGGCTGATTCTGAGACCAGAGTGCTATTTAGGACATCTGCCATTCTATGAGTCTGCTGAGTATCTCACTTCCCATGTTGGATCACTCTCCCCTTTATTTATTCTATCGGTTAGTGTTAGCAGGTACTAGACTTGTTTATGTGTTCCCTTTGACTCTTAGTCCTTTCATTATGATCAATTGTGAACTGAAATTGATCACTTGGAATAGTGAGATGGCATTGGTACATGCCACCTTGATGGGATTGAATTGGAATCCCCTGGTATGTCATTCTTATCAATGAATGATCTCAATTAGTATACTATCTCTTAAGTCTCTAATAGCAGGATTCACATTCAGTAATCACAACACTCCCTTGATCAAAGACTTATACAGATATGGGAAAGATGGGGGAAATGTTGTATCACTTTGCAGATAGTATACATTTTGTCAGAATGCCTTTGATTGTGCATATTCTCTATGTTGCCTATTATTTCAAAAAGAGGTTTTAGACTCCTTCCTTAAAATACTCTATATGGAACTGTTGAAATGTTTTCAGTATTGCAAAGGTGATCATGGTCTCAGGGAATTAATTGCTCTTAGCAATTTTTTCTAATTCTTACGCATTTCCTACTAAAGCATTCATAGGCCTTCTTTTCCTATTTTAGATCCAATCATAAATATGAGTTTGCAAAATTTGCTGAGTCTAAATTCAAGAGAGGGTAGAAGATGGAAAATATTTTTGAGGGACACATGAACTGGCCTATCAGTTGGTTCTTTCTGTGACCGCATTGGTGCTTCCAGTTCATACAGGTTCAGATCTGGCATCTGTTCTGGAAGATGAGTTCCTATAAAGAAAATCGAGAATAGCAGAATGCATTTGGCACAGCAGAATGGATCAGGGTACAGTCATTCTGATAGAACATTCCTTTTGCTTCTGGGCGAGTTGAGAGTTATAATTACCAGGACCTTGGGGGTCCCACCAACCAGCTATGGCTGAGGAATTGACGAAAATGCCTTTGTCTTCAAGCCTGCCCCATTGTTGTCCCATGGAGCTCAACACGGGAAAAATGGCTGTCTGGAGGCAGCAATTTCTGGGCCCTTGTAACCGCTTTCACTGCAGAGATATTTTTTTCTAGAATGCATTCTTTCAGCTGCAGACCTGGCTCGGTGTGTACTCAGGTGATGCAAGAAGTTCTTTTGTTATCTATGTTTTTGGGGATAGCCATGGATCTTGCTCACCTGCATTTCCTTTGTCTGGAGCATAGGACATTTTCCATTTGGAAGAGAGAGCAATGGATGATGATATATTATTCTTTCTTCCCTTTTTACTTTTCCCAAGTATTCTTCTGTTGTGGAAAAAGAAGGATAGTCACATGGAAACTCCCTGGCTCGAGAGAAACCTTCAGTATTGGGAACTGGGTAGCAGTGGGTCTAGGAGGAAATCTCAGCTACGCATTTAGTCATTTCCACGAGGCTAATTGTCACCTGCAGAAATCAGGCCAGAATAAATAGGTCCAGGTCAGAAGTAGGTTCTGGTTTGGGAAAAGATGTGGGGAAATTGGGAATGGGGATTAGCCTTCTCCTGGGAACAGAGTGGGCCTCTGACAGACACCGCAGTGCTGCTGCCTGGCGGATGATTGGCATTGGAGTCCACTGCCATTGACACTGGCTAGGACTGCTACAAGAAGCATTCTCTGAACTCCAGAGAAGTTGCTCCGTTAGGGGATTGGGCTTGGCAAGTGCCAGTGTCCACACTGTGAGGGGTGTTTTTTATGATTTATTGTCCTCCAGTTAAGCATTTTTGTTTGGAGATAAGTTTTCCTTCCCTCCTTTTCTTTGAACTCTTAGCTACCACTGACTATAGCAAACAATAGGAAACATTTTAAAAAGGTATAAAACGTGGCCGGCGCCACGGCTCAATAGGCTAATCCTCTGCCTAGAGGCACCGGCACACCGGGTTCTAGTCCCGGTCGGGGTGCCGGATTCTGTCCCGGTTGCTCCTCTTCCAGGCCAGCTCTCTGCTGTGGCCAGGGAGTGCAGTGGAGGATGGCCCAAGTGCTTGGGCCCTGCACCCCATGGGAGACCAGGATAAGCACCTGGCTCCTGCTGGTGCGCCGGCCGCAGCGCGCTGGCTATGGGCAGCCATTGGAGGGTGAACCAACAGCAAAGGAAGACCTTTCTCTCTGTCTCTCTCTCTCACTGTCCACTCTGTCTGTCAAAAAAAAAATAAAAATAAAAGGTATAAAACGTTTCAGGAAAAGACTTAGAATTAGAAGCTCTTTCAGTTCTAAATCTCATGCTTTCATAGTCTTTTTTTTTTTTTACTTTTATGTTTTCTAATGAGTCGGAGGATATTGTGTCAACAAAATAGTATCTTATTTCAACATTCATTTCTGTATCTCACTTTGAATTTGGATACCTTTTATGTCATTTTCTTTTTCCAACATATGACTTAATCTTGTTCCATCCAAGAAACTTCCAGGGTGCTGCAGCTTATTTTGTTTAAATATTTAAGAATCTTTGCACATAATGCTTCCAATTGCAAAATTTTGTGCCCTTGGAAAGAAAATGTCTGATCTAAATAGCGATGTCTCAACAGAGTTATTGTGCTGTTCTCCCAATAATCTGAAGGAATGAAGGAGAAGAGAGTTCTGTAACTTTAGAGTTTCAAAGTATATGTGTGTATCACATTCATTTTTAGCTTCCAGAATCCATTGGCTGTTTTAAATAGTATTGGGGCCGGCACCTTGGCTCACTTGGTTAATTCTCCACCTGCAGCGCTTGCATCCCATATGGGCACCGCGTTCTAGTCCCGGTTGCTCCTCTTCCAGTCCAGCTCTCTGCTGTGGCCCCAGAGGGCAGTGGAGGATGCATGCATTGGAGACCAGGATAAGCACCTGGCTCCTGGCTTTGGATCGGCGCAGCGCGGTCCGTAGTGGCTGTTTGGGGAGTGAACCAACAGAAGGAAGTCCTTTCTCTCTGTCTCTCTCTCACACTGTCTATAACTGTCAAATAAAAAAAATAGTATTGAAAGGGCTCAAAGGGTCATAATTGTGCCTGGGTAGGGATAATGGCTTAGAAAGACCTAGTAGCAGTTTATGCATCAATTTTCCAAGTTTTTGGAAGATGTTCTTCAAAAATCAACAAATGATTGTAGGAAACATATTATAGACTGGGTGATATTAGAAGTCTTGGTAATTCAGTAGTAAATAAAAACAAAGTCACCATTTTTATGAAGCTTACAGTCTTCCACTTCTACTGTCTACCATGGTTCCTTTATACTCAAAGTGCAGACATTCACCTTCCTGGGATGTTAGAAATGCAGAACCACATACCCTGCCCTTAAGTTTTTTCCATCAGGATCTGCATGTCGTCAAGAATTTCAGAAGATTCATGGGATATAAAGTTCTGAAAACTTTTTGCAAAGGTCATTTTAGGAACCCAGACTATAACTAACCCGTGTGGTATGCCTATTACCACCAAAACTGGCTCAGAAATGAGTATGTTTTCAAGGAGGTTCTGGTAAGGGAATTGTTGGAGAGAGAGAGAGAGAGAGAGAGAGAGAGAGAGAGAGATAATCCCTCCCCATACTTGTCCCCAACCACCACCGTCTCCTCTGCTGCCCTGGTGTGATTCCTGAAACTGCTTTGGTCTGACAATAAAGGTGAGAATGAGCAGAGCAAAAGCCTCATATGGACATGGAGCAGAAGCCTGACTAAACAGCACCTGATCCCCACCCTGCCCTGGACATGGTCAGTTATAGGAGCCAACACAAGTACAACTGGAACATCACAGCTAATGCACAGAGATGTGGTAAAACTCAACAAAATTGTGAAAAATATTTCAGAACTATTAAATCCATCAAAGATATAAAGCCTATATAAAAGAATTTGTTAAAAACGAATGCAGGGGCCAGTAATGTGGCTCAGTGGGTTAAGCCATGTCCTGCGAGGCCAGTATTCCATATGAGCTCTGCTTCCAATCCAGGGGAAGATGGCCCAAGTACTTGGAGCCCTGACATCCACATGGGACAGCTGGAGGAGTTCCAGTCTCCTGGCTTCAGCCTGGCCCAGCCCTGGCTGTTATGGACATCTGGGGAGTGAACCAACAGACAGAAGATTCTTTCTCTCTCTCTCTCTCCTGCTTTACCCCGCCTTTCAAATAAATAAATGCATCTTTTAAAACATAAAAATGCATATAAAACAAAATAAGAAAACTCCTCCTGAATCTTGGATAAAAACCAGTAAAAATCTATGCCACTTTAGCCTGGGTATCTCCCATTCACCGGATTCACAGGCCCTGTCAGAGCCAATGCAGAAGTTCTATGAGGACATGGCAAGTGAGACAACCCACAATGTCCTTGTTGGGAGAGGGTGCCTTGGTTTGGAATAGAGTACTGAAAAACATTCCATTCCTAAGTATTATTGAAAATGGTACAATTCCTGGGCACACCAACAAGGAAGGCTGATATTACAACTAGTATGAAGCTGGAATTCTAGTAGGAGAAGGAAATGTAGCAGGGAGAGCCAGGGAATGGGACAACCATTGTAAAACAGCCTTGACAATCTCTAATAGTCTCTGGTGATTTGGAAGACTGTGAGCATGGGCAAGGCTATACAAGCCTCCAGGAGAGACTGGAGAAGCCCCCAGCTATGTACTCATCCTGGCTGATGGGGAGGCCTTTTACACACAGAAAGCAAAAGTGCACTCTTGTAAATCACCTGAACTCTAAATGCACACACTGTGCTGTCATCTAATGATGGCAGTTCCTGGATCAGAGGTGTTAGAGCACAGCCTCTGACCCTCATGGACTGATCACTAAGCTATGCTAACAACGGCAATCCCTTGGCAGCCTGGCCCACCAAGTGAAAGCCAAAACAACAATACAGATCAGAGCAAAGGCATCCGTGAGTACATACCTTGGGAAAAGAATACACCACAGAGTTTAGGCAAATCAATAAACAAACAAAGAAACAAACAAAGAGGCAGCAACAATAACTCTCAGCAGGAAAAAATAGAAATTCTGAGTTCCTGTATTAGAGAAAATATTAAATATTTCATTTTCAACAAAATAATTGCAAGACAGCAAAGAAAAAGGAGTGACCCATTTTTTAAAAAGTCAATATCAGCTATTATTTTCCTTCATAAAAATTGTTTATTCACTTTCATTTTGTTTGAAATGCAGAGATACACACACATCCAAAGACACACACACAGACAGAGACAGATAGACCGAGATCATCCACATACTAATTCACTCTCCAAATGCCCACAATACCGGGACTAGGCCAGGACAAAGCCAGGAATCCAGAACTCAGTCCAGGTCTCCAATATGGTAGGCAGGGACGCAAATATTTGAACCATCATCTGCTGCTTTCCAGTGTGTGTGTTATCAGGAAACTGGGAGCAGAGCTAGGACTTGAACCTAGAAACCTCAGTATGGGAAATGGGCCTCCCAAACAGTCTTAGCTGATGCACCAAACACCTGCACCAACACCAGCTATTTTTGCTGGAGTTAGTGAAGACATCAAAGCAGCTATTGAAAATAACATTCAAACAATTAGACATAGCTTCTAAGAATTTAGGGGCTAGCACAGAAACAACTAATCAAGTCGAGAGTCTTTTTTTTTTTTTTTAATTTATTTGACAGGTAGATTTATAGGCAGTGTGAGAGAGAGACAGAGAGAAAGGTCTTCCTTCCATTGGTTCACTCCCCAAATGGCCACTACGGCCAGCACTACGCCAATCCGAAGCCAGGAGCCAGGTGCTTCTTCCTGGTCTCCAATGCGGGTGCAGGGCCCAAGCACTTGGGCCATCCTCCACTGCCCTCCGGGGCCACAGCAGAGAGCTGGACTGGAAGAGGAGCAACTGGGACTAGAACTTGTGCCCATATGGATGCCAGCGCCACAGGTGGAGGATTAACCAAGTGAGCCACGGCACCGGCATCAAGTCCAGAGTCTTAGTAAAGGGAGATGAATTAAAGACAACAATTCATGGAAACTTCAGTTGAAAAGTAGATAATGAAGCATCATTACAGGAGCTCAATAGTAGATTTGAGATTGTAGAAGAATCAGCAAACTTGAAGACTGATCAATAGAAATTATTCATGTTGAACAACAGAAAGGAAAACAATGAGAAGAGCCTCAGAGGTCATCATTGGAGTAGTGAATTAATCATATGGGCTATTATCAATTATGCTACTGTCAATCATACGAAATGGGATACTACAATCATACTGAGATCTGCAGGTTGGAATTCCCAGAAGGAAAGGAGATTTTCTTTGTCTTTAGTTTTTTAACAAAGGGGACCAGACAGCCCTGGGATGGCTTCCTCCAAATGCTGAAAGACTGTAACTTGCAGCTAAGAATTCTCATTCCATTAAAACTATTTTTCAAAATTGAACATGGATTAAAGATATTCCCAGATAGATAAATAATGAGTGACTTTGTTGTTAGCTGACCCATATTATAAAAAATACAAAGAAGTTCTTCAGGTTGAGAAGAAAATATGCTAATGGTAACTAGAGTCAACAGGACAAAATAAATAAATACATTTTTCTCCAGTTTCCTCTTAAGTGGTTTAAAGTGTACAATATTGCATAAACTAAGAGAACTATATTACTTAATTTATATAAGGATGTAATATACTTGAAAATAATAGCAAAAAGGAGGAAGGAAGAAATCAAACTATATTTGAATAAGTTTATAAATTTTCTTTCTTTTTTTTATTTGACAGGTAGAGTTATAGACAGTGAGAGAGAGAGAGAGAGAGAGAGAGACAGAGACAGAGAGAAAGGTCTTCCTTCCATTGGTTCACTCCCCAAATGGCCGCCACGGCTGAACCAACCCTTTTGAGAAATCTCAAAATATATAAGGAGGTAGACTAGAAAATATTTATCACAAAATATTTGGTAAACATTACTAAATATTTAGTAAAGATGTAGAGGAACAAAAAGGGACATAAAAGAGGAAAAACATATGGCAAAACAGTAGATGCAAAGCACACTGTCAAAAATCACATTGGATGTGAATAGATTAAGCATTCTTATCAAAGGCAGAGTTGGACTAGATAAAAACCTAAGCTCTAACAACATGCTGTGCATAAGAGACATATTTTTGATGCAAAGTCTCAAGTTGGTTGAAACTGAGAGCATGAAAATAATACACTACGCAGACAGCAGCTATAAGAGAACCAGAGTGGATCTACTAATATCAGACAAGGGAGACTGTAGGGGAAAAATATGCTACTAGAAACAAAGAAAGGGTTTTTGTAATGTAAAAGGGCCAATTTATTGGGATGCCATTATACTTACAAATGTATAAGGAGGGGCCAGCGCCATGGCGCAGTAGGTTAATACTCCACCTGCAGCACCAGCATCCCATATGGGCACTGGTTCTGGTCCCGGCTGCACCTCTTCCAATCCAGCTCTCTGCTGTGGCCTGGGAAAGCAGTGGAAAGTGGCCCAAGTGCTTAGGCCCCTGCACCCATGTAGGAGACCAGGAGAAGGTACCTGGCTAAAGCTTCAGATCTGTGCAGCTCCAGCCGTTGCAGCCATTTGAGGAGTGAACCATCAGAAGGAAGACCTTTCTCTCTGTCTCTCCCTCTCACTGTCTGTAACTCTACCTCTCAAATAAATAAATAAAAAAAAATCTTTAAAAAATGTATAAGGGTACTTCAAAAAGTTCACAGAAGGTGAAATTGAAAGATAAATTTATTTTGGTGTAAAAAAGTTGAAACCAAGCATAAGTTTTCATAATATGCATTGTTATTTTTTTTTAAAGGCAGAATTACAGAGAGAGAGAGAGAAATGGAGAGACAGAGAAAGAGGTCCTCCACCTGCTAGCTCACTCTTCAGATGGCCACAACAGTTGTTACTGAACTGGTCTGAAATGAGGAGCCTCCTCTGGGTCTCGAGCACTTGGACTAGAGTACTTGGGCCATTCTCCACTGCTTTCCCAGGCACACCAGCAGGGAGCTGGATCCGAAGTGGAACAGCCAGGACTCGAACTGACACCCACATGGGATGTTGGTGCCACAGGCAGCAGATTAACCCACTAAGCCACAGGACAGGCCTCTGATATGAACTTTTTGAAGACCTTTCATATGCATGGATCTCAATGTTTTTGGCACCAAAATAAATTTAACTTCATTTTCCACAAACTTTGTATAGTATTCTCCTAGTCATGTGCCTAGTGACAGATCCCCTCATGCATGAAACAAAGCTTGGAAGAACTGAAAGTAGAAAAGACTGTTCAACAATAATAGTTGGAAACCTCAAAACTCTTCTCTCAATAATTTATAAAATGATGTTTTAAAATGACAGAAAATCAACAAAGATAAAGAAGATTCACATAACACTATCAACCAATTTGAACTGGTAAATATCCATAAAATATTTTACCCAACAGTATAACACAAGAAACATCCTCTAGAGTAAACCATTAAGGCATAAAACAGGATTCACTGAATTTAATTGGCCTGAAATCATATAAATTATGTTCTCTGGCCATGACACAATTAAATTAGAAATCAGTAACAAAAATAATGTTTTCAAATCTTCAGATAAAAAATTAACACATTTTTAGGTTATCTGTGTGTCAAAAATGAAATTGCATAAAAACCAGAAAATTTTAAATGGAATGAAATCCAAAACATAGCACATCAAAATTTGTAGCATGTAGGAAAGGGAGCAATGAAATGTAAGTTTAAGCTTTAACTGCCTATAATAAAAGTAAGAAAACATCCAAAATCAATAACCTAGGTTTCTACCCTAAGAGACTGGAAAATGAAGAACAAGCTAAGTGGAATAATGGGAACAGCAAATACTGAAGTAGAAATCAATGAAACAGAAAGCAGAATAGCAATAGGGAATACTAGCAAAGCCAAAAAGTTCATTGTTTGAAAAAACAAACAAGATTAACAAATAATTGGCTAGACTGATCAAGAAAAAGGAGAGAAGACACATTATCAAAATAGAGAATGAAAGAGAGGATATCATTACTAATTTGGAAGAAATTTAAGAGTCTTAAGTAAGTAGTTTTAAAAACAATTGATGCTGCTGACACCATGGCTCAATAGGCTAATCCTCTGCCTAGCGGCGCTGGCACACCGGGTTCTAGTCCTGGTTGGGGCGCCGGATTCTTCCAGGCCAGCTCTCTGCTATGGCCCGGGAGTGCAGTGGAGGATGGCCCAAGTGCTTGGGCCCTGCACCTGCATGGGAGACCAGGAGAAGCACCTGGCTCCTGCCACAGCACGCCGGTCACGGCGGCCATTGGAGGGTGAACCAATGGCAAAGGAAGACCTTTCTCTCTGTCTCTCTCTCTCACTGTCCACTCTGCCTGTTATTAAAAAAAAAAATTGATGCACAGCAAATAGGGTGACTTAGATGAAACAAGTGAGCCCTAGAAAAGACAGAAATCATCAAAAATGACTCCAAAGCAATAGATGATTGTGCAAGAAGTCTAATAAGACTGAATTAAAATTCTTCGTACATAGAAAAAGCTAGGCTCAGATGTCTTCATTGGTGATTTCTATTAAATATTTGGAAAACAAATATTACCAATCCTTCTCAAATGCTTCTAAAAAAGAGAGAACACTTTCAACTCATTTTATGAGGCCAGCTGGACAAATAGATTACCAGAGAAATAATCTACAGCCCAATGTTCTTTAGAATATAGATGAAATATAAAAAAAGAAACAAATTCAGTAAAATAAAGATTGTACACCATAACCAAACTGCATTTGTCCTTGGAAAGAAGGTTGATTTAATACCTGAAAATTAATGTGATATGTTATCTAAATAGAAAGTGTATTTGACAAAGTACAAAATTCTGAACAAATGAGGATAGGCTGACAAAGAGGATGTAGAATAAACATCCATAGTTAACATCATTCTTGGGGAAGGTTAAGGAATGCTTTCCCCTAAGATCAGGAATAAAGAAAGGATTCTGATCCCACCATTGCTGTTGATAAGTTAAGTATAAAAAGATCTAAATACCTGCATTCATGGATTAAGAAGATTCAATATTATCAGGACAGCAATTTTTCTCAAACTGACCTAGAGATTCATCACAGTCCCTATCAAAGTCATCCTAGAAGCCTTTCTTTCAAAAATTAACAAGTTAAATTACATACGGAGATGCAAGGGACCCAACATAGTCAGAACAATTTTGAAAAATAACAATGTTGTAGGAAGTAGACTTTACAATTTCTAACTTAAAGTAACTCCAGTGAGCAGGACAATATGGTTGTGACAAAAAGAGAGACACAGATTAAAGGAATGAAATCAAAAGTCAGGAAATAAAGGCAATTTATTATTATTAATGTGTACAAAGTTACCATACCAATTCAGGAGGAAAAGGATTATATTTTCAAAAAATGTTGCTGGGAGAATTGGCTATCCATTTGCAAAAAAGAAAAATTTAAGCTTTTACCTTTCACCATACATGAAGTTAACTGAACATGTGTCGTGCACCAAAGTGTAGAAGATAAAATAATGAAATTTCTGGAAGAAAAGATGGGAGAAAATCTTCATAACCTGGACTAGAAAGAAAGATTTTTGATAGGCTATAAAAATGATATTCATAAAATAAAAATACAATAAATATACTTCATTAAAAAACACCATTAACTAACAAAGCTGAGCAAAATTATTTGCAAATCACTTATCTGATTGTATCCATAATATATAAAGAACTTTTACAATTTGATATTAAGAAAAGCAACAACCTAATTTAAAGTTGAACAAATTATTTGAATAGGTATTTTAACATTGGCTGTTAAGCACGTGAATTGACGCACACCATCGTTAGTCATTAAGGAAATTTGAATTAAAACCAGACTAAGATGTTACTGGAAAGGCTGAATACAGTCTTCTCTCAGAAAAGCAGACTATAGCCAGCAATGGCAAGAATGTAGAAAAACTGCAACATCACATAGCAGATGAGAATGCAAATTGGCACAACTATTTTTGAAAATAATTGGACAGTTTCTTAAAAAGGTAAAAATAACTTGACCACATCATTCTGTAATTACATGCCCAAGCATCAACCCAAAAGGCATGCAAACATGTTCTTCCAAAGACTTCTTTTATTTATATTTTATTTTTTATTTATGGCATCACCATTATTTCAAAGGCAGGAAGAAAATGAATATCATCCAAATATACAAATTCTCTCCCAAAGAATTTGTTTTACATTTTTTTTTCTTTTTATAAAATTTTTATTTAATAAATATAAATTTTCAAAGTACAGCTTTTGGATTACAGTGGCTTTTCCCCCCATAACCTCCCTCCCACCTGCAACCATCCCATCTCCCACTCCCTCTCCCATCCCATTCACATCAAAATTCATTTTCAATTATTTTTATATACAGAAGATCAATTTAGTATATACTAAGTAAAGATTTCAACAGTTTGCACCCACACAGAAACACAAAGTGTAAACTACTGTTTGAGTACTAGTTATGCCATTAATTCACATAGTACAACACATTAAGGACAGAGATCCTACATGGGGAGTAAGTGCACAGTGACTCCTATTGTTGACTTAACAATTGACACTCTTGTTTATGGCATCAGTAATCACCCGAGGCTCTTGTCATGAGTTGCCAAGGCTATGGAAGCCTTTTGAGTTCGCCAACTCCGATCTTATTTAGACAAGGTCATAGTCAAAGTAGAAGTTCTCTCCTCCCTTCAGAGAAGGCACTTCCTTCTTTGATGGCCCGTTCTTTCCACACTGGGATCTCACTCACAGAGATCTTTCATTTAGGTCTTTTTTTTTTGCCACATTGTCTTGGTTTTCCATGCCTGAAATACTCTCATGGGCTTTTTGGCCAGATCTGAATGCCTTAAGGGCTGATTCTGAGGCCGGAGTGCTGTTTAGGACATCTGCCATTCTATGAGTCTGCTGTGTATCCTACTTCCCATGCTGGATCGTTCTCTCCTTTTTAATTCTATCAGTTAGTATTAGCAGACACTAGTCTTGTTTATGTGATCCCTTTGACTCTTAATCCTATCATCATGATCAATTATTAACTGAAAATGATCACTTTGACTAGTGAGATGGCATTGGTAGATGCCACCTTGATGGGATTGAATTGGAATCCCCTGGCACGTTTCTAACTCTACCATTAGGGACAAGTCTGATTGAGCATGTGCTGAACTGTACATCTCCTCCCTCTCTTATTTCCACTCTTATATTTAACAGAGATCACTTTTCAGTTAAATTTAAACACCTAAGAATAATTGTGTGTTAATTACATAGCTCAACCAATGGTATTAAGTAGAACAAAAAAAATACTACAAGGGATAAAGTAGTAAGTTGTTCCTTGACAGTCAGGACAAGGGCTGATCAAGTCATTGTTTCTCATATTTTACAGTTTTTTATTTACAGTGGTAAAACATATCAATCATCAACCACCATTCATCTTCATTACTCTTTTCAACTTGTTAAACTGAAATTCTATTTCTATCTCTATGGTTTTGGTTGCTCTAAGTACCTCATATAAATGGAATCATATTTGTATGGTATATGATTTTTTGTGACTGAACTATTTCACTTACAGAAATGTCATCAAGGTTTAACCATATGTAGTACACATCAGACTTTCTTTCCTTTTAAATGCTTACTATTGCTTTGCATGTCTACATATTTCAAAAACTTCATGGAAAACTGAATTAAAGAAGGAGGTTATTGTGGTGAAATTATTTTGAAATCCACGCATAGTTTTTCGTTATACACATTTTACATAAATTTTTTGAAGATCTCTACACATTGCCTCCTGCTTACCCTCCATCACCTATGGATGGACACTTGGGTGCTCTTACATTTTAGCTATTGTGAAATATGTTACTACTAACATGAGTATAAACATACTTCTTTGAGATCCTGTTTCCAGTTCTTTTCTTTTTTAAAAATTATGTTTCATGGCTATATAGTATTCTGATGTGGTGTCATTTTTTTAAGTAACTCACTAATTGATGTGTGTGTGTGTGTTTTTAAGATTTATTTTGATTTAATTGAAAGGCAGAGTTACAGAGAGAGGAAGAGACAGAGAGAACTAGAGAGAGAGAGAAGGAGAGAAGGAGAGAGAGAAAGAGAGAGAAGGAAGGAAGGAAGGAAGGAAGGAAGGAAGGAAGGAAGGAAGGAAGGAAGGAAGGAAAGAAAAAATCTTCCATATGCTTGTGCACTCCCCAAATGGCTCTAGCCAGGCCAGAGCCAGGAGCCAGGAGCTTCATCCAGGTCTCCCATGATGCAGGGGCCCAAGTACTTGGGCCGTCTTCCACTGCCTTCCCAGGAGCATTAACAGGGAGCTGGTGGATCAGAAGTGGAGTAGCTGGGTCTCCAGTTGGAGCCCATATGGGATACCAGCATTGCAGGTGGCAGCTTAACCCACTATATCACAACACCTGCCCCATGCTTTCAATTCTTTTGAGTGTATTCCCAGACCTGGAATTGCTGGATCATCTGGTAAAAGATATTGAACATTGCTTTTTAAAAGATATTTATATTTTTGAGATATGGAAGGACAGAGAGAGAGAGGGAGAAAGACAGCACCTGTCTGCTGCATCACTTCCAAAGCGACCACAGTGGCTGGGGCTGGACTGGGCTGGGCAGAAGCTGGTAGCCATGAACTCAATTCAGGTCTCCCACCTAGGAGGCAGGGACCCAATTACTTGAGCCATCACTGTTGCCTTCCAGGTTGTGCATTGGTGGCAAGCTGGAATCTGGAGCTGAGAATTGAATCCAGGTATGCTAGTGTGGGAAACACGCATCTTAAATGTTCTTTTAACTGCTAACCTAAAGCCTACCCCTGCTACTCCTGTTTTATTAAGGACCTATTTTTACAGAACCTGTACTTTTCACTTTCCCACTCACTGTGCACAGAGTGTGAATTTCTCCATATCCTCCATATCAACTCTTGATTTCTGCTTTTATTTGTTTTTTTTTTTGTTTTTGTTTTTGAAAATATCTGTTCTAATGGGTGTTAAGTGGCATCTTACCATTGTTTTGATTTGCGTTTTGCTAACTGTTAGTAACGGTGATCTTTTCTTCTGCTTACTGGTCATTTGTATAGTATTTATTTATTTATTTTGGAGAAATATCTTTTCAATCTTTTGACCATTCATGAATGAGGTTGCTTCCTGCTGTCGATTTTTAAGAGTTCTTTGCATATCCTGGTGTCGATTTTTAAGAGTTCTTTGCATATTCTGGCTACTAATCCTTTATGTGATAAATGATTTACAAATATTTTCACTTGTTCTGAAGGTTGCCTTTCTATTCTATTGCTAGTGTTTTCTGATGAACAAATTTTAAAAACTATTTCATTATGTCTAATTTGTCTATTTTTCTCTTGTTGTCCCTGCCTTTTCTGTTGTATTCAAGAAATCACTGCCAAATCCAATTTTAGGAAGATTTTGCCATATGTTTTCTTCTAAGAGTTTTAGGTCTTACATTTAGTTCTTTGATCAATTTGAGTTCCAAAGACTTTTATGTAGTTATTGATAGTAGCATTATGCATAGTAACCCCAAAGTGGAAACCATCCTATAAACTTTTGAACAGATGAACAAAATGTGTTATATAATGCAGTGCAATTCAGTAATTAACTATTGATACAAGGACAATATGGATGAATTTAAGAAAAAAGCATGCTAAGTGAAAGAAAGCACACACATTATAATGCTCAGTATTTTATAATACTGGCACTATAGTATGCATGTAGAATTGTAGACAGTAGTTGTCTTGAATACAGACTAACTACAAATGCATATGAGGAATATTTTTAAGATGAAGACAATGTTTCAACACTGGATGATGGTAATTCTTACACTAGTCCATGTGTATAGAACTCCTTGTATTACTTAAAATGGGCATGTGATGGTTTGTAATTTATACTCCAATAAAACAGTTAAAAAACTTGAGAGATTATTCTAGGTAAAACCAGCCAACCAATAAGTAAGGAAACCAAAAATAAAAAGATACATATAATGCAAAATTTACATTAAAAGTAAATATTAGATAGACTAATAAACATATAGATACTGTATATTATATAAAATTAAAAATCTTTGCATATATGTATATGCCATCCTTGCCTTGAACTCCTTTGACAATATTGAAATAGTTTCCCTTCTTGAATAAAAATCCATGTCAGTGTCCTACGCATTGAATATGCTGGATGGCTCATATACTGTGTTTCTATGCAGTTGTAAGCTCCTTCAGGTGCTTGTTTCTTCTACTTATTTGCTCTCACCTTCCTATGCTTCCTCCCTTGCCCCCCAGGAATCTACAGTCAGAGCTCAGCCAGTGTTGACTGACACCCCTGGCAAGGGTCTGTTGTCTCGTCCCAGAGAGGGGAGGACAGCATGTAATCCTTTGCAACCTAAATTCTTGTGGGAAGAGAAGGAGGGCAGAGAGCCATGTATCTCATCAGGACGGAGCCTCTCAGGGGGCCAGCAGAGACCATTCGGGTCTGTAACTACAATTGTCACACATTCTTACTCCAAAAGGGGCTTTCAGAGGTCACCTGGCTGAGCTCACGCTTCCCAGCTGGTGACCACCTGTCCCAGGGACTTTAACACACTGCATTTAAAATAGTAAAAACGTGTGCTTGCTCTTCTCTGGCTCAAGGCAAGTTTTAGAGATTTAAAGGTCCCTGGGTTCTCTGGGTAAGAATTTCTCGCTGTAAATATAAAGGACTCTTATCATTACCAAAACAATCTGAAAACAGTGCTGTTCATGGCATTTGACCCAATTTTATATCTGCACTCGAGATAATGGTGCTCTGAGGCCTTACTATCTAGTATTTTCAAGGTTCTAAAAAGCAAGAACATGGTAAATAAAGGGGATATTGCAGATGGAATTTCTCTGCAGCCTCACAATTAGGCTTCTAGAAACACCATAAGCAAAAAACACAAAGTGAAAGGAGCCTTTGAGATCTGCATTGTCCTCACTTTCCTCCTCCCTGATTCCTCCAAGTCCTCAGGCTTAAGGACCCCAGGGAACCGGCAGGTGTAGATTTCCATGGAAACCACCCCTAAAAGAATGAAAACCCAAAGAGAGAATCGTGTGAAGTGCCCTCACTCCTGTGTAATTTCCTTGCCAACAGTTTTCGAGGTCAACCTGGCTTATTTCATGAAATTAGAGGCCCTGCTGTCAGGATTTCCCCAGGCAAGGAGGGTTTGCTCAGCTCCATGGGTTGAAAATCCACAGACTATGGTGATTTTCTGCTTCTAGAAGAACAGACCTCACTATGCTGCCTGACTTTCAAACACCTTTTATTCCAGCCTCAATCTAATTAACCAGAGCCAGGCTTTTTTTTTTTTTTTTTCCATGATTAGATTGTGTGTACTTATGTTTAGACGATTCATTAAAAACCAGTCTATTGCTTGAGATATTGTTGAATAAAATGTTCCAAAAATCATCTAAATATTTTTTAAATCACATGAGACAAGTAATATATGTTTATGTATTTATGGTGTGTGTGTGTGTGTAAGTCAGAAGTTAAGGGGAAATTTGCATTATCTTTTAACTTCATTTGCTATGAATTTTTGAAGCCTCTTTGTGAATATCTAGTTAAAAAATTTAAGTGTACAGGAAGTAAAAAAGGAAAAAGGAAAACTTCTACAAGTCCTTCTTCCCAAAGGCAAACTGGATAAAAGTCTTAGGGAGTCAGTGTGATTCTTCCACCACTGTCCTTGGGAAAAAACCTCATTAATGTCTGCTGGGGTAGATTTATTGGTCTCGTTTTTGGAAAATCTCTGAGTTTGAAATCTGTTTGGGACCTTTCCTATACCTTGTTTTTGTAATCTGATAAAAAAAAATTAGCTTATAAGACTTTCTTTGTCGGCTCACATGCCAGCTTAGGAGTGTGCAGTGGATTAGTGGCTCTAGAACAGCAGAGAGCATCAGAACCCCTCGGAGGGCTTGTTACCCCTCGGGCCATCAGTTGCTATCACAGAATTCCTGATTTAGCACATTTGGAGTGAGGTCTGAGCATTTGCTTTTCTAACCATCTCTCAGATGCTGGGGGTGCTGCTGGCAGGTGTACTACACTTTAGGTAGTGCTGTGGAAGGGTGCTCTGGGAAGATGTGGAGATCCAAATTGTAGTATACCATCATATGAACTTATACCATTTTTAGCATCATTTCATTGTAATCTTCATAACAACATTGCAGTGGAGTAGTAAGGACAGCCACTGTTTTTGAGTATTTATCATGGACCAGGCATTGTGAATTTCCTTATTTCGTCCTCACAGCACCCCTGATCTGAAGTAATTACCAAGATCCCCCATTTTACAGATGAGAAAACTAAATCTCAGGGAAATTAAGTGATGTGATTAAGGTCATCCAAAGAGTAAGTAGTGGAGATCGGGAATTTATGGTAGATTCATCAGCTTCCAGAGTCCCTATTCTTTTCAGCATCCCTGCCCACAAGAGATAACAGGCTAGTGGGAGAATTAAGGTTGAGACAATGCTGAGTTAGGCTCATGTAAGTGATTACTACCATAATAAAGGCAGAGAAGTTGGTTTAACCAAAGTAAGGGACAGGCTATGCACCTTTGCAATGCACAGGCCCTGTGTCTAGAAGTGTGTGTACTTGCTTTATGCCCTACTGTCACCACCTTGAAATTATCATTAATTTTTAAACAAAGGTCTCATATTTCCATTTTGAATGGATCCCAGAAATTAAATGGCCAGTCATAAAAGGGTTAATTTACTCTTCTAAGTTCAGCTAGTCAAAAGCTTGAGCAATGCCTTTAGTAACTCCTAACTACATTTGTCTATATTTTTACCTCTTCAGTGTTCACTTACAGTTGACTTTCTCTTCGTTAGGTTGGCAGGGAGCATTTGACAGGTTAGCTTTGTAATCTTTTATTACAAAATGGACACATCCTTGACTTGATTATTTTCTATCTTGAAAATGTCACCTGTTGACAAGAAGCATCATTACCAAGAAAAACTGGAGAGGAGATAATATTATACAGAACTTCCAAAATCAGTCAGAAATGTTGTTTGAGGGGAAAGAGGAATCATTTGTTATTCTGTATCCCCTAAACCACATATGTTTGTTTGTGCATTGTTACCCTAACCATAGTTAACAGCGTCTGAAATGCATTCTTCCTAGGAAAAGCTGCATAGAAATTCTGAAATTGTGCTCCCTTAACAAATGTTCATATATTCCCCAGGGAGAAAGAATTATTTTCTCTTTTATACACTAAAGCTGAAAAATTCCATTGTGAACATATTACACATCAGCCATGCCCCAGGAGAGTGATGCTTTGCATGTTACATATTTCACACGGTAACAATGTTACTGGATTTTATAATTAACCTTAAACTTTTATAGGAAAAAGTGCCTTGTTATACCAGTTGTTAACCTTGCAATGTGTTTAAAGCTCACTTCCTAAGCAGCCATCTGAAGTGGGCTCCGTTGCTGAATGTTATGGGATCTGGTAATGAAGGATTCAAACAGAATGCATATGCTTAACACCAGAGGCAGAAGTAAGGGAGCAATGGGAGCCTTAATTCTTGGATTTCCTGACTTCCGTGGGTTTCATTTGCAACTTCAGCATTCCAGCAATATATCCAATTCTCATCTGAATTCTTTTTTATTGTCTTTCTTCCTCAACATACCACCTCCTCTGAAACCCTGATAACAGCTATTAAACATACTCACTTTGGTATCACGTCGAATTAAATGATTAGTTTATAATGCATTAGCACCAACACTGATGGGGCTTGATGCTTTACTAAATGTTTCTGAATCATGTCTCGAAAACACAAGTTTAGGACAGCATGTGTAGTGAAAAAGGCCTGGTAGAACAAACAGGTGTTTATGTAATTTTCTAAAAATATAAGCAGCTGACACGGAAATAGGTTCTAAAGTTAATACTCAAAGTAAAAATAGAGAATAGGGAAAAAAGTCCATTGGAAATTTCTTATATCATTTCTAAAGATAACTTTATGTGTGTTTTAATGTAATCATTTTTCAAAAGCTAAAATTAAACAACTAAATCAGACCAAAGAAGAAATCACATAAGAATTGCTATGCGGATAACTGTGCAATCAAATCACTGTTTTCTAACACACCTCTGGTGGAGAAAGGAGGAAGGAAGGAGAAGTCTAATGTGTTTCTTCTTCTCTTCTCTGTGTTTTCTTCTTTCTGTTTCAATATCAAGCATCTCAAATATAAATTTATGTTAATTGATAATTTGTTCATGAAGGTTAAGAGAAATGGGAGTCTCATCAGATAGAGGGCGAGAGTTTAAAGTGAGTATCTGAGTTAAATTAATTGCACACCGAAACTTCTGGCATCAACTTCCAGTGTTTATAACATTCACCTTTACAGAGGCAGCATATTCTTATTGTATTTTGTCATGCAACTTCTAGTACAAAGTTCTGATTCAATTAAGTGGAGGTACATCCTAAGCAGAGGTTTGTAAACTTCCATAAGCTTATGACTCCCCTGGTGAATCTTCTCAAAAGGCAAATGTGGTAGATTTGAGATAGGAAATGAGGTTCTGCTTTTCACATAAGTTCTCATGTCATGCTGCTGCTGTTGGTCTGCAGAATACGCATCAGGTAGCCAGTGTTCCAATGGAATAAGTACTGGGAACTGGGAAAAGAGTGATCAAGACATCTGCTTTTTACTTCTGCCTTCACATGCGAAATATCTTTATTCCAGTTTCTTCACCTGAGAATAAAATGTGTGTGGTGGGGAGAATGTTGAATTGTATGGTAATATGTTTCTTCAATAGATATTTAATCCTAGTTGGAACATGTGTACAAAATACCATTAATGTGAAAATATTTATGCGGCCGGCGCCGCGGCTCACTAGGCTAATCCTCCGCCTAGCGGCGCCGGCACACCGGGTTCTAGTCCCGGTCGGGGCACCGGATTCTGTCCCGGTTGCCCCTCTTCCAGGCCAGCCCTCTGCTGTGGCCAGGGAGTGCAGTGGAGGATGGCCCAGGTGCTTGGGCCCTGCACCCCATGGGAGACCAGGAAAAGCACCTGGCTCCTGGCTCCTGCCATCGGATCAGCGCGGTGCGCCGGCCGCAGCGCGCTGGCCGCGGCGGCCATTGGAGGGTGAACCAACGGCAAAAGGAAGATCTTTCTCTCTGTCTCTCTCTCTCACTGTCCACTCTGCCTGTCCAAAAACAAACAAACAAACAAAAAAAAGAAAATATTTATGCTACTCTTTACAGTGTATGTATACATATTTTTGGTTTAAGATTAGAAAATCACAATGCTGAAACTGCATAGCTGCCATCAAGGTATGATATTTGAGTCACAGACTTAAAAGGTGAAAACATCTTTAGCAATGACATAAAAATCTAGTTGCTGACTTCCAGGCTTGATGCATTCTCTTTTATTTTAATATATATCCCCCAAAATGATATAATCTTATTACCATAGACTGTACAGTATTTAATCATGTTCTAAATTAAAAATCAATTATTTGTGTCTAATTTAAATGCTTTAATTCAAAAGATTTTTATCCCTGGACAAGAACTCAACTAAATGAGAGAATATAAATACACTATCTATTTAAAAAAATCACAGCAGAGTATGATTTATTTCCCATATTAATATGGTTTCTTTTCAATGTACCAAGGCATTTTGAGGTTATAGAAGTTTTTAACTGTTGCAAAATCTTTGTCAAAATAGTATGGCCTATAGCGACAGGTACTATTATTTACATGTAGAGTATGATGTTCCATTGGAACTCATCAGATGATTGATTTTTTACCAGAGGCTTCTTACTCTGATGACCAATGTTCTGCAATATAACATCCCTTTATGGACTCCATCACAACACATTACTAGATATTGATAACTTAATTATTTACATTTCAGGGATCAGTGTTATGGCATAGCCGATAAAGCTGTCACCTGCGACACCAGTATTCCCTATGGGTATCAATTTGTGATCTGGCTGCACCACTTCCAGCTTTCTGCCAGTGGCCTGGGAAAAGCACTGGAAGATGCCCCAAGTGTTTTTGTCTTTGCTACCCATGTGGGCAACCTGGATGAAGTTCCAGGTTCCTGACTTTAGCCTGGCTCAGTCCTGGCTGTTGTAGATAGTTGGGGAATGAATCAGGAGATGGAAGATCTATGTTTCTGTCTCTCCTTCTCTCTCTGTGGAACTCTGATAAATAAAATAATAAATAAATAAATCTTTAAACAAACAAATAAATCTTTAAAAATCACATTTCTAAAGTATCTGCACTTATTTTCTTTTAATTTAGATTAAATATTCCATTTACTAAGATAATGTGGGAAAGAATAATACAAATTCAAAAACATTTTAAATAAACCCATATTATGAAAATATTTTTTCTTTCAGAGGCAAAATAGTTCTAGCAACCCATGATATTCCCCTAGAAAGAACTGCCTTTGGGCTACTTGGTTTTTCCCATCTTCTTTTTTTTAAAGATTTATTTTTATGTATTTGAAAGACAGAGTTACAGAGAGAGGTAGAGACAGAGAAAGAGGTCTTCTATCCGCTGGTTTACTCCCCAGATGGCTGCACCAATCTGAAGCCAGGAGCCAGGAGCCAAGAGCTTCTTCCAGGTGTCCCACGTGGGTGCAGGGGCCCAAGGGCTTGGGCCATCCTCTACTGCTATCCCAGGCCATAGCAGAGAGCTGGATTGGAAGAGAAGCAGCTAGGACTAGAACCGGCGCCCACATAGGATGCCGGTGCTTCAGGCCAGGGCATTAACCTGCTGCACCACAGCACCGCCCCCTCTCCCATCTTCTTTTATCAGAGGGATTGAAAAATAGGTCCCTGGGAAGGGAAGGATGAAAGCTAAGAGTGCTGGATTGGTGAGAGTTCAGGGTGAGGCTGCTGACCAGGGTGCTGAGAGGGAAATTCTGAACAGTTCAGCTCCTGCTCGTTCCAGCGAACAATGGGGATGGACAAAGTTTTCCACAGACCCTGGTGTTGTTTCCAGTGTGGTGGTTGGTGTAGAGTACAGTGGGTTTGTAACAGGGCAGATGTCTTGGTAGATGAAACAGCAAAAATTTAGGGTAAAATTTCAACTTATGACTTCCCTGTAGAGAACACTAGTTGGTGTTTCATACTTGCCAATTAAGTTAAAGAGATGTTTACAGACACATTTTGGGGGCAGACATTGCAGTGCGACAGGTTAAGCTGCTTCCTGGGACACCCACATCCCCCATTGGAGTGCCTGGTTTGAGTCCTGGCTACTCCACAGTTCTGATCTTGCTTCCCACTAATGTGTCTGAGATGTAGTGGATAATGGTCTGAATACTTGGGTTACTGTTACCCACATGGGAGACCTGTATGGAATTCCTGCACCCTGGCTTTGGTGTAGCCCAGCCCAGATGTTATACGCCTTTGGAGAGTGAATCAGCAGATGGGAGATCCCCCTCACTGTCTCTCTCTATATATAAGAGTACATTTTAGCTCATGCCTTCCCATAATAATACACTGTCTCTCAATGCTTTCTCTTCTCTTTCATGAGACCATATAGAAGTTCAACGAAATATTTGTTTTGTCCAATTCATTTGCTTGATATAATTAAAACATCTACATTGATAACCATGATATTTTCAGATTGTAACATTTGGGGATTATATTTTCAAATACTTTTATTTTAAAGAGTCCCAAATCTAGTAAATGCAATTAGATAAGAATTTTTTTTCTTTCATACACATGAATCTTGGAAGAGGGTAGTAATGGGGTGAAATGGAAGTTCCATAGTCCAACTGAAGTCTTAGGCTTATTCTTCTTGTTTTACCATCATTAACCTGTGGCTCCCTCAAGGTTGCCTCAGAATCAAAAGATGGCTGCTACTAGCACAAGCTGTTGTATTCATTCTAGAGGTAGGAAGAAGGAGGTAGGGATATTAGCTCCTGCCATTTTAGCAAGCCTCCTTTGGAGAAATCTGCCAGATGTTACAATCAATTTCCTCCTCCATCTTATTATCTACTCTGATCTCCTGGAGAGGCCTGGAGGTGTAGTTTATAACTGCCACCAACAGCATAAGATTCTTATAATAAGTAGAAAAGAATAAACATGAATGTTGGGTAAGCAACTGGTAGACTTGTGGCCTGAGTATTTGTCATAGTGAAACATGATGAGGTAGAGTATATACTCTTTGAAAAGGCCATTCAAGATGACCTTGGGATGGATGGATTTTCCTTCAGGTAACTGGGAACATTCCTTCCAAGATTTAAAAAAATATAAAAGATGGAAGGAAGGAAGGAAGGAAGGAAGGAAGGAAGGAAGGAAGGAAGGAAGGAAGGAATTGCTACAATTATAACAGAGAAAGAGAAAGATGAACGTGTAGGTGTGGCAATTCCAGTATGGCAGATGGAATTGTTCATTCCTTCAGTGCCCCCTTGTGCCCAATATACTGTAACAAGATCATACAGTAGGGATTCAAAAAATATACCCGCTGAAAAACATCTCCATTACAACTACATTGCAGCAATGTGTGCTTTTAGTTGTGAGGAGTGCAAAAAAAAACTTTACACAATATATATCTTCATGATATTGGGTAAAAAGTCACAATGTTGAGACTTTTTTGTGTGCTAAATACTTTCTCTTGTCAATAAGTACTTTCTCTTGTCAAAAGATCAGGTAGAGGCCGGCACTGTGGCGTAGCGGGTTAAAGCCCTGACCTGCAGTGCCAGCATCCCATAACGGTGCCAGTTCGAGTCCCGGCTGCTCCACTTCTGATCCAGCTCTCTGCTATGGCCTGGGAAAGCAGTAGAAGATGGCCCAAATGCTTGGGCCCCTGCACCCACGTGGGACACCTGGAAGAAGCTCCTGGCTCCTGGCTTTGGATCAGCTCAGCTCTGGTCATTGGGGAGTGAACCAGTGGATTGAAAACCTTTTTCTGTCTGTCTCTACCTCTCTCTGTAACTCTTTCAAAGAAATAAAAATAAATCTTTAAAAAAGATTATGTATTACTTTTAAATTAGAAGTTGTTTGGGTTTTTCCCTTAATTTAAGCATTTTTATTTTGTCAGTTCCTTTTAATCTGTCAAGTTACCTCTGCCTGCATGCAAATTCAGCGCGAGCAAGGTGCAAGGATCGTTTTTGTTTTCTTTTTTTCTAAATGTCTGAAAAGCATTGGAATATGTGTGGAAAACATTATCATCAGCACTCTTCTCCAACAATTGATAAAGTTGTATAACAGAAATAAATCTCCTTGTACCCTGGTAATGGGTAGGCACCCATTGAGCATTGTGTTTGCTTATCTGAATTCTCCAATTGCTACAGGCTCTTTCCAGAGAAGCAGTATTTATAACTGCGATCATCAATATAGACCAACTTACTAATTTCCTCTCCATAGCTTCACAGAGAGGAAGCACAAAGGAGAAATGAATTCTCTCAGAGTTTCATGGGCCAGAGGAAGAATTGAAATCTGGGACTCAACTCCAGGGCTCATGTTAACACCAAAGCATTGCCACCGTTTACAGAGACTCAGAGGAGCAGCTCCTGAGAGTGTGACTGCTCCATGGTAGGGCTGGTACTGGAACTTAGTGTTCTGATTCTTTGTCAACTGCTCTTTCCTGTCATCTCTTTCCTGTCAACCTTCCTTCTCTAGTATGAAGATCTGACCCATCCAAAACCAACTTTGGAAGAAAATAAGTCAACTGCCAATGCCGTGGTCAATAGGAAGATTAAGGTTTTTCTTCTACTTGAGACAAATTTGTGTTTTAAGCTAAAGTAGGATGGTAATTACTTACAGAGAAAGAGGAATGGGAATATTTGGGGTTTATTTTCAATAAAAGATCCTGCCAAGAGAAGAAAACTCCTTAACCCTGGTTTTATTGATGCCCATTAACATGTGTACTTGAAGCAAGAGTATGAAGCTCTTAAAATCTGCCCTTTCAAGAAGTTTAAAAAGTTATGTTAGGAGTTACAAGTACACAAAATGAAAATGAATGCCTTCCCTTGATAAATGTATTATAGGAGCATTGAGAAACCATAAAGAGAAACGTGAGAGTAAAAGAACATCACCTGGTAATTATCTCAGGTGAAAAGAGGGAGCTTGATGATCCAGGGGTAAACTGCCACAGGGAAAAAAAAGCGCAAGAATGGAAATGCATTATTGAATAATTTATATAACATTCTACCCTTCAATTTCTTATCTTTGGGTAATAACTTTTTCTTTTCTTGACAATTGGATCATATTGTATAATGAACAAAATTTCAAGTAAATAACCTTTGAATTTTGGGCCAGCAAAAATGAAATTATAAGTGAAAAAACTTTACTTGTTCTATTCCAATATAATTACGTGTATTGTGAAACTATCTAGTCCAACTATATCTTGCTTTACATTTAGCCTGACATTGCTTTCAACTGGATTGTAGCAGAGAGTCATGGCAGCACTCCTATTCAAACTCTTTGTTATAGGTACCCTCTTCGGGTTAAGGTGGAAGTTATAGCCTTGTTCCACAGGTTAGTATAGAACTCTTAATGTCTGCTTCCTCTGCTCAGTTATGTCTGCTCCTCAATTGTGGTCTATAGGCTAGTTCCATCAGTATCACCTGGGAGCTTGCTTGAACTATACCCTGACCTGGTAAGTCAGAAGCAAAATTTAATCCAAATTTTATTAATTTAATTAAGAGTCAGAGAGACGGACAGAGAGTGAGACAGACTGGGAAAGAGAGCTCTCATCTGCTGGTTCAATCTCCAAATGCCCACAACGGCTGGAATTGGACCAGGCTGCTGAAGTTGGAAGTTGTGAACTCAATCCTGATCTCCTGCAGGAACCAAACTACGTGAGCAGTCACTGCTGCCTCCCATGGTCTGCATCTGTAGGAAGTAGTAGCTGATATAGACATGACTGGCTCCTTGAAAAATTCAGACTCTGGACAGGAGTAAAATTTATGTTTTAAGGACCCTTCACTCAGATTTCTTAACTTCAAGTGGGTCCCAGACTCCTTAGATAGCATGATGAATGCAAAGGAAATTTCCTGAGGAAAGTGTCCGTGATGTCAGGGAGTTCATAATTAAAGAATCTCAGCTTGTCTAAGGTTATCCAGTTGATAAAGAACTTTAGCTCTATTTCGTAGTCTTAGTATCTCAAAACAGCTCTTTGTATTCTCTTTTCTTTGAATTATCTTGGTTGTCTTCACAGATATGAGCAACTGCAACATATTTTTCTTTAAAATGTTCTGTGCTTTAAAACATTCATTTTTCTTTTGATCTTTAAGGAGAAAATATGTGAAGTAAACAATGTGCTAAAATATACTTGGTTTTATCTTAAATAGTAAATTTTTGAACTGTACTTTCAGCACATAGAATTAAATTTGACAACCAGAGAACATTCTAGGTTAGTGATAATTGGTATGCAACTTCTTTGAAACTGAATTTGTTTTTAGAATACTAAAATTTTGGAAAAAAATTGTCTTTTTCAGTAGAACTCTTTTAGATTGTCTTGAATGCTGGAGATGATTTCCTTTTATTTCTCCAAACTGGACTTCATATATGAATTAGTGCCTAGAACAGTCATTATTTTGTTTTCATTTACCTAATAGTAACAATTTACTATAATTGAATCTTTTAATCGAGAAATACCAGGGCACTTTACAAGCATTAATTAATGCTCCTGACTGCTCAACGCGGTAGGTAGGTAAGTGTTGGCCTTGTTTTATGAATGGAGAACTTAAAGAACCGAGTGAAGTGACTTGCCCAGGGCCACCCAGGAAGCCAGAGGTGGAAGACCAAAGGAAACTACCCACTGTTGGCTCTGGGCCTATGATTCTCATCTCCCCTTCATTTTCAAGCTAGAAGGAGTTCTTTGTTCTGATTTACATGGAATAAGAGAATAAGGAGAAAACATGCAAGCCCTCCAGTCTTCATTCCTTTGCTTCATAGATGAGGAAACCCAGTCACAAAGCAGTGATGTGACTTCACTGCCCAAGATAAAATTCTTCATTCACTCAATAATTCATTCAACAAATATTCCTTGAGCACCTGTTGCATGGCAGGCATGTTTAAACTTTAGAAACACATTGAACATAGCAAAAAAAGAATCCTTGTTATTGAGAATGTTACACAACCATGGAAGGGAGATAGTCAATAAGCAAGTAGGCAAATGCATTTGATGTTGTATCGGGTTACATGTGTTTTGAAAAAGAACCTCATCCTAAAAGGAGAGAAGATGTGCTGAATATGTGTGTCTGTGGGGAGAAGGGGTTGTTATTTTATATATTATGAGCAATATAACAATATAATGTAAGTATTATAATTATAATACTTATATTCTATTACTATAATATTATAATATATAATATAATATAATAATTATGTTACAAATATAATAAATATCATGACAACATAACATTTGGGTAAATATATAAAGTGAGGGAGCAGGATATTCAGGTCAGAGGAGAAATGGTTTTCCAAGCAGAGGAGACAGCATATGCACAGGCCTAGGGTAGGAGAGTGCTCAGCTTGTTTGGGGAACAGAAAAGGCAAGCAAAAGGAAGTATCCTAGGTGAGGTGATCAGTGTGTTAGCAGAGGCAGTGTTGCATAGGACCTTTCCAGCCATTGTAAGGATTCAGTTTTTACCCTAACTAATGCATAAAGCCATGAGGAGCTTCAGGCAGAGGAATGGCCTAATCTGATTTGTGGCATCTTAGAAGGATCACTCTGGCTATTATGGGAAAATGCAGGGGTGTTTGGGGGAAGTGTACAAGCAGGGTGACTTGGTAATGAGCAAGGGACTATGCAGAAATTGAACACCAACCAAAGCCAGTGTCAGGGAATCAAAGAAAATGTCATAAAGTGAATAGCTACAGAATTCAACTACAACTGTAACTCTAAGTCCTTCCCTTTATCACACTGCATTTTTAGAAAGCTTCAGAATATTTAAAAATATTTATCCAAGGTGAATAACAACTGAATCTAATTTTTTATCCTTAGTGTGCTCTTTATGGTTTGGCCATTAAAAGATAACCCAGTATTGAGCTACACCTTTACATCTAAGGTCACACCAGCACTTACCTTCTTAGGTGAGAAGTTTTCTACAATTCAGGGACAGGTTGAGCATCCCTGCTGGAGGCATGAGGATGGTGCTGAAGTTAAGTTTCTGAATATCAGGCTGGTACACCTGGGTTCAAATCCCAGCCTTGTCTTGGAAACTGGATGATCTTAGGAACTTCATTTCTCAAAGCCTGTTTCCTTATTTGTGTAATGAGGTTAATAATATTGGTTCCTTCATTAGGTCAGATCCTTCACAAACTCAGATTGTTGAAGTACTACACTTAGCACCATTTTCCAGGAAAATAGTTTTAGTCGGGTTAATTTTAGTCAGGTTAATTTAGTCAGGAAAATAGTTTAGTCAAGGTTAATTTTATTATTCTTAAGTTTGTTAAAGGATTTTTTTTTTTTTTTTTTTTTTTTTTTTTTTTTTTTTTGACAGGCAGAGTGGACAGTGAGAGAGAGAGACAGAGAGAGAAAGGTCTTCCTTTGCCGTTGGTTCACCCTTCAATGGCCGCCGCTGCAGCCGGCGCACCGCGCTGATCCTGGCAGGAGCCAGGAGCCAGGTGCTTTTTCCTGGTCTCCCATGGGGTGCAGGGCCCAAGCACCTGGGCCATCCTCCACTGCACTCCCTGGCCATAGCAGAGAGCTGGCCTGGAAGAGGGGCAACCGGGACAGAATCCGGTGCCCCAACCGGGACTAGAACCCGGTGTGCCGGCGCCGCAAGGTGGAGGATTAGCCTATTGAGCCACGGCGCCGGCTTGTTAAAGGATTTTTTTTTATGAGCATGCTTATTAACACTTAAGATTTTCAAGAAAGCTTATCAAGAAAATTATGGGCCTCAGTATTTCTGTTGGTTCTTGGCCATTATGTATTTTAAGTGCATGCTACATTGCAATAGATGCAAGATTTTTAAGAAGTCACTTTCAATCATCAGAAATATGCTTTGTGAATAAATATACCGATTGGGAATGCTTTCGGCTGCATTTAATACAAGACTGAGCACCAGGGGCCTAAGTGAAGACATGTAATATTTTACATGGCAAGGAGTCTGGAGGTTGGTAGAAACAGGACTAGTCTAATGGCTCAAAGATCAAAGTCCTGAAGTTTTTATATCTTCCATTTTACCATACTTAATGTGTTGGGTTTTCATCATGGTGTTGCTTGTGTCATAATCCTAAGACAGCTGCTGTAGCTCCAGGCATTACATTTTCTGAAAGGTAGTGGTGGGAGTAAAAGATGCTGTCCTCATCAACCCTGTTTCATTTTGTTGGAAGGACAGTCCTCAGAAAGATGTCATCTCACTTAACCACATGGCAGTTCTAGATTGCTTTGCTTCATTGTTCAAGAGAAAAAGTTTACTTTGGCTGGTACAGAGCAGCTGTGAGTCATCACTTGAAGCTGGGTGGAGATTGCATTCCCTAAGATCAAGGTTTCTTTGCCTGCTCTTGGACACAAAATCGGGATTCTTTCAGCTGGTAAACCATACGTGGGGGCATAGTGCAGGGATAACAGTTGAGCAGCAGAGTGCGTGGTGGATGTTTTAGATAGGGCACTTGGGGATGGCTTCAGGACTTGATATTTAAGATGTGATTTGAATATCCAGAGGAAAGGAACTGAACCTTTTGTGGGAGGGTTGAGAATATATCCACACTGGCTGGGAGGATTGTGAGATGAAGTTAACCCACAAACAGGAATGAGGTTGAGAATTAGGATCTTATTTAAGTACAAAGTGAAGCCATGGCAAGGCATAGCAAGGCAGAGAGAGAGAGAGAGAGTGAGAAAGAGAGAGAGAGAGAGAGAATCTTCAATCTGCTGGTTCACTCTCCAAATGGCTGCAATGGCCAGAGCTGAGCCAGTCCGAAGCCAGGAGCCAAAGCTTCTTCCAAGTCTCCCACATGGGTGCAGGGGCCAAGGACTTGGGCCATTTTCTACTGCTTTCCCAGGCCATTGCAGAGAGCTGGATGGGAAGTAGAGCAGCAGGGACTCGAACCAGCACCCATATGGGAAGGCAGCACTGCAGGCAGTGGCTTTACCCATTATGCCATAGCTCCAGTCCCAACCATGAATGATTTTAAGTGCAAGAATCAAAGGAGCATACTTATGTTTTCAAAAAGTACTTCTGGTTGCTGAGTAGTAAATGAATGGCAAAGCCAGAAGAGAGGAGTTATTTCAGGCATCCAGGCAGTAGAGGGTGGAGGCTTGGGCTAGGAGATACAGTAGTGAGCTTCTACATTTGCTCCCAGTGATTTCCTCTTCCTTGCCTTTACACCTTTTGGGCAGTCACTTCCTGTGTTTCACCAATATTAGTTAATGTGACCAACAGGAAATAGCAGAAATGATCATCTATTGCTTCAAATAGTCGGTTGTAAAGGCTATGACTTCCATCTTGGTGGTTGACTTTCTTGGATATCGTGCTTTGCAAGAAGCAAGCTACCATGTTTTGAGCAACCCTGAGAGGCCCATGTGGCAAGGAACTGAAGCCTCCAGCCAGCAATCAGCAAGGACCAAAGCATACGAACAACCCTACAAGTGACCTCTTGTGCACCACCTTTCCATAATTGAAATGATTGCCGTGTTAGCCAACAACTTGACTGCAACCTCGCGAGTGATACTAAGCCAGAACCACCAAGAAAAGATTCTCCCAGATTCTTGACCCCCAGAAACTATATGAGAAAATACATGACTGCTGATCAAAGTACTATATTATAGAATGATTAATTATATGTCAATAGATGATTTCCAAAGGTTGTAGCAGTGGAGATGGAGAGAATTAGCATTTTAGGGAATTGATGCCCGTGAGTTTAAGAATTCCTGGTGAATTTTGTACAAGAAATGATTGAGAAGGTGTATGATTAAAATTAGCTCCAATTTTTTTTTTACTTGAGCAACTGAGAGGATTTTTAGTACCATTTACTGAGATGAGGAAATATAGATGGAAGAGTGGGTTTGGGTCAGGAGTGTAGAGTTTAATTTAGGCCATGTTAGTTTTGAGATGCTAATTACTGGTCAGACAGGTAATGAGTCTGGAAACATGGGGAGTGAGGATCAGAAGTGAAGAAATAAATTTAAGAATTTCTAAAATATAGGTGGCACTTAAAGTTTGTGGGCCTGGATGCAATAATTTAGTGGGAGTGTACAGAGAAGAGACAGAACACAGGGCATGGCCTTGGGCCCATTCAACATTGCTGTTCTTATTGTGAACATAAGCCAGGGACTGAAACATAAACATCTATATTAAAACACAGCCCCTTCTACAAATTAAAACTCAACATGGGAATGCATATAAGTGTTAAGTTGCCATGCTGGGCCCATTTAATATTGGACATTGCTATTAAAGAAACCTTCTAAGCTTCTTTATGACATGCACTGTAGGTGCACATAAAGATTGCCGTGGGGACCTTAACTCTTGAACTTCCTGATACTTGATATATTTTCTTTTGGAACCTTCCTATTGTTTGACCATAAATTTGCAAGTTAAACATATATAGCTATGCACAGTGGCTTCTGATATGTCTGAATTTCCAGAGAAATGTTCACCATGGTATTTCCTATTTATGAATAAGAAATATAAAAAATGTATTTCCATTTAATATTCCCCAGCAAATTACAGCTCCATGTGTTCCTGTAAAAATAGATTTGCTTTACTTTAAACAATTTGCTTACACTGCATTTTCCTGGTAGTGTTGGTCTGTATACATCTGAGGGCTCTTTTACAAACGATGTGGTGTTCCAGATCCTCTTCAACCTTGGGCTTCTTTTTATTGATTGATTGATTGATTGATTGATTTTTATTTATTTGAAAGAGCTACAGAGAGAGGTAGAGACAGAGAGAGAGGTCTTTCACCCGCTGGTTCACTCCCCAGATGACTGCAATGGCCGGAGCTGTGCTGATCCAAAGCCAGGATACAGGAGCTTCTTCCAGGTCTCCCATGTGGGTGCAGGGGCCCAAGCGTTTGGGCCATCTTCTACTGCTTTCCCATGTCATAGCAGAGAGCTGGATTGGAAGAGGAGCAGCCAGGACTAGAACCAGCACTCATATGGGATGCCAATGCTTCAGGGTGTCAACCCACTGCACCACAGCGCCAGCCTCCAACCTTGGGCTTCTTGAGACAAGCAGAAGAGGTGATCTTTTTGCTTTGACAGTTTGCTTAAAGAAAACTAAAAGCGATCTTCCATTTAAGGTCAAGTTCCATTACTTTGAAAACTGTGGTTTTCAATGTATGGAATTAATATAGCATATCTCTAGTGGTCAGAAGGGTACATGTCTGACATACTCTGAGAGAAAGGTAGTGGCAGGTAACTGAATCTCTTCTGAACCCCTTGGAGTGATAGAATAATAGGAATGAAACATACTAGAACTCTTGAAGGTTGGGCATGAGCAGATTCCCTTCTATGGCCTTTTGGACTGCTCTATTCCTATCTCAAGGAAGACTGAGTCCCCAGGGAATTAAGACTTGTGGTATTTTGCTTTCAGTTTGTGCTTCCCATAAGAATGCCCCCCCACCTCCATGCTCTGTATGTCAATCATGATATGTTGCCAGCAGGTGGCAACAGCGAGTACAATACAATGGAAAACCCCAACTGACAATCTCTACAGAGAACTAGAAAAGGTGGCATGCCTGTGTATATAGGATAGATAGAAGGGGAAAAAAACTGCTGTTAATTTACTTTTTGTAAATGTGCTTTATCACTCTGTACTCCTCTACAAAAGCCCACTTTCTTTCCTCCACCACTGTTGATTTGGATCACAGGTCAATCCTCTCAATCAGAGGGAGGTCCTTTTACCAGTCTCCCTTTCTTCTGTGTTTGGAGGGGAGAGTGATTTGTTACAGTGTGTTAAGGAGTTCTCATTTTCTGACTTTCCTATCCCTTTGAGCCTCTTAAGTCAACTCTGAAAGCAAGTGGAAAAGAATAATTTGTTACTTAGAAGGCTTAGTAAAACCCAACTAATTTGAACCTGTTAAGCAGGATACCAGAAAACTAGGAGAGGGTGTGGATGGCTGGGTTGTTCCAACATGGGAGAAGGACAGCTCCCACTGGTTTTTAAAGCCAGTAGCAGCTGTGTTCAGAGGGACTTACTGGCATTGACTATCAGCTGGTTGACCAGAAGTCCCATTTCTTTGTAGAGCCTGAGAGAGGGAGTAGTCCCTTTGCAGTGGCATTTGTATGATTTCAAAACTAGTGTCAGCAAAGATACAATATCGCAGAACAGACATGTTTGGGATTGTCACATGTATGATGAGGGTCTCAACATCTCTGTAGGTCCAGGGAATGAGATTTTTGGAGGATCGGTCATCTTGGAGGTGAGTGTGCATGAAGGGCCATCTGCTCCATAGACGTGTGGACACTTGCAAGGGCATCCTTTGCAGGTTGTAGATGGCACAAGTCATGAATAAGTGAGGATGAGTTGCTCTTGTACTCGAACCTACACAGAATGCAGAATTACCATATCGATCTAATAAGTCAGTTAGGCCTCAGCCATCACAGTGCACCAAGGAAATAAATACAAGAATGTGAGGACACACTTGCAGGCACAACCTTCATAGAATAACCCCCCAAATGATCCCTTTGGGTTACTCCGAAATCAACTCTATAGGCATTTTATTTTATTTTTTTTATTTATTTGACAGGTAGAGTTATAGACAGTGAGAGAGAGAGACAGAGAGAAAGGTCTTCCTTCCATTGGTTCACTCCCCAAATGGCCACTACAGCTGGCGCTGCGCCAATCCGAAGCCAGGAGCCAGGCGCTTCCTCCTGGTCTCCCATGCACCGCGCTGACCCAATGGCAGGAGCCAGGTACTTATCCTGGTCTCCCATGCGGTGCAGGGCCCAAGCACTTGGGCCATCCTCCACTGCCTTCCTGGGGCACAGCAGAAAGCTGGACTGGAAGAGGAGCAACTGGGACTAGAACCAGGGCCCATATAGAATGCCGGTGCTGCAGGTTGAGGATTAACCAAGTGAACCACGCCACCGGCCCCTCCATAGGCAATTTATAAAAACCTGTTACCTCACATCCCACTTTAAATTCAAACCGCAGCTTCCTGAGATACCACTTTGGTCATTGGAGGGGTCTGTTCCCATTTCATTCACTCTCAAAGACCATTGACTTATCCTCTTATTAGGAAGGTGGGAAGTTATATCTACATCTCCACCTTAACAACAACAAACAAACATATTGTAAGGGGTTGGGATGTGCTTGATTTTTCCCTATAACTGATATTTTAAATTTTGAGAAATTTGTATTTCCATTTATTCATCTGTCAGAGGGAGCAATAATCCTGCTTTGGAATCCTACAGAATGTAACTAATAATAATAAAAACTAATTGTGATTGTCAACTATTCACGTGCTAATTGCCAGGCTATCTGACTTGGCTCTTCACCCCTCTATCTGAGTGAAAAACCAAACTAAGTCTTAGTGCTTGCTACTTAGGTCCTGTGCAATCTGACTCTTCTCCCTCCAACCTGTTTCCTCCCGCTGTTCTTTCACTAACTTAGTTCACTGCAGTGGCCTCTTTGCTATGTCTTGAGTATCCCAGGTCTTGGCACTGTGTATTTCTTCTGTTCTTCCTCCAGCTATGTATCTGGTGAAATTTCTCACTATTTCCAGTTTTAGTTCCAATGCTTTCTTCTTACATAAGGCCACCTTGGTCACTTTTTAAAATCGCATCCTACCGAGTCTGCCGACATTGCTGATAGCCCATATCTGGCTCTACTTTTTCTATATTCCAAAGCACTTATTTATTATCTGTGATTATTGTGTATTATCTGTCTCCCTCCACTAGAATATAAATTCCTTAAGTGAAGGACTTTTTAATTTTTTATTTGTTTTCAATGGAGCAGCCCATGTACCTTGAAGTGATCAACTTATACATGAAGGCACCAAACTAATATTAGTAAATGAATGGGAACATGCCATATTAGGTGTGCATACATACAAATATTCACAAATTCACTCTCACATACACTTACATAAAATTTATATGTATTTTAGGTCCTGATGTGGTTGGTTAATTACCTTTTCTGTGTTCCCGTTACAATTAGGAATGTTTGAATACGCTGTCATGAAAGACTGCTAATCTAGGCAATTATAAAAGAAAATATCTTTATATCACAGAAGAAGAATAGTTTATTTACAGACATTTGTTAGAGTATGATTTCTCTAATGTGAAATAACTCTGAGATGGTCAGTAATAGCAGTAAATAGGCTTTAGGATGTTGCAAATAAACACCCTGCTAGACGAAGCTGCGTGAATAGATAAGGATTATTTACAATTAACACTGTTTGTATGCAGCTGGGTACTTGTAAATGTGTTTGAAAACAATTTGTTCTCTTAAGTAAATTTAAACACCTTCCACCTCCACCCTTGTTTACATTATTAATTTGCTTAATCAATCAATGTGCTATATGTAGTGGGAAAGTAAACTGTGGAGTCACAGACAAGGCTGTGCTTGCATTGTCTCAAATTATAGATCACAAGAAATTGTAATGAAATTCTTTCTTGATAAAGTGTTACTCTTTAATAGAAATACAAAAGTGTATGTTTTGAGAGTGTTTTTTTGCCTATTCATATTCAACCTTCTTTATCCAGAATCTTTCCAAATATGACATTCAGAAAAGGTATGATCCAAAAATGTTGACTTTGTTTTGGTTGCAAAAAAATACTGGGAGAGAGGAAGGATGGATTTTCAGTTCTGTATAGTTAATCTGGTATTTTGAGGCTACTGTTGTATCAGGGAAGCCTCCCTACTTTTTATGTGTGCTTTGCACCTTCCCTTGTTTAGAGGGAGAAGTGCAAGATTTTCCATGTGTTCTGCAACAGCTCCAAGGTAGCCAACTGACATGAGTTATGCACTCTCCCAGAGCTTTCCTATTGGCCCAAACAGGGCATGGCAGGATTGCCTAGTTATAGATATTAGAGCTTATCCTCAGTTACACCTAAATTTGACTCCTTAGAGGTAGCCTCCATAGATCTGCCTAATTACATAATAAGGACCTATCAACCTCTTGCTTGCTCTATTTGTCAAGATCTTGTTTCAAGAAAGCTAAGAGTGGGGCTGGCATTGTGGTGCAGCAAGTTAAGCTGCTGCCTGAGATCCTAGCATCCCACACCAGTGGGAAGTCCGGCTGCTCTGCTTCCAATCCAGCTTACTGCTAGAGAATTTTTTCCTGGGAAAGCAATACAATATGACCCAAGTGCTTGGGTGCCTGCCACCCATATAGAAGATCCAAGCTCCTGGCTTCGCCCCGACCCAGCCTTAGCTTTTGAGGCCATTTGAGGAATGAACCAGCAGTTGGAAGATCTCTCTTTCTCTCTGTAACACTGCCTTTCAAATAAATAAGTACATCTTTACAAAATAAGCCAGGAGTGACATTGAGTCATTAAGTTTTTTTCCTCTCCAGAGCATTGGTATTATTTAATAGTTTTAATGAAATTTATCATTTTCACTCACACATAAAATAGTTCATATCATTTGTAGAGGTTGTCCACTTTGTTAAATGTGATCTTGTACATTTTGAGTTCAGGAATCAACCTTTAATTGGAAAGAAAGCCAAAAGGATGTGAAAAAGATCTTTCTCTGAGGAGTTTTTTGACTAGGTAACTTCTCAGGGATACATGCCATCTGTAAGATGAGGTATACAGTTATCTCACAGCAAAATCTTCAAGGGGTCCCCTGTTACTATTGTTTATTTCCTTCAGGTCAAATTTAGATGTTCTACTGACATGTAGATGTCCTTACTGACATCTCTTATTATTATTCTCTTATTTAGGGAAAATAATACTAATGGACAGAATGAGAACCTGTCCAAATGTCTTGCCGTTCTAGCCATGAATCAAATCCAATGAACAACTTGAAGGGAAATAAAAAGAAATACACATATTCATCCATGAGAATTGCATTAATATAAGTAATGACAACTCAATACCTTAGCTTTTCTATTTGGTCCAAAACATGGGAGGGGCAGACTCTTGGCCCAGCCATTGAGACACTGCTGGGATACCCATATCACGTATCAGAGCTCCTGGGTTCGAGCCATGGCTCTGCTCCCAATTCCAGCTTCCTGGTAAAGCACACCCTGGGTAATGACTCAAATAGTTGGGTCCTGCCACCCACATTGGAGACCTGGATGGAAGTTACTGGCTCCCAACTTTGGTATGGGTTGGCCTGGGCTGTGGTGAGCATTTGAGGAACTAAGCAGAGGATGGGAGATCTCTATCTTTGTGTCTGTATTTCTGTCTTTCAAACATATAAAATGAATATGCTTAAAAAATGACAAAGGAATGTGAAAGGAGTTTCATAATATTGTCACTATAGTAGACCTAATTTGCTCCTCAAAATTCTGTACTGCTTTGAGAAATACTGAATACTTAGCAATTATCAGTTTAAGAATTATAATTAGCAAACTGAAGTATTTTTTCTCAGAGCCAGAAAACAGAACCATCTGGAGGAGATTAACTATCAGAATAGAGGAGGGTAAAAACATCACGAAGGAAAGTCCCCTTCAACTAAAAACTAAATATCGTGTTGTCTAATATCCAAGGGGGTCTTGCAGTGTGTAGAGTTGTTTGGCCATGGCAAAGACCATTTTCAAAGCCAAATTTTCTGCTTTATTGCTGAGATAGCTTTTGTCTACTAATAAATAATGAGAGGGACCTTGAATTTTTTGGAAACATTCAAGCTATTTTTCAGGACTACTCATGGGATCTGGGGGAAAGGGTTTGTCAATCCATGGTTGTTCATAGCTGGCACTTGAATTCCTAGGGTCTGAATGTTTTGGCTTCCTTGATGAGCTCAGATTTATGTTTCTTGCCACCTTCCAAAAGATTTCCAAAATTTGGAGAATAAATGAGGTTAGTTTCAAAATTTGTAAAATATTGTATGAATTATGGAGATAAATATCAGCGAGGTTAAGTATGGTATTATTATTATTCTCTTATTTAGGATACAAAATGATGTTATTAGAAACAATTAATCAGCATGACAAATATTGTGCCCTGGAATAAAATGTTAATTAGCAAGATCTTAATTGAAGGCTGAATAGAAGCTGTAATTGAATCTGTGTTAAATTTTGTAGATTAACTACTGTGCAGCTGATGATATTATACAAACAACAGTGTTTTGAATATTTAGCAAGCACTTCCATATGCCTAGTTGAGGATCAACAAATCGTGCATATTAAAGTTACAAAATGTGCCACACTATTACAAAGACTGTGACCTTTTTGAAAAAAAAAAAGTTTTCCATTTCTTTTTTTTTTAAACTTTTATTTAATGAATATAAATTTCCAAAGTACAGCTTATGGATTACAATGGCTTCCCCCCCATACCGTCCCTCCCACCCACAACCCTCCCCTTTCCCACTCCCTCTCCCCTTCCATTCACATCAAGATTCATTTTCGATTATCTTAATATACAGAAGATCAGCTTAGTATACATTAAGTAAGGATTTCAGCAGTTTGCTCCCACACAGAAACATAAAGTGAAAAATAATAGATAATTTTTTTTAAATGATGATGAAATCAGATCAGACCTATTGTCATGTTTAATCCCAGTGAGAGTCAAGTTGGGAGTTGATAATTTCTTTCTTTCTTTCTTTCTTTCTTTCTTTCTTTCTTTCTTTCTTTCTTTCTTTCTTTTTTTTTTTTTTTACAGAGGATCAGTTTAGTATACATTAAGTAAAGATTTCAACAGTTTGCACCCCCATAGAAACACAAAGTGAAATGTATTGTTTGAGTACTCGTTATAGCATTAAATCTCAATGCACAGCACATTAAGGACAGTGATCCTACATGAGGAGTAAGTGCACAGTGACTCCTGTTGTTGACTTTACAAATTGACACTCCTGTCTATGGCATCAGTAATCTCCCTATGCTCCAGTCATGAGTTTCTAAGGCTATGGAAGCCCTCTGAGTTCTCCGACTCTTATCTTGTTTAGACAAGGTCATAGTCAAAGTGGAGGTTCTCTCCTCCCTTCAGAGAAAGGTACCTCCTTCTTTGAAGACCTGTTCTTTCCACTGGGATCTCACTCGCAGAGATCTTTTGCCAGAGTGTCTTGGCTTTCCATGCCTGAAATACTCTCATGGGCTTTTCAGCCAGATCCGAATGCCTTTAGGGCTGATTCTGAGGCCAGAGTGCTATTTAGGACATCTGCCATTCTATGAGTCTGCCGAGTATCTCACTTCCCATGTTGGATCACTCTCCCCCTTATTTATTCTATCGGTTAGTGTTAGCAGGTACTAGACTTGTTTATGTGCTCCCTTTGACTCTTAGTCCTTTCATTATGATCAATTGTGAACTGAAATTGATCACTTGGAATAGTGAGATGGCATTGGTACATGCCACCTTGATGGGATTGAATTGGAATCCCCTGGTATGTTTCTAACTCTACCATTTGGGGCAAGTCAGCTTGAGCATGTCCCAAATTATACATCTCTTCCCTCTCTTATTCCCACTCTTATGTTTAACAGGGAGAGAGAGAGAGAGAGAGAGAGAGAGAGAGAGCACTCTACCCAAACTCCAGCACAACACCCTTAGACCAAATTGTTCTCTTGGTTATTTCTGCAGAAATTAAACAACACATGGCCAGTGGCATATTTTAGTGCTGAGCCAGCATCTCCTGTCTCCAGGGCTTGGAGACTTTTGGATTGTCATATCTTACTTACCATTCTATAGCCCAGTTTGATGTTCTAGAGTTTCAAACACACTTTCAAGTGAATCAAGACAATTAAACATGTAATAATACACAAAGCACATTGATTTGTCTTTACAACTGGGGTTGTGAAGAAAGACACTAGTCATGAGTTCTTGCTTAAAAATTTTAGAGTTTCTGTTGTTTAAAAAAAAAAAAAAGGAATTTGGACCTTGAAGTCACTTGCACTATCTCTATCTCGTCCAAACCAATCTTTATTTTCTAAAAGAGTAAAGTTGACATATGTCTCCATTTTCTAAAACAGTCCCAGTTTATGTCTGTTGTCCCTGTGTAATTATAACAGTATCTCCTATTACTCCCAAGAATTTCTGGTTTATAGGCTAGGTTAGCTAACTATATAGTTAGCTTACTAATGAGAAAATTAGACCCTAAGCTTTGAAATGATTGCCCAAGTGTTTGAACTAGACAAAACTAGTACAAGTGAACTCCTGAAACTTCCAATCCCAAATTAAATTTATTATACTATTGCAATTTGTGATCTCAGATAAATGTAATAGATGCAAAAGTGCTTAGAATTTTGACTAAGCACTACATGTGTCACGTTTCTCAAACTTTGTCTTGCATTAGAATTACCTGGAAGACTTTTTAAAACAGATTACTGCCCCTTCTTCACCCCTGAGTTAGTTATTTTGAAGATCTAGGCTAGGAATGGAATTTGCAAATCTAACAAGGTCTCAAGAGATGCTGTTTCTTAGGCCACTGGGGGGTGAACCAACGGAAAAAGGAAGACCTTTCTCTCTCTCTCACTGTCCACTCTGCCTGTCAAAAAAAAAAAAAAAAAAAGAAGAAGAAGAAGAAGATGCCCCAAGTCTTTGGGTCCCCCTGCAACCGCATGGGAGACCTGGAAGATGTTCCTCGCTCTGGGCTTCAGATCAGTGCAGCTCCAGCCATTGCTGCCACCTGGAGGATGAACCAGAGGATGGAAGACACCTCTCTTTCTCTCTCTCTCCCTCTCCCTCCCTCTCTCTCTCCCTCTCTCTCTGTCACTCTGCTGTTTAAATAAAATAAATAAATCTTTTAAAAAACCACTTCCTTATCTAAATGTAGAGCAAGGCGGGGGTGAGGGTGTCCCTTCCCCCAGTTCTAGTTCTTGCTTGGTTCTTCTTAATATCTAATTTGTGATATATAAATCAAAAATTTCTCACAGTAGAAACCAAAGGAGTAGAATGGAAAAGTAACTGAAAATACAAAATTTACAGAAGAAGGTAGTTGATGCAAGATTCATTGATCATACTTTTCTGATATCAGGGTGTTGGGAACCAATCTTTGAGGGCAACACTGACTTGATATCCAATCCAAAGGGACAAATTGTTTCTACATTTATGTCTGAGAACATGGCCACTCCAAGTGTTCCCATGGATCATCAGTACCACCTGGAGATTTCTGGAAATGCAAGATTAGGAAACACATACCTGGACTTGGATTAATTTGCTACCATGACTGTATGTCCAAGGACTGGGGTCAGTGAATTGAAGGGGAGCTCAAAGTTTACCTTGATGTGAAAGAGGAATCCAGAGAGGGAGTCTTAATTGCAAGTGGTGTTTCCAACTGAGATATTAGCCCAGAGTATAGTGGCTTTAAAACCACTACAGAGGTAAGCTTAAAGTTTACCATAAATTGATCTTCAGTGCTGGCAGAAGTATCTCCACGTTATAAACACTTAATAAACTGCTGAATCAGAATTCTGTGTGTGGAAGCCAACATTGTTTTTCTCTCACTCTTTTCTTTTATTTTGAGAAGTAAGTAACTGGAATGAGACAGAAAACTGGCATTACTACAAGAAAATAACAAGAAAATAGAGGGGAGTTCATGGGTTTAGGATCAGAAAGAAAGCATCATGCCAGCCAGTAAGAATTTTGTTGTTTCAGTTGCTGAAACCTGTATTAGGGGCTTTAATGAGTAAGAATAAAATTATGTATTAATAAGCAGTGTTGAAATTAGATTCACCAAGAATGTCTGAGGTGCAGTTAATGAGAAGAATTTCCAGTAGTGTTACTGCAACCATATTGAGTTTTCCAAGAACAATTATATCTGAGTGATCAGTGCCCTTGAATTCTCATTGCTTGCTTTTCTCTAACGACTGGAAAATGAAAAGACTGTTTTCCTGTCAAATACATAATAAAGACAGAGTTTTATGTGAGTCAAAGAGAATTACCCTTGCCACTGCATAGTGGTGAGTCACTGTTTTAAATTACTCATCAACTCTCAACTTCCAGTGCTATGAATGACATCGCCTTGAGGACAGTCAGCCTTGACGGTGGTCAGTCAGCATAGCACCATTCCCCTCTGCCATTTCTCCTTGGTGCACCTGCAGTTTTGAGTCAACAAAAATTGCCAGCCCAGGGAGATAAGCTCCATATAAATAATTAATGACATGGAACTAATTACTCCCGTATTAGGCCACCTGCACCCTCAAAGCTCAAGAGCTCCAGGTGTGAAAAATGCAGGGGCAATGGGTCCTGAGCTGCATTTCATCACGTAAACCCTGTAGAGGAGGCCCTGGCTGCTTCCTGCTCACATTTTCGTCAGGGTTCAGCAAGCTGAGCACAGGTGGGTCTGGCTGCATTTTTAACTATCACAGACGGCCACCAGATTACATGATGACATTTGAAAACTGAGCCCTTAGAGGCCACCAGGACTTGGTTTAATTAGAGGAAAACACACCTTGAAGGATGTGTTTGGAAATCATCCCTTGAATTGTAGGAAACCTGTTGCACAGTTCCATGTGAAATTTTTAACTGTGTAGGTAGATTCTACCAGAGGACTTCATGATTTCCATCCTTTTAAATGGGAATTAGATAATATATGTATCCTGACTGATAGGTAACTGTTATAAATATTCTCTTATTTGGTGGGGATCTTTTGTTACCTTCTCGGTGGTGTTGATGGTGGTGGTGGTGAACTGAGTGAGTAAGGTAGATTGATATCTTAAAATCTTGTTAGAAGGAGATCTGCTGTGAAGCATTAAATAATTAATGCTGACTTCAACTCAGTAGATATTCTCATCTTTTTTTTATTAAGATTTATTTATTTGAAAGGCAGAGTTACAGAGAGACAGGCAGAGAGGGAGAGAGAGAGAGAGAAAGAGAGAGGTCTTCCATTCATTGGTTCACTCCCCAAATGGCTGCAGTAACCGGAGCTGAACCAATCTGAAGCCAGGAGCCAAGAGCTTCTTCTGGGTCTCCCAAGTGGGTACAGGGGCCCAAGAACTTGGAACATCTTCTGCTACTTCCCCAAGAGCATTAGCAGGGAGCTGCATCAGAAGTGGAGCAGCTGGGACTTGAACCAGTGCCCATATGGGATGCCAGCACTGCAGGAAGTGGCTTTTACTTGATACGCCACAGCATCAGCCTCGATGTTCTCATCTTATGGAACACTCATAATTATTTAGGATGAAGAGGAAAAGAACGGAATATGGTATGGTTGGAGTTACTACCTTTAGCAACTTCAAATTCACTGATTTTCTTTGCTACAAAGCTCAGTGTGAAGACTCAGCACTTTGCAAGTCTTGTCAGTTTTGATTCCTGTGCCATGATTTGAAGGTGAGCTGAGGAAAATAGCATTTGACTCTAAATGGAACACTAATAAAGCAATAGAACTAAAAGATCCTGTAAAATTTCCTGGAAAAAGTTACAGTTGAATTTTTACAACTGTGTTTCTGTTCATACACATGCACACATACACACACACACAACAACACAGAGTATTTTGCATGAATCAAATAACAGAATTTCCGTGTCTAATGATTTCATCTTGCAAATTTAAAAATTAAAAAAAAAACTTGTTTTATTACCTCATCCCTTTCTACTCTGCCCCTCCCCTGTAAATTAAAATTAATTATAGCTTTATATGTGCTGTATCATTTAAATTTATATTCAGATAAATATATAGTGGTTTCTAATTAGTTTTCAAGTTAACAGACTTTATTTTTAGGAGCCGTATTGGGTTTGTTGAAAAAAAAAAGAACAGAAAGTACAGAGAGTTCCCATTTACTCTCTTAATTCCCCTTCCCACCTCGAATTTCTCCTTTTATCAACTTCTTGCATCAGTGGGGTACATGTGTTACAAGTAATGAGGCAACATTGATACATTATGGTTAATTAAAGCTCATAGTTTACTTTAGGGTTTTTAAGTGCCTGTACATTCTGTGGGGTTTGAAAATACACAATAATGTGTATCCACCATTTTATTGTCATACAGAAGAGCCTCACTGTTGCCCTAATAATTATTTTTTGTTACAAAAATGGGATATATATCACATTTTAAAGATTTTCTCTCAATTTCTTCAGTTCAGCTGACTGAGCTGCCTCATTTCTTTAATGACTGTGTAGTATTCCATGATGTAACTGTCATAGTTTCTTCAACGTTCCCTTTCTGAGTTAGATGCCCTTTACACTCAAAGGACTCACTTCCAGGAGCAAGACTGCAGGAGAAAAGGCTACATGCACCACTGATTTTAACCAGCATCCCCACACTGCTTTTAAAGTTAGCAACAGCAAGGGACACATCCAGGAGGGACAGGAGAGCCCTCACCAGGAGCACACTTCCTATTTTACAGCACTTGGTCATTTCTGTCTTCCACACACATTCCCTGAAGTACATTGACTCTGACTTCTAAATTGAAGTCACAGCAGTAAAGCTTTCTGCACAGCCACTTTGGGCAGTTCACTTCACAGGGCCTCAGTTTCATCTTCACTAATATGTGGATGGTAATGAGTTTATTACATCATAGTGCTGATTGGATGATTAGACAGGATCATTCATATAACAGGCCTAGACTAAGAATGCATTTAATGATCATTTTTACTACTACAATATTATGGATGGATCATCAGAACCTTTGAGCAATATCCAAGAATATTGCTTCATTATGATATTTTTGGATAAATTACAGAATTCTACCAAATTTGGTGGCAATTAGATGAGATCAAAGCAGGTACAAATATTCTGTTAATGCCAAACTACAGAATATGGTGTCCACAACTTGTAGGCTACCTCTCATCATTATCCATCTGCAAGTGTGCAAAAATTAAATAAAATCCAGTTTATTATAAAAATTCATTCTATGAGAGAGCAAATCTTTTGTCAGTGTTGAAGTTACTGTCTTGGCAAAGTAGATGTATTCAGTGTTATTTCTTCCTTCTACAAATTTAGAAGTAAAGTTGAAGCTGTTTCTGTTCAATTATTAAGGAGCCTATTTCCATTCAGATCTTATTTTAAATCCTGTATTTAGGTCTGTGTGATGATACTTCAGGCACGTTACAAATCCCCTGGGAATCTTGGACTCTGATAACTGTTCTTCCATCTCTCCCCATATCCCACACTGTTTCTGATCCTCACCCACAGTCTTTAAGGCTGGACTGAAAGTTATTTCTTCAATTCTTCAACAAGAGCTTGGAGTTTGAAAGAGTGAGAGGAATGGGGATAACAGGAAAAGAGAGAGAGTGAGGGAGAGGGAGAGGGAGAGGGAAGGGGAGAGGGAGAGCACTGTAGGAGAGATTGAAGTGGAAGCATTAAATCCCAGGCATCTGAAGGGATGGCGCTTTTTAAAATGTTTATTTTATTTGTTTTCATCAATTTGCAAGGCAGGGCAGGGAGAGATATCTTGAAAATGCCTGTAATAACTGGGACCCAGTCTGGCTGAAGCCAGGAACTTGGAACTCCACCCTGGTCTCCACATAGGTGGCAGGGGCCTCCAAGGCACAATAACAGGGAGCAGAATATGAAGTAGAGAAGATGGGATTCATGCTGGCACTTCAATATTGGAGGCTTAACCTACTGTGCCATAACTCCACCCCTGCCATGGCACTTCTGTCCAAAGTGAAGTGTGCCCTCCATTACAAGGGCATTCTTGCATGGATTAGGAAATTGTGAACACTCTGACAGCATAGTTCCTCCTCCCATGTTCCTTAGGACAGAAAGCTGGTTATATTGCATAGAGACCTTGATGAATCATGAGGATTTTTGCTTATTTGGGGGCTTTCAGTCTGCATTGAAGCAGGAAATGTGGATTACGAACTGTGTAGCCTTCGAGTAAACACACCCTGTGCTCTGGCCCTGGTTACTCAACCAGAAGTCAGGGGATGTTGTCTGACAAAGGAATTTTCAGTATCTACTATGAATAATCCCAAACATTGAAATTTCCAAGACATTTTCATTGTGTTATGAAATTTGTAGAGAAGTATTCAACACTGGTGTTTTCTTAAAAAATTGAAATCTGAGCTTCTGAACACAAAAATTGAAATTAGTTGTTTTAAAAAATAAGTTCTAAGCAATTTTGTATTAGTTTTTATTTATTTGAGAGGTAGGAAGCAAATGGGAAAGTAAAGAGAGAGCCCCTATCTGCCAATTCACTCCCTAAATGCTACCACATTTGGGGATGGACTAGGCCAAAGTCAGGTGCCAGGAACTCAAAGGTCTTTCACATAGGTAACAGAGTTCCAAGTACGGAAGCCATTACCTTCTGCCTATGAGGGTGCACATTCTCAAAAAGCTGGGATTGGATAGAGCACTGAGACTTCATCCCAGGCACTCTGATGTGGGATTTGGGCATCCCAAGGAGTGTTTTAACCTCTAAGCAAATGCTTGCCCCTCTAACAGTTATTTAAAAGATTTATTTATTTGAAAGTCAGACTTCCAGAAGGAGGGAGAAAAGAGAGAGAAAGGGAGAAACATAGAGAGAGAAAAAAAGAGAGGTCTTCTATCCACTGGTTAACTTCCCAGATGGCCACAATGCCAGGGATGGGCCAGGCTGAAGCCAGGAGCTAGGAGCTTCATCTGTGTGGTGGAATGAGAAATGTGGTGGAATGAGAAGGCCATGCCAAGATGGCCGCTGACAAGTGAGCATCAGTTACTCAGGAGTGGCTTCGGAAACCCCCTGGGAAACCACCTGGCAATGGAGCCTGCCTGGCAACAGGCTGTGATTGGATGGCTTCAGATACTGCCTGGCAACAGGCTGTGATTGGTTAGGGCATAGACCGCCCCTTGACTGGATTGGCTGCCTTGGCTATATAAGCTGTTGTACCAACTGAAATAAATGAGTCTGCAGGCTGCTTGCCTCTGGCCTGCTTTCATCCGACTCCCGGGGTCTGTGTGGTGACTCTGCACCTCTTGCCCCCACCACACTCCTCCTCTCAGAGCAAATCCACTGCAACATATCTGGGTCTTGCATATGGGTGGTGGGAACCCAAACACTTGGACCATCTTCTGCTGCATCTCCCAGACCATTTGCATGGAGTTGGATTGGAAGTGGAGTAGCTCAGAGATGAACCAGTGCCCACATGGGATGCTAGCATCATGGTGGCAGCTTTACCCACTATGATACAACACTAGCTCCACCTCTATTTCTTATTCAACTCCATAAACAGTAATTTATGCCATGGATATTTTAAATAATTTATCTTTCAATAACACCTTCCAAATGCCCATGACATAAAGAATGGGCAGTAAAAATTGAGCTTACCATCCAGAATAGCAAAACACCTGCCAATGGGTTCAGCTGGCATAAAACTCATGTAGGTGTGCCTGATCCTGAGCTTGGAGTATCAGTCTCAGTGTCAGGTGGGTAGTGAGAGGGACCAGGCTTTGAATGAGACTGTGGATGGTGGTACTTCAGTGAGAGCAAATAAGCAGTGATGTGTAGGCTGAGAGTGTGAGGAATATTCTAGAAGGAACAAATATGTATCTACATTTATTATCCCAGATATATGGGCACAGTTGTAACTTCAAATATTCTCTTTTCTCCCAAACGATTTTGTGAATCAGTTTACAACCCCTTGTCATCCCAAATCTTTGTCAGGGCATACATCTCTGGGATAACAAAATCTGTTCACCCAAATCCAAGAAAAATGGTACACAGTAACTTTTGCATTGTGGTGGGACTGTAATGTTGAGTTTCCTGAATCACAGGAAAAGGATTTGATGCTACTTTGGAACCCTGAGGAACGTTTTAGAATGTTCCGAGCAGGCATGGTTGTGGGATTGCCAAAAAGAATAGGACCCCTAAGAATCACAGAGGGAAAATCAGACTTGCCAATCATTTACATTGAAGAGACAATGAAAGAGGCAGAGCAGGGAGGAATCTGGGTTTTAAATGGTTGTGGGTTGATTGAAAGGTCATATAAGGATTAAATGCTTGACCTGTAGAGTGAATGGTTGTAGTTTGCATCCTGCTTCCCTCATTTCCCAAAAACGTAACTGGGAAAGTACCCTTGTGTCTCAAGTGGAGATTCTAACAGCACACATATTAGAAAGTTGGTTAACTAACCTGTGCCCCATAAATGTTAGTTATTATATTATTAGGACACTATTGCAAGCAAGAAAGTCTAGACATTCTCACTCAACTGCCCATGTCTCTTCCATTTGTTGGAATCAGGACATCAGAGGCAGAAATTAAAATTAGCATGAAGTAGTGGGTAGGATTTTCTCCTCTATTCCTATTGGTACATTCCCTGCAGAGTGCCAATGATAGCTTATTGAAATTTCAGGAATGAAGGAGAGAGAGGAAAAAGAAAGACTAGGAATGCTAGAGTGGGACATCCTGGACCACACAACGATCAAAAGGGAAATGATGTGCAATGCAGGGATGGGAAGCTGAGTGGGGAAGCCTGGGCCCTGTGTGTATCCACCACACTGCTTATTTTGGAAAATATGTGGAAAATTGCGTGCAGAATGACTGTCCCAGCTATGATTCACTAAAGAAGTCACTCTCCGCCACATCGACCCTGGCCTTTTTTCAGAGGTCATGTTTACACATAATTTATAAAGTCCTAACATGTGGGTGAAAATTTCTCTGGCGTATTTAGAGCTGTCTGGGATGGCAGCTGTCCTCATTTCCCTCGGCCTGCCTCTGATGTTTGCCTGTGCTTTAGCGCAGTAAGAAGGTGGTAAGTATTTACTGTGCCGAGGGGAAGGAAGGGCTCCAGCCTGGTGTGCTGTGACCCACAAAGCTGGAGCCCTTCAGGAAGGTTGGCTCCTGCTGTGTCTGCCACCTGACTCTCACCTGCTATGTTTTCAGTGAAGAAGAAATGTCTGCTGTGGCTCTGTGGGTTGAGTCTGAGCTTGGTTCTTTTGACTCCTCACAGTAATCCTCTTCCTTTGCTGGATCACAGCTGGGGAGTAGATTTTACTCAGGCTTGGAAGAAAAGTCAATGGGCTGAGTATATGAGAGTACTTCAAATGCCCATGGGAAAATGGAATTAAAAATTAAATTTATGGGGCCGGGGTTGTGGTGTAGCAGGTTAACCTGCTACCTGCATCCCATACGAGCACTGGTTCATGTCCTGGTTTCTCTACTTCTGATCCAGCTCTCTGCTAATGGCCTGAGAAAAGAAGCAGATAATGACCCAAGTGCTTGGACTCCTGCACCCATGTGGGAGACCCAGAAGAAGTTCCTGGCTCCTGGCTTTGGTCTGGTCCAGTGTTGACCATTGCAGCCATCTGGGGAGCGAACCAGCAGTTGGGAAATCTCTCTCTGTCTCTCCCTCTCTCTTTGTAACACTTTCAAATAAATAAACAATTCTTTTTTCAAAAAAAAAGTTTATTTTGTGCAAAATATTTTGAGATCCATGCATATGAGGGGATTTTTACAAAGCTATGGAAAATGCATATTATGAGAAAACTATTCATGGATTTCAATTTTTTACACCAAAATAAACTTGTCTTTTAATTTCAATTTTCCCATGGCATTTTTTGAAATTCTTTTATATTATAAAAGCCTACCTGGCTTCTTCGTTCCCTTGTGATCTGCTGACAAGAAATGGAGCTGACTCCTCAAATGTCTCATTTCTAGGCAGTTCCAGCTTCTAACACGTTCTTCCTTAATATTTGCATCACTTGTTGATCCTGGTGCGAATTAAATACTTTTATTCCTCTTTTGCATTCAGAGAAATTAATTTGAAGGCTTTCAAGTCTCAGATCTCTCCTTATGGTTTTTCTTTTACCTTTCTTTTTCATTTTTTTTTTCATCAACTGAACTTCTCCAGTCCCTTCAATACTTTCTCATGCAACATGGTCAACAGCTTTTTATTTCTTCATTTTAATATTGGAAGATGGTTCTGTCTGTCATGAATAGTATAGAATTATATATTCAGGATGATTTTGACTGGTATATTCAACTTTCCCATACTATGAACATGAACTTAACTTTTAAAATTAGTCTCTCTCTGAAAACCTGTGACCCACAGTGCTGAAAATTCCAGGAAACATTTTTTTTCCTAATTTGTTAGTCCTGCTGTTTATTTGTTTTTTTTTTAACTTTTATTTAATGAATATAAATTTCCAAAGTACAGCTTATGGATTACAATGGCTCCCCCCCCCCCATAACGTCCCTCCCACCCGCAACCCTCCCCTTTCCCACTCCCTCTCCCCTTCCATTCACATCAAGATTCATTTTCGATTCTCTTTATATACAGAAGATCAGTTTAGTATACATTAAGTAAAGATTTCAACAGTTTTCTCCCACACAGAAACATAAAGTGAAAAATAATAGATGATTTTTTAAATGATGATGAAATCAGATCAGACCTATTGTCATGTTTAATCCCAGTGAGAGTTAAGTTGGGAATTGATAATTTCTTTTTTCTTTTCTTTTTTTTTTTGCAGAAGATCAGTTTAGTATACATTAAGTAAAGATTTCAACAGTTTGCACCCCCATAGAAACACAAAGTGAAATATACTGTTTGAGTACTTGTTATAGCATTAAATCTCAATGTACAGCACATTAAGGACAGAGATCCTACATGAGGAGTAAGTGCACAGTGACTCCTGTTGTTGACTTTACCAATTGACACTCCTGTCTATGGCATCAGTAATCTCCCTATGCTCCAGTCATGAGTTTCCAAGGCTATGGAAGCCCCTCGAGTTCTCCGACTCTTATCTTGTTTAGACAAGGTCATAGTCAAAGTGGAGGTTCTCTCCTCCCTTCAGAGAAAGGTACCTCCTTCTTTGAAGACCTGTTCTTTCCACTGGGATCTCACTCACAGAGATCTTTCATTTAGGGTTTTTTGTTTGTTTGTTTGTTTGTTTGTTTTTTTCCCCAGAGTGTCTTGGTTTTCCATGCCTGAAATACTCTCATGGGCTTTTCAGCCAGATTCCAGGAAACATTTGAGGACCTGAATTGGACAGTTTGTTGCTCTATAGTCCAAAGAGGTTGCTGGAGACCATTTGAGATTTAGATAAGCTTCAGTGTTTCAAAAAAGGAATATTTAGGTTTGGGTCAAAATTGCTTTATATTATTAGCTCCTTGATAACAGTATCCAAGGGGCTCCTTCATTCATTTCTTCATTCAGGTACTCATTAAATGTTTCCTGAGTGCCCAACACACACAAGGTTAGGAGTTGTAAAATGCCCATCACCAAGAGCTCCCCTGGCTTCCATTGGCTCTGCCCTTCCCTGGACAAAGCTCTCTTTTGCAGCTCCATAAGCTCTTCCTGTACCCTTTGGCATTTGACTTGCCTGACACTGGAACCTGGAGGGGCACAGAAGGATTCTTAAAATCCTCACTGAGAGCTGAGTTAACTGAAGAGTGCTTTGGTCATCCTGATTCGATCAGTTCACATCACATATGTTTATTGAAATACCACATTGTACTCCATAAATATGCATACTTGTTAAATATTAAATGAGAATTCTAAAAAGTTTAAGGAGATAGGAATGCTAACCAACCAACCTGATACGATCATCACACATTGAATACATAGATCAGATTATCACAGTGCATCCCATAAATAAGTACAATCAAAAAATAATACAATTTCCAAGGAGTAAAAATTTTAAAAATCATGATTTTTCCACTTAAGAAAAAGTCATTTGAGTGGCCTACCCATTCACAAGACATTGCAAATAAGTCAATGAAAACACATCAAAGCCAGTTGGGCACTGAGCAGTATAGTCCTTAGTTTGAAACCAAGAGTGTTTTGAGAAGGTTCAAAAATTATAAATATGTTATCTTTCATATTTTTGTGCAGACTATGATACTGTCTGCAGATCTCAGGAATAATTTCTGGTGTTTACTGTGTAGGAACAACTTTCAGGGAAATGTTTAGAGGCCATTGTTAAACCTCCTGGTACCTCTAAGATAAGAGCATATTTTCATTGTGACTTATTAACAAATTCAACTGTGGGACATTTTTCTATCATCTCAATATTGAGAAAAAAGATAAAAATCCAAAGGGAATCATGTCATTGAGCAGTCAGTTGGATGTTACCAGAACTACAACTGTTTTAACAAGACAATTTTGCAATTTAAAAGTAGCAAAATGCTATTTTAACATTATCCTAAAGATAGTAGAGAAGTGTTTAATCAATTTAAAAAAGATGGCTAACAGATACACCTGTTGAGATACTATATGGTGTGTATCTTCAATTATGTGGGGGAAATATTAATGTGGAATAATATCTGATACATGAAGTACTACCATGATCTATTTAGTGGAGCACAAAAGTAGTTAGTTGTGAAACTGAAGGTGGTTTTGAGATAGCAATTGATATTTTTCCTGGAAAGTTTTCTATTTTTGTTGTTGTTGTTGTTAAGTTAAATAATCTTGGTAAGTAAAGGAACTTTTGAACTGTAAATCCTCAAGGCAGTTCGTCAACCCTTTGATGCTGTGACCCAGGCTTGCAGCTATGCAATGCATGTTTTTTACGTCCTTTTCATTACCATTGGACCCCATCATTACACACATCACTTAGCAGTGTAGGCAAATTCCTTTCAAACAAATGTTACCAAAGTGCAAATAAGGATTCCTCAACATCACTAACTTTACAAGGCATTAAAGACAAGACAGTTGGAAAACTGAAAAATAACTTGGTTAAACCTAAGAGTTTATTGTATAAGAGAATCTGGACTGTGCCCAAGTTATCTGAAGCCTAATACTGTTATCTACCTGGGGTGAGCCTGGCTTCCCATGAGCTTTGACACCGAGGTAGGGGGTCTTGAGCTAATTAGTCACTCCTTGCCAGAGGCCAGTGATTAAATCATGTTTCCTGGAAACTGTATAATTCTATAGATCTGTTTTCAAAGTCTTGTACATCTCAACAGTGTCACAAATCTGCAAAGTTGATTTTATTTTCCCACCAGTATAGGACTGCATGGATTATAAAATGAGAAAAACTATATAGTTTAATTGATCTAGGGTTTGGAAGTATAGTGAGAGGACAAGGCTATAAGGAGTTAATAGGTAAATTAGAAGTTGAAAGTTCAAACCAGTGAGCAGGGAAGTAAAAGCCTGAGGAAAATGGATCAATGTGGTCAGAGAGAAGTGTGTTTGGAACTAGAAAAGTCAGCAGTGGAACAATCCTGAAAATCAAGACATGGCCATGGAAGTAGATGAGCAAAAGGGAACAGAAATTTTAGTCCTTGGGTTTAGGCAAGCAAGAGCATCTTACGTGTCTGGTAAAAGCTGTGTTGTCTGCTTGGATGCTGTTATCTGATCAGAGCTTTGAGGGCTCAAAAAGACTGTGATCCAGCCCTGGAGTCTTCAGTGGGTTAGGGGATAGTCTAGAATATTCTAGAATAATAGGGATAGGGAATTGATGGAGTTAAGTGGCACAGGCTACGTGGAGCAGAGGTTTTACAGGAGGTTGGAAGGGGTAAGGAGAATTGCTGAACAGGTCCACGCATGGTGGGAGGTTGATGAGCCTTACATTAGGAAAGGTAAAAGGAATGAGCTTGGAAAGGACAGGTTTGTTTAGTGGGGGACACAAATTTGACCTCCAGTTTCCTTAATCCTTAAGCCATGTAGCATCTGTTTTCCAAGTTTGGATTTTTTCACCGTAATCTATAGCAGAGTGGCCAATACTACAACCTGCAGATGAAGAGATCTGGTTGTTTGGTTTTAACACCTTGTTTGAAAATCAGCAGCCTGAATCGGCAAGCCTCACCTTCCCAGTATAATGTCCCACAGCTGTGAATTCCCCAGCTAATTACATGTTGGGTAATGAGGACTTGCTTTTATCTGTACTAAATTTTAGTTTTAAGCTTTATGAATGGGCTTTCATTTTGGCACTTGTGGGAAAGCGGCAGTGAGGAGGCCTATTAAACTTTCCTTTGTGATTTTATATCCCTTCTTTCTAAATTGAATGATAAAAATATGCTTCCTCTTTTTCTTGGAAGCTTCTCTTCATCTGCTTAGTCCAGACAACCCTTTCACCATTTCTGAATCCAAGGTGTGACATTTATCACTTTGTGAACTTCTCTCTGCCTCCATTTCCTTGTTTGATGATAATAGTGTTATTTCCCTCAGGGGTTTGTTATGAGGTATTGGCAAGGTAACATTTGCAAAGCAATAAGAGTGAGCAGCCATAGTAAAACTCCATGAAATAAAAATATTAAATAAAAATACTGATTTTTCTTCTAATAGTTTGGTAATAAAATTTGCTGGGAACTTGGCCACAGAAAATCACATTAAGCCATTGACTAGTATAGTTTCTTTTATGAATTAAATTCATTTTCTTGGAGCATTTCATTGTGGCTCTGCAGACTTGTGTATCTCTAGTGGAATCCTGTGAACAGATAAATCCTCAGTATCAACTTCATAACTTCCTCTGTTTCTATCAGCCCAGGCCATGAATGAATATGCTGTCTCACACTTGTTTCAGCCAAAGATTAGGAATTTCAATCAAGGTCTCGGTAGTGGATTAGGAAGCTTTCTTCTGCTTTGCTGTGCCATACCAACGCTTCTCATGGCTCATAGTTGGGCCGTTAGAGGGCCTTAGTTGAACTTAATTGTCAACCCACTTCCTAACCAAACCTCTAACTCAATTAGCACTTATTTGACTGTCTAAATCTTTGGCTTGAAGCACCCTGCCAGTTTGGGTGGGAGCTTTTGGTATGAAAGACACCCTTTTCCTGGGAACTCAGCCCGGACAAACCAATTCATTTCACACTTCTTTCCAACCACCTACAAATGGGAAGCAAATCTTCATTCCAGTTTACCTCTTGGGACTGCAGCCAGCAAGTTGATAGATCCCATCAGTCCATCTCTGAAGTTACATCTAATGACTTTTGAGTAGCACTTTTGCTTTGGATGACCGTTACAATCTGTCTTCCCTTGCTCTTTGGCAGTTCCTTTGGGTAGAGCAACAGTCTTGAAGATGACATTTGTGTCCTTTTTAACACCGTTTTATAACTTAAGTGTTAAAGATTGTTGAGCAAACAAGTACAGCCTTTGGTTTTGTACTAACGTTTTATGACTGGTGAATTCAGTGACCTTCTACTTAGGCTTTGATCTTAATTATTTTAAATATCATAGGGTCTGATTCACAAGGCAGTAACGGCAGGTCATTATTCCTGGCATGATTAGTCTAGGTTAGAAATTAGCTTTGAGGCCCCCGGCACTATGCTCTAATACTTTCTGAAATGGAACACCTGTGTAATGGCTGCACAATCATTTGGTTAAATCAGTCTCTAATTTAATGAGCTCTGACTTCACATTTTCGTTGTGATCTTTAAGAGTTAAATATGTAGCCATAGATCTGAATTTACCATGTAGTACAATTTTAGGCATGCTCAAAGAGTATAACGTTATTAATTCCTGAAAGAAGACTTTGCCTAGATAGATATCTGTAAGTTGAAAAATCAGTCTTTCAAAGGAACAAAGTAAAAATCCATAATAATCTGTCTATCCATCAGCCTACCTGTCAAAACATAAACAATGACAACAGAATTTCCTAATGATTGGTCTTCAGCAATTCTGGATGAAATCACGGTGAATACAAGACTTAGTGTCTACTCCAGAGGTCCAAAATTCTGCATGGCCAATTGGTTTTAAGTATCTCTTTCAGTTTTTCAGCTGTGGACAATCAGCATCACCTAGGAGCTTAGCAATGCAAAATCTCAGACTCTACTTCAGGCCTAGTCAAGCAGAATCTCCATTTTAACAAAGTAAAGTGAGTTTGAGAAACACTTCTTAACTTACTCTCCTTAAACTGATATTGAATTCTACCCCCATTGTTGGTATTTGGGAGCAAATTTCCTAGAGAAGTTAAATCAGGCAGTGTTAACAAAAACCCACAGAATGTGTATTCTATCTATGTCAGAGAATCCTGACTCCAACCATTTCTCAGCAAGACCATCCTACCATGCTTCTCAAGTCCCCAACACATCTTGCCTGGGTTACTGCAGTAACTTGCTAAATCATCGTCCTGTTTCTCCCTTACTCCTTGGCACAGCTTGATCATGGTCTGCCCTCAACACAGCAGAGTAATCCTATAAACCTTCAGGTAGATCCATCTCTCCCTGCCTAAAGCCTTCCATTGGCTCCTCATGCTACCTAAAGTAAAGGCAGAAGTAGTCTGTACATAATGTCCAAGCATTTAGAGCTAAAGAGTACTCTTGGAATCATGTGAATTCTCCCTGAAGTGGGCATCGACCAGGTATCTGCTTCCTTAATCATGTTTTAATACAGTAGCTCTCCATTTTCCCAGTTCTTTGAAACCACTAGAGTTGATGTCACGGAGCTTACTTTCCTGAGGAATGAAGGGATTGCTATTGGCTGTCGCTTCTCCTTGCTCAGAATTCTAAGTCAGACTTGAGGAAGGGAATAGGGCAGTGGGGGTGATAAATGAAGTGTGTTGGATGTGTGGGGCCTGAAATTTGGCTGCTGCTGGAGGAATGACTTGGGGGGAATCTTGGGTTAGGCTGATATAAGTGCATTTCTTGCCCTGTTCTCCTTCTTTGGTCTCCTTCCTGTTTACTTTATAATTTTTCTCTTTTTTCACACTTTCTGTCTACTCTCCCTTGTTTTCATTCATGCTTCTCTCATTTGCTTTTGAGAACTGAAACAAATTGTGACTTACTGACTACAAGCAAGTCTTTATATTCCCATTTCTTATTTTGAATGTGATTTAAGTTGCTGTTTATTTTTCTTTAAGCATGTCCCTTAGCCCTCAAAATCAAGTGTCTTATTTAACAATTTAATGGATCTCGAAAGAGGTAAACCCCCATTTCTACCCTGAATATTCAACCACATTTTATTGAATATTACTCGATTAATTCACCCTTTCTAATACCTATCTGTGATTGCTATGGTTTAGATATGGTTTGAGTGTCCCACAGGGTTGGAGGTGTTGTCCTCAGTATTGTTGCTTTGTGTTGATACAACTTTCAAGAGGAGAGGCTTGGTAGGAGCTGGTTAGTTCACTGTGGGCACTGCCATCTGAAGGGATTAAGGAAGTTCTCATGGGGCCCCAGTTAATTCCTGAGAGAGCGAGTTGTTATAATAGAGTTACCATGACCCCTGAATTGCTCTCTGACTTCTTTTCTTGCCATGTGATCTCTCTGTCTTCCATATGCATCCACTGTGATGGCATCCACAATGACGTGACACAGTCAGGGGACCACGTTGGAGCCAAGAAGGCACTAGCACCATGCTCTTGGACCTCTAGAACTATGAGCTCAATAAACCTCATTTCTTTAGACAGAAATTGTTATAGCTGCAGAAAACGGACTGATACAGTAATTAATATCCTCCTATGAGCTGAAGATTTTGCTTTGATTTGAGAAACTAGGTTTTTTTTTTTTTTTAAGATTTATGTATTTATTTGAAAGTCATAGTTGCACAGAAAGAGAAAGAGAGGCAGAGAGAGAGAGAGGTCTTCCATTTGCTGGGTCACTCCGCAATTGGCTGCAACAGCCAGAGCTGCGTCAATCTGAAGCCAGGAGCCAGGAGCTTCTTCAGGGTCTTCCACTTGGGTGCAGGGGCCCAAGGACTTTACAGCGCCGGCCCCCACACTACTTTCTTTCCTGATGTTAAGTCTCTTAAGGGTCTTCTGTCAGAGCTTCTAGGAATCTGAAATAGGTCTGAGAACTGCAGTGTACCATTTACTCATGTGATAAGTTGCCAGACAATTAAACTAATCATTTGCAGAGTTCTGGAGAGTTTGCATTCAAATTATGGCCTTGGGGCAAAATATATGTTCCAGAAAGGTGAGATAGTAGCTACATTTTGTGCATAGTCCTCAGTTTAAAATGAGTGGGTTGCATTATTTGATCACTCACTGTTTTTCAACTTCTTTTGTGAAATGCAAAAATGAATTTCTAACATATAAATTTTTATTAGTTATCAATTCTTGCATGACCAATCATCCTAAAATGTATTACCTTCAGACAATTACTTATTTTTCTCAGGAATACACATTTTGGAAGGTTTGATGGAGACTGTTCATCTCTGTTCCAGGTGGCACAACTGTTTTGGAGATTGCTGACTCACATGGTTGGCTCCAGTTTGTGCTGCATGTTGGCTGGTGATTTAGCTCGGGCTGCAAGCTAGGAGCTGTGGCTCCTGTCAGTGTGACCTCACCATGGGCTGCTTGGGCTTCTGCACATTCTAAATATCATAGATGTCCTAAAGTGTCCAGAATTTGTATGATCTAGCCTCAGAAGTCACATTGTGTTTGTTATCATTTTACTTTATTCACCAAAACTGTTATAGTGGTCCATCCAATTTTAAGGAGAGAAAATATAGATCTCACTTCTTGATGTCAGTGATGGAGTGTCACATTCTAGAGCATGTAGGATGGGAGGTATTGTTGCTTTCTCTGGTAATTCAATACACAATACAATTTACACTTCAAGTGATTTTCATAAAACCTAGTTCCTTGGGGCTGGCGCTGTGGCATAGCAGTTAAAGCCGCTGCCTGCAGTGCTAGCATCCCATATGGGCACCTATTCGAGTCCCAGCTGCTCCAGTTCCAACCCAGCTTTCTGCTATGGCCTGGGAAAGCAGTGGTCTGGGAAAGCAGTGAAAGATGGCCCTTGGGCCCCTGCACCTGTGTGGGAAACCTGGAAGAAGCTCCTGGCTCCTGATTTCAGATCGGTGCAGCTCTGGCTGTTGTGGCCAATTGGGGAGTGAACCAGCGGGTGGAAAACATTTCTCTCTCTCTGTCTCTCTTTCTCTCTGTGTGTAACTCTGACTTTCAAATAAATAAATAAATCTTTAAAAAAAGAAAGTAGTTTGAATTCTGATCTCAATCACAGCCATCATCTGGGCAGTTTTTGCTTTGTCAAAGGACAGGCAGTTTCTTAAGTAGAACTTTCCATAAAAGGCAGAGTGTATTCAGTGGGGCATGTGATAGACACTGGCAGAGATGAAGTGTCCTCTGGAACTCTAATTCCAAAGAACTTGGAGAGCAACTGCTTTGGAGAAGTGGGGTATAGTAAGAGCTATCCCGACGTATCTCAGTAGTCCAGAGATCTGGTAAGCAGCCTGGTAAGCATGAGCCAAGTTAGGAATGTTTAATACAAACAGTGCTCAATAGCGTGCAACTGCCCGCCAAGTTCATTCATGTTGGTGTAAAGTCTTATACGGTGTCTGCTAGGGTACATGACTTGATTGAACTGGTTCAGAATAGCACTTCATCCCAGAGGAGAACTAAATCACCAGCCAATGAGCAAGTCAGATAGCACAGACATCCACGGGCAGGAGATAGGGCTAAAACTGGTAATATTGTTGTTGGTCCATTCATTGCATAACAGTATGTCGAACAATATTTCTTGGACTGTAAAAAGTAAGCTAGAAAAATGTATTGTTCCATAACACCATCAGCTATTTCCTAAGATGTTTGCATTGAGTATTCTTAAATGAATGTTCTGCTACTTTCAACACAAACTCTCAATCTCTGATTTATTTATCGCTTGCAAATTGTAAAGACCCATCTTAACTGTTTAGATCCTCAAACACTTTTGAAAGAAAGGCCATCATTTGGGTAAATGTCCCCTTGTGCTAATGTGCAGAAGTAATGGAGGGTGGGTGCAAAGAGAACTATCTGGCAATTCCTTAGAAGGAGACTGTGAACACTAGGAAAATGCTGAAACATGCTTAAGACAAATTTGGACAGTTTTATCCTAATATAGATGGAAATTAAAAAATGAAAAAAAAATCATGCTTCTATCATATCCCCTGCTGTATCTTTAGGAATTAAGACAATGCATGGTATATAGTAAATACTCAAAAACATTTGTGGTAGAAATGAACACAACCAAATCCAACAGGTACTCTAGCATATATCTGGACTAAATCCTGGCTATTAGCCCCGAGTTTTCCATCTTTTCCACCATGTTCTAAAGTCTCTCTTGCTTTTATAAAATTCCTTAAGATTACTAGCAATTGTAGAGCAAATAAGAAGCTACTTATTCAGAAATTATCTTTATTAGCCAAGATGAAATTCTTTTGACCATCTTCTGATTAATCTCATCTTGCAAATACTGTGAGATATAGCACTATGAATTGTAAAACATAAAAACCAAAATTTTCCTAAACCCTGGGTTCTCCTATAAGTCTCTTGTATTTTTTTGCTGAATGTCATGCAGATTAAAATCAGGTATGATTAATCTGGATCCTTGGCCTTTTATTGAGGAGGCTTCCTTCTCTTGTTTCAAATGTCCAAAGCATGGAGACCTTCCCACCACCCTGCTTAAATAAAGAAAAACAGGAGCTAATTCATTGGAGAGATCTGTGGATATGGACAGGATACAGCTTCCCGGGGGCAAGGAAACTTGACTCTGCTTTAATGAGCAGATGGTTGACCTCAGTGACACCCACTTGCCACTTTTACTTTCCCAGTTGAGGCCCTTGGAGGAACCTGGGAGATGGGTTTCCTCTCTCCTCTAACAGATGAGTTATGAAATTCCGAGCACACACAGTTTTTCAGGACAGAGAATAAGGTATGAAAATGAGGTATAGTGTCTCATGCTTCAGATTGTCTTGCATGCTACAAATGTTGACGTCTCCATAGTCAGGGAACAAGAGTATCCATTTATCAAGATCTTTTCTTCACAGGTCCAGAAAGATTCCAACATGTAGGAGTTGGAGTGTGCTTATACATACTTCCTCTGAAAACCTGGGATTTCATTTGGAATGCTTCTACGTGGCACCCCATGAGACGAAGCCCAACTACTCACAGGGTGAAGAGATCAAGTCACCTTGTCATAGACTTTCCATAATTCCCCATGTCATTCTCCTAGGTTCATTGATATTTCTTGGGGTCACCTCTCAAATAATCCAACTATGCCCAAGTCTTACTCCCAGGCTTTACTTTTGGGAGAGTCCAAACTAAGAATATTTGTTAAATAACAGGGCATAGAAAAATGTTGTGGCTTTTATGTGAACCACAGAACAGTGTTGTGCTGGCTATCTCCCAAAGGAAAAAACCCTGATTTATAACATTGGCCAATTTCTGTGGTGCAAATATCTCCACCATGGCTAGTGTGAACTACCAATAGGACACAACTGAATTCTGTGTGGAAATGAATGTGCAGCATCAACTCTCCAAAGGTAAGCTACTTCTAGCACACCTCTTCTAGAACCTGGGTCAATGCAATTTTCTCAACTAAACATCAAGAATGTGTAGATAGTATTCATGTTTTGTTTTCTGTTAGTGACTTTCACACATTGTACTACATAGATCCCTGTTTATTTTAATAATTTAAAGAATACAAGGGCATGTGTTTGATGCAGTGGTTAAACCATTACTTGAGTTGCCCAAGTGTCTGACTTCAAGTCCTATCCACTCCCAATTTCGACTTCCTGCAAATGTGTACTCTTGGAAGCAGCCAGTGGTGGCTCGAGTAGTTGGGTTCCTGCTAACTGTGTTCCAGACTCCTGGCTTTGTCCTGGCCCAGCCCTAGCCATTGCAAGCTTTTGAAGAGTGAACCAATAGATTGATATCTCTGGCTCTCTCTCTCTCTCTCTTCCTGTCAAATAAATAAAATTGCTCAATTAATTCATAAAAAGAAAATGAAATAGTTATTTAGAAAATAAATAATACATATTTTATGAAGATAACTATATTGAGAATTAAGTCATTGAGGCTTACAAGTACCTTTGTCTAGTCATGCTGTATAAAAAGCAGTTGCCCCCTCCCAGGGGGTAACAGGTAGAATACTCTCATTGGGAGAATTTAGTGAAAGAGCTATTTACAAAGGGATGGACAAGGTATAGAGAAAACAACATTTGTAAAGTTTTCCTGGGTCTCTGTTATTAATCCTAGTCCTGATGGATTAGAGGAAGGTATAACTATCTGGTTGAGGACAGACAGGAGTTTAAAATTTGCAGAGGGCACATTCAACCTACAGTTAGTCACCAAGGGGCTGCCGGGAAGAAAAGTCTTGGCAGAATTCTCCTCCTTCTTTCCAGCCTCCAACTAAGGCAATCCATTGGCAAAGCCCTCTCTTCCCTTTAGAAGGTTACTGTCTGGTTCTTGCAGGATGTGCACTCTCATCTGAGTCTCATAGGATTCACTATACTGGCACAAGAAGAGTTTTTCACAAAATGGACTGGTTGAGGCCATAAAGAAATAGTTTCCAATAACACAAGGTTGCACTCTGAAATAATCATAGCACTGGGCTGTTAGGAGTGATCAAGAGAAGTGGAGTCCAGTGCAGTGCTGATCTGATTGCTGGGCAAGCTGTGCTTTCACTAATGAAAGTACCACAATGGTAGTTGGAAGAGCTGGTTCATCTTGCGAAAAGTGGAAAGTTACGAGGCAAGTATGCCAGGGAACATTCTGAAGGAAATCCAAGGAAAAGGTGTCTAGACAATATTAAGGAGTGGTTGGACAACACCGTCAGTTGGTGACACAAATAACTATCTGTAAAGTTAGAGACTCAACGTGGTTACCATAGATACTCCTGGAATGGAACAATAGGGTTTCTAGCAATGCTTTCTTTCCAACGTAATAAAAGGTTTGAAAGAAATCTTCTTGATTTTATTTTTTAAATCTTGATTACTGACCTATCCTTGTGGAAAGCCCTAGGTTTTAGAATATGAGCCTGGGACCAATATTCTCCCTGACCTAGATTTTGACCTCATTTTCCTGTTTGATCGTTGGTCAACAGGTTTCAGAGAAACTACCAAATCAGAGACTTGGATTTGAATGTCATTCAGCATTGCTTCCCAGTACTGAGAATTTGGGATAGATCTAGATGAGACATGGCTGTTTTAAGTAAGAATTTTTGGAAAGATGTGCAAATAAATGAACTACTGCTAGTGATCTTGAAATCACTGAATTCCTGGCGCCAAAACTTCTATCCAAATTTCAGTTTGTGTTACTTATAGGATTTAAATTATCCTTCAGCTTGAATGCTACATGCAACCTGTCACACTGTACAGTTCTTCCTCCCATGGACATGGGACTGCAGCTCCAATAGGACATATTCCTGAGTAGCACTCAGAATGTCTTGTAAACTCATCTTGATTACAAAAAAGGAAGGAGGGGAATGGGATGTACTCAACAAAAATCAAGAGAGTTTATTAGGGTGTTTTTGGCTACAAATAAGCAAAGTCTAGTTGAAACTTTCTTGAATGATATGGGCTTTTATTGGATTTCACATATGGAAAATTCATGAGCTTCAAGCTTGGTCTATTTGGGGTTCATCCTCCCCTTGTCATGTATTCTCTCATGTCAACCCTGTTTTGTGTACTATTCTTGTACTTATGGAATCAAAAGAGCTACTGCCACAACAAATCACACTTGTATCACCCCAGGAATAACAGTCCAGGTTCTAGAGTCCTCAATGAATTTCCAGAAGTCACTTTGATTATATCAACCTAAACCACACACTCTGGAGACAATCCTGTTGTCAGAGCACTACAGGGGTGCACCTGCTTTATCCCAAGTCTGTGCCTCTAGACACTTTCACAGCAAAGGGGGCAGTTTGTGTACAGCAACGAGATCACCATAGTGCCTACTACATGGAGTAAATATGGGAGGGAAAGAAGAGAATTCTATGGGAGAGTCACAGCAATGAAGCAAACCTGTAATCATTTCAGACAATATCAAAACTGAACTGTGGGGGCCGGCGCTGTGGCTCAGCAGGTTAATGCCCTGGCCTGAAGCGCCAACATTCCATATGGGCGCCAGTTCGAGTCCCGGCTGCTACACTTCCGGTCCAGCTCTCTGCTATGGCATGGGAAAGCAGCAGAAGATGGCCCAAGTCCTTGGGCCCCTGCACCCACATGGGAGACCTGGAAGAAGCTCCTGGCTCCTGGCTTCAGATCGGCACAGTTCCGGCCATTGCGGCCAACTAGGGAGTGGACCAGTGGGTGGTAGACCTCTCTCTCTCTCTCTGTCTCTCTCTGTGTAACTCTGACTTTCAAGTAAAAAGTTAATAAATCTTAAAAAAAAAACTGAACTGTGACGCTATAATTTAAATCAGTAAAAGTGATTGTATCAAATAATAAAAGAAATCCTTAGTATCTTTACCTACAAACTGCACTTCTTGGGCAGTTGGTTTATTTTAGAGTCTCACTTTTATTGTAAGATATGAATAATATTTATTCTTGTGCAGTGTTTTATTAATGATTAATGAAGGTTTTTTAATCTGAAGTTCCTACTATAAGATATAGTATAAAATATACAAAAGATAAAAGAATTTAGTAGTTAAAATACTAGTCTATTGGTACTATTTTTAGCAGATTTAATGTACTCCCAAGAAGTGAGTACAGAATTACTATTTGAATAATAATGTATTTTATTTAATACTATATAGCATGTAATTAGTGTCTACCCATAATAATTTGTTATTTGTTTTCTATTTTATATAATTCCAAGGTGCTAATTTAAAGAATAGCATTCCCTTACAAATTTAAATTTAATAATAGTGGCTTGCAAGTTTTGTTTACTATATTGCTCTATACCATTGGTCATTGCAAAAGACCTATAAACCATGGTTTAATGAAGGCTATAGTTCACTATTGTAATTTATTTATAGTTGTTAAAAGTTAGCTCTTCATGGATATTCATTTATTTACAAGGCTGTATAATTTCCCTTTTCTTGTATTTGCTATCTAATGTGTATCTTATGGTCTAACTTTTGAGAGAGATTAAGGTACTGATGGCCATTTTTGGATTAAGGGGTGAGCTCCATTCATGACAATGCCTCCCTTCACTGTACTTTCAATTATGTTCTAAATGAATTTTTATTCTTAGAAATTGCATTTATAAACTCAGGGGTCTTAGGCAGTAGGTTAGATAATGGCTGTGCACAATAACAGCATTGGATATTTTTATGTTTTGAATTGTCCACTCAAAAATGTAATAATTTCTCACACTATACTTTATATTCATATATACAATTCCATGTTCATATTAATATATATTGATTACGCATCTTTGGTAATTTTACTCTTTAATTCCTATGGCAATCATACCTTTAGTTTCAGCTCTTCTGTTGATTTAATAGCCTTTATCATAATTAATAGTTAATTTCAGTAGTACAGTCTATGTGATTTTCCCTCTAATATTTCTGAGCATTTCTTCCATGATTTTCTGGATTCTTATCCAAATTTGAGCCATTTTAATACATTATAACACATGTAAATTTGCTTAAGTTTCAAAAACAGAAAGAATTTGATCAAGCAAATAAATATTAGAAATCCATAGGATTGTTTTAAAATTATTTACTTGTTTTCATTTTATTTGAAAGCAGGAAAGACACAGAAAGAGAGAAAAAAATAAAGAGATTGCCTATCTGCTGGTTTACTCCCCAAACTGACAACAGCCAGACCTGGGCCAGGCCAAAGCCAGGAGCTTGGAACTCAACCCAAGTCTCCAATTTAGGTGACAGGGACCACTTGAGCCATCACCTGCTGCCTCCTGGGGTGTACACTAGAAGTGGAACTCAGAAGTAGATTCAAGATTCAAACCCAGTTGCTCTGATATGGGATGTGGGCTTTCCATGCATAGCCTTAATCATTGTGCCAAAAGCTTGCTCCTCATAGGATACTTAAAGGTATTTTATGTGCTATACTAAATTTCAAATAAGATATATGAAATTGCTGTTGGATAACTTAGAAACTCAATTTTAGAGATTAAGTAAATAAATGATCAGAAATGCAAACTATCCTTATTATGTATCAACACTCGTGACCTTTAAACATTGACATTTATCAGTTAGTAGGTTGTATTATCAAGCAATCACTATATGTGCAGAAATTGTTTCCTGCAACTTTATATGAAAATCACTCATGAATCTGAGGGGCACACACACACACACACACGTGTATGTAGATTCCATTTATTGGTTATAGATGAGAAATGATTTGTATTTACTATGCATGATGAAATTCACTGTTGTTTCTTGGAACTTATTGACCAATGAAATGAAATATGGGGGCTTTGATATTGGAAAGTAATACGATAGTTTATGAAAATTTGAAAAATTATTTTCAAAGAGCATATTTTAGAGTGAAATAAGTCTTTTGAAACATCAAAGTTTAATTCTAAGTTGACATGAAAACTAAAGAAATAAAACAACCAAGTCAGATTAAAATGGAGGCTTCAGAAAGCATAACAGTGTTCTTTGAAAATAATAACAGTATCAGCTATAAGTTATTTACAAACAGAAAAATGGAATAGCAGAAAAGATATTGCTGAATCAGAGCTTCTCGATTTGCTTGGGAGGACTAAATTTTTACTTTAAAAAATTAAGAGTGGATTTGTGAAAGTCAACCCGGAGACTCCTTTGAATATGATAAACTTCCTAATTTATGTCAATGAAAATGGAGCAGGAGAAATGGATGAAGAAACTGAATGTAAACAGTAAATAGAAGAAGATTAAATTCTCCTTTAAATATATACAAATACAATGATTAAAAATCATTTGAAAAGCCTAGAGATAAAAAAATCCCCCTAAAAATTCTATCTTAAAATATCAAACATGGGCATAGTATCATAAAAATAATTTAATTCCAAAATAATTAATGGGCAAAAAGAGGAATAATAGATAAAGTAACCAAATCAAAGATATACTAATCATGAACTTATATGGAAGTAACAATAAAGATATGCAACTACAAGAAAAAAATTTTCAAATCCACAATTATAAAGGGATATTTTTACACACATCTCTCAGGAGCTGGCAAATCAAGCAAACAAAAAGATTATTATGAATATCATTTTTATGTCAAACATTGAAAAGCTTTATCTTAAGTTTATTCTCCAATTGTCTGTTGTAACTTCCTTATAATTCTTTTTCTTTAAATCAACTTTATCGAAGTATACTTAGTAGTGCATTGATTTCAATCATTATTGTTGATATATTTTGACAAATGTATACTGGACACACCTATTACAGTCTCATTAGATTAGAGTGTTCCCATTCCCAGAGAAGTTTTTTCTTTTCTTCTTTTTTTTTTTTAAAAAAGATTTCTTTATTTCTTTGAAAGGCAGAGTTACAGAGTGGCAGAGGCAGAGACAGAGAGAGAGAGGGGTCTTCCATTTGCTGGTTCACTTCTCAAATGGTTGCAATGGCCAGAGCTGCACCTCTCTGAAGCCAATAGCTTCTTCTGGGTCTCCTACATGAATACGGGGGCCCAAGCACTTCGGCCATCTCCTACTGATCCAGAGCAGAGAGCTGGATTGGCAGTGGAGCAGGCAGAACTTGAACTAGCGGCCATGTGGAATGCTGGCACTGCAGGCAGAGGCTTTACCTGCAAAGCCACAGTTCCAGCCCCTACAGAGAATTTTTTGATTACCACCTCCATTCAATCCCTAAGCCCTGTATTCCAGTGGCAACCCTATTCTAATTTCTATTACTATAAGTTTGTTATTCCTGCTCTTGAACTTTACATAAATGAAATCCTATGTATATCCTTTGTGCAATCTGGGACCTTTCACCAGGCATAACGATTTTGAGTCATCGATGTTGTTGCATATGTTAATAGCTCATTCCTTTTTATGGGTGAGTTAGCATGTGTGGGTTTACCACAACTTGTTTATTCCTTCACTTGTTGATTGATTTGTATTGTTTCAAGGTCTTGAGTATTATGAATAAAGTCTCTATGAAGGTGTAAATACAAGTTTTTTTGTAAATATATGATTTTCTTTATTCTGAGTTAAGTAGCGTGGAGGTGAATTGTTGGATCATATGTTAAGTGTTCAGTTAACATTATAAGAAACCATCCAACTGTTTTTCAAAGTGATTGTATTATTTTACATTCTAACCAGCAATATATAGAAGTTACAGCTATCCTACATTCTTGCCAATACTTGTTTTAATCATGATAGTGGGTGTGAAGTGGTATCTCATTATAGTTCTAATTTGTATGTCCCTGATGGAAAATTGTTTTTATGATTTTTCCATTTGCTTACGCAATCAAAAGCTGTATCAAAAGACTGATGTGTTTTAAAAAAATGGATTGTGTACCTTCCTATTTCTAAACAATGAGATTTTTGCATAGTCTTGAAATGTCTATGGTAGGCAGAATGGCCCCTAAAGCCCTTCATGCCCTAACCTCTGAAATTTGTGTATACATTGTATCTTCAGGTCAAAGGGATTTTGCAGATATAATCAAAGTTAGGGACCTCTTATTTGGGTGGATCTAATCTAATCCCTGGAGCTCTTAAAAGCAGACAACTTTCTCTGGTTGCATGCACAAGAGAAGAGGCATAGGGAAAAAAAAAAATTCACAGATCTAAAGCATGAGAAGGGACCAATGCACCATTTGTGGTTAAGAGACAAGAAGATAATTTGACAAAGAACATGGGCATCCTTAAGGAGCTGAAAGAGACTCCTGGCTGACAGCCAGCAGGAAATGTAGACTTCATCTTTACAGTTTTAAGAAACTGAATCTTGCCAACAACCAGCATGAGTTTGGAAGTGAATTTCCCCCTAGAGCTTCCAGACACCTTGATTTTTGGCCTTGTGAGACACAGAGCAGAGGAACCAGTCCAGCCCACCTGGACTTCCTATCTCCAAATCTGTGGGATAATGAATTTGTGTTGTTTCAAGTCACTAAGTTAGTGGTAATTTGTTAAAGCAAAAATAGAAAACTAAGTAAAATCCTTTGTGCAATAAATGCATTGTGGATATTTTCTCCCAATGTTTGGTTCAGCTTTTCATTTTTCATCATGATATCTTTTCTTTTTTTGACAGGCAGAGTGGACAGTGAGAGAGAGACAGAGAGAAAGGTCTTCCTTTACCATTGGTTCACCCTCCAATGGCCGCCACGGCCAGCACGCTGTGGCTGGCGCACCACGCTGATCCAAAGGCAGGAGCCAGGTACTTATTCTGGTCTCCCATGGGGTGCAGGGCCCAGGTACTTGGGCCATCCTCCACTGCACTCCCTGGCCACAGCAAAGAGCTGGCCTGGAAGAGGGGCAACCGGGACAGAATCCGGCGCCCAGACCGGGACTAGAACCCGGTGTGCTGGCGCCGCAAGGCGGAGGATTAGCCTAGTGAGCCCATGATATCTTTTGATGGGTAGCAATTTTCTATTCACAGACAGTCTAATCCATCCTGTTTTAAATGTTGGGGCAGGCATTTGGTTTACTGGGTCCCATGTCTGCATCCCATGCTGCAGTGCCTGGAGTACAAGTCCTAGCTCCACCGTCAATTCCAGTAGCCTGCTAATGCAAACGCTGGGAGGCTGACTGGGTCCCTGCCACCTATGTGGCATTCCCAGATTGCCTTTCTGGCTCCTGGTTTCCACCTGGCCCAGCCCTGGCTGTTGTGAGCATATAGAGAGTAAATCAGCATTTGGGAGGTTTCTGTTTCTCTCCCCCCCCCCCCCCCCGCCAAAGGAAAATAGAGAAATAAAAATTTTTATTTAAAAAGAGAAAATTATGTTGTAGCTTGGAATTTAAAAGAAAACACAGACACCAAAAATTTGTTATTCAGGTTCGACTATCTTCCCACTCTGATATCCATAGGGATATTAATTTGTGTCTAAAGAATTCATCTGAGAACTTTACAGCTTTTACTCTTCAAATATCTGATACTGATAAAAAGTTTGCAGTCTGAGTTCTTCCTGTTTAAATGTTTAAGACAAAAGCTATATGAAAAAATAATGAGGGAAGAGGATATTAGCATGGTTTTGAAATACATACCCTGATTTAGGTAAGGACAAAAATAGTATGCAGGAAAGAAATCAGCTGATACCTTGACACAGCGTTCCAAAACATCGTAAATATGGAGCAGATGGATGTTGTCTGTCCCCAGGTGTGACACACTCAACAAGACACAGCATTATGTGAAATATTCCAACTGAGAATGCATAACTTGATTCTAAACATGAAGAAATATCGTGCAGAACCTAGTTAAGGAAAATTCAATGAAATCAAAGGATAATATCTACAAAAATGTCAGTGTCTTCATAGATAAATACTGCAAACTAATGTAGACTAGAGGGGTCCGAAAAGAGGTGCACCCAGCCTGCATTGGTTTTTGAGAGCCAATTCGCCACATCATTTTCTAGTTGCACATTCTATGGTATCATTTTGGTAGCTTTAAACTGGTTATGGCGCTAGTATTTACAATCACAGAAATGACAACCATTACAAATCAGGCGATTTATCTACCAGAACACAGGTTGTTAACCATTTGCCATCACACAACTGGAGGCAAGATAAATAAGCATGGCATGTGGTCCAAGACAGGATCCTGCACTGGAGAGAAATATGCACTCTGAAGGACATTATTGGGCCAAACAACCCAACTGGACTATAGATGGTAGGAGAGGAAAAAATACTGCATCAATGTCAAATTTGCTGTGGTTGATAATCAGCTGTGGCTGTGTAAGAGAATATTTTATTTTTAGGAAATATACACTGAAGTGTTTAGGAATAAAAGGACACTATGAATGCAGTTTACACACTCATAAGTTTTAGAAAAAAATACATATGTATATAAATGAGAAAATGAGAAAGCAAATGGGCCAAAAGTGTTCACAATATGTAACCTGGATAAATATAAAGATCAAATGAGCTTTTTGTTACTCTTTTGGTAACTCTTTTTGCAACTAAGTTTCAGTGTAGATGAAAAGTCAAGAACCCTGATTAATAAAAAGAGTCTATTATGACCAATAAGGTTTAAAATCAGAAGGTCTATATATTCATTTTATTTATAATATTTCTTTTTAGAAACTGAGAACATGGTTCTCATGAAAAAGAAAGGGAATTTGTCACCTAGAAATTTTACTTGTCTTGGTAAATTCCGTATTTTGGTAGGTTTAGGAATTCATGAGCTGTGTTGCAGGTTTTGTATATCGTGTCCCCCTGGATCAAAGATGGCTCAAAATCTCACCTGCATTGAGCAAACACTGCTACATGAAACTCAATCCACTGTAATTCATTCTCTTGGAATCTTTATAAAGAAGTTGCAAGGGAAATGCATGGATAATTACTGTTTATGCTCAAGGACCAAATTTACCCCTTTCATTGGGTTTGAAGGTGATGGTAACGAGCTTCTTTTGTGGCCCTGCCATTCACCAGAAGACAACCCTTTCAAGCTGAAGGCTGATTTAATTCCTCTTCACCAAACAGCAGTTGAGCAAGGTTGTCTGAGGAATTTCACTTTGTTATTTTTTCTGTAATAGTATTATATACGAATGTTTGAAGAAATCCAATGTACAGAAAAGTACAAGATGAGAAAGAACAATTAAATTCACCCTCTGAACCCCTAACTACATAGTCACTATTAACTATTTCATGCCTACTTCTGAGGGAAGAGATTATATGTATACACCTATATTTATGCCTTTAGAGAAACATACAAATAAGTACAACTTTACACAATAACTTACATTTTTTCCTATAATAAATATTACTTCACCTACCCTCTCTAATATTATAAGGACACTTCAAATAGTTTATGGAAAAATGGTATTAAATATGAGTTAATTTTGGATCAAAATGTTGAAAATCATGCATAGTTATTTCATAATACACATTTTTCAAAAATCATGAAAGAAACACTATTTTTGCATAAAATGAAATCATACTTTTAGTATTTTTAAATTTTCTGAGATAACATAGTTTTAATATATATTATAGTCAAAGTCTTACTGGCTATACCCAATAAACAGCTCAACAAATAAAAAGTAAAAAGACCATAGTTTAGCAGGAAAATAGGCAAAGGCTATACACAATAATCAAATAAAAAGATGCTCAACTTAACACTTACAAAATAAATTTTAAAATACATATAAAATCATGAATACTACCATAGTGTATAATTCCTACCAATTTTAAACTCACACATTTAATTCCATTTTTCCATGAACTTTTTGAAGTCCATTCTTGAATTTTAGCATGTCTGTCTACTAGATTGAACTATTTGAATTTGACATTATGATCTAATGCTTCAGGAAATATCAATATCCATGCATACAAGGGGCTTTCAAAAGGTTAATGGAAAATGCATTTTATGAAAAAATTACGCATGAATTTCAAAATGTTTTGCACCAAAAAAATCTCTATCTTTGGATTCTAGTTTTTGCTAACTTTTTGAAATACCCTCATAGATTTTTCTCCCTCTTTGGGCCATTGTTGTAGACGTCTCTTATACAGATATACAGAAATGTACCTGATCAGTCTCATATTGCTGGACATTATCTTTGCTTAGAATTTTAGCTATTATTTATAATGCAAAATGAACACTCAAGCACATATCTTAGAATACTTTTGTAACTTTGTCAGTATGATGAACTCTAGCAGAAAAATTTCTAGAGTAAGAATACACATTTTAAATTTCAATTTTATTGGTCTACCCTCTAAAAACATTCATGGGGCCCTAGTGATGCAGATAACTGCTTCAACACTATTGCATCTCAGAAATTTTAATTGTGTTAATATCTCAGGTAACTTAAAATATTTTTATTGTTTTTTGGCCATTTTAAAAATAGATGCCTTTGAACATCTTTTCATAGGCTATTTTCTTTTTGAATTTTGTTTTCTGCAAAAGTTGCTTCTATTATCTTCTCAAGGTCATTTTGTAATTCATTCTCATTGATTTGTGTGTACACTATCTAACTTCAAAAAAATGAACTTTGTCATATATTTTATTCTGAAAGAAAGAGCAAGTGCTCCCATCTGCTGGTTCACTTCCCAAATGTTTATGATGGTCTGAGCTGGATCAAACCAAAGCCAGGATCCAGGAACTCAATCCAGGTCTCCCACGTCAGCAGCAGGGACCCAATCACTTGAATCATCACCACTGCCTTCCAGATTCTGCATTAGCAAAAGTTGAACTCAGCATGAGTTCAGGATTGAGCCCATGCACTTCCATGTGGTATGCAAGTGTCTTAACTGATTTCTCAATCTCAAAGTCAAACACCTGCCCCACATTATACTTGCAAGCTCTGATTGAGAATGGGGTGTGAGAGGAAGGTTAAAGTTAAAAAAAAACCACTCATCTTTATTTTCTTCTGGTAATTCTAGGCTTTTATTAGTTTACTTTCAAGGAATCACACACATGCCTAATTTTCCACGAAAGCTCTGATTCTGAATAATCCACATTCTTATCAGACAACATCACCAAAATTTGATTTAAAAATAGCATAACTAACTCATAAAACTAGTTACAATATAGCTATGCCATGGTCACCCTTAAGTAGCCCTCAAAACTATGTGTGCTTCTTCCTGTTTTGGTTCCCAAACCAACTGCCCAACCCTTCATTCAGTTTTTTAGAAGGTGATATCCACAGCAGGAATACAGTTAGAATCCACCACCAATGAATGATTTATGTTCTGGTGCAAAGCAATGTTTTTTAAAAATTGGGCTTCCCTCAACATTCCAGACTTGCAGATATGAAACCAAGCTCACTGGAAGCTGGAGATGAAAGTGACATGGAATTACAGGTAAAGAAAAGAGAGTAGATCACTTTCTTGATTTAGGTTCCCATCTGAAGGACGGTCCAGGTACTTTTCTCATATAAAGCCAAAAATAGAGTCTGCAGATAATACGATCTCCCCTGGAACACGTTTTGCTTGTTGTTTTTGTGAGTTTTCTGTTTGTTTGCTGGTTTGTTTTTCTAGGAGTTCATGGACCCTAGGCAGCCGGGCTTTCATTTAAGGAAAGGTTCGTGGGCGTCTTGTGGCCTCTGCTCCACATGCCTCTGCACTATGTCTATGACTTGCAAAAACAACCTTGTGGGATGCTAATTCAGTCTTCGGTTTCTTTTTCATATCAAATACTGCCAAGTTGGCCTTAAATGTGTGCCAGATGCGCAATGGTTTTATGATGTGATACCATTGGGAAGTCTGGGTTGAGTATAGCTAGATGTGAGCTAGTTTCTGTTGTTGGAGTTCTTCCTGTCCCTGATGGCTGCAGCACAATTTTGGGAGCCCAGGAGTTTTACAGGGCATGTTGGCTGGCTGTGCCTGGCCATGGATGCTCATCAAGTGCCTGGGGAGAAGAGCAGCTCCTCTGGTGTATCCCCTTCTCTCTAATGGCCAGAGTTGAGTCCCTTGAAAACTTACACAATGTGAGTGTGTGTGGGGAGAAATGTGAAAATCTCAGCATAGTTTGGCACATACTGTCAAAGGCTTGTCACAAATATCCCAGGCAACTAACCTCCTGATAGGCACAACAAGGGAGTGCCTCCTCATTGCTAATGGGCCCAGAAACTCAAATATACTTAGCTATTATCCTAAAGACAATGAGTAACAAATGCTGGGGAGAATATGGAGAAAAGGCAACTCTTATATACTGTGATTGATTAAATATAGAAATTTCAATGGGAGTTTCTAAAATGTTTAAACATAAATGTACAATTTCAAAAGCTATCACTTTAATTTTTGGAATTCCCTTTCTCATTGAAACATGTTTGTGTTCATCAGGTAGGATGTAAATTTGAAAGCTTATTTATCCCAAACTCTCTCTTTCATTAGAAGTTTTAAGTGACAAGACTGATAGGACTGATAGGCTAGGCAGTTTTCTCTCTACGTTTTGCTGCTTTTCATCTTTCTGTTCAATCATGAAGCATAAGGGAAAGTGCAGGAAATTACTCTTAGAAAATATTCTGCAACTGGCTTTGCTTCATAGCTCTGGAAAGAGCAGAGTTTTATTTCTATTGGTTTCAAGATTACTGATATCATCTCAAATTCTGTCCCCTAAAGTGAGAGTTCTATTCCCAAGTGCATGATTATTAAATCATGTCATTAAGAGGCAAGATTTTCCTATAACAAACATAGTACGAATATGTGAATAGGTGAATAGAGATGAAGAAACAGCAAACACTAGTAATCAACAGAACATGCAATCAATATAATTTGACTTCTTGGAACTTATTTTATTCTTTAACTTACTTGCAGACATGCTAGTCTTTTTTGGGACACCATTCATACGAATACCAATTCCAATGCATGAGTGTGTGTGTGTGTGTGTGTGTGTGTATGTGTATTTCAAAAAGTTTGTGGAAATGAACTTAAATGATGTGTTTATTTCAGCACAAACCTTTGAAATCTGTGAATTTCTTTCAATATATGCATTTTTCCATGAATTGTTTGAAGACTCTTTGTAAACATGCAGATATATATATATATATATTTGTATATTTATCTGTGTTATCTGTGTATATAGTGGAATACTGGATTTGGTATGAACTTCTTACTGTGTGACAAGTTTTTTATTTCTTAGATCCCAGAGCCTCTGTTTAATCATCTGATGTCATAATGAATATATACATACAAAATATTTTTTAGATATCTATGTATATCTATCCATATATACCTATCCAAAAAACTTAAGCTTTCCAGAACAAATTTGGGTCCATGTCCTTCAATATTATTTTAGGAATAAAAGCACATGTTTTCTGTGATTTTCTGGTAGCTAATATGTACAGTACAAAAATTGCAATGTATATAAGTGAAATTGACATCTTGGGATTTGACTACTATTTACAGCTGTTGTTTATTATTCCTGCTGAACAGTGGTTTTTCTACTTTTTACTTGTTGAACTCATTATTTACTGGATTATAAGTCTGTGACTGTAAAGTAAATTAAAAATATGCTGTAAGAAAATTTAAAAAGAGAAAAAAGGGGGAAAGGAAGTAAGGAAGGAAACAAGGAAGGAAGGAAGAGGGAAGTATCATTATATTATTAGAATTCTATCTATGAACTACATGAAATCTGTTCTCTTCACATTAATAAAATTAAATATTAAAAACAAATGCTGTAGAAATGCTAGAAAACAACTTTGATTACAGAATGTTTAGCAGATGCTGATTGGGACTTGAGTGATAGTAGTTTATCTGGGGAGTGCACTAATTAGTGCTAGGGCGGCAGGGAAGTGACACATGGAAAGACACCAGTACAAGGCAAGGTGATATGCAGCTTACCACTGAGGGTGACTAGAACTCCTTCTTCCCTGTGCTATTTGAGAAAATGTGTGGAACTGCCTCAGAGCTGTCCCAACTGAGGGGGGAGGGAGGCAGTGTTTTTTAATCTACAGACTGGTACCTACCACTACTTGAGCACTGCTTCCAAATCTATTAATTGGAAAGCACCCCCATTAATGGGCAATTAATGAACAGAATGGTGTTCCACAGCACTGGAAAACACATGCAAACAGATGCATATTCTGGCAGCTGGAAATAAGAGAACATACATTGACTTGGTAAAGCTTAGGGATATAAGGAAAGCAACAGCATCATTTGCTACATGAGGGAGGAGTGTTCAAAACATCCATATAAGAATTTTGCTGGGCTTTCTGTGAATGGCCTCCAGGGTTAAGGGTGCACCGAACTTAAAACCAGCTCTGCTACTTACTACTGGTTGCCTTGGGCAAATCACCTGATATCCCAAGGCCTCAGATTCTTTTGGAAATTCATCAATTTGCCGAAATGTTCATAAACAATGTTCCTTTCATCTTTAATGTTCAACCCCCCCCCCCCCCGAGTTCTCTAGTACCCTGCTGCTTACAGGACAGTCCATAGACCTGTAGCCCTGGCAGTACCTGGGAGCATAAAGAAATCCAAGATCTTGGGCTCTAGTCCAGAGCTACTGAGTCAGAAGCCTTATTTCAGCAAGACCTCAAGGAACTGCGTATCTACAGTGAACAATCGAGAAGCAAGAGGCGCGAGTATTGTTTCCTGTGCTTCTATCCAAGGGATTAGGTAGGTGTAAGAAATTCTCAGATGGATTAACTACACTACTGGAGGTGGCGTGAGGGTCTTGAGGGTGGTCTTATTACTAATGGCTTTCATCTCATCAGCCTCAGAGAGGGAATATCTTTGTCACTGAGCTGGCTCATTTTCCTGGAAACAAGTGAGCCTCTTCCCTCCTGAGACTTCTTTCAGCTTTGATTATTTCAGCACAGAGGATGAAGGGAGCAAATGAGACATGCAAAACACATGACAGCTTAAGAAGATCTCTCTTCATTTGAGGCTTGATTGTTCTCAGATTGTCAGCAAAATATATATTTCTAATTTTTGATAAATGCTAAATGGCTGTTTGCAAAAAATCTGTATTATGAATTCAACAACACAAAAATCATTCATACTAGGGCAAATCAATTTAGTTATTGGGATTTGTACAACTATGGGTAAGTATATTTGGTTAACAGTGTTATTGCATATATACTTATTAATTGTGATATTATATGCTTTCAGTGACATTTTATGTTTAAACAATAAACTCATTTAGATCATGGTCTAAAATATGAAACAATAAGGCAAATGTATAAATATACAATAGACTGCTAAGGAAGAATATCAAAAGATACCAACATCAACAATGTAAGTTAAAAGGTACCTTTAGAGAGAAATATTCACGATTCTTTTTGAAATAATTGCAATCTCTGTAAATCACAAAAACAATTTTAGGAAGTTATACCTTTCTTTTTTACAATTTTTAAAAATTTTATTTAAGGTATACAAATTTCATAAACACAGATATAAGAACTTAGTGATACCTCCCACCCAAGCCCCTACTCTTTCTCCTTCTTCATCGCTTACTCCCACTCCCAAATTCTTTTTTTTTTAAGATTTATTTATTTATTTGAGAGGCAGAGTTACAGAGAGAGCGTGGAAGAGACAGAGAGTGGTCTTCCATCCATTGGTTCACTCCCCAAAGGGTTGGAATGGTTGGAGCCAGGCTTATCTGAAGCCAGGAGCCAGGAGCTTCTTCTGGGTCTCCCATATGGGTGCAGGGGCCCAAGCACCTGGGCCATCTCACATTCTATTGTTGCCTTTTCATTTTGCTGAGTGTTTCTTTCTCAGTAAAGAAGCTTCTCAGCTTGATATAATCCTATTTGTAAATTTTGGCTTTCATTGCTTGTGCGTTTTTTTTTTTTTTTTTTTTTTTTTTTTTTATCTTTGGCAGGCAGAGTGGACAGTGAGAGAGAGACAGAGCGAAAGGTCTTCCTTTTGCTGTTGGTTCATCCTCCAATGGCCACTGCAGCTGGCACACCGTGCTGATCCGAAGCCAGGAGCCAGGTGCTTCTCCTGGTCTTCCATGTGGGTGCAGGGCCCAAGCATTTGGGCCATCCTCCACTGCCTTCCCAGGCCACAGCAGAGAGCTGGCCTGGAAGAGGGGCAACCGGGACAGAATCCAGCGCCCCTACTGGGACTAGAACCCGATGTGCCGGTGCCGCTAGGCGGAGGATTAGCCTATTGAGCCGCAGCGCTGGCCACTTGTGTGGTCTTTTCTAAGAAGTCTTTGCCTATGCCAATGTCTTGCAGAGTTTCCTCCTATATTTTATGGTAATTTGATGGTATTGGATCATAGATTTAGGTGCTTGACTCATTTTCAGTGGATTTTTGTGTAAGTTGTAAGGAATGGGTCTAGTTTCATGCTTCTGCACACAGAGATCCAGTTTTCCCAGCATCATTTGCTGAAGACACTGTCCTTGTTCCAGGGATTGATTTTTAACCCCTTTATCAAAGATAAGTTGGTTGTAGATGCATGGATTGATTTCTGGAGTTTCTATTCTCTTCTATTTGCCTACATGTCTGTCTGTCTGTCTGTCTCTCTCTCTGGTTTTGCCAGTACCAGGCTGTTGTGATTATAAATGACCTGTAGTATGTCTTGAAATCTGGTGTTGTGATGCCTCCAGCCTTGTTTTTGTTGTAGAAGATTGCTTTAGCTATTCGTAGTCTCTGTGTTTCCATATAAATTTTAGCATCATTATTTTCTAGATCTGAGAAGAATGTCATTGATATTTTGATTGGGATTGCAGGAAGTTATACTTTTCTAGATAATATGTGACTTAATAGGAAAAGCGTCTACCAATGTCCAACAGTGGCTGATGCCCTAAAACAAGGCTTGACAAACTATGGCAAACTAGGGCTATCTCAAGCTCACATTGTTTTTGCAAGTAAAGTTTAATTAGGACACCACTCATCCATTTGTTTATATGTTGTTTTTGAGCATTTCAATGTGTAACAGTAAAGTTGAGCATTTGAGACTGAGAGCACATGTCTCTAAATGTCTAAAACTCTTACTACTTGACCATTTAAAGTAAACTTCTTGCTGACCCCTGTTCTGTAAATATAACCATGCCAGCAGGTCTCAGTAACAAAGGCTTGTTAGAGATAAACTTCCCAAGATTCATGATGAAAAGTACAAGAAATGTGCACCTGTGACCATACTTGGACAGTTGAAGAAATGGGTCTCTTTTTGGTTGCAGCCTCCTTCTCGTATGATATAGATCTTGTTCATTAATTATAGGCATCCAATATTCTAGAATGTGATAGAAAGATCTTTATTCCTGTATGTATTTAGGAGTTGTGCACACACATAAAAAAGTTATTAGAGAGAGAGAGAGAGAATGAGGAGACTGAGTTTCTGTCTTCTGGTTCACTCCACAACTGCTCAAAGCAAACAAGAGCCAGGAACTCAATCCAGGTCTCATCATGCAGGTAGCAGTAAACTGGAGTCTGAAACAGGAGATGAGTATCAAACAGCATCTCCAATATGAGGTGCTGGCATCTTAACTGCAGGCCAAATGCCAGCCCCACACACTGATATTTTTTTTGAAGATTTATTTTTATTTTATTTGAAAGTCAGAGTTACACAGAGAGGAGAGGCAGACAGAGAGGTCTTCCATCCACTGGTTCACTTCCCAATTGGCTGCAATGGCCAAAGTTGTGCCGATCCGAAGCCAGAAGCCAGGAGCTTCCTCCAAGTCTCCCATGCGGGTGCAGGGCCCAAGCACTTGGGCCATCTTCTACTGCTCTCTCAGGCCATAGCAGAGAGCTGGATGGAAAGAGGAGCAGCCGAGACTCGAACCAGCGCCCATATGAGATGCTGGCGCTTCAAGCCAGGGCATTAACCCTCTGCGCCACAGCACCGCCCCCCCCCCCCAACACACTGATTTTTAAATTAAGAAAGAGGACCTGGCAAGACCCAGGGTTTTCCTGTTTCCACCTGGAAACTTAGAGATGTTAAGCCTGAATCCTCCTTTGGTGCTGCTGTACAACTTTATGAAAACTCACCCTTCTTGCCTTTGAAATGGGGATTCCTGGTTCCAGGAATGACCCAGCAGGGGGATGAACTAGGTTGTGAGAATTCTTTCTCTTTTAGATAACATCTCCCATTCTATAATGATTCTACTCTGTACTCATTTAAGATGCAAACATTTAATACAACTTTTCAGCAGTTTGCTGACCTGAAAAGCCTCTTCTAGCCTTTTTCTATTGATATCAGTAACAAACGTATTTGTCTGATTTCAGGGTTCCTCTCCCATAAATACACCATTTATTTCCCTCACTCTATATCTCACTCACTGCAACTTGGCTTTTTCCCATTGTACCATTTGTATTACTTATTTCTCTTTGCTATTGAACAATGTCAAGGTTATTTCTGAATTTCTGAAGGAAATTTGTGTTGACCCTCAGGTTCTGGAAACTGTTTTATATTTTTGATGTTTGAGGATACTCAATGAAACTGTAACATGGTTCAACCCATAAAGCTTTACAGCCAACTTTCTGGTTTGGAGGAAACTCACTTCACTGGGGAAAATCCTTGCAAAACTCTTAACTCCATTAATACTGCTGGATTCAGGCTCACTTAAACTCAGAGATAGAGTTGACTACTAGATATTCTTAGAAATTAAACATTTTGACACTAGTATGAATCACAGAAAGAACGGAAAGCTGAAGAGGCTATAACTTAAGGTTGTGCTCTAAGTGATCAAATCAACTATGTAATCTCTCTCCTTTCTTAGTTCTTTTTTTAAAAAAAGGAAAATTCTGTAGTGATATCAAACTTCTCATTCACACATATTATTTTGTTTCATCTGTCAATAACACTGATTGTGTTATTTCAATCCATTCATTCACTCATACATCTATTCATCCACCAATCCAGCACTCCAATGATACACAATGTAAAAAGCCAATTATTTATATCTTACCATGTCCTGGAAACTGTACTAAACATTTCACCTGTATCAGCTAATTTCACTGGGAACTATCCTGTGAAAGCCACAGTGTAGCTAGCTGCGTTTTCAGATGAGGAAACGAAAGCACAAGAGTTAAGCTACCTGCCTAAATTCATACATTAGCATGAGAAGCATAAACTGGTGATAAGACACACTAATAATTATGCCTTCTCCCTACTTCCCAGATATATTTCATTCTTTCTATGTTCTTAAGATACAAATATGTGTTATAAATTTTCCCTGTACTAATTGAAGTCATGGTGGGTGACAAAGACCAATAGATACATGCGATCAACAGTGTAAGTACAAGAGCAAAGACATACCAGATACTATGAGAGTAGGAGCGTGGAGAGGTGTATAACGCTGGAGGAGGTGAGAGCAGACAGCATGGATCAGAGGAAGGCTCTGGAGAAAGTGATGTCTTAGCTGAGTTTCTCAGCATGGCTTAAGAATTGACTAGCCAAAGTGGGGGAGAGGGGTTACAGAGGAAGGCATTTAAGAGAGAGGGAAATTTGGATGTAAAGAAAAGGGCTGAGAAATACCTTGCAAGGACTAAAAGCTTAGTATCTCCAGAGTGTACAGTGTGTTGCAAGGAGAGGTGGGAAACAGAATATTATAATGAGTAGGGACAATTTCATGGAGGTGTTGTGAGTCTTGGTGAGCTGCTATAGCTACTGGAAGGACAAAGGTGGCTTTAGACAGAGGGGTTGCAATTCTCATTTTCATTTCAGATAAATCATACTAGAAGGTTGGTAGATAAAACTTCGCATAAGTGAGACCAGTTAGGGGACTCCTGATGTCACTGCCAAGGCAGAAGGTGATGAAGACCTGGGCAAGTAATGATAAAACTGTGTTTGTGGTGATAGAAAGTAGGGGGAAAGAAGTGGAAACTAAGACAGCAGGACTTGGAAGTGAGCTACAGTGGGAAAAAAGGGAGAGGATGCAAAGCAGGATTCAGAGTTTTCATTTGGGTGACTTGGCAGATATTGATGCAAGCAACCACAACTTTGGGATGCAGGAGATAAAACAGATTGAGGGAAAGATAATGGCTTAATGTGACCTTTGAATATCCTCAGAAATAGAAGGCATTCCAATTTATAAGTCTGTGTTAGAGGAGATGCCTGAGTAAGACAGGGAGATTTTAGAATCACCGATATTCTGGCAAGTTACTGAGAAATGGAAAGAAATGGATTGTGGTCCCCAACTTGCAAAAGAAGAAAAAGAGCTGGGAAGGGTTCAGGGAAGGAATGGGAGAAAGAGAAGGACAAATGTGAATAGTGAATTATGGAAGAGAAAGTAGTTTCCAGGAGGTCATGGTGGTAAACATAGAGGATAATAAGGACTGAAAATTTCCTGTAAGTGTATGTCGCACAGGATGAACACTTCACTCTTCTGTGGACAGTTTCTCTTTCTCTTTGACCTCTCTCCATACCGTACACCTGCATATTTTCCTGTTCTTACATAAAGCAAATTTAAAGGCATCACCCTCTGGAGGAAAACTTTCTTGACTTAATCAAAGTTTCTTCTGGCCCAACTACATTAGGTGCTTCTCCATCTCACCCTATTGCTCTAATCACCCTTGTTAGTGCATAGACAGCACCTCTATGATTACTTACCTGTCTGTACTGCAAGATCTTCATGGTTTCTGTGGTGGACTGATTTTCCCTAAGGATCCCACTTTTTCATGCCAATGTATTAACTCTCATAGGTAATGTCCTCCCATGCTTAGATTTGTCTGTTTCCTATTTTGGCTAAAAGAAAATTAGCATGTTTGATTTCCACACAGGCTTGAAAATTCTTGTGCATTTTGACTTTTTTTTAGGTAGACAAGTCTGACACGAAGAGAATTACTTGGAAAACAACAAAGCTGTCCTAACCAAAGGCATCTTAGACCAGCCAAGTCTTAGCTAACCCAATAACTGGATTCGTAAGCAGTATGTTTTGGGTTGGTTTGTTACACAGCAATGACTGATATGGCTAGAAATCAAGTCGTACTCATTTTTTGAACTCCAGCACATTAATTCAGTACTTAACATACAATGAATGCTTTATAAATACATATTGATTGAAAAGCATATAAAAGATGGAATGAAAATTCCATAAATGTACATTGACGTGAAAAGCATTGAACGGGTGGTGTGAATCTATTACTAAGTGTTTTTTTCTCTTTTTCTTCCTACCAAACATCCTAACAATGCCCCAACTGTCCCACTAACTTTTCCCTCTGAGAGCTCAAGCGAAGAGTACAGGGGTGACTGTGGGAATTGCAGCATGCGCAGTGCGGTTTGAAATCCACAGACAAGGGAGTATGGCTTCCTTCTTTGGCCTGTTGCCTCACACGCGGTGAGCAGAGCAGCCAAGCCAAAGTGGCAGCTGCAATGTGGGAGCCCAACTCTGCTGCCATAAATTACCCAGGGGCAGGAAGGAGCAGTGAGAGTCAGCGGTTTCAACTACCTAGTAGTTCATTTTTGTTCTTGTTTTTCAGTTAGCAATCTGTAAAATTTATTGCAAAATTAAGCTCTCTGCTCCAGAGTCAATAATATTCCTGGTGCCAGGTGGTGTAATAATTCACAAAAAAGGGCAGAAGCTGGAGGGAATGAGACTGATTTAGGAAGTGGACTTCCAAGCCCTATTTGCTGCTGCCTATTCCCTGCTGCTAAAGGTCAGGTAAGTGGAGGGCTAAGGTTACAGCCTCCTAATATCCTTGGAGGGCTAGAGTTTCTATTGGGTTTGAAATTTAAAACAAAAACTGTTTCTTTTGCATGATGTATTCTTTTTATCCTTCCTACCTCTGTTTCCATTTCAACATAAAAATAGAAACATTCAATTTCATATTTGCTTCTGGTATCCCAAGGAAGAAGTCCTGCAGAAAACTTGGCCATGTGCAAGCTTCCTATAGTGCTTTTTCATTCCCTGACATTGGTCTCTGAACTGGAAGGGCCATGGGAGATCACTCTAATCCAACTTCTTCATTTACAGAAGCAAACGCCATGTCTCAGTGTAATTAATTTATGTTCAGGTTCTGCCCAGATACTTACCTGTGGTACAACATAAATCTGATTTCCAGGTCATTCACCAATTGCTTCACTCAATATTACACTACTGAAGGGACTTCAGGCTATCACTTTGGTCTTTCTTAATTATATATAGAGCATTTTCATAATTGTCTCTTCATCTCTCACTATTTCTTCAGGAGTTTTAACTATGTATCTGCTTATCTAAAAGAGCCATAAAGTTACCTTTCCATTCCAGCTGCAAGGGAGAAGGTTTTATTTAATTATCTAAGTTAATTGTGAAATTTAATGATTTATATGCTATATTTAGTTGGTCCCCATGTTCTTTCCTTGAGATGCCCACAAGATCATCTTTGCAACCTGGTATGCAGATTTGGTATATGTTGGGGGATATTTCACAGTTGGAAATTATAAATTGAATGTGTATGAATTTCCTATTTCATTTCACCATTTGCTCTTTTTGAAAATTTAGATGGAATTTCTTTCCTTCAAATCCTTGGTTCTTTATTGCTGTTGAAACCCAAGTCACCAGTTCAGGACTGGCTATAAGGCTTAGATTAGAAAGAATTGCTTTGATGTTTTCAAAGTCAAGAAAGAATTTTACACCTCTCTGAGTAGTCCTTGAGTGCAGGTGAAGAATGCATCTCTAGGGAGAGCTACCAATTAGAGCTAATTGTTTATGGTCTGATTGATCCATCAGAGCTCTTGGAGTTTCTAATTGAATTTGCTATTGTCTTCATAAAATGAAGATTTTCTTTAGCTGCAAATTGTGGATTGGAAGTGCTGACTGCATTCTGTATTTGACCACAAGGATACACTCAAGGTAATCACCTAAAAAGGGCTGGGCAAATCCACTTTGGTCACAGAACTCCTTCCCCTGTCAATCTTATAAATCAAGGATGGTTCATGGAAGCTGGGAGGGAATGTCAGTTTCACCTTCCAGGAGTCCAGATACTTTTCCCCAGATACCTGTGTTAACAGTAGCAGTGGGAGGGACCTAGAAACTAGAGCATTGTCTATCTTTAGCGAGCTAATCTGAGACTGAATAAGGGGAGCCTGGCTCTAGGCTTCACCAAGACCTTGAAACTAAACCCCAACTGATTAAATCCCAAGAGTCTGTGTGCCTTTTCAAGTCCCCTAATTGTGTTAAATTGTAGATGGAAACCATGAAAAACCGGTGTTTTGAAAGTCTCCAGCTTGGGTGAAGTTTACTTCTAAGCTGATTAAACATTTGTTACATCCTGAGATTTGTGTCAAAACTCAAGTAAATAAAAGAGTTGGAAAACATATTAAATAGGCATAGCTAAGGGATCAATAAAATAGATACACAGTTTACTGACATTTATTCTGATATATGTATATATTCTGATAAATGTAGAAAACAATTTCCCAAATTTGGCACCACTTTTCAGTTCTATCCACAAATATGTTCAAAATCTAACTGAGTTTTTTTTTTTTAAATGGATATGACATTTACTGTATGTCCCTAGTGATTTCAAAGTAGGAATTATCTATACTCAAATTTTCAGTTTACTCTCTTTATAAAAGATAATGGACACTTCAAAAAGTTTACAGTAACATTAATTAAAAGAAATTTATATTGGTGCAAGAAAATGTTGAAATTGTTGCATTCAAGAGGTCTTCAAGGACTTCATGAAATGGTACAAGCATTTGGCCCAATGGTTAAGATGCCACTTGAGAAAACAACAATATCTCATATGGGAGTGCCTGGTTGTGAGTCTTGGCTGTGCTGCTGATTCCGTATTCCTGTTGATGAACATCCTTGAAGGCAGCAGGTTATGGCTCAAGTAGGTGGTTACCTACCACTCACGTAGGAGACGCACATTGAATTTTGGGCTTCTGGTTTCAGCCTGGCCCATCCCTGGCACTTGCAGGCATTTGGGGAGTGAAGCAGAAGATGGAGTATTCTGTCTGTTTCTGCTTTTCTCTCTTTACCTTCAAATATAAATAAACACATAAATAAATGAAAGTTCGTGAAAATGAAGGTTAGAAAGAGCTATGTATGGATTTCAGAAGTTTTTTTCACCAAAATAAGCTGGTATTTTAAGTCTGTCTTTTCATGAGCTTTTTGAAATACTTGTAATGGTGTGCATTCTTCCATTGAAAGCAGAATTAAATGGAAAGCCATTATATTTCCCCAGGCCAAATATTATTTAAAATTTCATACTCAATTACCTTCCTCACTCACCCCATGTGTACACACAGAGGGAGGGAGGCAAACTTCATCCATCCACCTACCAAGCACCCTAGACATTTTCATACTATTAATGTCTTTCAGAATTTGTTTTCTATAATCAAAAGCACAAAGATAAAAGGGTAGCACTTTCCCAACCAGCCTTCATGTTGTACAACACATTGCCTACAATTGGTTGTATATTGAGCAGATGTACAGGCAGTATATAGTGATGTGGTGAAAGGCATATACTTTGAAAATTGGCTACCCGCGCTCAAATTCCTGCTGTACCACTTATTATGTACATGGCCTTGGGCAAGTTATTTAAACTGTTTGAGCCCTAGTTGACTCATCCATAAAGGGGGATAATAATTTCATCCATCTCATGGTATGCAGATGAAGCAAATTTACCTGCATAAAGTCCTTAAATAGTGCCAAGTAGTATTAATCTTCATATGTAACATACATGTATTTCTTTCATTACAAAATAATGTAATATTCATATGTTTGTGGATCCAAGTGGTTGGTCATCAAATAGAAGAACTTTCATTTATGCAAGATTTACCAAATTAAGTTGCTGTAATTGGAACATGGTTGGCATCATCATGACACTCTCCTCTGTTAAATATCTTTACAAGATATTTTACTTGTAGTTCAGAGCTCTTCTGCTTCTGAAGTACCCATCATAGAAGATCTAAATATCTCTTTAGAGATTTTTTAATCTAGAGAGAAGATATTCCTCCCACTGGTTCACTCCTTAAAATGGCCACAACAGCCAAGGATGGGCCATGCCAAACCCAGGAGCCTGGATCTTTGGGTGCCCCACATGGAGGCAGAGGCCCGGGTACTTAGGCTGTCTTCTGCTCCTTTCCCAGGCAGATTAGTAGGGAGCTGGTTTGGATGTGGAACATTCAGGATTTTGAACTGGTGCTCTGAATAGGATGTTGGTGTCATAGGCTCTGGCTTAACCCACTGCACCGGAATACTGGTTCCACTTTAAAGATTTTAAGTAAATTTTAAATATTTTTCATAGCAGAGGGATTTTGCTCAATTTATGTAGACTTTTATTGTCCTCATCATTAAAAGAAGAGGGAAGGCTGACTCACCTGATGGAACAGTTTTAGTTAGGAAGTAGAAACTCAATAGTTTTAGTGGGCTTGCTTCTCTGGCATATGCTAAGCCTTCATTCACCCACTGAAATAGTAAAATGCTATTTTTCTAGAGTTCCTTTGATTGAAAAAAATTTAAAAGATCTATATGAAAGCTCATTTGAAAGATAATGGTGCACATGGTGATGAGATTTGCCTGGTTTAGGAATTTGTTTCAGATTGTGCCGTGAGTCTTTAAGTGTGCTGGTTTCCCTTGTTTTCATTATAATAGTGGTACTGAGTCAGTCTTTAATTTGAAACTAAAATAGCCAGCTCTTTGCTTTGCTGATCTTTTCTATTTTTTTTGTTTCAATTTTGTTGATTTATTCTCTAATTTTAATTATTTCTTTTCTCCTACTAGTTTTGGGTTTGGTTTACTCTTGTTTTTCCAGATCCTTGATTTGGTGCCTTTCCAATTTCTTGATGTAGGCACCAATTGCTATAAACTTTCCTTTTAACACTGCTTTCACTGTATCCCATAAGTTTGGATATGTTGGATTGTCAATTTCATTTTTTTTCAGAAATTTTTTATTTCTCTTTTGATTTCTTCTGTGACCCACAGTTCATTCAGGAGCATGTTGTTTAGTCTCCATGTGTTTGCATATGTTTTAGAGATTCCTGAGTTGCTGATTTCCAGCTTTATTGCATTGTGGTCTGAGAAAATGCATGATATGATTTTGATGTTTTTGAATTTGCTGAGACTTGCTTTATGGCCTTGCATGTGGTCAATCCTAGAGAAAGTTCCATGCATTTAAGAGAAGAATGTATATTCTGCAACTGTAGGATAAAAAATTCTGTAGATATTAGGTCCATTTGGTCTATAGTATTGATTAAATCTGCTCTTTTCCTTCCTGATTTTCTGTCTGGTTGATCTGACCATTGCTGAAAGTGGGGTATTGAAATCCCCCATTACTATTGTGTTGGAGTCTAGGTCTCCCTTTAAATCCTTTAGCATTTTTTAAAATAGCCAGGTGCCCTGTAATTAGGTGCATATATGTTTATAATAGTCACGTCTTCCTCTTGAGTTGATTCCTTAATCATTACAAAATGGCCTCTTTTAACTCTTTTAACAGTTTTTGTATTAAAGTCTATTTTGTCTGATATTAGGATGGCTACACCTTTTTTTGGTTTCTGTTAGCATGGAATATCTTTTTCCATCCACTCACTTTCAGTCTCTCTGCATCTTTGTTGGTGAGATGTGTTTCTTGTAGGCAGCAAATAAATGGGTTTTGTTTTTTAATCCGTCAGCCAGTCTGTGTCTTTTTGCTGGAGAGTTGAAGCCATTAACATTCAAGGTGACTATTGATAAGTAATGACTTGGCCCTGCCATTTTTCAATGATTATTCCTATTTTTTACTTTGGGTTTCCTTTGTACTTTTACTGGGACATTTCCTTCCTTTACCTTCTTCCACAGTGAGGACCATGTTCCTGTGTTTCTGTGTGCAATACATCCTTAAGCATCTTCTGCAGGGCTGGATGGGTGATAACAAATTCTTTCGATTTCAGTAGTGGTGGGTACTGAGTCAGTCAATTTCTGTTTGTCATGGAAGGTCTTTATTTCACCTTTGTTCATAAATGAGAGCTTTGCAGAGTATAGTATTCTGGGTTGACAGTTCTTTTCTCTTAAGACTTGGAATATATCTCACCATTCTCTCCTAGTCTGTAGAGTTTCTGATGAGAAATCTGCTGTGAGTCTAATTGGAGATCCTCTGAAAGTAATCTGGCATTTCTTGTTCTATTGAATTCTTCATTTCCAGGATTTCATTTTGATTTCTCTTTAAGACCTCAATTTTGTGAGAAAAAAATCTTTCATGTCATGTATGGATTTCATTAGTTCATGCATTTGCTCCTGATTATTTCTAAGTAACCCTGTGATCCCTATGATCAGTTTTTTGAATTCCATTTCTGGCATTTTTTCAATCTCATCATCTTCACAATCTACTATTGAAGTGTTGTGTTCTTTTGGGGGCATCATGTTGTCTTCCATATTCTTGTTTCTTGAATTGGTGTGTTTATTATTCAACATTTGTGGAGACACTCATTAGGTCACCTACTTTCAAGATACTTCTGTCTATGTTCCTGAGTTATTTCTGAAAAATGGAAACTGCTTTAACTGCATCAGTTATCTGTTAATACTGAAATTGTGGCCACATGAATGATAATCACTATTGGAGGATTCACCCCAAGGGCTTTTGGGGAAAGAAGCAGTAAACTCAAACCTGGGAATAAATTTCATCCTCAGCACTTAACTATGCAACTCAGCAAGTTGCATAACCATTCTGAGCCATAACTTCTTTGTACTTATACTGAGTTAATATTGCTTTGCAGGAGTTTCTGGGAATTAATTGAAATGGTGCACATGAAGTGCTTGACATGGTAGTCCTTGATAAATTCTAGTTCTTTTTTTTTAACTTTTATTTAACAAATACAAATTTTCAAAGTACAGCTTATGGATTACAGTGGCTTTCCCCCCCCATAACTTCCCTCCCACCCACAACTCTCCCATCTCCCGCTCCCTCTCTCATTCCATTCACATCAAGATTCATTTTCAATTATCTTTATATACAGAAGATCAATTTAGTATATATTAAGTAAAGATTTCATCAGTTTGCACCCATACAGACACACAAAGTGTAAAATACTGTTTGAGTACTAGTATAGCATTAAATCACAATGTACAGCACATTAAGGACAGAGATTCTACATGAGGAGTAAGTGCACAGTGACTCCTGTTGTTGATTTAACAAATTGACACTCTTGTTTATAACATCAGTAATTACCCGAGGCTCTTGTCATGAGCTTCCAAGGCTACAGAAGCCTTTTGAGTTCACCGACTCCAATCTTATTTAGACAAGGTCATAGTCAAAGTGGAAGTTCTCTCCTCCCTTCAGAGAATGGTACTTCCTTCTTTGATGGCCCATTCTTTTTTTTTTTTTTTTTTTTGACAGGCAGAGTGGACAGTGTGAGAGAGAGGCAGAGTGGACAGTGAGATGAGAGAGAGAGACAGAGAGAAAGGTCTTCCTTTTGCCGTTGGTTCACCCTCCAATGGCCGCCGTGGCCAGCGTGCTGTGGCTGGTGCATCACGCTGATCCGAAGGCAGGAGCCAGGTGCTTCTCCTGGTCTCCTATGGGGTGCAGGACCCAAGCACCTGGGCCATCCTCCACTGCACTCCTGGGCCACAGCTGAGAGCTGGCCTGTAAGAGGGGCAACCGGGACAGAATCCAGCGCCCCAACTGGAACTAGAACCCAGTGTGCCAGCGCTGCTAGGCAGAGGATTAGCCTATTATGGGATCTCACTCACAGAGATCTTTCATTTAGTCATTTTTTTTTTTTTTTTTTGTAAAGTGTCTTGGCGTTCCATGCCTGAAATACTCTCATGGGCTTTTTAGCTGAAAATGAATGCCTTAAGGGCTGATTCTGAGGCCGAGTGCTGTTTAGGACATCTGCCATTCTATGAGTCTGCTGTGTATCCTGCTTCCTATGTTGGATTGTTCTCTGCTTTTTAATTCATTTAAAGTTTGAATGGAAATTGAATATTCATTTGATAGACAAATGACATGATGAGAGTGTCAACAGAACAAAGATGAAGTAACTTCAGTACAGGATGGTATTGCCCCATTTTACTGTGCTGTTATCAAATTAACCTTTGGTTAAATCAAGTTTGTCTAGTAAAGTCGGGTCTTTACTAATAAAGAGACAAATAATTTTGTCACAAAAATCTGGGGGCCTTTTGGATTTCTGAAAGGGCTAATGAAATGATATGGTAGAGACTCTAATATGTTTATTAGATAGGAATTTTTTAAAAAAGTGTATCTGGGCCAGTGCCGCGGCTCACTAGGCTAATCCTCTGCCTAGTGGCGCTGGCACACCAGATTCTGTCCCGGTTGCGCCTCTTCCAGGCCAGCTCTCTGCTGTGGCCAGGGAGTGCAGTGGAGGATGGCCCAGGTGCTTGGGCCCTGCACCCCATGGGAGACCAGGAAAAGCACCTGGCTCCTGGCTCCTGGCTTCGGATCAGTGCGGTGCGCCGGCCGCAGCGCGCTGGCCGCGGCGGCCATTGGAGGGTGAACCAACGGCAAAGGAAGACCTTTCTCTGTCTCTCTCTCTCACTGTCCGCTCTGCCTGTCAAAAAAAAAAAAAAAGTGTATCTGAATACCCATTATGTGTCTGGTACCACTGATGTTCAATTTCTTTTTTATTTGAAAAAAAAAGGGAGGGATGGAAGGAGAGAGAATGAATGCACTCCACTTCACCATTGCACCCCTAAATACCTGGAACAGTGAGGGCTAGAGATGGAGTCAGCAGCTGGAAATGTAAACCTGGTCTCCCATTTGGATGGCAGGGATCTGACTGCTTGAGCCATCACCTGGAATTGGGATCTGGTGCTGGAATCAATCTCTGACACAGGATATGAGAGTCTTAACTGGTAACTTAGGTGCTAGGCCTACAACCGCCCCTTGTTGTTCAATTTTTAATTTCCATCTGAATATATAGCTCTTCTTTGAAGATCAACAGATTTAAATTTTCATTAAATTTTCATGCTGTCTCATGAGATTATCATTTTGTTTTTAAATCTAGATCCTTAAAGTGTTTATAAAGAATCTTACACTATTTAGCAATAAAGAGCAAGTCAGATAAATTTCAACATCATTATACTAAGTGAAATAAGTCAGATGAAAGGGGTACATATTTTATTATTTCATTCATATAAAATTCTAGGAAGCTCTATAGCCAGTAGTGGTTATCAGAGAATTGGAGATTGAGGAAGGAAAGTAATGGATTGGACTGGGCTTGAAAATATTTTAGAAAATGATGGGAATATTTGGTGTCTTGATTGGTTGTGGTGATAGTTCCACAGATGCATGGAGGTGTTAAAATTCACTAAATTGCATAGTACCTATTGAGTTTATCATATTTTAATAATACCTTAATAAATTTATAAAAATGCTTCTAGATCACTTAGGGGTATGTGAATTAATGTTTATGAAGTCAACTGTGATATGATCTATATCTAATGAAATGCCATTTCTATAATGGAATGTTAGCTGAATCCAAGGTAGAGCATAGAAACACACCATCCCTTTTGGCTGCAGGTCATATAAACTGTTAAGGGATTTGCTATGAAGACAATGTGGAAAGCTACTGAAAGATGTTATGCAGGCTTACTGGGAAACAGATGTTTCTAATGGATATTTAAAATATTTCTCAGGGCAGGTATTTGGTGCAGTTTAACAAGATATTCCTTTGGATACCTTTTTCACACATCAGAGTGTCTGGGTTCGAGTCGGTTCTGTTCCTCATTCTAGCTTCCTGCTAATGCAGACCCAGCAAAATAGCAGGTGATGGCCTAAGTAGTTTAGTCACTGCCACCCATTTAGCAGAATTGAATTAAGTTTCCAGATTCTGGCTTTGGCCAGGCACAGCCTTGTTTTTTTTCATGCATTTCAGAAATAAATTAGTGGATAGATTTCTCTGTCTATCTCTCTGATCCGAAGCCAGGAGCCAGGAGCTTCTTCCAGGTCTCCCACATGTGTGCAGGAACCCAAGCACTTGGGCCATCTTCCACTGCTTTCCCACACACGTTAGAAGGGAGCCAGATCAGAAGTGGAGCAGCAAGGCTTGAAGGGGTACCCACGTGGGATGTTGGCATCACAGGCTGTGGCTTTACCTGCTAAACTACAGTGTTGGCCCCATGTTATATCACATTAAGGTTATAATTGTGCTGAAATTCATGATATTTAGATTTTTCTCTTTTCCTTGTACTATATATTGTGAAGTTTTCAGTATTTTATTTTCTCTGGTTGGTCTTCTTCCTTCCAGGTGATGTTTTACTTTTATTTTATTGTTAGTAGATTCTAAGAATATATCACAATTTTTTCTATACTCTACTACTGATGGACTTTTGAGGGTTTTTTTTTTTCAGTTTGAGGCTACTTTTGTTATTATGGCTGTTCTTTAGCAGTTATTTTGTTTGACATAAGGTAGCATGTCTTGATTACATAAAAGTGAGTAGAATTCTGGGTTCAAGTATATACACATCTTCAACTATGCCCAACATTTTTGCAAACCACTTATCCCATTTTGCAGCCACATAAGTAGTGCATGTTTCTAATTGTCAGACTTTGTCACAGATGCTGTTTATGCCTTGTGCATATACTCTGGAACTCACCATTTTCATGCATGACCAAATCAAGGACTTCCAAAAACAAGCACCTGCACCTCTTTGCCTAAGGGCCTTCTTTTACTGTCAGCTCCTTCTCTGCTCACAGGTGGCACAGGCTTGAAATGTCCAAGAATTAACCTTCTCCCCACTTGCTTCTGGAAGCAGCCCTCAGCAAATTCCTAATTGAGTAATAAGTACAATTCCCTCTTCCCACTACTGGGATAACTCTAAGGTACACTTGCTGTCTCCTGGTATTTCTCAGGGAGTATAGCTCTATTAGATGCCAGTGATAACTTGCTCAAAAATTGACTCTTTACTGATTATCTTCTCTTCCTTGTCTCATTTCCCACTTTCATATTAATATTTCCTGGAATCATCTTCCAAAAAACTGTTAGTATTTGAATCCTACATTGGAACTACTCAACTTTATGGGTTGAGATTCCCTCCTGCCATCCCACACAGCCTTGCAGCCTTACTCTTATAATAGCACTTCTCACACTGCATTGTACTCCACGTGGAATGCAAGCTCCATGAGGGCAGGTCCTCCATGTGTTTTCTTCAGAGCTCTTTCTCTAATGTCTAGAGAAGTTTCTGGTAAGTGGAAGACACCCAGTGTTTCCTGGAGGAATGACTATCGCCATAGTATCAAATTGTTGAAGGGGCTAGGATAAAAATTGAAGCAGAGGCATTCCTTCATGCTCTTTCTTTCTAATGTGGGCTTTGCAGGAAGGCTACAGCAAAGCAGGGTGGTGGGAAGAAAACCATTCTACCATCAATGATGCACTGACTCAAGAGTGTATCATCATTGACTGAAAGCACATCCATGGTGTGGTTTTCAAGAACTGAACCCCTCAGGCAGTCAAAGAGATCTGGAAATTTGCCTTGAAGGTTATGAAGAAGTGCACACTGATACTAGACTCAACAAAGCACTGTTGGTCAAAGGAATAAGGATTATCCCTTACCCCATCTATGTGTGGTTCTTCAGAAAACATGAGGATGAGGATTCACCCAACAAGCTCTAGGCTTTGTTTACCACTTTAAAAAATCCATAGTCACTGTGGGTGAGAAGGAGCTGATGATTGTCACATGAAGTTATAAAACTACAAAAAAGAGAAAAAAAATCAGAGGAAGATGACAGTGAAGACAGAGAGAGGAATACTGAAGTATGTATCTGAGACTATCTCTGAGGAGGAACATTTGAACTCCATGAAATGAAATAGCAAGCCATGCAGGCATATGAAGAATGGGGATAGGTGGATGCCTTTGAGAAGACAGGAGGACAATGTGCTAAGCCCCAGAAGTGGGAACTTGCTTGATCATTTGCAGATAAGTCAACTGAAAGATTGTTCTGTTGGAGCAGAACAACAGCAGAGAGAGAGAGAGAAGTAGCCCATAATAAATATGAATTGATAAGTGAATGAATAAACAAGCAAGTAGTGCAAATATTTAGATGGATATATGTGTGGAAAACATCGAAGGCACAGTGAAAACACTGTACCATAGCTTTGGGTTAGACAGACTTGGATCATCTTGAGACTAAGTTGGAAGACAGGAATTTTGACACTTAATGCAGAGTGATTGAGGATTAAAAGAGAATTTGTATTAAATAACAAGAAAATTGTCTTGTCAGAAAAGACTCTCAAAGAGAAATTATTAGTAATATCAATAGAAGGAACAGAAGTTGCGGTCATTCTGATGGAAAGTGTAATTTTAAGGTTCTTTAGTTGAGTAGAAAAAATTAATTTTTTGAAGCAAAAGAATAGTCCAGGGTAGCTACTCAAAGCAGATGATATTTGAATTTAGTCACAAAGAATACAAACAAATTATTATAATAAATACAGCAAAAATAGCATTCCAGAGATTAAATTACACTCATTATAAACCACAGAAGTGGCTTTATTTTCCTATTTGGATATTGACTTAATCAGTTTGATTCCATCAGCAAACCTGGGATGTGTGAAATAGATGTTCTGAATTTAAGTGGGAATCTGTTACATCAACATATGACCTGGGTAAGTCATAGAGTGTACAACAGATACTCAAGAACAGAACTCTGTATATCATAGTAAACCCTATGGACAAAACAATCTGGAAGCATGAAAAGTATGTTTGACAACACTGAACTCAATTGTTTCAGATAAATATCTCAGAAAATTAGGACTATCTCTCTTACTGATATTTTCTCCTGTCTCCCATTCATTCCACTCCAACTCAGCTTTTGTAAATATCTCAAAGCATTACATTTGTGTTGCAAACATGTTGTTAATGTGGTTAAAATGAACTGGGAATTGGATGCTCAATATGGAATTTACCTGTAGTTAGGGTGTCTGCCTACCAAAAAGTACATTGATATAATGCCAAACTGAAATTATTTGAGTCTTAAGAAAGGTAGGCTAATGAACCATGTATAAAGTAACTTCAGGAGTCCATAAATCGAACACTTACAATATTTGAAAGACTTCTTTATTCTAGAAGTGTTAAAAATCTTGCACCCTTTATTACCTATTGCTAACAGATTCCAAATTAACACATCAGAGAAAAAAATTAATGACACAGGTGACAGAAGAACTGAGGAACTAAAACTTGGATACTAAGATAATGCAAATAATTACAACAACTGCAACCCAGCAATAGCTAGAAGATCTAAGAGAGGTGTGTTAATACCAGAGTCCAGGGACCACTTCCCCCAGCAGAAGTAACACACATGGTAGGCTCACTTGGGGTCATGGAGGTAATACAATTGCTGCCAAAGATGTCACTGAGAGAGGAAGAGTAGGGCGTAGACATGGAGAAATAGTGGTCTCTCCATCACATTGCTCCTCCTTTCTTTCACCACTATCTTCTGTTGGCTGTACCCAGATAAAAAGAATGCTGATGCCCACACCTGGGGAACAGAGTCCACGGAAGTCAACCCCACCAGGAGCAGAGCATCACAGAGAAACAGCAAGGATGCATTTGAAGACAAACCAAGACGAGTAGAAAAAGGAATAGATGAGCAGCCAGCCAGCATTCAAGGAGCCTTACAGAATGATATCTGTGCTCTGGGACTTTACTACTAATATTATTCAGCCTCAAATTTAAGAACGATGAGGACATTGTTGTTCTGATTTTCCAGTAGATAAGGTAACTTGTTTTCTTCACACTGTTGCAATCAACTGTGGTAAAAGAGAAGAATCAGCTCATAGAGGAATGACTGACTTCACTCACTCCCATAGATTCCATTACTGCCTGATTCTTCTGCACTTCTATTAACTGGTGAATTCTTTAGGGTTTCTCAATATGTATCCCATGTGAGATAAAACTATTGGGGCTTTCTATGTCAGATGCTATGCTAGCAAGATAATACTTTTGTATATTCTGACAGGCTTTGTATATTTTTGCAATAGATGATGCAGTGTAAGAATTACCTTTTACTATCTTTGTTTAACAGAATTCAGCAGTAAAATATCTCATCAGATCCATGCTTTAGAATTAAGTCATCAATAATCCCTCAACTATTAATATTAATTTGCCAATCTATTTTTAGCATCTTAAAAGTATCTTATATTTTCAAATTTTCCACTTGGATGTGTACATTTTCTTATATATATTTAGTTTTAGTTACATTTATGTTTTCTGCACCCATTGTATTGCAATTTCCTTTTTTTTAAAATTCTCAATGAGATTCTTTAAGGTTTAACTTTTCTTAAAAGATTCCAGAGGCTAGCCTTATGGTGTAGCAGGTTAAGCTGCTGTCTGCGATGTTGGCATCCCATATGGGCTCCGATTTGAGTTTCAGCTGCTCCACATCTAATCCAGCTCCTCACTAATGTACCTAGGAAAGCAGCAGAGGACAGTCCAATTACTTGGGCCTCAGCCACCCATGTGGGAAACTGTGGTGGAATTCCTGACTCCTGCCTTCAGCCCAGAATAGCCCCAATCACTGTGGCCATTTTGGGAGTGAACCAGCAAATGGAGCATCTCTCTGTCTCTCTCTCTGTATGTCTCTCTCTCTCTCCTCACTATAGTTTCTATTTTTTTTTTTTGACAGGCAGAGTGGACAGTAAGAGAGAGAGACAGAGAGAAAGGTCTTCCTTTGCTGTTGGTTCACCCTCCAATGGCTGCCGCAGCCAGCATTCTGTGGCCAGCGCACCACGCTGATCCGATGGCAGGAGCCAGGTACTTCTCCTGGTCTCCCATGGGGTGCAGGGCCCAAGTACTTGGGCCATCCTCCACTGCACTCCCTGGCCACAGCAGAGAGCTGGCCTGGAAGAGGGGCAACCGGGACAGAATCCGGCACCCCGACTGGGACTAGAACCCAGTGTGCTGGTGCCGCAAGGCGGAGGATTAGCCTAGTGAGCTGCGGCGCCGGCCACTATAGTTTCTATAGTGCATAGTTTTCAGAAATGTTGATCACAATTTCAGTTTGATATTTCTTTTCTATTGCTATGAATCATGTAAAATCATCATTTTGAGGCAAAAAATTGTTAAATATCTAAATTTTCAAAAGATTCAATACAACTATTGCTATTTAGTCATTTTCTTAGATCCAGTTGACTCCTTGTATTAGGTACAATAATGTTAATGGTGTTTGCTTTCACCAAAAACAAGGGAGATGCATTCCCCTTGTCTTCACCCACTATTAGAATATCACCCATTCTCTGACCCACAAGGGGTCAACTAAGGAGGCTAATGTGCACATGGTGAAGACTATTCTGGTACTTCTTCTCGTGGTCTGGGCTTTGCTATCCTGCTCTGTCTGCCCCACAACTGCCAAAGAAATAACAACCTTGTCATGCTGTGATCCTTCCAATGCCTCTAACAACTTACTTCTGTAAGTTCTCCTTCCAGTATTTGGCTTCCCCTTCCACCTGTTCTCTTTTACTAACATCTGCCGCATTGTTTTCTAGGAACCAGAAAAAAAATGCAGAAATATAAAGGTTGTGTTAAATTTAGTCTAGCCTCCTCAAGTACTAGCAGTCATGTTACAACTACAACAATACCAGCAACAACAACATCCACTGAAAGCCTGCGCTGTATTAGTCCTTGTGGTAATGTGCTAGATTGGCTATCATGCTGAGTTGCTCAACTTTCTTACTAATAAAAGTCATAAATTTCTAAACCAGGGGCATGCAATAAAGACTTATCTTTTATTCAGGTAGAAGACACAACTGTTTTGTTCTGGTTTCTAGACACATAGCTTTTTCCTTTCCTCTAACTCCATCAACATTCTGCTTAGTGATCATCCATGCTATCTAGCACCGGATTGCTCATCATCAATTTTCATTATCAGTGTTTTTTAGGGTTGTCACACATTTTAACTGTCTAAACATTTTGATGAGATTTAAAAAAATTATTTATTGATTTGAAAATCAGAGTTACAGAGAGAGAGGGAGAGATGGAGAAAGAGAGAGAGCTTTGATCTGCTGGTTCACTTCTGCAGATGGCTACAATGGCCATGGCTGAGTTAGGCCTACACCAGAAACTTTATCTGGGTCTTTCATGTGGGTGGCAATTCAGCTGTCTTCTACTGCTTTTCCCAGGCCATTAGCAGGGAGTTGGATCAGAAGTGGAGCAGCCAGAACATGAAACAGCTTTACCTGCTACACCACAATGCCAGCCCCTTAATGAGGTGCTTTAAAATCTTGGTGTATGTAATTTTTTTTGTTTTACTTAGAAATTGGAATCCTGGCAGTTTTTAAAAGATAAACATATGTGATGTTTTTCTTAACTATTTATTTGTTTTTGTGAGAGAGAGCGAGAGTTCCTCCATCCTCTGATTTTCTCCCCCAAATCTCCATCAGTTGGGACTAGGCTGTGGCTGGAACCAGGAGCCAGGAATGCAATCCAAGTCTTCTATGCGGGTGGAAGGCACCCAGTTACTTGAGCCATTACTGCTGCCTCCCAGGGTCTGCATTGGCAGGAAGCTGGAGTCAGGAGCTAGAGCCCAGAATCCAACCCAGATACTAGATTGAGAGAGGTGGGCATCTTAATTTCTAGGAAAAATATACCCACTCATAGTAAGAAATTTTTTATTTAAAGTCTTAGAAGATATGATTCTTAAGCAATTAAAGCATTTTGTTGGTTCATGTTATTGAAAAGGTCAAATTTAGAATGAATCTCAGCCGAAGTTTAACCACAAGTTCATCTCTTGGTGATTGTCTTGGTTTTTCTTCACCCATGTTTATGCCTCATTCCCAAGCTTCCTGCTCTAATATGGGAAGATCTGCATATTAAATTCTGATAATTAGAAAATGCAGGAAAAAAAAAAAACAAACCATAATGGTTCTCTCAAACCCTTGAAACAAAAATGTCATAAGCCTTGTTCTATTTTTACATCTCCTGATTGCTCTTCATTTCTAGGGCAGAGATTCATTAAAGTTTACCTCTGAGGCCTGCGCCTTAGCTCAATAGGCTAATCCTTCACCTTGCAGCGCCGGCACACCGGGTTCTAGTCCCAGTCGGGGCGTCGGATTCTGTCCCAGTTGCCCCTCTTCCAGGCCAGCTCTCTGCTGTGGCCCAGGAGTGCAGTGGAGGATGGCCTGAGTGCTTGGGCCCTGCACCCCATGGGAGACCAGGAGAAGCACCTGGTTCCTGCCATCGGATAGGCGTGGTGCGCCGGCCGCAGCCCGCCGGCCGCAGCGGCCATTGGAGGGTGAACCAACGGCAAAGGAAGACCTTTCTCTCTGTCTCTCTCTCTCTCACTGTCCACTCTGCCTGTCAATAAATAGATAAATAAATAAATAAAGTTTACCTCTGGCACTATAACTGCCATCAGGGTTTCCCAAACCCCGTGGCTGCTATTGACACAAGGCAAAACAAAGTAAGTGGTTCCTAGGGAGACAGCACCATGCTCACAGTTACAGACTTATCCCTACTCCCTTACTCGACAATGACCAAGGCCATGCCTCTTCTTCCTGAAACAAACATCCAGCAGGTGGCTTGCACTGGAAATTTTTATTAAACTGCTGCTGGGGTGAGGATGCATCATTCTCTGACCTGGACCTTCTTGACTTTGTCCATTTTCTGGGAATTTGCTCCTTAATAGTCTTTTCTTGATCTCACCAAATCATATAATAAGTAATATTGCCCTCATTTTTTGTATTTCCTACTTTCACTTTTAATATAGTTACCATTTATCTCTTTGTACCATTATTAGATCAGTAAGATGGGCTCTCACCATGTTTTCAGCTCTAAAACTTCACATGACTATTTTGTGTGAGTTATGCTCATCTTTCCTACTAAATCAAAAATACATAGGAAGTGTGTCTGACAAGATACTGGCTCTCATCTCTTAGCACCTATTGTGTTGTGCTCACAGCACATGCTAAATAAATCCTGTTAAATAAAAGAAATAAAAATATTCTACTGGAATAAAAAAAAATTTGCTCCAGCACAATCACTACCTGCATAGGAATCTCATATCTACTCTCTCATCTCCATCCAAATTACATACTCAGCCTTATCTCTTCCCTCTAATTACACTCCCTCTTGACCTGTAAATGATGGGAATACCTTGCTGACCTTTGCTGAACTGGTTTTAAGTTTCTCTCCTGTTTGCAAATCTAATGCATGGGGCATTTTTTTTTCTTCACTGAGCTCCTGGAGGGTTGGGTCAAGGTCTATATCCTCTGAGTTATAATGTACCTAGTATGATATTAAGCCCAATTTGGTTCATAAGAATTGGTTTACGATTATATGGTTATTTATTATTTATATGGTGTGATTATATAGCGTGGCCCTGAACAAAGTCACATAAAGTGGAAGTGAATAATATAAAGGAATGCATCTTAAAAAGACTGCATTAATGCAAACCTTATGTAAAAATGAACAAAAATACAAAAGGTACTAAAAGGGGGATTTAAAATGCATTTCAATATTTTGGAAGTAAAAACAAACTTTTCCTCTTTTTATATACCCCTGCACATCTATACCATCACTGACAAAAACAGAAAAAGATTATTTTCAGACGTGAATTTTTTTCATGTTCAGAAAAAGTTAGCTGACTCTTAAACCTCATTCCTGAGCCTAGTCTTCCATTTCAAATTGGACAGATCTAGGTGTTTTTACTAAAGTTTTTAAATACTTTAGAATAATAAATAGCATTGCTTAAGATTGATTTAATATTTTTCTTTTTACTCCCTTAGCAACAACACTGTTGATTTGCACCAGTCATCACTTTTCTCCACCGCCCAGCACAGCTCTCCTAAATTATTCCACGTGGAGTGTAGAAAGGTCCGGTTAGTGCATGCTAACCATCTCCTTTTCCATTTTCCCTAAAGTAAAAATTCAGTGCAAACAAAATAAAATGAAATCATGTAAAGGAGTTCCACTAGAAGCAAGTAAAACCTTTTTGTATTTATCATAATAGCAAGAAAGATGAGAAATACCGAAAGTTTAAGCAGGTAAAGGAGATGTTAGCATTTTGAATTTAAGATTTGACCTCTCTTAAATTGCAAAATCTAACAAGGATGTGCTAATCAAAACCATTTAAAACGAAGCCGTATAATTCTCAACTTTGCTACTACTTCTGAATGTTGAATGGGAAATCACTGATGATGTATTCATTACTATAGAGTCTATCAATGTGGTTTTATAAAAAAATTTTTTTTATAAAAAACTGCTCTGAGAGCTGTTTCACAGATAACTCAGTGCAACTGACAGCTCACAGACGGGGCTGAAGCCTTTCCAGTTGCAAGAGCAGTGCTTAACCCTCTCACATGGGAAGCTCTTTCTTAAAATCAAGAAATGAAGCAAGTGATAATGAAAATGCTACTTCCTGAAGATCAACCTTTCTGTGACGCAACTAAAAAGATACTGAACTAAATCCATTATTCTCTCTATGGTAGCATTAATTGGACAATGTCCAGAGCATAGGCCATAGACAATGTGGTAGTTAATTTCACTTTATTCCCAGACCGAAAACTAAATTTCCAAACTTGGTCAGCTACCTTGAAAATGTTAATTTGAAACAATAGAGTGTGAAGATCCACCACTTTAAAACAAATACATAAATAACAAACCTTAAAGTCTACCATAGAGAAAGATAGAGTTCATATAGTTTAACTGTTTAAATAATGTATTTACACAATTAGTCATTAGCTGGTTCTCTGGAGTGGTAACGAGGGCTGTGCATGTTGAAATCACAGGGCACCTTTTCTAACAAATGTCTCTGAAGAATTGAAGAGGCTGATTTCTGAATTCAGTGAGTTGTATTAGGAGAAAAATAAGCCAAATTTTCAGGGAAGAAGGGCAGTCTATCATCAGCGAAATACAGGCAGAGTTAGACAGTGAGAGAGAGAGACAGAGAGGAAGGTCTTCTTCCATTGGTTCACTCCGCAGATGGCCACTACAGCTGGCGCACTGCGCCGATCTGAAGCCAGGAGCCAGGTGCTTCCTCCTGGTCTCCCATGCGGGTGCAGGGCCCAAGCACTTGGGCCATCTTCCACTGTCTTCCTGGGCCACAGCAGCGAGCTGGACTAGAACCCGGAGTGCCGGCACCGCAGGCAGAGGATTAGCCAAGTGATCTGCGGCATCGGCCATCAGTGAAATAATATTAACACGAACACTTACCTAGCATGTACCTGTTCTCAGCACTGCACTTTGTATGGATTACCTTTCCATTCCCATGGTAAAGGAATGTAAGATGCCCCATTTTGTTGAGAAAAAACTCAAGTTCTATGTTGTTCAAAGCTACAGAGCAGGCACAGGGCAGAGATGGGATTCAGATATTGGCTGACTCCAGAAACATTTCCTGAGATACTGATGAGCCACAGACTGTGTTCCAGTAAAGACTGCTTGGTTTCCAAGGAATGGAACATACATGAATGCATACAAAGGCAGAAAGCACAGCACGGCTTCGCTGGAAAGTCAAATAGGAAGCTTGAAGCCTTTAAGAGCCATGATTTTCTTTCTCATCTCACACCTCTCTCCAGCTCTTTCTTCTTGCCTGCTTCCTCCATTTGGTTTTCTTTGATTTCAAGATTCCATATTGGCAAGCATTAGGTAATAATTATTTCTTAATTAAACTTCTCAAGAGATGAAACCCCAGTTTTTCAGCTTATCACTCATAAGTCGCTGGATGGGTAGTGATGTGTCCCGTTCAAATGTTCCATCCCTATCCATAAGTTGGATAGGGATGAGACACACAGACTAGAGTAAAGCTACCATGGGTCAGGCTAAGGATAGAGATGCTGCAGTCATAGCGCTATAATCCCTTCTTCTGATCCCCTGGCCATTGGCCTATACAAAGCATCCGTGGACCCTAGCCAACTCTTCAACGCCTTGGTTCTCTCTAGCTTGGGGGCCACCCTCATAAACCAAATGAGAACTAGAGCCAAGGAAGGAGCTACTTAAGTGCCCAGTTCACTTCTCTATGTGTAATGGGGGTGTATTAAATGTTATAACATTTGGAACTACAGTCCCTTTTATTTAGTTAGTCTTGGCAAGAGAGAAGTCATTTTCCCATTATTTGGGTTTTTTACAGTTAGGTGAGGGAGCTGGGCCTAGAAACTAAGTGGGAATGGGGAGAATACTCTTAAACCTCTCAGTGAGAGATGAATTTCTTGCTATGATCATACTTAGAGATTCCAAATGATCCAAATATTGTAGTTAGATCTCTTCCTCTCTTATTCTTAACACTTGCTGTTCCTTGGGGAAAGGGAGAAAGCTCTACCTATCTTCCTGAACTGAGAAGAGCCTTCGAAGTGCTCATACTTCTATCGTTGGGAGCCCCTTCCGCATACCAACAGTCTTCTGCTACTCTAAAACCATCATCACCTTGAAGACATAAACCTAAATGCTACTGTTCATGGTGAAACAATTCCTATGTAGTTTAGAATCCTCCAAGTTCAACAATATTGTGTACTTATAACAATTTGTCTCTAAATCTTCATGTGACTTTTCTTGCAGAAAAACACTGGTGACATTATAGATCCTTAATATTATTGATGCAAAGTTGTAGAAATGTCAATGTAATTCCTCTGCCACTTTTGCTCAGGTTCCTTAAACTGGCTTTAGAATTGGATGGCTTGGCTTCTGAAGAATGAAGAGCTAAGAAAGTTTGACTTTGCCTACAATTTCTCCGTGCATGGAGTTGAAAGCTAGATCCTGGCTCCTTGACATAGTGTCCTCAGCCAGTTCATGAGCCAGAGGAAGTGCTAGATTTTGCCAGAAAAACCCAACTCTTGACACAGACAGGTCAGAGCTGCAATCCTGGGAAGCATGCTTGGCTGTTCACGATCCCTCTAATTTCAAAGCAAAGCAATGGAAGGAGACATCTTGGTAGTTGTTTTATTTTCTCTAGAGTGGACTTATGTTGTCAATGGCAGAAATCCATGAACCACGAAGATAAAATAATGCTAACCAGAGCATTACATAAAGAAAACAAAGATAGCTCCACAATTAGTAGCATTATATATGTTAGTGCTAAGTAACAACAGATGTGTCTGCTGGGAGCGAAGCATTCCTTGCAATCCATCAGAAACCAAAGGCCTCTGACACCATGAGCCATGATGGTTATCTTGGGCTTCTAGGATGATGGCTTAGTCCACTGGGGTGGCAAAGTGGAGACGCTGGTGAAGGCGTTTCAATCTACCTGTGTCATCCTTACCATGCTGCACACTTGTGCTGAGTTAACAGGGCGATGAGAGCTGTAAAATCTGGTTCTGTAAAGACATGCACTAGCCATGAGTCATTAGCAAGCATGCGGAGCTAATTGGCAAAATACTCATAAAAGATTTTGAAGGTGGGTTAATTACAATTCATTACACCGTAAACTGTCCCCAGGCTATTGTTAAAAAATGCAGGAGTTTCAGGGCCCATTATTTTATGATTCATTTTGCCATGTTGTGAAAAACAGACTCTAAATCAAACTACATTTATTATAGGTCAGACCACAAAATCTTTATTGGTTTTTCCAGCATTCCACCCTTGTTATATGAATTCATATGGACTGCACATTTCTGTCAATTGGCAAGAAAGCATGAAATAAAATTTATGATATTTTCTTACCTTATCCTCAGTGCAGCCTTAAAAATCACAAGATATAATTGCTTCCCCTACTTCCCTAAGTTCATGTGAAAAAAAAAATGTATTTAGAAATACATCCCAGAGTGCTGATGATTGGAAGCAACTAAAAGATAACAGAGTCTGTGTTTAAAGGAATCATTTTCAAGAATAATCTGAGAAACAACACTGGGTTGAAAAGTATTAAAACTTTTCCTCCCTATACTTAGAAAAATGACTAGGACATGTTTTACATTTGGGGGATAATTTGAAGTTCATTGGCTTCCTAAGCATTAATCTCATTCCCCTCATCCTCTCATCCTCACCTATGAAAACATCTTTCTCCTCTCTTTTTTTTTGAACAAATCAACAAAACAAAACAAAAACACCCTGGTATTTATTTCTTAAAAAAAAAAAAAAAACTGTGATACAATTGTGTGCCTCCTGTGGTTATCATGGACAGACTTGGTCAGGATCATGTAAGGGCTCATCAGTAGTCATTCTGCACCATTATATGTAATTGTTTGCTGATGAATGCTTTCAATTATGTTGATTTTCACTATGTGACCCAAACCACCTTGACACAGACAGCATGGTATTCATCACTGGGGATGAGCAAAGAACAAAACGCTAGGTTCACTTGGAGCCTTCAAGAGTTCAGCAGCTTATTTGAACCTTATCTGAACTATCAAAAGTTTTGACTCTGCAGAAACCCGTGTTTGGGGAAGGGGTGGGAATGTGTGGTTCGAGGAAGGATTCAGGGTGGAGTGAAGGGGGGTTATTGTTTGAAATTGTGCAAGAACTAGTTTCCTTGTGAGTGATCCGGTACTTCCTGATTCTGGCTGGGCCAGAAATACCACAAATGTCTTTCTTGAAACTTCCAAGATCTTTGGAAGACCTTCCTTCAAGCATTTTGCCACTTTTGCATGCCTGAGTTTTGGCCAGGGCTAAAGACAGAAATATGTGCAAGGGAAACAGTTTAATAGAAAGTTACCTAGATACTTGCAATTTCTCAAAAGAAGTTTATTTCTCATAGAATAAAAGCCTGAATGGTTTGGACAGGTTCAATGGCCTTACCACTCCCATCCCTTACAAAAAGCTGGAGTGAGAAAGCAACATTTGAAATCACAAATGCAAGCCACTTATTGAAGTTGAGATTCCCAAAGAGGCAATGTGACTGAGCCTATGCAGATATGGACCAGAGGGAGGACTAAGGAACCAGCAGAGGAGTAATTCAGAGGGAGAAGAATGAACAAGTGGCTTCCAGAGGCTTGAATTCGGTCTTTGCTCTGCCACATTAGCAGAGTGACCTTCAACAAATCCCTTCACATCTCTGGCTCTCTATGAACCCCTTCAGCCACAAATATTAAATCAAATATTTATGCGGAATGAAAGTGCTGAGAGAAGGGTTATTTAGAAGAAAGACCAAGCTGGGTGAAAATAATGACAAATGGGGAAGAGAAAGAATGGCACCAATGTATGGTTAGTAAGTGGAGGGGAAATGTTACATGGAAACATTAAGAATCATATGTTATTGAGGGTGGGGAGGGTATTTCGTATTAAGTAGCACCAGAAAATCAGAAAAGCTTGAGGAGGAAGTAAAGTAATTTGATGCAGTTTTTTAAAAAGAAGATTTATGTATTTATTTCAAAGGCAGAGTTACAAAGCCAGGGGTGGGGTGAGGAGAGAAAGAGAGACATAGGGAGGGTTCTTTCATCCACTGGTTCATACCCCAGATGGTTGCAACAATTGGAGCTGGGCCAGGAGGAAGTCAGGAGTCAGGAGCTTCAGCTGGGTCTCCCACATGAGTGGCAGGGGCCCAAATACTTGCACCATCTTTTGTTACTTTCCTAGGCACATTCGCAGGGAGCTAGATCAGAAGTGGAGCAACTGGGACTCAAACAGGTGCTCACGTGGGATGGTGGTATTGTAGCTTAAACCATTGCATCACAATACCAACCCCTTTGATGCAGTTTTAAAAGAAGCCATAGAAGCCTTAAGTTTTGTGAGACAAACAAATGCTTTTAAAAGAAACATGAAAGCAATAAGTGCCTATAAGTGGGAGATACCAGAATTAATTTCCTAAACCATATCTTATGAATATCATGGGACATTAAGACCAAAGCACATCATATCCCACTACCTCAACCAGAGTAATGAGCTTTTTTTTTTTTTTTGCTTATCATACATTTTATTTTTTCTATAGAAAGCTTTTAGTTAATAAATATAAATTTCATAAATACAACTTTTGGATTATAGCAGTTCTTCCCCTCAAACCCGCCCTCCCACCCTCAAAGCATCCCACTTCCTACTCCCTCTCCCATTACATTCTTCATTAAGATTCATTTTCAATTATCTTTACATACAGAAGATCAACTTTATAGTAAGTAAAGATTTCAACAGTTTTCTCCAACAAAGACACACAAAGTATAAAGTAATGTTTGAAGACTAGTTTTACCATTAATTATCATAGTACAACACATTAAAGACAGAGGTCCTACATAGGGAGCAAGTGCACAGTGACTCTTGTTGTTAAATTTAACAATTGACATTCTTATTTATGACATCAGTGATCATCCAAGGCTCTTATCATGAGCTTCCAAGGCTATGGAAGCCTCCTAAGTTCACAAACACCAACATTATTTAGACAAGGCCATAATCAAAGTGGAAGTTCTCTCCTCCCCTTAGAGAAAGGTACCTCCTTCTTTGATAGCCTCTTCTTTCCACCAGGATCTCACTCACAGAGATCTTTCATTTAGGTCATTTTTTGCCACAGTGTCTTGGCTTTCCATGCCTGAAATGCTTTCATGGGCTTTTTAGCCAGATCCGAATGCCTGAAGGGCTGATTCTGAGGCCAGAGTGCTATTTAGGGCATTTGTCATTCTATGAGTCTGCTGTGTGGCCTGCTTCCCGTGTTAGAGTGTTCTCTCCTTTTTAATTATATCAATTATTATTAGCATATACTTGGTCTTTTTAAAATATTTTATTTATTTTATTTGAGAGTTAGACTTACAGACAGTAAGAGGGAGAGACAGAGAGAAAGTCTTTCTTCCATTGGTTCACCTTCCAAATGGCCACAATGGCCAGAGCTGTGCCGATCTGAAGCCAGGAGCCAGGTGTTTCTTCCTGGTCTCCCACGTGAGTGCAGGGGCCCAAGAACTTGGGTCATCTTCTGCTTTTTCAGGCCATAGCAGAGAGCTGGACTGAAAGAGAGGCAGCTGGGACTAGAACTGGTGCCCATAAGGGATGCTGGCACTGCAGGCAGAGGATTAACTTACTGAGCCACAGCATCAGCCCCTACTTGGCCTTACTTATGTGATCACTTTGACATTTAATCCTATATTTATGATCAGTTATGAACTTAAACTGATCACTTTAACTAGTACGCAAATAAGCTTTTATTTAGCTAAAGTTTTCATAGGCCAAAAAACTCAAAGTTTGCTTATCTCTGATCATACAAGAAATCAAGAAAATTGTCAGCAATGTAATGAGTTCATTTAATGTGACTCCTTCAGCTGATGAAACTACTGTACCTTGAGTGGAGAAGGTATAGCTCGGAATTAGCTGTCCTGTGAGAAAAACAGATGAAATTTGCAACGTGGCCATTTTGATTGGCAGATAGTTTGGGCACTAGAAATCTCTGAGCTTGGCTCTCTGAAGGAAGAAGGACCAGCTCTCCTAACAGGCTTTGTGATTCCAGTTTGGATCATGGTCTCTCTACCAAAGGTATCCAATGTGTGAGGAGGAATTCAGGTGCCAAGATCCAGCCATCTTTCCTCTTGCCTTGAAGTAATACAGATTTCCAGAGGAATCTAATTGTAGTACAGCAATTAGGAGGAAGCAACAGTAATCTATAATTCAATAACATAAACACTGGGAAAAATTCTGGGATAAATATCCAGGAAAACAGAAACAGCTAACAAGAATGTGGCACAAAAAGAAATAATATATACTGAACGTGACAAAATTGGTGGTCAGGTGAAGTAAGGTTAACATTGGATTCTGATGGATAGATCTTCCCTTGCTGATTAGAATTGCGTTGATGGGTACAGGAGAGAGTAGATTCCTGAGCACAGTGCACAGATACTGAGAAGCTTCTCTTTGCCAGGTAAGAAGACCTTCCTTCTTGCTTTAGCATTAGATGACAAGATCACTTATTTTCTTTCTCTTCTTCCCAAAGGAGCATTCCAGTTCCAGTTGCATGACTGGTTACTCAGTAAGCTCCTTCTCTGGTGCATGAAGATTTTAGCTGGTACCCTAATTTGCTCCCCACAGAGGAGACCTCTGCTGAGTAGATCAGAAAGAAAAGTGCAGAAAGCAGCTGGCTCTTAACTTGTTGCCCAAGAGAGCCAAAAAGAGCAAAGCTGACCCTTGCACTAGCTCATGGGAGCCAGAGCCAGACACCTGTCAAACGCTACTTTGCCCGACTTGCCTGTGCCACACTCCACAGAACACCTGCCCTGAGAATGGCAGGCCACACACCACAGCCTTTCTTTCTCCATGGAAAGCCAGCTGCTAGCACCTTTAAATTCCATCTCTGTCAGGTATTTTGATCCTTAAGCAAGTTCTCTTTCCTTTCTCTCTCTCTCTCTCTCGCTCTTACTCTCTCTCGCTCTTTCATTTTTTGGCAGAAAAGAAATGTCAAAAAGGGAAATAATGACGTCTCTATTTTCTTCTGTAACAAAGCTATTAAACACAGCATGGCTTGTCTCTGCTTTGGGAAAGAGAGAAGGCAATTATCTTGACTGTGTGTCTAAGGGAAGAAATTTAAAGAGGTGTGTTTACCTGTCCTTTATGTCTTGAGAAATTTGAAGTTGGCATCCACAAGGACTGGTTCTTTCTCTTCTCAGCTCTGAACTAAAAGTTAGTAAATATAACATAGATTTTTTTTTTCATTTGTTGGTGTGCAGGGTCCAGGCTAATTCTTGGAGAGGTCACTGAAAAAAACTGACCCTGAAACTACTAGCCTGAATTTAACTTGGAATTTCACAGGACTGGCTGGAAAAGCTACACAGCTCAGCTCTGTCCTGTCTTAGGAATAACTATGTACCGGACTGCTCCTTTGGCTTAGACATAGGCACTGGCTTGGGAATCCAAACTTCAAATTCAAGATGAATGACTAATTCACTTGGGCCTCCAGCAAACCTTTTCTTTTCAAGGGTTTTGGTGACCTCGCTTACAAAATGAGAGGCTTAGACATCACCCCTCCCCCCAAATGCTATGATTTTCATGGAATCAGCCATACTTTGTGAAGCCATCAACCCTCACCTGAAATCTGTGAACCAAGCAAACCTCTTTCTGTCTCTGTGCAAGAAACCAAAAGAACAGAGTTGCAAAGAGCCCAGGGAATAAGTTTCGTTTTTAGTTGAGAGCCTTGGGATGACAGCGGCATGCATAGCCTGCACATTCCTTCTCCATAACCACAGAGTCTGCATACATTTGTTGCTGTTGTTGCTGATTGCAAACTTTTATAACAATCTGCCCTTTAGAAATGATTGCCCCTCTCTGAGGATGGGATCACAGTCCATCCAGTTCTCTGAGAGTGCTGATCCCTGGAATCTATGATTAGAATACCTGGCTAAGTAAGGATGACCACGGGCTTTCCCAAATGGGTCAGCCGTGGCCCCGGATATCCAAAGCAGGATGGCACATGACTCAACGCTGCCTTGATAGCTCTGCTAATGCTGGTTTTACCGCTGGATTTAGGGATAAATGTTGAAGGTGAATCTAAAGGGGCAGAGAGGGGCTGGGGAGGAATGGGGAATCAAGGGGAATTTCCATCAAAGGTTTTGAGAAGCAGAAATCCATACTACCTAGGTCGATGACTGTGGTTTCCTAGGATCAAGATCAAAGAAATCCACGTGGGCAGAACCATGACAAATGTGAGGCTCAGTCTGGTGAAACCTAGCATTAGCCCCTCTCTTAGGCTGCCGTCTAGACTGGAAGTGGGTGCTCATGCCAGAGCTGACTGAGTGTGTACTCAGGGTGCTCCATTGTGATGGGGCAAAGGAGATGTAAAGCCCAGGTTGAGCCCCACAGGGAAACCCACAGCCAGGAGCAACATGGCATACCATGCCTATTGCTCTGATCATTTCATTTGTTTCATGGGAGGCTGTGAAATAAACAGGGAACTAGGTAGTTGACCTAAATAAGAAATCCTGTTTTGGTCACATCCAACTGCCTTGAGTTGCACATGTTTCCTTCTCTTCCCTGTTGACTTTAGAAGGCTGCTCTAAATCTTTACCAAAGAACTATGCTTTTGCAGCAGGCTTAAAGCACTGAGAGACAACTGAACTGACTTTGCTGAGAAGAGCAGCTAATGGGAATTTTGTTTTGCTGCTCTATGGGGTTTGGCAAATGTTCCATAACAACCCAAGCAGGGAGTGTGTGTGTGGGGGGGGTGTGTGTGGGTATTCCGGACTCTAAATAGGCAGCGCCACCTTCCACATTGTCTGCCATATAGATCATCAGCACTGAGCCATGTCTGAATCTTTAACTGCTTCTGGAGGTCACCAGTAGAAAGAAACACCAACAACAACAGAAAATGGATACCAATGACACTTGTCAAGTATTAGTGCGTGCATTATGGCCATGTGGCGTTTGCTTTACACTGAGAGGTGAGCAGGGGTTTCCTCAGGCCCGTTTTAAGAGGGAACTGAATTAGGAATCTGGGTGTCTGACCTGACCTGCTTTTGGCAACGGCTTTAAATTGAGAGTGCCGGACAGGGGACAGGACAATGGTGTATCAATCCCCCAAGCTGTTATTTCCATTACAGTACAGTCATCTGAAAGAATAGTTTAGAGATTTGAAAAATGACAGTCATGGATACAAGGCAAAAATGATCATGATATATTGCCAAATAAAAGATTGGATATTGAACTTAAAACTTTGCAAAATGAAACATGCAGGAAGAATAAAAAAATCCAAATCACAGGTAAGGTTCCAGTTTGATAATTGTTTATGAATTTCCATATTTAATGAATGTCCACATTATTTTTTTTTTTTTTACAAATCTAAACATCAGAGTCCATGTACTGAAAAGGAGAAACCCAGTTACAAACCCCAGCCACAAAGAGATCTGCCACTTAGTAAAGCCTGGGGCAAGTCACTAAGTCATCTAGATTCAGTTTCCTCAACCATACAAGAGCCATAAATTTCTTAAGTTCCAAGTCCTTACTTCACACCTATTATCTTGAGCATTTTCACTTGCTAATACATTTAATCCTCACTGTAGTCCAAGAAGTAGGTCTTATTGTTTTCTAGACTTTACTGATCAGGAAATTGAGGCAAGAGAGGTTAAATGAGGTGACACAACTGTGTTGGGAGTTCAACCAGCAAATTAGGACAGACTTAATCTAATGCCCTTAATGTGAAGGCTGAACCAGACTGCTGTTAAGGAGTGGTGACAAAAGGGAAACTTAATTCTTGAGAAAAATCTTGATTGCGGAGCAGGGCATATTACAGCCAGCATATAGATCTAGTTATTGAGTTTATTCATTCCCCAGCCTCATAGTAGACTTGTATCTATTAAAATACAAAGCTCAAGACTGAACAATTGGGTGCTAAAAATGCCAAAGTAAATCCATCATTTGATTGCTAACTTTAATAGGGTTAGCTAGAGTTAGTGATCACAGAGACAGGTAAGTTTAGAAATATATGCCTTTTTTTTTAAAAAAAAAAAAAAAAGAGAAGATCTTATTTATTTACTCATTTGAGAGTTAGAACTACAGACAGAGAGTAGGATAAACAGAGACAAAGGTCTTCCATCCACTGGTTCACTCTGCAAATGGCCACAATGGCCAGAGCTGAGCCGATCCAAAGCCACAAGCCAGGAGCTTCTCCTGGGTCCCCCATGTGGATGCAGGGGCCCAAGCACTTGGGCCATCTTCCACTGCTTTCCCAGGCCATAGCAGAGAGCTGGATCAGAGGAGGAGCAGTTGGGACATGAACTGGTACCCATATGGAATGCCAGAGCTGCAGGTGGAGGCTTGGCCTACTATATGCCACAGTGCCAGTCCCTATGTTTTTGTTTTAAGCAAAGTCACCATGATTGTGTTTTAATATTATCTGGTATTACTAATAATTTCATAAATACCTAGTGTTCAAAAAAAAAAAAACACAACAAGCCAATCATACCCAGAAAATCTGTTTTAATCTTTCTCTGCCTGATTAAACTCTCCTCCCAGGACGGGGGATGGGAGGAGGCAGGGAAGTAGCATTAAGCCTGAAAAGCCAAAGCCATGTAGTTCTGATTCTTTTCCTTCAAAACATGTTGTGTGAACAATTTGATGTCCTCAGAATCTTAAGAGTCTGTAACATTGAAAGCTTTACTTGGAGCAAAATTTCCAAATCCAAAGGGTTAGCTCTTGAGCTTCAGTCTACTTGTGTTTTCTCACTTGGACAGCTCATATATCAGCCAAGTAGTTAAGGCCCCTCACTGAATTGGGCATTTTAAAAACTCTTTTTAAAATTTTACTTATTATTTGAAAGGCATTATAATAAGGGAGAGAGAGAGAGAGAGAGAGAGAGAGAAAGAGAGAGATTTTCCAGTTACTGCTTCATTTTCTGAATGCCCACAACTGGGGCTAGGTCAGGCTGATGCTCAGTAATTCATGTAGCTGTCAGGAACCCGAGTACATAGACTGTTGTTGGCTGCCTTACAGGCTTATTAGCAGGGAGCTGGATCAGAAGTGCAGAGTAACCAGGTCAGAAATCAGGCATTCTGATATGGGATGCAGGCATTCCAACTGGTGACTGAACCCACTGTAACACTTCTGCCCCTGAATCATGCATTTGATGTTTATGTTTTATATGTAAACAATTTCCAATTCAGCAACTGAAAATCTTGGACCTCATAGCTCTCTGGAAATGGAGTAGATTCTATTCATGAATCAGTAAGCTCCCTCCTGTGCAAAATCCTAAGATTAGGTGAAATTATTGTCATTCAAGTAGAAAGGTTATTACTACTTCCCATTTAAATATAACCATTATGTTGTACACCTCTCATCTAAAAGGGAGCGAGAAACTCAACAACAAAGCATGAGGTGGGAGCTAGTTGAGGAATTAGTTGTTCCCTAGGGTGTCCTCCATGCTGCAAGAGCGTGGTTCCACAATTCCTGCTTGTGGTACTTTCCTCGCTCTCTTTGGCAGGCTTCTAACCAGAGTGTTGGTATTGCACTGCATAATAATCAGGTGTTGGAACATCTTATGGATGAAGTTCTGGAAGAAACCCTTCTGAAGTGTTAGAAGAGGAAACCACTCTTGATACAAGTTGCATTAACTATACTTCATTCTATTAGGTTTCCTTAATTTGAAAAGTCCTCCTCCTTCTTGCTCCAGATTCTCTCTCTTTAGGTTGAACCTCCTATGAATTTTATGATAGGGTTCATTTTCTATGTAAATGATTAAGTCAAGGGTTGGCACCTTCTCAGGATAAAACTGCGAAGTGTTCCTCCATTCACTGCAGTTTAAAACGTCTGCTCAGAATCGTTAACTGCTATCTACCAGCAGACCACTGCAGACACAGAACATGATGATAGCCAAGGGTAAGTGAGGCGGGGGGAGGAAAGGGCAGAGGAGGCCACAAGGACCCATGGTTTTGTCAGTGTTTCTCTGTGGAGGATGGTAACACATCCTCTAAGGAAGTAAATCCTAGAAAAATCAAGGCAAGGCTTGTGTTTTGGGAGCATCTCTCCCTTAGAAAAGATAAAAAGGCTTACAAATAAACAGACAAATGGATGAATGAATGAAAATTAAAAGCAACTTGAGGAACAGAAGCAGAAGAAAGGAGACATGAGGACTGAGCTGGGGAGCTATTTCTCTCACCTTCTGCAGTTCTTTGTCATTTCTTCGTCATCACTTTTCATTAAATAAATGAGGGAAGGATCAATTAAGGTGTGAATTTTTGAATGAATGAATGATGGATCAGTGTTTACCAAGTCTGGCTCATTTTAAGAATCAGCTAGAAGGTCTTCCTATACCATAGATCCCTCAGCAATCCCATGGAGTTTCTTGTTCATCAGCACACACATGGGGCCAGGAATCTACATGGTCAACTGCCTCCCAGGTGATCCCAATGATCAGCTAGATTTGAGGACCCCAGGCCAATGGCTCACCTGCCATCCAGGTTCTGCCTCTCCTCAGCCCTCTGGAGCCTTGCATTGAATTTAGTTGTACATTGATATTACTCAATTGTTATTCATTCTTCCATCAGATCAGCTGGTGCCTCCCAAGGCATCATATGGATAGCAAAAGAAACTTAACGACCTTTTGTAAGAATTTATGTCTTAGAAGATTTCAATTGAAATAACTATACATTTTTAAAAAAGATTTACTTATTTATTTGAGAGTCAGAGTTACACAGAAAAGGTGACGCAGAGAGAGAGAGAGGTCTTCCATCTGCTGGTTCACTCCCCAGTTGGCCGCAATCCTAAGTCAGGAGCCAGGAGCTTCTCCTGGATCTCCCAAGTGGGTTCAGGGTCATAAGGACTTGGGCCATCTTCTATTTCTTTGCCAGGCCACAGCAGAGAGCTGGATCAGAAGTGGATCAGCTGGGACTCGATTTGGCACCCATATGGGATGCCAGCACTGCAGGTGACAGCTTTACCCACTACGCCACAGTGCCGGCCGCAAAATAACTATACATTCGCCTTTTTTCTTTTTTTTCCATCTCAACTGTTGTGGAATTGCCTAGTCACAGAAAAACTTACAGCTCCATTGTTGGGTTTTTCTTGTGGAATTTTGATTAGAAAAGAGGATGCTTCTCAAATCCACCGGTCTTACGAATGCCTGAATTCATCTCCCTTTCTCCACTTAATCATGTATATTTATTCAATCAATATATAGTGAGCAATTGTAGTCTGCAGGGAACCCTGGGGATAGAGATGACAGAAAGTATCCCTTTCTTTAGGGAATTCACAGACAAGCTGTAAGAAAATAATGATTCTGCTGTTGGCACGTGGTAGAGGTATGCAGAGACAGAAGTGCATAGATCAGGAGTGTTAGTGTATATGTTGGATTTGGGGAAGGAGTCTTGATGAGGAAAGTGAAAATCAAGATTTAGTTGATGAAGGAGAACTGAAGCATGTTCTGCAGCTGTAGAAGAGATGCCTCTAGGACTTTGAAGAACTAAAAGTTGTGTGTGATGGAGGCATTGGTGTGGAAGATGACACTAAAAAGTGGACAGAGATCACATTTTGTAGCATCTTAAATGTTTTCCTAAACTTTTGGATTTTAAATTGAACAATAGGAGGGGCTGGCAATGTGGCACAGTAGCTTAATCCTCCACCTATGGTGCCAACATCCCCTATGGGCGCTGGTTCTAGTCCCGGCTGCTCCTCTTCCAATCCAGCTCTCTGCTATTATGGCCTGGGAAAGCAGTAGAAAGTAGAAAGTAGCAGTAGAAAGTGCTTGGGCCTCTGCACCTGCATGGGAGACCTGTAGGAGGCTCCTTGCTTCTGACTTTGGATCGGCCCATTTCTGGCCATTGCAGCCATTTGGGGAGTGAACCAGCAGATGGAAGACCTTTCTCTCTGTCTCTCCCTCTCACTGTTTGTAACTCTACATGTCAAATAAATAAATAAAATCTTTTAAAAAAAATTGAACAATTGAAATCTTATTAAGTAAGTTGAGAATGAGAAAGATAAAAAGAAAGTCTTTTTTAAAACTTTTTTTAAAAAAATATTTATTTTATTGGAAAGGCAGAGTTACAGAGTGAGAGAAACAGAGAGCAAGATATCTTCCATCCATTGTTTCACTCCCTAAATGGCCACAACTGCCAGGGCTGGTCCAGACTGAAATTATGAGCCAGAAGCTTCACCTAGGTCTCCCATGTGTGTGCAGGGACCCAAGCAGTTGGGACATTCTCTGCTGCTTTCCCAGACACATTAGCAGGGAGCTGAATCAAAAGTGGAGCAGCCATGATTTGAACCAGCACCCATATGTGATGCTGTGTAGGTGACGGCTTTATATACTATATCACAGTGCTGGCCTCCACAGAAAATCTTAAAAAAAATATATTTTAGTGTGAGCATTCAGCCTAGAAGTTAAGATATCAGCTAAGATACTCATATCTTTTTTCAAAGTTCAGTTCAGTCCCTGGGTTCAGTCCCTGGTTCCATCTCCTGACTCCAGCTTCCTGCTAATGCATACCCTAGGAAGCAGTAGTGATAGTTCAAGTACTTGGGTCCCTGCCACACACTTGGGAGACTAAGATTGCATTCCCAGTTTCCAGCTTCAGCATGCCCCAGTCCTGGCCATTGTGAGCATTTGGGAAGTAAACTAAAAGATGGGAGCCCCCTTCCCCCACACCTCTGTTCTATATCTCAAGTAAATAACACTTAAAAATTCTTTTTTTAAAAAAGAGATTTATTTATTTCTTTGAAAGACAGAGTTTGCAGAGAGAACAGGATAGGCAGAGAGAGATCATGCCCCAAAAGGCCTCAATGGCTGGAGATAGGACTGTCTGAAGCCTGGAGCCAGTTGCTTCATCTAGGTTTTTCACACTGGTGGCAGGGATGTACTTGGGCCATCTTCTGCAGCTTCCCCAGGCACATTAACAAGGAGCTGGATTGGAAGTAGAACACCTAAGCCTCAAACCAGGACCCATTTGGTATGATGGCATCTCAGGAAGTAGCTTTACCCACTGTGCTACAATGTTGGCACCTAATTCTTATTGTATGTGTGTGTGTGGCCGGCTTGAAACTTGCCATTATGAGGAAGTGACAAGGATCTGAATGAAGTCATAGAGAATTTAAAGAAAGTGGAGTAGGCTGGCGCCATGGCTCAATAGGCTAATCCTCCGCCTGCGGTGCTGGCACCCTGGGTTCTAGTCCTGGTTCTGGTTGGGGTGCTGGATTCTGTCCTGGTTGCTCCTCTTCCAGACCAGCTCTCTGCTATGGCCCGGGAAGGCAGTGGAGGATGTCCCAAGTGGTTGGGCCCTGCGCCCGCATGGGAGACCAGGAGGAAGCACCTGGCTCCTGGCTTCGGATCCCTGCGGTGCATCGGCCGCAGCACACCGGCCGTGGTGGCCATTTTGGGGGTGAACCAATGGAAAAAGGAAGACCTTTCTCTCTGTCTCTCTCTCTCACTGTCTAACTATGCCTGTCAAAAAATAAATAAATAAATAAATAAATAGAGAGGAGTAGAAAGAAAAACTGAAGCCAGAGAAGTAATTGATAAGCCTTGGGGGTATGACAGATATTTGTCTGTAGCAGCGATAAAGTGGGGCATCACTAAAATGATTCCTTGCTTTAACCCATGATAACCTAGAAAATGGTTGTAGGATTCATGGAAGCAGTTGTTTCATTGATTTTTACTCATTTTCCTGTGATATCCAAAGGAAAAAAATGCTGACAGCAGCATCACAATGTAAAGACTCAACTCCGAACACTTGAGCAAGTGGCGTCCCCCCCGCCCCAAGTTCTTATCAAGGCTGAAAAATCTTCTAAGCATACATGAAAGGAACAGCAGGGCCAAGACTACTTTGAACTTACTGCACATGATCCCTTTCATATAAGATGTGCTTGACAAACATTAATTAAGTCTCCCAGCGCCTCTTTGAAGTAAGGGAGGAAATATGTACAGGTGGGTAAACTGAGGCCCCAGGAACTGGAAAGAGAGCCTGAGGGCATCTAAGGGCAGGTGTAGCATTTGAAAAGACCCCCAGAGGAGGCCCCTGTTTCTCTGATGAGGCCAGATGTGGGTTCTTTCAAGCAGAGGTCTTCTAGCTACTTCTCTTAACCAGGGAGAATGAGGCAGCCTGGTGATTTTTCCAATGACCATACTCTCTGACCTTAGATCAAGTGGCCTTGAACCTTATAACACACTCTGTGTATCCATGGCTCAGCCCTCCACCCCATCTCTTTCCTTAAATCTATAGCTGTGCTGCATATCTTTTCATGTCTACTTTGTCCTTATAATTGGAGATCAGGAGTGGCAGAAGGTGAGAATGCTTGACTTGATGGCCAAAGAAGTGACCAATGTCACCTTTGTGTCTGAGTTTCTGCTTGTTTTTTGGAGGTGGGACATATTCGTGGTTTACAGATTGGCTCCTTGGGTTTAGCCTGCGGGATGTTTATTACAAATCAAGAGGAGGCATCTGGGGGAGTTGAACTGTGAAATGGGCTTAGCAGTAGCCTTGGCCAAGCTCACAAGGAGCTCAGGAGCTAAGATGGTTCTTCAGAGTGGTCCCAGGTAGGTTACCGCCATGCTGATCAACCCTTGTATGTGGCTACTGTGGGCAATGACTGAACTAGTTCCTGCAGGAGTTAATGCTAAAGGCTGTGCACAGTATGCATTAAGAACGGTGTCTTCCTCTTGCTAAGCTAGATGCATTGATAAAGATGGATTTTGGTCAGTTCTATATACTGCACAACTGTCAATTCATTCTACTAATTCAGTTAGTCAATATATACTAGCACTTATGGTACTGGAAATGCTAATAGATGCTACAGGGGTCTTCAAAATGTTCATGAAAAATAAGTATTATGGAAAAAAACTATACAAGGGTTTCACAACTTTTGTACCAAAATAAACTTTAATTCAATTTTCTATAAACTTTTGAAGTAACAAAAGACCAATTTCCTGTGCTAAGGAACTCCTGGTCTAGAAACACAGACACTAAATCTGTAGATTAATATAGAAACAAAATCAGCTCAGAAATGACTAAATGCTTCAGGCAATGAAAGAATCAGATAAAGAGGAAATGTATAACAAACAAACATATGCACATATGCTACTGAAGAGGAAAAGATGGGAAGGACTTTCAGTCTCACCAAGTAGGATAAAAAATAGTCACAATAATACAGCAAGGCACGCAGATCGATAACGATGTAGGAGGTAAAAGGGTCACGAGACACACTTGAAACTTATGGCAAATAATTGAAAACCTATTTTTATAGTGTTATTGACTTTCTTTTCAGCACAGAGAGTGAAATAATTAAAAATAATTACTCAGAGACTATAACATACTTTTAGAAGATAAGATTTGGAGTTATCTGAAACAATCTGTATTTGTTTAACACACCAGTTGCATCAAATGAAGATTTTTGACCTCATTTTGTGATTCTTTGATTTCCACTCTATGCTTCCAACTCCATTGTCCTTTTTTCCTTATTAGAAAGTTTGTTTTCTCAGAAACACTTCTCAAAGAAACCTTTGACTACAAACATCCAGTTGCCTTGCTGAATGTAATAGTCCCTTGAAAATCCAGCTCCAGTTAGAATTTCTATGGAATCCATTCAGAGATGAATGGCATCTAGACATTTTGTTCATTAGTTTGGTTAACCATTGGTTTTCTGTTTTATTTACTACATTTTCCTTTTTCTCTATGATTTAGCTCCCCAAAACATTCAGGCAGTTTGCATGAAAGGGCCTATATCATAAATGCTTTTAAGGTCTATATGATTTATACATACAGCACTCATGATTCATGTCTCAAATGGCCATGTTGGTGGATTTTTTTTATTAAATTCCTGATTTATGTGAAATAGATAAATACACGGATCATTCAGAACAAGGGTGTCTGTGTCTGGGGGTAGGGAGGGGAAGGTTGGGAGGGATTTGGATGCATGAATAACTCCCTATTGGTACTAATGGGATTTGCACAAGGAAGACTCCTGTATTCCAAGGTACAATCTTCCTTCATTCTAACATGTGGTTAGCTATATGTTATTGATATCATAACTTTAATTTCCGAGCCATGTTAAATCGATACACGTTCTAGATATCCCCCTTAAGGAATGAAACATAAAAGAATATGCCTTTTTCTTCTACTTCTCCCCATGTTGAATTTGGCAAGTTACCTTGACATTCTAAAATGTCTTATCTACCTCTGATTTTGAATTGCTTGAGGGTAGCCTGTTGATCTTTCTCTGTGTTGGGAACAATCACCTATGTTTAATCAGAATATATCATCACCATAGCAGAAAACGGAACCAAGAATACTATTTAACAATGGGAGTGTTTCATAAAAGACGATACTTAAATAGGGTTTCCTGTAATAATCATAAAACACTTTTGAGCTCAGTCTCAGCTAAAGAGAATTGCTTTCACCCTGCTTGGAGCTGGAGTTCTGTGAGAAAGTGTGCATGTGCATGTTTCAAATCATCAAACCAATAAGTCCTATTTCTCTCCTTATTATAATCAAGGGAACAACCATTCTAATAAAATTGTGTTCAACAGTTCCTCTATAAACTCCCTCCCTCATCTTAGCTCTACCTGGTATAATATAAAATGTAATATACTTTGGAGGCATTTTTCATAAAACTTTTTCAGATGACTATATGTGGCAACACAATTCATTTATAGTTTCCTATTAGTTCAGCTTTATAGAGGCTTTAGCCTTTCCTATCTCATAGGGTAAAAAGTCATTCTGTTTTTAACAAATACCATGTACTTTTATTGAGTTAACCTCTCCATTTCTTAGTGCTTTAAATATAAGCAGGAGACATTGACTTGCTCCTACTACTGTGGGGTTAAGATTGATATTTTATAGAAGTTTTACCATGCTCTGACTTTTTTCATAAGTCCTGTATTGGTTCTGCCATTTATAAAGATAGCATAAATGGAGGGAGGAGATACTGTATGCCTTGTTCTTATTAAAATGCCTACAAACTATTTTGTGTTAATCGCAGGGTCAAGAGTGTCATTCAGTCAAAAATGACTTCTTACATAGGTGATTCAAGAATGATTCAAGGATAGTGAGAATACAGAATGAATCCAGGCAAAAAAGACTTGCACAAGACCTTATGTGAGTATAGTAGAAGAGAGCTTCCAAATGAAGAAAGGTCACTTTCAACAATTAGCCAAAACCCACCAGCCAACATTTTGAGGTCTAACCCCTTCTGTTATTTTAGGGCATGACATAGTCCCAGAGAGGGATAATGAGTTCTCTGCACAGGCTCATTGGTTTTTCCACTTTCCACTAATTCTGTTGTTAGCTTCGTCCTTAGTTCAGAGTTTTTATGGTGGAGGAGCCACTGGATGTGTGACTCAGGGCCATGCCTCATTCCTGGTCTTAACACCCTGGTTTTTGGCCCATGGACTGTTAGTGGTGACAGCAGAGTCAAGGTTAAGAATTGATTTTCTGCATCTTGAGGAGCCCTTCCCCAAGTCTATGGAATTGGAAGCATCAGACTGGCTATATAACTTGTGGGGTCCAATGCAAAATGAAAGAGCAGTCTTTCTGTTTTAAAACTGTTAATAATTTAAAGATGATGCTCACAGAGATTAAAGGAAGCACAGGATTCTGCTAAGTGCAAGACCTTATGTGACTTTACAGGTTGCACACTCATGAAACTGGCCTGCCCTCAAGTACATCAGGGATATGAGCATACATGGAGGACTAAAAATGGGAATTATGGGTAGATGTCTGTCTAAGAAGTCAGATTCTGGATTGCCATTTGTACTCTACACAATTGGCTACTGTGTCCCTCCTTCCAAGGAGAAGGCTGAAGCTGATCATTCATGATTATAGCTGAGGGTATTCTACTAATTGCCGGGTATAAATTCACTTCTTCCTGCCTCAGATTCCCTATTTCTAACATAAGTTTAAAGCAGATCTCCAAGATACCTTCATAATGAATTTAAGATGCCTAAAACTGTTCAAAATCAAGAAAAATAAAACTTTCAGAAGCAATCGTGGAGTTTGAAGTTACATCCTGGAAAACTCTGGGCAAGAAGAATTTCTTGGAATAACCAGTTACCAACATTTTTCTCTGATAATGATTTTGATTCCTCTAAAAAGGTAGCAGTGTAGTGGCATAGAGCATGGAAGTTTGAAAAACTCTGAGTTGAAGTAGATCTGAGATGAATTCAGGCTCTTTCTCTCCTTAGCTGTGTGAGCTTAAGCAAGCAATTTATTTACCATAAGAAAATGGTACAGCTTGGAGTGCCTGGGTTTGATTTTCTGCTCCTGCTTCTGACTCCAGATTGCCACAAGTCCTGACCCTGGGAGACATGGTGATTCCTTCAAGTAACTGGGTTCCTGCTCCTCTCAAGGCAGATCAAGACTATGTTCCCAGCTCCTGTCTCCTGCTTCAGCCAATCCCTGGCTACTGTGGGTATTTAGGGAGTGAAGTAGTGGATGAGAGCTCTCTTTTCTCTGAAATAAATAGAAAAAATATTAAAAATTAAATTATATTATTGATCATGTTATATAAAATATGAAAATACCTACATAATCTTAGATGTAATTTTTATTTTCTTTAAATTTTTCACTCACACATTATTTGTGTTTTAGATTTATTTTATTTATTTGAAAGACAGAGTTACAGAGAGAGGTAGAGACAGAGAGAGAGGTCCTCCATCCATTGGTTCACTCCCCAGATGCCTGTAATGGCCAGAGCTGCGCCGATCTGAAGCCAGGAGCCAGGAGCTTCTTCCCAGTCTCCCACGTGGGTGAAAGGACCCAAGGACGTGGGCCATCTTCTACTGCTTTCCCAGGCCATAGCAGAGAGCTGGATCAGAAGTGGAGCAGCCGGGACTAGAACTGGCACCAATATGGGATGCCAGTGCTTCAGGCCAGGGTTTTAAACCACTACACCACAGTGCTGGCCCCTCATACATTATTTTATGAAGCTATAAACTCAACATCCAATTTGTATTTGACATTTTATTCAGCATTACATCTATAATCATTATTTCTCAAGGCTGCAGATATTCTGTCTAGTGAGTACACCCTAATGGATGTCACAATTTGGGGCATTAGTATAATATATCTTTACACTTTTCTCTAACCCCCAGCACTCTCAATTTAAAGACAAGTTAGTGGGAAAGGAATATGAGATTTTCCTAATTCCTCTCCAGTTCTCTTAATTCCCCTCTTTTTTTGTAAAGATTTGCTTATTTTATTTGAAAAGCAGAGTTGAGAGAGAGAGAGAGAGAGAGAGAGAGATTCCATCCATTGGTTCTCTCCCCAGATGGCCGAATAGCCAGATCTGGTCTAGGCTGAAGTAAGGAGCTAGAGCTTCATTTGGGTTTCCCACATGGGTGTAGGGGACCAAGCACTTGGACCATCTTCTACTGCATTCCCAGATGCATTAATAGAGAGCTGGATCCTAAGTGGAGCAGCCGGGACTTGAACTGGTGCCCACATGGGATGCTGGCACTCTAAGCAATGGCTTTACCTGCTATATCACAGTGCCAGTCCCTTAATTCTCCTTTTAAAATGGGCCTGAGGAGACCCCTGATCAACTCCCCATGTCAGTGAAAATGCCACATGAGATAATGCATGCACTCATATTTGACAAGTGTCATCAGAATCCAATTTTTTGTTGTTGGCGGAGATTTTAAGTAAAAGATTTTAAATGAGAAAGGCAGGTGTGGGCAGAGGTGATTGGAAAAGATTTAGTGGTGAGGCTTTTAGCCAGACCTGAGAAGATGGGCAGAATTTTGCAGAAAAAGAGAGAAGACATTTCTGTAGAGGAAAAACCAAAACAAAAGTCCTACAGGTGAAATAATGTGAACTTAAAATGTTGCTTATATTTGGAATTTAAGGTAAATTAGCCCCCCCCCCCCTTTTTTAATCCTCAAGGTAAACTGTCATCCCCATTCCTGATGTCGGTTTGGAAAGAGAACAGAGTGTTTGTAATAAACCAGCTGTCCTTCTCTGTTCTCTGCTTGGAACTTCCTGGAGTGTTCCCCTTCCCTGGGCAAGTGCTGCTGCCCACTGGTCTGCTTCCATCCTGAGCGGAAAGAAAGCCTTTCCACAGGACTCCAGAATGCCAGAAATTATGAAATACTCCTTCAGGGCTCAATCTCACACTGTACCTTTAACGATGGCTGTTGCTTACGTTCAAGTCTCCGGGGAGGGCTCTACTCTGTGAATTCTGCTGTTCTCAGTGAGCAAGGGAGATCTGAGGCAGAGAACTGAAGAAGCTCTTGTGGCCGGCGCCGCGGCTCACTAGGCTACTCCTCCGCCTGTGGCGCCGGTACCCCGGGTTCTAGTCTCGGTAGGGGCACCAGATTCTGTCCCGGTTGCACCTCTTCCAGTCCAGCTCTCTGCTGTGGCCCAGGAAGGCAGTGGAGGATGTCCCAAGTGCTTGGGCCCTGCACCCACATGGGAGACCAGGAGGAAGCATCTAGCTCCTGGCTTCAGATAGGTGTAGCGTGCTGGCTGTGACAGCCATTTAGGGGGTGAACCAACAGAAGGAAGACCTTTCTTTCTGTCTCTCTCTCTTACTAAATCTGCCTGTCAAAAAAAAAAAAGACAAGAAAAGAAAGGAAAAAGAAAAAAGAAAAGGAGAAGCTCTTGTAGCCAAGCTTCTTGCATGCACCCTGCCCAGTCTACCCCGGCCTGCCATTGTGTCAGGCTCCTGCCCTAGCTGCACCATACCATGCTGATTAACAAGTAGGGACAGAGAGCCTGCTGCTAACACAGCCCAGGCTGTCCAGACCTGTTAGCATCCCTCTCAATAGCCACAGTCTGAAGAAAGAAGCAGGACTTCCCTCCTATCGTAGGGAACATGTGTGCACTCTGAGGGTTTTCTTTTGAAGAGAAAGCTGTAGAAAAATCATACAGAGAGTAAAGCGAAGCTTGGGCTGGAGCGTGGGTCTCCTCCAACTTTCACATTATCCTCACATCTCTCTCTTCATTTCACTGGACCCTACCTAGCGAAGTGTGGTTCAAACCTCTCATGCATGGCTGTTGGCTTTTAACTCTAGCCTTCCTTCCAAATCAAACCACATTTTTCTGGTTCTCCCAGTGCCTGTTGGTTTCCCCAGAGTCGTGGTACCCTCACATTGCTCAGGGGATGCAAGTTAATGGAGGTGGTGGTTTCTGTTAGCATCTACTGAACAAACCCTCAGTATCTCAGGTGACTGAGAAAGTCACTTCCCTAGTTGCTGGGACTGTGGACTGCTGACACGTTTAGGTTTTGTATGTCTCTGAGCTCTGATCTCAGCTAAAGTGATCCCTGTCATTCCTTCATGGGGACAGCCCAGATCCATGAGTGTGGAGTGTTAGAGTACAAGGGACAGCCTGTGTCTCTAAAGGAGGTAACCTGGAAGGGGCTGTCCCAGCTCCACAGCTGTCCTTGGAGTTGGTTGAGGTTTTCCCAGCACTTCCTGCTGCGTGGTCCTACATCTCTCACCACCACGTGTGTTCCTCATTGGGGGGAGGGGTGCTCTGCAATAACTTCCCTACTCAGATCTTTGTCTTAAAGCCAACTTTCTTAGAAATCTGACCTGAGACAGCTGCTACAGGCCAGGCATGGCTTTAGGCACTTTTCACATCTTTCCTCAGTTAATCCTCAGGATCTCCATTTCTTAGCAGTGGAGGAAACCAAGGTTGGACCCATTAAGTAATTCAGCCAAGATCTCTTTCTTGGTAAGTCTTTCTCCAAATTCTGCAATCTGCCTCACAGTGAGAACAAACAAACAAACATAAAATCGCAGCAGCTTTAAGTACATGAAAATGTGGGCCATTGGTTGAACAACTGGATATGGGAATGAGATGTCAGAGCAGACAGAAATGAGGGTGGTCACATATACTCAGAGAAACGCAATGTTTCAGTGGGAATATGAGGGATACCAGCGAAACCATCCGGGGTTCAAGGGTGTCTGATGTACAGATAGATCTGCAGCTGAGGATGGAGTCAGAACCAAGGGGGGGGGGGTGCTGCGCACCCTACCCATTAGGGTGAGGGTGGGAGGAGGAAGAGTGGTTATAGGTAAATGTGGCTATTTGAGCAGAATTTGGGGAAGACGCTATAGCAAAAAGTAGGAATAAATTTACAAGAAACTGAAAAGAGATGGAGAAGCACCTTGAGTCTGGTGATCATAGAGAGCCTTTGCCCCCAGCAGGACAAAGTATGAGACAAGGGGACACCCTCACCAGAGCCTGTGCCACATTGTTTAGACTTTGAGCCTCACCAACTGTGAGCTAAATAAACCTCTATTTCTTCATAACTAGGTTTCTGAGGATATTGCATTATGGTAATATAAAGCCAAGTGACACAGTGCAGTATTGAAGTGAGGACTCCAAGCAGCCCTCACATGACCTTCAGATGCCCAAAATGACCCAGGCTTGAGGAGGGGAGGGAACATCCTTTTCATCTGGAAATACAGTGTGAAAGTAGATGAGGGAGGCAGCAGTCTGGGCGCAGTCCCTGCGGAGGGCAAGTCGGGAGCTATGGGAGGCATCATCCTTGGCATGAAGATACATCAGCTTCAACAACAGCTGCAAGGCAGAATCTTCAAGGGACTTCCCAAGCCATGGGTGCCAACAGGAAGGGACGGGGAGGAAAGAGGTCAGAGCTATTTCTGAATTCAGATGAAACAGATCTGGGGACTCCCAGAGATGACTGGGGAAAAAAAAAACCAAGATAGGCTCTGCAATATACTCGGCTGCACTGAGTTCTGGGACATAGTCAGTAAAATGAGATGCTGCAGTGAGTGTGATGTCTTTGTGCTCACAAACCACTATAATCTGGGGAACAAATGTAGAATTATGAAGATTTGAAGAAAGAAGGCTGTGAAGCCCAGAGCAGAAATTCTTTTACTGGGCGCATAGGAAGGGAAGCAACGCCATCAGCAAAATTGTTTGAGTACCTTCTGTAAGCCAGCCACATGCAGCTAATGCTTCCTAACTGGGGGTCCAACCAACCTCCAGAGATATATGAATACGATTCGTAGTATCAAACACTGGGGAGGAAAATCGGATTTAGGGTGGGTTTGATACAGCAGATAAGCTGTCACTTGGGGTACCTGTATGCCATGTTAGAGTGTCTGGTTCATATTCCAGCTACTCCACTTCAATCCAGCTCTTTAAGAAAGCTTATCCTGGGAGGCAGCAGGTGATGGCTTAGTTCTTGTGTCCCTAACATCCATATGAGGGATCTGTATTGAGTTCTGGACTCCTGGCTTCAGCCTGGCCCAGCTTTGGATGTTGTGATTCTTTGGGGGAGTGAACCAGCAGATGGAAGTTCACTCTCTACCTTTGTCTACCTCTCTGTCTCTCTATTTTTCAAATAAAAACTAGACTAGAACCCGGGGTGCCGGCACCTCAGGTGGAGGATTAGCCAAGTGAGTCACGGCACTGGCCAAGGATGATGATTCTTGAACTAAGTTTCAGAAGACACGCCCATGTTAACCAGGTGGGCAAAGGGATGGAGTAAGGTAAAGAGAGGGCCAGACAGAAAGGAGTTTAGAGAAAAAGCATTCTTGACAGAGAAACAAGATATTGAGGAGAAGTGGTAGGAGGTGTAGAGAGAGCCAGGCAGAGGTCAGTTGAGTTTGCAGTGTTCTCTTGGGTCCTGGGAGAGCTGTTAGAGGATTCCATGCTGCCTGCCAGATTCAACATCACCACTGTGATGCTGTGTAGAGAAAAACAGGGAGTGCAAGGATGAGAGATATGGAGACACACTGGCACTCTCCTGCTAGTATCACAGTCTGATGTCATGAGGGCAGAAAACAAGAGGCCCAGCAGATGGGAAAGCTCCACCCACACGGAAGTTGCTTAATAAAGTTCCCAACATGCTGTAGACATCCTATGACTCTTCTACGGGGGTTATCTGGTAGAAGGATGATGCCTGGCCTTGTGCAGACCCTCAAGGCTCTGAGAGAGAAAATGTCTCCAAAGCGGTACTCCGCTAAGGAGGGGTGGGGGCAGGTAGATGAACACCCCAGCTTCCTACGCTGTGGTGTGGTCAATGCAGTGTGTGCAGTGGGCGTGAGCTCTGGCTGTCCACAGCCACAGTGGAAAGTTGCTGTCTTCCTTTTTCCATGTCACTTCCGCAAATTCTTCTTGTTCTTCCTGGGATCACTTCCTAAATACATCACTTGAACACAGGCCTGTTCTCGGGTCTGATGTAGGGAAATCCACATTATTATGCTCTTCACTGGGTCTGAAGAGATGATATAACACAGGTGGATAAAAGCTGTGGAAGAGGTGGGTATATAGGCTGTGGAGTGAAAGCATAGATGTCAAGGGTGATGCTATTTGCCTTTCTGCTTTGTGTGGCTGATACCAAGATCTGTAGTTCCTGAGATGGGGATGACACGAAGGGTGGATATAGTGAATTCAACAGGGACATGATGATTGACATGGGACCCAGGGAGGGCGTGTCTAGGAGGCAGTTGGAATCACAGAGGTGTAACTTCATGGAGAGAGACTTAGGCTGGTGGTCCTTACTTGACATCATCCAGAAATCAGATAAGAATTTCCAGAGAAAATTTAAAGAACTTGAGACCTGCAGAATAGGACATTTGTCCAAGCTGCAGCCACTCAAATTGGCCTTTCTGTCCCCCTAATTCTGATTCTGCCACCTGCTCCTAAATGCTCCAACTTTGTAGAAAACAATTTCCTGTCTGAAATTCCTTTCAGTAATCAAAACTCTTTTTTGCATTTTTTTTTCTTTTTTCTGGGAGATTATCAACTACGGTTGTGATGACAAGAATATATGCCTTTTTGTTCTCTGTTTCCTAAGCCAAGCAATATCTGTAGCGTGATCATATTCTTTACAATCCAAATCAGGAAAACTGAGAGTAAAAGAAAGAACTATTTATAATTCTACTGGACCATTAAGCATAAATCCGAACTGTCTCAGGCAACTCAAGGTGTATGGTCATGCTAATGATCTGATTAAGGATCTATACCACTTAGCATCTTCTGTAAGTGAGTGGATATAGAAATGAAAAAGAGTGAGAAAGAGGGGGAAAAAAAAAGTAGAGGCGAGGAAGCCAGAGATAGACAGAAGGACAGGGAACAAGGGTAACTCAGGGTTCTGTTTTTAGAGTCCTTGGTGACACATAAATACCTAGAAGGATCCATTTCCTGTGCTTTGCTTGTTTCTTCTGTATGCATTTAGAGCTTATATTTTTATCTTATTCAGCTTTATACCACTAGCCTGTAGAGTAGAATCTAGCACAGAGTACATACTAGTGAACAACTTTTAGCTACATGAATGAGCAAATCTCTCTTATAAAATACCCCTAAAAATCCCATTTCCCAAATACACTGACCTAGGTAGAACTTTTTGTCCAATGAACTCCTGTGACATCTCTGGTTTTAATCACAGTGAAATATTTGGTGAAATACTTTTCTATTCTGTTGATCAGCTTAGGAATGAAAATTTGATTTCTTCTACTCTATTATACTAGTTCTATGAAAATATCCTTCTTTGGCATTTTCTACTGTGAAATGGGGATGAATTATAGTGCCCATTTTATAAGATTATGGTGAGGATTAAATAGGCAAATAAATACATAGAGCCTGACCCATTGTAGCTGCAAACTTCATGTCAGTTATTGTTGTTATATTTATTATCCCCTTCTAGGAAAAAGATGGGCCATTGCACTTACTACTACTTGGTAAAAAAAAATGGGGATTTCATTAAATGATTTAAAAATATGTTAGCTTGTACTTGATAAAGTGGTTCAATCTAGTAGACTCATGAATGACATTAAGTGAGCGGTAATGCCAGATTTAAAAATTATTTTTTGTCAAAAGCACCCTAATTCAATATTCAAAGCTCTATTTGTAAGGTATGTAGTTTTCTTCATGCCTTCATTAGACAGCACATTCACTATAGCAAAGTGGATAGAAAAAATGCCTAGAATTTAATTTTTTTTGACAGGCAGAGTGGACAGTGAGAGGGAGAGGGAGAGGGAGAGAGAGAGAGAGAGAGAAAGAAAGGTCTTCCTTTTTCCATTGGTTCACCCTCCAATGGCTGGCGCATCACGCTGATCCGAAGCCAGGAGCCAGGTGCTTCCTCCTGGTCTCCCATGCGGATGCAGGGCCCAAGGACCTGGGCCATCCTCCACTACCTTCCCGGGCCACAGCAGAGAGCTGGACTGGAAGAGGAGAAACCGGAACAGAATCCGGCACCCCAACTGGGACTAGAACCTGGTGTGCCAGAGCCGCAGGTGGAAGATTAGGCTGTTGAGCCGCGGTGACGGCCAAGAATTTAATTTTTAAAAAGGTGGTATTTAAACAGATGTCCCATGGGTTTTCTGATAGTAAGATAAATTTTTTTGCGTCTGTTACTAATTTTATAGTGTAAGAATTAAATTTAAAGCATGCCCTTCCATAGGTAGTACTGGAAGAATTCCTAGCCTATATAGATGCAGAATCCTACCCAAGAGTGTCAAAATGGCATCTACAATGAGAGTTACCTGCCTGCTCAAAGAAACCTGCCTCCCTTCGTGTCAAAGCATGAAATTAAAGACTGCATTCCTTGCCCCTGGTAGGAAGTTCCTCAATCCAACTTCCTGCGCCTTCCCCTCTGAACGCATTCTGGAACATTTATCCTCCTATCTCTGTCCCCGCATCTTCAATGGGGGCAAAATCATCTTCCGTCTTTTCTAAGATCTTTGTTACCCTCTAACGTGCATTCTCATTTAAAGCTCACTTCTCATTGACATAGATCCTCTGACACCAGTACTACATAATGGAACTATTCTATAAGGATAGAAATGTTCTACGTCTACGCTGCCCCTGGGCACATGTGATTTCTGAATATTTGAAATGTGACTGGTGCAATATAAGGATTGAATAATTAATTAATTTAAATAGCCACTCATAGCTTGTAACTAGTATTTTAGATAGTGAATTAACACTCTTTTTCTTCACAGATTTCATCTAACATAGTTTTGGGGAAGAAAAAAAAAGACAAAAACACTATTTATTTGTAGTCATAATCACTGTTTAAATTGTGTGTCTTTCTAGATAACCAAAAAAAGACACTCATGGAAATTGTTAGATACATTTGGACTTTGCTTAAGTCCATAACTTTCGTGGTGCCATTAATCTTGCTTTGCCCCCCTCCCCCACTATTCTGGTCTCTGTTTAGTTATATATTATTAACTCTTTACTGTTAGAGATCCTCAGGGGTGGATCAAAGACCATCTACATTTTCAGCCCCGTATTTGGTTTCCAGTTCACCTTATCCATGTCTATAGCTTCAACAATCCTCTCCCTATCAGTGGCCCCTACATTTCTATCTCTAATGCACACTGCTCTCCCAGATTTTCTCAAGTATACCAAACTCAAAACTGAGCATGTGACTATCTCACAATTCTCGTTTTCCTCACATCATTGAATGACACCAATCTAGTTGGTCAAGCCAGAAATTCAAGACCAATCCTTGACACCCCATCTCCCTTCATTAATTTCTATTATCTCCAATTCTAACGTAGCTAACTTGAAAAACAACTTTCTTTTTTTGTAAAATTTATTTTATTTATTTGAAAGACAGAGTTACAGAGAGAGAGGTAGAGACAGAGAGGTCTTCCATCTGCTGGTTCACTCCCCAGATGATTGCAATGGCCAGAGCTGCGCCGATCTGAAGCCAGGAGCCAAGAGCTTCTTCCAGGTCTCCCACGTGGATGCAGGGGCCCAAGGACTTGAGCCATCTTATACTGCTTTCCCAGGACTAGAATCGGTGCCCATATGGGATGCCTTTGCTTCAGGCCACAGCTTTAACCTGCTGCGCCAGAGCGCCGGCCCCGAAAAACAACTTTCAAATTCATTCGGCTTGCTTATCTCCACTGTTATTACCACAATTCAAGTTACCATCAGCTCGTATCTGGACCTTCTGTTGCAAGTTTCCATGTGGTCATCATCACTCAGATCTGTATGAGCAGAGTTTTATAAATGTGCCAAGCTTTCTTTAGTGATGGAGCCATTAAACTGTCTCTGGAATAAAGGCTGCCTAGGGTGATTGCAAAATTCACTCTCCAGATACCCTGTTCTGCCTAATACTTGGTTGATCTCCCCGAGGTTTTATTCAGACCCTATATCAAATGTTATATCCTTTTTTTAATTTTTTTTTTTTTGACAAGCAGAGTTAGACAGTGAGAGAGAGAGAGAGACATAGAGAAAGGTCTTCCTTTTTCCGTTGGTTCACCCCCGCCAAGTGGCCGCTATTGCCAGGGCTTGCGGCCGGCGCACTGGGCCGATCCAAAGCCAGGAGCCAGGTGCTTCCTCCTGATCTCCCAGGGGTGCAGGGCCCAAGGACTTGGGCCATCCCCCACTGCCTTCCCGGGCCACAGCAGAGAGCTGGACTGGAAGAGGAGCAACTGGGACAGAATCTGGTGCCCTGACCGGGACTAGAACCCGGTGTGCCAGTGCCGCAGACAGAGGATTAGCCTAATGAGCCGTGGCACCGGCCCAAATGTTATATCCTTAAGTGTGGCTTTCATGTTTCTCCAGATCATATCTGGGACACATTATATATTTTCATATCATCCAATATTTCTCCTTTTGAAATTTATTTATCTTATCATTCTATTGACTTTTACTTACTCAATGGGAAGTTAATTGTACACTTGTATTGCTTGGGGTGAGTAGGTTGGATTGTCTCTACACAGGGGTCAGGAAATTAATGGAGAAGTGAGATTGGTAATTTTTATTTTAATGTTATCTCAATCCTCAAAATAGTAAATGGCACTGTGAATAAAATAATAGGTTACTGGAAATGCAGAGTTTTCAAAACAAACTCTTGATGTGAAAATTTATCCTGTTGTTTTCGCAGGTGAAAATGTTCCAGTTTAAATGTACTTCAGATGACCAATTTACTATGTTGAGGTTCTTCCTGAATATATGTATATATATATATATATATATATATACACACACACACACACACACATATATATATAATATATATTTAATGTACTGATAGTTCTCTGTCGTCTAATTTAATATTCTATGGAACACTGCTCTTCCAAGAGTTCTTGTCAGAGACTCCAACAATGGCATTAACTGACCATAGTTACTAACTTTTTTTAAAGCTTTATTTTTATTTATTTGAGTGACAGAGTTACAGAGAGAGGTAGAGAGAGAGAAGTCTTCCATCTGCTGGTTCACTTCCCAAATGGCCACAATGACTGGAGCTGAGCCAATCGAAAGTCAGGAGCCAAGAGCTTTTTCCAGGTCTCCCACAGGGGTGCAGGGGCCCAAGGACTTGGGCCATCTTCTACCGCCTTTCCAGGCTGTAGCAGAGAGCTTGACTGGAAGAGGAGCACCCGGGACTAGAACCGATGCTCATAAGAGATGCTGACACTTCAGGCCAGGGCTTTAACCCACTATGCCACAGCGCCAGCCACATAGTTACTAACTTCTAAAGAGTCATCAATCCTTCACAAATAATCTCTGGAATGAATTGGCTTTATTTAGCTGGGATGACAACAGCTACTAATTATTATTCAAAAAGTGACACTTATTTTCTGTTCCATTCGTCATTGTGTCCAAACACAGACTTGTTCTTTTCCACCTAACAAGGGAAACTTCTAGACCTACATGAAACTTTTTGTCTTTGCCTGTTAACTGCTTATCTGACCTTGTAACAAACTTCCTCTGTTTGTTCTGATACTTTTCTATTTCACACTTGCAGATGTTTTAAAATGTTCCAGCATTTCCCCTTTGGGTAAACAAAGTGCCTTGTAGTCATTGCTTACCCTGTTTAGTTGGCCATCCAGGCTTAACTTGATAACATTTTCTAGTCAATAAAACATTTAGATTGAGGATGAGAATTTCCAAAGTATGCTAATCTAAATTTGAGGTATTTTTCATTGGATTACTCAGTTAACAAATTAATGGTTTTTTTGGTTTGGGTTTCTTTTTGTTGTTGTTTGTTTATTGCAAAAAGAGATTTCTATGTATATGCTATAGACTCCTTGACTTACAAGTTTTTGATAAATATTTTTAGAAACATTTAAATATAAATTACTTAAAGGAACTATAGACTTTAAAGATTAAGAAAATAAATTAAACATTTTAAATGTGCACATACCTAAGGATATTTGAATAATTTGATGATATCATTTAAATAGTTAACAACATAGTAAGCATCAAAGAAATTATTGAAATATATGAATTTTATTATATTAACAATTGTGGAAATGTCATGAAATATTTACACTTCCTATGATCAGAAACTATTTTCTTAGGCTGTGAAAAGTTACGATTTTCTTTATTAATAAATTCAACAAAATATAATTTAATTTCTCCTTTTTGGAAATATACCTTTTTGTACCACCTAAAACAAATTATAGTTTATCATAATTCTATCCAGCATCAGATTTAGAGCAATTGTCACCATTAAACATCAGTTGAAAATGATTAAATATTAAAATATTAATACAAGAAAAAGAAATATATGAAAATAAGACCAAACTATATTTAAAACATAGGTCTAGGTTTTAGAGGTACATGAGACTTGCAAACTTCTCAGATGCTAACCCAAATTCAGACTAAAGTCATAATCACACTTTCTGGGATTTTCCAGTGTGAGGGTAGGGGGGCAAGGCATGGTGCAGCCACTTCAGGAGCTTCTTTGGAGGTGAGTGTTGCTTCTTAACTACATACACCCCAAAGGAATAATGACTATAACCAGGAAATCTGTAGAAGGAACCATGCTGCTCTGTGTCATTCTAACTTCAATTATTGTCAATTTTTGCATGACTACAAAAAATAAATAGTTACTATTTTTTTTTCTCTGTTAAAATGTATCCTGATTAGTGTCTTTTGGCAACTAGCAACCTTGTCCCATGTGAGTGTATCTACGTTTTACACCTGCCTAGAAGATCTGCTATGCAACATGAAGATAGAGAATTCTACTCTCTCTGTCTCAGGTGCAATCCTGACCTTGTCTCTTTATTACCTTGAGCATGTCATTTAACTTCTTTAGTTTAGCTTCTTGCTCTATAAACCACAGGATGATTATACTTAATTCTTTAGATACCTATGTGGATTGAAGGAGATAGTGCATGAAAGTGCACTGTATGTTTATGTTCAATAAATGATAACTTTGTTAATCCTATTATTCACTCCATGGGCTTTGAATGAGCTCTCTTGGTCAGGTCTCAAAGCCTTTACATCTCTTGTTGCAACATTATCATTAGAAAGAGTTGTAGTGTTAGTGTCAATCTGCCTACATTTAGTAGTGTAGAGATCCTGGTTCCTGAGCACTGGGGTTTCTTAGAAGAGAAGCCAGGAGGACCAGATTTTCTGCTTCTGTCAACAGAAACAAAGCCCTTTAACTTCATTAGCACAACCCTGCAAATGGCTTTTCAAGTGGTCCTTGTAGTAAAAGTTCTATTCAGCTTGGGGCTATTTCACATTATCTCCAAGGGACACTTTCTCCCTGGAGAGGCCACCTGCATCTTACAACTTGAGAGGGTCTGAGTCCTGGAGTTTGCTCACAGCTGCTCAAGGCAGACACACATTCCTAGCAATTGATGTCACAAAGAGAGCTCAGGAGGCCGGCAAGGGCTTTCCTGTCATTTTGTCATTCCCTTGCCTGTTTTTCCTCAGGCTTCCTCTAAATTTTCATTGGCCCTCAAACTGGAGTCAAGAAGCACACACAAATAGAGCATGCAATAGTCTTTTTTTTTCTAAGTAAACTTTCTTTTTTCAGGTAATTGTAGATTCACAGGCAGTTGTAAAAATAGTATCAAGAAAATCCCATGTACCACCTCTCATTTGCCTAGTTTCCTCCTATGGTAACGTTCTGAAGAACTGAAGTACACTATCCAGAATTTTGACGCTGACACAGCCAAGATTCAGAACCATCCATCACCACATTTTTTTTTTGTCATTTTATGCCCTATCTCTGTCCCCTGTTTCACTCTCTCTTTCTTCCCTGACCCTTGACAATGACAGATTAGTTTTCTATTTCTATAATTTTCTTGGTTCAAGAATGTAATATAAATGGAATCATACAGCATGTAACCTGTTGGTTTTCTCTCTTTTCATTTAGCAAAATACCCTAGACATGCATTGAGAATGTTGTGTGTTTCATGTTGTAGTTGCCAGCCTGGAATATTAGAAGTTGGTAAGACTGATTTAAGCCATCTCTGATTTAACACCAGATTTATTGTGTCCTTTCAGGTTTCTTATGTTATTGTTAAGCCAGGTATCTAAGATTTACATTCAATTTGAATAAACTAGCTGGCCTGCAAAAAAAAATTTTTTTTACTGTGAAATACAGTTCCATATTATGGATGTATCATTCTTGGTTTCACCATTCACACAATAAAGAAAATGTATTGTCTCAAATTTTAGTATACTATGAATAAATCTGCTATGAATAGTATGTATAGATTTTTGCATGACCCTAAGCTTTGATTTCTCTGCAATAAATGCTAAGAGTACACATGCTAGGTTGGGTTGTAGTCACACTTTTAGTTTTATGAGACTGCCAAACTGTATTTCAGAGTGACAACACCATATATAAAGAAAGTAATCTATCGGTATCCTTTCCTATAACTGGTGCTATCACTCTTTATAATCTTAGCCATTCTGAAAGGTGTTTAGTGATATTTCATTGTGGCTTTGGTTTGCATTTACTCAATGGCCAGTGATGTTGATTGTCTTTCTTAGCAGTATGCTGCAGATGGTATAATTTAAGAGCTAGAAAGGATTGAAAAGAAGATATCCATTTCGGGGTGGACGCTGTGGCACATCAGGTTAATGCCCTGGTCTGAAGCTCTGGCATTCCATGAGGGCACCGGTTCTAGTCTCGGCTGCTCCACTTCCCATCCAGCTCTCTGCTATGGCCTGAGAAAGCAGTACAAGATGGCTCAAGTCCTTGGGCCCCTGCACCAGCGTGGGAGACCTGGAAGAAGCTCCTGGCTGCGGATAGGCGCATCTCTGGCCATGGCGGCCAATTGGGGAGTGAACCATCGGATGGAAGACCTCTCTCTCTCTCTCTCTGCCTCTCCTCTCTCTGTATAACTTGAATTTCAAATAAATAAATCTTTAAAAAAAAAGAAGATATCCATTTCAATGAACTTGAAATTAATTTATCTGGAGACGAATCAATCTCAGTGAGAGAAAATGTGCACACATATTTGCTTCACCTTTAACTCGAGTCTCCTGTACTCCAGCTCAGTGCTATTTGGTCAGATCTTACCATTAGTACACATAGTTGATAATTTGCTTGGTCTGAATTGGGTAGTAAGATGGGGTGGTTTGACATCCAGTTAAAAATGGATATTAGTAACAACTATTGTTCCTGAATAGTATTAGGCAATCCTGTATATGCTGGAAACAATAAACAACTGAATATGTATGCATGCATACATATTCAAACACACACATATATACATATTTATAGTCATATTCTCCCAGAGACTAACATTTTTATGTGGGCAAATAAGGTTTTTTTTTCATCTTTTGACAACAAGGAATAAATTAAGAAACAGTCTTTTTTCCTTGTTATACAGAAATGAACACTGAATTATTCAGGGTATAATAGCTACAACTTACTTTCGAAAGGTTCAAGAAAGTTTCAAAAGCATCTGTGTTTGAGTGTATTTGTCTGTTTGTATGTAGAAATGTAGACAATGATGGCCAGTGCCGCAGCTCACTAGGCTAATCCTCAACCTGCAGCGCCAGCACTCTGAGTTCTAGGCCCGGTTGGGGTGCTGGTTCTATCCTGGTTGCTCCTCTTCCAGTCCAGCTCTCTGCTGTGGCCTGGGAAGGCAGTGGAGGATGGCTCAAGTGCTTGGGCCCTGCACCCGCATGGGAGACCCGGAAAAAGCACCTGCCTCCTGGCTTTGGATCCACACAGTGCGCCGGCCGTAGCGGCCATTTAGGGGGTGAACCAATGGAAGGAAGACCTTTCTGTCTCTCTCTCTCTCTCACTGTCTAACTCTGCCTGTCAAAAAAAAATGTAGGCAATGATAAAGCAAAGGAACAATATGCAAACAACTGGTGCATCTAGATAAGGTATAGGGGAATTTCATGTATATTCTTCAATTCTGCTCTAAGTTTGAATTCATATCAAACCAAAAATCTCCCCCACCCCCCCCAAAAAAAAAAAAACAAAGGTAAAAGAAAGGCTGTTTGCTCAACCCACTCTGTAGGTTATTATGTAATATATTACTAGGGCCAGTAATGGAAAAAAACCTCATAGATGAAAGAGTTCACCTCTTGATTTACCAATAAGGAAACAGAAGCACATAGAAATTAGGTGATAGAGAGCTAGAACTGAAGATATTTTCCATCAGGAGCCCAGTAGCTGAATTCCTGCCAGGCTCACACGTAGTTCTCTGGTATTGGAAGCTAAGGGCTCTGTCTACAATGATGGACTTTTTATGAGTAGGAGAAAAGAAGAACTGAACTGAGAAATTGCAAAACATACCATTGGGTATAGGGTCAGATTTACATACGTATTCTGACTACTTATTGTGGCCCACAGGATGTCACACTTTCACTGACCTTGCTAAGAGACTTGCTCTTGCCATTTGAACATTAAAAAGATCAACTTGCTCATGTCTACTTCCAGAAGTAATCACCATCTTGCACCCAGATCATGCAGACCTAGATTATAGATGGAATAAAATAAATATTAAGATGGCATTAAGGCAGAAACATGCAAACAATACATATATTTGAATCAGAAGGCAGGTATTTCAGAGGTAGGAGGTGAATTGGTCAGTAAAAGACTGAGTCGGAAATCCGAGTCAGATACTAAGTGAAATGTACCAAAGAAGATTCAATCTCCAGTAAGACAGGGAATTTATGGCTTGAAGACTCATAGAGAGGCCAACTAAACCTTGCAAATACCAAGGCAACACTGGCAGAACCTTCAGGGTGCAGATGGTCCTGAGTGTCTGCTTAGAAGATACAGATTGGGAGACACCCAATAAATGGTCTTAGAGGCTAACAGTTCTGGAGGTGCTTGCCTGAGATGAGGGCCCTAGTGCAGAACATGATGCCTGCATGATTTACACATTGCTGTCACTGTTTCAGTAAAACTTTCTTGTACTTCCTCATTAATTGTTCCTCAAATCCAGTGAATCCAGTGAGATAGAAGACATTGGGGTGAGGTAGGGCTCCAATCCCACTTCTAGTTTCAGAGCACTGTCCTTTCCAGGCCAAGATGAGGTCAAATGCCCAGAGTTAATCCCCACATGCACCCAAGAGCTTTCCCAGAGAGCCAAGATCTTTAGGTTGGATACAAAGAGGAGGGATGTTATCACCACTGAACTACAAAATCTGAAAAACTTTGGTGTCCTTTCTCCACTAGAAGCAGAGATATTTTAAATACAAACATTGAGAAGAGTAAATAATGCCCACTTTCAATCCAATCAACACGTCTTAATTGAGCATTTACAATGTGCTACTCACAATGCTATGCAGTGGGCTATGGGTAAAATAAGAGATTTAGCAACCAGGTACTCTAAAGGACAAGTTCAAGGAGCCAGCAAGTAGATGAGGAGGACAGGTCCAACTCTGACCTGGATACTGGGGAGGTTTTCTGGAGGAAGCAAGATACAAGGCTTGGGATGTAAGAAGCGAGATTTGCAGGAACAGAGAACAGACAAAGAAAATATGTGGTTAGATGACCTGAAAGGAAGATGACCTGTGGCTGAAATGATAGTGATAGTGTTGAAAAAAGATTCAATCTCTAAAGCCTTCTTTTTTCTCTGAACTACACATGCATGCACACACACACACACACCACATTTTTGTCCAAATTTTTCCAGAAATCCCATTAATAAGCTCTTCTACAATTATTTCCAAGGTAAGTCTTGAGCTGATCCATCCTGTGGAGTTCTTAGCAGAGAGAAGCACTCATTGATATCATGATCTTGGGGAGCCAAGCCTGCATATTCTTGGAAGTGTCCCAGGTGCTTCTCAAGTGCAGCTGCCTTTGAGACCATGGACTCACAGAAGCTTTAAACCCCATCTTGAGCCCCCGGGCACTGGTTGAGATAGGAACAGGAGCAAGCGCTGGCACTGAGAGGTGGTGGGAATGGCAAGGCGACATGATTCCAGCTTTGGATGTCTGAGAGGTAATATTTCAAAATGTGCATGGCAACATGGAATTGAAAGATAATTTTATGTTGCTACAATTTTGTTTAAATCTCTGCATAGTTTTTTATAATAGCATTTTCAGGAGCTTTTTGAAGATCTCTTGTATGCATGGCTATCAAAATGGTTTGCACCAGAATAAACTTATCTTTTCATCGCATTTTCTCTGAACTTTTGGAATCCTCCTCCTATACCTTATGGATGCAACAGCAGGAAAAGCGGTATGAGGAGTTCCCAGAGGGTGGACATCAATGTCCTTACTTGAGGTCTGTGCAGGATTCAATTTGTGCATCTGCATCTGACTCTGAACAGATTCGGGAGCTCGGTGCTCCCAAGGGCACTGTTGACTTTCTCCGTGTTGCTACTGGACGAGAAAGAAGGGTGTAGATGACATGAGAATTACCTTCTTCACTATTTTCCTGTAGAAAGCAGCACGGCAAAGCTGTGATTCCAAAGAGCCCATTGCTTGATAACTGTTGTGTTTGCTACTACATGGCCTGAAGCAAAACTAGCAGATGTAATAGCTGTTGAAAAAAAATTAACTGGGATGATGACTGATTTACAGCTTCATCCTAACATAAGTTATAACAGGAGACAGCAAGGACTGGCTCTTTGGAAGCCCTGCTTTCTGCAGAGGCGCAGACTCCTTTCCTCTTTTTCCAGCTATTGTTAAATTGCTAAATGTAAAGTCTGTGAGATATGTGAACATCACCCCTGCCTCAGACGAAAGCTGCAGATTATTGAAATACTCCAGGCAGGAATCAGATGTTGGCCTAAGGCCTTAAGTTCATGTCCCTGACAGGCTCTGAGCTTGTCAAAACTGCTCTTCAATCACCTTGCTAATAGTATGGTGTGCTTCAGTTAGTGAAGCAGTCACGTAATTAGAAGCATACTCTTCTGGCTGGGAAGGAATCTGCTGGTATGCTCTAAATGAAAGAAAATCGGCAAGTTGTGCCAGGTTTTATAATTTAGTGAAGAATATCTAGAAGGAAGCCCTTCAAAGGTGTAACGGTGCCTTTATTTTTGGCATAATATTCACCACTCAGCTAGAACATTTCTCTGTTAATCCCTAGCCGAGGCTGATGACTGTGTAAATGAATTTCTGCAACCTAAAAGCCATCTGCTCCACAGGACAGAGCCCTGCACTGCTTTGAGTAAGTGGGGTCTATTTGCACTTGCCTTGTTACGTCTTGAACAAACCAGCACTCACATCCCATGTGCCAATGTGAAAGGCAAACAGTTCTTATGTCCTTGATGTTATTTTGTTCTTTAAACAACAACAACAATATGGTGTTAGGGGCAGGAGTCATGGTAGGGCGCATTGGGCCACCACCCGGATTCCTACCTCCTGTATCAGAGTCACTGGTTTCAGTTCCTGCTGCCTTGCTCCCAATCCAGCTTTCTGCTAAATGCATACCATGGCCCAAGTGCATGTGCCGCTGCCGCCCATGCTGGAGACTCAGATGGAACTCTGGGCTGCTGGGTTTGATGTAACCCAGCCTTGGCTGTTGCAGAGGGAATGATCTAGTCATGAAATCCCAGCCCCCATCTTCTCTCCACTATACATCTTGTTCTGCTTTTCAAGTAAATGAAAAGTAAAATAAATACAGGTTTAAAAAACCCAGCGGCAAATGCATCTGACCTCATGTAGTTCAAAATGGTATCCTCCTCTCTTTGTTCTCCCTCTGCAGTTGCTCCTGTATTTTTCTTCTTCTCTTTCCCTTTTTCTCTTTCATCTGGCCTCTCCACCCAGAAAGCCAAGAAAAGCGAGGTAACAATAACTTCTTTGCATGTCACCTGGCCCACCCAGAAAAAATCTATTTCTAGGCAAATGTGGAAAACCTAAACCTTATGGAACGCAATGGGCCCTTTAATCTAACATCCTCTGTACACTGCAGAGACTAATGTTTAATTTGAAAAACAATCTGAAAATAGCATGAAAGGAAACATGGAATTTGCATAGCTATATATATATACATATATATATGTTTAAGATAGTCATCGTCCTTTAGAAAACACTGTGTTTGAGAGCTGACCCTTTACTTGAAGTTGCCCGAATTGTGTGGACTCCTCCTCAGAGATAAGGAGTGTAATTTTCACTTGAGTGATGGTTCCTTTTCTACATAGTTCTCTTGCCATTAAGGAGATAGATGTCAAACCCTGTCATTTTGTAAACTTGAACACTGTTTGACCAAAGCTAAAGCGACAGTGATGATAAAGATGTGTTTTATTTCTAATAACTGTGTTGAGATTCGCATGGAAATCTTTCGTTTTCTTTCACTTTTCTTCTTTTATCTTCCTGCCATCTATTTTTATGGGCTCTTTTCTTTTTCCTTTTTAGAAATCTTTTTTAGTCTCTTCTTTCTTTTCATAGTTTAAATTGCACTAAAAGCTTTCTTTTTATAGGCAAGGCCTTGGTTTGCTTTATTCTAGCCCAGCTGCTCATAGAGGTGGACTCTCTTCACCAGAAAGCTCTTTGTATGGACCAAGCAGTTGGGACATAGTTAGGATCCCACTTGAGACTCCTGCATCCAATATTAGAGTGCTCAGATTCAGGCCTTCGCTTCACTCTCTCCCCCTCCCCCATTCCAACTTCATGCTAAAGCAAAACAAACCTTGCAACAGGTGATGGCTCAAGGAGCCCAGTCTCTACCACTTCTAGAGTAGACCTGAGTTCTGGGCTAGTGGCTTTTTACCAGGCCCAGCCTCAACTGTTGCTGGTATTTGATAATGAAGCAGCAGATGAGAGATCTCTGATTGTCCACCCTTCTCTCTGTCTCTATGGCTTTGAAATAATATGGAAATAAATAAATAAAAATAAAAACATACATAGCAATTTAGAGGTTCCCTTCCATTTCCAAAGCTCTGAATTTAACAGCTAGTAAAGAGAAACAAAATTTCTGCCTTTCAAGTTTTGTGGCACTTCTCACTTAATCTTACTGACGTGTACAGGAAACTCACATGGGAAGCATAAACTTCTTGTTCAGATCAAGGATGCAAGGCAGAGATTTTACAGAATGACATCCTTTTCAAGGCTGAAAAAAATAAGGAAAATTTAAAACTAGTACATGTGTCTCTAGGACAAGGATTCTCACCTTGGGGTTCACCAAAGGATCCACAGTTAGAAGTTAGGGGTCCATAAATTTGATTGGAAACATAACTGCTTTATGTTGTCCAGTATAACTGCTTTATATTTCATAAGTTTTAGTTGAAATATGGCTTTTCACTAGATCTTTCATTTAATATTATTTTTTTTTTTTTTTTTTTTTTGACAGGCAGAGTGGACAGTGAGAGAGAGAGACAGAGAGAGAAAGGTCTTCCTTTGCCGTTGGTTCACCCTCCAATGGCCGCCGCTGCAGCCGGCGCACCGCGCTGATCCTGGCAGGAGCCAGGAGCCAGGTGCTTTTTCCTGGTCTCCCATGGGGTGCAGGGCCCAAGCACCTGGGCCATCCTCCACTGCACTCCCTGGCCATAGCAGAGAGCTGGCCTGGAAGAGGGGCAACCGGGACAGAATCCGGCGCCCCAACCGGGACTAGAACCCGGTGTGCCGGCGCCGCTAGGCGGAGGATTAGCCTATTGAGCCACGGCGCCGGCTAGATCTTTCATTTAATATTATTAAAGAAGCACATATTACTACAATATATTGAAAAATATTATGATTATTTAAATATAACTGGTTTCCTTAATAATACCATACATTTTATTTAATGGATCCTAGAACATTGTTCTGAGAAGCAGAAGGTATACTTGACTGGATTGAGAAGGGAGTCGATGGAGTGAAATAGGGGAAAACTATGGGGGCTGGTGTTTAGCACAGCAGGTAAAATGTCAGCTGAATTGACCACAAATTGGGGCAGGTGTTGTGGCATGGCCAGTTAAGGCTTTGCTTGGGATATCTGCATCCCACGGTGGAGCACTGGTTCTAGTCTTACCTGTACTGCTACTGATCCAGCACCGGTTGATACACCTGGAACAGTAGCAGAAGGTGATTCAAGTATGTGAGCTCCTGCCACACATGTGGGAGACCAGAATGGAGTTCCTGGCTCCTGGCTTCAACCTGTCCCAGCCCAGGCTATTGTGGAAGCTTGGGGAGTGAACCAGTGGATGAAGATTCTCTCTCTCTCTCACTCCCCTCTCTCCTTTACTCTCTGTTGCTCCATTTTTCAAATAAATAAATAAAATCATTTTACAAAGATTTTATTTATTTATTTGAGAGGCAGAGTTACAGACAGAGAGGAGAGACAGAGATAGAGGCCTTCCATCTTCTGGTTCACTCCCCAAATGGCCATAATGGCAGGAGCTGGGCTGATCTGAAACCATGAGCCAGGAGCCTCCTCCACATGGGTGCAGGAGCCCAAGCACTTGGGCCTCCCTCTGCTGCTGTCCAGGCCATAAGCATTGAGCTGGATTGGAAGAGAAATAGTTGGAACATGATCCAGCACCCCTATGGAAGCCAGCACCACAGGCAGCACCACAGCGCTGACCCCATAAATAAACCTTTAAAAAAAAAAAAAAAAACGATGACTGCATTTCATATTAGATCATTTAGGTTTGAGTCCCAGCTCTGCTTTCAATTTCAGCTTTCTGCTAATGTAAACCCAAGGAGGCAGCAGAAAATGGTTCAAGGAACTGGCTTCCTGTCACTCATGTCAGAGACCAGATTGAGTTCTTAGCTTTTGGTTTCAGCCAGCGCTGGCTGTTGTGGGCATTTGGGGAATGAACCAGAGAATGAGAGCTCTGTCTCTCTCTTTCTCTCTGCTCCCAAGAATAATAAGAATAAGAATAAGAATGTAAGAATATAAGAATACGAATAAGAATAAGAATAAGAATAGGAATAAATATGCGAATCAGAGACTGAATGACCCTTCCAGCTCTGGTGGTCCTGAGTTTGGAAGAATGAAGGGTGAGGTGAAAAGGGAGTAAACAAATTGTGTAGGGGCCAGCGCTGTGGTGCAGCTGGTTAAAGCCCTGGCCTGTAGCGCTGGCATCCCATATGGGCTCTGGTTCTAGTCCCAGCTGCTTCTCTTCCGATCCAGCTCTCTGCTGTGGCCTGGGAAAGCAGTGGAAGAGGGCCCAAGTCCTTGGGCCCCTGCACCCATATGGAAGATCCTGAAGAAGCTCCTGGCTCCTGGCTTTGGATCAGCACATCTCTGGCTGTTGCGGCCATCTGGGGAGTGAACCAGTGGATGGAAGACCTCTCTCTCTGTGTCTACCTCTCTCTGTAACTCTGTCTTTCAAATAAATAAAATAAATATTTAAAAAAAGATAAAAAAAGAAAACAAATTGTGGAGGTTGTTTTGGGCTTAGCAGAGCTCCCATCATTGGTCCTATAGCACCTTAAAAAATGGGGAGAAAGAAAGCAAAGTGCACTGTAAACGGGGGAGGGGGTGTCTAAGGAAGTAACAAAACAAAATGAAAACCAGCAGAGTCTCAATGGCCAAAAAATTTCTTATCATTTCTTTCCTCTTTTTCTACATCTTTTCCCTGGTGCCACCCCCGAACTCTATTTTGTTTAGCCATTTCAGCGATAATGTACTTGGGGACTCATTCCAGAAGGTGCTCAGACCCTTTGATGTTACTTCACGCATCTTCTCCTAGGCAGAGCTGCTGTTCCACTGGTGGAACCCTTGCTCTGAACCCTCACACACTCACAAGTTGTTCTACATAGTTCTTCACTAATACTGGCTTTGCCAAAATGCCCAACTGGCCACAGAGGCTGGCGCTGTCCGTAGGAGAGTTGGTTGATTGGCAAGACCCAAGCCAGTACAATCCAGGAATGCAAATTGATATTGCTATATGAATGAATGACATTGACTCTGCAAGTTAATAATCAAAATGAGTCTAATGAGACATAACATTTTCCCAAGGTCCCATGAAAATATTCTCATCAGAGTAATGTCTTGTCAGATTTTTTTCTTTTTTGGCTTCTGTGATGTCTCCTGATTCTACAAGGTTGTAGGAAAGAGAAAGGAAGGAAAGAGGAAAGTGTGGGAGCTGGTGTTATAGAATAACAAGTTAAGCTGTGGCCTGCAACACCGGCATTGCATGTGGGTACCAGTTTGAGCCCTGGCTGCTCCACTTTTGATCCAGCTCCCTAACATGCCTGGGAAAGCAATGGATGATGGCCCACATCCTTAGTCCTTTGCATCCATGTGGGAGATCTGGATGAAGCTCAGCTTCAACCTTGCCATTGTGGGCATTTGGGGAGGGAATTAGCGGGTGGAAGATCTCTCTCTCTCTCTCTCTCTCTCTCTCTCTCTCTCTCTCTCTCCTCTCTCTCTGTAACTGACTTTCCAATAAACAAAATAAATCTTAAAAAAAGTATGAAGCCACTGTGAGTCACGAACTTTATGGGCACTGGGGCTCAGACACACAGACTTTGTAGGGAAAATGAGCTCGCTTTCCTCTGCAACCTTCCAGGCTGTGTGATCCAGGCATGAAGTTTGATTTTTCTGAAATTCTAGTCCTTCATCTGTAAAATGGACAAATAAAGATACTGACTTCAGAGTCGATGCACACAATGTGTACACATAGTCACAGCACACAGTATGACATGACCAGGACTTACTAGAGGACAGCTGGAGGGAAGGGGTGCTGAGGGTATATGAGCATTCACCAGGGAGAAAGGGGGTACATGGCCACTTAAGTCTTCTGAGACTGCTTCTGTGAACCACCAGCCATTCCTGTTCCTGCTAAGAAGTGGATGTGGTGTAGCGGATGTGGTTTACCAGCAGCCTGATTTTCTTCTTTCCTTTTCATAATTTTGGTGTTTTGAAAATGAATAACTGGTGTGGGTCAGTTTTTCTAACTAAAAAAAAAATCGGGTTTTTAATAGCTGTTAATATCTAGCGATCTCCCATTGCTAGCTTACCCAGTGGGTATGTGAAGTCATGGAATTTCGCAAAGTTAAGACTCTACCTCTCCCATAATAAGGGTGTGAGCATTGAGCCAAACGTGCTACATAGATGCATATCTGCACTTGGGCCTCTTTTGTATGTAGTTAATGTTTTAAATGGGATAATCATTCGACTGATAAATAAGATAATTCATGTGAAAGTCTTCGTAAACAGCCAAGCTTTATTATTACTGTTATTGTTCAAAATAAAAATAATGGGCAGTTGGCAAATTGCCTACTGGAATCCTTTAGCCCACTATCAAGGAAGAAGCTAAGTGTTTTTTTTTTTTTTGGGGGGGGGGCGATTATTATATCTTTAAGCTGTAGGCCTGGCTCATCACGAAGAACTAGGGAAGTAACTCACCCATTTAGAATCGCATCTTCCTTTTCTGTGAGGATAAACATATCCTAGGTTGGACCTGTGGCTCGGTCTTCTAGAATCATTCTTGGAGGATGATACTAAAAAGGAACAATAAGAAGTATGGCAGGTGAAATTTGGAGTGGTCCTGAGACCACCATTGTAGTGGCTAATATAAATTTCATTAATAAAATAATACCATTCTCAAGTCTATTTATTTCTTAGTAAGGGTTTGTTTTCTCAAGTTTCAAAACGTGGCTGGAAACCCTCTTAATGGTCTACAGCTCCCAGCTATTTGGACTTGGACTAGCATGAACATGATACCTGCTGTGTCTCTAGTAACATGTATGCTCATTTAAACCGATAAGTGTATTTTACTGGAACAATTATTTTACAGCTTAGATTAAGCTGTTCTTTATCTGTTAAAAGAGTCCAGCAACAATGGAAGACATAACTCATCCACTCCTGGACTGAGACATTCATCTGGTGTGACTGTGATGGCTGAAATCCTATAGGGAGTGTCCAGTTGCCATCCATCTGTTGAGTACAAACACAGGTTTAAATAGTAGTAGACAACTAAGGAGGGTAAGATGGAGTTCTTGCCTTTAGATATAATATGCTCAGTCATTATCTAAGATCATCAGCACCTTGTCCAACCAGTGGGAAAGAATCAACTAGTTCCAAATAGGAAATTTTCATTTGGCCTCACCTCTCTACTGGCGTCCAAAGTGGAAGCAGTAGATGTGCACCCATGCTTGGAAGATGACTCACACAGTACTGTTATGAATAGTAAAAAGCTGGTTTGCATTGACCATTCCTGATCCCATGTGATGTTGTGCCTGCTCTCAAAATAGTTCACAGCGATAATTTATTGGCAGAGTTATCCTTGGGAAATCACAAAGGCACGGGTATTTACCAAATTGGTGGCCAATACCCAGGTTTGGTTGGAAAATGGTGCTTTGAGGGTGCTTTGTTTCCTGTGCTTGGCCAGAGCAGCACAGAAGTGCTGAATTATAACTTACTGCTTTGAAATCCAAGATCTGGCTATACATTCAGGTTAGAGTACTCAGAACTGGCAGAGGTTGCTTTCTAGCTTTTTTCAGTGTCCAAATTTGATCATTTCCCTCTGGTTAGTGTGGAGAGAACTAAAGCCTTCTGTTCTGACCAAACAACCACAACCCAAATAGGCCAAGAGGCTAGGAAAATACCCGGAAAAGTGAAATGAGGAGTGCCATTAAGAACAGCCAAGCTGAGGCACGAAGCATAAAACCAGTGCTCGGGCATGCCTGAGAGAGCACTTCAGAAACTCGATGGCACTCTGGCACAAAGCTGTAAAATGGGAGCTGTTTACATTAAGCCAGAAAAGAAATCCAAATAGTAGCTATCTCTCTCTGTATTCGGATTGGTATATTTGCCTCTGCGTGTCATTTTGGAGACAGCATCTTAAATTTTCCTGGGGAATCTATTCCTTTCTTACTTATAGCCCCTGAGGTTTGAATGGGACTAACTCACTCCGTCCCCCCTCCTCCAGCTCCAGCAATGATCACACGGCTGTACCTAAGTAACAACACAATGTCCTCAGTCAGAACAATTAAGTGGGCCTATGCTTCTGATATACTCCCTAGTTAGGAAGAGTTCATCTGAGGGCAGTTTTTGGAGATGTTAGAGGCTGAGGTCCTTCTGGGGCAGACCTCCTGGGAGAACGCAAACCTAGCTTTGCTGGAGACCATGTGTATCCCCACATGGAGAGAGCTTGTCTGAGAATGGAGCCAACCCAGGGAAAAAGAGAGTCAAGAGGCGGAAAGAGTATGAGCCTGATAACACCAGCTGAGTCACAGTAAAAGATGATCCGAATCGAGCTTTACCAAACAGCACAGGCCCAGATAACTTAATTGTCCTTTGAATAGGCTAGCTGGATTTAGCTTTTGTTACTCGCAGCCGAAAATGCTTCAAATAATATACCAACTTGTTTTTTAAGATTTATTTTATTTATTTGAAAGAGTTATAGAGAGAAGTAGAGCCAGATTGAGAGAGAGAGAGAGGTCTTCCATCTGCTGGTTCACTCCCCAAATGACCTCAATGGCCAGAGCTGAGCTGATCTGAAGCCAGGAGCCAGGAGCTTCTTTCTGGTCTCCCACGTGGGTACAGGGGCCCAAGGACTTGGGCCATCTTCTACTGCTTTCCCAGGCCATAGTGGAGAGCTGAATTGGAAGTGGAGCAGCCAGGACTTGAATTGGCACCCATATGGCATGCCAGTGCTGCAGGCCAGGGCTTTAACTGGCTGTTCCACAGTGCTGGCCCCTATATCATCTTTTTAATGCATCTGTAACTTTCAGCTATTGCCGTGATAATGCTATATTACAAAATGCTAAAAAAAATGGAAAACTTAAGGGCATCCAACAATAGGCATTTCTTTCTTTCCAATGTATTCATGAGTTAGCTGGGGTTCACTGGATTGGTCTCAGCTGGGTTCAGCTGGGCTTGGCTCCAAGATTCAGTTTCTGCCATGCTCACTTCATGTGTCTCTTAACCTCTTTGAACCAGTGGCTGTTTGAGGCATATTGATAGTCTCATAGTGACAGGCAGGAATGGCAATAGCAATCCTGACTACACAAATACAGTTAAAACCTACACTTGTGTCATGCCGACCAGGATTCGATTGACTAAAACAAGATCATGCATAAGTCCAACATCAAGGGGACAGGAAAGTCACTCCTGCCATAGAGATGAAGGATGGGGAAAGCAGACATACGGGGGTGAATAATCTAATCTCCGATAACCTAAATTTAAACCGAGGTAAATAAGGACTACTCTACATATAAAAGCACAAATTCTAAATCTACAGGCAGGCTATTAGTATAGTGACAAATATGAATGTGAAATAATTCAAGCACATTAAACTAGCAGATAACAATTGAATTTTTTGCCACTGAGAATTGAGCTGAAAGAATCAATGGCCTGTTTTGTGTCTAATGTTAATGATGCTGTAGTTAATTTTTTGAAATAAGTGGAACACTGTGTAAATACTTCTTTTTGACTAAGGAATTATTTTGGTGGTACATGATAAATATATCTATCAATTGATGTGGGCTTTCAATAACTATTTGCTTGATTTAAAATTCTTTTAAAGTTTATGTATATTTCTTTTAAAGGCAGAGAGAGGAAGAGCGAGGGAGATCTTTGGGCTGGGAAAGGCTGAAGCCAGGAATCCAGAACTCAATCTGGAGCTTGAGCATGGATAACAGGGACCCAAGTATTTGAACCATCATTTGCTACCTTCCTTGTGTGCCATTTGCAGGAAGCTGGAGTAGAGAGTGAAGCCAGAATTCAAAGCCCAGCACCTTAGTGCATAGCGTGGGCATCCCAAGTGGCATCTTAACTGCTGCAAGCACTTGCCCATGATTTCAAAATTCTTACACCACACAGTGCTGTGCAGTTTGATATTGTGAACTTGAATGCACAACAGTAACAACTGCCATTCTTTTGCACGCCACCCATGTTTCAGATATTGTGGTAAATGAGTCTCCATGTTTCCTATTAAGTAATGTGACCACGTTCCCAAATTCTCGAAGGGGCCAGAGGAAGGACATCACCCTGAGATGTCTTGTGTCAAAGTGTGAGCTCCAATTTAATTCCATTACATGAAGTTTAAGTTACATAATGAGGGTGAGCTGGCAGCTTACTAATGGCTTACTCATGTTATTCTCAATTATAGAAAATGCTACTGCATTGATAAAGAAAGCTACTCTTCCAGTTCTGCTCTAAAGCAAGAGGTTAAATAGATGAAGAGATAATTTGCCAAGAGCAGACAGCTGAAAGAGGCAACACAGTGCAATGTGGCTGAGTGCAGAATCTGTGAGACTCACGTGGGGACAACAATCATTCTGACAATTCATTATAAGGAGTTAGTCTGAGCTGCATGAAAATACTTCATAGAGCACACGGCTGAGTGAATACAATTGTTACACAGTTCAATTAAAAAGCAAAAGCAGCCTAGTATTCCATCCAGGTGATCCTATGATTGATCTGCCCAAAATAGAGGCTATATTTAGTCATCTCTTAAAATTGCTGGTGACCATTAGCTTCTGGGTTGTTTATATTTGGAGGCTTTTCTAAACACTTGAAAAAAATACATCTTGAAGGATGACACTGACCTTGGTTTCAGGTACGTGCCAACAGTTAAGATCCAGGTTGTCAAACAGATCATAACTAAGCAGTAAAAAACTCCTGAGAAAGCAGAAACATTGTTGCAAATTCCACTGGAATTTTTAATATCTGGATTCAAGCTTTAAACAGTTAACATCTTTTGATAGAATTTTTTTAATCCTTATTTTGAATGGAAGTAGCATTTGGTTGGAGGAGGAGCAAAACAATAATGGAGTCACCTCTAGTCCAGAGAATTAAATGAATAATTCTGCTTATGTAACAATTCATGAGTGATAATGTGGCTGATGAATGCAATGCTGTCTATAATACAGTAATACAAGAACGGTTCTGTTTTTAAGGTGCTTATAAACAGTTCTGTTTATAAGGTGCTTTTCAAATAAGCTGAGCAAACTTTGAAAATAATTCCATGCTTCCAGGCTCATGGAGGTGCTATTCTGGACTCTACTGTGAGCAGAGAGACAATTAGATTGAAAGTGCATAGCCCTTTTCTTGGGCTGTGACAGGGATGGGGTTAGGAGGAGAGGGTTGCTTCACTCCCAGGTGAAGATACTGAGCAAACACACCAGCTTGAGAACAATAAACCCAGAAAACTGAGTCAGGCACCAGCCTCTAGCAAAATCCTCAATGAATACATGGGGCCCCCCAGGAGCAGTGAGCAGGTGATCTGTCAGGACATGAAACAAGAGGAATTTTGAAGTTAGGGCCTTGCCCAGGGTATATGCTGTCTCCCACTTCAGAAGGTTTAGTTCTCTTCACCCAGAGAGAGCAAGGTCTTAACTCCTGAGAGATGAGCCCAGGCACACACAAAGGGAGTCCTGACACCCACTGCTGTGCCTCTCTCAGGCAGAGCGATGCAATCCAGCCATGTTACTGTCTTTGTGGTTCTCGCCACTCACTGAACCCTCCTTTCAGCTTTTCCATTTGAAGAAATGCAGGTGATAGGCCAAATCAGTGCATTTAAAATTGGGAGCCTGACAGATCAGGTAGTCCCTAGAAACCCCGGAAGGTCTCATGGTTCCCACGGCCTGGCACACAAGTAGGGCTTGAAGAAAGGACTCCACTTCCTCCACTTCCCTTCAGTTAGAATTTTTTCTCCTTTCGGGTTTGAGTCTTTGACTCTGAAACACCAGCTCCTGTACCTACCCTTTACGAAAGCCACTGTGATTACTGTATTAGCTCAAAGCTCTCCACTAGTGCCACAATTCTGGGTGATCCTGAGTGCCACAGCCGGGTCCACAGTTTATTAATTCTTAGCAGAAACGTAGTCCAGCAATCAGGCTCTAGGGATATAAGTAACACAGAGATATAGTCCCTGCCCTCCAGGATTTTACGGTTGAATGGAGAAAAGACAGGCAAACCTATCATTATGCTCCAACGAGGTGACTGATTAAATGGAGGCCTGTGCCAGAAGAGAGGGCAGGGAGAGCATGGATTGCTTAAGTTTAGCTGAGAGAGTAAGAGGAAGCTTCAAAGAAAAGGAGGCCCCTGAGCTGGGACCTGGCAGTGGATGAGGAAATGTACAGGTAGGTGTGCCTGATTTAAAAATATAATTCAGGGGTGGGTAGTCAGTGCAGTAGTTGAGACAGCTCTTATGATATGCCCATCCCATTTCAGAATGTCTGGTTTTGAATCCAGGCTCTGCTCCTGATTCCTGATTTCTGCTAAGGCACCTCCTAGAAGGCAGCAGGTGATGGCTCAACTAGTTGGGTTCCTGCCACTCACATTAGAGATACAGATAGAGTTCTTGACTCCTGGCTTTGGCCTGGCCTGCCACAGGTGTTATATACATTTGGGTGTGAGCCAGTGAATGGAGATTTTCTGTCTCTATCTCTATGCCTTGCTACAAAAATAAAATAAATACACATTACATATATACATACATGCATATATGTACATATGCATATACACATATATACACAAATGCATGCATGCATACATACACATAAAATTCAGATTGTGTCGATTTGATGCTTGTCTGAGGTTCTCCAAGTCCTTGCCCATTGCATTTAGAATCCAAACTCCTTAGTGCAACTGCAAATCCATTGTGATGTGGCCGATGGCCTTCCTCAGACATCTGCTCATTCCTTCTGTTCTCCACCATGCTCATTGTCATCCTATCTTTGTTTCTTAGCTCCCATGCTCCTTTTCACCTGTGGCTTCAACCATTGCTCTGGATGCAATGCTTTCCCTTTAGAATCTTCACTACTGACTCTTCTTTATCACCCCAGTGCCAGAAAAAATGTAGTAGCCTCTTGTAAATATTCCAGCTTTCCTCTTTTGGGATACAAGGGAGGATGACAGCTTGCTGGGTTCTTCAGATAAGGGAACACCAAACTAACTTGTTTTGGCCAAGGAAATATATATGGAGGTTAGCCATGTGAATTCTGGGCAGAAGAATTCACTTTTCAGTGTGCCTTTCTGATATTTTCTTCTTCTGCCATGGAGACACTGGAATCCTGTGCTGATATGGAAGAATGATGCCGAGTCATCACATAATGGGTAAGTCATTGCAGGCTTCAGGCCTGGAGATTCCTCCTAAATGAGAAGTATGTGTTTATTGCCTTTAGCTTTTAAAATTTTAGGAGCTGCTTCCTATTGTAGTATACAGTAACCTATCCTGACTGATAAAGATTCTTTCTCCGCACTGGTCTTCAAGTAGACATCCACTCTTATTTTCCCATTGCTACAAATTAGTTTCTATTTATATTGACATTTTCATTGTATGTATCTGAAATTTTGCTGCTTATATGTTTGTGTGATCTATCACCTTCCTTTAAAATACAAGCCTTATAAGAGCAGTATCTTACCTGTCTATACTGTACTTATATTAAACAAATCTCTCTGACAAAGTAGGCACTCAAGAAATGTTGGACAAATAGAAAATAAGTGTATCTGTGTCACATGGGACAGTATAGCAAGCTTTCAGGGAAGGAAATTGTGATTAGAAAGATGTGTCTGAGAGGCCGGCGCCGCGGCTCACTAGGCTAATCCTCTGCCTTGTGGCACCGGCACACCGGGTTCTAGTCCTGGTCGGGGCGCCGGATTCTGTCCCAGTTGCCCCTCTTCCAGGCCAGCTCTCTGCTGTGGCCAGGGAGTGCAGTGGAGGATGGCCCAAGTGCTTGGGCCCTGCACCCCATGGGAGACAGGATAAGTACCTGGCTCCTGCCTTCGGATCAGCGCCATGCGCCGGCCGCAGCGTGCTGGCCGCAGTGGCCATTGGAGGGTGAACCAACGGCAAAAAGGAAGACCTTTCTCTCTGTCTCTCTCTCTCACTGTCCACTCTGCCTGTCAAAAATAAATAAATAAATAAATAAATAAAAAGAAAAAAAAAAGAAAGATATGTCTGAGAATGCTTGAGTCAGTGGAGTCCCCAAATTAGGAAGACAAGTATAAGAAACATGCTATTGGGGTCATCATTGGAGCATAGCAGATAATGCCATGTCTACAGCACTGGTATCACATATCGGCACCAGTTTGTGTCCTGGCTGCTCCACTTCTGATCTAGCTTACTGCTAATGGTATAGGAGAAGCAGCACAAGATAGTCCAAGTGTTTATGCCCCTGCTACCAACATGGGAGACCTGGAGGAAGCTCCTGGATCATGGCTTCAGCTTGGCCCATTGCTGGCCATTATACCATCTGGAGAGTGAACCAACAGAAGGAAGATCTCTTTCTCTTTGTCTCTCTCTGTCTCTCTCTTTGTGGCTCTGACTTAGAAGTAAATAAATAAATTAAAAAAAAAAAAAAGAAACATGCTATTTATAGTCTTCCCATCTCAATTTCCTAAATCTTAAATTTTTAAATGTAACCTTTATAAAATAATAGTGTTTATTTAAAAATTTTATTGAGTATTTATTTATAAAGAAGTTCGATGTAAATTTTATATGGACGTCTTGTTATTTGTTTAAAATTGAGTTTTGAAGGTGGGCATTTGGAATGTACCTGGGCATATACCCCTGGTTATTATGACTGTGTCCCAAGTCACAGAACTTGAATTTGGTCCTTAGTTCTCAGTAATTGAGTTTTGGTTGAAGAACTTATAGATGCTCTTCTCTCATGGGAGAGAGTCCTGGCATTGTGAGATTTGGACTTAGTTTATAAGGTGAGCTCTTTTTATTTTTGTTTAAATATTTATTGATTTATTTATTTGAAAGTCAGAGTTACACAGAGAGAGAAGGAGAGGCAGAGAGAGAGAGAGAGAGAGAGGTCTTACATCCACTGGTTCACTCCCCAGATGACCGCAATGGCCAGAGCTGCGCAGGTCCAAAGCCAGGAGCCAGGCGCTTCTTCTGGGTCTCCAACATGGGCGCAGGGACCCAAGGACTTAGGCCATCTTCCACTGCTTTCCCAGGCTATAGCAGAGAGCTAGATCAGAAGTGGAGCAGCTGGGTCTCAAACCAGCGCCCATATGGGATGCTGGCACTGCACGCAGTGCCTTTTACCCATTATTCTACAGCGCCGGCCCCAAGCTCTTTTTAGAATTATGTAATTGTTCTCCACTTGGGAAATTACCACCTAAGTTACTTCCACTTTTAATAGGAAATTTTGAGATGTTGAAAATATGGCAGAACTAATGAAGTTAAATCATTTGCATCATTGTCCATTATGAAGATAATCCTCTTACCAGGAAATGTTTAGTATAGGAACCCAAGATCAAGAAGAAAGTTACCCTATTTTTCTTCATTGCAATCATCCCTACATGAATTCCTTTGTTCCAAGATGAGCTTTGGTCATCTTTGGCATGTCTTTCCCTCATACCATCATTCATTTGCCAACAAGGAACTCTACAACATGACACTGTTGTCAGTATCCTGTTGATAGCCAGACCTGGTTGTGTTTGTACAAATAACAGAGATCAACTGTGGAAACTATCTCCATTTTACTTATCTGATATTCTGTTGCAGTGGGAATTACAATCTTCCTTTCCATCAAATGCATAAAACACTCTGAATGGGTGAACACATCCTCAGGCACCATGAGATATCCAAGGGTATGGGTAGATCCGTGTGCACACTGGACAGGAATGGACTCAGAGTCTGGATGAAAGCCAGAGATTATTCTTTCTTTTATAGGATACTTTATGTGGAAGGAGCTATTTTCCTTTAAGATGATCTTTATAGCAAATGGTAGAGAAAAGAATTCCTGCCCAAGGGAACATAGACTGTGGGAGCTTCACAAGAGAGAATGTAACTGTGCATATGGGTAATTATATATGCTGAGCAGAGCGTAGGCAGATCATTTCATGAGAATATTGCCTTGTTTGTGAAGGCAGGCATGGATGTTCCCTGCAGTAACCTGGCAACCAAGGTGCTAAAGTAGGGGCACAGCTAGTTATGTTAGCAAAGGGTGCTGCATTCTTAGACATATTTTTAAAATTTCCCAGGCTTGCTACCTTCTTTGGAGGAGCCCCAGAACCACTATTGAAGGGTTAGACCTTGGTGGACAAGTTCATACAAGATGACTTTGCTCCAGTGGCTAACACTAATTAGAACAACTAGGACTCATGAACTAAGCTGGGAAGATCTAGTCTCACTTTTAAATTTGATCTAAGATAGCCAGAAGTGAAAAGTAGTGAATGTTAGATGATATCATGTGAATATCCCAAATTTACAGGACCTCATCATTGTAAAGCACTGTGGCTGGTTTCCTAATGCAATAGCATTTTCTCTGGGAGCCAAAGACATCCTTGCTTATGGTCATGGAGGCCAAAATCATCAGGTAATTTATATCCCCAGGAAGTGCTCTTGAACAATGACTTACAGAAGTTGATATATAAATACCCCAGCTTCTTGGTCCCTTGGCTAAGAGAATGCTGTGGCATATGTCTTGCACTAATTCCCAGAGTTTCCCAGCAAGATTAAGCTCTAATTATCGACACTGGTAACCGGCTTGATGGCATACATTTTATTGGCTGTCTTTCTTGCCTATACCACTACCCCACATCCTTATTGGTACTTCTTGAGACCACTTCGCAAATAAAATACTTGTACTTGAATCTCTTTCTCAGATTCAAGGAAGCCTAAATTAAGGCCGAAGCTTAAAGCCAGGTAGATTTAAGGTTAGTGATGGGTCATAAAAACCTCAAAGCCACACAAGTTCAAGTTAACATTATAGAGGGAAATACAATCTTAAAGGGAACAACAACAACAAAAAAAAGCCCTTTCAAACAGGTTTGCACAGAGGACAATGGAGAGCTGAGCAGAAGGCAGTGCAGAGAGACCACGGAGTGAAAATGAGAGAACTGGCCAATCATGTGAAATAACCTGCTAGTATCTGAGTTCTGTGATGTTCTAAATACCTTCTTTTCTCAAGACAACATGAAGTGTACCTATTTCTTGCTATCTAAATATCCCTGATTAAAGCTCAAGAATCAACAAAGCTGGATAAAAAAAAAGTAGTTTGTAAGAAATGCGAGTATACTGTTCCTTCGCTGGATGGAAGGAGAGTAAAAAATGCAACTGTTGAGGTCTTATAGAGAGGAACCAAAGACCAGGAGAAATTATCACAAGAGGTAAGAAAATTTTACTATGATAGAACGAGGATAATATGTCTATTAACTTGTCATTTGCCATAAAGCTTATGTGATGAAAATATTAAAGGTTCTTGGAAAAGAGGCACTAATTGTTATTTTTAGAGCCTAAGTGGAAAGTGGACTTCAAGGTACTGAGTGAATAGACTCACGTCATGATGCTTTTCAGTTCCTGTAAGGTGTGGGATGATGCAGCTTGTTGAGTTTTGTTGTATTGCCCCCCACCTTTTATTCTGTGTTCATACTCTCAGCCTGATGACAAACAGCGTTAGCTGGACAAGGGCAAACTATTGGTCAGCTACAGTGAGGTTGCGAGATTCTGAGTGCTAAGTGGAAATGACTAAGTGAATTTCAGAAAGAATGTGAAGGATTGATTAAAGACTGTAGATTACGGCATTTCCATGTCACACAAAGGGGAAGAATTGGGGGCAACCTGGGGGTTCCAATGAAGCCAAATAACACTTTATTTAAATAACTAAAAATGTAAGAAAATTATAAGAAAAGAAAGGAAAGACATAGAGATGTGGCAACAATAGAGACAAATGAAAGATAGAAAAGCTTTCTGGTAAAGTTTTCTGATAGATCTTTCCTAAAACTAGTTTGTCATGGCAGATTTTCCTCTTTTTTTTTTTTAAAGATTTTAAAAAAATATTTATTTATTTGAAAATCAGAGTTATACAGAGAAAGGAGAAGCAGAGAAAGAGAGAGAGAGAGGGGAGAGGTCTTCCATCCGATGGTTCACTCCCCAGTTGGAGCCAGGAGCTTCCTCCGGGTCTCCCACGACGGTGCAGGGGCCCAAGGACTTGGGCCGCCTTCCCAGGACTTGGGCCTTCTTCTCCTTCTTCTCCTTCTTCTTCTTGACAGGCAGAGTTAGACAGTGAGAGAGAGAGAGACAGAAAGGTCTTCCTTTTTCTTCCTTTTTACATTGGTTCACCCCTGAAGTGGCTGCTACGGCCAGCATGTTGAGGCCGGCACGCTGTGCAGATCCGACCCAAAGCCAGAAGCTAGGAGCCAGGAGCCAGGAGCCAGGTGCTTCTACCTGCTCTCCCATGTGGGTGTAGGGCCCAAGCACCTGGGCCATCCTCCACTGCCTTCCTGGGCCACAGCAGAGAGCTGGACTGGAATAAGAGCAACCGGGACAGAACCGGTGCCCCGACCGGGACTAGAACCTGGGGTGCTGGCGCTGCAGGCAGAGGATTAGCCTAGTGAGCCACGGCGCTGGCCCGACTTGGGCCATCTTCTACTGCTTTCCCAGACCATAGCAGAAAGCTGGATGGGAATGTAGCAGCCGGGACTCAAACTGGCGACCATAAGGGATGCTGGCACTTCAGGCCAGGGCGTTAACCCACTGCGCCACAGCGCCGGCCCCAAGATTTTCCTCTTTATCAATGATTTTCCCAGTACTTTTGCCTACCTCATCTCATTTCCCCTGTACGTATCTATTTTATTGAAATCTAAAAATTCTCAAAATTGATCCAAGGATAATATTCCTTAAAATTTCCTTTAGAATGTAAAAATGTATTTAAAAATCCTTCAAAACAGGATTAGATTGAGTCCTGGTAAATAGCCCTGTTTTTCTGTTGCCAGAGAAGAGTAAAAAGAAAAAAAGAAAAGAATGGTGAGGTATCAAATGTCGGTTATCCCAGTGCTGCAGCTGATTTTATTAAATCTCAAGAGGAAGAGGGAATAATGTTTTTCCTTTTAAAGTTTTATTTTTAAATAAGTATATATTCAGAGGAGGTTGCATAGAAAACCACAGAGGGATCTTTCATCCTGTTTATCAAGCTCTCCCATTTCATCAGTTGTACATTCACTCATTTATTTCTGTGTGTCTTCATACCCACATGTATATAATTCTTTGCAATTTTACTGATGTGTAGCTTCTGTAATTTCTGCTGAATCAAGATACAAAGGTTACACCTTATAGCTATCTCCCTTTCCATTTCAGTCCCCTAGAAACCACTAATAGGCTCTTCATTTCCATAACTTTATGAGTTCAAGAATGTTATGTCAGTGGAATCATACAGTATGCGATCTTTTGATGATTACCTGTTTTCATTCAGCATAATTTCCCAAGGTCCATCCAAGTTGTTTCTTTTACCAGTACTAAGTGCCAGCATCACATATGGGGTACTGAGTCTCGGGTCCCATATGGACACCAGTTCGAGTCCTGGCTGCTCCATTTCTGATCCAGCTCTCTGCTATGGCCTGGGAAAGCAGTAGAGGATGGCCCAAGCCCTTGGGCTCCTGCACCCATGTGAGAGAGCCGGAAGAAGCTCCTGGCTCCTGGCTTTGGATCGGCACAGCTCCAGCAACTGTGGCCAGTTGGGAAGTGGACCAGCAGATGGAAGACCTCTCTCTGCCTCTCCTCTCTGTGTAACTCTGACTTTCAAGTAAATAAATAAATCTTTTAAAATATAACTGAGGTGCTTCCAGTTTTTAGCTATTATGAATAAGTGTACTATGAACATTCATGTACAATTTTTTTTAACAAAACAGTTTCTCATTTTTTCTAAGATAAATACCCAAGAGCATATTTTCTTGGTTATTTGGTAAGGCCATTTTTAGTTATATAGGAAACTGCTAAACTATTTCTCAGATTAGCTGTACGATGAAAACATATTCCTCATATTTGGTGATGTCTGGGTTTTTATATTAGAAATTCTGATAGGTAAGTATTATATCTATTTGTAGTTTCAATTTGTATTTATCTAATGATATTGAACATTCTTTTCATGTGCATATTTACTATTATATATCCTTTTAAGTGAAATGTCTGTTTATGAATCCTGCCCATTTTCTAATTATTTTGTTTCTGAATACTTTTAAAAAGTTTTCTTATTATTATTTATAATTCTCTATGTCTACTTCTGCCTTTTGTTCTGGGTTCAGACACTCTGTACAATGAACAAGCATTTATGCCCTCATTTTACAGTTTAAGATTGAGCTCCAACAACCTTTCTTTATGTATCTGAGAATTACGATGTAATCAAGGGTTTAAAAAGGGGTCTATGCTTCCATGCTGAGTTCAAATTCTAGTGTTTCATGAAGTAAGAAGATCATAGACTTATTTGGCTGTGGTAGATTGAAAAGTAAATAACAGTATAGTTGAAAAAAAGCAGCAATAGCTTGTGAAATATCTTATAAACAACTTATGTATGTGAAAAACACATTCTGAAATATTTGTTATTTAATAGGGACATATGATCTAGCTTCATTTATTCTGATTGCTGTTATATTTGATCCCCAATTGTTAGGTTTTCTATTCACTTTGTGTGGGGAGCAATCCGGACTAGACTGAGTTACTGGAATTAAGACTTATTCTATGCATCTGCTCTCCCACAATATGGCGCTGGGAGAGAAGTAAACAGCTTCCGCACAGCTGCCTCCAGTTCAACCAATTAACTGTAGGACTTGCTCCTGATTGGAGAGCAGCGTGCTCGGCGTGTGGGCAGCCGAGTTGGGATTGGCGGAGGAGGACTATAAAGGAGGAGAGAGACGGCATGCACCGGGAACATCTATGGGGAACATCTAAGGGAACCCGTGCAGCCCCCGAGAGAACCGGCCGGCGGTGTGCCACTCCCCTGCGGAAGTGGGGAATATGGCCAGGGGGAACTGCCCTTCCACGGAGGTGGAAGGGATAGTAGCCAACCCGGGAAGAACCAGCAGCAAACCCGGGGAGGGCCGAGCAGACAGAAAGAACAGCGCAGGGTCCTGTGTTGCTCCTCCACGAAGAGGGGGAGCGACATAATGGTGCCGTGACTCGGATATGAAGCCTAGGCAGGGTCCTGTGTCGTTCCCCCACGAAGACGGGGAGCGACACTTTGAATGTTTGTTTTAAAGATTTATTTATTTGAAAGGCAGCATGACAGAGAGAGGAAGAGACAGGGAGAGATATTCTGGGTCACTCCACAAGCGGCCACAGCAGTTGGGGCTGGACCAGGCTGAAGACAGGAGCCAGGAACTCCATCTGGATTTTGGTAGGGGTCCATGTACCTGGGCCATCTTCTGTTGCCTTTCCAGGCACATTAGCAGGGGCTGGATTGGAAGCAGAACCAATGGGTCTCGAACTGGTGCTCTCATATGGGACACGGCATCATGGGAATCAGCTTAACCCATTGTGCTACAGTGCTGGCCCTTTTCTTTCTTAATTTATATCAGTATACTTGAGATTTGTTCATTTTCCTTCTTTAGCTTGGTTGTTACATTTTTTAAAAAATTCTGTTGTGGTTACCTTTATATGTTAAACATGCTTTACTCATGTGACAAAATCTAGAGTTGACCAATGTCTCATTCTTCCTCCAAATCAATACAAAGCACTAACAGTGAGTGAGATCAGTTTATGCCATACCCTTGTTGTTTCATTTCCCCTTGATTTTAAGTGCACCTAAATTAGTAAGTGTAGGAGTATAATTATCATTGTGTACATTGCTGTATGTTTACGACTTTGGCTCCTGAATCCTACTCCTTTTTATCTGTGTTTATTTTCCTTTTCTGTTTTTGAATTTTCCATTTACTGCCTTTAAAAGCTAGTGTTCTTTATTCATAGATTCTGTTTTCAATGTATTTTGATTTCTGCTTTTATCTATTTTTGTATTTTAAATAAATGTTTTATACTTTTTATTATTTTATAATTCCTCACTTTCAGGATGCCAGTTTTCCTGTTTGTTACTTTCAGTGATTCACCTTAATGATGATGAACTTCCTCTTATAATTTGACATTTTTAATAGCAAGCTCATCTTTCAGAGGAACCTTGGGTTGTAGATATGTCTTTATATCATCCAGAGTCCCAGAAACCTTATGGTTTGGATTAATAATGTGGAACAGGGGTATCCCAATTTACACATTAGCTAGACAAATGATTTTAATATTGCTCTGAGACTTGATTTCCACCCAAAGTGCAATATAGACCAAAAGATTTTATAACCATTCTTCAAAGCCAGGAGGCAGAATTTTTCTAACATTCAATTCGTTTGAAAAAGCGATGGAGAGGGGGGAATTGGTGTTGTGCACAGTGGGTAAAGCCATTGCCTGAGATGCTGGCACCCCTTATGGGTGCCGATTTGAATCCTGGCTTCTCCACTTTGAATCCAGCTCCCTGCTTATGACCTGGGAAAGCAGCAGAAGATGTCCCAAGTTCTTGGACCCAGCACCCACACGGGAGACCTGGAAAAAGCTCCTGGTGCCTGACTTCATTTTGACTCAGTACTGGCCATTGTGTCATCTGGGAAGTGAATAAACAGATGGAAGATCCCCCCACCCCTCTCTCTCTCTCCCTCCTTCTCCATAATGATGACTTTCAAATAAATACATAAGTCTTTTTAAAAAAGTGATTGAGGAAAAGACATTTGACTAGTGGTTGAATCACCTGAATCTTACATAGAAATACCTGGGTTTGAATCCTGGCTCCAGGTTCTGATTCCAAATTCCTGCCAATGTGGCCCCTGGGAGGCCTAGATGATGGTTCAAGTAAGTAATTGAGTTCCTCCCAATCACATTGGAGACTTGATTGAGTTCCTGGTTCCTGGCTTTTGCCTCAGCCCTGGCCCAACTAAAGCCATTGCAGAAGCCTGGGGCATGAACCAGCAGGTGGGAGCTCTATCTACCTATCTTTATCTCTATCTCTCTGACTCTCAAATAAGTTTTAAAAATTAAAAATTGATTAATGAATGTCATTTATCATGGTATGCTTAAGAGAGCAGATATAAAACAAGTGATAGATCATTTGATCAGTAGTTTGCATTTATATAACATTTATTTAGTAAACTGTAAGCTTCTGAAGTTCAGAGAGAAATTCTTATCTTTGAATAGAAATAATTACTACCAATTAAGAACTATTATATTTCAAATATGACCTGGCACATTACATTTACCCTTTATAAAGTTCCCCATACTCCAGGTGGCTGTGATACTATCCACTTGATAGTTAAAAAATGAAAACTCATATAAGACAAAAACCATGCCCAAGTTCACAAATTTTCTCACTTCTTACAGAAAAGGAACTGAGCAAGTGAATTATGCAAACAACAGTTAAACAATCATTTAATTAACAGTGGGTCATAAACTGTTTTACTTTGGTATTGTTCAACTGAATCGTTGCAGAATAGAAATTCTGTAAGATGCTATATTCCAAAAATGTGTCCCTCTTCAAATGGTTGTGAGAAAGGCTGAAATTCCTTTTATATGTCCTGAGTTCCAATTCCTCTCTCCTAGGCAGAGGTCTAATCAACTTCAGGACAGTAAATACACCAACTTAAAGTTCCTAATTTTCCTGTGTGTGTGTGTGTGTGTGTAACCTTTAACAACCCCTTGAAACTAGCACTTTGAACACCTCAATTTCGGAAATGTTGTGCTCTTCCTGTTCTTTCCATTCTTAAAATTGTCCCATGATATTGAAAGATGGAGAGATTACAAAGTCAGGGTGAAAGATGCAGTATTAGACAACTCCAGTCTTACAGTGAACACCCAGACCTGCAGTCAACTATCTCAGGGCTGCTTCTGCCATCTCACGCTTACCAGCAAAATATAAACACAGTAAAAGCATACAGGTACAAGCCTTTGGGTCAGCAGTTAAGATGCTGGCTGGAATGCTAGTCCTCACTGGAGTACCTAGGCTGGAGTCCTGACTATGTGCCCCATTCCAACTTCCTGCTAATGCTCACTCTGGGAGGGAACAGTGATGATTCAAGAGTTTAGGTCCCTTTCCATCCACATGGGAGAGCTATGTTGAGTTCCTGGGTTAGTCCTGTCTGTTGTGGGCATTTGGGGAGTGAATCAGTACGTGGGATATGTCTTTGTTTCTCTTTAGTTCACTGTCTGCCTCTCAAATATACAAGTAAAATTTTACAAAAAAGTTCAGATGAATTTTTCTTTCATATTGTGAAGATTTAGGATAGTGTGATAAGGATTTACAACTCAGCATTTAGAGAAATTATTGTCCATTTTATTTCCACATATGACCACCATAGTATCTACTGTCTCACATACTATTCTTAGATTGTGACTTTGATACTCCTCCCATAAAGCAGCGGGGTCTAAGCACTCTCTCCTTTAACCAATATGCATATGGCCAAAGCAGAAGCAATGATGGATGCCTTCTTAGACGAGGTCATAACGGAAGCTCTTTCTGTTGCCAGTGGGATGCTTGCCCTTGAATCCTATACGCCCTGTAGTAAGAAAGCTCAAGCCACATCAAGAGACTAGTGTAGATGTAGATCCCTGGCCAATAGCTACAATGTGGCAGCTACAATCAGCTGCCTAGCATGTGAGTCAGGTTTTTTGGGGGACACTCCTGTCCCAGGTATCACCTGGCTGTACCTGCCTGAAAGAGGCTAAGCAAGAACTATCAAATGAGAACAGTCAAATCCTGGAACCGGGAGAGAATAGTAGGATCTCTCGTTGCTGTTTTCTGCCGCTGTTTGGAATAGCTTCTAGAGAATAGTAGAACCATTTCTTCTTCTTGTCTTCTGCTGTTATGTTTGGAATAGTTTCTTAAACAGCAATAGCTAACAATCACAGAAAGAGAGATTTACTCTAAGTAGATCTTCAGACCATTTAGAACCTTGGGAAATAGGGTGCATACAAATAGATATTATGGAATGAGGCATTTTGAAACTTTAGCCTTTGGTTTTAAAAATGACACAAGCACTTCTTAACATTTAAATTTGGCTAATTTTATAGATATTGGTTTTTAATGTGATTTTCTCACTTAGGAATTTTCTTTAATATCATGTTTTAGTAATATATGTTTAATGTTTATTCCATTTATGTAGCTTATAAAATGGCAATACCATGTTTAATATTCTTGTTTTAAAGATGTACAATTTCAACAAACTTTTCTGAACCATACCCATGGTGAGGGGTGAGAGTATGGACACTAGTCACACAGTAGTTGGATATACTCCTGGCCATCATAGAGATCATAGCCACTGGGGGGAATCAAGCAATAAACAACTCCAAACCACAAATATGCAGTCATAAGGGGCCAATGTGTTGTGATGTGAGTGTGCTGCATGCTGCATTGGATAAGACATGGAATAGGCCACATGGCGTAACACTGAGACTTGAAGGATGAGAAGGAAAAGCCACATGAGGTGATGGGTCTGAGCACTGAGAAGGAGGCACCTGGATCTGTGAAGGCTATAAAACAGGTTGGCAAGTGTATAGAACCAAGGGTGCAAAGAGTAGCCATGATGAGGGAGGAAAGGTCAGTGGGAGGTTATAGTGTAGTTAACAAATCCCCCCTGTTGCACATCTAGGCTATTTCTAGATGTGTGTAGTGCTGTAGTGAACATTATTATACACAAATTATGGATACCTTTTCTGTGTCTCTCTTATTTCTATAGACTAACTGAGGCGAAACTGATGGGCCCAGAGTTTGTGTGTTCAAAGTTTTAGATACACAGGATCCTCCAGAACTTTCATCTAAATTTAACTTTTGCTTTTTTCTCTCCCTCTGCCCCTCCCTCAATTCATCTTTCTCTTCCTTCTGCTCATCATTTTTGTCTTCTTCATTAAAAGAATTTTTTTTCTAACAATGTTCTTTTCTTTGTTTTAAAATTTTATTTAGTAGATATAAATTTCCAAAGTACAGTTTATGGATTACAATGGCTTTTTCCGCCCTATAACTTCCCACCCACCCACAACCCTCCCATCTCCTGCTCCCTCTTCCATTCCATTCACATAAAGATTCATTTTCGATTATCTTTATATACAGAAGATCAATTTAGTATATATTAAGTAAAGATTTCATCAGCTTGCCCCCACACAGAAAACAAATTGCCAAATACTGTTTGAGCACTAGTCATATCATTAATTCACATTGAACTACACATTAAGGACAGAGATCCTACATGGGGAGTAAGTGCACAGTGACTCCTGTTGTTGACTTAACAAATTGACACTCTTGTTTAAGGCGTCAGCAAGCTCCCCAGGCTCTAGTCATGAGTTGCCAAGGCCATGGAAGCCCCCTGAGCTCGCCGACTTTGATCTTATTTCAACAAGGCCGTAGTCAAAGTGGAAGTTCTCTCCTCCCTTCAGAGAAAGGTACCTCCTTCTTTGATGACCTGTTCTTTCCACTGGGATCTCACTCGCAGAGATCTTTCATTTAGGTGTTTTTTTTCCAGAGTGTCTTGGCTTTCCATGCCTAAAATACTCTCATGGGCTCTTCAGCCAGATCCAAATGCCTTAAGGGCCGATTCCAAGGCCAGAGTGCTGTTTAGGACAACTGCCATTCTTTGAGTCTGCTGTGTATCCTGCTTCCCATATTGGATCGTTTTCTCCCTTTTTAATTCTATCAGTTAGTATTAGCAGACACTAGTCTTGTTTATGTGATCCCTTTGACTCTTAGACCTATCATTATGGTCTATTATGACCTGCAATTGATCACTTGGACTAGTGAGGTGGTATTGGTACATGCTACATTGATGGGATTGTGTTGGAATCCCCTGGCACATTTCTAACTCCACCACTTGGGGCAAGTCAGCTTAAGCATGTCCCAAATTGTACATTCCCTCCCTCTCTTATTCCCACTCTTGTATTTAACAGAGATCACGTTTCAGTTAACTTTAAACACCTAAGAATAATTGTGTGTTAATTACATAGCTCAACCAATGGCATTAAGTAGAACAAAAAAAAATACTCAAAGGGATATAGTATTAAATTGTACATCAACAGTGATGATTAGAAGAATTTTTAACAGGAAGATTAAACTTAATAGATAAATTTAATGATACATAGAAAGAAATAAGCTTTGGTTTGTTAATAACAATATCAATATCCTTTAACTTTCCTTCTTTAAAATTTCAGACCTATATTGAACAAATCTACTGTCATTCCTGACTCTTCTACTTTTCTTTGTCTTCAATCTCATTTCCCCTAAGTAGTTTCTCTTGACAGTGAAGTGTGGGTGCCTTTGCATACAAACATGCTAGGGACCTTAGTGGCTCTAGGTTCTCTAGACCACATGCATGGACTTGGATTGGGTATTTCAACAGATCCCTAGAGAGCAGTGGTTATACAGGCCTCACACATTCTTGGAGAATCCTTCCTGTGTAGAAGACATATAGCATCTTAGACACCACACAAAAAATTTGCTAATCCCAGACAGAAACATTTCAGGTAAAGGAGGGTGAAGAACAGCTTTTTTAAAGTCACGACTGACACATGGGCATGTTTGCAAAATTTCCTGCTATCTCCTCAAGCTTCCCCTCAAACAAATAATTGCATCCCCACAATGAATGGGATAAATATTTTCACAGGGGAAATATTTGCAAGTGAAATAAGCAATTCTTGGAAGGGAATAGAAAAAATGAGTCAGTGTTTGTTGAAATGTTTAAGAAACATTTGCCATTGTATGCAAATTTAGTGTTTGATTTATATCCTTGGTTTCTTGTGACCAAATAGGAGAAAAGCAGAGTTGTACCTGAGGTCAGAAAAAAAAAAAAAGGAGGGAGATAGGGTCACTGGGTATGTGTAATAGATTCCTTCAAAATTAATTATTTAATTCTGAGGGTTTTTTTCCTTCAATAAATGTAGGAGTTGTACGTCAGTGTGAAAACGCCTGGCATTTCCTGTGATTATAGACTGGAATTTATTAATGGTGTTTTCACTTAACAAAAATAGACATACTTCTCAAGATAGGAGTGACCAATCTTAAAGTACATTACGACCCATTCTTTGCTTACAATTCAGTCCAGTGAGAAATCCTGAGGGTCTGCACTGCCACAGGCCAACCTGGAGCACTTTCCTTAGCACGTGTTACTGCCACCTGCTGGAAAGTTCTCAGTGTAAGCTTACAGTGATGACGGGGCCATGGAAGGCGCCCTCTATGGTTGTGCAAGGGCATAACTTGCAGGATCACACACAGAGCCTCTGCAGGAACTCTCAGGCTTAATTAGATCATCCAGTAGAAGTGGCACCTTAAAGAGAGATCTTAAAGGCCATGAGCAAAATGAATTTTAAAATTGGAGGTTTGGATATCCTCGCCGATCCAGGATGTAGGCAACATGAGCCCATCTTGTGCAGTGCTGGTGATTTGAGATGAATTGCTTCCAATTTTTCCATATTCAAAGATGGAGTTCTGTGAAAGCTGCTGTGAGAAAGAGCAATGGATTCTCGAGGGTGAGAGTGGGGGTCGTCTTTGTCAACAGCACTCCAGAAGCCTTGGGTTGTGCTGGCCAACATCTGTGCTAATAATATATAAACTGCAGTTGTTGGCAGCTGGATGGGAAGTCTCCAGGAAGACAGCTTCTGCTAACCATTTTTTTTTTCCTTTATTAAATGCTGGGCTGGAGGTAACTGTGTAGATCTGAAAATGGAGCCCAGTTTAATTAGGCATAACTTTCAGGAAGCCAAGTAACAAATGACAACTTAATTAAATATAATGAAAACATTCTAGAACTTCTTGAAGCCTCTTTCAACAGGGCAATGATTGCAGCTCGGGAAAGGCCATGGAAAGAGAGGCAAGGTGCCTTCATTTTCCTTTTTTCTTACTTTTTGGTTTCAACTCTTTTTTTTTTCTTTTCACTATTAGGAATGCAGCTGGATCCTATTTATAATCCATTTTCACATTTGTTTGAATTAAAATCCCAGATTGTTGTGCTTTCAAGGTTGAATGTGCATGGCAGCCAACATTTACCCAGCCGTTTCAGGAGTTCCTGGGTAAGTGGGCTCCAGGAAGGGAAACTCCGCCACGCATTGGAGCCACAGAGAGAGAAAACAGACCCAAACCAAAACCTTCTGACATCACCGTTGTTGGAAAGAGATTGTTCTGCCCTGAACATGTGTTGCCTACTTAAGACTCTAATTATTTTAAATTACTTAAATTGGCTCTAATACTTATGTTTTATTATTTGATCTTAAAGAAAAAACATTTTAAGAAGAAATTCATAATGCAATCAAAATATTGGCAATCCGTTCTCCCAGTAGAAAGCTTGGGCTTGGAAATCCCTATGCTTTCTACCCTACCACTTGAATTCTAATCTGAGAGCTGCCGTGTGCTCTCCCCCGGCCTTTTCCAGTATCCTGTTTATGTCTAAATCCAATAGTCCAGCCATGCCAGCTTGTTACCACATGGAAAACTCCGTTGCTCAGGGAAAGTTATGAATCCTTATATTCTTTATGCTTTAAGATCCACTGTGACATCTCAAAGTAATTGCCAGGTAAACCTACCAGATGGTTTTTGGGGGATGAAGACTAGACTAATAATTTCCATTAGCATAATATTGTTATTGTAAAGACTTAACGACTTCACTGATGTGGTGTCCTGTCCTGGTGGAAAGTTTATGAGCCAGAAATAAAATAATACTTATGGGTACCCAAGAGGCCATTTGAGAGAAGCACTAGAGAGGTTAATGAGATCTCAGGTCTCTAAGGCTCCTCACAGAATGTACTTATTTCAGGTGGGCCAAGTGATTTTGGGAGGTGCCATGACAGATGCAAGGCAGACTGAATGGGAGGGCGAACGAAGCTCAGTGCAAGTGCCACCTTTGCTGCTCCATTCCTGACTAGAATCAGGGGTCTGATTTGGAATCATATTCCTGGATTCCACTTCTGGCTCTATTTTGCACTGGCTTGAGGATAGTGGGAATGCTACTTAAGTTCTCTGTGTTGTAGTTTTTCATCTACAAAATGGGTCTAATAATTGTGCCTAGTCAGTGGTTGTCATGAGGGGGGTGAGGTGATCACGACAAATGTTTAAAACAGCACCAGAGACACAGTCAACATGCACTGGGTATTCATCGTTATTATTCTTATTAGTAGAGCTATATAGGGTTTTAAGGAAGTCGTCAATCAATCTGTACTGATCCTCCACTTCCTTAGCAGTCAAATGAAAGATGTTGGCCTATCTTTGAAATTATGTGATTCTATAAGCTGGAATTCTGATATAATTAGAAATATTCTGCTTTGAAATATAAAGGTGGATTTAGTTCTTTCAGGCCTATTGCCAGACTTTGGATATCAGATGTATTGTACAACAGGTGTTAACTCTTAGAACAAGAGTCCAGAGGAAGAGTCCTTGAAAGAACAAGAGGCTGCAAAGTAGTGGCTTTCTGTGTCTCGTAGTAGCCTGCTTAGGAGTTCCTTAGGCTTCCCTTGTCTGGGGGTCAAGGAGAGAAGACGTGGTTAGTTTATTTAGGATCTTAGAAATGGCTACGTTAAATTGGTAATGTTAAGGGTTGTAAGAACACATCCTTCTCCATTTACCTGGAAGAAGTATCCTCAAATTTGCTGTTTTTTTTTTTTTTTCTATAGAAAATGAGAGGATCTTTTGGAAATGTTGGGTAATGAATAAGGTAATTGCTATTCCGGGCTGGATAAGTTCTCATCCCTGCCAGTTGCCTGTGTCTTGTGATATAGGTAATTTAGGCCTCTGGTTTTTTACAAGGATTATGCTTGTTTTTAGCTGTCTGAATACAATCCTTCAGTGTAGTTGGGTATACAGCTGGGTAATCCATTAGGACGTTGACTTCTCTGCCTACTATCAATGGGGCAAATGTTTTCTCCTTTAGGGAAGAGTGTCATTTTCCCTTCCCAAGTGGCTTTCACACACAAGTTCTCTTCCTTATTGTCTATAGAAGCCCTGGCTAAGAACATAAATGCCCTTGATCTTTGCTTTAGAAAAATCCTCTTGAGAAAAAGTGGAATTTGAATTGTCACACTGTTGGGATGAGTGGAGTTGAGTTCCTTTTCCAAAACAGTCGTTTTTTTTTCTTGAGGCATTAACAGTTGATATCCTTGTTCTCTTCCCATAATGCCCTTCTGACCATGTGTGTCCACACTAGTATGGCAACAACTACCTTCCAAAACTCAGATTCCCAGGAAAGCAGCATGTTGATAAAGTGAAGGCAAGGACCACTAAAATTTCTTCTAGGCACATTGCCTGATTTCCTTAGGGGGGAATCTTGACTTTTTTCCTTTCCTTTATTTATAAGCCTTGTGTAATCCATGTGGGTAATGTACATATCTTTAAGCCAGATGCCTTGGTGTATAAACAGCATTTCTGTCTTTACCTACAAACACAGAGATCAAGAATCTCCTGTTTTTCAGTCTCCATCAGTTGGCATTTCAGTATTTACCGTTAGTCCATGTGGTTCCATTCAGGTTAAACACTGGGCCCCATGAAATTCCAGCAGGCCATTTCCTATTCAAACAAGTTAAATGCAAGAGACAAAATGAAGATAAATTCCTCAATGGACCAAGATAAGCTGGTTAGGTAAGGGGAAAGATAATTGGCCAGTCCTAAGCCACCTCTGATTCTTCCAGGTTTTATCTTTGCAGATTTTAGGGATGGACCCTCTGTCTCTGAGGCTGAGTGATTTCTATCTTGCTCTCACACCTGAGGCATTTCAGCAACAAGGTTGAAGGTAACTGGGAGTGTGCCCCCAATAATCCCTTCATTGTGTGCCTGCCCTGGGTCTGTGGGGAGGCAGGGAAATAGGTGTAGCAGGGATTGCCTTGGAGACCGGCAGGGAAGGGGTGTTCTCTTTTTATGAAAACAGTAACATGAAGGGTTTCTTACTGAAATGCCTATGGAGAGGCAGACAAATGCTTTGGATAAATCTCGTAGGATGCAATTGGTATGTAGGTTTTGGAGAATAATAACAAATTAATCCTTTTTTCAGATGTGTGAATGTTCCTCTGAAGTGAAATCCAGTAGGAAATTTCTATATTCACTTCTGTTCTTCTTGGGTGTCCTGCTCCATGTATCTCTTAGCCTTTTTATTACGTCTCTCTTCTCATCCCAAACACCATTCTCATCCCATCTGATAGTGACCAGCAGCAGCCATCTCTTTGGTTTAAAGACATCTTTGAGTGCCTATCTGGATCCTTACTACTCTCAATGTATTTGGAGACCAATGACATCCATATCCTCTCCCGGGAATTTGTTAAAAATTCAGATTTTTGAGGCTGGCGCTGTCGCAGCAAGTAAAGCCTACAAGCACCAGTATCCAATGTGGCACCAGTTCAAGCTCAGCTATTCCACTTCTGATACAGCTCCCTGATAATATGCCTGGGAAAGCAGCAAGTCCCTGAACCCCTGCATCCATGTGGAAGATGCAGAAGAATCTCCTGACTTTGTCCTGGCCCAGCCCCAGTCATTGCAGCCATTTGGGGAGTGAACCAGTGGATGGAAGAGCCCTCTCTCTGTCTCTCTTTCTCTCCTCTTTCTCTGTAACCCTGCCTTTTAAACAAATAAATATTTTAATAAAAATAAATTTAGATTCTTAGGCCCTACTCCATACCTCCTACATCAAAATTTGCTTTTTATGAGATTGCCCTGTGATCCATATGCACACTGCTTTTTCATTCTCCTGAGTCACCATTGTTAAATGATCACAACATTTAACATGTGAAGGTTCTCAGAGCATTGGGGTCAAATTCTGGCATTTGAGGAAATAATCAGCTCCCTCCATCAGGTAGCTGAGTATAACCAAAAGCAATACTGAATGTAGAACTGGGAAGCATAGTTTAAATTCCCCCATCTTCATTTCCACTCTCAAAGTCTCAGTGTTGGTACTGATGACCTCTAATTGTTTTAACAGTACCATTTAATGGTTTTGTGAATGAAAAATTCCTGATTTATGGAAAAAGAAAGTTTCACTTATAAATTTTTGGGGGCCGGCATTGTGGCACAGTGAGTAAAGCCTCCACTTGCATAGCTGGCATCTGATATGGGCACCAGTTCAAATCCTGGCTGCTCTACTTCTGAGTCAGTTCTCTGCTAAGAGCCTAGGAAAAACAGGAGAATATGGCCCAAGTGTTTGGACTTCTGCCACCCATGTGGGTGACCCAGAAGAAGCTCCTGGCTTTGTCCTGGCTCAGCCCTGGCCATTGCAACCATTTGGGGATGGAAACAGTATATGGAAGATCTCTGTCTCCTCTCTCACTCCCCCCCTCCCTCCCTTCCTCCCTCCCCCTCTGTAACTCTGATTTTCAAATAAATAAATCTTTAAAAATAATTTGTTGTACCATACACTTAGATCTATAGTACATATGTAGAATGAGGACTTTTCCTTTCAGTAAATTTCAATTTCATAAATCCCTACCTTTGCCATGTTGAATCATTAAATCTTTAAATATAGAGGAGCAGCTTCTTTGATTTGTAGAATGCTCCAAATAATTACAGAAGTAGAAACTGCAGCCTAAGAGCCTTTAATCTCTTCAAAGTGTGACTCAGAACAAGAAAGCAAAAATGATTTTGTTTCCAAAGTGCATGTGGAAATATACAAGTGAACATTGTGAAAACATGACTGCAACTTGGAATGTGCAGGGCTGAATGAACTGTTGTTTCCTGGACCCTGAATCCTGAGATTTACAGCTTTATCTTTCATATGTTTTGCATAATGTAAATCATAACATGGCATAGGTTCCATGTTTTCAGAGATGAAAATGCTAGCAAGAAACACACACATATACTCACATGGACATATACACATGGGTATATAGATACATGTTTATATACATAGATAATATATACCAGGATATATCATCTACATATTCATAAGATACATTTTTCTAAAGTACTTTTCAATCTCCATTAAATTATCCCCAGAAGAATTATTTTTTTGTTTTTTAAAGGGCATATTATTTTATAATCCAATTCGATGACATTTAATCTATGAAAACTGCCTCAAACCTCTTGATAGGTGGGCCCTATTTCCCTCTAACACTGCATTCATCTTGGTCTGATTGGTATTATAGTGAGTCTGTTCTCCAATACTATTTTACTCATTAGGTTATAAATTCTTCAAAGCAGGGAAATTTCTTTTGTCTTTGAATTAGGAGTATCCCGTGTGGTCTCAGACACATTGATAATGTATGGCAAATATTTATTAGATGTAATGAAGTTAGTATTATATAGTCTCTGGATCTTGTTTTTTTAAATTAAATTTTAAATGCTTTTTAGTATTTTATTGATGAAATGAAGCCCAAACTATGTTTTAGAATAGCAGAAACAGGACAGAATCTAGAAGATTCATAAATGGTGAAAAATCTCTGGAATAATCTACTTCATGTACAGAAGAAAATTTCAGGACATGTGTAGCTAACATAAAATCTCAGAAGACATAATTGCCACAATGCTGACCCATAGGCTGATAATGAAAAAGGAACTGTAACAAGGAAAAGGAGGTGCCATATGATATGATTGCAAGTAGAAACAAACAAAAGACTTTCAACATCAGAAACAAATACTTGTTCTTGAAATGCATTTGCTGCTAAGAGATCTCTGAACTGGAGAAAAAGTTTGGGAAAGTATCAGAAGTCAGAAGCAAAGGGCACAACACGAAAAGGGTGAGAAAACAAGTGCTCATAAAGGGAACAGCGAATAAAGTGATGACTTCCAGAAAATCTGTTCCTGTGTGATCTCTTGGGAGAAACAGGTTACAAGCAATAATTAAGAGGATATGGGCTGAGGATTAGGGTTTGCAGAATTATGGAAATCATCACTTTCCTTCTCATGAACAACTATCATATTCTAGACAAAATTAACGCAGAGAGATAACACTTAGTCTTGTTTGGGCAAATGTTTCTAAATGAGAGGACTTTAATTGTGCAAGCATCCAGACTTGGAAAAAGTATAACAGGATAACAGTTAAATTATAAAGTGCAGGGCAGACTCAGGTATCCTTGGTCAAAGAGTCCAAGGGTCTTCAGAAAGTTCATATTATGCAAAACCGCATGTATTTCAATTTTTTTTTACTTCAAAATAAAATTACCTTTTAATTCTTTTTTCAAAAAACTTTGTGAAGTTGCCTTGTAGAATATGCTCAATAAATAATTTCTGCATAGGTTAATAAATTATTAAATAATAGTGGCAAATTTTATTTCTGTTAATTTTTTTATTTCCTTAGCATAATGTCCCATTGTCATTGCAGGACCAAAAACATGGGAGTTGAGGCTTATGATGTTTCCTCTGTCAAGTTACATTACCTCTAAAAGTATAAAAGGTATGCATTGTGGTGCAGCAGGTTAGACCACCGCTTAAGAGACCCGCATCTCATATCAGAGTACCTGGGTTCAAGTCACAGCGTCTCTGCTTCTGATCCAGCTTCCTGCTAATGCATCCTGGGAGGGGAGTGAATGATGGCTCAAGTGCTTAGTCCCTGCCATTCACTTTGCAGACCTGAATAGGGTGCCGGTGGGCCTCACCCAGCCCTGGTTATTGCAGGCATTTGGAGAGTGAACCAATGGATGGAAGTCCTTGTATGCAATAGCAGAAAGTTAGTATAGAGAGTGGAACCAGGCGCTGTACCCAGGAGTCTCAAGGATTGATTGTCTTAACTGCTAGACCAGAAGCCCACCCAAACTTACGTGTTTTTTTTTGTTTTTGTTTTTGTTTTTTGTTTTTTGTTTTTTGTTTGTTTGTTTGTTTGTTTTGACAGGCAGAGTGGACAGTGAGAGAGAGAGACAGAGAGAAAGGTCTTCCTTTTGCCGTTGCTTCACCCTCCAATGGCTGCCGCGGCCAGCGTGCTGTGGCCGGCGCATCTCGCTAATCCGAAACCAGGAGCCAGGTGCTTCTCCTGATCTCCCATGCGGGTGCAGGGCCCAAGCACTTGGGCCATCCTCCACTGCACTCCCGGGCCACAGCAGAGAGCTGGCCTGGAAGAGGGGCAACCGGGACAGAATCTGGTGCCCTGACTGGGAGTAGAACCCAGTGTGCCAGCACCACAAGGTGGAAGATTAGCTTATTGAGCCACAGTGCTGGCATCAAACTTATGTTTGTAATTCCATGTGTCCACAAATTTTTCAATTATACTTGTATGTTCATGGAACTGTCTCATTATGCACAATCCTAGCCTTTAGAAACGTTATGACATGTTTATACTAAGAAAAAAGTTGAATTATAAACTATGGAAATATCCAAGAATGATTGATTGGCTTATTTCATTGGTGTATCTGTATTTTGCTATTTAAAATAACTTGATACACTTTAGAAGATACATGCCCATACATTGATTTTAATGAATTGTATAAATTTGTTAACATATTGTGATCATTCTGTTAAAAATTTTATGCTTATATAGACCAAGTTGCTATTGGTGGTTATTTTATGATGATATAGAATAACTGGGTTTTGTTGATTTTTGTGTTTTATTTTTTCAATGATAAAATGTAATATTGAATACAATAACATTTGTAAAATTAAAAACAAATATAACAGTATGATTTTTAATTAGGAAAATATCTGTAATTAATAATAGCTAAATTTCACCTGTAAATAATACATTTAAATTTGGGATCAATTTCAATTTATATTTTCCATACATCTGTGTATATAATCAGCTTAAATCAATCATGGAGTTAACTAAAATTTTTAAATTTCACAATTTTTTGACTCATCAATAACCTAAAGACTTATTCAACAGACATATTTGCATATGCACACAATGATCATTTCAACATTATTTGAAGTTGCAAAACTAAAAACAATGTAATTATCTATTAATAGATTAATTAGATACAATCCACATATTAGAATAGTTTGCAACAATTTCGGGAATGAGGCAGTTTCATACAAACTGATGAGTGGATGATAAAAGCAAGATAAAGAACAATGTGCTCATAATGATATATTTCATTAATTTACATGTGCTTCTACACATATGTATGTAAAGATGAAGTATTTGTGATTATTTTTAGTGAGGGCAAATTAAGGAGACCATTCTTCTCAGTTTCAATCATATGGTACAGTTTGAATTTAGTTATTAATTTCATATTTATCATGAAAAACTTCAAAAATATATTTGAAAGTAATATGAAGTAAAACAACACTATTGGTCTTCCTCTTCTTATGCACTGAGCTCTTAGCACACACACATTGTATTTTGAATTATAAATAGTAATAAAACTCCATTCAATTCTATCTTGCTATTAACAATATTGTTTTGTATAATAACATTTTAGGACAGTATTCATAGGCATATTTTATCACTTTTCTTTCTGAAAACACAAAAATGAAGACTATGTGGTTGTCTTCCTTCCCTTCATTCATCGTTGAGATGAGAGTATTTACTTTTGGAAAAACAAATTTATTCAACAATTTCAGAGAAAATTGATCCAAGTTTAATGTTTCCATCACTACTTAGCATCTTCTTGTGTGGCGGGTGTTCAAATCTAGAAACTTTTGCACCATTTGTACTTCCAGATTGCTCAATTTTTGGTTGAGCACAGCTTAAAATAAAACTAAAGGAAATGCAAATGCTGAAAATTTGGGAGGCTTCTAACCAAAATCTGGTGTTTTTTCCCATCTGGATAAAAACCAGAAGATCTTACAACATTGTTCAATTTTCCCATGGGGTCTAAAGAGCAGCTGCCCCCCTTTAGTCTGGGCAAGCACAGTCCCCCTGCTCCCTGATTGCTTGCACCATGTCAACATACCACATTTACATTGCATTCTCAGTTCTATATGCATTCCAGTTTATGGACCATGGTTTTTTTTAAAGTATTATTTTTATTTATTTGAAAGACAGAGGTCCTTCCCATTCCAACATACCCACAGAAAATCTTCTGTCTACTGATTTACTCCCCAAATGCCTATAACAACTGGGGTAGACCAGGCTGAAACCAAGGATCTGAAATTCCATCTGAGTCTCCCATGTGGGTGGCAGAGACTCAAGTACTTAAGCCATCATCTGCTGCCTCTCAGGGTGCAAGCAGGAAGTTGGAAACAGAAGAAGAGCCAGGATGCAAACCCAAGCCCTCTGATCCAGGATATGGGCAGCGCAAGTGGCACCTTAACTGCTGTGCCAAACACTGCCCTGCAGTTCATAGATGATAAGGGGAATCTGAGTGCAAAGGGAAACCTGCCCCATCATTAATTAAAATATACTGGAACTGAAACATTGACAGACAAGTGGACCAGTGGAATATAATAGAAAGCATGAAATGTGCAAGTACATATGCTAATTTAGCCCATGATAAATGTGGTTCCATAAAACACTAGGGCAAGAATTACTTTGTAATATATTGTGCAAGGGCAAATCTTCAGCCATTTGAAAACAGCAAAGTCACATTCAAATCTCACATCATACACCAGAATATACTTCAAGTGGGTTACATATCTAAACACAAAATAAGTGGCACACATACTAGAAGAAAGCACAGATGAATTCCTCCTTAACCTCAGTCCAGGTAAAGGCTTTCTAAGTTTGACCCGGTTCTAGAGGTAGAAAAAAGATTGTTAGTTTAACTACAGAAAATGCACGTAAAAATCATATGTGTGTTGAAAGAAAAGGGAAAAACTAGTAGAAAATAATCACGATATATATATATACAGACAGCTAATATAACTAGTAAGTAGAGATGTAACTTGTGCGATAGAGTGATTAGTACCTGATAGAAAAATGGGAAATTTATATAGAGTTCACAAAGAAAAAAAAATAAAAATGACCTTTAAAAATAAGTAAAGTAGGCCGGCGCCGCGGCTCACTAGGCTAATCCTCTGCCTAGCGGCGCCGGCACACCGGGTTCTAGTCCCGGTCGGGGCACTGGATTCTGTCCCGGTTGCCCCTCTTCCAGGCCAGCCCTCTGCTGTGGCCCGGGAGTGCAGTGGAGGATGGCCCAGGTGCTTGGGCCCTGCACCCCATGGGAGACCAGGAAAAGCACCTGGCTCCTGGCTCCTGCCATCGGATCAGCGCGGTGCGCCGGTCACATTGCGCTGGCCGCGGCGGCCATTGGAGGGTGAACCAACGGCAAAAGGAAGACCTTTCTCTCTGTCTCTCTCTCACTGTCCACTCTGCCTGTCAAAAAAAAAAAAAATAAGTAAAGTGTTCACATTTGCTCATAATTAGAAAAGCACAAATTAAAACTACAAATTTTGGCCTACTGGATTGATGAAAACAATAGGACAGGCATTCTTTTGTTAAGACATTGGTGAAGCAAGTGTTCAATGGTGGTGCTGGTAGGAATGTGAACTAGAAGTCTAGGGAGGAACTTGATAGCACCTAATAAAATGACGTATGCCCTCATCTTGTGACCCAGCAATCCTACCCCTAACAACCTGTCCTGAAGATACACCTCAAACTATTAAAAAATAATTCACAAACATTGTTATTCACTCCTACAGTGTTCATATTTTAAAATGTAAGCAACAATGTAAATGTCCACATACAGGGACTGAATAAATAATGGGTCAGCCATGAGATGTAATACTCTCTAGCTGAAATGAACACTGAGAACAATCCCTACAAACTGACATCGGGTGATTCCCAGGACACACTGTTAAGTGGAAATGGCAAGGCAAAGGAAGCCTGTAGTGTGCTACCTTTCATTTCAGAATGAAGGGGGTATTAAAAAAATACTGTCTCTGTCCACATATGCCAAAAAGAAATATAGGAAGGATAAACCAGAAAATAAAAAGTCTCATTATTTATGAGGTGTGTGTAATGTGTGTATGTGAGAAAGGTGGAGAGAATGGGTAGTACGGATGATGAATGAATGATTAAAATCACAAGTACATGTGTGTGTACTGCAAGACAACAATAGCACATGTACCTAATTATATTACACACACACAAACACAATTATGAAGAATGAATGAAGAAATAATGAGCTGAGTTACTGTAACAAGGCAGGCTTTTGCCCACAAACTTAAGGCAAAAGGTAAAAAGAACTATTAACAAATGTTATTCTCTAGTTAGTACAGTTTCTGACATATATGTCAGCTTGTCACTTTATGTGTACAAGCGCACTTCAAACAGTTTGTGGATAAATATTTGCAACATCTTAAAATATGATGCATATTTCCTATGAACTGTTTGAATTGAACAAATCAGTAAATAATATTGCAGACTTTAAAGCCTAATTTCTCACTGTCATAAAAAGAACTTAAATATAAGGAAAAAAACAAGGCAAGAATAAACAGTGGTGTTGTATTGAAGTCATAAGGATCAGTATAACTTCAGTTTATATACATACACTCATGCATACGTACATATGTATACACATGCATGCATACATATATGTATATATATGTACATACAGACATGGGCACACACAGATGGACAAATATAGAAATAAGTATACATATTAGTGAATGGTTGAGTTAGTACTTCAAGATGTTCATGAAAGATAGAGCTAAAAACAACTTTATTTTGCCACAAATTTTTAAAAAATCAGTGAATAGGTTATTTCATAATACTCATTTCCTGTGAACTTTATGAAAACCTGTCATGTCTGTGTGTGAGACATATATACACACAGGAGGTGTACAAATTACTTTCATAATATATTCTGTAATATGTAAAAACTATGCATGGATTTAAAAATTGTTTTTTCAATAAAACTCATACATTAGAAGTATTTATTTTTGTCTACTTGAAAGGCAGAAAGAGAGAGAAAGAGAAAGAGAGAGAGAGACAATTTTCTATCTGCTGGTTTGATTCTCAAGTTTTGCTGTGCCAAGCCAAAGCCAGGAGCCCAGAATTGCATCCAGATTTCCCACAAGGTTATATGGGCCCACCCAAGATGCATCTATAGAAAGCTAGATTAGAAGTGGAGCAGTTGAAATTCAAATTAGTACTTTGATATGGGACGTGGGCATCCCAAGCAATGATTTAACCTGCTGTGACACGTCAACCCCATAAACTTATCCTTTAATTCAATTATTCTATAAACTTTAAAAAAATGACAGGGAAAGGAGACATAGAGTGAGATCTTCTATCTGCTGGTTGATTCTCCAAATGGCTGCAACAGCCGTTGTTAAGCCAGGCCAAAGCCAGGAGCCAGGAAATCCATATGGTCCCCAACGTGGGTGGCAAGGGTCCAAGTATTTGAGCTATCTTCTACTGCCTTCGTAGGTACATTAGTAGGAGCCTGGATCATAAGTGGGACAGCCAGGACTTGGATTCTCATTCAGATAAGGGAAGCTGATATTGCAAGCAGCGTTTCACTGTGTCACATTGTCGGCCACTTCATGAACTTTTTGAAATGCTGTATGTGTGTGTGTGTGTGTGTGTGTGTGTATTTCCTACCTCTAGTTGCTAAGAAGACTAGAAGGAGTGATACTCCACTAGCAATAATCATAGATCCACCAAGATTTTAGTTTCTAAACCTCATTCTCCAATGAAGGAAGAAGGGCTCCTTTGCCAATTTCAGGGTCATGGTAGAGAAAACACCAGATGAATTTGCAACCTATCTTGGAGCCAGGAAGTTAGGAAAGTGCTGAAAAAACAATGATGGCATCCCGTCAAAGAGCACAGAATGTACTTTGTAGGACTCTCGGCCAAAACTGGGACTAACGTGGACCAAAAGCACAGTGATGAATTAGAATACATAACATAAAAATATTCATGTTTCTGATACAAAGAAGTAATTCATAAAAGAGGAAAAGAGACAGGTATTTCTTATAGTAGAACTCCAATCAACTCACATAGAGGGAATAAGGGAACTGTAAAATCACCATGAAGCATTCTCAATATTAACTAATACAAGCAAGAAACAGCGATATACACTAACATGGGCAAAGCTATTCCATGAGAGGAAATATTTGCAACATCTTAAAGTATCTCCCCATAAGATCCTTAATGAAAATACAAAGATAAAATCAATAACTTTTCAATGGAGAAGTCTGTCAGGCACCATGACAAAGGCAAAGGTCAAACTTATCACTGGTTTAACACATGGGCCTCACGGATCTTCTGATATAATATACAGATTGATATGTGTTGTTCTTCCCCAAAATTTCTAACATCAGTCTAATTGTGACAAAATGTCATAGAAGACCAAATTCAGAGATGTCCTATTAAATAGTCGACCTTAAAAATTGTGAAGTCACGAAAGATAAGGAAAGGTGGAATAGCTGCCACAGATCTGACATGACTAAGGAGACAAGGGAAACGAATGTAAGGTGGACTCCTCCACTGGATCCTGCACCAGAGAAAGAATCATAGTGGGGCAGTTGGTAAAATTTGAATAAATTCTTCAGGTTAGATAATAGTGTTATCAATATGGATTTCTCCATTTTGATAATCAAACTCTAACAATATGTTGTTAAGAATTGGGGAAGCTATATGAAAAGTAATTAAGAAATATCTATATCATTTTCAACTTTTAATTATTTAGAATTTCAAAATAAGAAAGTGGAAAATCACTGCTATTGTTAATCAGACCTTCAGAAGTTTGCTTCTTAGAAGTTTTAAAAATTCAGGAATGGAATAATTGAAGGGAAATGACAATATAAAGTCAGAATGTATAGTTGATATTTTAAACAATGTATATTGAGGCAATCTTTGGAATCACAAGGGAAAATACTGTATTTAAATGGAAACAGGTGGAGGATGGGGGAGAGCAACAGAAAAGACTAGAATACTAAGCTCTCAAGTTGAAAAGGGATAAAAAATAGGTGTAAGTGTGACTGATTTGAAGGATTTATTTTGAAAGATCAAGTTCAGCTGGCCTGAAGAAATTGGTTTCAATATTTTCCAAAATGCTGTCTTGTCATCTCTCTTATTGAAGCAGACATAAAACTAAATAAAAACAAAGGCCAGTGTTTGTTGGATAAAATTCCAAAAGGGCTGTTGGAGCCCAGAAACCACATGGTCTCTTAAAGATGTCAGAGCTTGGCCATCATACATGGCAGTCGGCTGTGAGTGTTCACCTTTAACTCTGGGGCTGTAATGAGATCACACAGTTAGTTTTTATTGTTTACATTTTTTTCATTCTTTTGCTGCTGCCCAATTGCATGGGTTAAGCAGGTTTTATCACACTTTACAAGTTCATCACATTTAATTTTATTTCTACCATGCTAGATTAAATTTAAGGGTCAGTGATGTCAGGAGCCACTGACCTTTGCCCTGTTAATGGTTCTCACCATTAATGCTTGACCCTACAAGCTATGTATACAATAAACCATATTTATAGGTGCAGAGGGAAGGGAAGAGCAGAAACAAAATGGGTCCAGTGATTATTTATTTTGCCATGCTGTTCAGAGATTAGGAATGTTCACACAGTCTATACTTCAGCTGATAAACTTGGACAGGCTGCCTTTTATGGAGTCTGCACAGAACATTAGAATGGAATTATGTTTTACAGTAATACTTGAAATGACACCCTCGCTTGTCTCAATCACTCAAAGATTGCTGGTTCTTCCACTTTCACCATGCACTAGTCGGAGATCTCTCATTACAGTTCTTTAGACATGAAGGAAGGAAGATAAAGAACACATATTCCATCAGAAAAGGGGAGAAAAAATATTGAGTAGTTTATTTTCAAAGATTAGAATTGTGAGAGCTCTGAGAAATTATTTTGGGAATTTTTAAAGATTGCTTTTCATTATTCCATCTGATTGGGAGAAAACAAACAAAATATGTCTTTACAAGTTGAAATCTCCAACATTCTATCTACATAAATGTAGTTTCTCTTTCTTAAAATCCGAGCAAATTTGAGTGGTTTTGGTTGCTTCTTTCACATTCTTTTCTTCACTTTTTAACACATCTAGTTTCTAGGCACTTTCTCTAGTTACCACAATCTGCTGCAAGCTGAAAGCTGTTTACTGTTACTGGTGAATACAGCCTCTGAACTCAGCAACAGTATTCATTTTTCAGGAACAAATGCCCTGGGTATTGTAGCTTCCCATCAAGTTTTAGATTCCCCTCTCCCACCCAAAGAAAGTTGCTTCCATTGTGTGTGTGTATATGGGTGTGCACATGCACACGCGCAATAGTGCATTAAGGATTGCTTAAAAACACACATAGAAATTTTGCAACAGGGGACAAAGTTTGTTACTCAATTGCTTGAAGCAGTGATCATATCTTTTGGTGGAGTGACTAGACAAAAATCTTTTCTGAAGCCTGGAACAATTGTTTTGGCAATATATGGCTATCTGAAAGGAATGCATAGTGATTAAGGCAATTTCTCTTGGTCACAGATTGATGGAGAGTCCTGGGCTTATAAAATACTCTATTTCCTCCATTAATTGTGTCCGTGTGGAGTTGTAACCAAGTAGCTGAAACAAATAAAACTTAAGTAATATTGTTTCCTTTTAAAATATTTCACTTAATTTGTGGAAGAGGTTTGAACTCATTAAACACTCACAGTTCCCCGTTCCCCCTTCAAGAGTTCCTCTGCCCTCCTCCTTCTTCGGAAGCATTCCAGCAGTGCCCATGGCACGCCATCCCTTCTTCCTAGCTAGGGAGGCTCCTGAAGCTGTGCTCCAGTGTGGGAGTGTGGCTGGAGAGAGAGGCAGAGAATGCAAAAGTCAGCTGGGGCCCCTGTAAAACTCGTCTTTTTTTTTTTTTTTCCTTTTTTTTTGGTGGCACTAAAGCTAACCGTCAGCTCTTACACGCAGTCTCTGTGGTAATTTTTGTTGCTTTATGCCACTTGGCTGGGGATTCCTCATGCTTTGAGGAGGATGTTTTTCTTATGAAAGGATAGGGTGGCTTCTGCAAGAGGGTATATTTTCCCTCCACACTGAAGCAGGCAGTCAATGGATTAGCAGGAAGGGGAGAAGCTGGAACGGGAGTGACTGTGTGTGTGAGAGTGGAGGGTTTGGGTGCTACCTTGAGCGGGCTTATTGCATCTCTCTGAGGCACACCACAGCACATACAGAGAAGGCATCTCTGAAACAAATCCCCTCCAATCATACAAGGAAGGAGCTTTCTATTTATTCCCCATTTTGTGAAAGAAGCCACGGGAATGAATAATTATTGTTCCCCTATTGCAGACAAAAATATCTTGTGAAATACAATGGTACTACTCTCATTATTAGTAAATTTTTTTTTTATTTTCTCCCACCATTATCTACAATGTATAGAGGAAAAATAGCAAGGTACACAGTTTTTTGGTGGGACTTTTGGCAGTGTTACTGAGACAGAATAAGCTAAGAAACCTAAATAGAAACGGAATTACCATTGGCTCTTAAGGATTCTAGTTGGAGATTATTTAACAACTTATTTCTTAAATATCCATATACACATTTTTAGCTCCTCTAAATATCAAAGAGGTGATGCGTCCATTCATCTTTTCCTTTCACTGTGTAGTGGATGAGTGAGCTCATTCTCAGGCCATTCTTTTCTTCTGGGGATCAACACATCAAGGGTTTGCTTCAAACACCTTCTGCAGAGAGTCAAGGCTTTGAATTTAATGAGTCAGGCTTTTCATGTTAGGCTGAGTCATATTTTATTTTTATCTGTCACACTAGGATGTTCTTTGGGTTTAATTCTTCAAGTTTAAAGATGCATGGAAAATAAGAGGACTATTAACTTTTAATGTGATTTCTAATTTTTTCTAAATCTTTCTCTCTCTCTACAAAATACTGAGGGAAGAATTCAGCTATATATGTTTTATAGATAGTGTTTGCTAAATGAATCTATTTGTAGGCTATAATTTTCTCTTTTTATGGTAACAATTTAATTTAAATAGACAGGGAACAACCAAGCGGACTGTGTTAGGTTGATCAAGATTTTCTTATCCAATGAAGAGCTTAGCTTCCCAACTGGAAGTATGCCCATAATCTATATGGCCAGAAATTAAGAAAATAACCAGGTTACTAATTGGAAGACATTATTTTTACTATTTCAAAATAGATTTTTTGAAAGAATTTTCCCCATGGCTCCTTTCATTAATTTTTATTGTGGTAAAATATACATATGCCTTTGTCATTTTTAAGTATATAATCAGTAGCATTAAAATGCATTCACAATGTTATGCAAGTATCACTATTTTCAGAATTTTTTCATCACTTCCACACAGATACTCTGTGGCTATTAGGCAGTAACTTCCTAAACTCTTCCACCAATGCCAGGCAACCACATTTCTACTTAGGAATTTTGACTATTTTAGGTTACTCACGCAGTATAATTAAACTCATATAATATTTGTCCTTTTGTGTATTCCTTATTTTTCTTAGTACAATGTTTTCAAGGTTCATGATAATGCTGTAGCATGTGTCAGAATTTCATTTATTTTTATGTCTAATATTCCATTGTATGTATATATCCTTATTTTTATTTATCCATTCATCTGTTAATCGATAGTTGGATTGCTTTCACTTTTTAACTATTGTGAATAATGCTACCATGATTTTCTTTTTATAGTAGCTATTCTAATGGGTATTGCAATAGTCCATTTTTAAATTACTGTAACATAATACCTGAGGCAGTGTAAATTTATTAGAAAAGAGATTTGTTAAAGGACCAAATCTTCAAAACATTTGACACCTTGTGGGAAACAAACTATATCCAAACTATGGTGGTACAAAAAAATCTTGTTGTAATTTCCACTTGCATATCCCTAATGCCTACTGCTGTAATATATTTTCATGTGCATATTTAATATTTACATGTTTTCCTTGTGGAAAAATATATTTCCTTTTCCCATTTTTCAATTGAATAATTTTACGGTTATTGTTCTTGAGCTATAGAAATTCTTTGTATATTGTAACCCTTGTTTCTTTATAGTAAGAAATATCCATGCTACATCCAAATGAGTTTCCTTAAGTTACTTTTCTGTTATTAGATTACTTTATGTGTGTATGTGTGTGTATACTATGTGTTAGAAAATTTCATGTGTGTATGTGATTATAAATTTTAGAAAATTTAAGTTTTTGTTTCATGTTGCCACTTTCAATTAGAGGGACTAAAACAAAACACATAAACAGCAAAAAGCAAATTGTCCTTTCTTGGGTTATTTAATTCTTTGTCATTTTAAATAAGTTTCAAATTGAAAAGAGCAACAACTTATGTTAATATGAATGAAAGTACAGCTCAGTAACTAAGCTCTTTGCCTCTGAAGCCAGCTTGCCTTTGTTAATATCATCTACGACTTATTGGCTAAGTGTGATTTTTAGCTTGTTTAACCCCTCTAACCCGTATCCATCTTATCTGAAAAGTGGAATAATAATTCTCCAGGGATGCTTTGAGGACTGAATGAAGAAACCTGGTGAGGTGGTCCATACTGTTCTGACCCTGGGACGAACCCGGCTGGTGTTAGAGTATGTTCTATATGGCAGAGAGATTTCAAACCCCACAGATACTTCTAGGCTTTGCAGATGCAAGGCGTGGCTTGGATTTTACCAAGTGTGGCCATCAGAACCTCTCAGAGGTCAAGAAACATGCATGCGATTTCCATCGTTTTGGGACCTCTGGAACATTTTTAAAAAGAAATGCTAACACAGGGTCACAGAAATTATGAGATATTTTAAATGCTTGCAACACCACACCTATCTATGAGGGCACACAAACACAGCCACTATATTTAATTTTACTTGGTAATGATATGAAAAGTTAATTTGGTCTACTCAATGAATGTCCCTCCTGGACATTCCTCACTGCCCACACCACCATTTCATGATAATCCCCGATAATCACACACAAATAAGACATCATGAGTTTAAGGCCTGAAGACATATGAATATTATTTAGTCTGGTGGATTTTATACACCGATGGCCCAAATATGAAAATATAGCTTCCATGGTTGAGGAAGGACAGGATGTTGAGGCTGCCTGGCCCACCAGACTGTTTCCTGAAAGCTTTGGAGACCCACAAATAACCCCTGGCTTCACAGAACAAACTTGGAAACCATTGCTTTAGTTTGATTTCATTTATAGGTGTCCTCTTCCCTCCTACAATTCAATACATGGATATTTGGAAGGAGTGGTACAGAAAACTAGAAATTGTTAATTAATTAACATATACAACATGTGGCCCCAGGGAAATAAGTTAAAATTAACATTGACTTCTAAGCACAGGGAGGGGTCTATTCTATGCCTTGTGTAAATTAATTGCAAAACATGTCTAAAGTCAGACATATATAAAAGAATTGATTTATACATACATACATATATATGCACACACATACAATTTTAACAGTATGTGATTATTTTAAATGGTTTGAAATTGTTTACAATTTTCCTATTTCTTCTTCTACCCCATTACCCTATTCTTTCTTCTTTTCCTCTTCCTTCACCTTTTAATATTATTTCTTTACAAACCATGCAGATCAGGTCAGATTTTATTACCGTTAGCCAATGGGGGTTGTAAGAATCAAATGTAAAGAGAACATGTCCTTATCTGCATGCTGTTGTGGGGTTTATGTAAACACTCAGCACACAGTAAAAGACGCTGTGGATGGCGTTACCCCAGCAACAAAAAACTACACCGCGGATACTCTCCTAATGGCGTTTGTTCCTTTCTGAGTGGTGAATGGATGCAAGCAGCCATTATGGGAGAACATAATGGTCTCATGATGTATTTATGACACAGAAAGATGTCATGTGATGAAGTGTTTACAACATGTAATGAGGTTGTGTAACAATCTCTTTATAGCCCACAATTACATTGACTAATTCCTTATAAAAATACTCAGCAATGTGCTCTCCATGTGCACGTGCTTGATATCATGGCACTTCAGCCGCCGACGCCTCTAAACTGCAAAATCAAGCAGCTTGGATGACTCAATACCCTATTTCCTATCCAAAGCATATAAAAGATCCCGGCGCTTAGTGAGTACACTCCAAGAAATTCCTCTTACTGGAGGCAACTGGGGTAACTAATATAGTGCTTATATGTCAGTATCCTTATATGTTGGAAGTCTGAAGAGGCAGCCTTGCACCTGAAATAATTATTCTTATCATATATTCTTTTTTTTTTGTGGTAGTGAGGAGAGAGGTATTCACACATGCTCTCTGTCAACCAAAACAAAGTCTATACCAGGTCCTTTACTTTATTCCTTTAATTTAGAACATATTCTTTTTCTTGTTTCTCTAATTAGTGAGAGATGTGATTCAAATGAGGCTTCTGTATATTAAAATAAGCAACAGAAAGCGCCTTCTGGATGAAGTTGTGAGCTGTCTGAACTACGGGTGCCTACAAAAATGAATGAGAGAGCTGGGGCGCACTGAGAGGCTGAGAGGTTTAGGTGAAGGACTTGAACCAAGGCCCTGAAATTTCATCAGGGAGAGGGCTCCAGGATATGACCGAGAAAATGTTTATTCATCCTACAGGTGTGCTAGAACATGTGGGAAAAGAGTGAGTGAACTCAAAATTATTTGAAATTTCATTACATAACAAAGGGCTGAATAAGCATGGGGATGAATAAACATGGGATTTTAACACCACATAGAATAAAAAAAGTTCCTTATAATAAGACCAAATAAAATAACATTGACAGGATGTGAATCTAACCTGGTGGTATCATCAGGTCTTGCATTCACATATGCCTTTCTAATTTCTGAGACACATCACCTAAATTAATCAAACACTAGAACAGTCCAGTGCATGAGCTACAGAAAATAGATTTGTTTTTTGATTTTTTGGTGGCAGAAAGTTAACATCCTGAGAAGTTAAATGATCACTTGAAGATCTGGGAATAAATCAAAGGAGAGGTCATTAACATCCTATCCTAATCCATGACTAGCTTTCGTTATTGTTGTTGTTTTGTTTTTACTTTCAATTTACTTTATAATCACAGGCTTAATTCCATTAACCATCATGTTCAACAAGTAAAGTCACCATTTCCTCTGCCATGATGGAAGTGGTCTGTGTGCAGCCTGAGATACCAATGGGAAACACTTAACTCAAAAGAGCTCCACATGTTAGAATGCCACAGCACAAAGTGTGATGGCTTTTGTTTTTCTCAAGTTGCTGTTAGACCAAAACAGTTATCAAGGAAGCGAACTGGAACTGCAAGAGACAACCTTTCACCCAAGTGGCATTAGAGCTGAGTGTCTGTTTCAACTGGCCAGGGTGAAGCTCCTTTAGCATGATTTCGTGGAAAAGCACATCTTCTCATTGGCACATGGTTCTTAAAGTCATTGCCACAAAAGAATATATTTAACAATCCCAGAAATGCGAGCAGTTTTTTAGAGAGTAATTATCCTATTCTTCCGTATTCTGCTGGTTTCCCTTGGTCCCAGACCTACTAAGAACTTCAAAAGGAAAGAGCTCTTCATAAAGAGGATCAACTGGATTTGAACAGAAAAATTAAATTTGAAGACTAATGAGGTTCTGGATAATGACAAATTAGGGCAATTCTGTAGAAAGACTCTGGCTATCTTGTTATTCTTTTGTCTGATTCTGCCACGAAGATTCCATTACGTTTTTTGGCTTTGATTGTTTCCAAGAAGTCAGCAAGAAGCTACACATAGAAGGGACTAGGGCATGACCACTGGTGGCTCCATGACTCAGTCACTGTGATGGATCATGGGTCTTTAAAAAAGTTATGGAAAATGCCCAATGTGAAAAAAAAAAAAGAACTACACCTGGGTTTCAAAATTGTTTTATACTAAAATAAGCTAACCTCTTACTTCCGTTTTTCACAAGATTTTTGCAATGTCTTGATGTTTACTTTTTCTAATTTATTTTTAACAAGTATGCAGATGACATTTATTTGGTCCATAAGCACAGCATAGTCCTTATTTGAGTTTTACAAAACATCAAGTATAAATAACCTGAAACTGTAACAATACACAAAAATTGGCTTCTTACACAGACATACCAAGCAGCACAAACTGAAAACTTGACTAAATTGACATACGTTTACATTAATATACATAGTGCCAGTTAACATTTAAAAACAAATTTCAATGCATAGCCCTTGATACTTCTTTGAATCCGTTTCAGTAAGTTAAGTGTATGAAAATGGTTAGATCTGGGCTAAAAATAATTATTCTGCTAGCCAAAAATAAAGGTATAATATTTATAACCAGGTATCAACTTTGCTAAGCCACAATAATTTTTAAACTATTAAATGATACCTAAAGGTATTTACATTAAAAAGGCAACATGCACTGTGTTGTTTCACCTCGCGACTGGTTATGCACACACTTTGTTCAAAGGGTTTTGAAAACTATATTCCTACGTTCAGTACAGCATACTGCAATGTTTCTAACAGTTCTAGCAAAACGAACACTTTCAAAGGGGGCAGAGTCATTTCCAAGTCACTGGTGCCCATCTTTCCCCTTTGGAACAAAGGACGTAAGCTAGGTCTGCCGGATGAACCGAGTCGGAGGGGTGCCTAATTCAGTCTAGCGCTATCTCATCAGCCGGCTCTTCCGGCTCTCCTGTGTGCGACCCCTTTGCACTGATGCAATCTTTCTCATCCAATTTCCTCTTGGGACTTGGCTCTTCTTCGCTGATGTCCGCATTACCTGAAGGGCCTTCTTCATCCGAATCAACTCTAAGCAATCATCTTGCTCTTGTGCTGTGGAGGTGGAAGGCTGAGCTCCATCCTTAGGAGCATCGTCAGCCTGTTGGGGCCCCACTTTTCTGGGGCATCACCAACCACATCAAATTCAGCATCCTTTCCTAGGTCTTCGCTATGAAGGATGTTGATCAACAAAGTGTGGGCCCGAAGGAAATCATCTGCTTCTAATTCCAAATTCTGACAACTTCTTGTGATTATTAGCTTCTGTCTCTCCTTCTTCTGAAGACACTAGAATTGTTCCTTTCCCATCTTCAATCTGGACATCTGGTGCCACCATAGCTTGTGATAAAACTGCAGTACATTTTCCTTGGCAACCATGCCTTTGATCTTCCAACATGTTTCTTATGAAACAAAAACTGTCTGTTCAGGTTGCTCACACCAATAATGTCCAGATCAATCAGGTCAATGTGAGAGAAGCCGGTGAGCACAAGGCTCTTGAGTTCACAGACAATGCCTCCCACGCCTACCTCCAACATCCGGCCCCTGCCACAGCCTCAACCAGCTCCCGAATTAGCCCCTGTAACAGTGTCATGGTGGGGTGACCATGAGCAGCTGTGTTCTTGAAGTTTAATTCAAGTTTATATGCTGTTCATTTAGGAGTTGCAGGCTTCATCATAGGTGAGTGCATGAGTTTAGTCTATTATGGTAAGGAGAGGCAGTGTGTTAGGAAAGGAAAGGATGTTAGCTGCTAGATGTAGATTTGTGTTCTTGATATTCTACGTGCCAAGGAGAAGAAAACTCATAGTTTTACTGAGAAGGAACTGGGATTTCTTATTTGTTTCTTCTCTTTTACTGAAAACAAAGAGCACTGGGATTTGCTCCAGTGACCTGTCCTCCTAGCAGTAGGACAAATGCAATAAATGTGAAGATGCTGTAAGGAGTAGAAGAATATAAAATTCAAGCTGTATGAATAGTGTTTGCAGTTAGCAAGTCAGCTGGAGGCAAAGATTCAATGATAAGTACACTGACAAAGCCATATTAGAGAAAATTTATTTCCAGTGCAGATTTGTGGAGGTTCTTTCTGATTTTATTTTATTTTTAAAAAAGATTTATGTTCTTTATTTGAAATGCAGAGTAACAGAGAAGAAAGTGACACAGAGAAATCAAGAGAATTTACATCCACTGGTTCACTTTCCAAATGGCTCCAATGGCCAGGGTTGAGTCAAGCCAAAATAAGGAGTAAGGAACTCCATCCAGGTCTCCCATGTGGGTGGCAGGGATCCATGCACTTTGGCCATCTTTTGCTGCTTTTCCCAGTCATATTAAAAAGGAGATGGATTGGAAGTAGAGCAACCAATACTTGAACAAGTGGTCTAAAACAGAACACTGCCATTGCAGGTGGTGGCTTTATCTGCTGTGCCACAATGCCAGCCCCTCTTCCTGATTTTAAATGTTATGTTAAATTCATGCTTCATTATCTATTTGAATCTAAAAGGAAATTAGTATTTTAAAAATCTACTTGATACTGACTTTTAATTGTTACTTCATTTTAATCTTCTTACAGTTTTTTCTCTTTAATGCTGATACGCAATTGTGACAATGGCAGAATGTTTCACAGGTACTACAACATATCCAGGAAGCATTCTGGAAATCTGTGTTATAAAGACAATAGAGTTTTTTTTTTTATCATAAGTATGTTTTTAGAACCCTGAAAAGGAATAACTATGTAAAATGTTTAACTTAAGGACATACGAAAGTCTCAAACGTGATCCTCCCTTAAGACTATCCAAAAAGAGAATGGAAGAGAAAAAATAGGTGATTTGAATTAATAGAATTACAATTAAAATACACAAAATATAAAGATGCTTTAAAAGTTCATAGAAAATGTGTACTATGGAAAACTATATTTGGATTTCAAAATTTGTTTTGCCTCTAATTAAACTTATTTTTAAACAGATTTTCACAAACTTTTAGAAGTACATTCATATTTGATATTGGATTTAAATCTTTTCATATATCAGATGTACATGTCAAGTAAGAATAATTACAAACCAATACCTGAGAAGTTCCATTCATATTGTCAGCGTACTTTTCTTTTTAAGTAGAATGATCTGGACCAGAATCTATTACATTACCTCTAAGGTCTCTCCAAAGCCCAAGTAAGTATTGAACAATGTTATAATTTTCTTGAAGAATCCATCCCATATGTCAACAATTTTATGATAAGCACAAGAGGATCTGATTTGTCTTGATTTTGGAGAGTGACATGCTTTGTTGCTATTGTCCTATTTTAAATTATTTTTAAACTTATTTTGATTTGAAAGAGAGACAAAGATATTCCATATGTGGTTAATTCCCCAAATACCTGCAACAGCAGGTGCTGGGCCAGGCTGAAACCAGGAGCTCAGAGCTCAAATCTCCATCTCTCACGTCGGTGCAAGGGACCCAAGTACTTAAGCCATTATCTACTGCCTTCCATGGTGAACCTTAGCAGGAAACTGCATCACAAGCAGAGGAATTAGTATTCAAATCAGGCATGCCGATATGGGAAGTCTGTGTTCTAGGTGGAGTCTTGAGTGTTGTGCCAAATGTCCACCCTGTTCTGCCATTTTTAAATATCCTCCATTGCATGCTCTTTCCACAGGGCTTACAACTCTTTGAAGTTCAGTAAATATCTTTATACTGTTTTAACATGTGCAAAATGAACTTTGAGTTATTCATTTTATACTCACATGTGTTGTTATCCTTTTCTTATGATGAACAAATTTAGTTTCAGAAAAGCTAAGTGACTTCCTGATGGTTTCTAGGAATGGAGTTGCTTGCTGTGTAAGACTGTCTACTACACCTCATTGCAAGTGTATAATACCAGCAAGACTCCACCCCTTATCTTCGGCCTTAGCTTGCTCTCACTTATTTCTTAATATTTACTTTACTGAAACAGGTAAAATCAACACTGTGACAGGCGGGAAGGTCATGGGAATAAACAAGATGAGTATGAATAACAATTTGGAGTTAGTTAAACTTCCAACACTGGAGAAGGAAAGGGGTGTCTGTACCTTGGGTGGGCCTCATTTGTCAGCCTGATTTCCCAGTCTCTGGGTGTGGCATCTTAAAGTGACCAGCTGACTATAGGGGGGTAACAGGAGGGACATAAGTCAGAGGATAGAGAAATCACCCACCAGCCAGTCCAAGAACAAGAAGTAAAATTAAGCCTTCTGAAGGTCTATGTTTTTACAGGTACCTGGGCCCAGGGCACTTACCACAAAGAAAATAAAATTTCCATTAGGCACCACTTATTTTTGTTTCAATTATTAAATAAAAAAGTCATTAAAAGAAAAAAAGAGGCCACAATTCAGAGCTCTAAACAGCAGCAAGTGTATAATTTGATTTTTTAGTGTAAAATATCCATGTATTGTATTTGAAACTTAATGTTTGAGTGAGTACTTTAGAACGTTGCTGTCATGTTTAGTATCCCTCAGCTCATGAAAATAGTTAAAAAGCCAACAACTGAGGCAAACTTAGTTGTGAATGATTCCTTGATTTATTAATAACTTTTCTAATAGAAAACTTTTATTTAATGAATATAAATTTTGAAAGTACAACTTTTGGATTATAGCCCACAACTCATAACTACTCTCCCATCCGCAAACCATCCCATCTTCTACTCCCTCTCTCATCCCATCTTCACTAAGATTGATTTTTAATTATCTTTATATACAGAATAACTTTTAAGAAAGTACACTATAGTCAGGCAGGTATTATCCTAATAGAAATAAATAGTACTGCAGCATGAAAGGGATAATCTTTTTGGTTTGGCTGGACTTTATTGCAATCATTAAATTTATCATAATCGAGAAAATCTGTGAACCAAGTTTGTTGAAGTATCAATTTCCCATTGCATAATTTCCCTTAGGAATCTTGATTTTTAATTCAAGAAGAAAAGCAGAAGAGTTGTCATACAGATGCCAAAGAATGTGTGAAGTTAAGGAAAGCACAGGATTTCTTATGGAGATCAAAATGGGGCTTTGAGCAATTTCCTTTACCATTCCTGTTCAGATCCCTTGGTTTCCATTCATTTTCCAGGAGAGTGTGACTTGAAATGGTTAAAATATAGACCATGTAGGATAGTTTCTGAAAGATGTACTGTTAAGCAAGATTTAGTGACTTTTATGTCATTGTCTCTAATGGTCAAGAGCACTCAGGCGTGGGGAATTGTCATGGTTGGCTTACAAATCTATGAAAAAAGGAAGTGAGCCTATCAGTTTGACTAGGAGCATAATCTGAAACGGAACATCAGTCTTCATCAAGGTGCATGGGTTATTGCCTTCCATGCACAAGTCCCAGGTGGAGTTCCAGGCTCCTGGTTTTGGGCTGGGCCAGTTCTCCTTGTTGGCATTTGGGGAGTCACCAGTGAGTGGAAGATCTCTCTTGATCTTTATTTCTCTTTCTCTCTCTCTCTCCCCCTTTCAAATAAAAATAAATAAATACTGGAAGCCCCACCAATTAAGATGCAAATGCTTCTTGGCACCATGCAGGTTTGAAATGGTTCTATGATACATGCATCAGATTGATTGCAAAACAATGAGTCTTCACTCCTTCCCTTTGCTCCTTCCCAGCCCTTTGCAAAGTGAACCTGTAGCTCCACCCACAAGCAAGGAGTCTTATTTCTCCACCCATTGAGTCTGGATTGGCCTTGTGATGTGTTTTGCCCAAAAGAATAAAATGGAAGAAAAGACATGCCAATTTCAACCCTAGGCCTCTAGGAGCCTTGCATAATTTCACACTTTGTGGTGGAGCTCTGCCCAGCCATTATGAAACAAGCCCAAATTGGGTTGTTGGAAGATGAGAGACCACATTGAGTAGAGATGAATTTTCCTAGCTGAGGCCAACCTAGACCAGCCAGTTCCCAGCCAACTGAGTAGTTGGCCAGAGAAGAATGAGAATAGGAGTAAAGACAAGTGCTACCCAGCTGACTTGTAGACGTGTGAGCAATAATAAACACTAATGGTTTTGAACCACTGAGTTTGGGAGTGGTTTATTATACAGAAATAATAATCATATATTCATGAACGGTAGGGCCTGATTCTAGATTCCCGATAGTCAGAATGACTGGTATAATAGCCACCAATTTTGTATTGTGTGCCAAGCAAGTGTAAGGTATTGGGCTAAACATATTTCCTACTCTATGCGCAATACAATCTTTGGTGGAGTAGGGGGTATTATGAGTTGCCTTTAAAGAATTTTTTTATTTAAAAAATTTAACAGATATGTAAAATTGCACATATTTATAGGGTGCTATGTGATGTTTTGTTACATATATACATTGCATGCTATCCAACTGGGTTAAATATATCCACCCTTTCAAGCATTTAACATGTCTTTCTAGTGAAAACATCCAAAAATCCTATTTTCTAGTTTTTTGATAGAGAAATACATAGTAAATTAACATTACCAATCTTCACCTTTCTTTGCAGTAGAATCCCAGAATTTATTGCTTTCTAGCTATGACCTTGTACTTGTCCATCAACTTCTCCTCATTCCTCCCCTGAATTGTTGCTATGTTGAAATTATAACCACTTAGGAACCCAGAATGTGAGCTTAGTTTAAAATATGGCTTTACAGATATCGTAAGTTAAAAATGAAGTCTTTATGGTGGACCCCGATGAATATGACTGGGGTTCTTATGATAATGGGAAACTTGAAACAGAGATAGATACTCACAGAGGGAAGAGGATATGGAAACACCCAGGAATAAGACAGCTAGGTGACTGGAATAATGCAACTGCAAACCAAGGAATGACAGGGATGACAGACAAACACCAGAATTAGAAGACTCAAGGAGGGGCTGTCTTTGTGACTTAGTGGATAAAGCTGCTGCCTGCAAAGCCAGCATCCCTTACTGTACTGGTTCGTGTCTTGGCTGCTCCACTTCCTATCAAACACCCTGCTAATGGTCTGAGAAAAGCAGTGGAAGATGCCCCATATGTTTGGGCCTCTGCCATCCATATGGGAGATCTGGAAGAAACTCCTGGCTCCTGGTTTTGGCCTGGCCCAGCACTGGCCACTGGGGCCATATGGGGAGCAAGCCAGTAGATGGAAGATCTCTCCCTCTTTCTCTCCCCCCTCCCCCAACTCTGAGTTTCAAATAAATCTTAAAAAAATGTAAAGAATTAAGGAAAGATTGTCCCCACCAAAAGATACCAGAAAGAGAATTGCCTTGCAAACGCCTTAATTTTGGACTTTAACTTTCAAAATTGTGAGACTATAAATTTCTGTTGTTCAATCTACCCAGTTCTTGATACTGTACTATGCCAGCCCTAGGAAACTAATATAGGAACAATGGAGGATTGGCTGCTCAAACTCAAAGCAATTTCTATTGTGCATAGATTGTGAGGTTACATGGTAAAGTAATTATTTATCACCAAGTAGATAATGTTTATTCCTGACTCTGATCAAGTGAGTTAATGTAGGTTCACAGATCTAATCTTAAGTGATTGTTAGTGTGTGTCTACAACATGTATTCTTTTTTTTTTTTTTTTTGACAGAAAGAGTTATAGACAGTGAGAGAGAGAGAGACAGAGAGAAAGGTCTTCCTTCCGTTGGTTCACTCTCCAAATGGCTGCAACGGACAGAGCTGCACTGATCCGAAGCCAGGAGCCAGGTGCTTCCTCCTGGTCTCCCATGTGGGTGCAGGGGCCCAAACACCTGGGCCATCTTCCACTGCTTTCCCAGGCCACAGCAGAGAGCTGGACTGGAAGAGGAGCAACAGGGACTAGAACCAGCACTGGTATGGGATGCCGGTGCCGCAGGCGGAGGATAAACCCACTGCGCCAAGGCGCCAGCCCCAACATGTATTGTTAAATCATTTGATTTCATTTGAGCTACCATAGGACTTTTTTTCTTTTTAAATAAGATACAGACCCAAGATACAAAATCAAAGAGCTGCTAGGCTGGAGACCATTTGGCAAAGCCAGACTGTTGCTGGTCAAGTCAATGCAAGGAAAGTGACCTCATGGAGGGAAGTACAAGTGTGTGATTTCAGAGTGAGAAGAAGCCCATGTTCATGGATCTAGGAAGGTCTATAAATAAATATTATATTAAAAAGTTAAGATTTTTCTCTAAAGATTATTAGTATGACTGCTAATGGACAACTTAATACATTATCCCTCTTAGTATTTTTTTTTGTCTGTTCTACTTAATATGACTGGTTTAATTCTGTAATTATCACACAGTTATTCTTAAGTGTTGAAAATTAACTGAAATGTGATCCCTGTTAAACATAAGAGTGGGAATAAGAGAGGGAAGAGATGTATAATTTGGGGCATGCTCGGGCTGACTTGCCCCAATTGGTAGAGTTGGAAACATACCAGGGGATTCCAGTTCAATCCCATCAAGGTGGCATGTGCCAATGCCATCTCACTATTCCAAGTGATCAATTTCAGTTCACAATTGATCATAATGAAAGGACTAAGAGTCAAAGGGAGCACATAAACAAGTCTAGTACCTGCTAACACTAACCGATAGAATCAATAAAGGGGAGAGTGGTCCAACATGGGAAGTGAGATACTCAGCAGACTCATAGAATGGCAGATGTCCTAAATAGCACTCTGGCCTCAGAATCAGCCCTAAAGGCATTCGGATCTGGCTGAAAAGCCCATGAGAGTATTTCAGGCATGGAAAGCCAAGACACTCTGGCAAAAAGATCTCTGTGAGTGAGATCCCAGTGGAAAGAACAGGTCTTCAAAGAGGGAGGTGCCTTTCTCTGAAGGGAGGAGAGAACCTCCACTTTGACTATGACCTTGTCTAAACAAGATAAGAGTCGGAGAACTCAAGGGGCTTCCATAGCCTTGGAAACTCATGACTGGTGCATAGGGAGATTCCTGATGCCATAAACAGGAGTGTCAATTTGTAAAGTCAACAACAGGAGTCACTGTGCACTTACTCCTCATGTAGGATCTCTGTCCTTAATGCGCTGTACATTGAGGCTTAATGCTATAATGAGTACTCAAACAGTATATTTCACTTTGTGTTTCAATGGGGGTGCAAACAATTGAAATCTTTACTTAATGTACACTAAACTGATCTTCTGTAAAAAAAAAAAAAAGAAGAAGAAGAAATTGTCAATTCCCAACTTGACTCTCACTGGGATTAAACATGACAATAGGTCTGATCTGATTTCATCATCATTTAAAAAAATCATCTATTATTTTTCACTTTATGTTTCTGTGTGGGAGCAAACTGTTGAAATCCTTACTTAATGTATCCTAAGCTGATCTTCTGTATATTAAGATAATCGAAAATGAATCTTGATGTGAATGGAAGGGGAGAGGGAGTGGGAAAGGGGAGGGTTGTGGGTGGGAGGGATGGTATGGGGGGGAAGCCATTGTAACCCATGAGTCGTACTTTGGAAATTTATATTCATTAAATAAAAGATAAAAAAAAAGATTATTAGTATTATATAAAAGAACAAAATTCTTTCATCAGTAAAAGCATATGACAATTGGACATTTCTCATCCTATGGCCAACATGTTGATGTCAACACATATTCTATCACATCCAGAGCAATCCTGCCACACTGACCTCAAACTCCAAGAATTTTATTGAGCTATTGTGTGACACCACATCTCATATGAGCACCAGTTGGAGTCCCAGATATTCCTCTTCCAATCCAGCTCTCTGCTAATCTGCCTGGGAATGCAGCAGAAAATGGCCCAAGTACTTGGGCCCCTGCACTCTTACTGGAGACCTGGATAGAGTTCCAGGCTCTTGGCTTCAGCTTGGCCGGGCACAGCTCTGGCCATTCCAGCCATTTGGGGAGTGAATTGGTAGGTAGAAGATTTCTTTCTTTATTATTCTCTCTCTCTCTACCTTTCAAATACATAACTCTAAAAAAATAGAAAATTTTATTTGTTTGAGATATACAGAAAAGGGAGAAAGGGATAGAGGAAGGGAGAGAGAGAGAGAGAGAGAGAGAGAGAGAGAACTTCCAGCCACTGGTTCACTCCCCCAAAGACCCCCAACAGCTAGGGCTTGGCTGGGCTGAAGTTAGCTGCCAGGATCTCAATCCCTATCTCCAAAGTGAATGACAAGTATCCAATCACTAGACACATCACTCCTGTCTCCCCAAGTTTCCTTTAGCAAGAAGCTGGAGTCAGGAGCCAGAGTCAGGAATCAAACACAGGTATTCTGATGTGAGGACTTGGACATCCCATGTGGCGCTTTAACTACTAAGCCACAATCCACTTCAGCTTCTCAAATGAGTAGTCCTTCATCCTGGAATGCTCTCCCTCATATGCTGGCTGGGTTGAATCTCTCACTGAAATTCTGGCCTCCACTCAGATGTCAGCTTATCAAAGTTGCTCAATGAATTAATGAATGGAAGGATAACTAAGGAACCAGGGAGGACAAGATACCTAATTTCTGGCTGGTCATCCTCCTTATTGTCTGCAGTTGTGGAACTTTTCCTCTGAGTAATGCAGATCCAAATGCATCACATGCATACATGACATCCTGGGCATACATGACATCCTGGACATACATGACGTCCTGTATGTTTGTGAGGCATTTGGATCTGCATTACTCTGAGGAAAAGTTCCACAACTGTACCAGCTTTTTATAGGGAGCCACCTAACCATAACTGTCTTGGTCAAATGTGATGTTTTCTAAGATTGTTTGGGCTTCCCTTGCTGTGTTTCTTAATTGCTGGTTTGTCTGCCACAAATAACTTCAGGCAGACAAAGGTGGTTGGCTTTTAGGATTGCTAAGCTTTGAAAAGAGCATTTTTCACTTAGATGGAAAACATTTAAAAATGAAGTTTTGCAGTGTAATAGTCACGTTTTTCTAAAAGCCAAAGCAAACGTTAGCAATATTAAAATAGGGCCGTGATGACATTTCTTTGGGGTTGCTAGAGTCTTATGTTTAAGAGCCTTGTGCACCTTCTCCCCATGCTCCTTGTCCTGAGGTCAATTAGTTGATATGTCATTAGAGCAGGAAGAAAACAGAATAATGATCTAATCTAACCCAACACCCTCATTTTTGGATTACAATATAATTTTGTGAAATATTTTATTTATAAAAAGAGAACAAATTTTATGTATTCATGTATACAGTTACTCCTTTTTAAAAATGGAAAAATAGATGAAGAACCCTTAAAGGTGTTTTTAAGTTCACATGGAAAGTGTTATTTTTGTATTTTTGTTATGTTGTGTGTGTGTGTGAGAGTGTGTGTGAGTATGTATGTCTGCACTCCAATCTTCCAAGAATTGGTAATTTAGTCCATACTGAACCGAACTTCATTGAATATCAGGTGGCATTTAAATAGAATGCCAAGACTTATCTATGGAGTCCAGTATCTTTCTTTGGCAAAAGTAGAGATGGTGGGTTCTACAGGAGGGTATCCAGGTCACCAACATTGTAGCATCCATGGTGTTACTGAGAAAAAATTCCAGCCTATGCATTTGTCATTCATGGAAGAGAGGAGTTCAGTAGTTCATTTCTGTTCAATTCCATTGTGATAAAGTCTTTTTATTTCTAATGCTATTTCCCAATCCCTCTTCCTAGAAAAGCTGGATCAACCGCTTTCCTATCTAGACTCATCTTCAAGCTAAAAAAAGAACATGATGTTCATGTTACTCCTTCTTCTCTAAAGTCATGTTCATGTTGATCATGATGGGAATCATCAAAATTGGAAAGAAGTCTGAATAACACCAAGTACATTGAGAAAGAAGGCTGTCTCAGAATTCCCATATAAGCTTCTGAGATGCTGTTTCCTTCTAAAGAGCAGAAACAAGAGTAATGGCTAACACATGAGACATTTTCAAAAAGTTCATGAGAAACTTCATGTCACAAGAAATATGCATGGATTTCAAAATTCTTTTGCATCAAAATAAACTCATCTTTTAATTAATTCATCCATAAACATTTGGAAATGGCCTACTACATTTCACTTATGGATGTTGCTTTGTTTTGCTTTTGTTTTTTTGCCTAAAATTTTGCTCCTTGAAGATATAGCCTGATAGAATTTAAGATGTCACTAAAGTTACTACCTAGAAATAATTTCTTCTTCTGTTCTTTTCAACTAGTTTCTTTCCACCAACACTGTACATCTTACTTATTATTAAAATTAAATTGTGAGTTTTTGATTCTCAACATCAATTCACATATAATTTGAAAGTCATTTTAAATTTAATTCTTTGTACAGATAATATTTTTCACAACAAAGAATTATAAACAAAGTAATCACCACTGTAATAATAAAAAATATATTGAATTTTTCATGTCCTGGGCCAAAGGTATGCATCATTTTTGCCTAACCATAATCATGTTTTCATTTAAAAACTCAGCAGTAGGGACAGAGATGTATTTTCACTGTGATGGTTGGGAAATGGAGATCTCAATCTGGTTTCACTGAATGCTCAATCTCCTCAAGTGAAGGAAGAAAGGGGGCTTTTCCTTCTATATTCCCTTTCTAATTCTACTGGCTCATCTTGGGCACTGGCCAGGTGCCATTCTGGTTGCTGTCAAAGAGAGGTTCTCACTTAATATCCATGAAAAATTCAACACGTGCAAGTGAGAGGCACCACTCACAGATTTTCTGGGACACAGGCAATGGATCTATGAACACTGATTTCAGGTCTACTCCAAATCTTAGACTTTTGAACAATTTTCTGTCACTGACGTGCTTTTAAAATATCTTAAATATTTATTAATATGCAAAAGTGAGATACAGAAGTAGAATGTAAATTAGTAATCAGGCAGAAAGCAGAAAGAGAAATGATTGCAAGTTCATGTAATATATATCTAGAAATGAATTTAACAGAATGTAATTACTTGTATTCCAAAGCCAATGAAATTGATCAAGAAAAGAAGAGCTTTTCCTGGTAGATATCCAAAAGCAATTATGTGAAAAGCCCTAAAAGAAAAATAAAATGCCCAATTTCGGGAATAATGTCATTTCATGTAGATCTGAACTCGCCCAAAATGTGGTCCTTGTGCCAACAGTATTAACTCAACTCAGGGCTGGTTAGAAGTACAGAACCTCAGGCTTCATTCAGCTGGAATGAAGGTACTGAATCAGAATTAGCACTCTAATAAAATCCTCATGAATTCTTTGCACTTAAAGTCTGAGGCACCCTGGACTAGAAGGTTCTTACCTTAGACACCCTTTTGGTAGGTAGATTCTAGCAATGTCCTGCTGAGGGATCCTTGAAGAAATCCAGAGATAGGTATTGGGGATCAGTCACTCATGGAGGTAACCTGCCCATGCTTCAGACAATCTCCGCACATCTTACAAGAAAAATCTTATGTGTTGAACAGTAATGCTTTCTAGTCCTAGGGCCTAGATTAAATTCATATTTTAGGGACCCCAAACATCCTGAGGACCCTGACAGAATCATGCGGGTGCACGGAAGGCCTCTTATCCTTCAGCACAGAGACTAGGGAGGCCAAGACTCTTTTTGGAAAAGTATTTTTCCAACTTTGGATGGGAAACCATAGATGGTTCATAAAATTAATATAGTGGGTCATGACCAGCATGGAAAAAATAAAACAGAATAGTCTTAAAACAGAGAGGAATGCAATGGAATGGAAAAAGTAAGAGCATCACTTGTACTAAGGGAAAGTTTTGTTTTGTCAATCTTAGTCTTCCAAGTACAAACACACATGTGTAATTGAGTGTGTACACTGAGTCTCAAAGTAAAATGCACTTGTGTTGTGTTGGTCATCCACCAAAATGTTTGAAAACCACTGCAGTAGAATATGCCGCTGAATACACTTTTATGGAAAGACATCTAAAGGAGATTCACTTAATGAAATGTCAGGAGGAAAATTATCTTAATTTCTGAAACTCATAGGCTGTATTTTTATATAACAAATTTGAGATGAAAATATATAATACTATGCATTATGACTGCTACACCAAAACCAATATTCACAGTTTATACGAGGATCATAAAAGGAAATCCACTATTAGCACAATGTTTCCTCAGACACATAGGTGCCTGGTTTAATTTTTGGAAATACAAGATTTTGAGTATGAAACAGGATTTTGGAAGTGTTGGTACTCATGATTCCTGAATTGCAATAGCCATCCACTATTTGGACATTCTTCTGACACAAATATTATGTTCAATTTCTAAGAAGACAGCTAGATTTAAAGCTTGTCCAATAAAACTTTAAAGCATAAAATCTCTCCTACAAATGAACATTCTAATAATTGAGTGTAAAAGCATCAGAAACATGCTTATTTGATTTGTCACCAAGTTCACACGAGGTAAGAGGTATTTTGAATTTTTCAAACTGAAATTTGTAGAGAATTGTACAGAGTATTATCTTGTACCGCAATGAAATTGTTTCTCCAAAAAGTAAAAAGTAATCATTTTTGTCTCTAGATTTGAATTAATGTACAAAAGTATCTTGATACATACAATTTAATCAGTTCTTCAATTTCTTCTCTTTAGTAAGTGAATTTTGCAGCAATGTTGATGGGCTGATGATTAATGTGGTATCATATGTACAGCTAGTAGTTGAGTATTAGTGGTTTTTTAAGAAACAAAAGCAATAATCAGATTCATTCATATCTTCTAACTTAAACTAGGATTCATTGGCTGTCCCACAGGTATAGTATTTGAAGAAATCATTCTTTTTATTTTCTCAAGGATCAATTGTCTCTTTCTGATGAACATTTCTTAATAATATGTTTGCAGGTATTTTATATATGTCCTTATGCATATCCAACCTGATAAATTAACTTGAAGCAATTGTCACCTGGGAAAAATCAGCAAAGATGTTCTCTATACTTGATTGTTTTAACAACTAGTAATATTGAAACCATTTTAAGAAAGAAGTAATTATAGTCAAGATATTTTTGCATTCTATGTATCAGGATGACATCTGAGAGATTTCTATGGAAGATGCATACAAATGATAACTAAATGATCTCATTCATATTGACTAGTTAAACTAAATACTACCAGAAAGAGTTTCCATTATCATATATGGGGTGAACACTCTGAGCTGCTAACTACAGAGAAAACAACCAGCTAAAAAGACTATTAAAACAATCCGACTGGGCTTTACATGATAGGGAAACTCTTCAGAGAGCAAAATTGTTAAAGCATTCTGAAATAGAGATGAGCTGTTCAGAACTTTTTAAACTACTTGACTGAAAAAATGATTCAGAATTCTAGCATCTAGGCAAACAACATACAAATACTTCTGTTCTTTGGCAGAGCAAAAAAAAAAAAAGTTATGGTAGTACACAAGTCTGTGAAGTCAGTAGCTGAAAATAGCCAACTGTAGTCCTCTCTGGTAGGTTTACAAATAAATTATATTTACCATATTGGAAGAACGATTGCCTTTCTGATTAAAAGTGAAAGGAGTGTTATGCAATAACTATGAAGCGTTGACTCTTGAAGATAAATGCCAGTTGTTTTTTTAATATAATGTCTGTGTGTGTGTGTGTGAGTGTGTGTGTTAAGGAGCCATAAGATTTTCTGGGTTTCCCCTAAAGAGAAGTTTAATTTGTCTAAGTTAAATTGAGATGCCTGTACTTTAGAGAGATATGGAGGCATAATTGTGCCTGGGCTGCGTTGGGTAATTTTCAGGTTTAAGTCTCCTTTGAGTGTTTGGATGCATTTGGTGATTGTAATTGCTGCTCACAGCTGAAAGGTTGAAAAGTCTAGATGAACAATTCATTCATTGTCTTGTTCACATCTGGGTTAATGTTTCCTTCTTGGAGAACTCTGTACCACTCTGTTCTTTGCCTCTTGCCACAAGATAGCAATGCCAATTTCCCTCTGTTTACTTGGAAGTCTCGAGGCTGATGTATCGGGGCTAGCCACAAATTAATGGAATTCTTTCCAGCTGCAATGCTTTCAGATTCTCAAACAATAAGCCAACAACGCCAAACTACTTTGGCCATTTTTCTGTTAATTATGTGCCATTCCCAGAGATGATGTAAACACAAGTGCTAGTTGAAATGACCATAACATTTGGGATACTTCAAAGAAATTGATGAAACTGTTGTGGAAAGGAGTGGGTCAAAAAAAAAAAAAAAGTTCTGTGTAGTCTCAAGTAGGAGGGCATATCATCTCAAAAGAGAGCATTCAAGAAGGAAAATCCATGTCTGCACACTAAACAGAATGGTGTAGATATCAAGATCGGAAGTCAGAAATCAAATTTCCTTCTGGGGTATGTCTAGCCTGAGTTCCTAGATTTAACAAAGTTGTTTCAGTTCTGCTCTGAGATGGAGGAGAGGCTGCAGCCGGCTACCAGGGTCCATCTCAAAACAGAGACTGAGTCTGATCACATGATTCATCTAAGACAAAACATCTGATGGATCCTGTCATTTTGCTCTGAACGTTAAAGGAGTCAGAAGATGCACAGAAAAGTGAGGCAGTCTGGGTGTTATGACCTATTACTCCATTTTCAGTTGCTATAACAAAATACCTGGGTGTTGTATACAGAAAAGAAGTGAATTTAGCTCGCTGTTTTGGAGGCTGGAAGTCAAAGATTGGGCAGCTCCCCTTGGAGAAGGCCTTCCTACCTACATCACAACACAGCACAGAAGTAGAAAGGAAGGTGGCTGTGTTAACATGAGGCCGAGTGTGTGATGGACCTCTCTTTATTATAAACCAATCTCATGGGAACCAACTACATTAATCCTTTCTTAGGGCAGGACACCAATGACTTAACCACCCACTAGGAAGTCCCACCTCTCAAAGGTTCTACCGCCTCTGAGCATCCCCATACTGGGGACCAAGTTTCCAGCACATGGAACCATGGGCAGACATACTAAAACCATATCCAAAGCATAGCATGGTCTTAGATGGAAAGAACAAGTAAACACATATGGCTGAACTGATAGACTTCATGAATCAGTAACTTCTGGCTCTTGTATCTAATTAAGTCCCTGTTGAGTCATTCTGTATCTTGTACCTAATTAGTAGTTTAAATATATTTGTTGGATTAAATTGATCTTAAAAATAATTTTACTAGCAGTTTCTTGGAATCAGTCAAAACCTTTTACCCTGGTAGAGAAATTCAATTCACTAATTATGAATTTAACCCTAGAATAGTGATCCTCAACCTGTTACTCCTTATAACTGCCTGTGATTCATTTTCAATCATTTTGGAGACAGGTTTGCATAGTGTGGATAGTGAGGTTATTATTTATTATCTTCATGATGATTCCAATGTCTAGTAAAGACTGGAAACTTCTACAGGGGAAATTCAAAACACCAAAATATGGATGGAATTAAAAGGCCATTTAAAGAAAGAACTTTTAACTTCTTTTTTGTCTCTATATTTGCACGTATATTTTAGCCACGTTTTATATACTTTCTCAAAAATTCGTCTTTCTGTGAAGAACTATCAGAAGAACTAGGTGCAAACGTACCCAGAAAATTACTGTTTTTTTCCTATAGGAATTTAATTTGGAAAACTTATCATGATTAAAATGCAACATATGTGCATGTACATATTTTAGGTCCATAAGCACAATAGAGTAGATATGAGTTTCTCTAAACTCATCAGTTTCACCAAATTACATAACTTAATGTTATACATATCTATTAGTTGGGGTAGCTAGTTGGACAACAATACAAAATCATTGTACTTCAAAAAGTTCATGGAAAATCATTCGCTTCCCAGGTAGCTGAACAACCAGGGCTGGGCCAGACCAAAGTCAGGAGCCAGGAACTTCTTCCAGGTCTTCCATGCGGTTGGCCAGGGTCCAAGTACTCGGGCCATCCTCTGCTACCTTCCCCAGACCATCAGCAGGGAGCTGGATCAGAAGTAGAGCAGCAGGGATATGAACTGGAACTAACGTGGGAAGTCAACATTGCAGAAAGTTGCTTCACCCTACGTGCCACAATGCCAGCCCCTACTTTAAATGTTATTTTATTCAAGTAATCGCTGTTTACAATAATCATGCTAAAAACTAAGTAGTAACAAAATTAGAAATATAAACCATGACCCCACCAACCAGAGATAACTACAGTCAGCCTCTCCATATTTATGAATTTCACATTTGTGAGTTCAACCAACCATGGATGAAAAATATTGTAAAATAAATACATTGCATCTGTACTAAACATATATGCACTTTTTCTTATTGTTATCCCTTAAATAATAGAAAATAACAACTATTTACATTGTATTAGTTATTACAAGCAATCTAGAGATGGTTCAAAGTATATGGGAAGAAAAGTGTGGTTATATGCAAATATTAGGATATTTTATATAAAGAATTTGAGTATCTAAGATTTTGCTATCCATATAGGGAGGGATGAGGGGTACAGGAACCAATGTTTCATGGATACTGAGAGATGACTGTAATACATGGTGTATTTTCTTCCAGAAATCCATTGTATTCTATTGAGTTTTGGCTAGGTTCAAATATTTGCTTTTTAAACAATGCTTGATTTGATACCCTTGTGTGTGTACACCTGGATTCATTTAGTCAATTATTTTCTTCAACTAAATGTTGAGATGAAAAGTTATTAAATCAAATAGTATGATTTTTTCATTATTCTGATGCATATTCCCAACTGACACTCTGAAAAGTTGTTCCAATTACTCTATTTTAGTGTATAAAAGTTCCCACAGGTTATGGAGATACTGTTTATGTTTCTGTCTTACATGAAGGACTGGGAGCACTGTTATTCAATTTGCTTTCCAGCTCTTGTACCACTGTCTGGTATAGAAGACCCTCAAGGCTGATGGAAAACTATAATGACTGGAAGAACAGATGAAAGCAAGACTCTTGACTTCAATTTCATTAGCAAGGTAATGTACTTGATCTCAAATTTTAAAGCCAGGAATTACTTAGACATCAAATTGAATTGTTGGTTCAATTTCTTTGTATCTTCTTTCTGCATCTATACCTGGCAGTTACCTCATTGAGAATATAATATTTTTCTGCCTTTGATTGAAGACTCATCCTTGGCTTTGTCCAATGTCATGAAAGTGGAAATGAGAATTTACCACTTCTTACCTACGTTTATGAGTTTTTACTTTCTATCTTATGTTTCTACCATCATCAAGAGAAGCACATCTTTCAAGCCATAGCTACTCTTTAGCCTAAGCCACAGGATGAAAGATAGAAAAAGTTTATGAGCAAGCTGTGCATGTACTCTGCTGCCAAATCATGTGAGCTGACCTGCTCCAGGAAGCAGAACTCCTGTAGATAGCACAGGTTAACAGAAGTTCTGCCCAAACAGAAACAAGCCTAGATTAGCATAGCCCTAGCTGACCTGTGGTGGTATATGAGCTGTAATAAATTCTTGTTTCTTTAAGCTGCTCAATATTGTAGTTTTCCTGGTTAAATCCTTCCATGGGTGATAGACATCAGTCAGATCTGCTCTTTCTGAGATATTCCCTATAAATGAACGTGGAGAATTACAGGGATCACCTTTTCTACTCAGTCTTTTGGACTCATGGACTTATCACATCAATTAAAGACTCACAAACTACACCAAGGAAAGAACAGTGAGTTTCTGGAAGATATTGATTCAGATATTGCCTCTGTCCCTTGAAGTTAGTTCTATGACACTTAACATTTCACTCAATGTATCTGAATTTTAGTTACCTATTTTCAAAAATTAAGATAGTAAGAACTGTACCGTAGGGGTCTAATGAAAATCAAAATATAGGAAATGCAAAATCATTCTTGAATACTAGTAAGTTCATTGAAATAAGATTTGTTTGAAATTTTATGTTTAGTTTTGTATACTTAGTACATTTTCACAATTGTATAACAAATTAAAACATTACTTCTTTCCTTCTGTTTTTAGGAACTATTCCTATAACTTCCTTAAGATCAGGTTTTTTTTTGTTGTTGTTTCACCCTAGAATATGTACCCTCTAATGTGTTGGTCAAATATTGTCTATCCATAATTAGTCTACTTTTAGTGACATAGCCTAAATAGTATAAAGAACAATGAGTTTCTGTGATTCCAATTTTTTGGGCTGAGAAGTGTGGATTGCTAGTTTAAAAGTCAGTTTAAATGTTGAGTGCTCTTAAGGCATCCAAAAGTAAATGCAAATAAGAAGGTATATATACGAAAGAAAATTAAAAATCTCACTTTCATAAAATTCTGCAAGTTAAAAAATTATTAGAAATACAAAAATAACTCTCATGTGTCCTAATACTAGATGAGGGAGAAAACTTTAAGTTAAAAAATGGGCTTAAAAATAACAGGATGTATAAAAGAATTAGAACTTCTAAAATGTGTTGACTTTTCAATAACTTGGCATTAGGAAAGTTGGTATTTGGAAAAAAAGAAAAAACACTCAAGAGTCATGGTGAAGGCCACTTTATTCTCCAGGAGGTTACAGTTTGTAGTAATTGCATGGGCCAGAGGGACCTGTGCTAGGGATCTAGAACTGCCCCAGCAAGAACTGACCTAGACACTGAGTTGGAACAGGGCAGGAAGTGACAGAGAAGGCAAATTAAGGAGTTGGATAATAGAAAACCCTCTGGAAGTTGTAGTAGATGAGTGACCAAGACAGGCCTGGTTGTACAGAGTGGACTACAGAAGCAAACCCAGAGGCAAGAGCTATGCATAAGCTTTCATAATCCATCAAATTGCAGGTGTGTCGATGAAGAAATGTTCCAAAGGAACCCATTCAGGCTGAACGAAACCTCAGATGCTGGAGGGTGCAGGATCCCACCCCCAAAGAAATGGGACTGTGATGAGGCAGATGGGATAATCAGTGTAATCAGTAAGTTAGGGATCCCAGAACTGGTGCAGTGACTGCCCATGTCCTGAGAAACAGCTTCAGCTTGGTTGGGTTGCACCAGGTGTCCAAGGGCTCATGATAGCCATGTCAGAAATCAATCCCAGGTTGTTCTCACTGGTACCAGAAGGGACTCTTGGTAAACATGAGCATAAGGATTCCTCTTGACTTGAGAAGACAGAAGGACTTAGTCAAGCAGTTTGAAGATTTCAGGATTTTAAGTCTCAGGCTGAGACAGACAGGCTTGAGAACTATGTGACTTGCTCTTCCCCACCTCTTCTGTGGTAGCTATTACTGAGTGCTTAATAGTGTTACAGAGAGTTGTCTTATGCTACAATGAAGAGCTACATACACTTGAGGAATAATCATTTCTATTGTAATACTGCTTTATGATTTGAAAATATGATTGCTTTTCTGTTCTTTATATTGATTTTTTCTTCTTTTTTTAGTCCTATATATCCTTCATTAAGTTACAATTCAGAGCTTTAACAGTAGGCCACATTTTCCAAAAATGTGATCCAAATTCTGGCTCGTGCAGGCAATTGAATGATTTTGAATCCAGTGATTTTTATCCAGCTATGAAGTTCATGGTATAGCCTTACACTCAACAAATTATTCATTGGATTTGAACCATCAGAATCTTAAGTGTTATTTAAAATAGGCACAGGTTTACAGGAAAATATATGACCAAGTTTCTGTTCCAAGGTATAACCAAATCTAATTACATTTTCCTCCACAGTGATTTAATTTCAATGAGTTTAAGCATATAAAACTTAGACTTAAATATTAGGTATTTTCACTATTAAAATTGCTTTGATTAAGATTTATTTAATGTTATAGAGTCAAAGTTAAAGATATAAGAAGACTCAGATATTTTTTATATATAAGTGTCTAGTTTAATGTGAAAAATATCTTGGAATTTGAAGCTGAGCAATGTTATAAAGAATGTACTATATGAAAGATCATGTGTCTGATAAGAGGTTAAGCCATGCCCAGTTAATAGCCTCATAATTTTCCCTGTTCTTTCTGCAAACCAATTTTTTTACAAAAACATTCTCTATTATCTCACGTCTCAGTTTACTCATCTAAAAAATAAAATGATTGCCCAGTGGTATTCTAAGATCTAATTATGAATCTATGAAGTAATTAAAGCAACCGTCATAACTATTTAATAACATGAAATATGTTTTAATTGCTTTAATTTTATTACTGACAGTGTGGGGCTTTTAATTTGCCTGCTAAGATTTCCAAAGCAATGAATAAAATACATAATTATAATAGATGGAAATGAAAACTTTTTTTTTTTATTTTTTGACAGGCAGAGTGGACAGTGAGAGAGAGAGACAGAGAGAAAGGTCTTCCTTTTGCTGTTGGTTCACCCTCCAATGGCCGCTGCGGCTGGCGCACCGTGCTGATCCGATGGCAGGAGCCAGGAGCCAGGTGCTTTTCCTGGTCTCCCATGGGGTGCAGGGCCCAAGCACCTGGGCCATCCTCCACTGCACTCCCTGGCCACAGCAGACAGCTGGCCTGGAAGAGGGGCAACCGGGACAGAATCCGGCGCCCCAACCGGGACTAGAACCGGGTGTGCCGGAGCCGCTAGGAGGAGGATTAGACTAGTGAGCCACAGCGCCAGCCCAACTGTTGTTATTGTTAAACCTAGTCCAGAAACTTGTGCTGAGACCAATTGAATCCTCCACGCTTTGGGGGAATTCACTGAGCATCTACATGGTGAGACTCCATTCAGCTTTTTCTAGAAGCTTAAAACATCAAAATATAGCATACGGGAATTAATTTAATGTTTTAATGAATGAATTATAGTTTTGATGTCTATTTTTCCTTTCTTCCCTTCCTTTGAGTAAGTTGTTGTTAGCAATGTTTTATCAGCTTTCATATTTTGAATCATATCAGATTTTGTTTACCCTTAAAGTAAGGAATAGACTTAATCTAAAAACTGGGATGGGGACAGGAGTGTGGCCATGTTATTGATTTCAGCTTCCTGTTGATGTGGACCCTGGGAGGCAACAGTAACGATTCAAGTAATTAGATTCCTGTCGTCCATGTAGGAACCTGGATTGAGTTCCTGGCTCCTAACTGTGACCTGTCCCAGTCTTTCTATTGCTGATATTTGGGGACTGAATCAGCAAAAGGGAACTCTCTGTGTCCCTCTGTTTCTGACTCTCTGCATCTCCCAGCAGAAAAAAAAAAAAGTAGAGGGGTAACAGGTAATTTTTTGAGCAGACGTAGAAAATGTAACTTAATCTTATTTAAGGAAATAGGGAATTGAGTATTAATACGATAGGAAGAAGTTCAAGTCAACGATAGGATGTTGAGGTGAAAAGAAAATGTGGTCTTCCAAAATTTAGGGCATGGTGGCAGCCAAGGCGATCTTGTTAGGAGGATAAGCAAAATATGGCTTAGAAAATCAAAGAGAAAGACAGTAGACCACAGAGGCGAGGATAGCTTTTATTTCCCGACAGTGGAATAAATGAAGCATTTTCTGGGCTCTTATTTATATGTTCTCAAAAAGAAAAAGACAGAGAGTCAGCAACCCCCTCTTTAAATAAACTAGGAATCACCTAGCAAGCAAAGGAAATGGTAGATGTTTGTAAAGAGTAGACAGTAAGTATATGAAGTAGGTGGAAATGACTTAGAAAAGAAGATAGTTCAACTAAAATGAACTTGGACCCAGGGCTGGGAAGTGGTGATTTAGAAATTGATGCCACTCAACCTGGTCTGTATGCAAATTAGCCAACAGTTAAGGAATTGGCAAGAGAAAAAGGAGCCCTGAGGAACTCTGGAATTGAAAATAGGATTCTTTGGAAATCAGTTAAAGGAGTAGCTGGGTTTCTAATCCTCAACCCCCACAACTTTGATTTGTAGTAAAAAGACAAAATTCTACCCATTCCTACTTGGAGGGATGTGGACGTTTACTCTGTAGAGCAATTAAATCAGGAAAACCTCAGAGACTAGGAAGAGGAAGAAAGGGAAGACAGCTGAAGGTGTCACGTTGGTCATAACAAGATTAAGAAAAAGTCTAAAAATTATGAGGTGAGGAATACCCTTCCTATCTCTGGTCCTACCCTTGGTGATGTCTCTCTCAGACTCAGTATTGGAGGGTCCTCCTGTGGAGATCCACAATGATCCGTCTGTTTGACCTTCCATCTGATCTAACCATCTTCTTACCTATTCACCCTAGAGTCAGTCTCCCCTATGTAAAAATCCCATAAATAATTTAAAAAAAAACTCTGTTCAATAATTCAGTGTTTTTATTGTGAAGTATAAATGAATAGCCATCAGTCATTTGAGGAAATCCTATTACAGGGACATTTAAGTCACAAACAACAGAAGAGGAATCCATGTTGTCAAAAATAGAGCAAATGAAGAATAAGAACAGGCTTTATAAAGTAATAATAGGACAGGGCCTGCACTGTGGCATACTAGGCTAAGCCTCCACCTGCAGCACCAGCATTCCATACGGGCACCGGTTCTAGTCCCGGCTGCTCCTCTTCTGATCTAGCTCTCTGTGTTTTGTTTGTTTGTTTGTTTGACAGGCAGAGTTAGACAGTGAGAGAGAGAGACAGAGAGAAAGGTCTTCCTTCCATTGCTTCACCCCCTAAATGGCCGCCGTGGCCGGCAAGCTGCGTTGATCTGGAGCCAGGAGCCAGGTGCTTCCTCCTGGTCTCCCATGTGGGTGTAATCCTAAAAGGATTAGCCTAGTGAGCCACGGCACCAGCCCCAGCTCTCTGTTAATGGCCTAGGAAAGCAGTAGAACTTGGCCCACGTGGTTGGGCCCCTGCACTTGTGTGGGAGACTGAGGAAGCTCCTGGCTCCTGGCTTCGGATTGGCCCAGCTCTGGTCATTGTGGCCATTTGGGGAGTGAACCAGAGGATGGACAACCTTTCTCTCTGTCTCTCCTTCTCTCTGTCTGTAACTCTATCTCTCAAATAAATAAAATCTTAAAAAAAAACTAGTAATAGAATAACTGAAATTTTTTAAAAGAAACAAAGATCCATAGATGTATTGGAAGATAAATTTGAGGAAAATGTCCAGAATGTAGGAATAAAAAGAAAATGAGATAAGTGATAGAACCGAAGTTGCAAGAATGTTCTCAGATTAGTCCGGATGATCTAATATCCAAATAGTAAATGTCCCAGAAAATGAGACTGGAAGAAATAGTGGAATACATTATCAACTAAATAGTAGAAGGAAATTTGTTAGTACAAAGGATATTGAACTCTCCTACCAAGTATTCAACATAATGAATAAAAATGACGCACATCAAAGCAATATCACCATAACATTTTAAGAAAAAAGGAATAAAGGGAAAATTGCAAAAAAAAATTGTTCAGAACAAGGATGGGGCAAAATGAGATCATAAAAAAGTTTAGGTGTAAGAAAGTTATCAGGCAGAAAACAGTAGAAGCTGGAATACCATAGCAAAGGCTTCAAAATTGTGTGAGAAAGTTATATAAACCACAGTTCTATACGTATCATGCAAGTGTTAGGAAAGAATAAAGTAATCAAGTCACTTTTAGACGTAGAATGTCTTCAAGTAATCCTTCCCTCTTCCCATGAACACTCAGTCTCAGGAAACTACTGGAAAATATGTTTTCAAGAGAATGAATGCATGAGACAGAGACATATTTGGATCCAGGGAATCGACATGTAAGAAAGGCATTGAGAACTCACAGGATGAGGGAAAAGAAGAGTTATGGATGGTAGGTGGTTGAGCCTAGAGAACAAATGGCTCAGAATGGAAGAGAATGGCAGGGGGTTTCAGGAAAAATGTCTCCATGTCAAATAAATTTTCAGGTAAGTGTTAGCAGAGCCACTAGAGAATATGAGAAGACCTAGAATTGAGCAAATGTGAACATTTCCTCCAGAAAGCTAACAGAGGTACTGATTTTGTGTCAAAGAAATGCTGATAGCCTTAGCAAACCTTTCTAAGACTACACTGTTAACAAGGACATTTCCAGTTGAACTCTCCTCTTCCTGCATTCAAGGTCACATTCAGAGGCATGCATTTCACTTAGTGGTTAAGATGCCAATATTCCAGGTGGGTTCTTCTCCATTTTCTTTCACACACTTTCCTTAAAGAGTTATTCACATAGAATCTCATTTGGTATCTGCTCCTCAGAGTACTTGGACTAACACACTTTGCAGCTATTGTAAATGTATAATGGGAGAAAGAACTATAATATTCAGATACTGAATTTTCTCTTAAGTATAATAAAAATTTCCCAGTATTGTTCACATAAACACACATATATAATTCATCATCTTCACCCTACCAGGGAAGTAATGTTATTATTTTCCTCATCTTACAATGTACTTCTTAAACACTATGCTAAGGATTCTGTGAAATGTGTATATATGAACCCTCAACGGTTAAAGTGCTATGCTTAGCTAACGATATTCCACATATTTTCATTCTGATTTTTTTTTTTGTTAAGACAGGATGTATACCACGTGGAGTTAATATACTAACAGTTTAGGGGCCGTTGCTGTGGCACAGGGGACTAACCCTCCACCTATGGTGCCAGAATCCCATATGGGTGCCGGTTCGAATTCTGGCTGCTCCTCTTCCGATCCAGCTCTCTGGTATGTCTGGGAAAGCAGTGGATGATGGCTCAAGTGCTTGAGCCCCTGCACCCATGTTGGAGATCTGGAGGAAGCTCCTGGCTCCTGGCTTTGGATCGGCTCAGCTCCGGCCATTGTGGCCATTTGGGGAGTGAACCAGCAGATGAAAGACCTTTCTCTCTGACTTTTCCTCTCTCTATGGTTCTACCTCTCAAATAAATAAATAAATCTTTAAAATATATATATACTAACAGTTTCTCTTGAAAATGTGAAAGAGCCATTGCTTATTCACCAAGAGCTAATGGAGGAAAGGTTGCCACTTGGCTGTCACTTAATGTAGTATTTACTATACTTGTGAAACTGTGGGCTTAATAGTGGCCTCCAAAATGGTGTGTTCACAATCTGATCTCTGGATCCCCTGAATGTCACCTGTATACCCAAAGGGTGGTTGTTACTTCACACAGGAAAATGTGATCTAGTTCAGGATCTTGAGAAGAGGAGTTGAATCCTGGATTTTCCTGGATAATCCCTAAGTATGATCATATGTGTCCTTAGAAGACAGAGGCATAAGGGGTTTTGAGGCAGGCACACAGAGAAGCCAGAGCAATGCCAGGTGCAACTACAAACAAGGAACGATGATAGCTTTAAGGAGCTTGAAGAAGCAAGGGCCAGATTCTCCCCTAGACCCTCCAGAGGAATTTCAGTGCTGCTGACACTTAATTCTGAACTTCTGGCCTCCAGAACTTTGGAAGAATATATTTCTGTTCTTCAAGTCATCAAAGTTGTGATGATTTGGTACAGCAGCCCTAGGAAGTGGATACACTTGGCATGCACCGAATTTTCTATTGAACATCAACTTAATTAATTAACATCAATCTACCATGGATCCGGTATGGAGGATGTAGAAAATATTTCAAAAGGGAAGCAATGATCAAATTAAATTTTAAAGATTTTAATCATTTAGAAAATAAATGGTAGTACTAAGAAGCAGCACAAGTAAAAGCAAAGGAGGTGGAAATACAGTGGCTTAAGAGACCAGAAAGTAGTTCAGCATCTGGGTTGAAAACATGAAAGGGAGCCCTGAAAGCTGAGCCTGGACACTGAGACCTGAAAGGCAATGAATGGTGTTCCCAAACCCCTGTCGGTGTCCTGTTTTGCCAGGCAATGATGATTAACCAAGGTGCTCTGCCTAGGAGATGCAATCATATAGAACGCTGTAGCAATAGAACTGAGAAGCAGACGACCAGGAAAGAGAACTTTCCAATGGTCTGGTGAGACAGAAGGGATGAGCAAGCCATGGACATAGAATAAGAGAAATTCAGAGTGAGAGAGTTTGGTAAGATGTGGGTGGTGAGGGAGAAGAAAGCCGAGAATGACATGGATGGAGAGAGAGGAACGCTGAGAGACAGCATGCACATGTAGATAATTGAACCACATTTGAAGGGATATAATGACCTAGATAAAGAATTAGATTCAGACAAGCTGTGCACACCAGCTGTTTTTGCAATTTATCTGCTCAGTGACCTTGACCACTGCACCACCATCAGCCACTCCCTTCATATCTGTAAGGTAGGGAGGAGGTGCAATAATGTTATTTATCTCATGGTGATGCTGTTGTGAAGATATGAAGAGATGATTTTTGTGAAAGTACTTCATATAGTTTTTTTTTTTTTTTGATTATAAGGAGGTGAGCTAAGTTATAATGACCTCCATTTGGGAAATGATCTTTGCTGTACATGTATGTGGAGTTAATGCCACACACATATATAATCAGATGGTTAGGGCCACACAGGATGATGTGGGACATAGCCAAGTGGTCAGGACCATGTGGGCCTGTAACCAAGCGATTAGTGTCATGTGGGGTCTGTAACCGGGTTGTTAGTCTCCCATAGGTCTCCAGCCAGATGGTTAGTGTCAGGTGGGTCTGTAACTAGTGGTTAGTCCCACCCAGGTTGGAAACTAGGTGATTAGTGTAACAGAGGTCTGCAGGAGAAGCCTCTGGGCTGCAGGTCCAGATTTGGGATCGCTCAGCAGCCAGATAGAAGCAAAGCAGTCATCTGCAATGCTGCAAGGCAGAGAAGAGGATTCATGCAGAACTTTTAGGAATCCCAGTTCCTTAGGTGTAACAGGAAGCTAAAGGATATGAGGAAAAACAGCATTTGTGGAGGGACAATGAAAGACTGAAGAAAGGACCTTCAATCAAGAAGGGTTGAGGAGGATTACTGATCTTTACATAGCTCCTACTAGGTCTGAAGAGAAGTAGGCAATTGTGATTACATAACAATATGTAAGACATTTCTGGAAGCTGTGTTTCTTTCAGAAGGTAAGCTCTGGGATTCATATTAAAGGACTGTTCAATACCACTTGTAGGTTTGCATTGAGTTGGGGGTTGCAAGTCATATGTTCAGCAAGCCCAAGCTGAAGGTCCAGTGTTTTCTTTTAATTAAGGTATATTTCTCACAACATTTTTAAATGTACAGTTTGGTGACATTTACTCAGTACATTCACAGTATTATGTAATGATCAGCTCTATCTACTTCAGAAACATTTCATCACCCCCAGAAAAAACATTGCTCCCATTAAGTCACTTCAGTTTTTCCCTGACCCCAATCCCTTGGCCATCACCACCATGCTTTTAGAGTCTATGGACATGTCTAGACACAAACCCCCCAAAATTGAAATCAGGTAGTCAAACAAGTGCATGTAACATAGATGGAGCTCCAGTTTTCAGTGGGTGACTTTGAATGAGGTCAGCCTCTTCTAGGCCGGTTAATCTCAAAGAATGAATTCTGTAGAAATTAAACACTGGTGGCCACCATGACAACTGAATTTACTAAGATTAGTTTTTATTTCCTACCTTAGTTTAAAGTGTTCTCATTTCCTAAAGCAGAACAAGGATGACAATGGTTTCTATAAATTATCAGAATTAATGTGAAAGGTGAGTTGTGGGTTATCATTATAATCACTTTTAAAAAGATAAACACAGAATCTAAACCTCATTGTTTTCAGTTTCTTTTTAAACCTTTTTTATAATAGGGGAATTTTTGCCCATAAGTGAGTACTATTTGTAAATAATCCTCTCTAATTGAAGGCTTAAAATGTCTGGGCAAAACCAAAAATGACTCCCTACCCAAGGTTTAGTAACAGTTTAGGTATTCAAACAGGAGCAGCCTGAAGAATTGTGCTTGGGTTTGATCTTAGTAAACCTGCAATTACTCATCTCCCCAGCTAGGCTTACCCTAGGCAAAGCAAAGGGTAACCAAAGTGCATTAATCGCTCACTGATGACTCAAGATAAACAAAAACCTTATAATCTTTGTTTCAAATAGTGTGTGTTGGAGATAGAAAAGTCTCTGTTGGTAGTGAATAACAACTTGCCCATCAGATATTCTCCAAGCCCAAGTTCTACTGCCTATGTCAAGCTTTTGAAGACTGTACAAAAAGCAATTTAAGCTTTATAAACCTACTAGAATATTAAGAAATACTAATTCTACAGGTGCGTATGAGAAAACTGCAATTTCAAATATTAGAATGCTATTAAACATAATGGACTCCGTATGTAAGGGCAGCTAATTTAATATTAAACCAATAAAACATTTACCAGTGCCAGTGAAGGCTTTGGTTGTTGACAGCAGGCTAGGTGTCCCAAAGCCATGCCGTCTTTCTGTTTGTGGGCCAATTTTACACAGCTGCTTTCTTCTGGAAATCATGCCTCATTTGCAGCCTTTGCAAGTATGACAAATAGCCTCTCTAAGCCTTAGCGACGGTGGGGAAGCTTGAAAATATTTAGGACCATTTATTAGCTAAAATATGAAACAAGATTTAGTTAACTGCAGTCTTTGCCCATGTAGAGGTCTTGTTGTTGTAGGAAATGCTACCTGCCTGGGTGTATATCTCTTTTGCAGGGCAATGTGTAAAATTATCACCCTGAGGGCACCACTAAGTTTAAATTACATAGAAATTCTAATGTTGATCCATAAATTGTATGACAGTAAAACCTTTGCTTTTGAAACTCAGCTGTCAGGTGGTATTGGTGCTGTATTGGCTGCTGTTATGTATAGCTGATGCAAATTAGAACTCCTAATATAGGGAGTTTCCACTCCATGCAGGGACTCAGGATTTATAGGGAAAGGATGCATAAGAAAGGAAAGCTAAGTGCTGAGTTGTTCAAGCAAGCCTTGAAGTATACAAACCATACTGGGGCTATAGTAGTCAGGGAAAGCTTACCCAGCCATTGGAGTTAGGATGTAGGACACTGGCATTTGGCAATGTATAGAGATGAGATCCAATGGCTCCGTGCACACAGAATGGCTTATGTGAATAAAGGTGGACCAATGAATGAGACTGAAATGGAGAGTTCAGGAAAAAGTTCATGGAGGCAAGAAGAAAGAGAAATGTTTGGACAGAATGGATAGCCTGTGTACAGAGGCCAGCATGGTACTGTAGCGGGTAAAGCTGCAGCCATATGGGAACCAGTTCATGTCCTGGCTGCTCCACTTCTGATCCAGCTCCCTGATAATGCACCTGGAAAAGCAATGGAAGATGTTCCAAATACCTGGGCCCCTGTCACCCATGTGGGAGACCTGGGTGAAGCTCCTGGCTCTTGGCTTTGGTTTGGCCCAGCCCTGGTCATTGCAGCCATCTGGGGAGTGAACCAGCAGATGGAAGATTTCTCTCTCTGTCTCTCCTCTCTCTCTGTAACTCTGTCTTTCAAATAAATGTAATAAATCTTTAAGCACCTGTGTATTTACAGAGGCTCTTGAACACCCAGAAAAGATTGTAGATTCCTTTTGTCAAAGGAAATGGAAGGAGGGATGTGATGAGGGCTTTGGGACTATGAATCTGACATAAGAAGAAAGGGTTTTAGGAAATTCCATTACAATAGCTTCTTGGATTTATTGACAAGGAGAACATTAAAGAATGTACAGTATGCTTAGAAGATTAAGGAATGAGAGACCTGCACTGGGTTGGAATTGGCAGTGATAAAAAGGAATGGAATGTTTTGAAGAATCATTTGAAAGAGGGAAATTTTTTGAAGGAAATATTTATAGGACCTGAAAACTCATTGGGTATAGAGGGTGACGTGTGGGCAGGTCCAGGCAGATTTTGGGACTTTGAGCTTAGGCAATTTATTTGAAGAACAAAATAAGAAAATCCAAAGAGGAAACTGACTTAGAAGAGGAAAAGATGAGATCAGTTTTAGACATGCTGCGAAATCCATGTGGAGATTCCTAGCAGACCTTTCGGAAAGCTGGACTGAAACTTACAAGAGAAATAGATTTGTGTGTTATCTCCTATAAGAAATAAGAAAGGCCCAGTTTATTGAAACTGTTAAAGTCAGTAAGATTTCTGAGGAAGAGTAGGAAGGGAGAGCGAGAGTGAGAGACAGAGCTGTGGCATCATAGAGACAACTTGTTTCTGGTTTCTAGATACTCAGTGGTAGAACGAAATGTGAAGCCGTGGCTTTTCAACAAGGAGTGTGCAAAGAAGTAGAGGAACATCAAGGTTGTTGTTTCAAAGCATCCAGTGAACAAAAAGTATTGCAGAGAGGATGAAGAAAAAGCCATTCCTTTTCCGGAAACACCACTGAGATGAGAACGTTCTTCAAACGTGAGGCCACGAATAGAGACTCTACTTTTGATGAGATTAAAATCAAAGCAAAAGAAACAAAGCAGGCATTTTGGTATAGTGACAGCATCAAGGGTATATGCTTCTTTAAATAAAATAATTATTTATTTATCTGAAAGGCAGAGAGACAGAGTCAGGAGATGGAGAGACAGAGTGAGAGGAAGAAGTCTTCCATACACTGGTTCACTCCCCAATAGCTACAAGAGCCAGGGCTGGGCTATGCCAAAGCCGGAAGCCTGAAATTCCATCTGGATCTCCCATGTGGATGGCAGGGACCCAAGTACCTGTGCCATCATCTGCTGCCCTTCCAGACACATTAGCAGGAAGCTGATCAGAAACAGAGCAGCTGGGACTTGACCTTGCACGCTGATACAGTATGCCAGTGCTGCAAGTGGCAATTTAACTGGCTGTGTCACAACACTGGCCCTGGTATGTGATTTTGAAATGAGACATGAACTTATTTTAGATAAAAGAGAAATTCAGAATGTGAAAGTATTAAAGACACCAAGTAGAGTTTGTGTTGTCTTAGAAGGTAAAGGATATAATGTCAGTGAAGCGGAGTACGACTTCTAAACAGGAGGTAATGAGAGATGATATTTGAAGACTACAGGGAGAAACAGATGTATCAAAATTAGCAGGCTGCAGCTTTTGGAAGTGAGAACCGAGTACTAATATGAAATTAATGTTCTCAAGCATGTAGAAAGCATAATTATTTATTGGCACTAAAAGGTGGGGAAAAATGTAAGCCCTGGTGAAATTTTGATGACCATTTTGGGAGGTTTTTGAGAGCAAGGAAAGCCCCTCTGCCGGGATTTGTTCCTGGCTGCCTGGAGTACAGAGTTCTGAGGAGGCTTTTCAGGATGCATTTAGACTCCATCGTTACAATCACCATGTGAATCAACGATGCCCTAAGGAGTGGCAGCTTCGGTGCTGAGTTGGAAAAACTCAGGCCACACAATGACTGTGAAAGAGCTCGATTCATTAGCAGACATCAGGAAATCTTTGTTTCTCAGGATGACACAGGATTAAAACGAGCAAGGTGAAAGTTAAGGCGTCCTAATTCTGAGTGTGCACCGGCAGCACTGGTATCACCTGGAGCTAGGTATAAACCCAGATTCTTATGCTTCAGACCACACCCACAGACACAAACTCCATCTGAATAACATCCCAGTGGATTCACAAGCACATCAAACTTTGTGAAAGGCATTGCTGGCGTCTAAATTGAAGCATCCAATCACCGGGTTCATGTAGGCAATGGGAGGAGAGTTAGAAATCAAAAAGGATCCTTAAGGTTTAAGTTGGTGATTCTCTTAGTTCTCAGACAACCTGCATCCTCACTACTTGGGAATTTGGTACAAAATGCAAATTCATTGGCCCCACCCAGATTTTTGTAATCAGAATCTCTAGCAGTGGGACCCAGAAGTATGTGTTTAAGAAGCCTTCAGAAGATTTCCATATGCCCAAGTCTAAGAGGCAGGGTCTAGGTAACGCTGGTAAAGTGGACTAACAGATGTGAGAGGTGAAGAAGGTTTAGGATATGTGCTGCCGAAGCGAGCACTGGGTGAATAAGGTGTAAAAGGCTGGCGTCAGGCTGTCACAAGTTCAGGAAAGCCAACAAGAAAAAGGAAAAGTCACCAACGATACTTTATACTACTCTATACTCTCAAGAGCTCAGCCAAGTCCATCAAGGCAGAGGACTGTGAGGTATGTCGTTACAAATGAAGCGAAGGGTTGTCTGGATGATTTTGTTTTTCAAGGAGTTGGTAAAGCCTTTACCCTAGGGAATGCATAGTTTAAGAGAAACTGGATTATGAGAAGGCAATAAAACACTCTTTGCATGTAGACAATGAAGCTGCTAAGTAAGCAAGTCAGGTCCAGTTAGGAGTGTTTAAAGGCTAATTGCAGATAATAATGCTCCCATTATCAAAGAGGGACTGGACCTTTAGCAAACTGGTTGCTTTTGTGACAGTTATCAACATATCTTAAAGTCATGTGATTACATTGTTTCAGAAAACCTTTTCCAGTTTGAACCTCTCTTTCATCTACTACTGGAAAGCTCCTCCACAGGGACCCAAAGGTGCCTACAATGGGGCTGCTGGAATTTGGGATCTTTGGAGCTGTCCTCACCAAGGAGAGCCAGCAGGTGTCCTTTGTCCCCATGCTCCGTCCCACAAAGTGTCCCCTGCCAAGCGTCGTTCTGTAAAATTAATAAAAGTGAATTAACATTAAGAGTACAAAGACCAGTCACGTTCCTTATACTCCATAGTCACAAGAAGCCAAACTGGGCAGCAAGGTATCCAGAGTGTTTCCTGATACAGAAAGTTCTGATGGATGACACTTAAGCTTTGGGTGAAGAGTTACAAGACTGGCTTGGTCAGAGTCAGGCTCCCCCAGGAGATGCTTCAGACAGAGTAAGGATTGTCTTGGGGGCCCACATTCTAGCAGTCTCTACACATTTGTGTGCTCTATGTCTGCAAATGTTTTCTAGCTTCTACCTCAGCAACTAGGATACAGAGACCTTCCATGGGAGTCAAGAGATGACAGTATCATGTTCATTTTTGCCATGGCAGAGGGATGGCAAAAAAAAAAAAAAAAAAAATCATCCAGGACAAGGTGACTTTGGCTAACATTCCGGCACTCTCTTCATAATTTTATTTGCACAGTTTTGTTTTGTTTTGTTTTGTTTTTGCCAAGGCCTGTCATCAAGAAGGTAGCTGCACTTATTTAATATTTATTTATTTATTTACTTTTTTTTTTTTTGCTGGACACCAAACAAGACAAATGTATTATAAACAGTGACTGTGGCAAGTGGCCAGCAGAGGCTGTGCCTGGCTGAGGCTGACTTTTCAGGTTTGATTTGAGGTCCTTGTAAAATTTCGGTTATTTTTAACCTCCCTTTCATGAAAGCAAGATAGAAAGAGAGTGGTATTCATGCAGTTCTGCTGTTTTTTTTTTTTTTTTGGGGGGGGGGCTTCTTAGATATGTTTGCTTTTGACTGAGCAAATATGTCAGAAAGGAGAAAGAGAAAAGCAGAAAACAAATTACTGATTGAGGCTCACAACTGTCAGCACCTTAAGGTGAGGGGGTCAGATCCAAGGTGACAAAATTTATATAACAGGAAGACCTCGGGAAATTTCCATGTCTCTCAGAAATGGAAAGCCACTTCTCAGGGCTCAATCTGTAACTCTGATGTTTGGATTTTATAATGGGAATCATTTACTTGATATCTATAAAAATAGAATTTCTCAGTGAAAAGAATAGCACATAGGTAGAAATTGTTGAGTCTTGAAGTTAGGGTAAGTGACTTTCACCAAGTCTGAGTGTCTGTGTGTGTGTTTGTGTGTGTGTGTGTATCAAGGTGTCTAAGAATAGACAAAGGGCAATTGCCCTGGGGACACTGTGAGCTGCTCATCAGTCTAAGTGAGGGCTTTGTGGCAGCATTGATGTTTATTATTTGCTGTTGTCCCCTTGATAAACACTTTCTTGCCCCATCTCTCCTGAGTTACCCAGAATAGTTCCCCACCCTTGTGCTGGGAAAATGAATGTGTTAAGCCTTTCTGATGAGGCTTCCAACATCTTCCCTATGAATCTTTGTGAAAAGCTAAGAGGTCTTTTCTGGGCAATTAGCCACATATAATTTTCTTAATTATATGTTTGGCTCTGACATGTGTCTCTCCAAAGTTGCTGTGCTATTTGTTTATTTGATGCTGAACCCAGGGTAGAAAAGTCTCTCCTACTGCAGGTGACCCCCAGGGAGCCCCAGTGAGAGCAAACAGTGCAGAGACGAGCTGTTTTGCTGACAGTTTCTGCCAGGGCACCGTCCAAAATCATGGAAATGGAAAGCGAGCATTCTTCCTTCCTTCTTCATGCTCATCAGTATTCCTTTTTAAAAAATTACATCTGAAATTAACACCAGGCAAATATGTTTTCTATGGCACTCTCCCAAGGTAGTACCTTTATTAGCATTGGTTGGTCCATGTCAAAGCCAGAGAAAGGCCTTGGGATGAAGGACACATTTGTGCTTGGGACCTTTAGCCTCCATTTGAGAGCAATTAGCTCAAGTTTTAGCTCAGCACCTTGCAAAATCTGGTTAGAATCTGGGAATCCGTGTAAACGTCTCCCTCTGTGCCTAAACTGAACACTCACTTTTGTTTTTCCAGTGTCCTGATTCTTCTGGTGACAATGGACTCATCACAATTGATTAATCTTAGCCATGCTAATTAGGTATTCAGACAATCTCTTCCTCTTCCCCCATTAGCCTTAGCTCGGTTAACGTGCCCATGTTGTAAGAGACCCTTATGACTATTGGCTAGAGCAAGGGTTCTGATTTGCAGGCCACAAGAAGGGGCAGAAATGACCCACACAAGATTTTTAGCATTCTCACCAGGATTCTATCAGTGACCACAACACCAGGAGGAGGAGTTCTTCCTATCTGGATGACAGTCTGAAAATAGGGAAGAGTGATACATAGAGAATCTGACCTGTATCGCTAATTAAAGACAATCCAGATAGCTAATGAAAAAAATCACATTTGCTCAAAACGTGCTCTGCACCCTATGAAAACACTTTGTTTTCTCATCATCTGTACTCCAAATCTTAGTCATGTTTTGCTCTACCATCTCTGTATAATGCTGTAAGGTTAAGTTCCCTAAACTGTCTACCCCATGATTCTCCTCATTCTATGCTTTTAAATATCAAGTTCTTTGACATGTCAGATAAGCACATAAATGCCCCCACTTTTTGAACTTTTTCCCTTTGTATGCACAATTCCCATAGCCTCCACTTCCACAGAAGAATTCTCAGTTTTTCCTATCACAGAACTGGGACTACTAACTCTTTTCTTTATTTGAATGACACACTGACCCTCCCCACCTCGCATCCTGAAGTCCTAGCCATCGCATGAGGTATAACTTAAATTTCACTTCCTTCACGGAGCTGCCTTTTGATCCTTTTGACTAGAGATTACCCTCCTTCTATCTACTCATCTCGTATCTTTTGTTTAATTTTGCTTTGCATTATGCCATTTATGAGCTGACAGTCTACCTATTCCATTATTTGTTAGGAAAGAAACTAAAGTTGGTTTGTACTTGTTTCATATGGCCTATATACTAGACATAGCAATTTCATTCATAGATGTTTCTTGAATTAAAATTATTGAGCTAATTTTTGTTGAACATTTACAGCATATGTCTTTGTACGTGGCCTGTCATATATTGCTGCATTTCATCACTAAAAAGAATGAGATGAAATAAACAGGAGTGGATTGAGAAGCCCATAGTTACAAGAGTCCTAAAGGGAAGCAGGTCAGGTAGAGAGTGCACTGGGCATCCAAGAAGGTGGACTCTCCACGGATGATCTTACTAGAAAATGACGGGACCCTGGACAAGGTGCTTGTCAATCACACTAGAGCTCTATTTCCCTACACGCCACTCTTCACAGTCTTCCTACTGAACCCTGCTGGATAGTTCCCAGGGCCATGTGGCTGTTAGCCATACCTAAGGGGTGCTGTGAGAGGTCACTTTACTAAGGGAAGAAGCTGAGGCATCTTTGCCTCTTCCTCTCATGTCATAGCTGCCATCTGGGTCTAAACATGACAATAGAATTTTCAAGAGGAAAGGGTATGGGTGGCAGTGACATCTGGAGCAATGTTCTATACACAGGACCAAGCCCCTGTGCAGCAGGAACTGAGGGTGGGTATTCTGGGATCTGCCCAGTGACTGAGCTAACTCTGAGGATGCAGGAGACTTTTCTTGTTGAATGACCAAGAAGTTCACTCTGACTCAATTCTTCTAATACCTGGTAGCAACTTTGGATGATACTCACCAGCTGGACTCTGTTCTGATTCCTGGGAGAGGTCAAGTTGTACAGGACTCTTTTACTAAGACTGGTTTGTTTGAGGCTTTTTTTTTTTTTCAAGAGTAGGATTTTCACTGACACAATGATCACTTTCAGACTCTTTTTGAGCAAACACTAGTCAGGGAACCAGCTAGTTTTCACACATGCCTACTCTCAAACCCCAGTTTTTTAATTGCTTACTATATCAATTGCTTGCTTCCCAACACACCAAAAAGTAAGACCCAATGGCATTGCTGTGCCTGTAACACCCCATGTGTAAAGGCCCCTGGCTCACCCCTCTGAGCTCCTATGCTCCTCTTCTCTACACTGCAACCACATGGGTCTACTAAATGGTTACTGAATATATCAAGAGTCCTCTTTGTGGTTGCTGTTTCCCTTGCAAGCATTTCCCTACTTCATCAAAATTTGAGACAGGCATTTGTCACAGTGGTTGGGATGCTTGCATTCTATATCAGAGTGCCTGGGCATGAGTCATAGTTCCATTTCCAATCCAACTTCCTACTACTGCACACCATAGGAGGCAGCAGATAATGGCTTAAGGACTTAGGTCCCTGCCACCCACATGGGAGATCTGGTTTGCATTCTGGACTCCTGGCTTCAGCCTGCCCCAGTCCTTGCTGTTACAGGCATTCGATGAGTGGTAGAGATTCATGTGTGGCCAACAGATGTTTGATTGCTCCATTATCATTTGTTGAAAAGATTATCCTTCCTCCACTGAATTGTTTTTGCACATTTGTCAAGCATGTGGGTGCTGCCTGATATTCTGGTTGTATATCTGGGGAAGGCTATTCAGTCTGTAGAATTTCCAGACTTCTGATATCTTTGCCTTCTGCCCTCTGCCCTGATCTACTAGATGATCCTGAACACTCTATACTGCTTATGTTGAAAATTAAATAAGAAATGGAAGAACCCTGCATTTTCTAACCATTGCACTCCATGTTAGACAAAGGGAGACTGCCAGCTGTGACTTGGTACTTCTTTCACGCCTGGCCTGCTGTCTCCTCCATTTCCAGCTTTGTGGGTCACATCCCTTTGACTCCTGTAACCTGGGTACGTGGCGCCCTCTATGCCTGCCCCTGTTTTGTGCTACAACACAGGATCTGCTCCCTAATATTTGGGTGGTGAGATTCAGTATAGAATGAAAAGATATGTTGTTGTTTCTAATGAGTCTTTTTTATGAGACTTTAAGTACACACAAGAATTTCTACCATAAGGCCACCCATTCTGATATTAATTTTATTGAAGAAGTTATAGATTCAAGGACTTAATCTTTATTTACATGGAAAGGATGTACATAGGCTGTTAAAGCAAGTAGTTAAATACTTCTAAATTTTCTTCCAGATATGCACTTAATTTTCTGATGTCATCTCTTATCTATAATATATTTTAATTAAATACACTTTTAAGCTAATTGTAATTCACAGTATAAGCAATAGATATAAGCAATAAAGATACTGTGTACACTTTATCTACTACTTCTCAATAGTAACATTTTGCAAAACTATAATACAACCTGAAAACCATAGCACATGAAAACATGACAACCAGAAAACATGATACAGATTGGTACAAGTCACTTAATTTAATCAGATGTCCCAGTATTACTTGTAATAATGTTTAACAAAGTGCATGTATGGGTTTGTAGATTGACATGTGTGCATATTTATATCATGCAATTATATCATGTGAAGCTTTGTGTATTTATCACTACAGTCAAGAAGTAGAACAGTTCCACTGCCACAATGATTCTTTGTGTTGTTCATATTCTTAGCTAATTTCTTTTTACTGTTGAGTACTGAGAATTCTTTATATTTTTAAAATACTAACTTTTTGTGGATAGGTAGTCATCAAATATTTTTTCCAAGTCTATAGCTTGTTTTCATTGCCTTTGCAGAGCAAATTTTTTTTCATTTTGATGAGATCAACCTACAAATTTTTCCTTTTATGGACTATGCTTTTGTGTTTTTTTAAGTACTCTCTTTTTTAAAAAAGATTTTATTTATTTATTTAAGAAGTAGAATTATAGACAATGAGAGGGAGAGACAGAGAGAAAGGTCTTCCTTCCATTGGTTCACTCCCCAAATGGCTGCAACGGCCAGAGCTGCGCCAATCCGAAGCCTGGAGCCAGGTGCTTCCTCCCGATCTCTCATGTGGGTGCAGGGACCCAAGGACTTGGGCCATCTTCTACTGCTTTCCCAGGCCACAGCAGAGAGCTGGATCAGAAGAGGAGCAGCCAGAACTAGAACCAGTGCCCACATGGATTGCCGGCACTGCAGGGAGAAAATTAACCTACTGTGCTATGGTGCCGGCCCCTTTAAGCACTCTTTACTTAGTTTTATATTATAAAATATTTCTATGTTTTTTTCTACATTATTATTTTTACTTTTATTTTTACACTTAAATACATGAACCATGTTCATTAATTTTTATGTAAGATCTGAAATTTAGGTTAAAGTTCATGTGTTGTCACGAATGTTTGCTGCAATATCGTTTGTTGAAAAGATTTTCCTTACTTCATTGAATTGCTTTTGCACATTTGTCAAAGTTATGTTAGGTCTGTGTGGCTCTATTTCTGGGTTTTCTATTTTGTTTCATTAACTTTGCATCTCTCTCTCTGCCCATATTGCATTGTCTTGATTACTGTGGCTACTGAGTAAGGTTAAATATTCTGTCCAGTGATCGCTTCAATTTTACTGTCCATTGCAAACTGTTTTAGCAACTCTATTATCTGTATCTTTCTGCATAAATTCTTAAAAATTGAGAAAAATTGCTGAAGTAATGAACTTTACAAACAATAAATTAAGAAAACAATTCCAAGTACAATAGCATAAAATACTTAGGAGTAAATATCTGTATACTAGAGAGTATAAAATATTGATAAAAGAAATGCAAGACAACACAAATAACTGGAAAGATAGTCCATGTTCATAAACTGAAATAATTACATTGTGAAAATATCCATATTATCCAAAGCAATATACAGGTCATTTTTCACAGAACTAGAAGAAAACAATTCTAAAATTCATTTGGGACCAAAAAAGATTTGAAATAACCAAATAAATCTTGAGCAAAATCAACAAAACTGGAGGTATAATACTTCATGATTTCAAAATATATTGCAAAGTTATAGTAATTGAAACAATGTGGTTTTGGGGTAAAAACAGACAACCAGTGGAAGAAAATAAAGAGCCCAGAAATAAGCTCTCTTACTTGTGATAAATTGGTTTTTCAATCAAATTGTCAAGAAGGAAAATCCCTTCAATGAATGCTGTTGAGCAAACTGGATATTCACATGCAGAACAATAAAACTAAACCTTGTCTCATACTGTACACAAAATTCAACTCAAAATAGATGAAATACTTAAGTATGAGACCCAAAACTATAAGAATACTACAAGAATACACTGGGGCATTCTCCTAAACATTGATCTGGGCAAGGATTTCTTGAATAAGATCCCAAAAGCACAGACAATGAAAGCAAAAATTGACAGATGGATTACATTAAACTAAAAAGTTTATGCACAGGAAAGAAAACCAGTGGAGTGAACAGATAACCATGGATGGAAATAAAATTTTCTAAACATACATCTGCTATAGAGCTCATACTCAAATATAAGCTTAAGGAACTCAATAGCAAGAAAACAAATAATCTGATGAAAAAATGAGAAAAAAACTTAAAAAACATATTTCACAGGAGAAGACATGCAATTGGAGAATAGATATATGAAAAATTGCCCAACACTACTAATCATCAGGAGAATTAAACCGCAATGAGATATCATCTCACATGTTCTAGAATGGTTATTATAAAAAAGATGAAAGATAAGTGTTGGTAAGGATGTGGAGAAAAGGAAATCCTGGCATACTGTGGTATTTAATATGCTATAACAATCTGATTTTTGAGTATATATCTAAAGGAAAGGACATTAAAGAGATATTTGCAACCAAATATCCATTGCAGTTTTATTTATAATAGGCAAGATACAGAAGCAACACAGGTATTTATCAACAGATAAGTGCTATAGGAATGTGGTGCTACAAAAATTTTGTGGAAAATGGATTTAAAAGACAAGCTTATGTCACTGCAAAAAAATTTAAAATCCTTGCATTTTTTTTCATAATTCTTTTGCAAATCCTTTGCATATACAAAATACAATAGAATTCAACCTTCATAAAGAAAGAAATCAGGACTGGTGCTGAGCTGTAGCCAGTTAAGCTGGTGCCAGTGATGCCAGCATCCCATATGGATGCTGCTTCATGTCTGCTGCTCCACTTCTGATCTAGCTCCTCGCTGATGGCCTGAGAAAAGCTACAGAAGATAGCTCAAATGTTTGGGCCCCTACCACCAACATGAGAGACCTGGATTCAGCTCCTGGCTCCTGGCTCTTAGCTTTGGGCTGGCTCAACTCTGGCCATTGTGGCCATCTAGGGAGTAAATCAATGGATGGAAGATCTTTCTGTCTCTCCCTCTATCTCTTTGTAACTCAGAATTTCAAGTAAATTAAAAAAAAAAAACTTTTAAATAAATAAATTAAAAGAAGGAAATGACGCTATTTGTAACAACATCATGAACCTGTAGAACACTATTCTAAGTGAAATAAGCCAATGACATAAAGAAAATATGAAATGTCTTCATTTATATGCCTTTGTGGAATCTAGAATTTTCAAGCTCATAGTAGTAGAGAGTAGATCATGTTTAGCAGAGACTCTGGGAAACAGGGCAGTAGGAAAAGGGGAAATCTTGGTCTATGAGTCCAAATATTTCAGGTTAGTGTTCCATGGCACAGCGTGTATATATATATATATATATATATACACACACACACACACAGTGACTATAGTTAGCAATAATGCATTGTTAATAATAATGTAATTACTTAATGAGTAGATTTCAAATGTCCTCACACTATAGAAAATATAAATATGTGAAGAGATGGATATGTTAACTATCTTACTTAATCATTCTACTATGTATAGCTGTATATATAGCAACACGACATAGGACCCATAAAATTATATAATTATTTGTTAACTTTAAAAAATTTGCTGGGCTTTTGATGGGTATAGAATTGAACTAATAGAACATTTGGAAAAATTGACATCTTTACCATGAGTAGTAATAAAATCTAAGAATATTTATTTGTTTTTTATTTCTTTTATTGTATATTTAAATTTTCAGCATACTTCCCTCTGCAGGTTTTTGTTGCAATTGCAAATATCATTTTGTTGTCAATTTCTGTTTCCATCCATTCACTGCTAATATACAGAAATAAGATTGAATTTTGTGTATTGATTGTGTGTCTTTTAATATTGCTGCAGACTCTTGTTAGTTATAGATGGGTTCTTCTAGGTTATTTCTAATATTCTGTGGAGATAATCATGTCATTTGTAAACAGGGACTGTTTTGTTTCTTCATTTCCTATCCGTATTCATTTATTTCTTTGTATTGCCTTAATTATATTACGTAGAGCATACAGTACTAGTAAGAGAGTAAATGAAGAAAGAGTACGTGTTTTGAGAGTGTGAAAACCTATTTCCTTCCTTTGTTATTGATCCAAGGTGGACAGCATTCAGTCTTCCACCATTACATGTGATATTAAATAGGGGTTATTTTAAAATTTTTTTTATCAAATTAATGTAATTACTCTCAATTCCTATCTTATTACAATTTTTATCATGAATGAGAGTTAGGTTTTGTGAAATACTTTTCCTGTGTCAGTTGATATAATCGTACTTGCTTTTCCCTTGTTGGCCTGTTCACATGTTGGACTACATCATCTTTAGAGTAAATGTTGAAACAGTGATGCATACTTAGAATAAATCTCATATAGTTGTGAAGTATACATCATTGTATATATTATAGAGTTCAATTTGCTAATATTTTGTTGAGGATTTTTGCATGCACTTTTGTTCAGGAATGATATTGTTCCATAGATTTTTGTTTTACCTTCTTTTCATTATTGTTTTTGTCTGTCTTTCATATTAACCTGGGTAGTATTGACCTCATAAAATGGCTTAGAAAATATTTTCTCCTTTTTAAATTGTCTGATGTGATTATAAAGTTGGTGCTAATACTTTAAATGGCAGCCTTCTACAGTTCAGCTACCTGGGCATGAAAATTTTATTCAGGAGATTTAAAATGGCAAATTAAATCCTCTTATTAGTTGCAATACTATTAAGATGGTCTATTTTGTTTTGGTTATGTTTTCTGTGCTTCAAGATTTTTGAGAAATTGACCAATTTCCTGTGAGTTGTCAAATTTATGAGTAAAGTTCCTTATAGTATTCTTTTATTATTCACTTAATATCTACAGCAACACTACAGAATCTGATGATATTACTTATTTCATCTTTGAAACTAGCAGGTTGTGTCTTTTCTCATTATATTTTTGCAATCTTGCTAGAGTTTTGACAATTTGATGATGGATTTTTAATAGCCATTTTATTTCATTTTTCTAGTTTTCTTATTTTCAAATTTATTAATTTCTGATTTCACTACTTTCTTATTTATACTTGGCTTAGGTATTTTTATATCTCCTTCCTCTAGTTTCTAAATGTCAAACCTTAAATTAATTACTTGAGAACTTTTCTCTTTATTTATATAAGAATTTAGTGCTATAAATTTGCCTCACAGCACTGCATTAACACCAGTCCACATTTTATATGTTTTATTTTCATATTAACTGAGTTAGATGCATTTTAAATTCCCTTTGAGACTATTTCTCTGACTTATGGATTATTTAGATATATTTATTTAATTATAATTATTTATAGATTTTTCAAGTTGTTTTCCTATTATATCTGGTTCTTCCAAAACATTGTCTGCATTATTTCAATTTCTTTTACATTTGTTGAGGTATAAGTTATGGTCCAGAATGTGGACTATCATAGAGAATATTCTGCCTGATGTTGTTGGGTATGATATTTTTATATATCAATTGTATCCTGTGAGTTGATTATATTGTTCATTTCTTCTATATTTTCTCTGATATTTTGCCTCGCTGTCCTACCATGAAAGTAAGACTGTTGAAGTCCCAAACTATAATTTTACATTTGTCTATTCAGCTCAACCAGTTTTTGATCCATGTATTTTCAAAATGTTATTTGACAGGTTAATAGTTAGATTTGTTTTTTCTTCTTGATGAATTTGATCCTCTTATCACTATACACTTCTTTCTTCATTTCAAAGATTGCTTTTCTCAAAGTTTATTTTAATTAATATTAATGTAGCCATCACTCCTTTTAAAAATTACTGAATTAGTATTTTTTCCATTCTTTTACTTTCAATCTACCAGTGTAGTTGTTTCAAAGTGAGTTTCATGTGTCTATAGCTGGATGTTTTTAAATCCATTCTGCCAATCTCTTTTAATTGACATTTAGATTATTTATATTTATGGTGATTATTGACACATTAAGGCTTAAGCCTGTCATTTTATTATTTATTTTCTGTTTATTTCTTCAGTTTTGTTTCTCTACTTCTTTATTTTTTCTCTTTCTTGTGGGTTATGTAAGCATAATTACAATTTGTTTTATTTATGGTTATTTTCTAGTTTGAAATCTTTTCATATAGCTTTCTGGGTGATTGCTCTGGGAAGTACCATATAAGTATGATAAGACTTATCATAGTCTGCTGGTATCAACATTTCACCACTTCAAGTGAAGTATGGAAACCTTTCTTGCATTTAGTTCCCATTAAAACACCCCGTGAATTTGTGTATTATTACCTTTAGTATAAAATAGTAAGACATATTGTGATCCAATCATTAAATATGATTCGTCAAACAAATGAGCAGAGACACAGTATACTGTATGTGCCCAAGTCTCTATTCATTTTATTATTCTTTGTTCTTGAAAAGCTTCCATTAAAGATATTCTTACTAGTGAAAAGTTTTTTTTTTTTTTTTTTTTTTTGACAGGCAGAGTGGACAGTGAGAGAGAGAGACAGAGAGAAAGGTCTTCCTTTTGCCGTTGGTTCACCCTCCAATGGCCGCCGCTGGAGGCGCGCTTCGGCCAGCACACTGCGCTGATCTGAAGTCAGGAGCCAGGTGCCCTTCCCGGTCTTCCATGCGGGTGCAGGGTCCAAGCACTTGGGCCACCCTCCACTGCACTCCCAGGCCATAGCAGAGAGCTGGCCTGAAAGAGGGGCAACCGGGACAGAATCCGGCGCCCCGACCGGGACTAGAACTCGGTGTGCCGGCGCCGCAAGGCGGAGGATTAGCCTAGTGAGCCGCAGCGCCGGCCTGAAAAGTTTTTATTTTATTTTTCCTTCACCTTAGAATGTTTTGTTTTTCCTTTATTTCTGAAGAGCAATTTTACTGGTCATGAAATGATTGACAGTTCATTCTTTTCTGATCTTGAAAAGTGTTACATCACTTCCTCCTGACCATCTTCTGCTGCTTCTCCCAGGCCATTTGCAGGGAGCTGGATCAGAAGTGGAGCAGCCAGGACATGAACTGGCGTCCGTATGGGATGCGGGCATTGCAGAAGGCAGCTTTACCTACTGTGCCACAATGCCAGCCCCTCCAGTCCCCGTCACCTGGTGCCTGAGAGTGGGATGGAGAGTTAAGTCCATTTTCCTCTCTCTGGAGACAAAGAAATTTCCGGGTCAGGTACTTGTTGTGAGATTCCCTTTGCTGGTGCCATCTGGTTTCCACCTTGTCTCTTCTTGAGGTGGAGATCAGACCCATGGGGCAGAGGCTCTCTGGTTCGACCACTCACACTGCCATTGCTCTTATTGATTGTCTCTTGGTGAAAGTGGGGTGTCTTTGGATGAAGTGGTTTCCTAGACTGCCTCTTACTATGTTAGAATGCACTTGTTGGTATCACCTAATCACCTGATGTTACTCTCTGTTGAAATGGAGTCTCAGGCCCAGTGGAGGAACGGGCATATTTGGGCTAGGCCACGTGTTGTCAACAGATTTCCCCATTTATTGGTCTTAGCAGGAGTGCTGGGCTCACATTGTTTTGTTTGGGGAACTCTTGCTCAGCTTGCTGAAGCAGTGAACCCACTTGACCTACGTTCTGTCGCTAAGTTGGAGGTTGGAATACACTAGGTCCTGTCTCCTTCTGATGAGGGAGTGGTTGCCATAAATGGCTCTCTCACTTTGTTCCTCCTTCGGGGACTGGTTCATCCCTCTTTTCACACTTCAGAGAAGAATCGTTCATATCCCTGTTTTATGTTGCTACAGAGATGTTAGGGAATATACTGTGCAAAACACAATTAAATTCAGATCCGGCTAAAAAGCCTATGAGAGCATTTCAGGCATGGGAAGCCAAGAATGACCTAAATGAAAGATCTCTGTGAGTGAGATCCCAGTGGAAAGAATGGGCCATCAAAGAAGGAGGTGCCTTTCTCTGAAGGGAGGAGAGAACTTCCACTTTGATTATGGCCCTGTCAAAATAATGACAGAGTTTGTGGACTCAAGAGGCTTCCATACCTTGGCAGCTCATGACAAGAGCCTCGGGTGATCACTGACATCATAAATAAGAGTGTCAATTGTTAAATCAACAACAGAAGTCACTGTGCACATACTCCCCATGTAGGATCTCTGTTCTTAATGTGTTGAACTATGACAATTAATGGTAAAACTAGTCCTCAAACAGTACTTTATACTTTGTGTGTCTTTGTGGGTGCAAATGTTAAAATCTTTCCTTAGTGTAGAGTTGATCTTCTGTATATGAAGATAATTGAAAATGAATCTTAATGAAGAATGAAATGGGAGAGGGAGTAGGAGGTGGGACGATTTGCAGGTGGGAGGGCAGGTATGGGGGAAGAACCGCTATAATCCAAAAGTTGTACTTGGGAAATTTATATTTATTAAATAAAAGCTTTCTATATAAGAAAAACACAGATAATAAGTTATGGAATCAAGATTGAAATCCGGGTATTGTGCTGTTCTATGGTTTGCCCAAAAATGAACGCCAAAAGAAAACCTTCTAATTAGTCATTTCCAATTGTGGATTCTTTAAGACCAGAAGGGGCATATAGATTTAAACTTCCTGTTAGGACTATGTTTCTAAAAACTGAAACAGTATTACCACCTAAATCAGTGTGCATAATTTGGGCCATGGAAATAGAAGGCAATCACCATGTAAAATAATCTGAGACAGGGATTGGTAAACTTTAATCCTTACAAAGAAAACAAATTTGTTAGTCTGACAACTTAACGGACACTTAAGTTAACCTGACCCTGAACGTTGATCAAGGCAGTGATTTTCATTTTAGGGTAGATTTTTCCATATAAATGATTCAAACTGGATTATCTTTTAATAAGGGATTTGAAAATAAAAGGAAAGCTGATGTACATTTTATCACTATATAACAAATACACATTTTAAAATCTTTCTGTTCTGATTCCATAAAAGAGGAGCACTTAGTGCTGATCACTGAAAATGTGATTCTGGTATACCAAAGGGAACGTGGTCAATAATCACCAAGGAAATTCATGTTTTATTTCAATCAAAAAATATCTTTTAACATTGCCTCTTATACAATTACAAGGTATGAAATCCAATCCACAAGATTTTATAAAATAGTGGTTGTATGTCTAAGAAATACATAGTTTAAATTTAGTTTCATTAGCAGTTTCACAGATGTGATTCCTTTAACAAGGAGTTTTCAGGTATTCACATATAATTATATGTAATAATTCAACAGCAAATGTCTTCTTCCATTTTGAAATTGTTTAAACTTGTGAGAAAATGAGCTAATTTTTTATTTTGGTGGATTTTAATCATACTGTCAATGTTGATTATATGTCAAATATTTAACAGTTGTTTTATCACCTTTATTGGATTCATTAATTTTACTTTTTTGTCATTAACTCTCTAGTGCCTCTGTCCTTTCTTATTTTATTTACATTTCTTTTTTTTAAGATTTATTTTATTTATTTGAAAGCCAGAGTTACACAGAGAGAGAAGGAGAGAGAGAGAGAGAGAGAGAGGTCTTCCATTCATTGGTTCACAACCTAGATGGCCACAATGGCTGGAGCTGTACCAATCTGAAGCCAGGAGCTTCTTTCGGGTCTCCCACGTGGGTGCAGGGGCCCAAGGACTTGGGCCCTCTTCTCCTGGTTTCCCGGGCCATAGCAGAGAGCTGGATCAAAATTGGAGCAGCTGGGTCTCGAACCAACGCCCATATGGGTTGTGGGCACTGCAGAGGGCGGCTTAACTTGCTATGCCACAGCGATGGCCCCTCATTTACATTTCAAAAGAACAATCGTAATGACTTAAAATAAGTGAGAAATTTAATCATGTGATTCTTTACAATTAACTGAATAAGAATCCAAACTTTTGGTGACTAGTCTAAAATGGGGGATTTAGAACAGATCTTCAAACTTTAGACTTCCCATGGAGCTGCTTGCTCTTTGCTCAACAAATATTTACTGTGTTCCTTCCATGTGTAAAACACTTGGAGGAGGGGGAAACAGTCAAAGGTGAATGAATGAAAGTTTAATCCTGCAACCTGGTTAAGGAGAAGGACTGATAAAATACATTAGCCAACAAACATGATATAGTGAGGTATGCATTAAGTCCCATAGGAAAGATGCAAATAAAATGCTAGCAGTCTTGAGAAGCAAAAGCAGCTTATGGGACCAGAGCAAAATTTTGTGAAGTAGGAGATACTAGAATTAAGATTGAAATGATAACCTTGATTTTATGAAGCAGTGATTATGACAGATGCATTTCAGGCCAAAGTAGTTGTAGCTGACAGGCCAAGGCAGAGGGGAGGGAGTACATAAGGTGTGCATGGGAAAGAAAGTGCCAGCAGTACAGCCTGGAAATTTGGCTACAAAGAGGTGATAATAGGGAATCAAGTGGAAAAGTGTAAGTAAAGGCTTTGAACTTTTGTTGTCAGTCAATGGAGAACCACTGAAGTACATGATCACAAAACTAAGATGTCTCAAATGCTATGGAACAATGATTTGCTAAGAGAATCTCAGAGACAATGGGGGGCTGGAGAGATTAGTGACAAGAGACCAGCCATATGTCTATGACCAATGGTGATGACATTGAAGACAAGGCATAAAGAGCAAATATAGGAAGCAACACAAAGGAAGCATAAATAGAGCTTGGTAGACTATTTGTTCTCTGTGTGTGTGTGTGTGTGTGTGTGTGTGTGTGTGTGTGTGTATTGGAGCTAGGTAGGGGAAGGAAGGCATAACAAGGAAGAATCATAACATTTTTCACAGAATAAGAGTCCCTGGTGTGAGCTGGTTGTGATGGAAGGTAAGTTGGTGACTTAGACTTCAGTTGTGTTGAAGAATTAAATATATAGACTGGCTGTAGGGGAGACTAAGTCTGATTAGAACTAGAGCTTTAGTTACCTCGGGTCTTAGAGCTCAAATTGCACAGATGATTTATTCAATTAAAACATCATTTAATTAGGGCCCCGAGTATATTAGGGTACTTCAGAAAGTTCTTGGAAAAGGCATTTCAGAAAATACTGTGCACTGCCGGCGCCGCAGCGGCTCACTAGGCTAATCCTCCCGCCTTGCGGCGCCGGCACACTGGGTTCTAGTCCCAGTCGGGGTGCCGGATTCTGTCCCCGTTGTCCCTCTTCCAGGCCAGCTCTCTGCTGTGGCCAGGGAGTGCAGTGGAGGATGGCCCAAGTCCTTGGGCCCTGCACCCCATGGGAGACCAGGATAAGTACCTGGCTCCTGGCTCCTGCCATCGGATCAGTGTGGTGCGCCAGCCACAGCGTGCTGGCCGCGGCGGCCATTGGAGGGTGAACCAACGGCAGAGGAAGACCTTTCTCTCTGTCTCTCTCTCTCTCACTGTCCACTCTGCCTGTCAAAAGAAAAAAAAAAGAAAAAAGAAAATACTGTACATAGAGGGCAGTGCTGCAGAGCAGCAGGTTAAACTGCTGCCTACAACATCAGCATCACATATGGGAGCACCAATTCGGTTCCCAGCTGCTCTTGTTCTGATTCATCCCCCCATGGAAGCATCTAAGAAGGCAATGAAAGATGGCCCAACCATTGGACCCTTGCCACCCATGTTGGAGACCCAGATGGAGTTCCTGGCTCCTGGCTCCAGCCTGGCCCAGCACCTACCTTTTGTGGCCATTTGGGGAATAAACCAGTGGCTGGAAGATCTCCTTCTCTCTGTCTCTCTTTCTGTCTGTGTCACTCTGCATTTCAAGCAAATAAAACAAATCTTCAAATAAAAAAACTATGCATGGATTTCAAAATACTTTACACCAAAACAAATTTACCTTTTAATTCCATTAAACTTTTAGAAGTATTCTTTTGTTTCAGAGTCTGCATATGAAGAGGACATTAACACTGAATTACAATTTAGAGGCCAAGACCTACACATTACATTAAACCAATGGCAAGAATGAAGCCCAGAATTACAAATACTGTATTAAGGCATCAGTGGGAACAAAAAAGCTTTGTATCTTCATTCCTGCTATGTATAACAGATAGACTTCTATTCTCCAGTGAAAATCTAGCATTTTTCTTCATGATTTCTTCATGATTCTTATTTAAACCTGTTTTTTTTTTTTCACTTGTTTCCATCCACCTTCTTTTCATTTACTCACTTAGAAAAGTACCAACAACATGAATTCTAATCCAGGACAATCTTGATACTAATAATATTTGCACAATCTTCTCTTACACTAATAGAAACTTCAATGCAATATTTAGTAAAATATAATTGGCATACAAAACATATATAATATTTTAATGTTAGAAGATGAATTGTTTTTAAAATGACAGATGGGGACAACTTTTCAACACAACTTCCTACAATTTACACAGATAAATGAAAATTGGTTAGAACTTTGAGAAGTGTCTTACAAAAACAGATTTTTCTGGCAATCTCAGGTAAATATTGATACACAAACTTTTTAAAGTACTTGTCAATTTGGCCCCAAATGGATAAAATCCTTTTTCTTTTCTAGAATTTCTAATGCATCCATCTAGCACACCCTGTGTCATTTCCTGTTTTCTTCTCATTATATCAGGTTTCCATTTTGTGATCTGTGTACCCATGATTGTTTAAAAAAGGAGCCTAAACTTCCAGCCCATAAACATCAGTTCCTCTGTCTTTTGAATTTATTTAAATGGCTGATACTTGAGCCCAGGGGATTGTTTATAATAACACCATGGAGTCAAGAGTACTCATTACCCCCACTCCAAGCTGTCCATAGGTCAACAGCATGAGGCAAGACCCTTCATGCTTTATTACTTCACATTCAAATCTTCTTTCTCAATCCTGAATGAAGTATCCTAACTTTATACTTTCGGTCCTCACTCATCCACTTTGTTGATTAATCAAATGCAAGGAGTGTTTCTATTCTCATCAAAAACCTATTTCCTTTTTCCTCCAGCTCCCTATTTTTGTTCATTTACATGCTCTTTGTCATCATGGGAGTCAAAAATTGGCACCGATTTACTTTTAGTTGAGCCTGAAAGTCTTTGTTTTCCCATTATAAAGAGAGATTTCTCAATTGTCCAAGTCTTTAACAGTTATAAAATTTTCTAAAACACCTTGGATGGAACCATTTTTACTGTACTAAAAAGGTAGTATTGTGTTTTTTAAGTAGATTTAAAAGCAAACTAATAGTCTCTGCATCAACTGACATCCTGATGACCCCTGCATGTGCTAGATGATTATATTATTTAAACTTTAAAAATCACATTAAACTGTGTCTATCTTACACAATTTATCATCAAGAAAAGGTACCCCCAAGCCATTTATTTATTTATTAAATTTATTTATTTATTTGAAAGGCAGAGTTACACAGGATGGAGGAGGAGAGAAGGGGGGGGAAGGGGGAGAAAGAGAGAGAGAGAATGAGAGAGAGACACTGATTTTCCATCCCCTGGTTCAGTCCCTAAATGGCTGCAACAGCCAGGGCTGGTCGGTCAATGCCAGGAGACACATTCGGATCTCCCACATGGGTGACAGGGCCCAAACACTCAGACCATCTTCCACTGCTTTCCAAGGATCATTAGTAGGGAGCTGGATCTGTAGAGGAGCAGCTGAAACTAAAACTATTGCTCACGTGGTATGCCACTGTCAGAGGCAGTGGTTTAACTCACTGTGCATTTTTAATGGACTTTTTTACTGTCACTGGCAGAAAAAGTATGTCTATCATAGTTCATTTGGGATTGAAGATATCTATTTTAAATCTTATCTGTTCCAATTAGAAGATTTCCTGAATTACAGAAGTCTTATGTTAAAAATATTAAAAGATTACAGAATAGATGCTGTGTTCTGGCTTATCAGTGGCATGCTTTGCCTTTGAAGATGAAGTCCATGCCTTTGAAGATGAAATGCGTGGAGATTTTCTTAACAGTTACAAAGCATCCAGTCCTTCACAAATGCCCTTCCACCTACAGGCTTGCCATGCCCTATCAGTAGTTCTGGCCATGAAGGATATATCAGTTAACCAGATAGCATGACCTTGTACTCTTAGGGTTTTTCCTAATTCCTGCTTCCTTGCCAGGGATGTGCTAATTTTTTATTCTTCAACTCAATGTCTCATGTAGGAACAAGACTGATTGCTTTTCAGAGATTAAGGTTAAGGAGGGATCAGGTCTCAGTATTCACCCATGAAGAGTTGACTTAGGGTAGGCCAAGTGGAAAGCCAACTCCCAATATGTTACTTAGAAGGGTTGGGTCCTTGTTCTCCTGTCTCATTTATGAGTCAAAATAAATAATAAAAAGTGGTTTCTATCTCACTCAACTCACAAACATCACCAGCCGGGTGAATGGTAACCTAGAGATGGAGTCAATGTCACTGAGAATACATAGCCCCCAGTGTATCATCAGTGGTTACTGCAAGAAAGCTTGACATGGCTAATTCAAAGAATTATAGCTACCTTTGTTCAGCCCTTGAGATGCATCTGTACATGTACTTGCCAACTATAGGCAGGGCTTACCTGTCTGCACACCCTGCTGCTTCTTGCTCTCCTGCCACCACTTCTAAGTACTTTTCCTCTTTTTAACTCCATTATCCAAAAGGTACCAGGATCATGATAGGTTCTTTAAAGATACTTGTTGAACAAATAAACGCATGAATGCACAAGTTTGTAGAGATGTCTCAACTACTTCTAGACTGGTTGATTTCCTTTTGAAATGTTGCTGATGCACAAAAGTGGTAAAGACAGGGACCAAGGCCAATGAGCCAAACCCTCATCATGTGTTTACTTTTGCTCCATGCCTCAGACTGTATACGTTATTTTGAAGGTGTAGCCAATCTCATACATTCAAATGATTCTTATCTTAAGCATGTAACAATTGGGCTTTGAAAGATATTTTTACTGTGAGCTAACAAGGAATACAAAGAGATTAGAGAGATCATATTTTGTGTTTTTGCCTCTAATACCTAGTAAAGACATTAGCTTTCTATTAATTTTTTTTTAATTAGAAGAACTCATGAAACAGAATCCAAGGAACTACTTTTTCCTAAATTGAGGTAATTACTGGGCAACATTTTTGGTTATTTAAATTTAGTTCTGACTATATTGCTTAAAAAAGAGAAGCAAGTATGATAGCTTCCATTACTTCAGAACACTTTTCTTTATCAGATGTTAATCGGCAAGTTTAGGAAGGAAGAGGCCCACAGCATTCAAGAGTATATTTGCTACTGTTCTGAGTCTTACACGGAACTTGTCTGTTAAAGAATGCTTTATATTCTTCTGTCTTGACCTCAGGTTTGATATAAACAAAATTGTTGCTGCTACTTACTAAGGTCAGGAGCTTTTGGAGGCTCAATCCTGAACCTTTGCTTGAACACTTGTATGTATCTTGCTTATTTTTTTAAAGATTTATTTTATTTATTTGACAGAGTTACAGAGAGAGGTAGACAGAGAGAGAGAGAGAGAGAGAGAGAGAGAGAGAGAGAAGTCTTCCATCACTTTCCAAATGGCTGCAAAGGCTGGAGTTGAGCCCATCTGATCTGAAGCCAGGAGCTTCTTCCAGGTCTCCCATGTGGTTGCAGGGGCCCAAGCACTTGGCTGATCTTCCACTGCTTTCCCAGGCCACAGCAAAGAGTTGGATTGGAGGTGGAGCAGCTGGGACTAGAACCAGTGCCCATATGGGATGCTGGTGCTGCAGGCTGGAGCTTTAACCCTCTGCGCCACAGTGCTGGCCCCAGCTTGCCTATTTGTAGTCTCTCACTGCCTAACCCCTTTGGATACATACTCACTAAGAGTGAACCCTGGTTCTTGCAAATCTGTGTGAGAAGAGTAAGAAAAAAGAGCTTATTTAAGCAAATTAAAATTTACTTATCTTTATCCCCATTGGTATTCGTTGTTTGTAATCTTTGCAAATGCTAGGGAACCATGGCTGTGTGTGTGCTGTATTTTGGAAGAGAGCTGATTTCATTTAGTAGAAAGATTTACCGCTAGAAAGTCTTTCACATTAGTCTGACGATGGCTGAATTTACCTGTGTAAAAACGTGCAAATCAAATTCCCCTAGGTTTCCCAGGGGAATGACCAAGAAGGCCCACCACAGGAGTTCATAAATGAATATTAATAGCTTCAACCTTTCTTTCTTTCTTTTTGTTTTTTTTTTCGGAGTTGGAAGAAACATTAGCCATCTACTTGGTTCTTATAAGTTGCTAAATTGCACTCTGTTAGGAACAAAACTACTTTTAAGCTCTGTGTCAGTAACGTTTAATGCACCCTGGAAACTGCTACTTACTGTGCAGAAGTCCCAGTTGACCCAAGAAATATGCTGGATTTTATGTCACATAAGTAATAATTAATGTTTGAATAATTATAATTTTAATATAATCTACCCAAAGTTAATAAGTGATATACTTGAAGATAACTTACAAGCAGTACATGGAGGCCTTGATGGCTTATATATGTAAAATATTATTGATATGTATTATTTATAAATTTTAAGCACCAAAACAAACTCATAAGTGTAGTATAAAGAAAAATGTGTATGTACAAGAGGTCTTCAAAAAGAAAATGGACAATGGCTATAAGCAGAGTGTTTCGCTTTTTACTTATTAAACTTCTTATTTGGTGAAGTATTAAGGTTTTAACTATAATGTAACTTTAAAATATGTTACCTCAAAAACTAAAAAAAAGATAAATTAAAGGAGAAGGGAAGGAGTGAAGAGGAAGGGAATATTATGTTCTCTCTCTCTCTCTTTTTTTTTTTTTTTTTTTTGACAGGCAGAGTGGACAGTGAGAGAGAGAGAGAGAGAGAGAAAGGTCTTCCTTTACCGTTGGTTCACCCTCCAATGACCGCTGTGGTCGGTGTGCTGCGGCTGGCGCACCACGCTGATCCGAAGCCAGGAGCCAGATGCTTCTCCTGGTCTCCCATGCGGGTACAGGGCCCAAGGATTTGGGCCATCCTCCACTGCACTCCCGGGTCATAGCAGAGAGCTGGACTGGAAGAGGGGCAAGCAGGACTGAATCCGGTGCCCAACTGGGACTAGAACCCAGGGTGCTGGTGCTGCAGATGGAGGTTTAGCCTATTGAGCTGCGGTGCTGGCTGGGAATATTATGTTCTTAGAATTTTATTTCTATGTCACATTGAATCTGTTAAAATAATTAAAAATTAAAATTAAAAAAATTAAAGATGATGGAAATGTGTACTGTGACAGATCTATGCTTGAGTTTCAACTATTTTTTGCACCAAAATAAACTTTACTGTTTTTCTAAGATTTACTTAAGTATTTGAAAGGCAGTATTAAAAGAGATATCTTCCATCTGTTTGCTCACTTTCCATAAAGGCAGGGGTCTGGAATTCTATCGATGTTACCCACGTGACAAGGACCAAAGCATATTCACTGTTATCCACTGCCTTCCCAGACACATTAGTAGGGAGCTGAATCAGAAACAGAGCAGCTGAGAATTGAACCAGCACTCATGTGGAATGCTGGTATTGCAGGTGGCGGATTAACCTGCTGTGCCACGTTGGCTCCCAAAATACTCTTCTAATTCCATTGCAGATGAACTTTTGACATACCCTTGTTCTCATATTTATGTGTATGTGTGTGCTATGTATATATATATACATATACACATGCATGCCCACATACATACATACATATATGTTTGAGAGTGTGTGTATGAGACAGAAAGAATTTGGAAAGCATAAATTATAAACATAAATTCATAACTGCTAAAAACTGTCTGATGGTAAACTGCTTTTGATAATGAACACAATCTTGGGAACCAGATTCATCTTTTAATATATGCATGGAATCTGATTTCTTTGAGTGTTTCCTTCAAAGAATCTGAGTGTATATTTCCATCCACTGTTTGTATTTTCTTCTCACATTTAAGGAAACTTTAAAGAAGGAGGATATGTTGACTATGCAAAAATACCCATTTGTCCTAAAGCTGTATTTAGCAGAGCTTAGATGATAGTTATGCAGCAAATAAAGAATGAAAATACTACACAAAAAAATTGGCACATTAAAAAGAGTCGTATTCCTACGAAAATGCCTATTGAATAAACAGGTAATTATTACAATTATTCGTATCTGAGCTTCTTTCCTATGAGGATTCTATTAGGGATCATTATCTTTTTTTTTTTTTTTTTTTTTTTACTTCAAGGAAGTCTCCATTGTTCTGTTGTACAATTGAATTGCTCAAATTCCAATTAGATTTTCCTCTTGAAATTTCTGGTGATTATGCTTCTCTCCCAAGTTAATGCATATCAAAACTCCAGACACATTCATAGCTTAATTGTTGCCTTTTAAATTAAGCATTAAATTGTGCACAAACTCCTGTCTAGTGAGTGAAGCTTATTCATTCATCTAGACATGCTGCTACATATCCTTCCGCAAATAAATGCAACCACCTGCCAAGGTAGCCCATTTAATTGTTTCCTCAAAACCTTTCACCTAAAGATATGCTTTAGAGAACATTTTAGCTTATCTGAATGATACTCTGAAATCTAACACGACTAGTGGAAATAAACCTTAAATTGTGATTATATTGGAGAACTATTGATGAATGATTGATATAAAGTAAACTCTCTGGACATTAATGAAAATGATATCAGGGATAATTCATTCTCACATACAGGTCCTACTTATTTTGTTTAATAAATTTTATTATAAGGTAGTTATTTACCAAATATATTGGTATTTTGGGGGCTGGCGCTGTGGCATGGTGGGTAAAGCCACCACTTGCAGTGCTAGCATCCTATATGGGTGCCAGTTTGGGTCCTGGCTGCTCCACTTCTGATCCAACTCTCTGTTATGGCCTGGGAAAGCCGTAGAAGATGGCCCATGTCCTTGGGCCCCTGCACCCACATGGGAGACCTGGAAGAGGCTCTAGGTTCCTGGCTTTGGACCCAGCTCTGGCTGTTGCGGCCATTTCAGAAGTCAACCAGCAGATGGAAGACCTCTCTCTCTCCTTCTGGCTCTGTAACTCTGCTCTTTAAATAAATAAATAAATAAATAAATCTTTAAATATATATATATAGGTATTTTTGTCAACATTTCTTGTTTTCAATTTAATTATGAGGACAGTATTGTATTCAAACCATTCTACAAGATCAGCTAACATTCATACTGTTTATGTATCAGATAGGAAGACAAACACAATAACAGCAAAGGGTTTTCTGTCCAAGAAAAGTCACAGCCAGATTGGTGACTTGGGTCACTCAACAAATGTTCATAAAGTCTGGAGAACTGTACAAGAAATGAGAGGTGATAAAAAAATTAATGAGAGTCTGTGCTGTAAAATTACAAATGATGGTCTAGGATATCTCACATCGATTTTAAAAATCAATCACTGTGCAGATGGCTGTTAGGGAATAATATGGGAAACAGACACATCAAGGGTGTTTAAAAGCAATAATAATGGCAGTCATTAGTTGAACAACAAAAATCAAAACTGCATCCTGATTGATCTCTGCTAATCCTGACCAAAAATATTGTTACTTTCTATATTTCACAAATGAAAAGAGTGAAGTGTAAGAGATTTGGTGAACAGAAAGTGAGCAAGTTAAGAATCGGACTCTCTTGATCTTAACCCCAACACCAATACACACACACATACACCTCTCATCAACACTTTGAAATTTTTATATAATATGTATGTATATAGAGCATGTAATAAAAGTATTTGTAATAGTTTACACATTTAATTAAATAACATTTATGATTGTATATTCAACTAAATATTTCAAACAAATCAGACATGTAGTTGAAAGAACAAAAAGTAGATCTAATTGGGTTGGTATTGCTATTAAACTTGGAAGTAGTAAGAGAAAAACTTCTGCACCTGCTTTATGTTTGATCAGCCTTCAACATCAACGTTTCTGAGCATGATAGGAAGATCATTGATAATGGCTTAAACAATACACAATTAGAAAGCATAATTTTATCAAGTATACAATGGGACATAACACCAAATGAATGGCACAGCCATGGAAGAGCAATGAACACTTGGATTTGCTCACAGTTGCAGGGTTGAGTCACCTCTTTGTATGTGTGTGGGAAATATGCAAGGGTAAAATGTTCTACTGAAAATTTGATTTTAAAAGAAAATATTTAAATTGATTCTCAGGGATTCTTTTGAAGAGCCATGCAGTTGACAGGCACAGGTAATATGTGAAGCAAGGAAGACACATTGATTATATAAAAAATAAATAAATTTTATACCTGACTTCTAGTGAATCCCTCACTTTCAATCAAATTCCGTTTGATCTTTCTTTAATATTGAAGGAAACAGCTTAATGTGGAAATAAGCATGGAGACATGATTAGATGTCCGTTGCAACTTGAATGAACCTGTTCTTTCAGGGCCAGAATACTGTATCTTTTATTAATGAGTCTAAAATACCGTGCTTTTGAATGGGCATTTGGCTTAGCAATTAAGACACTGGTTAAGACATGGTGTCCCACACTGGAAAGCCTGTGTGTGGTATGTGGCTTTGTCTCCTGATTCCAGTTTTCTGCTAATGCAAACCCTGTTAGGTAGTAATGATGGCTCAAATCTTTGGGATCCTAAAACCCAGGTGGGAGACCTGGATTGAGTTCCTGGCTCCTGGCTTCAGGCAGACCAGTCCTTGGCTGTTGTGGGCATTTGGGGAGTGAACTAGCAGATAAGCGCACATTTTTGGCATAGTTGTAGGGAAAATGTTACCCTAATACACTGTTGATGAGAATGCAAATTAGTACAACCTTAATGGAAAACAGTATGGAGGTTCCTCAAAACTAAGAGTGGATCCATCATTTGACCTAGCTATCCTACATCTGGGAATATATCCAAAGAAAGTAAAGCCAGCATATGAAAGAGATATCTGACTTCCAAATTTATAGTAGCCCAATTCACAATAGCAGAAACATGGAGTCAACAAAGATGCCTGTCAGCTGAACACTGGATAAAGAAAATGTAGGATCCGGCACTGTGGCCTAATAGGTAAAGCCACCACCTATGGAGCCAGCATCCCATATAGGTGCTGGTTCACATCCTGGCTGCTCTACTTTTGATGCAGTTCTTTGCTAATGCACCTGGGAAAGCAGTGGAAGATTGCCCAAGTTTTTGGGCCCCTGCATCCAAGTGGGAGACCCGGAAGACACTCCTGGCTCCTGGCTTCATATAGGTCTAGCACCGGTCATTGCAGCAATTTGGGGAGTGGGACAGTGGATGGAAGATCTGTCTCTCTCTTTCTCTCTCTCTCTCATTCTGCCTTTCAAATAAATAAATAAACCTTAAAAAAAGGAAAATGTGTTATATATACTTAATGGAATACTACTTAGTCATAAACAACTGGAATATTGAAATTTGCAACAAAATAGATGGAACTGGAAATCCTATGAATGTAAAATAAGCCCAGACACAGATAGATAAATATCACATTTTTTAAATTATATTTGGAAGAGAGAGAGAATATAAAAATGCTGTGAACACCCAGGCACTGCTCAGCTTTGAGGAGAGGAGGTTAGGAAGTAGATGTTTACACCAACAGAAGTGACTGTTACCCCCCTTCTGTTAACAAGAGGAGATCTACTCACTCCACCCTAGAGTGCTGACCAGAGCTCCCTGCACACAGCCACCACACCACTCTTGGTATTCACTGAAAGTGCCAACATTCCACTAGGCCACAGAGGCATAGCTCAAAGATATAAGTCTTCAGAGGAAAAAAAAAAAAAAAAACAACAATTAACTTCACAACTCCTTAAAAATAAATGCAAAAATAAAAAAAAAAAAACAGAATAAGGAAGACACCATGACCCCTCTAAAGGAATATAACAACATTTCAATATTAGAACATGAAGATGAAGAGATTGATGAAATGCCAGAAATGGAATTCAAAATATTAATCATAGGGTTACTCAAAAACAATCAGAAGCAAATCCACAAACTAAGGAAAACCATACATAACATGAATGAAAAATTTCCCATGAAATTGAGAATTTAAAGAGAAATCAAAATGAAATAATAGAAATAAAGAATTCAATAGATCAAATAAAAAATGTGGTGGAAAGTCTTAACAACAGACTTGATGAGGCAGAAGAAAGAATATCCAAGCTAGAAGATGATTCTTGGAAATCTTTTTTTTTTTACTTTTATTTAATGAATATAAATTTCCAAAGTACAATTTATGGATTACAATGGCTTCCCCCCCATACCGTCCCTCCCACCCACTACCCTCCCCTTTCCCACTCCCTCTCCCCTTCCATTCACATCAAGATTCATTTTCGATTATCTTAATATACAGAAGATCAGCTTAGTATACATTAAGTAAGGATTTCAACAGTTTGCTCCCACACAGAAACATAAAGTGAAAAATAATAGATGATTTTTTTTAAATGATGATGAAATCAGATCAGACCTATTGTCATGTTTAATCCCAGTGAGAGTCAAGTTGGGAGTTGATAATTTCTTTTCTTTTTTCTTTTTTCTTTTTTCTTTTTTCTTTTTTTTTTTTTTTTTACAGAGGATCAGTTTAGTATACATTAAGTAAAGATTTCAACAGTTTGCACCCCCATAGAAACACAAAGTGAAATATATTGTTTGAGTACTCGTTACAGCATTAAATCTCAATGTACAGCACACTAAGGACGGAGATCCTACATGAGGAGTAAGTGCACAGTGACTCCTGTTGTTGACTTTACCAATTGACACTCCTGTCTATGGCATCAGTAGTCTCCCTTTGCTCCAGTCATGAGTTTCCAAGGCTATGGAAGCCCTCTGAGTTCTCTGATTCTTACCTTGTTTAGACAAGGTCATAGTCAAAGTGGAGGTTCTCTCCTCCCTTCAGAGAAAGGTACCTCCTTCTTTGATGACCCGTTCTTTCCACTGGGATCTCACTCGCAGAGATCTTTTGCCAGAGTGTCTTGGCTTTCCATGCCTGAAATACTCTCATGGGCTTTTCAGCCAGATCCGAATGCCTTTAGGGCTGATTCTGAGGCCAGAGTGCTATTTACGACATCTGCCATTCTATGAGTCTGCTGAGTATCTCACTTCCCATGTTGAATCACTCTCCCCTTTATTTATTCTATCGGTTAGTGTTAGCAGGTACTAGACTTGTTTATGTGCTCCCTTTGACTCTTAGTCCTTTCATTATGATCAGTTGTGAACTGAAATTGATCACTTGGAATAGTGAGATGGCATTGGTACATGCCACCTTGATGGGATTGAATTGGAATCCCCTGGTATGTTTTTAACTCTACCATTTGGGGCAAGTCAGCTTGAGCATGTCCCAAATTATACATCTCTTCCCTCTCTTATTCCCACTCTTATGTTTAACAGGGATCACATTTCAGTTAATTTTTAACACTTAAGAATAACTGTGTATTAATTATAGAATTAAACCAGTCATATTAAGTAGAACAGACAAAAAAACTACTAAGAGGGATAATGTATTAAGTTGTTCATTAACAGTCAGGGCTATGCTGATCAAGTCACCGTTTCCCATAGTGTCCATTTCACTTCAGGAGGTTTCCTTTTTGGTGTTCAGTCAGTTGTCACCGATCAGGGAGAACATATGGTATTTGTCCCTCTGGGATTGGCTTATTTCACTCAGCATGATGTGTTCCAGATTCCTCCATTTTGTTGCAAATGACTGGATTTCGTTGTTTCTTACTGCGGTATATAATTCTAAAGAGTACATGTCCCATAATTTCTTTATCCAGTCTACCGTTGATGGGCATTTAGGTTGGTTCCAGGTCTTAGCTATTGTGAATTGAGCTGCAATAAACATTAGGCTGCAGACCGCTTTTTTGTTTGCCAATTTAAATTCCTTTGGGTAAATTCCAAGGAGTGGGATGGCTGGGTCGAACGGTAGGGTTATCTTCAGGTTTCTGAGGAATCTCCAGACTGACTTCCATAGTGGCTTGACCAGTTTGCATTCCCACCAACAGTGGGTTAGTGTCCCTTTTTCCCCACATCCTCGCCAGCATCTGTTGTTGGTAGATTTCTGAATGTGAGCCATTCTAACCGGGGTGAGGTGAAACCTCACTGTGGTTTTGATTTGCATTTCCCTGATTGCTAATGACCTTGAACATTTTTTCATGTGCCCGTTGGCCATTTGGATTTCCTCTTTTGAAAAATGTCTATTGAGGTCCTTGGCCCATCTCTTAATTGGGTTGTTGGTCTTGTTTTTGTGGAGTTTCTTGATCTCTTTGTAGATTCTGGTTATTAACCCTTTATCTGTTGCATAGTTTGCAAATATTTTTTCCCATTCTGTCGGTTGTCTCTTCACTCTCCTGACTGTTTCTTTTGCAGTACAGAAACTTCTCAATTTGATGCAATCCCAATAGTTGATTTTGGCTTTGACTGCCTGTGCCTCCCGGGTCTTTTCCAGAAACTCTTTGCCTGTGCCAATATCTTGAAGGGTTTCTCCAATGTTCTCTAGTAACTTGACGGTGTCAGGTCGTAGATTTAGGTCTTTAATCCATGTTGAGTGGATTTTTGTGTAAGGTGTAAGGTAGGGGTCTTGCTTCATGCTTCTGCACGTGGAAATCCAATTTTCCCAGCACCATTTATTGAATAGACTGTCCTTGCTCCAGGAATTAGTTTTAGATCCTTGATCAAATAAAAGTTGGCTGTAGATGTTTGGGTTGATCTCTGGTGTTTCAATTCTGTTCCATTGGTCTATCCATCTGTTTCTGTACCAGTACCATGCTGTTTTGATTACAACTGCCCTGTAGTATGTCCTGAGATCTGGTATTGTGATGCCTCCGGCTTTGTTTTTGTTGTACAAGATTGCTTTAGCTATTCGAGGTCTCTTGTGCCTCCATATAAATTTCAGCACCAATTTTTCCAGATCTGAGAAGAAGGTCTTCGGTATCTTGATTGGTATTGCATTGAATTTATAAATTGCTTTTGGGAGAATGGACATTTTGATGATATTGATTCTTCCAATCCATGAGCATGGAAGATTTTTCCATTTCTTGGTATCCTCTTCTATTTCTTTCTTTAAGGTTTTGTAATTTTCATCGTAGAGATCTTTAACGTCCTTGGTTAAGTTTATTCCAAGGTATTTGATTGTTTTTGTAGCTATTGTGAATGGGATTGATCTTAGAAGTTCTTCCTCAGCCATGGCATTGTCTGTGTATACAAAGGCTGTTGATTTTTGTGCATTGATTTTATACCCTGCTACTTTGCCAAAATCTTCTATGAGTTCCAATAGTCTCTTAGTAGAGTTCTTTGGGTCCCCTAAATAAAGAATCATGTCATCTGCAAAGAGGGATAGTTTGAGTTCTTCCTTCCCAATTTGTATCCCTTTAATTTCTTTTTCTTGCCTAATAGCTCTGGCTAGAACCTCCAGAACTATATTGAATAGCAGTGGTGAGAGTGGACATCCCTGTCTGGTACCAGATCTCAGTGGAAATGCTACCAACTTTTCCACATTCAATAGGATGTTGGCTGTGGGTTTTTCATAGACTGCTTTGATTGTATTGAGGAATGTTCCTTCCAAACCCAGTTTGCTTAGAGTTTTCCTCATGAACGGGTGTTGTATTTTATCAAATGCTTTCTCGGCATCTATTGAGATAACCATATGGTTTTTCTTCTGCAGTCTGTTAATGTGGTGTATCACATTGATTGTCTTGCGCACATTAAACCATCCCTGCATACCAGGGATAAATCCCACTTGGTCTGGGTGGATGATCTTTCTGATGTGTTGTTGCATTCTATTGGCCAGAATTTTATTGAGGATTTTTGCATCTATGTTCATCAGGGATATTGGTCTGTAATTCTCTTTCAGTGCTGCATCTTTTTCCGGCTTAGGAATTAAGGTGATGCTGGCTTCATAGAAAGAATTTGGGAGGATTCCCTCTTCTTCGATTGTTCTGAATAGTTTGAGAAGAATTGGAGTTAGTTCTTCTTTAAATGTCTGGTAGAATTCAGCAGTGAATCCATCTGGTCCTGGGCTTTTCTTTGTTGGGAGGGCCTTTATTACTGTTTCAATTTCTGTCTCAGTTATGGGTCTGTTTAGGTTTTCGATGTCTTCCTGGTTCAATTTAGGTAGGTTGCATGTGTCCAGGAATCTATCCATTTCTGATAGGTTTCCCTGTTTGCTGGCATACAAGTCCTTGTAGTAATTTCTGATGATTCTTTTTATTTCTGTGGTGTCTGTTGTTACGTTTCCTTTTTCATCTCTGATTTTATTGATTTGGGTCTTTTCTCTTCTTTTTTTAGTTAGTTGGGCCAATGGGGTGTCAATTTTGTTTATTTTTTCAAAAAACCAGCTCCTCGTTTGGCTGATTTTTTGTAATGTTTTTCTTGATTCAATCCTGTTGATTTCTTCTCTGATTTTAATTATTTCTCTTCTCCTACTAGATTTGGGTCTGGTTTGCTGTAGGTTTTCTAGATCCTTGAGGTGAATTGAAAGCTCATCTATTTGGTGCCTTTCCAATTTCTTGATGTAGGCACCTATTGATATAAACTTTCCTCTTAACACTGCTTTTGCTGTATCCCATAAGTTTTGGTATGTTGTGCTGTTATCCTCATTTACTTCCAGAAAGTTTTTGATTTCTCTTTTGATTTCTTCTATGACCCATTGTTCATTCAGGAGCATGTTGTTCAATCTCCATGTGTTTGCGTATGCTCTAGGGATTCCTGAGTTGCTAATTTCCAACTTCATTCCTTTATGGTCTGAGAAGCTGCATGGTATGATTCTAATTCTTTTGAATTTGCTGAGACTTGCTTTATGGCCTAGTATGTGGTCAATCCTAGAGAAGGTTCCATGTACTGCTGAGAAGAATGTAAAATGTTTAGCTGTAGGATTGAAAGTTCTGTAGATATCTGTTAGATCCATTTGGGCTATAGTGTCGTTTAAGTCTACTGTATCCTTGTTGATCTTCTGTCCTATTGATCTGTCTATTTCTGAGAGTGGAGTATTGAAGTCCCCCAGTACTATTGTATTGGGGTCTAAGTCTCCCTTTAAGTCCGTTAACAAATCTTTTAGATAAACCGGTGCCCTGTAGTTAGGTGCATATACATTGATAATTGTTATATCTTCCTGTTGAATTGATCCCTTAATCATTATGTAGTGTCCCTCTTTGTCTCTCTTAACGGTTTTTGTGGTAAAGTTTATGTTGTCTGATATTAAGATGGCTACGCCCGCTCTTTTTTCATTTCTGTTGGCATGGTATATCTTTTTCCAGCCTTTCACTTTCAGTCTGTATGGATCTTTGTTGGAAAGATGTGTTTCTTGTAAGCAGCAAATAGATGGGTTTTGTTCCTTAACCCAATCAGCCAATCGGTGTCTTTTAACTGGACAGTTCAGGCCATTCACGTTCAATGTGACTAATGATAAGTGGTAACTTTGCCCTGCCATTTGCCAAAGATAAGTTCTAATATATGCTTTGAATTCCCTGTGATCTTTTGCTGTGAGGTTTCCTTCCTTGGTTTCCTTCCTTTACCTTCTTTCATATTGATGACCATGTTTTAAAAAAAAAAATAAACAGGAAGAAGTTAGAAAACTTAAAAACAGTGTTGGAGATTTATGGGATTTATGGGATACTTTAAAATGACCCAACATATGGGTCTTAGGAGTAACTGAAGGTATGGAAAGAGAGAATGGACTAGAAGGCCTACTTAGTGAAATAATTATAGAAAACTTCCCTAATGTGGAGAAAGAAAGGGTTGTCCAAGTACAGGAAGCATACAGAGCTAACAGAAAACCAGAAAACATCTTTACCACAACATATTGGTTTTTGTTTGTTTGTTTGTTTTTTATTTGACAGGTTGAGTTATAGACAGTGAGGGAGAGACAGAGAGAAAGGTCTTCCTTCTGTTGGTTTACTCCCCAAATGGCTACCACGGCTGGCGCTGTGCCAATCCGAAGCCAGGAGCCAGGTGCTTCCTCCTGGTCTCCCATGTGGGTGCAAGGGCCCAAGCAATTGGGCCATCCTCCACTGCCCTCCCAGGCCACAACAGAGAGCTGGACCAGAAGAGGGGCAACCGGGCCTAGAACCCGGTGCCCATATGGGATGCCGGTGCCACAGGTGGAGGATTAACCAAGTGAGCCTTGGCGCTGGCCCCATACCACAACATATTGTAGTTAAACTTTACACAGTAAAGCATAAAAAAAGATTCTAAAATGTGCATGAGAGAAATGCCAGATTACTTTCAGAGGATCTCCAATTAGATTCACAGCTGACTTCTCATCAGAAATCCTACAGGTTAGAAGAGAATGGGGAAATACAGTCCAAGTCTTAAAAAAAAAAGTCAACCCAGCATATGGTACCCTGCAAAGCTCTCATTTATGAATGAAGGTAACATAAGACCTTCCATAACAAACAGAAATTGAAATAATTTGTCACCATTCATCCAGCCTTACAAAAGATGCTCAAGAATGTGCAACATACAGAAACACAGAAAGATAACCATCATTATAAAAGAATGTGAAAGCAGAAAATCCCTCAGTATAAGTACAAAAGAAATCCAAAGTAAACAATAGGAATATTTATGAAAAAATAGCAGGGCAAAGCTATTACTTATTAATAGTTACCTTAAATGTAAATGGCCTCGACTCTCCAGTTAAAAGTTATAGACTGGCTGAATGGATTAAAATACAAGACTCATCTATTTGCTGCCTATAAGAAACAGATCTCACCAACAAAGATAAATACAGACAGATAGTGAAAGGTGAAAAAACATATTCTACACTAACAGAAAATGAAAACGTGCAGGTGTAGCCATCTAGTATCAGACAAAATAGACTTTAACACAATAACTGTTAAGAGATAGAGAAGGTCATTATGTGATGATTTTTTTTTGACAGGCAGAGTTAGACAGTGAGAGAGAGAGGGAGACAGAGAGAAAGGTCTTCCTTCCATTGGTTCATCGCCAAGATGGCTGCCATGGCCGGTGCTGTGCCAATCCAAAGCCAGGATCCAGGGGCTTCTTCCTGGTTTCCCATGCGGGTGCAGGGCCCAAGCACTTGGGCCATCCTCCACTGCCTTCCCAGGCCACAGCAGAGAGCTGGACTGGAAGAGGAGCAACCAGGACTAGAACCCTGTGCCCCAATTGGGACTAGAACCTGGGGTGCTGGTGCCACAGGTGGAGGATTAGCCAAGTGAACCACGGCACAGCCACTATGTGATGATTAAGAGATCAATTCAACAGGAAGATGTGACTATCATAAATGTATACACACCCAACTATTTAAAAGAATTGTTAATGGATCTAAAGGGAAGCATAGACTCTAATACAATAGTAACAGGGAACTTCAACACCCCACCTTCATCAATGGATAGATCAATAAGACAGCAAATCAACAAATAAACAACAGAGCTTACCAAAACTATGGACCCAGTAGACCTAACCAATATCTACAGAACTTTTCACTCCACAGTTGCAGAATATACATTCTTTTCAGCAGTACACAGACCTTTCTCTAGAAAAAAACCATATACTAGGTCATAAAGCAAGTCTCTGCAAATTTAAAAGAAATTGAAATCATACCATGTATCTTCTCTGATCACAATGGATTAAAGCTAGAAATCAACAACTCACAAATCACTGGAATGTATACAAACACATGGAGATTGAACAACATGCTCCTGAATAAACAATGTGTCATAGAAGAAATAAAAAAAAAATAAAAAAGTTGGCAACGAATGAAGATGCCAATACATTATATTAAAACTTATGGAATACAGCAAAAGCAGTGTTAAGCAGGATGTTTATAACAATTGACGCCTACATCAAGAATTTGGAAAGGCACCAAAAAATGACCTAGCAATGCATCTCAAGAACCTAGAAAAACAACAACAAACCAAACCCGAATTTAGTAGAAGGGAAGAAATAATTAAAATTAAAGAAGAAATAAGCAAAATTAAAACAAAAAATATAAAAGATCAGTGAAATGAAGTCCTGTTTTTTTGAAAAAATAAAATTGACACACCATGGACCTGCTAAAGAAAACAAAAACAAAAAAAAAAAAAGAAGAAGAAGACCTAAATGAATAAATCAGAGATGAAAACAATCAGAGATGGGAAATGAAATGCAACAACTGATACCAACAGAAATAAAAAAGAATCATCAAGAATTACTAAAAGCTGCTTGTTAACAAATTGGGAAACTTAGAAGAAATGGATAGATTCCTGGACACATACAATCTACCAAAACTGAGTCATGAAGACATGTAACACCTAGGCAGACCAATAACCAAGACAGAAATTGAATCAATGATAAAGACCCTCCATTGGAGGGTGAACCAACGGTAAAGGAAGATCTTTCTCTCTGTCTCTCTCTCTCACTGTCCACTCTGCCTGAAAAAAAAAAAAAAAAAAAAAAAAAAAAACCTCCCAGCACAGAAATGCCCATGTCCTGATGGCTTCACAGCTGAAGTCTACCAGAAATTTAAAGAAGAACTAGTTCCAATTCTTCTCAAGCTTCTCAAAATAATAGAAAGGAAGAGTATCCTCCCAAACTCCTTCTATGAAGCCAACATTACCTTAACTCCTAAACAACAGTGAAAGAGAACTATAGACCAATTTCTCTGACAAACACAGATGCAAAAATTCTCAAGAAAATACAAGCCAATCAAACCCAACAACACATCAGAAAAATCATCTACCTGGACCAAGTGAGGTTTATCCCTGGTGTGCAGAGATGGTTCAACATCCACAAATCAGTGTTATATGAGGTCAATGCTGCAGCATAGTGGGTAAAGCTGGCAGCATCCCTTATGGGCACCAGTTCATGTCCCAGCTACTCCACTTTTGACCCAGCTCTCTGCTATGGGAAAGCAGTGGAAGCTGGTCTAAGTCTGTGGGCCCTTGCATCCGCAGGGGAGACCTGAAAGAAGCTTCAGGCTCCTGGCTTTGGATCATCCCAGCTCTGGCCATTGCGGCCATTTGGGGAGTGAACCAGTGGATGGAAGACCTCTCTCTCTCACTCTCACTCTTGCTCTTGCTCTCTCATTCTCTCTGTTTCTGCCTCTCTGTAGCTCTGCTTTTCAAATAAAATAAATATTTAAAAAAATAAGTAAATATGATATATCACATTAAATATGATATATCACATTTTGAAGAACAAAAAACATATGGTTATCTCAATAGATGCAGAGAAAGCATTTGATAAAATACAATATCCTTTCATGATGAAAACCTTAAGCAAATTGGGCATAGAAGGAACATTCCTCAACATAATGAAAGCAATCTCTGACACACCCACAAGCAGTATCTTATTGAATAGGGAAAAATTGGGGGTATTCCCACTAATGATCTGGAACCAGGTAAGGATGCCCACTCTCATCATTGCTATTCAATATAGTCCTAGAAGTTTTAGCCAGAGCCATTAGGCAAGAAAAAGTAATCCAAGGGATACAACTTGGGAAGGAGGAAATCAAACTCTCCCTATTTGCAGATTACATAGTTCTATATATAAGAGATCCAAAAGACTCCACTAAGCAACTATAGGAACTCATAAAGGAGTTTGGTAAAGTAGCAGGATATAAAATCAACACACAAAAATCAATAACCATAGCTGAGAAGGAACTATTAGATCAATCCATTCACAATAGCTACAAAAAAATTAAATACCTTGGAATAAATTTAACCAAGGACATCAAAGATCTCTATGATGAAAATTGGAAACATTAAAAAAAGAAATAGAAGAAGACATAAAAAAGTGGAAAAATCTTCCATGTTCATGGATTAATATCATCAAAATGTCCATACTACCAAAAGCAATTTATAGGTTCAATGTGATACTAATGAAAATACCAACAACATTCTTCTCAGATCTAGAAAAAAATATGCTAAAATTCATATGGAAACACAAGAAACTCTGAGTAGCTAAAGCAATCTTTTTTTTTTCTTTTCTTTCTTTTCTTTTTTACAGGCAGAGTGGACAGAGAGAGAGAGAGAGACAGAGAGAAAGGTCTTCCTTTACCATTGGTTCACCCTCCAATGGCTGCTGCAGCTGGCACACTGTGCTGATCCGAAGCCAGGAGCCAGGTACTTCTGGTCTCCCATGCGGGTGCAGGGCCCAAGGACTAGGGCCATCCTCCACTGCACTCCCCGGCCACAGCAGAGAGCTGGCCTGGAAGAGGGGCAACCAGGACAGAATCCGGCGCCCCGACCGGGACTAGAACCCGGTGTGCTGGCGCCGCAAGCAGAGGATTAGCCTATTGAGCTGTGGCGCTGGCCAACTAAAGCAATCTTAAACAACAAAAACAAAGCTAGAGGTATCACAATATCAAATCTCAAGACATACTACAGGGCAGGTATAATGAAAACAACCTGATACTGGCACAAAAACAGATGTGTAGTCCAATGGAACAGAATGGAAACTCCAGAAATCATTCCATGCATCTACAACCAACTTAACTTTGATGAAGTAACAAAAATCAATCCCTGGAACAAAGACAGTCTCTTCAGAAAATAGTGCTGGGAAAACTGGATCTCAAATACAGAAATATGAAACAAGACTCCTAACTTACACCTTACACAAAATCCACTTAAAATGGGTCAAATACCTAAATCTATGACCTGATACCATCAAATTACTAAATAACATGGAGAAAATCTACAAGACATTGGCATAGGGAAAGATTTCTTGGAAAAGACCTCAGAAGTGCAGGCAATCAAAGCCAAAATTGACAAATGTGATTACATCAAACTGAGAAACTTCTGCCCTGCAAAAGAAAAACAGCAAAGTGAAGAGGCAACCAACAAATTGGGAGAAAATATTCGCAGACTTTGCAACTGATAAAACATTAACTTCCAGGACCTATAAAGAGCTCAAGAAACTCAACAACAAAACAATCCAATTAACAAATGGGCAAAAGACCCGAACAGACATTTTTTGAGAGAGGAAATTCAAATGGTCAACAGACACATTTAAAAATGCTCAGGATTGCTAGCCATCAAGGAAATGCAGAACAAAACCAAGTGATGTTTTGTTTCACTCTAGTTAGGATGACTTTCATACAGAAATCAGCAAGCAACAAATGCTGGTAAGAATGTGGGGAAAAGGGTATCCTAATCTACTGTTGGTGGGAATATAAACTGGTGCAGCCCCTGTGGAGGACAGTGTGGAGATATCTCAGAAATCTGAATATAGACCTATCATATGAGCCAGACATCCCACTCCTGGGAATTTACCCAAGGGAAATGAAATCAGCATATGAAAGAGTTAACTGTAAGGCCGGCAACGTGGCTTAATAGGCTAATCCGCCGCCTTGCGGCACCGGCACACCGGGTTCTAGTCCCGGTCAGGGCGCTGGATTCTGTCCCAGTTGCCCCTCTTCCAGACCAGCTCTCTGCTGTGGCCCGGGAGTGCAGTGGAGGATGGCCCTAGTCCTTGGGCCCTGCACCTGCATGGGAGACCAGGAGAAACACCTGGCTCCTGCCTTCGGATCAGCGCGATGCGCTGGCCGCTGCGGCCATTGGAAGGTGAACCAACGGCAAAAGGAAGACCTTTCTCTCTGTCTCTCTCTCTCACTGTCCATTCTGCCTGTCAAAAAAAAAAAAAAAAAAAAAAAAAAAAAAAAAAAAAAAAGAGAGAAAAAAAGAAAACAGCAACAACAAAAAAAGAGTTAACTGTACCTCCGTGTTCGTTGCAGCTTAATTTACAATAGCTAAGATATGGAATCAACCCAGATGTCCATCAATTGAAGACTAAATAAAGAAATTGTGGTATATACATACACTGTGGAATACTACACAGTGGTAAAATAAAAATGAAATCTTGTCATTTGCAACAAAATGGATGCAACTGGAAACCATTATACACGGTGAAATAAGGCAGTCCCATAAAGACAAATGTCATATGCTCCTTCTGACCTGTGGTAACTAGTAGAGTACCTAGAAGGTAATCTATAGGAATGAAATTGACACTTTGTGAATGCGATGGTTTTAAACAGCCCTTGTCTTGACTGTTGAAGGACAATGTTGTTTTTTGTTTGGTCCTTTTTGTTTGTTTTCTTTTTTTTCTTTTTTCTTCATACTATTCGTTAAACTCTCTTTTTACTATAATCTTAGAATAATTTTAACTGAAAATAGATCTTTGTAAAAAATAAGAATGGGAATGGGAGAAGAAGGAGTAAGAAGGGTCGGAGTATGGGTGAGAAGGACATATGGTGGAAAGAATCAATGTGTTACTAAATTTGTATATATGAAATTCATGAAGTTTATATTCATTATATAAAATTTTTAAAATGTTGTGAATGTCAAATTATTTGTTACATAGTTATAAATGTTGTCTCCAGTGAATTATGCCATCTACATGACATTTTATCTTTCTTTCCTTACTCTATGATCATTGTCATGAATCTCACATTTTGTAATATTAACATTTCTGTTTAAAAATAATATGAGTAGTCTATAATATAGATATATCTGAAGTGAATATAGCAAAGTGTTAAAAATTGTTAAATCTTAAAATAACAAATAAAAATAGAATAAAACATCAGATTATTTTTAAGAAAGGTGAACACTGATGAAAGTATCTGAAATCCTACAAATTCAGTTCTCTCCCAAGATCACAGGGTACTTCAAAAAGTTCATGGAAAATGAAACAAAGTTTTCACAATATGCATTTTAGTGAGCATTTTGAAAACCTCTCATATGCATGGATTTCAAATTTTTTTCATGAAAATGGACTTATATTTTAATGTCACTATTCCATGAACTTTTTAAAGTACCCTCATATTTTTCTTGCTTATCACACAAAACTATGGTCATTCGTTTAAAAGTCTCCAGCAGGAACAGACATTTGGGGCAATTTTTAAGGTGCCACTTGGGAAGCCCACACCCTATATCAGAGTGCCTGAGTTTCATTTTGAGCTCTGTTTCTGATTCCAACTTTCTACTTATTCACACCCTCGTAGTCAACAGGTGATTCAAGTTCTTGGATCTAGGACACCTAAATGGGAGACCTGGGTAGAATTCTGGGCTCCTGGCTTTGGCCTGTCCCTGCTCTGGTTGTTGTGAGTATTTGAGGATGAACTAACAGACGAAAGATGGATCTATCTCTCTCCCTCTTTCTCTTTCTGTGTGTGTCTCCTCTCTCCCCTCTCTACCTTTCAAATAAATCAGAATACATATATAAAATTTTTTAAAGAAAATAAAACAGACTTTTCAGAGACAAGGCTTAATTAAGAACTGGGATTCAATTTGGTGCCTTTTCCTAAGAGGAAATGTTCCATCTTCTAGTGTTTCCATTTGTTATGCTCCTTGACATAGGCTCTGGAGGAGACTTGGAAGTCTTTCCTTAAGAAGACTCACATTACAAGTGGGTATTGGAAAACCCGGGAAGATACTACAGTGGACTCAGTATGAGGCGTATCCAGTGAAAGAGTTTGCATCATGTACTTTCTTTCCCTTTCTCCCTTTTTCTTTTTTTTTTTCTTTTTTTTTTTTTTGAGTGGGTGGGGGGAGGAGGGCATGGATGGGTAAGATGTGTGACCAGCTGTTATCAATCAACTTTGGAAACTCCCCTGTGGTTTGAGAATTTTCTAGGGCTGGCCTGGTCTTCCTGTTGGAAATAATCCAGTCTTCAGTGGAGAGTTCTTTATCTCAATTGCTGGTCCTGATAAACAGAAATTCACATGGTGCTTTTATCTTTCATATTCTAGGATGTGGTTAATTGGCTCTGTGTTTATAATAGCTAGGTCCTTTCCTAAAGAGTGGTCAGGGATATAAAGGGAGCAATAGTCATTAATATTTATTAGATTTTGTTTTGCATAACATACTTTGAATGAGTGGAACATAATGTATAAAAATATACCATCATGAAATTGCTATATTTAATTCAAGAAATGCCTTCCTGATTTAAAAAAGTAGGGACTGAAGAAATACTTCACAAGTAGTTTAGAATTTCATGGTCAAATGAATTTCCTTCTGAGTTTAAAATTAAATGCCCGTTTTGGGAGAAAGTCTTAGAAAAAAAAAATCAGTGGTCATTATTTATGTGTCTTGTACTGTGCTAAACAGCCGTGTGCTGTATATGATGTAATTCTTACAGTGCTCCTGTGAAGTGCACACTCCAATTTTGTAATTGAGAAAACTGAGTCTTAGTAAGATTATTTAAATCTCTTGCCCAAAGTTACATGGCTAGAAATGACAAGATTCAGAAAACCTGTAGTCCTAAGTTTTCAATTATAAGACTATTTCAACGGTGTGGTATTTATTTGAGTTACCATAAGTGGGATATCTATTACTCAATTTAAGTTTTTACATGCGTCCTATGTATAGGATGATGGAACATATATTAAACCCAAGTCTGATAAACCCTAGATTTCTACCTCTTGTTTGAAAGTCATGCAGAGTCATCCTCTTCGATGTATACTTGGATTAATGGCAATGATGATTGACAATTATATGGGGTTTCTTTGCCAGCTTTTCTACCAATGAGTGCTACTTTAACCACTTAATTCAGACTCAGTCACAGGTCTGGGTATGGAACCTCAAAATGTCAGTGAAACGAAAGGTAGAAAGGAGGCCAGGGCAATGGTTGAATATACATATCCCAGATGGGAGGTGAAAGGCCTTTATAGGGTTCCATGTAAAAGATAAAAAGAATATTGTTAAACATATACTCCTAACATTTTATCAGAGTCATTTTTATTTAAACAAAATTGGCACACACCTTGATTTGTGTATGGACAGATTTTATAAGGTGGGGAAATTGCCAAACTCCTCTTACGGCTTTCTTCTTCTCCTCTTCCTCCTCACCTTCTAGAAAAATGTTCCAGCATTCTTAACACACAGGCCACCTGAACTTCTTCCTTTTTCCTGTGTGTGTGTGTGCGTGCACACATGTGGCGTTTACTATGAAGTAATACAACCTTCAGGGATTAGGTTTTAATAGGGCCAGGTGCAGGGCTTTCAGAATGTGATAACTCCTTAAAAAATGATGAGAAGAAGGTTTTATTCTTCCTCACTTCTCCTCTCTATTTTCAAGCATTAGAGGTTATGACTTGAGGCATTTCCCTTTATTGGTTTTTCCTCCATCATGGTCAAGAAACTGATTTATGCCAAAGTCAGAATGAGTCAGACAATAAGAAACCAAAGTGTATTTGGACCAGTGAGCATGGATGTATTGAAACGAGTTCCAGCAAATGCTCTCTTTCTGGGTGTTTAACCACATGCAAACAGGATGGGATGGTGGCTTCAGAAGGGGTGTGGTTCTTCCACCTCTCCTTCACAAACTCCCCTTCCCCTCTTTCCCCGGCATGTGTTTCAAATTGGAGCAATGGTGGGTGGGAGAAGCAGAGCTGCTTGTGAACTATAAATAGTAAAGCCAAGAATTCTGAGTGCTGGAGGAGGCGAGGTGGAGGGAGATAGCAGGGCAAGGGAGGTGGGAAGCCAACCAAATGTAATCATTTGCATTGCTTCAAACCAAACCAACTTCTGTAGCATATTAAGAGTATTCAGTAAATATGTGGCCAGCCTCAAACCCAACCTGGAAAAAAAAGAGGCTATAATAGAGATGGTCCCTGATAGATAGTCACCTCCCTTAACATTTCGGAAAAATACAGTTATAGTCAGACTAAAGTGGACCAAAACCCATGGAAAGATTGATGGAAATTCATTTTAAAAAGCCACACACATGAAAATAATTTACACAGGAGGTTTTCTGCACCACAGCTGTGCTGCTTATTTATTTTGGACCAGTTTGTGCAAAAAGTGGTACCAAAAATGGACTCAAGTCTTGCTTGATAACCTTACAAATATCCAATTGGTCTCCTAAACCCAAAACCCCCTTTCCTGAAAAGGCTTTGGTTTAAAAGGAGATAGCCTTAGGGTCTTCAGGTATTCATTTCTTCAACATTTACTTTAAAACTCTACCCCTAGGTCTCATCATTTCCAATCTATGTAACTCTTGGTTCTGTTTCTTCTACAACTTAGATACACATAGAACATACAAAGTAGAATACAGAAGACTGAATAGGGCTACTCCTCAGTATGTGAACCTACCTCTGCCTTGAGGTGGGAAAGTTGCTTTGAAAGAGTACTCCCAGACTCATAAAAGTTATTCAAAAGAGTTCTCTAGAGCACTGTTGCCCCACCCCAAGCCATAGGCATCAGAGGGTAGAGTTGCACCTGCTTTGATGTTTGCTGATTTTCCTCTAAACCCCTGAGCCAGGATGAGGCAAGTGGTTTATGGGAGTTCCAATCCATCTTACAGGGTGGGATCTCCATTCCTCCTTGAAATTTAGTAGAGCTTGGTACGTTGAAGCCAGCCAACTCATGTGCAAGGGCGTGACATTTATTTAAGGGATTTGGAGACCAAGGTCTCATACACATGCAATCAGAGGCTTCTGGTGTCAGTATTCATGGAATTATCCTCTGGCAAAGGAGATGGGGATTGATACATCAAAACTCTGCCTTTGTAAAAGGGGCATGTTTGTATAGTTCTGATCTGGTTTATAATCACATTCATTATTTGGATTTATCTGCTGTCTTTCTTTTATGCCAAAATGCTTCTGGACCAATATAGAATTACCACGAATTAACTTTGAGGTCAATACAAAGTTCACCACTTAGGCCACCTCCCAGTGGGATAGACTTGTTTAGGAGAAGAACTTATTCCCTGAAGAGAGGCACTTGTTATTATTAGATGAGTCTTTGTTATACCTCTGATGGGAGGCTTAGCTCTTGAGGTTGTTTCCCAATGCCTAGCACAGTAGGTTATAGTAGGTTTACACTTCTTTTATACAACAACATGATAAAGCACAAGGAATCAAAATTATGCTTACAAGTCTTATAGGCTTCTTATAACAAACTTTAAAAGGGTGCTAAATCCACCCAGTAACACCAGCCTTTCTTCATGGAAAATGTACATTACTGAACATCAATTTTGGTGTGTAGTGAAGCTCTCAATACACAGATCATCAATACATTTTCTTCATCCAGCTTGTTTTCTGATTTCTTTTTATTTTCTTTCTTTTGCCAAGCTTACATTAATGGCAATAAACTATAAAGATTAAAATCTTTCAAAGCAAGGGTTTTTCTTCTACATTAACTTGTCAATATACAGATGTCAGGATCCATTTCATGAGCAAAATCTATGACAATAAAATAGTGATCAGCTTACTATTAATTCTTAAAGAATTTTTCATGGTATTTAATATTTGATAGGCTCGGCTTTACCACAATGGAAACAGTGGCCTTTGATTCATTTTCCAATTTACTAGAATACTTTTAAAAGAGAAAGATAAAGTTGACCTAATGAGATCTGTGAATACAGGAATTCTGTATGATGTCACTAATGCATTTTAATTTTATCTTTGTAATGAAAAAATAAAAACATAGACATTGGATCAAAATCTGACCTCAATCTTACACTTGTTTTAAAAGACAAAAACATGTCAAATACATCACATTACTAAATGAAGAAAATCAATGTGACATTTTGCCAAAATAAGCAACGCATTTTGACCTAATCTTTTCTGGAAAAAAAAAGAGATGACATTCTTCTGCTGGTGCATGGCAAAACTGATAAACAGCCTTGAAAGTAAGTCAGCCATTAAATATAAGCCCTAAGTAAAAGGAGAAAGAAATAGGCTATCTTGCCACCAGGGGGCAATAGATACTCCAATGCAGGTATCTAAAGTAAAAGCCTTTGTGGCCACTTGTCTCTTTCTTGTTGGTGTCCTTGGGACACCACAAGGAAAAGATTGTCTTTCCTCATGGAATGGAGCTCAAAAGAGAAATAAACACCAGCTCAAAAGGTCTTTGGTTCCAAAAAGAAGAAAAGGGAGAAGGTGGGTTGTACAAGAGAGATTAGGGAATTTAAGCAGACATTTTAGTAGACTGTGTGATCCTTCAGAGCCAAATGTGAGCTTTAAATGAATATAAAAAAATAAATTATAGTTCTTTTGTACTCATGCTTCTAACAGTTACTATAGGTACTTCTTGGCTTTAATTTCACTATCTGTATTTGGATATGTAACACTTGTCTTCTAATTTTCTGCTCTAAGGTCATAAACACGTTTTTATTTTTGTTTTTAAATAAGAATTCTAGGCATATTTCCATGATTCAATTACATGATGTCCCCTGATTGAATTATTTTGAGTGGGATTAATAAAAAGAAATTCTGTTTCAGATCAAGATAAATTTAGGAGCCATTCTTTTCTTTAAAAATTTTTTAAATATATTTTAGTGACAAAGAGAGAGAAAAATCCTTCATCTGCTGGTTCACTCCCCAAATGCATACAATATCTGATTATGAACTGGTAACTCAGTCTGGGCTTACTACACAGACGACAGGGACAAAACTACTTGAGCCTCTTGCTTCTTCCTAGGGTATACATTAGCAGGAAACTGGAATCATTAGTGAAACCAGGACTGGAATAAGCAATCAGATTCATTCATCCCAAGTGGCAGGTTAGCCACTGTATCATCTCTTCTGTCCCTAAATCCTTGTTTTGAATGAATGGTATTAGCTTAAAAGATAATGCTCAACTAAGGTGTCCCATTCCAAAACAAAGGAAAAATCATCTTTCAGGATAGGAATAGTGACATGCTTGCACCAAGTGAGGAAAGACCAATGAATATAGGAGAACATGGATGCAAAAGCAGAAATACAGTTAGAAACTTTACCAAATCATAAAGAATAGGTGAAAAGTTATAACTACAGATAAACATATTTTTCTGTTTTAAAAAGAAAAAGGCAAATTCTGAGCCCTATTGAAAAGTCCATGATGGCAAGATTACAAAATATATTTGAATAGTTGCACTGTTGCCATTATCTTCTTTTTCCTTGCCCAACAGAATAAGTGTAGTATATCTGCATTTATGTGAATCTTACATTCTTATCAGTCATTCAGGATGATCACATTTGGTAGATACCTAACATTTTGGTTATCAATGGATCAATTGCTACTTGGAAAGTGGCAAACCCCTCACAGAGCTTTGTTTTAAGACTTTTTCTATCTAATATTTGTTTTGGTCTCTGAAACCAAAGTTGAATGGGAACTGAGGACATTAGAGAATCGAGATTAAAGGTGTTAGGACAAAACAAGAAGACTATGCCAATGACAGTGGGATAACTCTAATGTAATTTCCAAAAATTATCACCATAGGAAGAGGTGGTGAATAGAAGTTGATATGAGAATTATTTCAGTAATTCAGAACTAGAACTTCATATTGAGTGAGTGCAATTTAACCCAAATAACTCTGATTTGTATTTGTGGATGCATAATGTCCAGAATTTAGAATGTTCCAATTTGATCTCGGATCACACTGGAAAGGAGCATGTCTACTGTCTGATGTCAAGAGAAACACTGGCAAACTGAAATGTCCCAGGAAGAACAAACAGACTAGGGAGGAGGTAGAAGCTGTGCCATGTGACCTACAATAGGAAGAAATAGAAAAAAGGAAACTAGAGAGAAATGAGATAATTCTTTTAAAGGACATAAATGACTGGTAGGAAAACATTTAGCCTTTTAGTGACTAAAAGCCTTTTAGCCCTAAAATAAGCCCCTATGGAGCTAAGAAAACACATTTTGGGGCTGGCGCCTTGGCACAGTAGGTTAATCCTCCGCCTGCGGTGCCAGCATCCCATATGGATGGTGGTTCTAGTCACGGCTGCTCCACTTCCGATCCAGCTCTCTGCTATGTCCTGGGAAAGCAGTAGAGGATGGCCCAAGTCCTTGGGCCCCTGTACCCATGTAGGAGACCTGGAAGCAGCACCAGGCTCCTGACTTCAGATTGGCACAGCTCTGGCCATTGCAGCCATTTGGAGAGTGCACCAACGGACGGAAGGATGGAAGACCTTTCTCTCTGTCTCTCCTTCTCACTGTAACTCTACCTCTCAAATAAAATAAATAAAATCTTAAAAAAAAAACACATTTGAACTCAAAGTAATATACTCTCTGAAAATGAAATTGGTTTCTTCAATCGAGTTCCTGTTCAACAGGGGCTAAACAATTAAATATATGGACTTTTTTAGAGGATGTTTCAATAACATCAAATAGATTATAAATGATCTAATTCATGATTTTGTGATTTTTAGAACAAGCACAGGCTCAAAATATTTTGTAGGCTGGTCTGGTTGTATTAGTATATATTAATGCTTTCTCTTATGAATCAGTGTCAAATTCCTTAAAACCAGGTTTCCCTGAGTATAAGTTGCAGTTGGGCAGGGACCTTGGTAACTGACTTTCAGAACTCTGTGAGCAAAAATTGGGAAAGGGGGAGAGAGGAGGGAGAGAAACATGCACTGCTACACTATTTCTTAGAGGGTCACAAGGCATGTTAGTATGCCACAGGTTCTGAAAAGTCCTGGGTTAAAAGTACTACGTATAGTGGCCATGCTGTAGCATAGTGGGTAAAGCCACCACCTGCGGTGCTCGCACCCCATATGGGCGCCAGTTAGAGTCCTGGCTGTTCCACTTCCAATCCAGCTCTCTGCTAAGGCCTGGGAATGCAGTAGAAGATGGCCCAGGTCCTTGGGCCCCTGCACCCGCATGGGAAACCTGGAAGAAGCTCCTGGCTCCTGGCTTCGGTTTGGGGCAACTCCAGCCATTGTGGCCAACTGGGGAATGAACCAGAGTATGGAAGACTTCTATATCTTTGCCTCTCCTTCTCTCTGCATGCCTCTGATTTTCAAATAAATAAATAAAATTTTTTAAAGTAGAAAGTATAAACAAAATTCTTAAACTCTTCAATGGAGACTATTCAAAGTCCTCCACTACATATATTTTCCTGACTTTCCAGCCTCAGTGCCATAGACCTCCTTATCAAATCTCTGTTCTAATTACCCAGGAAATGTTGTTCACATTTTGGCCCTAGCAATCTCCTCTCTGTAAGAGGTTATAGTTCCTGCGCCTTCCCAAAGGGGTCACCCCTCCTGAAGGCAAAACCAAGAGAGCCCCTCTCAGGTTCACACTCATCTATCCCAGGCTCCAAGTGGTGATGTTTCATGAATTTCCTTGTCAGCTCTTGGCCACACACAAGAACATAATACATTCTGCTGCGCCTCCCAACATCTACTATGGTGCTTCTCTCCGAGTAGGTGTGTTCAATGAGCCTATTTCAAGTTATTTAAGGAGCTAGAAGACCGTCGGAAGTTGATAGACCCACGCTGTGGTCAATGTTAATATGGTTACTATTAAGGACAGGCTCTTCTTTAATCCTAGCAAGTAAATGGAGAAGAAAACTACCAAACCCTAACCAGCATTATTTAGATGCAGCATTATTGTAGTATGTATCAATATTTTTTTTCTGAACAAATTGTTCTGTCTTTAGTTACTGTGGTCCAAACTAGATGACTGATCCCCTGATGGAAGGGTGGCATTGAGGAGAGAGATGACTTTATTCCAATGCATGAACCATGCTTTCAATGTTTGTTATTCTGTTTTCATTGGAGACATTTGGCTATACATTTGCCTGCTCCTTGGCACCTGGATTCTCATCACAAACTGGTCTAACTTAGGGAATTTTCTCTGTAAATAAGTAGAATAATATATCTACGTCTTCCTGTCAACTTGAGCTAGAGAGCAAATAGCGTTCAACTTAGGCTTGGAAGAAAGTACTGACGTCTACCTAAACCACTTCAGTGACTGACAATGATCATCCCTTTAAGAGTTAGCAAGAAACGGGGCATTTTTTAAAAATAGTATTTTTATTATCTCCTAAATCTTTTCCCTCTATAAAAATATAATGAAAACTTCCCCTGAAACTTGAGAGTTTCAAGAAAATCATTTATGGAATTTCCTTAGACAAACTGAGAAAGTCCAATCAGAAGTTCAAAATGACATCATAGAAAAGGGATGGATTATCCTCAATCAAGGGAAATGGAAAGAAATTTTACTGAATAATAATTCTTTTTTCTACAGAATTTAATGTCATTACTTCTCTTTTATGATTCTGTATTACATAATTAACAGCTCAATGCAGGAAATTAAAGAGATTAATTTCCTAAAAGCAATGGGTATTATTAACAAGTTATTCTAGAGTTTTAATTGAGGGAATGATGCTGTGTTTGTGTAGAGAGTATTCCAGCCACCTCAAGAGCTTTTTTTTTGATCAAAATAAAGTTAGAAAATAATTGATGCTTGAAAAGTTTACTGAAGTGGTTTGTGCTCATAAAATACATGTATTGTTTCCTTTCTTCAAAAAGAATTCATGGAAGAATTATTTAGTTAAGTTTTCATTTTTCCTTGTGTTTGTTTTATCTATAGCAGTAACACCAGCATTAAGGAACATAATATAATTAGCCTACCACTCCTAGTGGTTAATATCAAATCCCTGAGGACCTTTGATTCAGTATCAGGATTCTCTAGTCAAATGCCAAGTGCACTGAAGGCAAACAGAAATAGAAAATAAAACCCCTTCTTTGCATTGTACAATGAAATAAATCTTCAAGGATGTGCAAATGAAGAAACTCAAATGTTCAATTCTAACTCTTCAAAGGACTTTGCCATCTATTCTATCATTGACAAACTTTTCACCAATTATCCAGTCTAAACCTCATCTAGCTCCAGATGAGGAGTGGGAGTAGGCTATGGCCTACTGAACTGTTAAGTGTCTTAGATGAAGAATGTTCATGCATTTGGAAAAGAGTGGAACTCTCATCAAAATGTTTGAATTTCTCATTTTGCAATATCTAAGGCATGCTGTACCTTTTTGCCTCAATTTGGTGGTTGGTTATTCACTGTTATCATTCTCCTTCTCCTTCAATTGTCTTGGGTACTAACCACTCCACAAGTCTTTGCAATGGTTCTATTACTACCTTGTTATAGTCTTTGATCCATCTTCCCTTAAGAGATTTATCAAGCATGCTTCATGTCTGCCCAATACTCTGCTTTTCCTTATTTTCAACTGTTCTTTCTTCTGATATCTTTTTCTCTGATATTTTATATTATCTTCTCTACATAAAATGGCTTTGTGGGTGATTTTATCCACATTTCACAAGAGTAAGGACTCCTGTCTCTACATGTCAGTAAGGATCTGATGTCTAGTACAATGTCTGGAACATAGGAGACATTTGTATTAGGCTGCACAAGCTGTTGTAACAACATACCAGACACTGAGTTTCTTAAACAATAGAAATTTTATTCCTTAAAGTTGTGGAGAGTGAGAAGTCCAAGCCCAAGATGCTAGAAATGTAAATCCCATCCAAGGCACCTTTCCCTTGGACTGCACACAGTCACCACCCCACTGTGGACTCACATAACTCTTCTTGTTCAGACAAGGAGAGAAATGGAGAAATCCCTCTGATCTCTCTTCCTGTAAGTGCGTTAATCCCATCAGGCCAAACTCATTCTGCCTTCTTGACCTCATCTAACCCTAATTACCTACCTACCAAAAGTCCAGTTTCCAAATACCATTATGTTAGGGGTTAGGGCTCCAAAATATTAATTTGAGGAAGGGGGGGTGGGATAAAATCAGTGCAAATACAGTTCGGACAAATACTTCTGAATAAACCGTTGATTATTTAATTTTAAATTTAATTAAATTAAAATTCAAGTTAGTGTCTCAGCTGCAATGATCACATTTCATGTGCTCAATAGCCCCAGTGACTGCAGCATTGGACAGAACAAATATAGAACGTTTCTATCATCATAGCAAAGTCTATTGAGAAGATAGATACTAAGAAACTGTGGTGTCTGCCTGAGAACGTCTGTTGGGTGTAATCTTTACCCATCTGTGCCCTCAGTATTCTTTTGTGGACAGCTTAGGAAGTTCCTTTTGCCTCTCTGCTATATCCTGCAATAACTATGTTTCCACATTGTATTAATACATTAAAGAACTTTTGGGCATTGTCGTTGACTCGTTCCTTTTTCTGATGCAATGCATGAGCAAATCTTATCAACATATCCCTAAAATTCTGCCACTTTTCTGTTTCATATTTTATTTCTTTTCTTCTTTGAATACCTCACCACCATCTTCTCCTGAACTATTTTTCAATCATTTCCTATCAGTTTGTCCAAATTCACTTTTGCCTTTTCCAATAAAGTTTTCCCCAGAGAACTCAGAGTGCTCTTTAAAAAGACAAATCAGATTATAACTTTCCATTGCTGAAATATTTTCAACCGTGCTTAACAAAAATCTAAACTCTCAACATGAACCCCGCCTACATCTCCCACTTCATCTCAAGCCATTCCTTTCCTTGATCACTACCTCTACTCCCACTCCCACTTCCTGTTATCACTGCTATTTCTGCCCAGAAGCTCTCTTCACTCTGTCTTAGCTGGATCCTCCTTATCCATTTGGCTTCACTTAACTGTTACTTCATTAAGATAATTTCTTCAGACTTGGTTACTGAGGAATTTTGTCCCCTTTTTTCTATGACAAATAGTTCTAGTTATTGTTAATCTGTAATAAGTTTTTGAAATTACTTTTGAAATTTCTTTATTTGAGAGAGAGAAAGATAGAGTCCCAACATTCTGCTTCATTGTCCAAGTGCTCACAATAGTTGGGGCAGAACCAGGCTGCAGCAGGCTGAACTCAGGAGTTGGGAACTCAATCCAGGTCTCATACCTGCTTCCCTACAAGGTGAGCATTGCAGGAAGCTGGAAGCTGGAGCAGAGCTGGGACTTGAATCCAGGCTCTCTGCTATGGGATGAGGGCATCCTAACCAGAAGCTTAATCACTAGGCAAAATATCCAGCCCTTAACTTTGGAGTATTGTATTAATGTTTATATCCTTGATTAGTATCTCTCTTCCTCTCCTTGAGATCAAAGAACTTGTCTTTCTTACTTTTTACTACTATTTCTTAATGCAATGCCTGACAGTAAGTTCTTAGTATAAGTTCTTAAATAAACCATTGAATGTAGGAAAAGTCTTCAAAAGTTTCTAGGAATATGTAGATATTTTTAAAACTAATGCATGGATTTAAAAAAATTCACACTAAAATCATCTTCTAATTCCGACTCCTATGAACTTTTTGAAGTACCCTCCTGTGTGTGTTTTAACTTGTGAGCAAATGAATGAGTGATGAATGAGAGAATGCATCAATGCCTTGATGTTTTCTTCAGTAAATCTCAGGAATGAATTTTGCCAATGTGAAACACAGGGCATCAGAGATCCACAAAACGCCCTGAGATGAAATAGTAGACTCTCATGTTGGATATTGGATATATGTGGTGGCTTCTCTCCAAGGAGCTGCCCAGTATTTTTTTTTTAGCCCACAATAATAACAATGTGAATTTTAGTGACTGAAAATAATTCAGTTTACAATCCAAGGATATAGGAAATTTGAACACTATAATCAAACAATAGTGAATAAAATGCAGATACTGTAATCTAATTTAAAAGTACTTGGCTTTTTGCCATTTTTATTTGCAGACTTATCACCAGAATTTCTTCTCACAAAACTCACTTCCAGTGATCTCAGAATTCATTTATATTTGTACTATTCACCTGAGAGGGAAGCATACATCAACCTAACTATATGGGTCTTAATTATAATTAATGCAGGTCTCCCTCCTGGGCGGCGGTATAATTAAGACTGCATACAGCTAAGAATAAGTTTGTTTATGTCAACTGCTTATCATGAAATGTTCAACATAAAGTTTATTGAAATTATAGACCTCAGATTTGTGGATTTGTGCCTAAGTTCTGTCAGTTCTCAACAATGCAATAATTATCTAAGCCCTCTAAATGTCAGTTGTTATCACTATAAAAAGGAGGCAAAATGGAGTTAGTAATAATAGCATCTTTTTCATAGTTCCATTGTTTTGGTACATGTTGGAATAATTGAGAACTTCAATGGAAAGCACAGGATCAGATGTAAAGTAAGTGCTCAAAATATTTTAGCTTTAAAATAAGAGGAAGTAAAATAAAATCACTCTGTTCTTTCCTGGTCAGTAGGAGACAGTTAAAAATTAATTGAAATGGTACATTTTTAATAGAAAATTACTATTTAACTTGTGAATAAGTCTTTAGTGTGGAAATCTTTAAGCAAGCTGTACTAATTTTTTATGGGATGTTAATGTTCATAGGACATAGTTCCTGCCATTCAGGAAAATTTTCAGTATACAGAATATTAAATTCCTTCTTGCTTCTTAATAAACCCCCTTAAATTAGTAGGTGTAAGAATCTCCTTTAAAAATATTATGATTTTGGTGGTAAAGAGAACAGGAACAACTTATCTCTGAATAAATGTCTTCCAGCACATACACCAGAATTGTTTAAATATGAATTCTGAATAACTACTTTGTATCATCATATCAACAAAAAATAAATTATGTTCTACTACCAACAAGCTTTGAAAAATGTGACTGTGTATTGATAAGATCTTTTCCTCATTTCGGTTCTCTTTTGAATATATTTCAGCATATAATTAGAGAAATTGTGGTTTAAGTGTAGGTTTTGAGATTAGTTCTTCCTTTTAAAATTTTATTTAAGTTTGTTTTTGAAAAGTCTTAAATACTATTTTGGTCTTCCCTCCTGTTGATGTCCATGAACGATTCAGTTGTAGAAACCAATATAGCTTGTCAGGCTATGGGTGTGGCTCTTCTGAGTAATCCTGAACAGTGTTTCTCTACTATTGAAATTTTGGATCTGAAAATTCTTTGTTGTGTGAGACAAGATGAGAGAGGTGTAATGAGTAATGTGGGATGCTTAGCATCGTCCTTGACCTTGACCCAATCTGAGACAGTATCCCCCTGTTTGACAGCTAAAAGTGTCTTTAGACAATGCTTTAATGTCCCCAATATGGGTAGAAGAGCGGGGTGACAAATTTGGAGAATGGGGTGACAAATCACTATGCATATATTATTTATCCTAACGACATCCTAATTTTTGGAGTTCAGGAAATACTAAAAATTCATTTTATATAATTTCATGAAAAAAATTGAGGCAACTCATTATTTAGCTAACAAACACCAAGAATAAAACTATCCATAAAGGATCTCTATTTTTTGAGTATGAATTTACAAGTTGACATGCGCATTACCTAGTCAGAACCCTTCCTTTTTTTTTTCCTTTTTAACTATGAAAGTTGGTTAATTTTATTGGACCACTAGAGTCACTTTTTACTCTAATCAAATGTGTTTTGGAAAGATTTAATATTACTACAATCCATCTCTGTAATTTTAATAGGGAAAAATAGACATACTGATGTTGCTGTTAATTCAGGTACAATAGATTGTGTCTGAGAGTGAGCAAAGGTTATTGGTTTGTAACCTGGTCTTAATTTGGGAAGTTAAATTATACAGTTCTGAAAGTAGGAGTAGGTAATGGAAAGACAAGCACATTGAAAATATGAAAGACCTTGGATGTGGTTCTTCCCTGTTCTGCCCTGGGAAGTCCCTCTGAAGTCACGGGGAGGTCCCTGAACCCAGCTGGGACAAGGGCAGCCTAGACACTTCCATGAAGACATGCACTTGGATGGCTGTTAAGTGGGGCTAGTGAACTCATTCCTAATAACCAGTCAACTCCTTTTAGTTCATTTTCCAGGACAAGATTAGATCATGTTGGAAAAGCTCACCAAATAACCTTATAAAAAGAGATGAACTCACACTCAATTTTCATCAGGTTCTGAAGCAAAAACCATAAAAACCACTATCCCACCTCAGGCTACTGGAAGCAAATTTGCATTTTATTCTCAGGCACAGAAATATCTCGAGGCAAATATCTTAGTGAGAGGAGCTCCTGTGCTGCTTACTTTCTCCAGAAACCCAATTCACCAGCACTTGTTCTGGAGACCCAGGGAAGCCCACTGCCACCCAGGCCAGAGGAAGCACCTTGGAGGCACTGTGCTTCTGATTATGGAAAGTCACAGCTCTTCAAACTGTTTCTTCTGATAAAGAATTGAAGAGTTGGAGCTACAGTACAGTCAGATCTTCAGGGAGCTCGTATGCCAGTACTTCCTTAAGAAATAACAGTAACTGTTTTCCAGTGCACAGAAGCTTATTGTCAATACTGCACTGACATTTAAATAGCATTCAATATTTATGTATGCAAATTGATGGATACTGTTATACACACATCTCTGTAATTCAAATGATGGGGAGCATTTCCATAACAATATGACCATTCTTATCAATGCTTCCATCTTCCCGCCAAAGTCAATCAGTATTCTGAGTTGTAACTGTCATAAATTAGTTTTTTCTCCTTGAATGTCATACAACTTGAATCATCTGCCATGTACTCTGCTTTGTCTGGCTTCTTGGGTTTAGTATAGTGTTTGTGAGATTTGTCTACATCACTGTATTAGGTGTTTATTCTTACATATTGCTGACTTTATTCATAGGGTTTTATTGTATAAATATACCACTTGATTAATATACAGCAAGTAGCTTATCCATTTTCTGTTTGAGTTTCTTTTTCCCCTCAGTTTGGGGTTTTTATCAATGACACTGCTAGGTGGGACACACCTACATGTTTCTCCTGGGTAAGTGCTTGTGGGTACAACAATTAGGGAAGAATTACAAAGCTTTATTAACTTTTGTCTATTTCTGTTAAAATAAAAAACCTGCCAAACTAATTTCCAATGTGATTGCATTATTTTACATTCTCTAATCACAGATGCACGCAAGTTCTGGTTGCTCCACATGCTTCCAATACTTGGTATTGTTGTTTCTTTTTTCATGGACACGTGAAGGGTCTTCAAAAACTTCATAGAAAGTATATATTATTTAAAAATTACATATAGGCTACACAACTTTCTTGCACCAAAATAGTCTCATCTTTTAATTGCATTTTCCATGAATTTTTGGAAGTAGATTCTTAGTTATTTAAGAGATTTCTAGTGCCTATCACTTTGTAGGGAGTGGTATCCATGGCACAGTGAATGCGGCTGTAAAAGGAATTTTAAAGCATATTTGCGTGGGAAGATGGTCTCCTTTGCTGACTCATCTGTTATTCCTTGCTTTAATGGACATTTTCTTTATCTCCCTACCAAACTAAAGTGTAACTGTTAATTGATAAGCTTTGCTTTCTGCTCTGACTCTGCTCTTTCTGCATAGACACATAAGCTCATTTTGCTCCCAAATGGATCTACAGTTTTCAACTCCCTTTGAAAACATTCTCAGACACCTAACAAGAAATTTATTTTTAAAAATTTACGCATTAAAAAGCATATAGACCTTGAGGTCTACACTCTCGGGGAACAGTGGTTTTTCTATTTACTACTTGTCGAATTCTTTATTTAGTGGAGGGTTCAGCTTATGATTATATAGTAAATTGAAAGTATGTCCTTGTAAAAATTAAAAGAAAAATAAGCAAAGATGGAAGTGGGAGGGTGGGAGAGAAGGAGAAAGGAAGGGTAAGGTGGGAAGTATCCCTATGCTATTAAAACTGTGTATATGAAATGCATGAAATTTGTTCACTTTATAAAAATAAAAAAGTAACAAAAAATCCAGGAAATCTAGTTTGGAGCTCATGCACTCAATCATTTACTACTATGTGGTATAAAATTATTTGCAATGGCATTGTTTGTAATAATGATTCACATGTATTAAGTAAAGGCTGACAACATTTTAAAAAATTTAAGGGACTAACTGTAGCCTTAGTGAGTTTCCTGATAAAAAATATTTCAATCAATTCACATTGATAGCAAGATTCTGGTTGGTAGTGAAAAGAGAGGGTATCTTTAATTCAGGGTATATCATACCAGTGATGCTTATTTTTGAAATTGTAATTCTGTGGAGTGAAAATAACAATGATCTTCTTAAATTTTTGACTTTTTATTTTAAAAAATGATTTTAGAATCATATAAGCTCAGATATCCCCTTAAGTCAGATTTGCTAGATTTTCATATTTCATCAAATTTCCTGTATAATTTTATTTATCACTCTAAATATGTATTGGTAAATTTTAAGTCATTAGGCAGTACTAAATTATATTCCTTTATCCCTAAATATTTGTATTTCCTAAAACCAGGCTGATCTTTTTTTACAACCGTAGTGCAGTCATCAGAGTAAGAAAGCAGCACTCACATAAGTGTTGTCTTCAACATATAGGCCTTATTCAAGTTTTGCTACTTGTTTCAATAATTCACTTTATTGCAAAACAAATGAGTTTTCCTTATTCAAGACTAAATACAGGATTATTTGTCATAACTGATCCTGTCTTTTTCTTTTACTTTCATATAGAGCAGTTCAATTTTTTATTTATCACTTTAGCATTTTTGAGGTATATGAAAAATTTGTTTTTTTAAAAAACTTTATTTTTATTTTCATTTTTTTAACTTTTATTTAATGAATATAAATTTCCAAAGTACAGCTTATGGATTACAATGGCTTCCCCCCCCCCCATAATTTCCCTCCGACCCGCAACCCTCCCCTTTCCCTCTCCCTCCCCCTTCCATTCACATCAAGATTCATTTTCAATTCTCTTTATATACAGATCAGTTTAGCATATATTAAGTAAAGATTTCAACAGTTTGCACCCACATAGAAACACAAAGTGAAAAATACTGTTTGAGTACTTGTTATAGCATTAAATCACACTGTACAGCACACTAAGGACAGAGGTCCTACATGAGGAGTAAGTGCACAGTGACTCCTGTTGTTGACTTAACAAATTGACACTCTTGTTTATGGCATCAGTAATCACCCTAGGCTCTTGTCATGAGCTGCCAAGGCTATGGAAGCCTTTTGAGTTCACCAACTCTGATCATATTTAGACAAGGTCGTAGTCAAAGTGGAAGTTCTCTCCTCCCTTCAGAGAAAGGTACCTCCTTCTTTGATGACCTGTTCTTTTCACTGGGATCTCACTTGCAGAGATCTTTCATTTAGGTTTTTTTTTTTTTTTTTTTTTTTCTGAGTGTTTTGGCTTTCCATGCCCGTAATGCTCTCATGGGCTTTTTAGCCAGATCCGCGTGCCTTAAGGGCTGATTCTGAGGCCAGAGTGCTGTTTAGGACATCTGCCATTCTATGGGTCTGCTGTGTATCTCACTTCCCATGTTGGATCATTCTCTCCCTTTTTTATTCTATCAGCTAGTATTTGCAGACACTAGTCTTGTTTATGTGCTCCCTTTGGCTCTTAGTCCTATCATTATGATCAATTGTTTCATTTTATTTTTAAAGGCAGAAAGAGTGACAAAGAGACAGAAGAGAGATCTTCCATCCACTGATTGACTCCCCAAATGCCTACAGCAGCTGAAGCTGAAGCTGGATTAGGCCTAAGCCACGAATCCAGAACTTAACCCAGGTCTCCCACATAGGTCATAGGTCGTAGGTACCCAAGTACTTGAATCATCATGTGCTGCCTCCCAGGGCAGGAAGTTTTATCTGAAGTAAAGTAAATGGGGCTCAAACAAGGCACATTGAGATATGGCGTTTCAAGCAGCAACTTAACTGTTGTGCCAAATGCCTGTCCCTGGGCATTTATTTTGTAGACTGTCTATCAATTTTGGTTTATCTGATGCTTCCTCATAATTAAGTTTATACCATGATTTGCAGAAGTAATCCATGGTTAGAAGGCTGTGTCCTTTTCAGTGTATTTGGAGGCACAAGATGCTTATTTGTCCAAATGCTAGTGATGATAACCTTGCTCATTGGTTTAGGGTTATGGTTGTCATATTTCTCTGCACTAGAGTTATTTTTCTCCCTTGGTAGTTACTTAATGTTTTTAGAGGAGACACTTGAGACTACATTTTGTTGTTTCATGACTATTTATTCATTAATTTTTATGTAGAGATATGGATTCTTATTTTATGCCACTGATGATGGGTCTTTATTACCATTACTTCATTTTAAAAAAGGTAGTTGGTTATTTGAAAGGCAGACAGAGAGAGAGAGTTATTTTTCCTCCTTTGGTTCATTCTCCAAGTGACTGTAACAGCCTGAAGACAGGAGCCTAGAACTCCATCTAGATTTCCCAAGTGAGTAGCAGAGGTCCAACCACTTGGGCCATCTTCTGTAGCTTTCCCAGCAGCATTGGTAGGGAGTGGATGTGGAGCATCAGGTCTCAAACTATATAAAGATGCTGGTCTCACAGGTGGCAGCTTAACCCAGTATAACACTCTGTTGCCCCCAATACTTTCTAGAGTCAAGTTTTCCAAGATCCTTTGATGACTTTATTCTTTTAAAAAATTTTCTATTTCATTTTATTTGGAAGGCAGAGAGACAGAGAAAGTGAGATCAAGAGAGACAGAGAAAGATGTTCCATTCACAGGCTGATTGTCTAGGAGGCAGGAGTTCAGACCTAAATCTGGGTCCCCATGTGGGTGACAGGGACTCAGTTACTTGAGCCATAATCTTCTACCTTCCAGGGTTTATATTAGCTGGAAGCTGGAATTGGAAACAGAGCCAAGACTCAAACCCAGGAACTCTGATGTGGAATGTGGACTTCCCAAGCAGTATCTTAACTGCTCTGCCAAATATCATTGTGAAATCATACACTTTTTATTAAGCACATATCATTTGATAATGGATAGCTAGGCTAATTCTTAAATGAGAAAAATAGATTCACATAGAGAACTTAAATAGATTTGATATAAATATTCTATTCTTTATGTAAGTAGATTCTGTTCAGCAGAATAAGGACTCTCAGAGATGTCTATACCTTAATATTCTGAAGTTGGGAATATGTTAATTTTACATGGCAATTGAGACTTGGCAAATGAGATGAAACTCACTAATCAGTTTACTTCCAAATGGGGAGGTTACCCTGTATTATTGGCTGGGACAATGCCATCAAATGGGCTGGACCTTTCAAAGCAGAAGAGAAGGCTGTAGACTGAGAGACAGATGAGGCATGGGGAAGAATCCGTTTGTGTTCCTGCTTTTGAAGATGAAGGCCGCTATGAGCCAGAGTGTGGGTGGCCTGTAAGGAGCAGGGAGTAGCTCTCAGTTGACAGCCAGCAAGGAAATGGGGACTACAGGCCTAGAACCACAAGAAATAGATTTCTGCCAAAAAACGGAATGAGTAAGGAAGCAAATGCTTCCCTTGAAGCGTTGGGAATGGATCACAGCCTTGCCCACACCTCAGTGTTAACCCTGAGAGACAAGCGAAGACTTCTAACCTACAGATGTATAAGGTAGTACATTCATTTTTAAAGCCACCAAATTATTGCTAATTTCTTATTAAATTAAAGCAGTAGAAAACTAACACATGGATCATTTGCATGTGTACACACGATAAGCCATCCATACAACATTGCTTAGGTATTTTCTCATTCTAATTTTTTTCACTCTGTCTCTCACTCTCTGCATCTCTCTACCTCTTTTCTGCTTTGGTCCCTTTCTAGTATGTCTTGGATTTCCACCATACCTCCCCTCATCTAAATAATATATTCTACTTGTGGAGCTTAAAGAGTAACTTACACTATTTCTGTGCAAACCAAGAAGATAAGAGCAATGGCAGTAGAAAATCAATAAACAGGAATTAGAAGCGGCCAGTCTGTGACATTTTTGTGACTTTTTGAAAGGGGAGCCCCTATCCTTTTTGTTTTCTTGTGATTTGTTTTTGCTGCTTCCTCAGAGGAATCACTTAAAATGATTTTGACTTGAGTATTACATAAAATATCTCTAAATCACTACTTTGCCAAGCCACACATAACATGCTAAAATTTTACTCAAAAGACTTTAATACAGCAATCACTCTTCTTAAAAACTAGTGTGTTTCCCAGATTGAAAAGCATCATTGAAGCTTGTGGTAAACATAATTAAATAGGTTGGAAAAGGTTTAAATGCTTAATGGCATGGTGGACACAAGCCAGTATTTCCATTTCTAGGTGAGACTGGCATATTGGGTAGGTATCTCTAACATTGTGTAATTACCATATTCTGGAGAAGTTGTGGTTAAATTGTATTTTCATAAATCAAACCATGTTTTAGAATGATGGCTGTTTGAAGAAATCAGATGATAAATTATTTGTTAATCACCAGTTCATAATGTTTGTGTGTGTGAATTAGTTTGTTGGTAAGTATGAGCTGTCATTATTTAGTTTAAAAGTAGAGCACTGCAGGTTTAGCTGCCATTTGCCATGTCAGCATGCCATACCAGAGTGCAGGTTCATGTCCCAGCTTCTCCGCTTCCAATCCAGTTCCCGGTAATCTGCCTGGGAAAGTAACAGAAGATGCCATGGAGGAAACTCTGATGGAGTTCTGGGCTCCTAGTTTTGGCCTGGCCCAGCCCTGGCTGTTACAGGCATTTGGGGAGTGAACCAGTGGGTGAAAGATCTCTGTTCTTTTTCTTTCTCCCTGCCTCTCTCTGTTGCTCTGCCTTTGAAATAAATAAATAAATCTTTTTTAAAAATAAGTAGAACAACTTGTACATGAAAAAATTTTAAAAGACATTATTTTCAATGACCTATTGAAGTATTAAGCTAATGTTGTGAATGAAGAAATTTTAAATTTACATTTTAACTTAATAGAATATGTTGGACCATCAGTTTGACCTTACAAATGTTGTTTCAAACTTTCTAGAAATGTTTAATCACAGTGAAAATAAAGATTTAAGACAATTTCTTATTCCATTCTTTATGAGTCCTTGTCAATTTATCCTTTCATTGTGTATCTGAAGTTGTGTGAATTTACCATTTCACTTTTCACTTAAACTAGTAATAATTCAATGTACACAAAACAACTTTGTGTGTTCATGGAATATGATTATACTTTAAGCTGTTTTCTTTTTGCAAGTTGAAGAATTTTTCATTCTTCAATTATTTATTGTGGAATGCTTTCTACCAGAATTTTTTAATGGTAAGTTATATTCTTTGAGTCTGTGAGAGGATCAAAATTCAAGACTGCTGAGCCTAAGAGATAACACTGGTTGACAGAAATTTACAGAATACGATACATTCTGTAAGAGAGACATGGAATAATCACAGTGAAAACCTAGAGGAAAGCTTACTTTGGGGACATCAGAAAGGCCAGTTTTTTATTTTTAGGGTATGTAGCATTTTACCTGGTGGAAATGGGGAAATGTGGGGTGAATGTTGAGGACCGCACGGGTACAATAGCAGAAATGAATGAAAGCATTTTATCTGTAAACAGCAGTTTGAGGCTCCCTGTGGAGATGCAGAACTTGTGAAATGTAAGCATTCTGCAAGTCTTTTCAGAACAGTTCACACAGACTCATGCCTCTAGTCCTTTACCAAAGTCCAAATCTTCTGTTCAGTATTCTCTCCATTTCCCACAGTGCATGCTCGTGAGAAATCAGTGCACTCTATCTATCTATCTATCTATCTATCTATCTATCTTTTAATAGACAGTACCTGGAGCAACAAATCCGATTTCTCATCCTGCATACATCTACCCATGGGGAGGGAGATCAACATTTGTGTAACATGTAAAGTTAGCATGGACGTCAGTGTCACATTTTTTTTAAAGGTTTATCTAGTTATTTGAAAGGCAGAGTTACAGAGAGGCAGAGAGCGAGACACATCTCCTACCCTCTGGTTTACTCCCCAATGGCCGCAACAGCCAGAGCTACGCTGATCTGAAACCAGTAGCCAGGAGCTTCTTCCGGGTTTCCCACATGGGTGCAGGGGTCCAAACACCCAGGCCATCCTCCACTGCTCTCCCAGACCACAGCCAAGAGCCTGGTCGGAAGTGAAGCAGGCTGGACTCGAACTGGCTCCCACATGGGACTCAGGCACTGCAGGCAGTGGCTTTATTCGCTACACCACAGCGTCGGCCCCCAGTGTCACATCTTCATTGCTTTTTAGCAAAAATGCTGTCTTTAGCTTCTTTGTAGTTTCTCCTCAACTTAGTTTGATTTATTGATCCTGATTGAATCTGATTCTTTCAGCACCTTGTGCTAGGTAATAGTAAATCTGGCAAGTTATTTTGTACCGAGGTATTTGTAATTTAAAGTGACTTAAGGGACTTTTGTGTGTGCCATATAAAGTTTAGTTTTTATAGTAGCTGAAACCTATAAGGAATGTTTTGAGTCAGGAGATTGGGTAGTTTGTGAATTTAGAGGATAAAAACTAAATAAAGATAGAAGCGAATAAAGTGATCTTTTAAATTGTATCTAGTAGGTCCATTTTCGTAGATGAATTGAGGAAGGAAACTTGGAAAGGACACCCAGCAAGCACAGCTGGGCTTTATTTTAAGTCAGGCCCTGTGGCTAACCCTCAACAAGTTCCATTTGGTGAATTGAGGGTACATCCATGGAGGTTGTCAGGGCCTCTGTACCAAAGAGACATAAGCTGAGAGAGAGATTCACTCCTACAGGAAAAATAATATCACTGAATTTCTAGGATTTTTGGTATAATGTGAAAATGAAAAGTAGTTGACCTGATTGTTACTCTTTAATTGCTCTATTTATGAGGGGCTGGCTTGCTTGCTTGCTTTCTTTCTTTCTTTCTTTCTTGACAGGCAGAGTGGACAGTGAGAGAGAGAGACAGAGAGATAGGTCTTCCTTTACCAAGTTGGTTCACCCTCCAATGGCCGCTGCAGCCGGCACACTGCAGCGGATGCACTGCGCTGATCCAAAGCCAGGAGCCAGGTGCTTCTCCTGGTCTCCCATGCAGGTGCAGGGCCCAAGCACTTGGGCCATCCTCCACTGCACTCCCGGGCCACAGCAGAGAGCTGGCCTGGAAGAGGGGCAACCGAGACAGAATCTGGCACCCTGACCGGGACTAGAACCCAGTGTGCCGGTGCTGCAGGTGGAGGATTAGCCTATTGAGCCACAGCACCCAACAATGAAGGGTTTTTAAAAAGGTCAAGTGATCAATTTCAGTTCACAATTGATCTCACTGATAGGTCTAAGAGTCAAAGGGATCACACAAACAAGACTAGTGTCTGCTAATACTAACTGATTGAATCAAAAAAGGAGAGAACGATCCAACATGGGAAGCGGGATACACAGCAGACTCATAGAATGGCAGATGTCCTAAACAGCACTCTGGCCTCAGAATCAGCCCTCAAGGCATTTGGATCTGGCTGAAGAGCCTATGACAGTATTTAGACATGGAAAACCAAGACACTCTGGTAAAAAGAAAAAAAAAAAAAAGAAGAAGAAGACCTAAATGAAAGATCTCTGTGAGTGAGATCCCAGTGGAAAGAATGGGGCCATCAAAGAAGGAGGTACCTTTCTCTGAAGGGAGGAGAGAACTTCCACATTGCCTACGACCCTGTCTGAATAAGATCGAAGTCGGCAAACTCAAAAGGCTTCCATAGCCTTGGCAACTCATGACTAGAGCCTAGGGTGATTACTGATGCCATAAACAAGAGTGTCAAATTGTTAAGTCAACAACAGGAGTCACTGTGTACTTACTTCTCATGTGGGATCTGTCCTTAATGTGTTGTCCAATGTGAAGTAATGCTATAACTAGTACTGAAACAGTATTGTACACTTTGTGTTTCTGTGTGGGTGCAAGCTGATGAAATCTTTACTTAATATATACTAAGTTGATCTTCTGTATATAAAGATAATTGAAAATGAATCTTGATGTGAATGGAATGGGAGAGGGAGTGGGAGATGGGAGGGGTGCGAGTGGGAGGAAAGTTATGAGGGGGAAGCCATTGTAATCCATAAACTGTAATTTGGAAATTTATATTTACTAAATAAAAGTTTTAAAAAAAGGTCATGGAGATGTTTCCTATGAAATATCGTACGTATCAGAGAGAGATCAGAGGAATGGTTTCCCAGTGTAATAAGCTCAGTGGGGAGACTGTTTTTCACAGTGACCCAGTAGATATTATATGAGCAAATAGAAGAAAGATGCTCCCAGCCTCCAATCATAAAATAATGCCAGAGAATGGGAGAGGTTGATTACCCTTTGTATACATGCATTGAAACATCACACTGTAACACATAGATAAGTGCGATTATTGTGAATAATTTTTTTAAAAAACTTTGCACTGGGTTTTATTTTTCTGCAGCAAATTAAACTTCTAATTCTAGTTCCCATGAATGTGTTGCAGTCTGCTCATGTATTATGCACCCACGGCTGCCCCACTCCATTGTCTGACTCTGGTCTTTTCCACAGTGATGTGAATGTGTTTTCTGATCCCTTGACTGAAGTAGCCCCGTGATTTACTTCGTCCAGGAGGATGTGCCAGAATGACATTTCACCATTCATGAGATTGGCCTTAAGAGGTCTTGCATATTTCTTTTTTTTCCTCTTATACCGCTGTTTTTGCCATTTTAACAAGCCCAGGCCAGCCTTTTAGAAGATAAGATCCTATGTGGAAGATAAAGCAGCATCCTAACTTCAGGCCATACCAGAGTATTCAGTTCTCCGCCAACCTGGAAGTACACCACAGTCTCCTGCATAAGAACAGCCCTGACCAGAAGAACCACCCAGCTAAGCCTGGCTCAGATTGTTCAACCACAGAATTGTAAACTAACTTGATGGTTATTTTAAGACACTAAGTTTTGGGATAATTTATGATTAAGCAAAAGCTATTACATCCTAAAACCTCCCAAAGCCAGTTTTATCATTCAAAATGGAAATGCAAAGAGTAGCATCCTCTTACAGGCTTACTAGTGGATTAAGTAAAAAATTACCATACTTAATAAATAGAACCTGTTATTTTTTTAAAGATTTATTTCACTGCAGCCAGAATTGTGGTGCAGCTGCTTAAGCTGCTGTCTATGGGCAGCAGATTTGAGTTTGGACACTGTTTACCATCCAGCTCCCCACTAATGCACCTGAGAAAGCAGCAGAAAATGGTTCAAGTCCTTGGGTCCCTACAGTCACATGGGAGATGCTGATGGAATTCCAGGCTCCTGGCTTTGGGCCAGCCACTGCTCTTGTGGCTATTTGAGGAGTGAAACAGCAGATGGAAGATCTCTCTCTCTTTCTCTCTCTCTCTCTCTCTCTCTCTTTCTCTCTCTCTGCTTTTCAAGCAAATAAATTCAAAAAATCTTTTTAAAAATTTTTTAAAAATTATTTATTTATGTTAAAGGTGAAGTGTCTCAGAGAAGAGAGAGAGAGAGAGAGAGAGAGAGAAAGAGGAATCTTCAAACTGCTTTTTTACTCCCCAAATGACCACCATGACCGGAGCTGGGCCAGACTGAAGCCAGGAGCCTGGAATTCCATCCAGGTAACTTGTAGGTGGCAGGGACCCAAGTAGTTGGGCCATTTTCTGCTGCCTTCCCAGGCACATTAGCAGGGAGCTAGATTGGAAATAGAGCAGCTGGGTCTCTTACCAGCATTTGGGCATAGAATGACAGCATCTCAGGGGACAGCTTAACTGGTACACCACAGCACCAATCCCTGGAACCTTTTATTTTTAACTTTTTTACCATAATCTTTATTAAATGGAACTTTTTAATGCAAATAACATAAATAAACATAAGCAGAGATAACATAAACATGAATATAACATAAATAAGAAACATAATAAATAAATAAAATTAATTTAAAGATAAACATGAATAGAGAACCAAATGTCTTAGACCAGTTTTTGCTGCTCTAACAGACTGTCACATACTGAGTAATTTATAGTTAGGAGAAATTTATTTTTCACAGTCTTGGAGAATGGGAACTCTATGATAAATGTACAGTTTCTGGGAGGTGACTCCATATTGTATCACAGCATGGTAGGCAATGAGAAGGAGATAGAAAAAGAGAAAAAGGGGGCCCAACTCATCCTTTTTTAAGGAATCTAGACCACTGTGGAGGAGCTCACTAATCAACCTCTGGCTGAGGCCAGAGCCCTCATAGGGTATTCAGCTCTTAAGGTTCCCAGAAAAGTGCCTCTTCACCTCCCCCAATGATTAGTCCCATTGCTCTCCATTGATTATTTATTTCTTGGCAAAATAATTCAATTGTGCCTCATTGTATACTTCACATAGATGGAACTGTATGCTACGGTCCATTTACCTCTTGCTTCTTTCACATAATAGTGTGTTTCCAATAATTCTGCCAAGTTGTTTTCTCTAGTAGTATTTTATTTTCTTCCCTGCCATATGGTATTCTGTTGTATACATCACAGTTTATTGCTACTATATATTTTGATGGGCATTTTTACTGTTTCCAGTTTGGGTTTCTTAGGAATAGTACTTTGCACTTATGTCTGGGTGAAGGCAAAAAGATTGGCATTCAGAAGCCAGAGCTGTGGCAGTGTTGATGTCACATCCTTTACACATCAAGTTTTATACAAAGGGACAGCAGGTTGAGATTCTCTTATGTAGTGAGGTGACTTGATGGCAGTGAAACTTCTACTGTGGACTAAAAAGCGCCCCCCCCATATTCATAAGTCGAAACTAATCTCCAATGTGTTGTCTTAACAGGTGAGGCCTTTGGGGGGTGACTGCCATCGAGAATGAGATTAGTGTCCCTAAGAAAGACTCTGGAAGTGGCTTATTTGCTCTTCCACCAAGTTAGAATGCAGCATGAATCACGAGAATCATGTTAACTAAAAGCTCACTGGCAACAAACATCAAATTTGCGTTCTGACTTTGGGCTCCCCACCTCTAGAACTGTGAGAAATAAATTTCTCTTGTTCACAAGTTACCCACTATGTGGTATTTTTTTTTTTTTTTGGTAGCCTGAACAGGATAGGAAACTACTGCAGAAATCAATAGCAAATGTGTATGGTTTAATAAAATTGCAGTGGGATGTCTGGAGGTAGACTATTGGAGAGATTCTGAAAAGTAGAATCTACAGGACTAAATGTTCCTTAGACACAAGGGTATGGGAAAAACAAAACAAAACAAACAAACAAAAAAACAAGAACCAGTGTCCAAGGTGGAGAGTCATTCCTGAATATGCAAGGACCATCTCTGGCTGCCTTGAGGAATTTGCCATGAACATGGTTGGGCCCCTTTCATTCTGGTGAAGTAGGTTGGGACCAGAGTTCTAAAGAAAGCATGGGGGACTGTTGAGATGCCAGGCTTGCAGGCAGGCACATAGATATCTTGGACCGCAGGAACAGGGCTGGAGAAATGTACCTCTCCAATTAATCTTCACCTTTCCATTTCCAGGGAAAATCTGCTGCAAAGGACATAATTTCCTCCTATATTTGATATACAGGCAGGGTATATTATTGGCCTCTTGTTCTGCATGGTGTAGTCATTTCTCATCCAGCAGTGTTACTTTTGGGCTGGCTTCTTCAAGGTTATTAGTTTACAACCATGGCAAAGGCAGCCTGCCCTGGAGCTCCAGCCTAGCTTCAGGAGCTATGGGATTCTGAGCAATAATTCCAGGATATCCCATAATCCAACATCTCTGCTCTAGATGAGAACAATGTCTGAAGCCTGAATGTACTACATGTGAAAGGAGAAGTTTGTGAAAGAGAATAAGACTATCCCTTTATGTTTTTGGATTCCAGGGAAGGAATTATGTAAACTGAAACTGCATTCCAACATTTTTCTAGTCTTGAGCCTTACATTTTGGATTAAAATTTAAGATTTTGTAAACTAAGAATCAGAAGGTAAGGTCAATCATGAACTGAATTAGGTAAGGGCTGAGAGAAAATGGCTGGGTTCTGTTGCTCATCGATCTGGTCTTTTCCTTCAGTTTACCAAACTCAGATACTTTTAAACTACCTTTTAATCCACTTCTTCTGTCCAAGAAAATCAGATGTGGAATTCCAAATGGAATAGCTAAAATAACAGTAATAAAAGGCACTCAAATACATTTTAATTTCATTATGATGTACCAGAAGGTTTAACTTCTGCCTGCAGTGCCTGCATCCCATATGGATGTTGGTTTGAGTCTTGGCTACTGCACTTCTGACCCAACTCCCTGATAATGTGCCCGGGAAAGCAGTGGAAGATGGTCCGAATCCTCGAGCCCCTCCCCACATAGGAGGCCTGGAAGAAACTTCTGGCTCCTGGCTTCAGCCTGGCCCAACCCCTGGTCATTACAGCCATTTGCAGAATCCACCACCAGATACAAAATTCTCTCTCTCTCTCTCTCTTCTTTATTCTCTCTATATATCTCTTTCAAATAAATAAATAAATAAGTCTTTAAAAACATTTTGAATTTCCAATAAATAAACGATTGTGTAATACTAATTTGTTCCAATATCACATGTATGCAGACACACACACACACACACACATGCATATTAATATACTTTAAAACTTCAAGGAAACAATCAAAGAAAAATTATATTTTAGAACAAAAAATTTTGAATCAGTTTTTTCATAATGTCCATTTTCTGTGAACATTTTGAATACCCTATACATATGTGCATATAAAAAATAATCATTATTTATTTTAATATTCAAAAATTAACAAATTGATTGTTCATCTTACACTCAAACATAACTTAGCATTCTCTTTTTTTAAGCTTTTTTTATATATTTGAGAGGTCCCATTTTTTCTTTACCCAGTCAATAGCCATTCTTATGTGACTATGGTACAATGTTGAAATAAAGAATATGATACAGGTACTGTAGAGTTTGTGCTTGTGTGTGTTTCTGTGCCATTTAAACATATGTGTTGATTTGTGTAACCATCACCACATTTAAGATACAGAACTATTCCATCATCCTGAAGATCATCTTTATGTTATCCCTTTACAGTCAGCCTCCCTCCTACAACAACATATTAACCCCTGGCAACCACTGACCTGGGGAACCATTTGTCTCTATAATTTTGTCATTTTGAGAATGTAATATAAGTGAAATGTCACAACATGTGACCTTCTGAGACTTGTTTTTTCAATCTAGCGTTGATACCCTTAAGATCCTTCCATTGTTGCATATACCAATCAATATAGCTATAAAATATATGGAATAAAAGCTGATGAAAGTGTATATATACAAATACAGAAATCACAATATAGCTCTAAAATAGGTGAATATGTTCAATGAGAACGTTGCCCCCACAAGCTAAATCAGAAAGCGGAGACGGTGACAATGGATAGACATTCAGCACTACCGCAATACCTCCTTGAAATATGGCAGTGACTTGCTGAAGAAAGCACTAAGAGATCATGAATTTCTGAGTTAATCCATGGGTTGTTTTATTGTTTCTTTCCTCTTCAGGACTGGCATTGTGTCTGCCAGTTTTTACCTCTTACAGTGTTGGTGTAAATGCTATACCTGGTTTTATCTTTCAGTTAAGGATGGATCTGGAAAATCAACATTTTACATGCTTATGTGGTTGAGCACAAGGTCAGACTACACCTGAACCCTCTTTGAGTTTCAACAGCAAAGGTCTTGGATAGCATCAGAAAAATTGGGAATGTGCCAGAGGTTCAAGGGTCAACAGAATTCGGTGTTCTGTCCTTGCTTTCTCCCCAAAACAATATTCTGTCATTCTAGTAGCTTCAGTCTATTTTATACATCAGTAGCAAATGGCCCAAAGGAGCTATGAAGTAGTCTTTGAACTGATGTGTGACTTCCATTGTAATACTCAGAGAAGATATTATACTTCATGTTTTCGTTTTCCTTATTAAAGAACATAGCAAACTGTTTTCCAATTAGAACAACTTTTTTTCTTTTTTCTTTTAATTTAATTTTATTTATTTGAAAGACAGAGTTACAGAGAGAGGTAAAGACAGAGAGAGGTCCTCCATCCTCTGGTCCACTCCTCAGATGACCGAAATGGCTGGAGCTGTGCTGATCTAAAGCCAGTACCAGGAGATTCTTCTGGGTCTCTCACACAGGTGCAGGGGCCCACGAACTCGGGCCATCTTCTACTGCTCTCCTAGGCCACAGCAGAGAGCTGGATTGGAAGAGGAGCAGCCGGGACTAGAACTGGTGCCCACACGGGATGCCAGCACCCCAAGCCAGGGCCTCAACTCACTTCACCACAGCGCTGGCCCCCAATCAGAACTTTTAACAAGTACTTTAAAGGGGTATTTCAGGCACAGCCCTCAGATATGTCCCTGATGACCTTATTCCTGGTAGAAGTTTCTCAAATTACATACAGTGTGTGTAGTGGAGACAGAGGAGTGAAGAGAAGATTATATAGGAATGAAAACTGTGAAAGCATGACTAATTATTATGATGCTTTTATCCAGAAATTTATATGGATCTAAGGAGAACACTGAATTCATTACTGTTTCTGTTTTATTTTATTTTCTGTAGTCATCTTCTTCATTATTATTTTAAAACATAACGAGTTCTTCATTATTGCAATAAAATATTTACGTCAGTCAAAATGTCATTCATTCCTTTTTCAAATGTGTAGATAGACATCTTGACCTGTGTACATATTTGTACCTATTCTTATATTCCTCTAGATGACATTTTTGTTGGTTTTCTAAAGCTGGGTGCCAATGAGGTAAACCTAAGATTCTTTTGGAAGCTTACCCTGGAGTGAGAATGTTTTCTCAACTTTAATTTCCTTTACTGATCTTTAGAATTTGGTGGGAAATTCCAGTCCCGAGAGAAATGCTGACATTATTTCTGAAAAATACCTAGATCGATGACTGTTGCTGCACGAGCTGGACCCAATCAGTTCTCAGTACAAGAAGCTCATCAACAGGGGAGGAAGCACAGGAGCCAGGATAAAAGGAAGTCATTCAATGGTTTCCTCTCTTATGCTGGGAATTTCCAAAGAAATAAAGTCAGGGGCCATCAGAAACTGGTTTGCAATGGAAAGGTAAGATAAGAGTTCATTTTCCTCACTCTTTTTAATTAATACACCCCGAATTCCTAACCGAGACAGTCTTACATAAGAGAAGACTCAGCGTCACTTTGCCATGCCCAGCTGTAGTGCTTTCCAATAGTGGATGTGTGCCACCCCACCCCACCCTGCCACATTTTTAAAAATTTATCTCATGATGTTGAGCCACTACTGTAATGATAGAGAGTAAACCTAATCAGCCTTGTTTAGAGAGCCTAATTTGTGAAAATTTACAAAAAGACATTATATCGGCTAAGACTACGTATACAAATACATTCCACTCAAATCACAATTTACCTACTACACTTATAATGATAGGTATTCTCTGTCTAGTCTCAGTTGATTTTCAAACAGATGAGCTTTAATTTTATGGATTCTCTTAACTAGCAGCACTGCTTATTCTATTTCCTTGATTCTTTGTGTAGCATAATGAGTAACTTGATATCTGCCTCATATTTTATGGGCACATAATTCATCTCAATTCCAGATGCAGGAGAGTTATTCCTGCTCGACTCCCCAATGTCCCCTCCACAGTCCCAATTAGATGATTATTTAACAGCCAGTTGAATTTCCAGACCAAGCCATCAAGGCCTGCATCTTGAATTGCCTAAACTGTTTGTTCTAACATGTGGCTTTCAGACATCCTGCTGGGTCAAGTTTAATTGAAAAAAGACGGCTTTCTCATCCTGAGAAGGTTTTAGAGGACAGAATATAAGCAGAGGGTCAGTGAGATAACAAAACATTTCCAAGATATTTTTATCTAAAACATGTACTTATGAAATCTTGTTAGAGTTAGCACTTTTTGTTATTTTCATCCATATGTAGAGTGCAAAATACAAACAAGATTATGTTTCATAAGGTGGATTGCATGGGTCAGCTTATAAAAACTATAATAAAAATAGGAACCGACAAGAGGGGATTATTACTTTTAGGATCACAGAAGCAGATTTAACTGTACCTTCATTCTTTGGAAAGTGACAATGTCTACTCTGGCACATGCTGCATCGCATGAAAATGTTACATAGGTAGATGCACATAATAGGCCTTCTTGTTAAAGTGCTGGAAAACTCCAGAAAAGAATTTGGGTGAAGATAAAATAAGACATTGAAATAATGTCAACCAATTATTCTCTTATGTGGAAAAAAAGGCAAAGAAGTAGAAGTTAAACCATGTCAAAGTCATTTGAACTGAAGTCTCAAAAACATAAGAAGGGGGCTTTAATCCTAGTGCAGACCAGACAGACTTCCTCTGCAAACTTGAACAAATGTTGGGGTCTTTAACTTCGTTTCCCCTGTTTATGAAATGAAAAAAAGATTGGACTTTGTTTCCTTCAGGGTCCTTGAAGTGATTAATTGCCTAATGGTTTCTAAAGACCTTTGAAAACCAAATAGCGGAGATTTAACATATTATGTTGTTTTGCCCCTTGATCATTGCATTTCTGTTAATTTTCTGTAACTCAGTTTCCACTTCATTCCCCCTATTTTATGTCAACCTACTAATTATTTTTCTTGAGATGTGTTTTGTGGAGAAAGGAGGGTAAAGTCACAGACCAGCATATTGGATGGGATTACTGGTTGCAGATTTATTCTATAAATCCTGACACTGCCTCCTATCTCTTTAGTCTTTCCTTTTTTGTAGTCTTTTGTCTTTTTAAAAATATTGATCTTATTTGTTTTGAAAGGCAAAGTTGCAGACAGTGGGAGCAAGAGAGGGATGGAGGGAGGAAGAGGGAGGAAGATACACACACACACACACACACACACACACACAGAGAGAGAGAGAGAGAGAGATCTCGTCAATCCACTGTTTCACTCTCCAAATGGCTGCAATACCTGGGGATGGGCCAGGCTGAAGCCAAGAGCCCAGAACTTCATCCATGTCTTCCACATGAGTGACAGGGGCCCAAGAACCTGGACCATCCTCTGTTGCTTTTCCAGCTGGAACCTGTACTGGTGCCTGTACAGGGTGATGGAGTTGCAGGCAGTTCAACCTACTGTGCTGCAATGCCAGATTCCTTTCCTTTGACTTTCAATTCCATTATTTTTTCTTCTTCCTCCCTCCTATGAGATATTTTAAACTTATATAACTATGCAGAGAACGAGGTAAAAAAATCAGTACATACAGCCATAACATAGACATCATAAAGGGTAATGTTTAGCTACATTTGCTTGAGGCATATTCTAATACAAATAAAATATGAAGTTACATGACACATGGGTGTCATACAACTTCATTTACAATCTCCTTCCATATGCTATCCAGTATTTGCAAAATGTACGAGTCCCAGTGAGTCAGGTTTTAAAATACATAACATATAAATGTCCAATGTATAAGCATCCCCATCCTAACTGTTTAATTCAACAATAATATGCTTTAATATTTGACCAACAATATGAAGGTGAACCTTGTTCATTTTATATGGATGTGTACTTTAATATTTTTTCCAAATCTCGGTAGACATTTATGTTGCCTTCAACATTTAACCATTAAAAACAACATTATTATAAACATGTATGGGTTTCTGTAGTGTATGTACAATTATAGAGAAATTTTGGAGTCATAGGGAATCGTATATTCAACTAACCTCAATATTTTCAGATTGTCTTTTAGAGTGAATATAATGATGTCTGTAGAAGATGAGGTTCATCCACATATCCTAATTCTTGAGATTTTCAATTTCTTTAATCATGGCTCATTTGTTACACATTGAATAATGTCTTGCTATGTATATATTTTATGAGATTTAATTTATATGGGAAAGCACATGTATTTGAGTGTTCAGTTTTATTAATTTTAAAAATGTCCACACTAGTCTAATCCCTACCACAGAGAAGATATAGAATTTCTTCTCCAGCAAAATTTTTTGAATTCCACAATAATTTTTATAATACACATTCCATGAACTTTTGGAAAACCCCTATAAGTGTGGATTTCAATAATTTTTTGCACCAAAGTAGATTTCTTTTAATTCCATTTTACATAAATTTTCTGAAGTGTCCCAAATTCATTTTCAGCTCTGCACTGAATGTCATTGATTTCATCTTTTTTTTCATTGCTTGGATGTTATCACTTAACAATTTTTACTCTTAGAAATTCTATTTTGTGAATTTCTGAAATGCTTTTCTCCCCATACTATTCTGATTTTAAGTCTTCTCTTTTTTGATTGACTATAAAAAACACTTGGTATTTTCTTAATTTTTCCAGTTCAATAACAATACTTATCCTGTTATGCATCCTCTGGCTTCATTCTTGGGAATATAGTTTCTCATGTGGCTTGGAGTTGATAATGTGTTATTTATTTTTAACGGTTTTCTTTTATGTGGAAGTTCTTCCTGTCATGTGACAGGGTCTCTATGGAATAATTTTGCTATTACTATGGTTTGTATAGTTTCACTGGTTTTGAATAAGTTGTAATGCTGAGGTCTGACTCAGTGTTCCTAAATGTGAACATGGTGCTCATTTTGGCTTTCTAGCTCTCATAGGGTAACATTGTGCTGCTACCTTGTTAACATGTTTCCTTTTTTACTATGTTTTCCATGGAATGTTTGATTAGTACTAGTATTCATACATATTTATATGATACAGTGCCATATTTTAATTATATACAGCATAAACTGATCAAACCAGGCAACTATCCTTTTGTGTTACCCCACCCCCCTATTTTTCTGATTGGAACTCGCCATCTCCTCTCCTCCAATTCTTTATACACTACATACTACATTGTTATGAATGACAGTCACCCCACTGTTCTGTGACACATTAAGATTTGTTGCCTATATCTTACTGTGATGTTACCTAAACTCTATCTATTCCTAGTTCTTAATCCTTCTTGATATCTCATAATCACTATTCTAAATTCAGATGGACTATTTTTTTCAAATGCTTCCACATATGATAGAGAGAATTCAACACTGGTTTTTGTCTGCTTCATCTAGCTTAATAAAATCATCTTCAGGAGGAGAGAACTTCCACTTTGACCATGGCCTTGTCTAAAAATGATCAGAGTCAGTGAACTCAGGGGGCTTCCATAGCCTTGGCAGCTCATGACAAGAGCCTAGGGTGATTACTGATGCCATAAACAAGAGTGTCAATTTGTTAAGTCAACAACAGGAGTCACTGTGCACTTACTCCTCATGTAGGATCTTTGTCCTTAGTGTGCTGTACATTGAGATTTAATGCTATAACTAGTAGTCAAACAGTAGTTTTCACTTTATGTTTCTGTGTGGGAGCAAACTGTTGAAATCTTTACTTAATGTATGCTAAACTGATCTTCTGTATATAAAGAGAATTGAAAATGAATCTTGATGTGAATGGAAGGGGAGAGGGAGTGGATAAGGGGAGGGTTGTGGGTTGGAGGGACGTTATGGGGGGGGAAGCCATTGTAATCCATAAGCTGTACCTTGGAAATTTATATTCATTAAATAAAGGTAAAAAAATCATCTTCAGTTCCACATATTTTGCTGCAAATGTCAGGATTTCATTCTTTATGGCTGAATGATATTCCATTGTGTTTATAGAATAAATTTTCTTGATCTATTCATCCATCAATGGGCACCTAAATTGCTTGCGTATTTTGCCTATTGGGAATGATGGTGCTGTGAATATGGGAGTATAGAAATCTCTTTTGGGGGCTGATGCAGTGGTGCACTAGGTTAATCCTCCGCCTGCGGCGCTGGCATCCCATATGGGCACCAGTTCTAGTCCTGGTTTCTCTTCTTCCAGTCCAGCTCTCTGCTGTGGCCCGGGAAGGCAGTGGAGGATGGCCCAAGTGCTTGGGCCCCTGCACCTGTATGGGAGACCAGGAAAGAAGCTCCTGGCTCCTGGCTTCGCATGTGCGTAGCATGGTGGCCATTTGGGGAGTGAACCAACGGAAGGAAGACCTTTTATCTGTCTCTCTCTCACTGTCTGTAACTCTACCTGTCAAATAAACAAATAAAAATAATTAAAAAAAAGAAATCCCTTTTGTATGTTGACTCCATTTCATTCAGATATTAACCCAGATAATCTAGTTAAGAAATGGGAAAAGGATCTCAATAGACATTTCTCAAAAGAAGGAATACCAGTGGCCAATAAATACATGGGAAAGTGCTCAAAATCACTAGCCACCAGGCAAATGCAAATCAAAAACAAAATGAGGTATCATTTAAAGTAGCTATTAACAAAATTACAACAACTAAAGGAAAAGGAAGCTCATGTGCACTGTTGGCAGTGATGCAAATTAGTACTGTAAAATATGCTTGCTATACGATCCAGCTCTCCCACTTCTCAGTAAAGCATCAAAGGAGATGTTCCAGTGCTTTCTATTCATTTCTTTGATGTATCAATCAGGGTCCATTGTAAGGCACAGGGGAGGGTTTAATGTAGTGAATTAGGTTGAAAAATTGAAGAAATGGATTCTAGAAACTCTAAAAAACTCCAGGACTAACAAATTCATACTGCTCTGGAACCACCCACAGGGCCTTGGAAGAATCAGAAAACTACTTCTGCCTTGCCTGCTACTGCCGCTCTTGCCTTCTGAGTGCCAGCGAACCGAAGGACAGGCCTTGCTGCTGCAGAAAACCCACAGCCCCAAGGCTGGCTTACAGAAGTGGCTGAAAAATGACACCAACTCTTTTCTACCTTTCAGTTTCAGGAGAATGCACTGAGTTGTGGAACCCGACTCTCCTTCGGATCCCTAGCTGTGTGTAGATATGCAGAATGCACTCAACTTTGGTTTTATTTCCGATTTGTTTAATTTGTTTTCAATCAGAATGAAAGTGTAACAGAGTGTGTGTCATGCAGTCAGTAAGTCCACCCTGAGACTCAAGGGAGACATCCCTTCCAAGGAATTGACTCTAGGTCCCTGCTTCTCAGAAACCAATGGACAAATGTGATTTGGATTCTCCAGGAAGCTGATAAAGTAAAAAGTGCAAAAGACACAGTGGGAGGGGTGGCACTGTGGCTTAGTGGGCTAAGTTTCCACCTGCAGTGCTGGTATCCCAAATAGGTGCTGGTTTGTGTCCAGGCTGTTCCTCTTCAGATCCAGCTCTCTGCTGATGGCCTAGGAAAGCAGTGGAAGATGGCCTAAAGTGCTTGAGCCCCTATATCTGCATGGGTGATCCAGTAGAAGCTCCTGGCTCTTGACTTCTATTGGCCCAACTTCAGCTGTTGTGGCCATTTGAGGAACAAGCCAGCAGATGGAAGACCTTTATCTTCATCTCTTCCTCTCTCTGTGTAACTCTACCTCTCAAATAAATAAATAAAATTTTTAAAAACACACAGTGGGAGTACCATTTGTAAATAGAAGGAAACAGGTTGAGAAAGAGAACCATCAGATATCAACAATTTCAAGTTAATAGGAAACTCTCTAGGACAAAGATGGCCCAGCAGAGAACACCCATGCTGCAACAGATCTGTCTCGCTCTCCCTTTCAAATAAATATAAATAAATAAACATTAAGAAATAGTCATGCCCGTGCGTCACAGGCTGGTGATAATCCCTTGGCTGTCAAGCTTAGGGGAACATGATTGACTTAACAATGCTCTTTGTGGGAAGGGAGATTTGGCATTGTGTCTCCCTGTCTGCCATAGGTCACCTGATCTGTCACTAGATTTGTGTGAAATCCTTGCTTCTAATCCTATGACAATACATTGCCACACGACCACTCTTAGCTATTTCCATGTTCCCTTCCCTCTTCAATCTCGACACAGGAAAATTGCCTTTATTTCAAACTTGACTAAATTATCCAAAATGTCTAAATATTAACACTCAGAGGACAATTCTGTCTTGTCATTTCATTGTGCCTTTCTGCTTGACTTAATGCATTGGCATGCTAAGACGTCCTTTCAGAGAGATTATCTAGGGTCAAGTAGCACAGTTGATGTAACTATGATGACATCACTGAGACAATAAATAAAATCGATCCCCTAGTTGCCACAGATTCACTTGGAAACTATTGGATTTGCTGTGACTGATGGTTAAATATTGCCCTGTTTCTAGCTGAGTCAAGTGAAAAATACCCATTTTTCATTGTTAATATTAATGATCACTATACTAGGAAAGACAAAAAAAAAACAAGGAAAATAAATTGTCTCTGTATTTAATAGACTGTTTACTTGGGGATGGCCATCAGAAATCATTGAGATAAATTTCATGTGAAAATATATAAACTTGAATCTTTCCTACTCAAAGCTTGGATTGTGGATTGCCAGCATCAGTTATAGGATGAACCCAAACGAAATGCAGATTCTTACACCCCCTACCCAAACCTAAGAAATAATCTGTACCATTTATAAGATATACAAGTGATTCATATGCACTTGAAGGTTTTAGGAGCATTGACTTACACAAAAATGCTGTAGCTGATGCCTTGTGGAGGAAGAAACTGAATAGGAAGGGTGCTTAAATGGTTGCATGAGATCTCATCTTTTAGAAAAGGCAGAACTTGAATAAATAGAGTTACAAGAAAGAGTTTTGTGGATTAAAACATAATAAACTGATTTTTAAATCTGTCAGAGACAATAACCCACTGCATTATATATTTCTTAGTAATGTTTTATGGCACATCTAATAGAAGACAACTTGATATTGGCATTTATGTTGTATATCTTCTCTGCTGTAGGAGTTTGAATGAAACACATGAAGGTCTTTCAAAAATGCACTGCTAGAACTGAAATGATCTGAGTTTATAAAGAATTTCACTGTAAATTTTGCTACTGCAAGGTGCTTTATTGCCAAAAATGTCTAATTTTATTTCTGAAGTGTGGCTTTCATAAATTCTATGACATGCATTCCTTTAGATTACAGAGAGGTTGACGTTTTCATGAAAATGTTCTGCCCACAGCATTCTGTAAGTGCCTTTCCACTCTGCTCCTTCTTATGGAAAGTGGAAACTCTAACTCTGCAAAGCAGATCCACATGCTCTGTAATGCTAAAAATGGGGGCTTTTGCTATGAATTAAAATGTTCTCTTCTTTAATGCCTGCTCCCATTAAGACAGGTAAATTATATTTTCATGAAATGTTTCCATTTAAAAAAAATTATACTGATTTATGAGGTAATTTCAGAGGGTCCTACAGCAGCTGCCATCCTTGTATTTCCGATTCCACTTCAGACAGAAGGGCAGCAAACCTTGAACTGACACTACTGATTCAAAATTTTGGTGTCAGGAAGAGAAGCCAAACACTTTAAGTTGAAGGTAACTTTAAAATAATATTCCTGGCGAGTCTTATTCTTATAGCAGGAGTTAGAAGACATAATAGTGGTGTGTAAGAAAGAGGTCTGAAAAAGAAACCCACAGTTACAAAGAGAGTAGTTTAAGCTAATGCATTAGGAATGGTGACATTTGTTAAATGCCAGCTTGTTTACATAAATAGTTCCTACCTCCCTTTCTTATGCTCTGTTTCCCAATTTATAGGCTTTTTCATATATTCAGTACAACTGGAAAAAAAGAACAGTAGTGCTATGGTTTGAATATTCCCTCCAAAATTCAAATGTTACCAAAACAATAATATTAAGAGGTGGGCTTTTAAGGGATGAATTAGGCCTTACCTACCCTCTCCTGGTGGTATTCAAGTCTTTGTATCTTTCATAAGCTTCATACAGCATGTTTTACCTCTACCTTATACCCTATGAGGACACAGCTGTGTTTTAAAATAATTTTTTAGAATTTTCTATATACAAGATCATGCTATCCGCATTGGAGATAGTTTATGTCTTCCTTTCCAATAAAAAATGACTTTTGTTTCTTTTTCCTGATGGTTGTCCCAGCATCAATACCCAGAACAATCCTTAATAAAAGTGATGAGAGCAGGCATCCTTATCTTGTTCCTCATCTTAGAGTAAAGCATTTCATTTTTCTGATATTATGAGTAAATAATTTAGTATTTCATCATTAAATGTGATACTGGCTATGATTTTAACAGGATGATCTTTTTTCATAGTGAGACATTTCCTTTAATTCCTAATTTGTTGAATGTTTTTATATGAAAAGAGTGTCTTCTGTCAAATGATTTTTCAGAGCTTGCAATTATTAACAGGGAGCTGAATCAGAAGTGGAGGAGCTGAAATTTTAACTGGCACCCATATAAGATGCCAGTGCTGCAGGCCAGGGCTTTAACCCACTGTGTCACTGCGCTGGCCCCTGTAGTAGGGTTTTCTACAAGATATTTGTTAGTTCATGTTGGTTTATAATGTTGCTTGAGTGTTTTATACTCTTAATTTTCTGCCTGTTTTTTCTATCCATTTGTGAAAGGTAGGAATTAAAATTTTGAACTATGAATGTTGTCTATTTTTCCTTTCAGTTCCTTTCAGAATCTAAAGCATGCACACTATCTTTTTAATTTTATTTATTTATTTATTTTTGTTTGACAGGTATAGTTACAGACAGTGAGAGAGAGATAGAGAGAAAGGTCTTCCTTCTGTTGGTTCACTCCCCAAATGGCCACCACGGCCAGAGCTATGCCTATCCGAAGCCAGGAGCCAAGTGCTTCCTCCAGGGCTCAAGCACTTGGGCCATCCTCCATTGTCTTCCCCAGCCACAGCAGAGAGCTGGACTGGAAGAGGAGCAACCAGGACTAGAACCTGGTGCCTGTATTGGATGCCGGTGCCGCAGGAGGAGAATTAACCAAGTGAGCCACAGTGCTGGCCCCTAGTATGCATACTATCAAAAAGGCATCAGTTTGATGTTCGCCTTGGTTGCTTGACTGTTTATCAAGTTTCTTCATAGCAGAATGATTTCCCTTTCTTTTCACAGTACATTCTCTAGAAAGAAACCATTATGAACAACTCACGTGAAAGGAATGGGATGTTTTGTTGTACATCCTCAAGAGATATGCACATATTTATATTATTTGGAATTCTTTTGCAAAAGAGATTTACCTGTTCTTCCCCATTTATGAATTTAGCCATTTATTTATTTATTTATTTATATGAGTAGAGACTTAAGGAAATGTTTTTCAAATTTGGACCATAGTGTAATACTAATTATTCTGTTGTTCATATTGTTCCAGTTGTAACTATAGAAACTCCTTCAATTGCCTTCTTTTCCCTTTGACAATACCTTAACTATAGGAAAGGGTTTTTTCTTTTCACCACTACTTTACTTTCTGGAACTACAAATGTTTCATGCTTACCTCGTATATTCCATGTGCCAATCTTAAGAATCATTTATTTCCCATAACTGAAGAATGATGTTAGAAGGCTAGATCAAGTGTTCAGTGTGCTGTGTGCTCCTGAAGATTTATTGCTTCTAGGCACTTTCAGCTTTCAAAGTCAAGAAATACACATGTATGTACAAATCCAAATATATGAACATATATTCATATCTGTACATATTTCTATGTGTAACATCTGGATGCGCATTAAACAAATTAAACATGAGTTCATACAGATATCTTGAGCTCTAATCAACAGACATGGAAATATAGCTTCCTCTTCTCCCAACTGATCTGTAAAATCCCATTTTGGTGGTGATAAACCTGTTTTTTACTTCTTTGATTCATTTAATTAATTGTTTAATTCCAATGTACATATAGAAGAGCATGAGAGTATATAACCCATATTATCAGAGAAAACAACATTATTAACTAGAGTTAGTGTTTTACAGGTTCCTTTGTCTCAGCTTTCACAGATTTCAGTCATTTCCATAATTACTTAGGTTGACATATTTTCCCCATTCTTCTCAATGAATTTATTTCATACATTTGTAAAATGGTTACAGTGTTTTTTCACATGTTGCCTTTCATGCTACAATTCCCCAAACTGCCTCAATAATTACTTTATTTACATATATTAATGTAGACTTGCATTGCTCTAACATGCAGTGGGCTTTTTTTTTTTTTTAAGATTTATTTACTTATTTGAAAGTCAGAGTTACACAGGAAGAGAAGGAGAGGCAGAGAGAGGGAAAGAGGTCCTCCATCTGCTGGTTCAGTCCCTAGTTGGCTGCAATGGCTGGAGCTGTGCCAATCTGAAGCCAGGAGCCAGGAGATTCGTCCGGGTCTCCCACACGAGTGCAGGGGCCCAAGTACTTGGGCCATCCTCTGCTGTGCTTTCCCAGGCCATAGCAGAGAGCTGGATCGGAAGTGGAGAAGCCAGGACTTGAGCTGGTGCCCATACAGGATGCCGGCACAGCAGGCGGCAGCCACATCTGCTGTGCCACAGGACCAGCCCCCTCAGTGGGTTTTGACAAATGCATAACGTTACATCTCCACAACTTTAGGATTATGCACAAAAGTTCACTGCCCACAAAATTCTCCTGTGCTTCATCCATTCAACCCTCCTTCTCCTCCCCTAAACTTATGCAGCCACTTATCATTCTACTGTCTTTATAGTTTTGCCTTTTGCAGAGTAACATATAATTACAATCATACAGTATGGAGACTTCCAATTTGGCTTTTGTTTCACTTGACAATATCCATTTAACTCTATGCCTTTATGTGGCTTAGTAATTTTTTCATTTTATTATGAAAAAACATTTTGCTTTGTAGATATATCACATTTTTTGTTTTTCATTTATATATATATGTATTTAAAGATTTATTTATTTATTTGAAAGTCAGAGTTACAAAGAGAGAGGCGAGGCAGAGAGAGAGAGAGAGAGAGGTCTTCCATCTGATGGGTCACTCCCCAATTGGCTACAACTTCTGGAGCTACGCCGATCCGAAGCCAGGAGCCAGGAACTTCTTCCAGGTCTCCCACTTGGGTGCAGGGGCCCAAGGACTTGGGCCTTCTTGTACTGCTTTCCCAAGCCATAGCAGAGAGCTGGATCGGAAGTGGAGCAGCTGCATCTTGAATCGGTGCCCATATGAGATGCTGACGCCTCAGGCCAGGACGTTAACCTGCTGTGCCACATCACTGCTCCCGATTTATATATTTAAGAACAACTTGGTTATTTCCAGTTTTGGGTGAATGCAGATGCTGAAAACTTTCATGAACAGTTACATGTGTGGACATAATGGCCAGGAATGTGACTATTAGATTATCTTTTATGTTTGTGAGATGAAGAGAGAGAGAGAAACAAATCAGGAAAGACATAAAGAGGGAGAGAGTTCCCGTTTGCTAGATCACTCCCCAGATTCTCACAGCAGCTGGGGATGGGCTGAGTCCAAAGTTCTAAGTTAGGAATTCAATCCAGTTCTCCCACATCAGGGACAGAGATCCATGTACTTTGTACAGCAACACTGCCTCACAGGGGAGATATTTAGTGGGAAGCCAGTTAGGAGCCATGGGTGGGTTTTGAATCCAGGCACCCAGACATGGGACACAGGTGCCCTAACCGGCATCTGGGCCACTAGAACAAATGCTCACCCCTGACTGCTAGATTTTATGATGAGATTATTTTCAGCTTTATTAGAAACTGCCAACCTATCTTCCAAAATAACTGCTATTTTCATCTCATCAGGAATGAATGATAGTTTGCATTACGCCACCCCTCTCATATTTGAAAGGCTATTGTTTTGGAGGGAGAGGGTATAGAATTCTTGGTTGAGAGTCTTTCCGTTATTGAACATGACAATGTCATACCACTGCTTCCTAGTCTTCATGGTTTCTGCTGAAAAGTCAACTGCTAATCTGGCTAAAGATCCTTTGATGTTGATGTTTATGAGTCATTTTTTTATTGCTTTCAAGAATCTTTTACTTTGTCATATGATATCTGTCTGTTGGGGACTGGTTTATTTCAGTAAATATAATGATTTACAATACCGTACACTTTACACTCTGTGGCAAAAGACAGGGTTTCTTTTTTCTTTTTCTTTCTCTCTCTCTTTTTTTTTTTTACAGCTGAGTAGTACTCCACAGTGCATATATACCATAATTTCTTTATCAACAACTGATGGAAATCTGGGTTGATTCCATATCTTAGCTATTGTGACTTGAGCTGCAGTGAATATGGGAGTACAAATGGGGAAACTGCAAGACATTGGCATAGGCAAAGACTTCCTGGAAAAAACCCCAGAAGCACAGGCAATCAAAGCCAAAATTAACAAATGGGATTACATCAAACTGAGAAACTTCTGCACTGAAAACACTGAGAAACACTCAGCAAAGTAAAAAGGCAACTATCAGAATGGTAGAAAATATTTTCAAACTATGAAACAGATAAATGGTTAACATCTAGAATCTACAAAGAGCTCAAGAAATTCAACAACAAAAAAACAAACAATCCAGTTAAGACATGTGCAAAAGACTTGAACAGGCATTTCTTGAGAGGAAATTCAAAAGGCCAATAAGCATTTGAAAAAAGTCTCAGGATCACTAGCCATCAGGAAAATGCAAATCAAAACCACAACTAGGTTTCACCTCACTCCAGTTAGAATGGCTCTCATACAGAAATCAACAAACAACCATTGCTGGTGAGGATGTGGGAGAAAAGGTACCATAATCCACTGTTGGTGGGAAATTAAACTGGGGCAGCCAGTTTAAACTGGGAGACAGTATGGAGATATTTCAGAAATTTAAATGTAGACCTACCATATAATACAGCCATCTCACTACTGGGAATTTATCCAAACCAAAAATAAAAAAAAATCAGCATATGAAAGAGTTATCTGTACCCTCATGTTCATTGCAGCATCATTTCTTTAAATAATCTTTCTCTTTTTTCCTATCCTTCTGATATCCCTTGTATATTTGTATGCTTGTTGGTGCTGCATAAGTCTATGAAGCTCTGTTAATTCCTTTTTTTTTTTTTTCTTTTGGCCAGGCAGAGTTAGACAGTGAGAGAGAGAGACAGAGTGGGAGTTATAGACAGTGAAAAACAGAGAGAAAGGTCTTCGTTCTCTTGGTTTACTCCCCTAATGGCTGCTACGGCCGGCACTGTGCAGATCCAAAGCCAGGAGCCGGGTACTTCCTCCTGGTCTCCCATGCGGGTGCAGGGGCCCAAGAACTTGGGCCATCCTTCACTGCCTTCCCGGGGCCACAGCAGAGATCTGGACTGGAAGAGGAGCAACCGGGACTAGTACCTGGCGCCCCAACCAGTACTAGAACCCGGTGTGCTGGCGCTGCAGGTGGAGGATTAGCCAAGTAAGCCATGGTGCTGGCCACTCTGTTAATTCTTAAACATTATCTTTTCTTTATATGCATCATTCTGGATAATCCCAATCAACTTTATATTTAACTCGGTTGAGTCTGACTTCTTTCAGCTGAAGTGCACTGTTGAGTATTCTGATTGTTTCATTCTGTAGTGAAATTTAACCTGCAGGTGTGTAGAGTGATTGCTTGTTATGTGGCTAAAAAGGATAAACGTAAACTACAGACATAGGAAAAGAGTAAGTTCTGGATTTGTCAAAAAATCTGAAATAGAGCCAGGGAACATAGACTCAGGAAATTAGGAGCTCAAGTATGGAAGGATTTTTAAAACTATTGGGTTTCATTAGTGCAATGCTTGTATTC